>NC_137281.1:131550000-132800000 GCF_054371585.1 Giraffa tippelskirchi | reverse complement strand
GATAGATAAAAACCATACAATCATCTCAATAGACGCAGAAAAAGCCTTTGACAAAATTCAGCACTCATTTATGATTAAAACTCTTGTAAAAATGTGCATAGAGGAAACCTACCTCAACATAGTAAAGGCCATATATGATAAGCCTACAGCAAACATTATTCTCAATTGTGAAAAACTGAAAGCATTCCCCCTAAGATCAGGAACAAGACAAGGGTGTCCACTTTCACCATTATTCAACATTGTTCTGGAAGTCCTAGCTACAGCAATCAAAGAAGAAAAAGAAATAAAAGGAATCCAGATCAGAAAAGAAGAAGTAAATCTCTCACTGGTTGCAGATGACATGATACTGTACATAGAAAACTCTAAAGATAGTATCAGAAAATTACTAGAGCTAATCAGTGAATTTAGCAAAGTTGCAGGATACAAAATCAATACACAGAAATCACTTGCATTTCTATATACTAACAATTAAAAATCAGAAAGAGAAATTAAGGAATCAATCCCATTCACCACTGCAACAAAAAGAATTAAATATCTAGGAATAAACTCACCTAAGGAGAGAAAACAACTGTACACAGAAAATTGTAAGAAACTGATGAAAGAAATCAAAGATGACATAAACAGATGGGAGTGATATTCCATGTTCCTGGGTAGGAAGAATCAATATTGTGAAAATGACTATCCTACCAAATGCAATCTACAGATTCAATGCGATCCCTATCAAATTACCAGTGGCGTTTTTTCATAAAACTAGAACAAAAAATTTCACAATTCATATGGAAACACAAAAGACCCCAAATAGCCAAGGAAGTCTTGAGAAAGAAGAATGAAGCTGGAGGAATCAACCTTCCTGACTTCAGATTATACTGCAAAGCTACAGTCATCAAGACAGTATGGTACTGGCACAAAAACAGAAATATAGACCAATGGAACAAGATAGAAAGCCCAGAAATAAACCCATGCACCTATGGGTACCTTATTTTTGACAAAGGAGGCAAGAATACACAATGGGGCAAAGACAGCCTCTTCAATAAATGGTGCTGGGAAAACTGGACAGCTACATGTAGAAGAATGAAATTAGAACACTTCCTAACACCATACACAAAAATAAACTCAAAATGGATTAATGACCTAAATGTAAGGCCAGAAACTATAAAACTCTTAGAGGAAAACATAGGCAGAACACTCAAAGACATAAATCAAAGCAAGATCCTCTATGACCCATCTCCTAGAATAATGGAAATAAAAACAAAAGTAAACAAGTGGGACCTGATTAAATGTAAAAGCTTTTGCACAGCAAAGGAAACTATAAGCAAGACAACCCTCAGAATGGGAGAAAATGACAGCAAATAAAACAACTGACAAAGGATCAGTTTCCAAAATATACAAGCAGCTCATACAACTCAATACCAGGAAAACAAACAACCCAATCAAAAAGTGGGAAAAAGACCTAAACAGACATTTCTCCAAAGAAGACATACAGATGGCTAACAAACACATGAAAAGATGCTCAATATCGCTCATTTTTAGAGAAATGCAATTCAAAACTACAATGAGATATCACCTCAAACAGGTCAGAATGGCCATCATCAAAAAGTCTACAAACAGTAAATGTTGAAGAGGGTGTGGAGAAAAGGGAACACTCTTACCCTGTTGGTGGGAATGTAAACTGATATAGCCACTATGGAAGACAGTATGGAGATTCCTTAAAAAACTAGGAATAAAACCACCATATGACCCAGCAATCCGACTCCTAGGCATATACCCTGAAGAAACCAAAATTGAAAAAGACACAAGTATCCCATTGTTCATTGCAGCACTATTTACAATAGCTAGATCATGGAAGCAACCTAGATGTCTACTGACACATGAATGGATAAAGAACTTGTGGTACATATACACAATGCAATATTACTCAGCCATAAAAAGGAACACATTTGAGTCAGTTCTGATGAGGTAGATGAACATAGAACCTATTATACAGAGTGAAGTGAGTCAGAAAAAGAAAGATAAATATAGTATTCTAACACATATGTATGGAATCTAGAAGAATGGTACTGAAGAACTTATTTACAGGGCAGCAATGGACAAAGAGACATAGAGAATAGACTTATGGACATAGGGAGAGGGGAGGAGAGGGTGAGATGAATGGAAAGAGCAACATGGAAACTTACATTACCATATGTAAAATAGAGAGCCAATGGGAATTTGCTATATGGCTCAGGAAACTCTAACAGGGGCTCTGTATCAACCTAGAGGGGTGGGATGGGGAGGGAGATGGGAGGGAGGTTCAAAAAGGAGGGGATATATATACCTATGGCTGATTCGTGTTGAGGTTGGACAGAAAACAACAAAATTCTATAAAGCAATTATCCTTCAATTAAAAAATAAATTAAAAAAGAAAAAATAAAAAGAATACAAAAAAGAAATACACAAAGTAAATGGTGCTTATGAGTTATACTAGTAAAAAGAACTAGCTGAGAAGAAAATAAACAAATCAGGTCATATTATTAATATATATTATTAATAATATTATTAATACAATATGACCTGGTTTTAACTGTTTACCTGAAATAATGAAGAGATTTTTATCTATCAGGAAATCTGTACCTCAAATAAGTTGGAAGGCTTGTATACTGTTATCTGATTTATTTAGTAGAGAGTGGATAGTCAAGATCCCAAAAGAATTATTTGGCATAAAAGATGGAATGGAAACAAATATATGCATGCTGAAAAAGCAAAATAATTCCCTTTCCCACACATACTATGAAATTCTGAAGCTGAAATCACTAAGTTCTTGTGCAAAAAATAAGGCATTCAGGGACTTCCCTGTTGGTCCAGTGGCTAAGACTCTGCCCTCGCAAGGCAGAGGTCCCAGGTTCCATTCCTGGTCAGGGAACTAGATCCCACATGCTGCAACTAAAGATCCCCACTGCCACAACTAAAGAAATGCTGCATGCTAAAACTAAGAACCCGAAGCCGCCAAGTAAATAAATCAATATTTAAAAAAAAAAATAAGGCATTCATAAAATTAGAGAGTTTAAGAGTGGGGAAAGCTGTTTTGGGTGATGATTAGCAGATAAAAATTCCTGAGCAAGAAGAGCTTGTTTCTTGGGTGCCACTGAGGAAAGAAAAAAATCATTAACTAAGGAAATGGCAAATAGTGCTTTTTTTTTTTTTTTGCCTACAAGTAGCAAGTAAAGTCAGGACCTACCTACCCAAGTGACACACTTCCCCATCCACACCATGCCCTCGGTGATTCATCCAGTCCTCAGCTTGGTACTATCCTTCTGCTTTCGATTCTCATATTTATATCTCCAACCTGGGCGACTCTCTTAAATAGACTCATATCTATCTCAGATGTTCAAAAGATTATTCAAACCTTCTGTGCTTAAAATTAAACTGTGATTCCTTCTTCTAAATGTACTCCTCCCATGCTCTTCCTTGTCTCATCAAATAGTGGCTCCTTTTCCTTCAGTTGCTTGGGCCAGTTGCTTGGAATTATTCTCTACTTTCTTCTTCTACACTTCAAATTCAATCTATCAGCAAATCCAGATGGGTTCCACCTTCTAACTACTACCACAATTTGATTACTTTTTAGTACCTTGTCTATAGTGTCCTGTATCAAACCATCAACATCTCTCATCCAAGTTTCTGGAACCTAACTGGTCTCTCTGCTTTCACCTTTTCCCTCAAATCCTCTATTCTTCATTCATTATCCAAAAAAAGATCCCATTGCTTCTCTGGTGGCTCAGGCAGTAAAGAATCTGTCTGTAGTATGGGAGACCAGGGTTTGATCCCTGGGTTGGGATGATCCCCTGGAGAAAGGAATGGCTACCCACTCCAGTATTCTTGCCTGGAGAATTTCATGGACAGAGGAGCCTGGCAGTCCATGAAGTCACAGAGTTGGACATAACTAAACGACTAACACTTTAAAACATAAGGCATCTTGTTTCACCTCCTCTCAAAATTTTCCAGTGGGCTCATATCACTTAAAGTAAAAGCCAAAGTTCTTACACCATTCTTTAGTCTCACATGGTTTGCCTCCCGCCCCCCGCCACTCCTGTATTCATCTCTTTCTCTCCTCTTTATTTACTCAGCTCCAGCCAGACGAGCCTCCTTGTTGTTCTTAAAATATGAGAAGCATGCTCCTGCTTAAGGTCTTTGTTCTTACTGATCCCTGAAGAGCTTGCCCCCTTATTTCCTCAGTTCTCTGCTCAAATGCTGCCTAAATAAATCATTTCCCAACAATTCTACATAAAAGAGCCAACAGCCCTTCCTCTGCACCTACCAACAATCTTGTTTCCTTCACTCTGTTGTTCTCCATAGCATTTATCACCATCTGACATACTAGTTTTTTACTCATTTAGTCCTTATTATCTGTCTTCTCTCACTAGAATGTAAACTCCATATGGAAGCAGGGGTTTTATCTATTTTAGTCATTTTATTTCTAGTGCCTTGAACTGTGTGTCAATGTCTAATAGGCATTAAATATTTGTTAGATAAATTAATCCGACAAGTAGTTTAGTGAAGCGCATTCACCCTGCTCACCTTTTAGAAACTGTGTGATTAAAAAACACAGAGATGATAATGGAAATTTCAAAAATATGGTTGTCACTGTGAAGTTTTGTACTTTTGATTTAACACTGTTAGAGAAGACATTCCTACCTGACCCTCCAATGACTCTGAACCTCTGCTAGTAGACAGTAACTCTCTAGCCCTTTGCTCAATGTTACAAAACAGCTACTTCTTAGATTGGGATGGGAGAGAGGATAATCTCAGTTTTGAAAAGAATAGAGGAAAGAAGGGAACTTGAGAATAAATCCTCAGGCTAACAAGAGAAGAGAAACAAGATAAATGGGTAAAGACATTCTTCATCTATGTTGAGATAATGGATCAACCACAAGGAAAGGATGGAAGGGCTTTATGTGGGGGGGGCATCCACATGCTTGGCACATTCTAGATACTCATAAACTGTTTATTGAATGGTTAATTAAATGAACAAATGGGACTTAATGGACTGGAAGGAGAAGTAGAAATATAATGTGGAAAGAATATTAATAAACATGGTAAATTCCTATGAACTCTATTCTCAAATTACAAAGCCTTTAGTACCATGTCAGAGTAGCCCCTTTATTGGCAGATTCACCATCAGTGACAGCCCAAGGAAAGCTCTCTTAAGATATCGGTCATCTTCAAGATTTTGGCAGTCTGGGCCAAACCATCTTTAATTAGATTAAAATCTACCTAATCCTGGCATACTACCATCAACCATGGGTATTTTCTAATTTTGATATATAATATTCCAAATGAGAGGAAGTTACTTGTTTCATTTCTACTTTGTTTAGGTTTTATTAATTTTTGTATATTCTTAGCACTGATGACAATTTTTCAGATTTTCTTCTTTAAGCTTTATATAAGTTATAAATGTTTTTTCTATTATTTTACCTTCCAGTATTGCCATCAAAATTGAGGTTCTAGTGCTAATATTATTATTATTTATATGCATTTATGTGAAATATCCAGCTCACTGGGCAAAAGTAGAATTGGTGACAACACTGACAAGATAATACTACCTACCACATGTTGACATAGCCAGAAAGAAGCAGTTAGTTAAACTTAAGTCCCAGATACCTGATTAGGGATACACTTACATCTGCCAGTTCCTTGATCTGCTTTGGTGACACATCAAACGTATCAAGTCTTTGAAGGCAAGGCAAATGATATAACACATGTGTGGAATAATTACACAGCAGACAAACTGGATTGGTTTTATACTGAGGATCATTCAGACATAAATCCTTTAAATGACGTAGTCTGGTTAAGTTAGTAAGGTCCTAGAACAGTAACAAATTAATTAATTTCAACTGTCCATCTCTAAAAAAGGCATTTGAATTCTTAAGACCACCCATAATTTAATTAATGCATTTCAATTATGTACCTTAATATGTTGAAGTGATTTAGATGAATAAATGTATTCTCTGGTGAAAAAGATGCTTAATGCCAGAAAAATGGATCAATAATTCAACAGCAGACTGTTTCCATGCATTTTAAATGTAAAAGGCCAAAGAGTATTTACTAAATCATGTATTCCACATGAAATCTTGGAGCCCATTTATTCCTTCAGACCCCATTCCCTCTCTGCACAGCCCCTTTGCCAATAAGTGCCCAGAAGTAACAAGCATGCAGGTCTCCTACAAGCTCCCCACCCTGACACCACTCACTCTTTTCCTTAGCCTCCAGGTCTGCTATTATCACCAAAGACTATGGCACCTCTGTTCTATCATAATTATCACTGAACTCCTGAGTTTTAGGTTTTCTTTTGGTTTGAGGTTTTTTGTTTCCATAAATTCCACCTCTGCCTATTAAGGGCAACTGAAATCTAGCTTTCTCCTGAGGCCCTCATTTTCCTCACAGACTCTGGAAGGGTAGGGGTTGGTAATGTAATTACATCTTTTACCTTGAAGTTAAAATCAGTTTATACCTTCCTTTACTTGGCATCTGTCCTTTGGTTAACTCTTCTGTCTTGTCTCTTCTATTTGTGAAATTTGCTCAGTCATGTCTGACTCTTTGCAACCCCATGGAATGAATATACAGTCCATGGAGTTCTCCAGGCCAAAATACTGGAGTGGGTAGCCTTTCCTTTCTCCAGGGGATCTTCCCAACCCAGTGATTGAACCCAGGTCAATCCACCCACATTGCAGGCGGATTCTTTACCAGCTGAGCCACAGGGCAGCCCTTCTATAAATAAAAGTCTCTTCTATTTAAATCCCGACATTTTATGTTTTAGCCATACTGAACAACCTGAAGTTTCAGAATGTGCCAGACCCTTTTTTATCTTAAGACATTCACCCAGGCTTCTGCCTTTGAATGGACTGAAATCTGCCCCCATTTTATATCTTAATCTGTCAAGATCCAACAGAGAAGGCAATGGCACCCCACTCCAGTACTCTTGCCTGGAAAATCCCATGGATGGAGGAGCCTGGTAGGCTACAGTCCATGGGGTCGCTAAGAGTCGGACACGACTGAGCGACTTCACTTTCACTTTACCCTTTCATGCATTGGAGAAGGAAATGGCAACCCACTCCAGTGTTCTTGCCTGGAGAATCCCAGGGACGGGGGAGCCTGGTGGGCTGCCGTCTATGGGGTCGCACAGAGTTGGACACTACTAAAGCGACTTAGCAGCAGCAGCAGCAAGATCCAAACTAGGTATCATTTTTTGAGGACCTTGTTTCATCCCCCAGGCTTGGGTTATATGATCCTCCTATGAAATCCCTTAGCCACTGTCCTTACCTTTGTGATAGAATTTATCACACCCTATTGCCAATTACCCACAAGTTATAGACCAAGGGTATGCCCTTGGTCCAGGCTTCCCCCGTGGCTCAGCAGGTAAAGAATCCATCTGCAATGCAGGAGACACAGGAGATGTGGGTTCAATCCCTGGGTTGGGAAGATCCCTTGGACGAGGGCATGGCAACCCACTTCAGTACTCTTGTCGGGAAAATTGGATGTGACCAAGCTTCCCAGATAGCACTACGCTAGAATTTGCCTAGTAAAGATTCCACCTGTCAACGCAAGAGACACAAGATATATACATTCAATCCCTGGGTCGGGAAGATCCCCTGGAGGGAGAAATAGCAACTCACTCCAGTATTCTTGCCTGGAGAATCCCATGGACAGAGGAGTCTGGCGGGCTACGGTCCATATGGTCACAGAGTCAAACGTGACCGAAGCGACTTAGCACACATGCACTAGCACAGCACATAGCACGTGCCCTTGGTACACAAGCTAAGAATGGTGATTACACTTTTTAATTAGTTTATTTTCTGTTTTTTAACTTTACAATATTGTATTTGTTTTGCCATACATTGACATGAATCCACCATGGGTGTACATGTGTTCCCCTTCCAGAACCCCCCTTCCACCTCCCTCCCCATCCCATCCCTCCGGGTCATCCCAGTGCACCAGCCCCGAGCACCCTGTATCTTGCATTGAACCTAGACTGGCAATTCGTTTCACATATGGTAATTTACATGCTTCAATGTGAATGGTGATTACATTTTTTAAGTTGGGGAAAAATAAAGAATGTGTGACACAGGCCATATGTAGCCCACAAAGCCTGAATTATTTTCTACCTGGCCTTTATAGAAAAAGTTTGGCAACTCCTGAGATCAACTCTTTAAGAGCAGGCTTTGTGTCCTGTTAACATTGCATTCCCAGCACAGACACTAAATAAATAACGTGAATTGAACTGAATGCTTATTACTACTTTCCACCAATCTCTAAGACATCCTCACATCTTTCTCAATAATAATATTACTAGGGGGGCCTGGGGTAGGAGGGTACTATGGTAGAGCTGGACTTGATGGAATGCAATGCTAGTTAGGAGACTCAGAATCAGAATGAAAGGAAATCCAAGGCAAGAATCAGGAGGTTCTAATTTAGAAGATAAAGTACCAATGGAATCAGGAAGCAAGTAATGAAGTCAGGCTGCCAGAATCAACAGTAAGGAGGAGGTGGACAATGTGTGTCCCAGCTATCCATGGACAAGTGTGAACTTGGCTCCCTGGCTGGACCTGAGGCTATGGCTGGGCCCATAGCCTAGGATTGGCACCAAGCAGTGTTTCTCTAGTAAGGAGACTGCTGAACAGACTTGTGCAGAGAATTATTTGGTCAAATTCTGCAGGGCAAGGAAGGTAAACCATTGACAGTTCTGAAGCATGAAGATACTGTTTTCTGGGTGGCTGGATTTCATCTGACCATTAGTCTAAGCTATGGTGGGTGTGAACTTTGAAGTCTTACGCAGGAATCCTCCACCTACACTCTAAAGTTAGATGACACTGGAATCTATGAAAGCACAACATCTCACTGAAAATTGGTGGTATGGTACCTGGTACAGATGGAAAGTGGCACACAAATTTTTTCATCACCACCAAGATAGTATATTTTTAGGGTGACTGGAAAGGTTAGACATAAAAATTCAGAATATTAGTATTTCAGGAACATTCCTAGTATAAGAATAGTAAAAGTTGCTGTGAGTTATGTTCAATGTTTTTTTGAGAAGTAGCCGCCATTATTGTAGACAGTCTTTTTAATTTTATGCCATACAGTGAATCTTGACAATAGTCCTATTTAACCCCATTCTTTTGGTGAGGAGACTGAAATAGGTTAACATTATAACAGTGAGCGTAATAATAAAAAAGCATATCTATTGAGTGATGTTCAGTCTTTATTCTAAGAACCTTATATCATTATGTCACTCCAGCGTCACGTTACCATTGTATTGCGCTGCCCCTGGTTTGCGGCAGGGCTAGAAATGATAGGTCTTCCTGGCTGTGCAGCCTCTGCTCTTCGCCATAAGGCTGCCATGGCAGGCCAGGGTGAGATAAGCTTCCATATGGCTTCTTGGCAGGGTGATACCTCATCCTCCCAGCATTCTGCACTTATCTTCTTCAGCCTCAACTCATACTCTCTCCCTCACTCTGCTCCAGACAGAGGATTTCTAGTTTTTTAAATTTGCCATCGTCTTTCCACCACCTAGGTCCTGCAACACCTTTGCTTGGAATGCTCTTTCCTTAGGTAACTCCCGTTCATGTCTCATTTGTTAGCTTAAATATTACCTCCCACAGCATTTTGAAGATATGTTTTATAGCTCCCTTTGATCTCTGTTGCTGCTATTACTACAAATAAACTCCTTGATTTCCTACCTCCACTTCTTTCTGCATATGGTTCTTCTCATCTTTGGAATGCCTACTTCCCACTAGGTTGTAGAAGATTCTCCCTACAGTGCCTGTTGAAATTCTGTCAGCCCTTCAATGTTCACATCAAATATTTCCTCTTTAATTTTACCAATAAAATTGAATTTTATTTAAATTTCTTTTAAGGTGCTTATAACATTCTGCCTCATGGTAAAGAATCTGCCTGCAATATGGGAGACCTGGGTTCAGTCCCTGGGTTGGGAAGATCCCCTGGAGAAGAGCATGGCAACCCACTCCAGTATTCTTGCCTGGAGAATTCCATGGACAGAAGAACCTTGTGGGGTACAGTCCATGTGGTACAACTGAGAGACTTTCACATCACTTCATAACATTCTGCCTCATTCTATAGCTTTTTGGTGTTCTATAATCTTTTTTGAGTAAAAGAATGCCTACTTTAATATCGATCAATTCAGAATTATTTAACTAATAAATCTGCCCACCTTTCTTCAGTATTACCTAGAGGAAGTGTTTGAATATGTACTTCAATCTGACACTGTCAAAATTATGAATGCTATATATTTTTACCCACACTATATGCCATAAACATTGTCTTCTTATTTGTTTTTTTTCTCTCTCATTTATGTACCTCACAAATGTTTATTGAGTTTTATTACAAGTCAAATACTGCTTTAAGTATTGTGGATATAGCAGTGAATAAAACAGGTGAGTTCCTATACTCATGGAGCTTGTATTCTAGTAAGTTTTGTGGATAAGTTCCAATAGGAAAAATAGAACAGGGGAAAAATGATGGGAATGCTTCCAGTTGGGAGAGGGTAGTAGGGGATTGTTGCTATTTTATTTAAATTAGGCAAGAAAGGCATAGCTAAGAACATAACATTCGAATAAAGTCTGGAAAGAAATGAAATGAGCTATGAAGATATACGTGAGCATGCTGTGCACTTAGTTGCTCAATTGTGTCTGACTCTTGCGACCCGATAGACGGTAGCCTGCCAGGCTCCTCTGTCCATGGGATTCTCCAGGCAAGAATACCAGAGTGGGTTGCCATTTCCTTCCCAACCCAGGGATCGAATCCAGGTCTCCTGCATTGCAGTCAGACTCTTTACCATCTGAGCCACCAGGGAAGCCCATGAAGATATATGGAAGAATATTCCAGCAAGTGCAAAGGCTCTAAGGTGACTGTGTCTTAGATATATTTAAGGAACAGTGAAGAGACCAGAGAGGCTAGAATGATGTAAAACAAAGGGGAGAGTGATAGAAGCTGTAGTCAGAGAGACAGTGGAGAAACTAGATTATATAGAATCTGATGGGCCATTGTAAGAACTGGCTTTTACTCTGAAAGAGATGAGAAACCAAGGACAGGTTTTTGTGCAGAAGTGATTTGATCTGACATATATTTAAAGGGGCAGGGTGCTATGTAAAGAACAGACTGAGTATAGTGAAGGGTAAACACAGGGAGAACTGTTAGGAGGGTTTTTTTTCAGTAATGCAACAAAGAGAAGATGGTGTCTTGAATCAGGCTAACAGTGATACAGGCGGTTAAAAAATGGTCAGACTCTGGACATATTCTGAAGGTAGAGCCAACAGAATTTTCTGATGGACTGGATATGGGGCATGGAATAAAAAATGACTCTAAGGATTTTGGCTTAAGTTATCAGAAGAATAGAGATGCCTTTTAGAGAAATGGAGAAGGCTGCAGGAGATGAAGGTTTGGTAAAGGGGATATCAGTTTGAGTTAGGATAGGAGATGTCTATCATTTTTTTAGGCAAAATAGAGATACCAATTTAGGAGTAATTAGTGGATAAAGGTATTTAAAGTTGTAAGATGATTAGACTGATTAGAGAATAAATGCAGATAGAAATGAGAAAAGATCTTGGACTAACTTGGGACAATCCATTTTTTAGGTGCTAGAAGATAATGAAAAACCAGAAACTGAAGAAGTATAGCCAGAAAGATGGGAGAAAAACTAAGAGAAAGTGGTATCCTAAAAACCAACTAAATAGTTATTTTTTTGGTTTTAATAGTGAAGAAGGTTCTCCGCCTGTATCACTGTTAGCCTGATTCAAGACACCATCTTCTCTTTGTTGCATTACTGAAAAAAACCCTCCTAACAGTTCTCCCTGTGTTTACCCTTCACTATACTCAGTCTGTTCTTTACATAGCACCCTGCCCCTTTAAATATATGTCAGATCAAATCACTTCTGCACAAAAACCTGTCCTTGGTTTCTCATCTCTTTCAGATCATTAGGGCTAATTTATCAGATGATGCAGAAATTTGTGGAAGTATTCAGTAGCCCAAAACAATTAAATTATTCTTTAAGAGGGGAATATTTAGTCCATTTTCTTCAATAATATGGCTCATGATTCAGGTTGATAAATAAAAATAAGTTATTCCACTTAAACATACCTTGAAAGAACATATTTGGTTACCAGAAAGGTTTAATCTTTCTAGTCGTTCATTGGGATCAAGACATCGACCTTTAATTTAAAAAAACAAGATGAGAAAAAAATTAAATTTCTCATTTACCTCCTATTCGTATCTTGTCATGTTTCTGAGTTGTATATGACCATCTTTTCCTAACAGTAACGTTGCACAATTAGTAACCACTGATCAATGGGTAGTATTTCCATATCCTTTAACCATAGATTTAGAAATGCTTTGTAAAGACATCATACAAAAAGTCAAAAAGAAAGAAACCTAAGACTGTACTTTTTACACTAACAAAAAATTATTGTAACATTATCTCATATTTCAAATGAAACTGTACATACCAATGCTGCTTATTAGATTTCCAGCAAGGTTGAGATCACTTAAATTCTTCAAAGTTTGCAAGCCCTAAAAATTTAGGCAATATATAATTTAGAAGAAATCATTAAAATCTATGTTTATAAATCATCTGAGCAAGCTGGTTAGCTCTCCCGGTGTTTCAAGCACCAGGTGCTGTTTACTTTACAAGCTCAGAACTCAGTGCAGCCTACCTTGTTCTCTGGAAGCTGGAGAGAAGGAGAAGGGAAGGAGAAGGGAACAGGGAGCAGAGTAGAGAGGAAAAGAGGAGGAGGAAAAAGAATACATAGAGAGCAAGTTATATATAAAACTTCTCTAAACCTCCTTTTTTTTTTAACCCTCAAAGAAGAAATAACATCTTACTTCCCAGACATGGCAGAAGGAATAAAGAAAATTATGCATATGAGGTTCTCTATATGTTATAATATGCTATATATGCCTTAGTTCTTCTCAACAATAATTAAACTAGTCATGAATATTTCTTGGACACTGGTTAAGCTCTACAGGAGTACTGACTTTAAATATAAATCACTGAAATTATCTTACCTCAATATATTTAATTGCATTGTGGTTCAGCCAAAGAACCTCCAATCTGGATAATTTCTCTAAATTTTCTATTTTAGAAATTTTATTGTAATATAAGTACAGCTTTTCTAAACTTCTACATTCTTGAAGACCTCCAATTTTCTGTAAAAAAAGAAAAAAGAGGAGACTGAATATTTATGTTTTATTAATCCTTTCAATAAGGTACATTTTAAGTACATTTTCTTTTACAAATCACATTTTCAGAATAGACTGCAAAATCAATACCCAGCAAAATGAACTGAAATTAAAAAATCATGTAATTGCTCTACTTAAATGCAACTATTTTCAATTTTCATATTCTCTAAATATTAATCAACTTGATACCTATTTTATATGGTTATAATCATAATACCTAGACAATTTTGTGGGATTTTTTAAACTTAAAGCCATCTAAAAACATGTTTTCATAATCTTTCAAATTACAGTATTTACAAAATATTTCATGTTTATAATAATTTTCTTATAAATAATCTTATATGATTATTTGTTTCAAAATTTTAACTATTATAAATAATATTACAACAAATAACTTTATGCAATCTGCTTTTAATTACTTCTCTAGGATAAAATCTTAGAATAGGGATTTCTGAATCAAAAGGTATATACCTATATCTGGCTCTTGATTTATTTTGCAATATGGCTTTTCAATACAGATGTTATAATTTTCACACAACCAATAGTGTTAAAATAAACCAGTTTTACTACAAAGCAATACTGGGTATTACTTAATCTGATTTGATTATTAAAAAGTAGAATGTGTCTATTTTTTGGTTATTTCTATTTTATCCTTTGTATACATCTATTTTTATATTTTGCCCATTTAAATGCTTCTTTTGTTTTACTGGGTAAAGGGTTTAATTCATCATGTAGGAATTTATCTGTTTGATTAATTATTTTCCAAAGCCAAATAATTTAGTACAAATACTTCACATAAGGATATGTTTAGACTTACCTCTATGCAGCATTCGGCAATCCAAAGTTCTTTAAGCTGTAAACAAGTTTCTAGTCCTGAAATTTCTTTTATATCTTGAGCAACAATTGTGAGACTTGTTAAGTTAGGAAATAATGACAATCCAACTATACGAGGATACCCTGAGAAAAACATTTCCAGTTTTGAAGTATCTGATCCTTCTTGTCCAATCATCTCATAAGATAAACCATTGCATAAACACTGTTTTCAAAAAACAAACTGGGTTATTACCTATTTAAGATAATAAATTATTTTTGATATTAGAAATTATAAACTGTGTTTTACTGATGACATTTTGACTCACAAGGAGGAAAGCTGTACCACATATATGGTTTTTCTCTACTTCCAAAGATCACAGAAGAAATCTCTAGAAACACTCCAGAGAGAAGTGTAAAAATGTTTCATTTAATATTCTTACAAGTGTAGTTGAAACGAAATCTGGTTTTGACTCACCAGTTCTTTAATTATGTCTTGTTGGTTTACATTTTCACATTCAATCATCTTCCATTAAAAACAAAGGTTATAGTAATATATCTGTTAAGAAAAAGGAAAAGTTGAAGTAAGTAACAGAGTCATGCCATATCATGTAAAGGGACCTTAACATTACTTAGGTGGACTTACTCACCTGTGACTTAACATTTTCCAACAGTACATTACCAAGAATGTCTGGACCCCAAGACAGTCCATTCCACCTCTGAAATTTTCTCTTAGAAAGTTATTTTTTTATTCTGAATTTAATTCTGTCTCTCCATAACTCCTCCCCATTCACTGTCATTTTACCTCCTGCATTCAGATAAAACACACATAATTTTTCTTCCACATTATAAGCCTTTAATACTTGAAGAACATCTATACCTTCATCTTGCCCCAGGTTCATGACTTTTAGTTCTCTTACTAGAAAGATTCTTGTTTTTCTTCCCTGAATCAGTTCAGTTCATTCTTTCTATTATGTTGTGATGTCCCAAACAATACAGTTTTCTAAGTATAGTTAGCAAAGAAAAGAATCCTCAGGACTTAGTGACATACCATAGGCATGACAATAAATGTTTATTAAAATGAACTAGTCAACTTCTTAATGGTATGAAATACTAAATAACTACATAGCTTCAATAAAATGTAGGCTACTATTTCATTAATTTTTAATATATTCTTTATATTGTTCCAGATATATACTATTTAGAAAAATATAGGAATCCTGGTCTTAATATGTTGCTGTTCAGTCACTCAGATTTGTCTGACTCTTTGTGACCCCATGGACTGCAGTACACCAGGCTTCCCTGTCCTTCAGTATCACCCAGAGTTTGCTCAAACTCATGTCCATTTAGTCGGTGTCCATCACCGACTCACATTTCACCTTCATCAAGAAGCTCTTTAGTTCCTCTTCACTTTCTGCTATTAGGGTGGTGTCATCTGCATATCTGAGGTTATTGATATTTCTCCCAGCAATCTTGATTCCAGCTTGAGTTTCATCCAAACCGGCATTTCACATGATGTACTCTGCATATAAGTTAAATATGCAGGGTGACAATATACAGCCTTGATGCACTCCTTTCCCAATTTTGAATCAGTTCATTGCTTCATGTCCGGTTCTCACTGTTGCCTCTTGACTTGCATACAGGCTTCTCAGGAGGCAGGTAAGGTGGTCTAGTATTCCCATCTCTTGAAGAATTTTCCAGTTTGTTGTGATCCACACAGTCAAAGACTTCAATGTAGCCAATGAAGCAGAAATAGATTTTTTTTGGAATTTCCTTGCTTTCTCTATGATCTAACAGATGTTGGCAATTTGATTTCTGGTTCCTCTGCCCTTTTTAAATCCAGCTTGTTCTCTGGAAGTTCTCAGTTCATGTATTGTTAAATCCTAGTTTGAAGGATTTTGAGCATTACCTTGCTAGCATGTGGAAAGCTGTTAAGATGTGAAGTCAGAGAAGTACTGTGGGGTGGATTTCTTTTTGAATAAGCTATATGAGGATTTTGAATGAAAGAATAACGCGAGCTGTCTTGGGTTTTGAAAAGGATTTCCCTAGCTACTGTGTTGAAAATAGACTGTAGGGGTTGATGGGAGAAGCAAGGAGATCAGTCAAGGAGCAGTTGCAATAAGATGAGAAAGGGTGGCAGCTGGAACTGGGTGGTAGTAGTGAGATGGTGAGCAGTGGTTAGATGATAGATCTACACTGAAATAATACTGATCATTCCTTCCCTGCTTCCAATCGGCAGCTGTCTCTTTACACTATTCTTGGACAATCCCCAAATATTACAGCATAGGAGTGGCCAGACAAGGGAGCATGCAGCAAAGAACTACCTGAAGAAATTTATATACTCCATCAGAGGCCTGTATAGAGATGCAGACTACAGTCTTTCCTCCTAGGTTTACTTGGATGGCATCCCAAGTAAAGGAGGGCCCCTACATTCTGGCTTCATGTCTGTGAGCACGAAAGGAAAAGCCTGTCTGCCCACCACCACACAAGGGACAAAGCCTACCTTTAGCACCCCCAGAGTCACCAAACAGCAATCCAAGTTTTCTAGCCTATAGTCTATGCCCAAGATATCTATTAGAGAAGATATTAACTGCTTCCTTCATTATTCACTAAATTAGCATATGTACTTGAGTCTAATTTTAGACTTTCTAATCTGTGCTTTCCGTTAGCTCTATTTATTCCTACAGTATTATCCTGTATTAATAACTGTGGTTTATATTGTAAATTTCTACCTCATTTCTTTTTTTCAAATTTCCTGATTATTCTTTCATATTTACTTTCCCAAATAAGATTTATAATTATTTGGCACTTAGTTTTACAAATTCACTTGGGACTCTGACTGAGCTTAGATTGTAAAAATTAATTTAGGGAGAACCTCCACCTTTCCAGTATTGAATCTTCCTTTAGAACAAGATATAACTCTCCATTTATTCAAGACTATTTTTTCTTTCTTTTTTCAAACTTTTTATTTTATGTTGAAGTATAGTTGATTACCAATGTTGTGATAGTTTCAGTTGTACAACAAAGTGATTCAGTTATACATATACACGAATCTATTCTTTTTCAAAGACTACTTTTTCAGAGAGAATATAAATATTTGCGATATCAACCTTTCTTTCACTTCACCTTAACTTCCCTTCACCAGTGCCATCACTTAGGAAAAACCTTGTTGTAATTCAATAGTTAATTAGTGAAACAAAATTTAACTTAAAACCCTTAAATTATATGATTCTTATAACTACATCTGAATTATCTGATTATGCATAAATAATAATACATAATTATGGACCTTCCTGGCATTTACAAACCTATGTTTTCTCCAAACTCAAGTAGTCCCAAGGCTTCCAACTTCTGACTCCATCTAGAGGTGAGTGTCCTGATGCCCACCTTGTACTCACTCTCCTGCACCTGGAAAAGCTCTTTTCAGGACCTGTCCATCTAAGAAACTGCAGGTCTTCTCGAGTTTCTCCAGGGAGCCAGGAGCCACCAGGAGCATCTATAGCTTTCATCCTTCAAATCTCAAACCTTGGATTGATCCAGTCACCTCTGATCTCTGCTCTGGAGTGCTGCTGAAAGATTTCACTTGACTGGTTGGTCATGTGAGTTGAAATCACTACAAATGCACAGGCTCTAACCCGAGTTGAATCCAACAACAGATATTTTATATTTTCCTCTTCAACTTCCTCTCCTAAGGAGTAGGACCAGAGATACAGACCTGAGATTCACAATATCTGGACTATTTTAAACTTTCATCACTTGCCTCAAGTTCTCTCTCTCACTCAGTAGATGATCTTGTTCCTATTCTCACAGAGAACAATGATGCCATGAGATAGACACTTCTTAAATTCCCATACCTCTTAAAATATATAGCTGACCCTTGAGTAACACAGGTTTGAACTGCACAGGCCCACTTATATGCAGATATTTTCCCATAGTAAATACTACAGTACTACATGGTTCATTATGCAAAATGCTGGATTGGATGAAGCACAAGCTGGAATCAAGATTGCCGGGAGAAATATCAATAACCTCAGATATGCAAATGACATCACCCTTATGGCAGAAAGCTAAAAGGAACTAAAAACCTATTGATGAAAGTGAAAGAGGAGGGTGAAAAAGCTGGCTTAAAACTCAACATTCAGAAAACTAAGATCATGGCATCTGGTCCCATCACTTCATGGCAAACAGATGGGGAAACAATGGAAACAGTGACAGACTTTATTTCCTTGGGCTCCAAAATCACTGCAGATGGTGACTGCAGACATGAAATTAAAAGATGCTTGCTCCCTGGAAGAAAAGCTATGACAAATCTAAACAGCATATTAAAAAGCAGAGACATTACTTTACTGAGAAAGGTCCATCTAGTCAAAGGTATGGCTTTTCCAGTACTCATGTATGCTTATGAGAGTTGGACCATAAAAAAAGCTAAGTGCTGAAGAACTGATGCTTTTGAACTGTGGTGTTGGAGAAGACACTTGAGAGTCCCTTGGACTGCAAGGAGATCAAACCAGTCAATCCTAAAGGAAATCAGTCCTAAATATTCATTGGAAGGACTGATGCTGAAGCCGAAGCTCCAATACTTTGGCCACCTGATGTGAAGAACTGATTCATTGGAAAAGACCCTGATGCTGGGAAAGATTGAAGGCAAGAGGAAAAGGGGATGACAGAGGATGAGATGGTTGGATGGCATCGCCAACTCAATGGCCATGAATTTGAGCAAGCTCCAGGAGTTGGTGATGGACAGGGAAGCCTGGTGTGCTGCAGTCCATGGGGTCACAAAGAGTCAGACACAACTGAGCAACTGAAATGACTGACTGACACGGTCCGTGCCTTCCTGAATTTGAGGATAAGGAGGAACGAAGGATAAGCTGGCTGACTATGAGTTATATGTGGGTTGTTCAAGAGTCAACTGTGTTTATTTCATTTTCTGACTCATCTTAGAAAAAGTATTCTTTCTCCTGTCCCAAATGAATCCCTTTTCCTATGTACTCATCGCATTCTCTTCAGACTCTTCAGAACACTGATATGCCAAATTTTTCTTCTTTTCATTTATTCCCATCTTTCCTTCTCTAGGGTCTCTTTTCTCTTCATACACAAATATTAGGTCATTACTATCTTTAAAAAAAAAAAGTTCTCCTATCCTGTATTCAATGATTAGCTGATTTTAGATCCTTTTACAAAAAAACTTCTAGATATAAGTCATTAGTACTATATTAGAGCATTAGCAAACATAGGGAGTAATTAGCAACACTTCAGTACCTCTATTCAGTTCTCAATTTACTGCTGTCTCAGTGGGGACACTTGAGGCAACTGCATCTTCTTTTTCCAGGTCAACACTGGTTTAATACCAAAGACACTGGACAAGTTTTAGCTCTTAACTTAATTTTACTCTGAGATGAAATCTGACGATGCTAATGACTCTTTAAGTTTTCTTCTTTGGTTTTACTTTTTCTCCTTGACTTTTCTCTACTTGTTATTTAATGCCTAATTTTCTGATTAATAGTTTCCTTCTTGGTGAAAAATTACTAATTTTTATCTTGCTTTTTCATGTGCAATAACCCAACTACCCACATGGAAAGCTCCATCAGAACGTGTCTCAACACATATATAGAACAGTATTATGGACTCTATGGGAGAGGGCGAGGGCGGGATGATATGGGAGAATGCCACTGAAGCATGTAAATTATCATATGTGAAACGAATCGCCAGTCCACGTTCGAAGCATGATACAGGGTGCTCGGGGCTGGTCCACCAGGATGACCCAGAGGGATGGGATGGGGAGGGAGGGGGGAGGGGGGTTCTGGAAGGGGAAAACATGTACACCCATGGCGGATTCATGTCAATGTATGGCAAAACCAATACAATATTGTAAAGTTAAAATAGATAAATAAGCTAATTTAAAAAAATGTGTCTCAAACTCAGTATGTTCAAAACTGAACTCATTATATTTTCCAGCCAACCTGCTTCTCCTAATGCATATTTTCTCTTGGTAAATGACATCATTGTTCTAATTATTCAAGTAAGAAGCCTGGAACTGATGCTCAATCACTCTTTCATTCTTTCCCCCACTTTTACTCACTCATTAAATCATTCCGCATATACGTACCTCTGAAATGTACCTGTTAAATGTCTATCAAGTTGTTTTTTTTTTCCTCCCCTCTATCCAATTGCTTCTGCTTTGATTCACGTTTTCATTACTTCAAGTTAACTGAAGTTTTCCCTATAGTCTCACTTCCTGCCAAATGATCCTCCACACTACCATGACGCCAATTACTCAGTCATGTCTGACTCTTGGCGACTCTATGGACTGTAGCCTGCCAGGCTCCCCTGTCCATGGGATTCTCCAGGCAAGAATACTGGAGTGGGTTGCCATTATCCTTCTCCAGGTGATCCTCCCGACCCAGAAATCAAACCCACATCTCCTGTGTCTCCTGCATTGCAGGTGGATTATTTACCACTGAGTCACCTGGGAAGCCAGCAACCTCCCAAAAGGGAAATCCGCTCATGCTACTCCCCTTGCAAGGTATTCATGGTCCAAACTAACTCCTGCCTACCTTTCAAGCTCATCAACTACAAATTCCTGAGAGCATCCCAGGCTCTGGCCACAACTATAGTTCTCTGAATGGCATGGGATGTTTCTGTACTTTGGCATATGCTGTTTCCCCTCCCTAACTTTCCCTTGACTTTATGGCATACTCCATATGCCCTTAAAAATTTAAATCAAGGGTCTCTTGTGTGAAGACTTTAATTCTGTCTGTATTATAATCATTCTCCGGCTCATAATTCCAATTAAGGCCAGATTATGCCATATATACAACACCTGTCCTACTGCACTGTGACACTTCCAGGTCTTTGTTCCTTACCAGGTTACATGTTCACTGAAGGCAGGGACAATGACCCTATCACAGTGCCTGACACATGCTTGGTATTTGATAACAATTTATTGGACAGTTTGAGTTAGTTGTTATGCCACAGAGTCCTATATGGTATAACTTAAAGAAATATTGGGTTGGCTAAAAAGTTCATTTGGGTTTTCCACAAGATGATACCGGAAACATTTGGCCAACCCAATACCTTAAGTTTTACATGACTGGTCAGAGTAGAACAATAATTAGAGTTCAAAGGACCATGTTTCTGTCTGCCTTGAGAGCTGGGGAGAGTGTCATTGTGAGAAAATCAAATTGCTTTTCTACAAACTAGAAGGCTTGTATGGTCAAATTATTTCCTGCCTTGGGTATAAAGGGATCAGAATCCATCCATTATTACTAATGCACCAAACATGCCCTTCCAGTTCTAGGTGAGCGGTATCAAGGGTGTCCAAGGAGCACTTCATTCTCTCAGTAAAGGCTGCACAGATGGCTGTGTGCCACCCTCCCTCTCCTTTTCCTCTTCAGCTTTGCTCCGGTAAACCTGACGGCCTCAGATAAAGTCACATCACTGTCTCTCATTATTATCATCATCTCCACTGCACTATTACAATGGCTCAGAGGGTAAAAGCATCTGCCCGCAATGCGGGAGACCCGGGTTCTATCCCTGGGTCGGGAAGATCCCCTGGAGAAGGAAATGGCAACCCACTCCAGTACTCTTGCCTGGAAAATCCCATGGATGGAGAAGCCTGATAGGCTACAGTCCATGGGGTCGCAAAGAGTCGCTCACGACTGAGCGACTTCACTTCACTTTGACCTCAACGTTGCTTTTCTCTTGTCTTCCTCCGGGTGTGGCCAGAGAGAGAGAGAGGAGAGGGGAGCAAAGACTCCTGGGGCTTGCCTAGAGGTGAGGTACTCCCGAAAGCCACCAGGTTACAGTCACTTACCTTATCCCAGAGACAGGATGGATACCGGGGCAATCGGAGACAGAGTAGAGTCCACTCCCGCCTCTTAATCCTGGTCTTGTAGCAGCAGGCTGGACACTCTCCCTTTCCTGGGGCCTGGTGTGTACACACTGCCCGCCGCGGTTACCTAGGAAACCTGCTCTCCGCCTCCTGCGACCTCCGGGTGGGGAGGGGGTAAGAGGGGCGGGGAAAGCGGTGGCCGACCCATTTCTGGATCACGTGGCGGCAAGCTACAACCAATCAGCAGAGGTAGGGGTCCATCCGGAAGACCCCGCTGGTGCTCCTGGGAAATGGTGGGGAGGAGCGCCCGGCTCTGCGGGTCTTTTGGACCCTGCATGTGTCTTTTCACCCGCCTTCGCCAGATCAGAGGCCCGCATGAGAAGCAACGACTTAGTGCGGGGACTTAGTGGTTGCCTCTTCCAGTTCCGGCTGTTTCCCACTGAAAATCTTTGACCTTCGGGGTCTGGAAGCCCGGAGCCTCGCTGAACTTGAACCCCCAAAACATGATGCTGTGATGTCACAAGGCGGCCAGACACCCGTATCAGGCCCTGATATCCCCACGCGCCCCTTGGGCCAAACGCCAGAGACCGCCGCTCTCCCGGCGTGTACCTGACCGCAGCCGGAAGGGGCTGAGCGCAGAGCGAGCCGAATCGAAGGACAGCGCAGGCTAACCTAACGCCCTAGTGACCTCCAGAAAAGACCTGGACCCTCCAAGGGTCGTCTTGTCATTCGTCGACAGGCTTTTGAGGGTCGTTTAAACACAGCAAAGTATACTGGTGGCCAAACTTTTACAAAATAAAGTAAAATTTAAAGAGGGGATGGGAGGAACTTTTAAGAGTGGGCAGAGGGCTGAGAAATGAATGAACTTGGGCAAATCAAAGTAACTGCTGGTCCCGTTTCATTCTCTAGATAAGCGCTGTTCCACATGGAAGCTACTTAGCTACAGCCGCGTAAAAGGTGGCTTGTCCGAACTGAGATGTGCTATGAAACACACATCGTGTTTTGAAGACCTAGCATGAAAAAAATATGTATTGATCACCTGTTGAAATGATGAATGGTTTTCATGTAATGGTTTACATGGAAATACTTTATTAAAACTACCGTTTCTTTTTACGTTTTAAAAGCGGCGATTAGAAAATTTAAATTACCTATGTGATTTCTATTATGTTCCTGTTGGACAGCGCTATTATGTTTTTTGAGGTTGATTTGTGTAGAATATTTATGACATTCAGTTCATGCAAAATAGTGTCTGTAAGTTCTGTTTCCTGTCACCAGGTGGCTGCCTCATTCAATAGACTATATTTTAAAACTGCTTTCTCGTGAAAAATATGAGTGCAGAGGTTTTGCTATATTTTCATTTCAAATATTTTGCTTGTAATATTGACCGTTTGTAAACATACATAAACATAGAAAAAGATAAAGTAATTTTACTTGAATGTTTTTTATTCCTCAGAAGTTTCAGTTTGTCATTAATTAACTGAAATTAATTAAAAGATTTGTGGTTTATGAGTTTTAAAAAAGGACCAGAAAAATCTGATTCCTATTATCATCTCTGAAAATCTAATTGAGCAAGATGACCTGAGTATAGAGTGTAAAGACTAGATAACAATAGTTTCAATACCTAAATTTTTAGATTAAGAAATTGAATCAGAAATCAATTAGATGAATTCAGTTCAGTTCAGTTGTTTAGTCGTATCCTACTCTTTGCCACCCCATAGACTGCAGCACTCCAGGCTTCCCTGTCCATCACCAACTCCCAGAGCCTACTCAAACTCATGTGCATTGAGTCAGTGATACCATCCAACCATCTCATCCTCTGTTATCCCCTTCTCCTCCTGCCTTCAATCTTTCCCAGCATCAGGGTCTTTTCCAGTGAATCAGTTCTTCGCATCAGATGGCCAAGTATTGGAGCTTCAGCTTCAGCATCAGTCTTTCAAATGAATATTCAGCACTGATTTCCTTTAGGTTTGACTGGTTGGTTCTCCTTGCAGTCCAAGGGACTCTCAAGAGTCTTCTCCAGCACTACAGTTCAAAAGCATCAATTCTTTGGCACTCAGCTTTCTTTATAGTCCAACTCTCACATCCATACATGACTACTGGAAAAACCATAGCTTTGACTGAACAGACCTTTGTTGGTGAAGTAATGCCTCTGCTTTTTAATATGCTGTCTAGGTTGGTTATAGCCTTTCTAACAAGGAGCAAGCGTCTTTTAATTTCACGGCTGCAATCACCATCTGCAGTGATTTTGGAGCCCAAGAAAATAAAGTCTGTCACTGTTTCCATTGTTTCCCCATCTATTTGCCATGAAGTGATGGGACCAGATGCCATGATCTTAGTTTTCTAAATGTTGAGCTTTAAACCAACTTTTTTTCACTCTCCTCTTTCCCTTTCATCAAGAGGCTCTTTAGTTCTTCTTTGCTTTTTGCCATAAGGGTAGTGTTATCTGCATATCTGAGATTATTGATATTTCACCCTGCAATCTTGATTTCAGCTTTTGTTTCATCCAGCCCAGCATCTCTCATGATGTACACTGCATATAAGTTAAATAAGCAGGGGGACAATATACAGCCTTGACGTACTCCTTTCCCTATTTGGAACCAGTCTATTGTTCCATAACCAGTTCTAACTGTTTCTTCTTGACCTGCGTACAGATTTCTCAGGAGGCAGGTCAGGTGGTCTGGTATTCCCATCGCATTAAGAATTTTCCACAGTTTGTTATGATCCACATGGTCAAAGGCTTTGGTGTAGTCAATAAAGTAGAAGTAGATGTTTTTCTGGAACTCTCTTGCTTTTTCTTTGATCTAGCGGATGTTGGCAATTTGATCTCTGGTTCCTCTGCCTTTTCTAAATCCAGCTTGAACATCTGGAAGTTCACGATTCACATACTGTTGAAGCCTGGCTTGGAGTATTTTGAGCATTACTTTGCTAACATGTGAGATGAGTGCAATTATGCGGTAGTTTGAACATTTTTTGGCATTGCCTTTCTTTGGGATTGGAATGAAAACTCACCTTTTCCAGTCCTGTGGCCGCTGCTGAGTTTTCCAGATTTGCTGGCATACTGAGTACAACACTTTCACAGCATCATCTTTGAGGATTTGAAATAGCTCAACTGGAATTCCATCATGTCCACTAGCTTTGTTCCTAGTGATGCTTTCTAAGGCCCACTTGACTTTGCATTCCAGGATGTCTGGCTCTAGGTGAGTGATCACACCATCGTGGTTATCTGGGTCATGAAGATCTTTTTTGTATAGTTCTTCTGTGTATTCTTACCACCTCTTCTTAGTATCTTCTGCTTCTATTGCTGCTGCTGCTGCTGCTAAGTCGCGTCAGTCGTGTCCGACTCTGTGCGACCCCATAGACGGCAGCCCACCAGGCTCCCCCGTCCCTGGGATTCTCCAGGCAAGAGTACTGGAGTGGGTTGCCATTTCCTTCTCCAGGGCATGAAAGTGAAAAGTGAAAGTGGAGTCGCTCAGTCGTGTCCAACTCAGTGACCCCATGGACTGCAGCCCGCCAGGCTCCGCCGTTCATGGGATTTTCCAGGCAAGAGTACTGGAGTGGGGTGCCATTTTCGGTCCATACTATTTCTGTCCTTTATTGTGCTCATAAATGTTCCCTTGGTATCTCTAATTTTCTTGAAGAGATCTCTAGTCTTTCCCATTCTATTGTTTTCCTCTATTTCTTTGCATTGATCACTGAGGAAGGCTTTCTTATCTCTCCTTGCTAGTCTTTGGAACTCTGCATTCAGATGAGTATATCTCTCCTTTTCTCCTTTGCCTTTAGCTTCTCTTCTTTTCTCAGCTATTTGTGAGGCCTCCTCAGACAACCATTTTGCCTTTTTGCATTTCTTTTCCTTGGGGATGGCCTTGATCACTGCCTCCTGTACAATGTTACGAACCTCTGTCCATAGTTCTTCAGGTACTCTGTCTATCAGATCTAATCCCTTGAATCTATTTGTCACTTCCACTGTATAATTGTGAGGGATTTGACTTATGTCATACCTGAATGGTCTAGTGGTTTTCCCTACTTTCTTCAATTTAAGTCTGAATTTGGCAATAAGGAGTTCATAATCTGAGCCACAGTCACCTCCCGGTCTTGTTTTTGCTGACTGTAGAGCTTCTCCATCTTTGGCTGCAAAGAATATAATCAATCTGATTTCAGTGTTGACCATCTGGTGATGTCCATGTGGAGAGTCTTCTCTTGTGTTGTTGGAAGAGGGTGTTCACTATGACCAGTGCATTCTCTTGGCAAAACTCTGTTGGTCTTTTCCCTGCTTCATTTTGTACTCCAAGGCCAAACTTGCCTGTTACTCCAGGTATCTCTTGACTTCCTACTTTTGCATTCCAGTCCCCTATAATGAAAAGGACATCTTTTTTGGGTGTTAGTTCTAGAAGGTCTTGTAGGTCTTCATAGAACCGTTCAACTTCATCTTCTTTAGGTGAATTACGTACATCAAAATTCTCGTTTTGGGAGATACAACTCTTTTGCATAACAGTGTAGGGGTTAGCTACTTTGGATTGTTAGACATTTGTTGTGGTTTATCTAACCCTGGGAGAGAGCTAACAGTTTTCTTTATATTATATAAATGAGTAATTTTAAAAATGTTATTTCTAGGTAAAGGTCAAGGCTTTGGTCAGCAGGTGAGTCAGAGTTTACTGTATGAGTGTGGACAGGTAACCACTGAGAAGTTGCCAAGCGAAAGCCTTTGTCCTGAGCAATTTTTAAAGGGAGAATTGTCTGTTGTTAGCATATTCTGGATGGTATTTGGAGCAAAAGGTGATTACAGTTAAAACCAGAAGAATGCAGAATCAGTGACCATTCTTGTTAATCACCTTTTAAAGCTTCTTTATGATATAGTTTTATGTGTCTAACAAGAAACAATAGAAATTGAAGCCATTAAAAGTCAAAGTAAAACAGTCTAAGTGAAATGAGACTTTGCTTCATTCATCAGTCTGTTCACAACCCTAGACAAGGGCCAAAATATATAAATTTACGTCTCTTAATGGATAAAGGAATCTTGAACCTGAAAACAATTGGGAAGATAAAGTACTACTGACTATGGCACACTTATCATGTCACCACTTGAATTAAGGAAGAATCATTTAAACAAAATAAACATGACTTTATAGACCTAAATAAGAAAATCTTTGTTAACTAAATCTTTTGAATTGATGGTCAGATTGATTTCCCCCAAAGCCCTATTCTTACTAGTAACAGTGGAGACATCTAATTACAATTTGGTTTTGTAATATCTTCAAGTTTAATGCCAGAAAACAAAAAATCTGGAGATTTCAAATGCTAATTTAAATTTTATATTCTTGTTGACATTTGATCCATATGCAAATGAGCACTTTTCAGTTAATGATTTTTCAGATTACCTGTGAAAATTTGCTGTCACATGTTTGAGTTTGATTTATCACGAAAACATGAAGGTAGCACAATTTAGGATTTACTTCAACAGTGGAAGAGACGATTATGTGGCAACATAAAGTCATCAGTAGGGGCCCTCTTATTACCAATGTTTGGTAGTGAATATATATGACTCAATTAAAAGATAAGAGTTGTCCTGAAATAAAATTTTAATTAGACCAACATAATGCTGTTTCTGATGAATTTATCTAAAAAAGTCATATAATCTCTGTCCATGATTTGTTGACGTGTAATTAATGCACAAGCTTTTCTTAAAAGACAGCTAGAATGGAATTGTAAAAAGGCACTTACTCTGCTTCAGACAGCGTAACCGCCTTATTTTACCATACTCTTTCTGTTTGTATTTAGATTTATGGCAGCAAATTGAAGGGCAGTGAATTTAAGAAGAGATGGTAATCTTAATTCACTAGAAAGCTGATCAGTTCTTTGTGTGGGAGAATTCTTTCCTCTGCCTTCTTTCTTTTGTGTCTTTTACTATATCTCAGGGTCAGAATGGACACGACTGAACACACACACACAACAGGCTCAGAAAGTTGACTGTATCCTCAGCTCACAGCACAGTATCATCATTCGTCCATATAAGGCCCTTATTTTATTTTATATACAGTTCCACCTCCATTTCAATAACAGGCATTATTTAATGTTTCTTTTAAACCTTGAGTTGTGCATCTATCTTTGAAAAACAGGCAGTACTATTTTGTGTGTCTGTATTTTTCATGTAAAAGTTAGTGTGCTATAAATTGTATTTTGCTTCTCTTTCCTTCAGTGCTATTTTAAGATTGATCCTTGTTTCTGTATATCCATGTAGTTTGTTGTTTCTGTATTACATTATTCCATTATATACATCTACCATGTTTTATCTTTTATTTGTTTCCCTAGTGATGGGCATCTAGGTTGACTACAGTAAGCAATATGATATTGAACATCCTTGTAATTGTTTTCTGAAGGACAGTTTCTCTGGGATATATGCCAGGAATAGAATTATTGTTTTGCCTTTTGCCTCCATTAATTTTAAATTATTGGCCTTCACTAAATACCATCTGAGAACTTTCTAGAATGGCTGACCCAGATTTCCCTCACCAGTAGTGCTTGAGAATTCTCATTCCCCTTTATGGGGAAACACAATTAAACCTCAAATCTCTTGGCAACTCAGAAAACCTCTCCACAGCGGTAGAAGGCAAAGAAAACAGTTTTATTACTAAATAAACATTAAACCAGAATACGATTTGTATCACAGGAAGTCCCCTGCAAAGATGGCAGATGGAAATAAACCTAATCCTTTTATATTGCCAGGCAGATACAACCCGTCCCCTACACATTCTCAAATGACTAACGAGGCCTCAGACAAGAGGACATGACAGCACCATTTGTCAGTGTTCATCCTACATTCACCTGGTAGTTGGAATGACCATCTGTGTTAGCCAGTAGGCTTCATCCAAAGAGAAAAAACTCATGTCTTTATGAAAGAAGGTAGTTTTGGAGCAAGGCATCTGCTGGAGTTAGCTCTTACCCTCCCACAGAAACTAGGAGATAGGGTTGCTATGAAGAAAGACTCCGTCTTTAATCAAACTTTAGGAAGACTGCCCTGAATCCTCTCTGAATAGGCCTCACCCTTGAGCTCTGTTCTTGGCCCTGTAAGACCAATTTTAGCAAGAATCCTGCTGGGTCATCCTAGTGGAAAATCTTCTAACCACAATATCTGATTAAATTCCTCCTTCCACCCCACACCCTCCCATTCTCAATACCTTACCATCCTGGTGTGCCTTCCTTAATAATTCCATCAAATCTTTTTAGCCAGAAAACCTCTTATCTGTGATGTTTCCTTTAAGTAATTTTTTATCCACAAACCCCTCATCACCTTGCTCCTTGGCTGTAAGTCCCCACTGACCCTTGTTGTATGCAGAATGCAACTCTGTACTCAGGTCTCTCTTCCCCTATTCCAATAGTTCCTGCATAAAATATACCTTCACCGCTTTAACTTCTGTCTGGCTCTTGTTTTCTTTCACACTATATTCCTTGATGATTCCATTTCAAAAAGATGGCTCTCAGGTCCTTGAGAAAGACATTCCTGGGTTATAAAGTTGGCAAAAGGCTTAGGTTTTTAAGAGAAACAAAGAATTTGCAATTACGAGTATTCTAAAGAAATGCACTAAAAGAAAAGGCAGAAGAATCTTTTTACCATTCTCATAACAGGGAAAATTACAATTTTCTTCTTTCTGAATTTCTATTTACTCTTACACGCATATCTTTGCTGAATGTTTAACGTTTGCCTCCATCACTACACTTTGAGCTCTGTGAGGGCAAGAATCACATCTCTCTCATTTCCCATTGTGTCCACAGCATCTAGCTTAGTGGCTGTCACACAGCGAGTGCCCAAGAAAGATTTGTAGAATGTATGAATACTAAGTAATGTGCCAAGAGCTTTATATAAGCAATCACTTATTTTTATCATTTTGGTTTATTAGGCCTAAAACACCCATAGCATCCTATCTTTCCTACACTTGGGGAAAGCAAGAAGTTAATAATTTTGTTTTTGTCCAGGAAATTCCAAGTTTCCTCCACTTTAAGCAAACTAAATGCTGTATGAAGACTGTGATTTATAAAACCCAAATTGATAATAATAGTTTACTATAAATGTCTAACTCCTTTCTCTGGAATTGTCCCTCCAAAATTCAAGTCCATGTGGAACTTCACAATATGACCCTATTTGGATTTAGATTCTTCATCAGTTCAGTTCAGTTCAGTCACTCAGTCATGTCCAACTCTTTGCGACCCCATGAATCGCAGCACGCCAGGCCTCCCGCTCCATCACCAACTCCCGGAGTCTACCCAAACCCATGTCCATCAAGTTGGTGATGCCATCCAACCATCTCATCTTCTGTCGTCCCCTTCTCCTCCTGCCCCCAATCCTTCCCAGCATCAGGGTCTTTTCCAACGAGTCAGCTCTTTGCATGAGGTAGCCAAAGTATTGGAGTTTCAGCTTCAACCTCAGTCCTTCCAATGAACACCCAGGACTGATCTCCTTTAGGATGGACTGGTTGGATCTTCTTGCAGTCCAAGGGACTCTCAAGAGTCTTCTCCAACACCACAGTTCAAAAGCATCAATTCTTCGGCGCTCAGCTTTCTTCACAGTCCAACTCTCACATCCATACATGACTACTGGAAAAATCATAGCCTTGACTAGATGGACCTTTGTTGGCAAAGTAATGTCTCTGCTTTTAAATATGCTATCTAGGTTGGTCATAACTTTCCTTCCAAGGAGTAAGCATCTTTTAATTTCATGGCTGCAATCACCATCAGCAGTGATTTTGGAGCCCCCCAAAATAAAGTCTGACACTGTTTCCACTGTTTCCCCATCCATTTCCCATGAAGTGATGGGACCAGATGCCATGATCTAACTTTTCTGAATGTTGAGCTTTAAGCCAACTTTTTCACTCTCTTCTTTCACTTTCATCAAGAGGCTTTTTAGTTCCTCTTCACTTTCTGCCATAAGAGTGGTGTCGTCTGCATATCCGAGGTTATTGATATTTCTCCCAGCAATCTTGATTCCAGCTTGTGCTTCTTCCAGCCCAGCATTTCTCATGATGTACTCTGCATATAAGTTAAATAAGCAGGGTGACAATATACAGCCTTGAGGTACTCCTTTTCCTATTTGGAACCAGTCTATTGTTCCATGTCTAGTTCTAACTGTTGCTTCCTGACCTGCATACAGGTCAGAGGGGCCTGGCTGGCTACAATCCACAGGATTGCAAAGAGTCGGATACGACTGAGAAACTAAGAATGAATGAGCACAAATCTTTGTCCACTAGCCTATCTTCCTTATCCAGGTTTATGGACTTAAAAAACAGATCTGATAAAATCATGCTTTAATAGATCTCCCACACATCATCCTTTACATGTCTTTTCATTTGTGCATTCAAATATTTATTGAACTTCTCCTGTGAGTCAAGCACTCTTCTAGACACTAGAGACACAGTAAACAAAATAGGTTAAAATATCTATCTTTATGTGGCTTGCATTCTAATGGAGAAATGACAAATAAAATATATAGCAAGTTAGCTAGAGATAAGTGCTAAGAAGAAAACTAAAGAAGAGAAAGGAGGTAAGATGTGTGTGTGTGTATGTAATCTCAAATTGGGTGTCCAGGGAAGGCCACTATCAGTGGATGATATTTGAGTAATGACTAGGAGGAGGTAAGGCATGAGTCATGGTGATGTCTGGGATACAGTGTTGAATGTGGGGTTTAAAAGAAAGAGGATGATTCTGAGGCTTTGATCTGAGTAATTATAGAAAAGACATGGCATTTTCTGAAATGGGAAAGTGCAAATGAAACAGGTTTTAAGGGTGGGGTGATATTAAAGCATAGACTTGGATATTTTAGGTTTGAGATTCCTATAAGAAATGCAAGTAGAGAAGCTAAGTAGAAAGTTGTGCTTATGAGTCTGGAGTTCAGAAGAGAGGTCCAGGCTGGAAATACAAATATGGGTGTTATCAGCTTAAAGATAGTATTTAGAGTCATTAGACTGAATTAAATTTCCAAAAGAGTTGGTGTGGGTAGAAAAGAGAAGAAGTTGAAGGCCTAAGCTGTGGGACACTTGAATATTTAAGTTAAGGGAAATGAGAAAGAACAACCAAAGGCTAAGAATCTTAGCCAAAAAGTGGGAAGAAATAGATCCAAATGACGGAAACTGAGTAATGACAGATCAAGGAAGAGGAAGTCCAAGAATTGAGGTCACTGATGCTACCAAAAAGGACAGTTTCTGCAGAGTGGGTTCAAGGAGAATGGAAGGAAAGAAGTTGGAGATCATGCATATTACAGAAAATTCTTTCAAGGAGTTTTGCTATAAAAGGAAGAAGAGAAACGGGGCATAAGCTAGAGGAGGAGTAGGGTAAATAAAGATATTTCTCAAGATGGGTGAATAACAGCATACTTTTATGCTAATGAGAGTGGTACAACGGGAACCAAAAAGTATCCAGAAGATAGAGGGAGACGTTGCAGCAATATCTTTGAGGAATTGAGAGAAGGTGGGTATACACAGGTAACAGGGTTATTTCTGTCTAAGAGCCTGGAGAGGAGATTGGGTAGAGTGAATTGGTACAGCAGCAGGTAGGTGTGTACATGTGGTAGTGGAGGTGCGTAGAAGCCCTCTTCTCATGGTTTCAGTTTTCTCAGTGAAGAGAAAGAAGGTCATCTGAGAGTAAGAATTTGGAAAGGTGTTGAGGCTTGATCAAAGAGGACAAAGTATGATGTAATGATTCAAGTGAATGAGTGGACTAGGACAACGGCATGTGATTGCCTAACAGCATTACTTTTCATGAGTTTAGTGATCAGGAATGTAAGTGACTTGTCAGTGTGGTTGTGATTTTTCTCCATCCACAGTCAGTCGTGTGTGTGTGCTAGCATGGAAGATAAGAGTTGAATTCGGCTAAAGGAAAGTGGGCAGATACCTTGAGAGTGTATTCACAGGAAGGTTGATAGTGATTAATCTTGGAATTTAAGCTGGGTGTGGAAGAAAGTGACTTCATGAGGAAGGTAAAGGGATAAAAGTGGTAGGATCTATGGATTATGTAAACCAGTGGTGCCACACAAGAAAATCCCAAATTTTTAGCACTTCATATAATACAAGCTCAAATTACATCTTGCTTCCTCATCCCCAAACCATATTTGGAAGCAATTTTTCCATCTACATCAACCTTATCATTTCCAGAATACTGCATGGCCTTGCACCACATTACCCTTTTGTATCCACTAGTTCCTAGGCCTCAAATGCTTTTTCCCCCTTTCTGCTTGCTTGTCTTACAGATCTATTTCAGCACCTTTGCTCAATACCCCAGGAGAGTAACCTGTTCTTTCTTCCCCAACTTGCACCCAGATCTTGGTTAGTGCTTCCATTACAGATGTAGCACATTTATTTACGGTGAATCTTTTCAACCAGATTGTGATCTTTATGAATCAGGGCTACATCTCATTCATCCTTGCTTTCCTCTGGACAGGTTTAACAAAGTAGAAATAATGCCTGAATGAATAAATAAGTGAATGTATACCAGCAGAGTAAAGACACCTCAGCTGAAACCAAAATAGACTGCAAACTTTTGATTGTTTGCAAACCTATCTGTTTATTACAATCTCTCATAGAATGTTTTTAAGATTCTAAGGACTTATCCCAGAGAATACCATTCAGTAGGTTTAGACTGAGATTTACAAATTTATGTTTTAAAAAGTTCTCCAGATGCTGTTAGTAATCAATCATGTTGAGATGTTGTTCTTTTAGTCGCTAAGTCAGGTCCGACCCTTTTGAGACCCCATGGACTGTAGCCCACCAGGCTCCTCTGTCCATGGAATTTCCTAGACAATAACTCTGGAGTGGATTGCCATTTCCTTCTCCAGGGGATCTCCCCAACCTAGGGATTGAACCCATGTCTCCTGCATTGGCAGGCAAATTCTTTGCCACTGAGCCGCTAGGGAAGCACCATGTTGAGATACCTTGGCTAATCACCAAGCTCTAACGTGAAGCTGATTTGATGATGAAGAAACTAGCTTCTTATCTCTTTATTTTCCTTAGAAAAAAATACAAGAATCCTTGATAAAAATGTCCATTGTCCCCCCTCTTTCCCCCTCAAAACTGGTAAAAAACTTAACACTAAGATAATAGTTAATACTAAGAATTGATAGGATAATACTTCTCTCAGGAAAAACTTCCTCTTGTGGCACAATTTTAGGTTTCTGAAAATATATATATTTTGATAAGAGAGTTTATTAACCTGGAATCTTTTTCATGTTAAATGAAGAAAACCTAATTCAAACCTTTAAAAAAACTAAAAAAAAACTATTGACCTTCAAAAGCAACAGGTCAAATGTCCAGGGGTAGGAATAGGTTTAGGCAAAGCTACACATCCAGGATTCATTCAAATGAAAATATGTGGACTCAATTTTTCCATCACTCTAATCTATTTTAATCAGCTTCATTTTTGGAGAGGAGCATCTCCACATAGCACCATCTGCCAGCTTACATCTCCGGCACTGTTAATGAGTAACTGACAATTATTTCAAATCACAAGTTTACTGTGTTTCTTTTTTTTGTAATAATAATACACTGGATTAATTTGTAGAATATCCCTATCTTTCCCTGTTTTCTAGAATACCAAAGTATGTTTACTAGAGAGAGCTTTTAATTTAGAACTTTACACAAAACTGTCCTAACTAGAACAGCTATACTCAAACATTTTTGTCTCCTTTACTGTTAAAAATTATTGAGGACCGCAGAGAACTTTGGACTTTCCTAGTGGCTCAGATGGAGAAGGCAATGGCACCTCACTCCAGTACTCTTGCCTGGAAAATCCCATGGACGGAGGAGCCTGGTAGGCTGCAGTCCATGGGGTCGCGAAGAGTCGGACACGACTGAGCGACTTCACTTTCACTTTTCACTTTCATGCATTGGAGAAGGAAATGGCAACCCACTCCAGCGTTCTTGCCTGGAGAATCCCAGGGACAGGGGAGCCTGGTGGGCTGCCGTCTATGGGGTCTCACAGAGTTGGCCACGACTGAAGTGACTTAGCAGCAGCAGCAGCAGCAGTGGCTCAGATGGTAAAGAATCTGCCTGCAATGCAGGAGACCTAGGTTTGATCCCTGGGTGGGGAGGATTCCCCGGAGAAGGAAATGGCAACCCATTCCAGTATTCTTGTCTGGGCAATCCCATGAACAGAGGAGACTGGTGGGCTACAGTCCATGGAGTTGGACACAACTGAGTGACTAACACACTTTCTGAAGAACTTTTGTTTATGTGCGTTGTATCAGTTAATATTTACCGTTTAATTCAAAATTACAACTCAGAAATTTAAAACATGTTTATTAATTTATTTTAAAAACAGAGTTCATGGTAACATAAACATACATTTATAAAATATAATGGAATTTTCTGAAAAAAACTTTAGTGAGAAACAAAGCATTGTTTTACATTGCTTAAAAATTATTCAATGTCTGACATAAGGGAAGATATTTGGATTCTCATATCTGCTTTTGCGGTCAGTCTGTTACAGAATCTCAGATCATGTAGCTTCTCATTCTCCACAAGAGAATGAGAGTGAAACAACTTAACATTGTTATGATTTCAGCTGTGACCTCACAAACCCCAAGCGTTACTAGCTACAGATTGGGAACCACTGGTTTAGAACAATATTTGGCCCATGAATAGAAAAGGTATAATATCCATGGTTGAAAGTAAATAAATGTACAATTATAAACCTAGATGCTACTCCATTAGTTATTAGGAAACAATCTTAAAATACATTTTAAAATAATTTCTTTGCTATTTAAGTTGTAGAGTTAGAAATTAGTTTTTATTTATTTTTATATTATTTGTTAGATAATAGTGTTCATTTATTTATCAGTTGTTATCAGGAGAGGTAAGGGGTAGACTCTAGACACCAGTCTTAGAACACGGATGAGATCATTTCTTTGCTACTCCATTCTCTCTCTCCTTTGAGTCAGTGAGTGAAAGTCCCTCAGTCATGTCTGACTCTTTTCGACCCCATAGACTATACAGTTCATGAAATTCTCCAGGCCAGAATACTGGAGTGGGAAGCTGTCCCCCTTCTCCAGGGGATCTTCCCAACCCAAGGATCAACCCAGGTCTCCCACACTGCAGGCAGATTCTTTACCAGCTGAGCCACCAGGGAAGCCCATTTTCTCCTTTTAGAATGATAATAAATCAGGTTTCTGGGGATTTTAGGAGGCATTCTTTCATACTGTTTTCTTTCTTTTCTTTTCTCCTGAGTTTGCAAAACAAAAATTGCATCAGCCAAATAGTTACTACTATAAGATGTTATAAGGGAGTGTGGTTTTTTTTTTTGATGGTTAAATTCTGAAAAATTCCGCACAAGTGTTTAACATTGTTGAGTGCCAATAATAAAAGGATAGATACACATATTGAGCAGAACTTTAAAAAATAGTCTTCAGAAGTTGTCGTTTGTGATATTACAACCAGTTTGTGATATTTCAACCAGTTAGTGATATTTCAACCAGTTACCACCGTCATATTGCTTAATGGAGTCAGCTTAAGATTTTGAATTCTAACTTCAGAATTGACTTTGTGAGTTTGGGCCAGTTACTTCACTCCTCTAGGTCTCTAAAGCCTTAGTGTCCTCATTTGTGAAATGGAAATAATAGTGCCTGCACTGCAGAATTATAAGAATTAGAGGGTGTGTGTGTGTCTGTGTGTGTGTGTGTGTCTTTGTGTGTGTGAAGTCAAAGAGCTTACAGCTGTGACTGTAAGGATTAAACTCCTATCTCACAGTTTGGGACTGATTTTGATGGACAGCCATGTTGAATTCCATGTGATAACAGGTGGGGGCAGTGGTAAACTGCATGAGTTGGGAGGCTTTGGTAAACCTTAGCTGCAGATGAACTGCAAAGACCCTCTTGAAAGAACATCAAACCAAATGCAAGCAAGATGCAACAATCACATAAGAGAAGTATGCAAATCAGTTACAAAGACAGAAGCCAGAAAACAGGGTGAATCTAGGGAAGAGAGCAAAAGAGTAAGCCACCACATCATCAGAGAGAAGAGTCAGATCAAGGCCAGTAACTATGAACAAGTAAGGATCTAGAGTGGAGAAGGCAATGGCAACCCACTCCAGTACTCTTGCCTGGAAAATCCCATGGACGGAGGAGCCTGGTAGGCTGTAGTCCATGAGGTCGCAAAGAGTTGGACACGACTGAGCGACTTCACTTTCACTTTTCACTTTCATGCACTGGAGAAGGAAATGGCCACCCACTCCAGTGTTCTTGCCTGGAGAATCCCAGGGACGGGAAAGCCTGGTGGCCTGCTGTCTATGGGGTTGCACAGAGTCAGACACGACTGAAGCGACTTAGCAGCAGCAGCAAGGATCTAGAGAGGGTGCAAATAATCTTGAGAGATAAATGTCAGGTCCTGATAGAGATCAGTGAGGGATGAAACCCTTTCAGGTGATGGCCTGGGCCAGTCACACAGCCCAAATTTGATCTGAAAGACAACCTGCCCCACTGTTGCCATAGAGAAGAGGGGCAGAAGGGGGCTTTTATCATGCTTTGAACTAGGTACCAGGTGGACCTGGCCTGGGTGAAGCCTCTCTTCTCCCTTCATTTTATAACGGAAGTGCTCTTTTGTGTGGAGAACTCATTCCATATAGAAAAAAGGCTGATTCCACCTAGGGTGGTCAGTCTTCCAGGTTTGCCTCAAACTGAGGGGGTTTCCTCGAGCACAGACTCTCAGCTTTAAAAGGATTCCAGGCAAACTGGGACAAGTTGGTCATGCTGCCCTGCATTATAACCAACCTTCATGCTAAAGGGCTTCCCTTGTGGCTCAGCTGGTAAAGAATCTGCCTGCAATGCGGGAGACCTGGGTTTGATCCCTGGGTTGGAAGGATTCCCTGGAGAAGGGAAAGGCCACCACCCACTTAAGTAGTCTGGCTTGGAGAGTTCCATGGACTATATAGTCCTTGGGGTTGCAAGGAGTCGGACATGATTGAGCCACCTTCACTTTCACTTTCATCCTAAAAGACCTCACTTATCACCCCAAGTCTAGGCAATGGAAGTCTTCTCCAGGGCATTCTCCTCAGAGCTATCAGCAAAGAAGGTTCTATTGCTCCTGGCTGAACTGGATAGTCCAGTGGGATGGATATTATGTTCTGCCAATGGTCATTTCACCCACTACAGGGAGAATTTCTGTCTAAGAGATAAAAATGAATCCTGATCCTCGATTGTCACCTCAATCCAGTGAGCCTGAACTTCTCTCTTCTGCACCAGGAGAGACTTAGAAACAGTGAATGGATCTTTGTCTTAATTTTTGGACAACTGGATTTTGTTCTTGGTTGGAATAACCTGGTTTTATCCTTATTGGAAACATGGCCCTCTTCCAAATAATACTTTCAGGATTTCTGTCCTTTGGTTGTTAAGGGCTTCCTATCCCATATCATGTAACTTTGGGTGATTGGAAAGACAAAGGATGGGAATGGTAAATTTGTGGAATAAATTTGTGAAAATGCTGAGTCAGGGCTGAGTTAGGAAAGATGATTCTATAGCTGTAATTTTCAAGTTTTAGTGAATATAAGAATAATTTGAGCTGCTTATTTAAATTGCATATTCCTGAGCCTATTTCCAGTGAATCTAACTCAGTAGGTCTGGAGTAGGGCCCAGGAGTAAGCCTATTAAGCAAGAATGTCAAGTGATTCTGATATAGCTGGTATCTAGAACATACTTTGAGAAATATTCCTCCGTGGTATATTCAGAACAATATGCTTGAGGTCGAGGGAAGGACCTTGATATTCTGGGTATACTAGAATAGATGCAATGTGGGCCATCTTTGTGGTTTGTAAATGTCTTTTGGGCCTTTAATGATGCTTGGCTTATTTTTCTTAAGCAGTTTGGTAAGCTTGGAAGTCAGGATGAAGAAATATGGCAGGAAGTATATTTATATATTCCTCCCACGTCTCTCCTGTAATATTCCGCAAACCCCAAAAGTACTACTGACTGTTGGAGCTTGGTGGCCTGCCCCATGTCATGGAATGTCTTAAGGGAAGATGATTCTGGAGAACTAACCTTGATAGTCTCACATTTGTGTTGATTCGGCTCATCAAAGAACCAGTGTTGCTAGCAGCAATTCTGTGTCATATGAGAGAATGGGCCAGAACTCCCTGGAGTTGTGAAAAAAATCATCTAGAATATGATTACACTTCAATTCAGCATGTAAAGAGTGATGTTCCTCAGTTGGAGCACTGCCACAGACTGGTTGGGAGGAAGTCTCAGAATACCTGAATCTGTATTCTCAGAGAGATGAACACTCCCATAAGAAGTGGGGCTCCCAGAACCAAGGTGGTAGCTTCCATGGTACTCTAAGTGTACTGGAACTTCTGATACTTCCTGCATATCTCAGGAACATTTTCTCTGGCTGCTGGTTTTTGGACAGAGTCCAGAAAAACCATAGACCTGTTAAGGGAGCAAAATGCCAGCTATGAGGCAGACCACAAATTATGAGACCTAAAGGAAAAAAATGGGATATATATTACACTCAGGTTTATAGTCTTTTAGAGAAACAGAGTACTTATCATGAGTAGATAGTTCTCAAGGTTGGCCTCTTGTGGTTTCAATTCCAGTGGGGGCGTTAAAATCTGCTGCAGTGTTTGGTTCCTGGGAATGCCATTCTCATGGAACTCAGTGGGCATGGAACTCCATGGAATGTTTCAAGTATGGGGAAACGTTGGGTAGAAGTAAATGTGGTCCTTAGTTATCAGTCAAAATGTATACTTCCCAAAGCTTCTTAGGTCGGTAGAAGTTGCTGAACTGTAGAATGCTCAAGGCAGATTCTAGGATTGCTCCCTGATGAAATTCATCCTTTGTTAGGGGGCTCATTGCATCAGAGCTGGATTTTCCCATTCCCTTTCTCCAGTGCTCCATGTGCTTAGTTGCTCAGTCATGTCCAACTCTTTGCTACCCCATGGACTATAGCCCTCCCAGGCTCCTCTGTCCATGGGGATTCTCCAGGCAAGAATACTGGAGTGGGTTGCCATGCCGTTCTCCGCCTTTCTCCAGTGGGGGTTTGTACATGGCATAGTGATTTGTCTGCCCAAATTCAAAGAGGAAGAGAAAGCTAGAGTCAATTTAGCCTAAGTGTATCAGTTTAAGATGGTGCCTGAGAAGGCCACCAAGTTTGAGAAAAATTATAGTTACACGTGAGCTGGTATTTAAGGGGCACTGAATCAGCTTCAGTCAGTAGGCACACTAATCTGGACAGAATCACAACTATATCCTATTAGGTAGCCCCAAAGGACTAACTATTCAGACATTCCTTAAAGGTATTATCTAGAGTGGCTTTATTCCAATCCAGACCAAGTGAGCTAATTGAAATGAGTAACACAATCTATAGGAAGAAGTTCATTTTTACAGGACCAAAATAACTTTTAGTCAAATGTATCAGTCTTTACAATGTACTTTCATAGGAGAAATCCTGGCAGTGGGTCCAGCTGGTCTACCCACCACTACTGTTTCTTAGCATTTTGTAACCAAGCAGGGGCATCATTGCTTTTTATGGTGTTTCTTCAGCTTGCAATTATTTCACTTTTTCCTTCATGTCAGAGCACCTACTTAAAATCTTGCTCTGTTTGTGCTATGTATATGTCCTTCTCAAGTGCAGTGTTAAATATACCTCATTTCTGGATAATTTAGTTTTCAGCAGCTCAACTTTCTACAACTGTGTGAAAATGTATCCCATTAGTGGTAGCTGGAATGTGTGTATTGTCAACTAGTCTTTAGGTAAACCACTATTTATAAAGGAATCAAAGTAGTCTTGGGGTTTCACAGGTGGCGCTAGTGGTAAAGAACCCACCTTCTAATGCAGGTTAGACATAAAAGACGCAGGTTCGATCGCTTGGTTGGGAAGATCCCCTGCAGAAGGGCATGGTAACCCACTCCAGTATTCTTGCCTGGAGAATGTCATGGACAGAGAAGCCTGACAGGCTACAGTCCATAGGGTCGCACAGAGTCGGACATGACTGAAGTGACTTAGCACGCACGCAAAGTAGTCTTAAGGAGACACTAAAAGCTTTCCCTTTAGAATAATTTAGAACCATATATTGAGTGCTGACAATACAATATCAGGCATTGTGCTGAATACAAAACAATAGTATTTATTTAAAAACTCATTATGCATCAGACACTATGCTAAGCCCGTTATATTTCTTAAGAATTTTATTTATGGCTGCTCTGGGTCTTTGTTGCTTTGTGAGGGCTTTCCTCTAGTTGCGGTGAGCAGGGGCTCCACTTCCTTGCAATGGGCAGGCTTCTCATTGCAGTGGCTTCTCTTGTTGCAGAGCACAGGCTCAAGGTGGTTGGGATTCAGTGGCTGCAGCACTTGGGCTCAGTAGGTGCAGCACATAGGCTCTAGAGCATGGGCTTAGTTGCCCCATGGCATGTGGAATCTTCCCAGACCTGGGATTGAACCCATGTCCCCTGCATTGGCAGGCAGATTCTTATCCACTGGGCCACTAGAGAATTCCTTAAGTCCTTTATATTATCATGTCATTCAATCTTTATAACAGTCCTATGGAAGACATACTATCTTTCTGATTTTCCAGATGAGGAACCTGAGGCATAGAGAGTAGCTTATCTAAGATCTCAGAGCTAGTGCATGACAGCACTGGTATCCAAGCAGCATGACACAGAGCTCATGCTCTTAACCCTACATGTATGACCCACCCCATGCAACCTTCACCATAGTCTTATGTGTCTACATGATGAATGCACTTGTATTATTATCACAGATAACAGAAACTGAGGCTTTGGGGGAGTTATTTCCCTGAGTTGAATAGGTCAGAGAGTCATAATTTGGACCCAGGAAGTCTTATACCACAATGCCCCTCTGCTCTTTCTTGCTATACTATACTGTTAGTAAGTGATGCAATAGATAATAAAATTCTGCCTGACTTCAGAATCCCTAACCAACCCAATCTGGAAAGTCAGCCTCAGATGGTTTTCTTTGTTTGCTTATCTGTTTGTTTTGGGTAGATGTGTACTAAGTGGAATAACTATTGTGGATATTTAACGCTTAACTCCACTGGAGTTATTGAAGAACTTTTAGAAACAGAACACCTTAAAACACTTTGATGAAAATTCAAGTTGATTATTCATTTGACAATATTGCCTTCCAGAGAGAGAGTAGATTAGAATGCCTTTGATAAAGAGCAGTCAGAAAGCTCTTTGATAATTTTGGAATTCTCCATTTGAAGAATTAGAGTCTAGTAGAGCTGAGAAAAATATACTATAAAATTATTGAGTTGGCCACAAAGTACATTCTCATTTTTCCTTAACACCTTACAGGAAAACCAGAATGAATTTTTTGCCAGCCCAGTATAATAGCAGTCATTTAGAAAAAGCAATGCAAATTATAAATATTATGCTTATAAGCAATCTTTCTTCTGAAATCCTACTGTTGCCATCTCCATGCTTTGCAGATGACTGCCTTACGCTTAACCATCTGACATGAATCTCCTTCATTTCCAGCTCAAACTTCTCTTCATCTCCCTTGTAATCTGTTTTTTCTATCTCTGAAAAAGAATTAGGTTTTCTACATTCTAAATTTAATCCTTACCCTCAAGGGCCTGTACCTAGTCCTATGGAGGTCCTATGGAGAGACTAGTTTGGGTAGGACTTTTTTCTAGGCTAGATGAAAGCTGACAAAAGTCTAGAAGTGAGTGTGAGCTGTGGACCAAGAGGGAGGCCAACGTATCAGAGGTAAGTATCAAGCATCTGCTGCAAGGAGAGCTTTCCAGGCTCCAGAGCAGCAGTCGGGATCCAAGGAAGGCAGGAACAGACCAGAAAGTGATGTTGTGGTGTGTCCAGATAAAATGAATTAATATTAATACATAGGCAAAGACAAACAGAGGGGGTGGGTAGTTGCTTCTTTGGGGCGATAGGTATAGTGGGCAAGGAGATCCAGGTGCTGATTCTATCTTCATCCACCAGCTTCATCAATTATTTCCTGTCCTTCTTGAATCTACAGTCCCCTCTCTCCATTGTATTCTCCCCCTTAGCCTATATGTTTCTCCTGTTTTTTCTAAAAGCCCACACTTTCCTTTAATCCCTTTATTTCTTTAAGCAAGTATCACCTTTCTTCCCTATCCCTCCCCTAGTGGCCAAATTCAATAACCAATTTAGTCATCATTATCATCAGGCCTTCTGTGGGCTTAAACATTGCTGAAAGTGCCCACACTTGAAATTCCTCCCTTGAGTGTTCTCCCTCCCTCTGTCTTCTTTCTTCTTCTCTGAACTCGAATAAATAAGTATTTCTTAAGGATGTGTTCTTGGCCAGCTTCTCATATCTCTATGTACTGTCTCCTCCATCTCCTGGCAGATTCATCCAACCTTATAACTTGGATTATTCCCCCTACCTAGATGACTCCTAACTCTCAATCATAAACTTTGGTTTTGGCCTCTTTTTCTTTTTTAACCTCCTTTTCATATTCTAGTAGTCAGCTAGATACCTTCACCTAAGTGTCTCATCTATACTTTAGGTTCTGCTTGGCCGAACATTAACTAGTTACTCTTCTACAACCAGCTTTTCTTCCTGTGTTTTAAAATTTCCATTAATGACATTTATGAATTATCTGTCCCCCAAATTCTTTGGATCAATTTTTACTCTTCCTGAATTCAGTCAGATACCAAGTTCAGTTGACCGAAATATTCCTAGTATTTGTCCCCCCCATTTATATTATCATTCCCTCTTTCTCAGTGCCCTGCATCAAAACAACTTTAATAGCCTGCTTGTTGGCCCCTTTACCATTAGTTTTCTTCCTCTCAAATCCATTTTAATTGCTGCTGTCTTTTCCTGAATGACATCTATTTACGTCTCATTAAAACTCTTTTTAAAAAAAAATCCAAAGACTAACCTGGCATCTAGGTCCTTCACAACCTGAGCCCAACCAATTTTTCTATTTTTAATTCCCACTTTACCTACATTTCGCTCTAGAAAAATGTACCTAGTCACTCATCTCTGTAAGTGCTCTATAATTGTACTCTTCCATGCCATGGCTATTCCTCAGATCAGAATGATCTCTATTCATCAGTCCCTCATGTACAAATCCTACAGTTTCCAAAGCCTCGCTCAAATACCTTGCTTCCCATGAAGCTTTTGAGCTATGAGGGAAGCCCTTAGTATCTGCACTTGGCAGTAATTTGCCACATCACTTTATCTGAGCCTTTTTTCTCATGCTTATAATCTTCTACCTTGGAATTTTGATTTTTCTTGGATACATTTTATTATCTCCATGATTTGATTATAAATATCTTAAAAAATTGATTCATCTTTATATTCTCAAAGTGCCTGATATGCATATTTGAACAGTTTATTAAGACTCCCCAAATATCCCCTCTTTATATTTCCCAGTATACTTTAGACTTAGGATGTATAACCTGTTCTGACCAATACTCTATAAGAAGTTATATGTGAAACTTTCATTATGAGGTATTTGGGAACAGATGAGAATTCTACACTCTTTCTTCCCTTTTCCCCTTCTATGACAATCTACAGAGCTGTGTGTTCCAAATGGTTTAGTGGTAAGTTGATGGACCATTGTAAACATTTTCACAATTGCAGAGATAGTTTCTGCCACACTGCCACAGTCTGCAAGGCTTGTTGAACATGTCCATAATTTGCTGAAATATATTCAGCCCTGGGAAAGTTAAGAATTTTCCCTTGACTCCAAAGGGCCTGCAGTTGCAATCCTGTGGGCTGTCCTCCCTGGGAAGCATGAAGTGCTGGCTCTTCTCTTCCTCTTATCAAAATCTAAGCTTAACTTAGTAAAGCTGTCTGATGACTCACTATACGATAGTAATACTGTGAATACTGAGTTACCTTTTGGGGGGATGCTACCATTTACAGAAGTTCTGACCTTCCAAATTTATAAAATAAGAATGTTGAATTTCCAACACCAATGACAAACTAGAGTAGGAGCAACATTTGTCTGCAAGCTATTTCTAGTCTCCAAAGTAAAGTTGTACAGGAAAACTTGATTCTTGATTCTGTTGAAGAATAACATTATTTCAGAGTATCATCTGGATGTTTCTGCAGAGTAATTGATTCTCTATATAAGACAGTTGGCCTATTGCTTTTAAAACAGAGAGCTAACCCCTTGACTGATATTCAAGGATGTTAGCCTGTTTCAAAGACACAGAGCCCAGTGTTCTTCCTTTTGCATATTTATTCAAGTAAGTGTTTCTTTTTACTGACTGTGTGTAGATATCATAAACCATCTCCACACTAGGGACATCTGTCTGGAACCTTCTACTATCATCAGGAACTTCCTTAGGTTATTTTCCCAGTTATGATAGGCTTATCTTGATTTATCACTATCTTATACCTGTAACAAAATAGGGCTCAGTGAGATAGATGATCAACAATAGGACAGTTCATAAAGCATACAAGCCACAGAGTTGGCATGGTCCTTTCTGCTCTGCGACAATAGTGGCCAAGCTATTATATTATGGTGTATGTGGAATTATAAGACTAGGCTGGCTCTGAGCCCTTTTGCCTCAATATTCCCCTTAATCCCCTTGGCACTTTCATGTAAACTCAAGCTTCCTGGCAAGTACTATTTCAGGCTCCCACTTAGAGTGGATTTCTTGACTAGTCCCTAAATTTGATGAATAAACTTTTTTATGGATAAAGAGCTTCAAGAAAGAAAAGAAAGAAAATATTTTATCCTTAGACCAGGATAACCCCAAAGAAGCCCCAGGACTGGGATTTCCTAACATATCTTTCAGGCCCAAAGATGAAGGCATGTCGTCTGACAAGACTACAGATCCTTGGAAGATGGGTGATGAAAGATGGTATGACCCTCTTCCCCAAGAGAGGTTGGGGCCACATGAGTAAAGCCAGAGCCTCTTAAATTGGAACTAATCCAATAAAGTATGAGTCAACCACTAATCTGGAGTTGCAGTGTTTACAGTTTAAAGTTGGAAGAAAACGAGTTTTTGGCTAATGCTCATACTGAGCTGTCCAGGGTTCTGACTTTGGCACAGGACATTCCAACCCTTGGGCCTGATGCTGGTGATTTTGTTTTAAATTCTGAATACTTTGGATGTAGTTTCTTACCACTAATCTTGACTATCTCTCTAGTTTACCTTGAGCTTTATTCATCTAGGCTATTGTTAATAACTATACTGCATTATTGTTGTTGTTTAGTTGCTAAGTTGTGTCTGATTCTTTTGCAGCCCCATAGAATGCAGCCCACTAGGCTCCTCTGTCCATGGGATTTCCCAGGCAAGAATATGAAGTCGGTTGCCATTTCCTTCTTCAGAGGCTCTTACCAACCCAGGGATGGAACTCACATATTCTGTATTGGCAGTCAAATTCTTTACCAATGAGCCACCAGAGAAGCCCCACAAACTGAAAAATTGACTATACCTTGTCAGGACTTTTAAGTTGGAGAGCATGAGTTATTTCACTTTCACTTTTCACTTTTATGCATTGGAGAAGGAAATGGCAACCACTCCATTGTTGTTGCCTGGAGAATCCCAGGGACGGGGGAGCCTGTTGGGCTGCCATCTGTGGGGTCACACAGAGTCGGACACGACTGAAGCGACTTAGCAGCAGCAGCAGCAGCATGAGTTATAGAATCAAAAGTTGTTATTAGACTTTAATAACAACTGCATTAGCCATGTGATTTTGGAGAAGCCTCTGAAGATTTTTCAGAATTTTGGTTTTCTCATCATCCCTGAACAATAAAGTGTGAAAAATATCTACAACATGAATGACAAAAATATAATACAGAGAGCATTTTAAAATAGCTGGGAAAAAATACCTGATTGGAAAAGAAAACATGGGACACAAAAGGCGATTTACAAAATAAGGAAGTCAAATTATCCATAAGATATGTAAAAATTAACTCAAAGTGGACCAAAGACCAGATTATAAGACCTGGAACCACAAAACACTTAGAAAAAATCATAGCTGTAAAGTTTTTGACCTTGGTTTAGGCAATTGTTTCTTAGATATGACACCAAAATCACAAGTGACAAAAGATAAAATAGATGAATTGAACTTCATAAACAGTTTTGTCCTGCAAAAGACACCATCAAGAAAGTAAAAAAGGCAATCCACAGAATGAAAGAAAAATATTTGCAAATCATATATCTAATAAAGGACTTTTATCCAGATATTTAAATAATGTTTACAACTCAATATTAAAAGAAAAATAACCCAATTTTTAAATGGGCACAGGATCTGAATAGACATTTCTCCAAAGAACATATACAAGTGGCTGATAATCACATCAGAAGATGCTGAATACCATTAGATATCAGGGAAATGCAAACTAAAGCCACAATGTGCTACTACTTCACACCCACTAGGATGGCTGTAATAAAAAAGATAATAACAATTGCTGGCAAGGATATGGAGAAATTGAAGCACTCAAACACTGATGATGAGATTTTTAAATGGGGCAGTTCATTTGGAAAACATTATGACAGTTCCTCAAGTAATTAAACACAGAGTTCCCATAAGTCCCAGCAATTCTAATGCTAGGTATATACCCAAGATAAAAGAAAGCATACCCACAAAAACTTGTACACAAATATTTATAGAAGAATTGTTTATAATAATCAAAAAGTAGAAATAACCTAAATGTCTACCAACTGATGGATGGATGAACAAATTGTGTTATATCCATACAGTGGAGCATTATTCATAAATAAAAAGGAATGGAGTGGGGACTTCCCTGGTGGTGTAGTGGCTGAGACACCATGCTTTCAATGCAGGGGGCCTGGGTTTGATCCCTGGTCAGGGAACTAGATCCCACATCCCACTAAGAGTTCTCACGCAGTAACTAAGACTCGGTGCAGTCAAAATAAATAAATAAATAAAATATTTTTAAAAAAGGAATGGGGTACTGATATATGTTATAACATTGATGGACTTTGAAAATCTTATGCTAAGGGAAAGAAGCCAGTCACAAAAGGGTATTTTTCCATTCATATGAAGTGTCCCGAATGGGCGAAATTATGGAGTCAGAAAATAGATGAGTGATTGCCAAGGACCGAATACGAGGTGATGGGGGTAGAGAGTGACTGCTAATGGGCATGAGGGATTTTTTTTAGAGTGATGAAACTGTTTTAAAATTGATTGTGGTGATGATTGCATAACCATATGAAGATACTTAAAATCACTGAAATATATACTTTAAATTGTACTATATTCAAATTATATCAAAAAAATCTGTTATTTTAAAAAATACAAATTATCAAGAAGCACATGAAAAAACTTTAAATTCACTGGTCATCAAATTAAAAAAAATCAATTAGGAGATATCAAATCTCTTATCAAATTTTGGAAATTAAAAGCGTGTATGTGTGTGTATTAAATGAGATCTGTTCATAAACTTCAAAGAAACTATTCAAACAAAATTTACCTTTATCATGTATATATTTGCTTCTCAAGCTCAGAATGTTTAAAAGATGCTTTGTGAGTCCAAAGTATGGAGATTTCTAGTTACGTATCTCCCAATTCATGTTTTTGCCCAAAGATATTAAAAAGTCTTTGCAGCTTTACTCAGATGTGCAAATTAAATAAGAAAAAGAAAACTGGGTTCAATGAAAAAAGTAATCAACTCTCTTTTTCCCACCCCTACTGGAGAACATTAGAAGCATCTATATTTTATCCCTTTGGATGCAGACTAAGTAACAGCAGCCACTCCCCATGGACAGAAGGAGCCTGGTGTGTTCCCAATGTGCTGTGTGACATTTGTGAATGCTATAGTGGTCTTCTGGCGAAAACACAGCTGTCTCGGGCACCAGCCTGTAGCCTCTATAAATTAGTTTCAGTATAAACATTCTTTCATCGTAGGAGGAATTGGAGAACTCTTCCTTATCAAATTCAAGAGCTTCTAGATATTGTGGAAGAGTGAAAACCATGTTGCAAATGAACAGGATGCTCCACAGACAAATTAAGCCCTGAACCAACCCCACACATCATGATTTCAGAGAAATCTGAGGCTCTAGTGTGAGTCTCATCTTGAGCCAAATACTTATTTTACTAAGTCGATGGGAGTGTTTCCACAGTTGCATTCTTCTCTCCTAAAAAGATTCAAAAGTAGAGCCTTGGCTTGGGTGCTAACAGCTTTTAAATTAATCAGAGAAGGCAAATACTTGGCATATGCTGCCATGCTGCCTTCACTTGCCTGAGTGTAACTATTGCTTACTTTTCTAGACACTCTGTTTTACTGACTGTGAATGTGATCTAAGACTCTTTCTCAACACAGTGCTGCCAGCATTCATTACTAATCTATCAATGAGTTCTATTTACCATTCCTGATGTAGAAAAGGCAAATTGAAATATGTGTACATGCCTACATGTGTGTGTTTTACACAACTACTTAGAAGAATCTTTGAAGTATATTTATCTTCATATTTATCTTACCTTACATGAAGAATATAGAAACTACTAGTAGAAAGAGATCAATAGTCATTCAATATCACTCTTTATCTAATTTACTTTGAATGCCTGAAGTGGTTACTGTTGACTCTCTGGTCTTTACAAATATAAATACTCAGGCAGAGCTCTAACCATTATAAGCCATTTTCTAAAAATAATTTGGCATGTGCAATTATATCTTAATAACATGCATTACCTATGTCTACTCATTTAGTGCTTCCCTAAACCCTTTGCAGAAGGTGCTATTAAAATATCCAGATTATAGTTGAGGAAACTTAGGCACAGAACAATTAAATTTCATTTTGAGGCTGGAAAAGACTTCATTTGGTTAACCTGTTACTTGTGATGCTCTTTCTGCCGTGTCCCCACACTGCCTTCCCCATGATATAAGCTTTGGTCTAAGTTAAGAAGCTAGTGTTAAATGCTCTTCACCAGATTCCTTCTTTTGAAACAGTGAACAAAACTTCTCTTCCAAAAAACAATAGCTTAAGACAAAACCTGACAGTTCTTTTGTCTCAACTCTCCTTGCTATGAATCCTTTAAAAGTGCCAACTCTGTTTTTCTTTGTCTCAAAAGCATTTTGGAAAAACTCGTAACTTAGAGCAACTCTGTAAGCCCTGGAATCCCATTGTTGCCTATGTGTTATGTCCATACATCTTCAAATGAGTCAAGCTTTGTTAGTTCACAGGGGTGCAAATGTAAAATAAATGAAACTGATAGACATTGGTAATTTCAAGTCATAGCATAAACTTGAAAATTTCTTCACCCAAATAGATAATTATTTGTCCACATCCAGAGGTAGAATGTAATGAATAAAGATAGTTGTGAAAATTGCTAAAACTAAACAGTGTGAACACCTCTTTTCAGCAGAGCAAAATAGAATAATTTATCAAAGCAGAATTTCAATTAATGGTAAATGGAAATGAAAATTTTCAATCAAAATGGAAAATTTCAATTTTATCTAACAATTAGAATCTGAATATACTTTAACTGGCTATTTCTTCCACACATTCTCAATTAGAGTATTGATCAGTATCTGATGAAATATGAAAAAGATTTGGAATCATATCCCCAAACTCCTTATGAATTTAGTTATAAGGAAGTTGTGAGGCTTGCATTTCTTCAGATTTTTTAAGTGATGACTTTCATTAATGTTTGTCAGAGAAACGAAATAACATTCTCCATATAACTCTGTATGTAATTCACTTATCATGAAATTCTCAAATATTCAGTACTCATCGATAACCACTTAAAATTAAATCATTAGTTTTCTATATTTTTGGCATGTTGTCATTAATGAAATTGTGAGAAATTTCCATCTGGTATTTCTGATGTTCTAAATAATAGAGTTGAAAAAAAAACTCACAAATGCCTCCTGGTTATGTGAAAGGATTAATCTTCATGGATAGACAGCAGTGTGATAGCTTTTCACCTTAAAGATTTCTTAAAACAGGCTCATTTTTTTCCCACGGAAAGATTTGGAAAACCCTGATGGTTCAGGATAACCAATTTTTGTTTGTTTGTTTGTTATTGTTGAAGGGGGTAACTTTAAAAAATAGCTTTATTGAGGTAAAATTGACAAACACTGAATCACACATATTTATAGTAAGTGAACTTATGAATTTCGACATATGTACACACCTGTGAAGCTATCACCACAATCAAGCCAATGGACTCGTCTATCATAAGTTTTGAAGATACCAATAATGTAAAATATTGGTGATCATCACATCCCCAGGGGTATCTGGCCCTAGAAGGCCATGTATATTCTTTATTGAGTGAACATATTTTCTCTTAATTGTCACTGAATAGAACAAAGGGTTGGGCAGAATTCAGGCTTTTACCTTTCAGTATTTTTGAGGAGTATCTGCGTGGTGCTGAAGTTGGCCTTGAAATACATGAAAATCGACATGTATGAAATCCTCAGCATGTCTGTGGTGGCTTAGCAGTTCCACAAGCCTCATAGAAGCTTGCCCCATGCCCCACCTTTTCTAGAGAAGGAGCTTATTCCTCCACCCTGTGTGTTATTATTTTTTCCAACCACATCATTTCATAGACAATTTAGGAACCAATAAAGCACAAGTCTTGTTTGAAAAGATGTATCTAAATATAGGAATAATACATTATAAGCCAAGTCACTTCCCTTCTCTGAGTTTCTGTTTATCTGTCAGGTATCTTCCGTCTTATCAGAGAGCTGTAAAGGAAAATGGGGGCGAGGGAAGCAGCAGCAAGCTTCCTGGAATGTCCAACTTCTCAAATAAAGCAGACTGCACAGACAGCTTATAATCTGTATGGCTTTGGCTCAGGGTTTCTGAAAGGAAACATTAAGTTGTTTTTGTCCTGCCCATTGCTATCTTATTCGCCCTCAGTGCTGGTAGGAATGAAGTCTGGTAAGCTTTTCTTCGGAGGCTTTCCTGATAGCTCTTTCCTGTACTCCACTAGTCTTGGTTCTGTTTTGGAAATAGTTTAAGGATGCACCATTTAACCCCAGCGTTGCAGATTCCCTCGTCTCCATCTGTCAACCGCACTTCCACCCCTCCCCGCCAAGCCCAGTCCCCTGCACAGATGATACTGGTCACCCTCAGAACTGTGGCCTTGATGGCTCCAGTTTCCTTTCTTTGCCTTGGGTCCCAGGACACCAGTCCGGGTTTAACTTTATGAGTTGGGTGGGCAGCTTGCCTAATTAGTCACGTTTCAGCTAGGGGCTGCTTCTACCTGCTCATCCTCTCTGGTTCCTCCCCACCTGAGAGGAAGATTCAAGTGGATTTGGCACATCTCCTAAATCGAGGCCTGCCATTAGCAGGCCGGGGGCTGACGTGTGCAAAAGAAGACTCAGACCGACAAGGCCTTTTTCACCTGCGTAATAACAGGCTTGGGAGTAGCGAGGCGGCCGCGGCGGCGGCGCCAGGAGGAGGAGGAGGAGGAGCGCGGGCAAAGGCCGCCGCGGGGCCGGGAGGAAGAGGAGGGGGAGGAGGGGGAGGAGCTGAAGCGCCCAGAGCGATAGGCAGCAGCTCGGCCGGAGTTGCAGCAGCGGCGGCGGCGGCGCTCACACCGCAGCCTCCCCAAGCCCCGAGTCCCGGCGGGGGCAGCAGCAGCGAGCGCCCGCCCAGTCACTGCACCTCGGCCCCGCCAAGCCGCTGTCGCCGCGCGCGGGGAACTGCCAGCCATGGCCGCGCCGCCGGATCCCCGAGACGAGCTGCTGCCGGTGGCCGGCCCCGGGTCCCAGTGGTTCGGGGACCGGGGAGAGGGGGAGGACGAAGCGGTGACGCCGAAAGGAGCCAAGCCCGAGACGCTGGCGGGGGAGCCCGGACCGGGGTTGGGCGCCGGGGTCGCCGAAGCTGCGCCGCGGGAACTGGGCTTGGGCCCCGCCCGGCCGCCGCCCGTTGCCATGGAAACTGCATCCACAGGTAAGGCGGGCGGGCGCCGCTGCCTCGCAAATGGCGTCTGGGACTCGGGTCTCCTAGCCGGCCCCCTTCTCTACAACTCACCTCTGCACCTACTTTGCGTTCTCTATCTTCAGTACCAACCTTAATCCGTCCCCGCCCCCCCTCCCTTCGCCACAGGCGCCTGTAAATATTAAAGGACTAGTAGGAACAGCAATTTTATTTTTTTCCAAAGGCTCAGAAGAAAACGAAATACTATTGATCCTTTTATTTCATGGTTATTTTTCTGGCTTTCAAAGTTGTCCTCAGAGGCAAACCGCAGAATCCTGGCTGCTGGCGCGCCTGTGTACAAGTTCCTTCCTTGGGACTGGGGGCTGTAGGGCCCTCTTGGCCAGTTGGGACGATTTGGGGAGGGGGCGTGTTTGCTTGCAGGGCTCGCGCCCGCGACAGGGGAAACTGACGATAAAGCGACCGGCAGGCCCGCTGCCCCTAGACCCGGCTCGATCTAGGGCAGATGTGTGACTTTAACTCTGCCTTTCCTTAACCTCCGAGAGTCGCCACACCCTACTTCCTCCCCATTTCCCTTCCCCTTTTCTAGCTCCCCGGGCACTAAACTGAAACGCCGAGGTGTGTTTAATTCCGGAAGGGCTGCGAAGCCAGAAGGGTGGGAGTTGTGGCGGTCCCCCGCCCAGAACCCTTCTTTTTCGGCTCCCCGATGCTCCCACCTCGAAGGGAGCTTTGGAACTTGGAACCCTAATTTAGAGCGGCCGCTGGCTGCGGTGCTAGAGATTGTTGAGTGGCGGTGGGTGTAGCTAGGAGGCACAGTTTGCCAGCAGTCTGAACCGACGAGGGCGTTGGGAAATTGCCCTGGGTTTGTCCTCCCTCCATCTGACTTCACCTTCTGAACTGGATCCCAGCGGAGACCTGAGATCTTGAAGCATCCTGCCCAAAGGATGCCTGAAACGAGCTTTGGGGTGGGACTGCCGGCTTAGGTAACTCCGTGTTTCCAAGGAGCAGGGGGAGGGTGCTGTGTTGTGTGGTTCTCCGAGAAAGCTTTGCCGGGTGGAATGAGAGTTGTGTAGTTTTGGAAATGTAGCTCTTGAAGGCTGGGTGCTAGGTGATCCTGGGGGAGCGGAATGGGAGCGAGACTGGCATGCTTGTTCATGGCAGCTGATTTAGGGGAACCCTTTTCTTAAGCCACTGCCTCACCTAAGGGTCACATGGAGTGCTTTAGGTAGTCTTGATTATGCTCTAGTACTAAAGATTTGAGCTGAGGAAAGGAGATTTAGGGAATGTTTTGAATTAAACATTCTGAAGGGAAGAGAAAAAGACCATATACAAACAAAAAAGACAAGGAAGACTCAAAAGCAGAAAACCCCATTTGTCCAGTATTAGTTATTATATGGGGGAGGGGAGGATTCATGACTAAGAGCTCAACTTAATCTAAATGAAAACAAAACTTTATAATTGCAAAAGAAGATGGCAGAAGCTTATAGACAAAGGAAGGTACTTTTTTGGTTGGTTTATCATCAGCATTCTTCGTTGAGAGTAGCTCCTAGTACAGAACCTTTATCCACCATCATCAAAATAAATCATTTATAAACATTGCCCACCTCTCATTGGTGTGATCAGGGTCAGGTGAACTAAGGAGAGGAAGCTAGCTTCCTCTCAATAACATACTATCCACTAAAATAGTTGCTATATATAAAATCCTTAGAACAATTGTGACAAAGTAGGCATTTACAATTTTTAACATTATTACTATTATTATAGAAATAGTTTGTTAAATATGTTAGAGATTTCCTACCCTAGGCAACAAATGTATTTGTAAAGTTAAACATAATGCTGAGTTTGGATGGGAAAAGAATGAAGGGAGGGGGACGAAGCATAAGTTTGCGATTTATACAGAAATTTTAAAGTTTATTATTGCTGCTTGAAGGAATTTGTCATATATTTATTGGTTATTTAGTGTTTTCAGTTTGCATTCAGTATTCAGTATGGGCTGTTATAAGAGGCCTAGATGCCAGGAATGATATCTAAATAAATTACTAGATCTTGAAAAGAATCAAATAAAATCTGGGCCAGCTTCCTTATCTGTATTTTAACAGTTCTATTGCAATAAGTAAAGTTAGCAGGTGCATCCTCAACTTAATCAGAGACAAAATCCAGGGGAAGCCTATTAAGCTCATGATTTTACTTTTTTAAAAGAGTGATGCTCTTTGGGACTCATATCAAACTAAGAAGTTGAGTGTGATGCACTGTAAACAAATTTTGTTTCCTTTTCAAATGGAATTCTAAAATGTAAGACAGATATTGTTTTAAAACTCTTTTTTTTTTTCCTGAAAAACACCACTAATCATGCCATCTGGACAGAAATTCTGTGATTCATTTTTATACATTGATGGTAATTAAAGTTTTTAAAGAAACATTTCTAAAAATATTTTTCTATGATGTCCTGGAATGAATATATGTTTAAATATCATTAGCATTGCACGCGGAGAAGGCAATGGCAACCCACTCCAGTACTCTTGCCTGGAAAATCCCATGGACGGAGGAGCCTGGTAGGCTGCAGTCCATGGGGTCGCTAGGAGTCAAACACGACTGAGTGACTTCCCTTTCACTTTTCATTTTCACGCATTGGAGAAGGAAATGGCAACCCGCTCCAGTGTTCCTGCCTGGAGGATCCCAGGGACGGGGGAGCCTGGTGGGCTGCTGTCTATGGGGTCTCACAGAGTCGGCCACGACTGAAGCGACTTAGCGGCAGCAGCAGCATTGCATGATAAAACTCCATCAATACTGTATTTCCAGGTATTCTCATTGCTTCTGTCCCTTTAGTGGGATGAAAATGTTCTCAACAAAAAGTAACACTTTATTCTAAGGCTACAATTTTTCATGTCTAAAATTGATAATGGGCATATAACATGTCTGTTGCCAAGGGAACATTTAATGCACCATGTGTAGGCTACAACATGTTAGGTTGTTAATCATGAATCAGTGCCATCATCTAGTAACATTATACAAAGGGTTTCAAGAACAACTGTTTTGTTTTTTTCATGATCAGTTATTTTATTCTTGAAAACTATTCAAAAGGAGCATACAATAATGCAAGGATAGAAGAATGGCCCTTTGTTTAAAGGAAGAATTTAAAATAGAACATTTGAACAAAATGCAATGGTAAGATGTTAACTCATTGGCCACTTTAGAAATTAACTCATTGACCGATTCATGCATGGAAGGAGAAATGAATAAGAGAATTGAGAATGGCCTGGAGAAATCAGCCCAGTGTGATGATTTGCTTTAGTGATATTGACCTATAGATAATTTACCTTAAATTTCTAGATGATTGCTGAGTTGGGGGTGACAGGGAGAGAGAAAGAGAGAGGGAGGGAGGAAGAGGGACAGAGAGAGAAATTTTCCTAATTTACTTGGACCACAGTACTCATAATTTTCAAATGTTGAATATGATACTCTATTGGAAAAACTATTCTTAATCTATCATGATATAAATACCTTTCAGAAATGTTTATATGTGCTGTGTTTATTCTGTTTAATATCATAAATTGTACCACACATATTACCAATCGTATTTTAAAATCCACACAGAGGCTAGATTGACTCTTTTCTTGTGGATATGTTTGATAGATGTGTAAGTATTTTTTTTTTGGAGTCATTTCCAGCAATCCTCTTCGGAAGGTATAAATTTAAATCTTCTGTTTTCTTTCATCTTTTAAGAAAACTGCAGTTCTGTTGAAATGGGAAGGAACACTGCATTTACTTTTACAGTATTTTACAGAACCTTTAAGAAAATAAGAGTTTCTAATGCAATTTATTTCTCTGGGCATAGACTCTGAATATAATCAATGACATTTCTGGCAGTAACTACGGTGCATATCTTTCATATTGGGAATTCAAATTGGTTAAATTAAAATTTAGAAACACATATGCTAAAAATACATTGATAAATAAACTTTATCAGAGCTTTCTGCATAACTTCCTCTTCATGAACTCACTGTTCCAGAAACCCCATCCTTATCATTGTCCACAAATACAGCATGAACCTTCCTGCTCCCATCTCTTTTTTAGGCTGTTCATCTACTTCTGACTTTGAGGATTTGGAAAAGAGTGGATTATTTTGTTCACTATACTGTCTATCTTGTATAGCCTGGATTATGGAAAGTGTTTATTATCTATAAAATGAGAGACCATTGTGATTCAACTCAATTTAGTAAACATTTCCTGAATGCCTCCTTTGTGTAAGGATCTGTACTGAACACAAATTGTGGTTTCCTAGAACATGTGCATCTTTCTGTTTCACATTAGTATTTAGTTAAATAGATTTTGTTTTGTGTTTGTCATTTTCCTTATTCCCAAGTCACTGCTGGAAGCTTGTTTAGAAGGGTATTATAACAATCTAACTACACTGGCACACAGGCATGAGTTACTTTTCTGAGGTCAACACTGAATAAATAAATATTAGCATAGGTTGCCCAAAGTGCACAACTGGGAGAAAATAAAATCCATTGATCTACCTATCACCAACTCCCAGAGTCTACCCAAACACATGTCCATCGAGTCAGTGATGCCATCCAGCCATCTCATCCTCTGTCATCACCTTCTCCTCCTGCCCCCAATCCTTCCCAGCATTAGGGTCTTTTCCAATGAGTCAACTCTTCGCATGAGGTGGCCAAAGTATTGGAGTTTCAGCTTCAACATCAGTCCTTCCAGTGAACACCCAGGACTGATCTCCTTTAGGATGGACTGGTTGGATCTCCTTGCAGTCCAAGGGACTCTCAAGAGTCTTCTCCAACACCACAGTTCAAAAGTATCAATTCTTCGGCACTCAGCTTTCTTCACCATCCAACTCTCACATCCGTACATGACTACTGGAAAAACCATAGCCTTGACTAGATGGACCTTTGTTGGCAAAGTAATGTGTCTGCTTTTAAATATGCTATCTAGGTTGGTCATAACTTTCCTTCCAAGGAGTAAGCGTCTTTTAATTTCATGGCTGCAATCACCATCTGCAGTGATTTTGGAGCCCCAAAATTAAAGTCTGACACTGTTTCCCCATCTATTTGCCATGAAGTGATGGGACCAGATGCCATGATCTTAGTTTTCTTAATGTTGAGCTTTAAGCCAACTTTTTTACTCTCCTCTTTCACTTTCATCAAGAGGCTCTTTAGTTCTTCTTCGCTTTCTGCCATAAGAGTGGCGTCGTCTGCATATCTGAGGTTATTGATATTTCTCCCAGCAATCTTGATTCCAGCTTGTGTTTCTTCCAGCCCAGCGTTTCTCATGATGTACTCTGCATATAAGTTAAATAAGCAGGGCGACAATATACAGCCTTGACGTACTCCTTTTCCTATTTGGAACCAGTCTGTTGTTCCATGTCCAGTTCGAACTGTTGCTTCCTGACCTGCATACAGGTTTCTCAAGTACTTGCAGGCTAATCTTACAGCTCTATAGGTTTAAAAGTCTTCCATAAATAGATTAACACTTCTGGAAAGATGGAGTAGACAGTTTTCCCTTATCCCTCTTGCTAAGTACAGCCAAAAACTCTGGACATTATATATGTAGGATAAATATAAAAAGACTATGTAGTAAAAGTAGCATTCTTGTAAGACATTAACCTAGATGAAAACCTATCTGTACTAGAGCAAGAGAGAGAAGCTGGGTAAGGGGGATGGTAGCTAAAACTTGGAATGACAGAACTTGAGAATGCAGAGGACCCTCAGCTAAAATAAACACTTAAAAAGTGGAAATTTGACAGGGATAATTATAAAATCTTGTGGTAGGAATCTCTAACTATATAAATAGAATAGGAGGGTCATGGTGAAATTGCAACACATATAAATAAAAAATAGAGGTGCTTTATTTAACCATAAGTTAACTCTCAGTTAGTGAGGCAAGCCAGCTTCCCCCCTAGGTGAAGAACTGTTAGTCTTGTTAACTCAAGGTTAATCCAGAACCAGGAGCTGAGAGCTGACCACACCTGGGGCTGGGCAGAGTCCTGAAGGCACTGAGAACTCCAGAGCAGAGATGGTGGCAGAAACCTGGACTCTGGTTGAAAGAACTGAGGATTTGCGGTCTGCACAAGAGAAGATAGGGTGGGTTATGATAACTGTCTAAAAATACATAAAGAGCTGTCAAGTGGCATAGGGAATGGGTGTGTTCTATATGACTCTGGAGGATGGAGCTGTGGTCAACCAGAAGTTAAGCGTGATAAATGAAAATAGCCTGGATTTCCTCATATGGTGGTGAGTTTCTTGTCACTGGAGGTGTGTAAGCAAAGTTGGGCTGGTCATTTATATAACAGAGGAGGTATAATAGACAGTATACATTAGATTATTAATTTTGTATCTTTTCAGAATCACAGATCCCCGTTGGAGAATCTGATAAAAACTTTGGAATCTGTGCTCAGGAAAGTGCACTTACAAATACCATTTGGGGCACAAATTCTGGGATTTTCCTGAGACCTTTTATGGATGGAGGAATTAAATAACTTCCTACTCTTAAAAAATCAGTAATTCCAGATACTCTCATGTAGATCACTGTTTATACAGCAGCAACAGTTTCATGGTTTAATAAAATCTCATTGAATCATCCATTTATTTATTCAACAAATATTTATTAAGCATTTACTATGTGTGTGTGTGTTTGGATACACATACACACAGAAATACACACACAAAGTATGTAGTTGAATGAAAGTGAAAGTGAAAGTATTAGTCGCTCAATTGTGTCCCAGTGTTTGAGACCTCATGGACCAGAGCCCGCCAGGCTCCTCTATCCATGGAATACTCCAGGCAAGAATACTGGAGTGGGTAGCCATTTCCTTCTCCAGGAGATCTTCTCGACCCAGGGATCAAACCTGGGTCTCCTGCTTTGCGGGCAGATTCTTTACCATCTGAGCCACCAGGAAAGCCCATGTAGTTGAATAGTGATACCTATGTATGTAACCAGAATATAAAAATTAGTGGAATAATTACAGCATAGTCTATTATGAAGAGTCTAAGTTAAGAAGTCTGCATTCCATAAATTCTGTTTTGTTAGTTTCAGAAATGTGCTGTAACTGAATCTGTGACTCTCAAAGGGTTACTGAGCCATGCTCTTTCCAAACTGGCCCTGGTGAAGTTGGAGAGAGTGTGGACCTGGAGACACCAAGCTGGATACCCATCTCAGCTCTTCCGATAGCCTATGATAGCTAGTCTCAACCTCTATGGGAAGGGCTAAACGGTGGGTCTATATGATTCTACAGCATCCAGATAGTGATGTATCATTTGTCGATTCACTGTTTCTATGTACATTGTACACATCTGTGTATACTTTAGTCATTACTAAAGTTTTTAGAACCAGCTGTTACTTTAGATAACATTCCTTTACTGATTATAGGAGATCCTTGGGGATGGGGTAGAGAAAGGTGTTAATTCTCTCTCTGATAATCTCCATCAGCCATCTAAACAATATTTTCTTAATTTGATATTAATGTACATATGTATTTTAAAAAATCTACTACTTTTGTTATTTACAAATGAACACATCATCAAAGTAAAAACAAGGTGTTCCCTGTACAAATGGAGCTTCAAAATACTGTCAACTGACTTCTACTCCAGCCAGACTGTAGCCCCTAAGCATCATCATATATAGAAATTTTGGAGATACTACTATGGATCACACTATTAATTTGTTTAGCAAACCTTTTATTGTAGACAATACAAGGTAAATTGCAACCCAGCAGGTTTACATTATCAGCATTGAATTTGTGTGTTTATTTTTTTAAAAATTGAATCCATGGCCTCAAGAGATGTGTTCCTGTTTTCTTTTTTACCATAAATATGAGAAAGGATAAACACCTAGTAATGTTTCCTGGAAGTTGTATAACATTTTAAAGGTCAAGCAGTTCCTGTTTATAATTTGTATGTTTGCATATCAGAAGTCTCAGAAGTAAGAATTGGTTTCATTTCTATGAATAGTGTAGAGCAATTTAAAAATATTTTCTTTAAAGAGAGAGAATGTACCTGTGTTGAAGGTAAACATGTATTGAGTAGGGACGATTACCAGTGGCCTGTCAAGGCCATCTGTGTTACTTTTACTTTTTTTTTTTTAAGTGTAGTAATCTTCTCTGTGCTCAGCAGTTATCTAACCATTGTAATAACTCTCAAGAACATTGGTTCCTGAAAGGAATCTTTGACAATCTGTTAAAAAGAAAAAAGCTCTGCCATCCAGCCAGATGGAGGGCATCAAGGTCAACCTTTAACTGTATCACTTAACACATAATTAACTTAATTAACTATGGTTGCACTGTGATGGTTCATGTGAAGATGTCTTTTGGATATTGGATTTAAGTTGACATGCTGGATTGTATAATCACATTATTATGAATCTTTAAAACATAAGTTTTAGTTCATAAAAGGGAGGGTTGGTATATCAGTTGATTATAAGAGCCTAGAACTTCTTTTTCTATGAAGGTCTCTGTCTTTCAAGGAAAAAATATAAGTAAAATGGGACCTAATTTGATTTTCTTAGTTAAATGGGAATGGTCAACTCTATAGCCTTGTTTTAAAATTTAAAAACAATAATAAAACAATGTTTGCAAGAGAAAACATTTATTCATGATCTCACTTTCTCTCTCTTTTTAAAAAATCTCACCCTCTTTGTATAACTCTTAGTGCCAATTTCATATGGTGGTTTGAGGATTCAATAAGCTAATGCTTGTAGTTCTTGACATACAGTAGTGACTGTATAAATGTAGTGACTATATAAATGTTTGTGGTTCTTATTATTGGTATCAATTCCCTATCAATTTTATTTATTTGCATAATAATCAGCAACCTCCCTTAAGTACTTTAGAATGGATGAAACACTGATGTTCTTTATGGAGTGAACCTCATTTTATGAATTGGATTCTGAGCAAGGCCAAAGCTGCATCTCTAGCTCCCAAGTCTTGTGCTCTCTCTACTGTCTACTGTACCAAATTTCCTTTCTGCCTTTGAAATAGAGCATAAGGAAAACAACACTGTTTTACAAGACAGCAAAGCCAGGACATGGAATTCAGCTCTATCTGCAGGGAGAGAAGAAAATAATAGGAGTCTCAGCTGGATAAACGGAAGAGACAGGAGGAGAGATAGAGGTGGAGAAGAAAGGGGGCATTGGGGTCTGAGGAGGGATGGTGATGGAGGGAGGAAGCTTGATCCCTGGAAAGGACACAAATAGACAAAGGGGAGAGGTGTTGAGAAGACATGGAACGGGAGAGAGGTAAGGAACAGAGAAATACACAGAGGGAGGAAGTCCCTTTGAGGAAGCAAAAAATACATCTATGTTTCTATTTCTACCTCTATCTCTATATAAAGGAATGATTTGTAAAAAAAAGGAAAAGAGAAATGGGTAAGAAAAGCTTTCCTAAAATCTGGAGTCTGGAGTGAGACCAGGTTTTTGGCTTTACTTCCATTTGAAATTGTAATTTGCATTTGTAAGATTACTTAGTTTCTTAAACCTCCAGTGAGTTTTCTAACTGGGGTGACCCTGGCAGGCCTCTGTGGCTCAGGGGTGGGAGTTATTCTCAAGGTGTTCTGTATGGGGCTGCCCAGAGCTTTCTCACTCCAGGCTGGACGAAATCAGGCAGTGGCCTGAGTCAGGCCTGTGGGCCAAATGTTCTTTTCTCTGGGAGTTTTCCAAAGGATTCACATTAACTTTATCTAAATGGAGAAGAATTTAGCTCAGGGGTTTCCCTTAGATGAAAGAGATTATTTATAAACTTTTCCACCATCCCCCCATGCTATCATCTCTAGCAAAGGGTCAAGTACATCAGTGTCAAAATTTCATTGTTTGATGGTTTATTTTATTTTTTGATTACATAAAATGATCTTGAGAACATAGTACTGTATTGGGATCATAGCACGTTTTCTATAAGCTGTCAGAGTTCACAGAATCAATGCCTATTCTTAGACATTAGAAGTAGGATTTGAATCTTTTGGGTATAAAAAGATTCATGTGAGTAATATTAAATCAATTACAGTGTAAATTCATGCTCCTATCTCTATGAGTTATAAGAATAATCGGCAAAAAAATTGTCATATGTCATACCATTTTTAATTTCTCTTAAAAATTCTAGGGTGCTAACTTAAAAAATAAAAACAATTCTTGACAGTTATGATTAAAACTATCCGATGATAAATGAATTCTGTTGACATTAAAAAATTAATTGGATGGATGTCCTTGATAAGGTGTCCAATTATCCTGAGAATTTACATAATAAAATGCAGCAGTTTGCCCTGAGATTTGTTTGACACAATTGCCATTAACAGCTCCTCCTTCTTAGCACCTGGCGACTCACCGGGCACCTCTGCCCCCAAGAAGGGGATGTTACACTGAGGTGCAGACCATTACAAGCTGGGTCTTCATTTTCTATTAGTAATAAGAATAATAGTGGTGGGTTAATTTTTTATTAGTTTGTGGAGAGCAAGACATTGCAGTCTTTCCAATTCAATTCTAGTCTCTTAAAGTCTGAGCAGTTACTGGAGATGAAAGAGACTCCAGTGAAATGGAACTTAAAAGCAGGTTTGGGCCTGGTGAAAAATTTATTTCAGGAGCTCCCAGCGAAGATGGCCTGGCTAAAAGTCTTCATATGGGATTTGTAAATGAGTTCAGGCAGTGAGCCCACTTCCTGACTGCTGGGCTGGATAATCTGTGCCAGCTTCCTCCATCTCTCCTTGACTCTGCATGTGTGTGTTGCTGTCTATATGGCAGGAGAAGTCTGGGGTTCAGGAGTTAGAACTCAAAGGGAGTGTAGCATGAAGTAGGGTTTTTTCCATCCCTGGGGGGTTCAAGAAGAGACTGCATAATCACTTATCAGAGATGTTTAAAAATAGGCTTGTTTTTAATAAGTGAAAAGTTGAACTATGCTACTTCCAATCATCTTTGTATTCCTTTTGTCTCAGGATTCCATGATTTTACGATAAAGTCAGGTAAGTGTTTTGTACTAAGTCCTAAGAAAGACTTTTTAAGGACCCCTATATTTTGAATATTGGGGATCTAGCCCTTTAGCTAAAATTTGTATGAGCCCCTATAAGCAAACCAAAACCCTGACAGTCTAAATTAGCAAGTAATTTTAACACAAAAATACTTTTGGCTTATTATTTTTATGGCATGCTCAGGTAAAATATCATTAGTTAATAAAATAGAAACACTGATTAATCATTATGTTCTGTAAAATACTATTGGCTGGCAAAAATATTTTATAATGTAGTGCTCATGAGGGACAACAGCAAAGAGATGGGAGCTAATTATTCATTATTCTACACTTACATGCCAGGTATTATGCAAAATGCTGTGGGTAGAGCATTAAAAAAATCTCTTTCCTCAAGAAACTTGTAGTCTAATGAAAGAGCTAAATAAAGCATCAATTATATTTTATTGTGAAATATGGTAGAAGGACATACATGTTGCTATGCCAAGCATCTTAACAGAGGGAAGGTTAAAAGAAGATTTTTAGTGGAAGTGGTTCTGGAACTGAGATTTAAAAGAAAAGAAATTAGCAAGGTGAGGCATGGGGAAGACTGTTCAGAGAGAACAACTCTGCTTAAAACTATGTTTCTCCCTTCTTGCTTTATCAAAGAGGAATCTTTTGTGTGTGGGTTTTTTTTTTTTTGTGCCTCTCAGATTCTAGATTTATAGAACAATGAAGAAGGTGTACAGAGCTGTTTGTTTTATTAGCATTTGTCTTTAAACCTCTAGATGATTCCTGATTCATAAGCAAAATCAGTCTGTGCAAAGTGGCTGCTTCTCTGAGAGTACATGTGGCTCTCAGAATTGGACAGACTATGCATCTCAAGCAGGTATGCAGACACTTGGCTAAGGGTCAAGGGCACTTAGAGCCAGACTAGACAAAATCAATTTTCTTCAGTAGTAAGCCTTTTAAAACACTGTTTTTTATTGAAAAATAAATGATGCATTGAGGAGTAAATTCACATGCTGTTTTCAAAATTGAGACTTTAAATAAACTTCCTGCATCGTATACCTAGGCTTTATTGGCAGGCCCTTGGCATACACACTTGCTCTTTGTCTGTTGTGCTGACTTAGTTGGAAATATTTGAGAACTAGTAGGTAGAAAGGTATCTGGGTAGGTGCTCTGGGATGAGTACTGAGAACCTCAGGAGCAAGGTAGCAGATGAGCGTTATACATCTGGGTGTGCGTGTCTTTGTGTTGACGTGTGTGTGTGCATGCAATGACTCATCCATATGGGTGCTGAGATGAGAGGAATGCTGCGATAAAGACTGCTGGGACTGGTAAATGATGTCTGCTGTAGTTGAAAAGTGGGAAGGAAGAGAAGCAAATTTGGGCCAGAATTTATGCTTTAGATCATTTCATTTCTCCTTCCTCACAAAAGCTCCAGTGAACCTGCAAGGTTAGGGGAGATGTCGCAGTCCTGGTCCTGGTTCTTTCTTTCCATCATCCTTATTATGCAGTATCACTGAGCTTCTGTTATGTCCCAGTCTGGCCCATTGTCACCCACCCCTGGTTGGTTATTTACTGAAATCAGGGCTGTTACTACAGAGTTTTGGGGATTTTTTCTTTTTTTTGCAGTTGTTCCAAGATCAGATTTTTAAATGTATAGCTTTTGTAAATGGTATGTTTATAGTTCCAACTGCTGTTCCTAATCTACTATAGTGGAGGTATGTATGATGCTGGAATTTAAAAGATGTTTTTTTTCTCCTCCCTTATGTCCTCTTTAGAATTGTCCACAGCAGCTGCCTGAACTAGCTTCTTTTTTCTGGATCTTGAAGGATGTCATGTGCTGGAAAATTGTGCGGGGTGGGGTGGGGTGGAGGAGAAGATCCCCCAGGGAGGAGGTCCAAGGAGTACAAAAGAATAGAGTTGTAAAGCTGTCATGATGGGATAATGACAACAGTGGTTCCAGGTGTGCCTAGACCCTCCTCGGGAAGGAAAGGGAGAGTAGAATGGAGGATAGGACTGGACTCTGAGAAACTTGAAGCTATTGGATGGCATACTAAGAACTGTAGACTTTTTTCTCTTGACAGCAGAGAGTCATTTGAGGTTTTTTCAGGGAGGTAGGAGCTCTCTTAGATTGGTGTTGCGAAAGCACTCTGGCAATGTGGAAGGTTGGGACGGGAGCAGGTGAGGGGTGGGAGGTGAACTGAGAGGCTTCCACAGCAGTCCCATGAGACATGGTGAGGCAGAAACTGGCGGTGGAGAGCAAGAGGGGTTGGGATGGAGAGACTTTATTTGATAGGACTTAGAGAATTATTTCTGTTTCTGGCTTGGACATGTGGGTGTATGGTGATACTGTTAAGTGAAATGTGGATACAGGAAGAGAAAATCAATGTAAAACCCTTTCAAAGATAATAGCACTCCATTGTAAATGTAATATATTAATATTAAAATCATATCACTTAAGGTATCGCATTAAGAATCACAAAGCAAGTGGTTTTATAAACACTATAAAACTGCAAAGTATGAACACTTAGAATTTTTGATTTCTAATTGATGCAGGGAATCTACAATGTCAAGTTCATGTTTAAGGTGATTACATTTCACTTTGGTTATAGATTTTACTTTGTTAGAGCTTTAAGATGTGGAGAAACATTGACTAGTTTTACTGATTGAATGTAACTGTATTCATAGTTTTTTCTTATAATCTCATTATCTAGCATCCATAAAAAGTAACTGAAACTGCTAAGTCTTAATTAGAGAACAAATTAAAGTTTGACAAGCTCTAATAAGATGCAAAAAGAAAGAGCCTTGATTATATCTTAACCCATTTGATAATTTATTAAAACGTCAGAAAAGGATTCATTATTTAATTTCCCCCTGTTATTATCTTTTAAAAAATATTATTTCCCATTGTGATAAAATGCACATATTATTTACCATCTTAGCCATTTTTAAGTGTACAGTTCAGTGGTGGTAAGCACACTCACATTGCTGTGCAGCCATCACTACCATCTCTCCCCAGAGCTCACTGTATGCATTAAACACTAACTCCCTATTCCTTCCTACCCCAGTCCCTGGCAACCACAATTTTACTTTCTGTCTCTATAAATTTGACAATTCTAGGAGGACTGATTACTTTTTGAGCAAGAGAAAATAGTTTTTCTATAACCTGTCATTGGTTGCCCAGGTTGGCTCACGTGTTACTGATTCATGATCAGAATAAACTTTGAGAGGTTTTACAGCATCACAGTGCATTGGGCTTGGTAAGAAAGTAGCACATTGGTGATCTTTGGGCAAGTCCTTCAGATGCTTCCCAGTCTCTATCAAAATCAGCAGTACCCTGCCAGGTAGGGAGCATATGCCAGACGTTATAACAGTCTGAGAGCACAGTGTCTGGAGTAGCTTTGCCCAAGTTTGAATCCTGGTCTGCCATTTCTTATTGTTGGACAAGTTGATTGAACTCTGGGAGTCTCAGTTTCCTCATTTATAAATCAGTAAAACATGCCTTATAGTGTTGTTGTGAGGTTTCAGTGAGTTGTTACATATAAAAGCATTTAGAACAGAGCCTGGCACACTGTAAGCATTTAATCAATGTCAACTACTATCGTTTCCTAGGTGAGCTTTTACTCCAAGTACCTTGTATTGTCCATCTGAGCTGACCAAGGACATGATTGAACCACGATCATGGAATATTTCAAAACCTGCAGGATTTCCCTGGTGGTCTAGTAGTTAAGACTCTGTGGTTCTAATGCAGGGGTCATGGGTTTGATCCCTGGTTGGGGAACTAAGATCTCAGGTGCCTATGGCCAAAAAGAAAAAAAGACCTACCATGGTGTTTTTAAAATCAGCTACAACTGGGATGTGAAATAAAGTCATGGTTGGTAAAATTTCTGGGGTTCGACTTTGAGCCCAATATATGTCTCCAGTTTTGATAATAGAAATATGAAGTGTGAACATAGTGACTCACAACACTGAATATGCTGTGTATTATTAAAAAAGATTGTGAATCAAAGCATTGCATACTAGAAGGATTGCTCAGGCTCCTCCACGTCACAACAGAAACTGAGCAGAAGATAGATTATGGCCCTGTGTAAGGATTTTCTCCTTTACATTAGCTGGAATTGACTGGTCTAGTTGAAAAATCAAGAGTTCCCCATCCCCCCCTCCCACTGCACCTTGACAACTTCTTTCTCATTCCACATTCTCAAATGAAAACAGGGTTATTCTTTCCTCAAGAACAGAGGTTTTGACATTTACTTACTCCCAATGTTTTCTGACAGACTTGGTGAGGTAAGTGAGGATTGTATCAGCAACTCTCTGTTAGGAAACCTGGGGATAACAACTCACTTATGAATATCTGGTTTATTTTTCATGTTTGGAAACTTTATGTTTCCTGAAATCTCACTGTTATATCTCCATGGACTAGAACAATACTTGGCATATAAGAGTTTTCAAAACATGTATATTGAATGAAAGATTGAATAAATGAATGAATGGTTAGATTTCTTTGGTGAGGTCCTGGGGAGATGACTGGGAGACATCTAGAAGCAAAAAATAAAAAATCTAAGCCCTAAAACTTCCAGGTACTCCATTTAGTTCTTCCCTGTTAAGAAAGTGTCGTGTGCTTCTTTAGTGCACCTTGCTTATTTTACTTTTGTATTTTTCTGTTTTAAAGCATATTTTTCTACATAATAATCACAAACTCTTCTGTGGCTCAGACAGTAAAGAATCTGCCTGCAGTACAGGAGACCCAGGTTCAGTCCTTGGGCCAGGAAGATCCCCTGGAGAAGGGAATGGCAACCCACTCCCGTATTCTTGCCTGGAGAATTCATGGATAGAGGAACCTGGTGGTCTATAGCCCATGGAGTCGCAGAGTCAGACACGACTGAATGACTAACACTTTCACTTTTTTTTCAGTAAGAGCACTATTACAATCTCGTTTTTATTCCCTTTCCATCCTGAAAACTGTTTTTATGAGACCTGTGTAATCGTGCCTGTGAGAACACCCACAAGCTTTCCTTGTTCTTTTGCCCAGACAGGACTCTCTCCTCCATTGCTGAACCAGTCTATGTTCTTGCTGAGGCAGGGAGCAAGGGTGTCCCAAGAGGATGCTGGGATTCTCAGAGCAGCTTTTTTCATGGAGCAAATTAAGGACAAACACAAATCATTTTGGGATTTCGACCTAAATCTTAACCCATTTATTGTCTTAAAATAAATCTCTTTTTTTCTCCTAGTGCCTTTAAAATATTTGCAAAAAAGCACTATTCTCTAATTGTTACTTTTCAAATTGAAGACTTTGAGAATAAATGACACTAGTAGCAAAACACCAGTGGCCATGTAATATAGAAACATTTTATGAGGTTTATCTGACCATTCATAAGGCATAGATTCTACAAGTTTTGTATCATTTCTGATGTCTTACTTTAGTGAAGTTAAAGTGTTAGTCGCTCAGTCGTATCTGACTCTTTGCACCCCTGTGGACCGAAGCCCTCTGGGCTCCTTTGTCCATGGAATTCTCCAGGCAAGAATACTGGAGTGGATTGCCATGCCCTCCTCCAGGGATCTTCCTGACCCAGGGATCAAACCCAGGTCTCCTGCATTGCAGGCAGATTCTTCACTGTCTGAGCTACCGGGAAGTTGCACTCAAAATTTCCTTTCTTTTTTCAATTCGTTTTAGCTTCTCTTTCAAAAGATATGCAGTTACATTTGCTTAGCAGATATTAACAGGTATTTAAGTTAGAATAACAATAATAGCTATAGTTTATGAAACATCATCCATGAGTCAGGCTGATTCTGTGATTTAACTTGATACCATTTAATCTTTCAAAAATACTGAGATGTGATTTACATATAGAAAAGCAAGCAGATGTTATTTGTACAGTTTGGTGTATGCACATCCATGTAACCATCACCCAAATCAAGAAAGAATATTTCCATCATTCAGGAAGGCTCTTTCATGCCACTTGCTTCAGTTAATCCCCCCATTCTCAGAGGCAACCATTATTCTGGTTTCTATTATCACAGAATAGTTTTGCCTGGCTTTGAATGTTTATTAATGGAATAATTCTCCGTTGGCCTTTTTTTGCTTAGTAAGATGCTTTTGAGATTCATCCATGTTATTTTCTGTGTGGAGAGTAATTTTTTTTGTATTACTGTGCAATAGCCTACAATATGAATGTGTTACATTTTTTTCCATTTACTTGTTGATGGACTTTTGGGTTCTCCCATTATATTTTGGCTATTATGAATAAAGCTGCTGTGAACATTCTTGAAATATCATTTTATGGATCTGTGGAAACATTTCTCCTGAGTATGTACCTAGGAGTGCATTCTACCAGGCCTGTATGCCTCTGTTTAAGTTTTATTAGAAATTCCTAAACAGTTTTCCAAGATAGGTATATCATTTGCACTCCTGGTACCAATACATGCAAGTTTCAGTTATTCCGCATCCTCACCACTGCTTGTTATCATCAGATTCTTTAATTTCAGACATTCTAGTGAATGTGTAATGGAATCTCACTGTGGGTTTTTTCTTTCAGCTGAAATGTATCAAGATATAATTTACATATAAAATGCACTCACTTTAAGTGTATAGGTTGATGAGTATTAAAAAAGTAAGTAAATTGAAAGTGGAGAGGAGAGAGTGCATTTTACAGCTCTTCTGGACTCTATTTCACGTAAGCCTCATAACAACTTCCTGAAGTCAGTAAATGCAGTTATTATTTTAATGATGGAAAAATGTAGACAGTGGTTAGGTGAGCTCAGCAACATTCAATATTGCTGTCAATAAAGGTCTACTAGGGTCCAAGTCTCCTCCTGATGATGAGGATAGATCCCTCCTGAAGTGGAGTCAGAAGGAGCAACCATATCAAACGAGGTGCAATGCAGGCAGAGGATTCCAAAGGCTAAAAGTGGAAGAGTTTGGAAATGATTCTAGGTAACTGTCTTGAATAGTTTGAGAGAGAGAAAAAAAAAAAGATGGAAAGAAAGATTAATTACAGAATACTAGGAATTTAGATAATTTTAGAACAGAAAGGAAAGGTTAAGTTTACAAGGCAGGAAAAAGCCAATTAATTTTCTCTGTGTGTTTAACGCAAAAAAACAGATTCTCAATTATTCTTTGTAGGAATGAAAATTCTACAAAGGAAATTCATTGCCTAAAATAGAGAGTCCTTTGGGCTGCAAGATCAAACCAGTCAATGCTAAAGGAAATCGGCCCTGAATATTCATTGAAAAGACTGATGCTGAAGCTGAAGCTCCAATGCTTTGGCCACCTGATGTGAAGAACCGACTCATTGGTGAAGACCCTGATGCTGGGAAAGATTGAAGGCAAAAGGAGAAAAGGGTAGCAGAGGATGAGATGGTTAGATAGCATCACTGAATCAATGGACATGAGTTTGGGCAAACTCCAGGACATAGTGAAGGACAGGGAAGCTTGGCATGCTGCAGTCAATGGGGTCACAAAGAGTTAGACGTGCTGCAGTCCATGGGGTCGCAAAGAGCAACCAAACAACAATGTATTAGAAAAAAAGCTGAATTTTCCCTATAGGTTAAACTGAATTTGTTAAACTTTTTAACCTTAATTTGTGTGTCAGAATTATAAAGGTTGAGTCACTTTGGATATATTTCCACTGATTTTCTTACAAGTATGTGAAAGTGAAAGTTGCTCAGTTGTCTCCAACTCTTTGTGAGCCCATGGACTATACAGTCCATGGAATTCTCCAGGCCAGAATACTGGAGTGGGTAGCCTTTCCCTTCTCCAGGTGATCTTCCCAACCCAGGGATTGAAACCAGGTCTCCCATATTGCAGGTGGATTCTTTACCAGCTGAGCCACATGGGAAGCTCATATAAGTAAGTATGTAGATTAATACTTTGGAAAACCACAATACATTTTGCTAACTATCTGAATGTTTGCTTTTTTTTTAAGCCTGTAAGACCAAAGTAAAACAATGTTTTAGAAAGTGCCAAAGGATAACAGCCAGTTAATCTGTTTTCCTTAGGAGAGTTGGATTTAGGTGGAGGGAGGAAAATTATCAACTCTGTGTAGTTCTCTTGGTTGTTTGACAGGTTATAAAAAGTAAGCCTGCATTACTTTGAAATAGCAATGATTACAGCAAGAGTGAAAGGAACTCATAATGTATTTTATGAGCTGGAGCTAAAGACAAACTAATATGTGTTTTAAACATTCCTAGAGGAAGAACAGCGTTCCTATAATGAAAGTATTTTTGTAGTAGTAAACACATAGAGTGGTGATATTTAGTATAAACCTTGTATTTGTTAGGAACATGAAAAAAGGATCGAAAGCAAAAAAAACCAAACAAACCAATATTATCTATTCAAATGAATTCACTTGATAATCTAATTCTATTGATCATTTTCAGTCTTTCTTTTTGATTCATTGTGTGGAATTTCAATGAGAAATCTGGAAGATTTTGCCAGTAAAAAATAGAAGACTTCTCTTTATTTTTTTATGTTGTCAGATGCTGTTTTTTTATTAAGCTTTAATAATATGTGCTACTGCTGTTTAGTCACTAAATTCTGTCAGACTCTTTGCCCTTGGTAACGTATACTACACTGCAAAGTCAGTGGAAAGGGCTAAATAAAACTGGACCACTGGAGAGGGAAATGGCAATGTTTGAGATAAGCAGAGACAGATTTATAGGAGATTTTCTAGGTCAGAAGCACAGCTGTACTTTAATGATCTCAATATCCTCAATCATACATGTCTGTAGTGGCCAAAATACTACATGTGATTTTTTTTTTCCTGTGTATGGATCCAGAATGGTTGTAAGCATATTGGTTGTTAAGCTTGTGATGGCATTGCTGACTGGGAGCTGTAGCCCACTGTCCCGCCCAGCATCACTAGAGAGGATTGTACTGCACATCACTAGCCTGGGAAAAGATCAAAATTCAAAATTTTGAAGTATAGTTTCTACTGAATGCATAATGCTTTTGCATCAGTGTTAGGTCAAAAAATCATAAGTTGAATCATTCTAAATTAGGGACCACTGACACATACAAAAAAAGTCAGTGAAAAATTTTGATTGAAATGAGTATATCTCTATTCAAGTACTTCTTACGGTTTTTCAGAGGAGCTTGACAACTTTCCTTCTTCTGTATGTTCTATATATTTCTATATATCTTCACCTTTTGCTTCTGTCTTTCCCATTTAGTACATTTTGGGTTAATTTGCCTAATGCTCTCTTATGGTTGTGTCATCCCTGGTTTCTTGCTTCTGTGGCCCACCTTTACCTAAGTCCAAATCCTTATCCTCTTCCAAGCCAGCTTCTGCCCCCTCCTTTCCAATTGTATCACCTCCTTCTCCCCAACACACCCCTTTTGCTCTGGATGTCCTGGACTCCTTGTCTTTCCTCAGTGAGGAATTTAACTTTCCTCCTTCCACCCCTTTGTTCATACACTTTTCTGTCTGGGCCCAGCTGTTTCCTGCCTCAGGCCCTCCAGGTTTCCCAGGTAACTTCACTCCTGTTCTGTGCTCTGCCCAGAAGTTGAGCATCGGGAGGCACCTGGAAATCCCGAGTCTGGAAAGTGAGGCCTCAGGGAGGCGCTTGATTCTGTGAGTCTGATCGGGTTCAGAGAGGCCTGGCTTCTACCTAGCTGCTACATTTTCTTGCCTTCCTTCAGACTTGCAGGCTTCCCTGATAGCTCAGTTGGTAAAGAATCCACCTGCAATGCAGGAGACCCCAGTTTGATTCCTGGGTGGGGGAGATACGCTGGAGAAGGGATAGGCTACCCACTCCAATATTGTTGGGCTTCCCTTGTGGCCCAGCTGGCAAAGAATCTACCTGCAATGTGGGAGACCTGGGTTCAATATCTGGGTTGGAAAGATCCCCTGGAGAAGGGGAAGGCTACCCACTCCAGTAGTCTGGGCTGGAGAATTCCATGCACTATACAGTCCATAGGATTGCAAAGAGTCGGACACGACTGAGCGACTTCCACTTCAGGCTTGCAAGGGACCCAGGAAGGGATGCTCCTTAGACTCTAGCTCTTGGGGCTGAGAGAGATTGTGGGCTAGGAAGGAACACAGCTGGACCTCTTGTTTTTATATGTTAAACCTGTGCTGCGAACCTCTATTTGCACTCTTGCCCCCGGCTCTGCAGATGTTAGAGGAGGACCTGCTCCTGACTCCAGCAGTCTTTAAACTTTTTCCTGACCTTGAGCAACTAATTTTATTTATAAAAATGGAGATAATATTTTTAGAGAGGACCAAAGAAGGGATTTTTGTCTACAGGTGACCATTAAGCAATGTGAGAGATTAAGGGAGCCAAGCCTCTGAGCAGTCATATATCCACGTATAATTTATAAGCGTTCCTCTGAATCCTGGATTACTCCCTGTCCATCATTCCTTAGCAATGGATTCAGCCTACCTTGGATCCATCTAGTACTGTGGTATTTACTATTGAAAAAAATCCATCTATAAGTAGACTCTGGTAGTTCAAACCCATGTTGCTCAAGGGTCAACTGTGGCTTATTACTATTGTATCCTATACTCTAATGGGCTTCCCTGATAGCTCAGTTGGTAAAGAATCAGCCTGCAATGTGGGAGACCTGGGTTTGATCCCTGGGTTGGGAAGATCCCCTGGAGAGGGGAAAGGCTTCCCACTCCAGTATTCTGGCCTGGAGAATTCCATGGACTGTATAGTCCATGGGGTTGCAAGAGTCGGACACGACTAAGTGATGTTCACTTTCACTTTGATACCTATAATGATGCCTGGTACAGAGTAGATGCTCAATAAATATTGAATAAAAGAATAACATTTTTTTCTTTTAAAAACAATTGTGTTGAGGAATAATTGAAATATGATGAACTCTACATCACTTCAGTTCAGTCACTCAGTCGTGTCTGACTCTTTGCGACCCCATGAACCGCAGCACGCCAGACCTTCCTGTCCATCACCAACTCCCGGAGTTTACCCAAATTCATGTCCATTGAGTCGGTGGTGCCATCTAACCATCTCATCCTCTGTCGTCCCCTTCTCCTCCTGCCCTCAATCTTTCCCAACATCAGGGTCTTTTCCAATGAGTCAGCTCTTAGCATCAGGTGGCCAAAATACTGGCGTTTCAACTTCAACATCAGTCCTTCCAATGAACATCCAGGAGTGATCTCCTTTAGGATGGACTGGTTGAATCTCCTTGCAGTCCAAAGAACTCTCAAGAGTCTTCTCCAGCACCACAGTTCAAACGCATCAATTCTTCGGCACTCAGCTTTCTTTATAGTCCAACGCTCACATCCATACATGACTACTGGAAAAACCATAGCCTTGACTAGACGGACCTTTGTTGACAAAGTAATGTCTCTGCTTTTTAATATGCTGTCTAGGTTGGTCATAACTTTCCTTCCAAGGAGTAAGCATCTTTTTTAATTTCATGGCTGCAATCACCATTGCAGTGATTTTGGAGCCCAGAAAAATAAAGTCAGCCACTGTTTCCACTGTTTCCCTGTCTATTTGCCATGAAGTGATGGGACCAAAGGTATAATGAGTTTGACATATGCATAAACCTGTATAACCATCAGTACCATCAAAATAATGAACATTCCCGCACTCAAAAGTTTCCCGGGATTTATTTGTAATCTATCCCTTCTAATCCCACACCTGCTTTCTGTTACTGTACTATTTCATATTTCCTAGAACTTTCTATAAATGCAGTTGTACAGAACGTACTTTTTTGGTAGCTTCTTTCACTTAAGGTAGTTATAAAATTCATTCGTATTGTTTGTATAAATATTTCACTCCTTTCTACTGCTGAGTCCATGTATGGATGCACAATTTGTTTGTCCATTTACTTTTTGATAGCCTTTTGAATTGTTTCCAGTTTCTGGCTGCTATGAATAAAGCTGCTGTGAACATTATGAACAGGTCTTCATACGGATGGATGTAGTAGTAGTAGTGTTAGTCGCTCAGTGGTGTCCCACTCTTTGTGACCCCACGGACTGTAGCCCGCCGGGCTCCTCTGTCCCTGGGATTCTCCAGGCAAGAATACTGGAGTGGATTGCCATTCCTTTCTCCAGAGTATCTTCCCAACCCAGAGACAGAACCTGGGTCTCCTGCATTGCAAGCAGATTCTTTACCATTTGAGCTACAGGGAAGATCATATGGATGTAAGCTTTCATTTCTTTTGGGTAAATACCTGAGAGTAGACTGGCTGACTCATAAAGTAGGTACAGTTTTTAAATCTCTGATAAACTGAGAAACTTGCTTTTCCAAAGTGACTGCACTATTTTGCATCCCCACCACACATATATGAGAGTTCCTTCATGTCCTCACCAACACATGGTAGTGTCAGTCTTCTTAATTTTGGCCATTCTAACAGGTATTTCATTATGCTTTTAACATGAACTTTCCAAATGACTCATGATATTGAACATCTTTTCTGTGCTTATTTGCCATCTTTACATCTTCTTTGGTGAAGTATTCAGGGCTTTGCTCAAGTTGTTATTATATTTCCCCATTTGTTATTGAGTTTTGAGTGTACTTTATATATTCTGCACACAATTCCTATATCAGATATGGTTTGGTTCTCTCAGTCTGTGGCTTTTTTTTTTTTCATTAACAGTCTTTCTGAAGAGCAGAAGTATTTATTTTTTTATCAACCCTAATTTATCAGTTTGCTCTTTTATGGGTTACTGTCTTTTATGGATTTTGTTGTTGTATGTAGAGATATTTGCTTAACCCCAGGTGACAAAAGTTTTCTTCTGTGTTATCTTCTGGAAGTTTTACAATTTCATGTTTTACCTATAGGTTTGTGATTGATTTTGAGTTAGTTTTTGTATATGGTGTTAAGTATTGATAGTGGACTTTCCTCTTTTTTGCACGTGGATATCCAATCTTTCTGGCAATATTTGTTGAAAGACTCTCCTTTCTCTGCTAAATTGCTTTTATTGAAAATAAGCTGTTCATATGTGTGTAGAATCTGCTTCTGGGTTCTCTATTCTATGCCATTTATCTATTTTTCTATCTTTAAGTTAATACTACAATCTCTTGGTTATTGTAGATTAATAATGTCTTGAAATTCGGTGGTGTTTGTCCTCCAAGTTGCTTTGTCTTAATGAAATGATTTTTAAGACAAAGGAAAATTCTGAAATATTGTCTAAAAGAATCTTGCTGTGTTTCAGGGCTAGCATTTGCTTTGGAGATAAACATGTCTGCATGACCTTTCATATTGTCTGTGCGCTGAGTAAATGGAAGTTACCATATTATTTATCAGCATGTATGTTCTCCAAAACTAATGTATAAATCATGTCATTAAACTTGTCACTATTATTTAATGCATTCCTATAATTAAATTTTTTATAGCACCAGTTTAAATATTTGTTAATCACAAGATAGTCAATATTTATTATATTCTTTTTCATTCTTTCTGTCCCTCTTACACTCATATCTCCTATATGAATCTATGTGGATATGAATGTCTCATTTTCAGATAAATCTCTGAGTTATGAGCCATTTCTCTAGGTCTGTAGATTCTGCTTCTTGGAAAATATTTGTTTAAGCTTCAGTTTGGCAGTTACCCAGATGCGTCTTATCATTTATTCTTCTCCTGAGGCCCTTTGTCATATTCTCCTCCAGAAATGCTCTGGGTACCTCAATTATAAAGACACTTCCTAGTGTGTAATCTTTTTAGAGCACAGTTCTCATTTGCTCTGCATAGTTCTTTCTCGACTCCCTGTGCTCTAAGAGGAGTGCGAGGAAAAGTGAAGAAGTGGAGTCAATGACCATTTACGGGCTCTAGGAATTCACAGATAAAAATTAAGAAGAAAGATAAAAACCATGTATACTTTATTGGAGGTACTTACAAATAATTCAAAAATTATTCATAAACCTAAAATTATTCATAAATAAATTGAAGAGTAACTATAATTATCTTTGGACTGCAAGGAGATCCAACCGGCCCATCCTAAAGGAGATCACTCCTGTTCATTGGAAGGATTGATGTTGAAGCTGAAACTCCAATACTTTGGCCACCTGATACGAACAGCTGACTCATTTGAAAAGACCCTGATGCTGGGAAAGATTGAGGGCAGGAGGAGAAGGGGACGGCAGAGGATGAGATGTTTGGATGGCATCACTGACTCAATGACATGAGTTTGGGTAGGCTCCGGGAGTTGGTGATTGACAGGGAGGCCTGGCGTGCTGCGGTTCGTGGGGTCACAAAGAGTTGGACATGACTGAACGACTGAACTGAACTGAACTGAAGCTATCAACCTTCTAAATCTTTATGAAAATATAAATGTAATTATTTATATTTGTGAATAAATATAATGACTTTTCAGATCCTTACAACTCTAATTTCAGATTGTAATTTTCCCATCACTGCTGTTCAGGTGCTTGGCATATACTGTGACTCTCAGAAGCCTGTGGTCTTGAGTCTAAGTCAGATTTACCAGGGTGTACAGGGATCATCAGTGTTAACATGGGGGAAATACTGCCTCAAAAAGCCTTGACTTAGGGAGGCATCCTCTGTTGGGTCAGGGGTGAATAAGGCAGAGTGTTGGTTAGGTTGAGTTGGTGTGGCCCTTCTTTCAAGTGTAGGGAAAGAAAATTGGATTTTTTTCTAGTATCAAGAAGGTAGCCAAAATTTGACATTTTTTTCTTTTGATTTATAACCCATACTTTTAGCTTTAAACTGATACTCATTGGGAAATTGATCTAAAATATACTTTTATGTGTGTGTGTGTGTGTGTGTGTGTGTGTGTGTGTGTGTGTGTGTGTGTGTGTGTGTGTGAATTGGTCCAGGACACAGAGCTGAGAGCTCTCAGGGTTGTTTCTATGTCTTCTGTTTTTATTAATAATAATAATAATAGGTAATAATTATTTAGCCCTTACTACATAGTAGCCCCTGTTCTAAGGGCCTTATATATATGTTAACTCATTTGTTCATTGCAACCATGCTGTGAGGTAAGGCCATTACTATCTTCATTTTATAGAAAACTGAGATACAGAGAGATCAAGCACTTGCTGAGGTCACACAGCTAGTTAGGGACAGAGCTACTGTTCAAACACCAGTGACCTGGCTCTGAATTAGGAAGGCGCTCAGAGATGATCTGGTGCAGTCCTCTGATCTTAAAGACACAGAAAAGGAGACTGGAGGAGGGTAAATGATTTGCTCAGAGGCACAGGATCTCCAGGAGGCAGAGCTGAGATTTGTCCTCAGGTACCTGTCACCCTCTCCTAGATTCTTTCCCACGATGCTGCCCCTGCTACCCTCTGTCATCCAGCTATGGTCACTGTCCTCTGGGCTCTGCAGGCCACACTCAGCACTTTACCGTATTGCTGCCTGGGCCAGAGAACTCCCTGAGTTCCTTGGCTCCATGAGCAGACTCCGGGGGTAAAGGAATTGGGTTGCTCTCCTTGCTGCTTGCTGTTTGATCACTTCCTTACAGTATGCACCCAAAGAGTCAGCACAAATCATCTTTAATGTTGGCACTAAAGATGTTGGGCCACTTTAAAATTCAGACTCAGATCTGATGTAGCCAGAATTGCTTTCCAGCCCGCATTATCCACATTGATTCAGATTCTCGCTAATGACTTCAGGAAGGCATCGTAACAGCAGAGTGCTTCTGGCAGGCAGACAGCTGGACCAGCAGAGAGGGCCTCACGCTTGCTCATTCTGTGACTGACCAGCTTGGGTGACTGCATTCCCGTTAAATTCCTTTTGGAATTTACTCTGTTGTCACAAGAAAAATCACACTTAGCGCGTGTGCCAAAAGTACCTGGGATTATCTGACATAGAAAACTCCTCAAAAACCAATGCCCAATGATACAGTTTGTGTTCTTGGGGACAGAAGTCATTCTTGCTATTTGCCAAATAGTTTTGGTTTTCCTCTGGGCACATCCTTGTCCCCTGAAAGCTAGATGTGGCTGTGTGATTTGCTTTAGCCAGTGAAACAGAAGTGTTGTGTGCCTCTTCAGGGTGGAAATTTTAAGAGCCAAGATGTACTTCACCACATGTTGTTCAGGTTATTCATCCTGCTTCCTGGAGGCACAGAGCTGGAGCCTCCCTCTGCCTGTTGGTGGGTGAGACTGCAGAGTACAGCCAACCTGTCTAAACAAGCAGCATGAGCAAGAAATGAAATGTATTGTTCTGTACCCCCTCATTCACATGTCTGTGTGTTTATTTGTTCTTTTCATATTGCAGTAACTATAGATTTATGGGCTTCCCTGGTGGCTCAGACAGTAAAGAATCTGCCTGTGATGTAGGAGACCCGGGTTTGATACCTGAGTCGGGAAGATCCCCTGAAGAAGGGAATGGCTACCCACTCCAGAATTCTTTCCTGGAGAATTCCATGGACAGAGGAGCCTGGCAGGCTACGCAAAGAGATATGACTGAGCAACTAACACTTTCACTTTCATAGATTTATAGGAAGTTACAAGAACAGTACAAAGAGTTTCCTTGTACCCTTCACTCAGTTTTCCGTGATGGTTCTATCTTATGTAACTATGAAGTGTTGCTTTCAGTCACTGAGATTTTTGGGTTACATCAGCATTATCTAATCTCATTCAGAGAGTTTTCTTTCTAATCTCATTAGATAGTTTTCTTTTCCTTTTTTTTTAAATGCATACCTTAATTGCAAGGACATAAAAATCTTCTCACATCACATTTTGATTGCTTCTCTTTTACCAAATGGGATGTTTTGTCTTGTATTGTAGTTACTCATGTACATTTTTATTCTCCTTCTGCCAGATCACAAGATCCCTAAGAGAACACATCTAATTTATTTTTGAACCCCTCCCAAACAGCACTGTGTCTTTACAAGGCACTCAGATGTTCATTATTGAATGAATGAGGGATTGCTGTGTGGTTGCTAGCCTCTTGAGTAGAAAGAATGGGAAATAAGAAGCTCATTTTAGGGCCGAAAAAAGACCAAATATCCTGAAGTTCATCATTAATTGTCTGTGTCAATACAGAGCTGTGAGATCCCAAACAGAGATATGGTGAAAGGCAGAGAGGCTGAAAAATATAATATTTGGCAGAAGTGGAGTAAGCAGACATAAGGCATTTACCATCTAGCTTTACTTCATTAACATAGGATTCTGTATTGTACCTTTTATATGCTCTCTTGCTTCCTTATTACTTATAGATGTTCAGTGCTTCATAAAACTGATTTGTGACTCTATGTCTCTTTAGAGCCAAGATTTTCATACTGAAATCATAATACTTTGCTCTCCCCCACTGTTAGATTTTTATAACCATCTACCTTTGGGCCATGGGGGTGAAAAATCACCTGTCGTTTGCAAGCAGCAGTGCATTTACTCTTGTGGTGTAGCAACAAGCAGCTGTCCAGGTGTTTTACGATGAGGACCATTCTGTAGCTGCATCTGTAGTAAGTCATTGCCTGAGATCTAAACTGGGAGATAATTAGACCACTGGCATCTGGTTTTAAGGCAGTTTGCAGATACTCTTGGAGAAGGAAATGGCAACCCACTCCACTACTCTTGCCTGGAGAATCCCAGGGATGGTGGAGCCTGGTGGGCTGCTGTCTATGGGATCACACAGAGTCGGACATGACTGAAGTGACTTAGCAGCAGCAGCAGCAGTTACTCTGCTGCTGGTATGTAAATAGATATTCTACAGCCTTCCTTCCAGGCCACTAATAGCTGCTCTTCTTCACCAAACTCTTCTTTCAGGCCTCTATTATCATCTCCCCTCTGTGCTCTTGTCCAGTGCCTGCCACAATCCTCTTAAGGTGGGGTTTGTCCAGTCCAGAAATCAGCACAGCACTTCAGGGAAAGTCAGAACACAATCCTTGCCTTCTGCTTAGGTATTACAGCCAATCTTGTTCTCTCTTCTCATGATACACTTAACCCAGTACTTCATTATTGCAAAAATGATTAGATCTTTGGATAAACTTGATCATGTATGTTTAATTCCGGCTACCCACGCCAGTATTCTGCCCTGGAGAATTCCATGGACTGAGGAGCCTGGCAGGCTACAGTCCATGGAATCACAAAGAGTGGGACACAACTGAGTGACTTTCACTCTTCCTTCCTTCTTTCTTTCTTTCTTTTTATGTGGACCATTTTTAAAGTCTTTACTGAATTTTTACAGTGTTGTTTCTGTTTTATGGTGTTTTGGGGTTGTTTTTTTTTGCCCCAAAGCGTGTGAGATCTTAGCTCCCTGATAAGGGATCAAACCTGCATCCCTTGCATTGGGAGCATGGAGTCTTAATCACTGAACCTCCAGGGAAGTCCCTAGCTTTCCTTTTAGAATAAAAACCAGGGGCAAATATTTGAAGATCTTCAGGAAGTGATGGCAGAGATGCACGGAAAGAATTCCCATGTCAGGAGAAATGATTCTGAATTGTTAAAGATGTAAGATTGTATTTGCCAAGCTATATCCCAATGTGAGGCGAGCAAAAGTAAGCAAGTCTTCCCTGAACTCATTTCCTGGGAGGGAAATGGGGTGGCAACTTATTTTGGTCCTACATGGCTCATTAAACACGGAAGTCTCCTGTTCATTTGCTTGTATGGGGGAACTTGAATTACATATCACAGATGAGTGGAAGCAAACCGTACATAGGCTGCAACTTCTGGGAATATGTCTTATAGAAAAATATGAAATGAGAAGACTTGTCTGAAATGCATATATATTCAGAGGGAAAGTACAGGGAAGTTTGAGTACAGAGGGGTAGAGAAGAACACCATGTGGCATCAGACAGGGCTGTTATGGGTCAGTTTGTTGGCTGATCAGAGCCTTTTGTTGAAAGCGAGGTAGAGGCTGGTTTGAAAAGCCGAGCTTATTATTGTGAAGGAGGGGCAATGACGGAGGATTTCTCCTGGGACAAGGCTGCCTGATTTATTTTCAGTTACAGCTGAATAGTCCTTGGAGCTGATGTGAAGAGTTATGGAGTCTATTGTTTTCTCAGTAATGTTTCCATGACTAGTTGCTAGGATTGAGTGTGTGCCAAGTGTGGGCTGATGAGTGACTTGGTGGGCAAAATAAAATGGTCTGCCTAGGTTGCTATGACAGCCAACAGGAGGGCAAGTCCAGTAGAAAATGAACTCAAGTGATGCAAAGAAGAAAACTGCAGTAAGAACCACACACATACATGTTCTTGTTGGCTGTAAACCCATTTATTGCCTCCAAACCTTTGCTTGGCCAGATGCTTCTTATCAGCCAGGTACTAGCTGTTCCACTACTTCCTCAGAGGGGCCCTCCCTGATCACTCACCGTAAATACCACGCCCCCACTTCCCAACCCTCCCTATCAGTCAAGTCCGTTTTATTTTCTCCTTTGGACTCATCACTAGCTATTTTTGTGTTTTTGCTTATTTGTTTATTTTCATTAGAATCTAGTCACTGTGAAAGCAGGTGCCTGTCCTTTCTCCATGGTATCCTCAGAGCCAGGCATGGACCCTAGCACAGAGCAGGAGCTCAATAAACATTTGTTAGATAAAAAACTGTGTGCTGCTTGTGTGGAAACCTTACATTTTATTCACCTCTGTGTTTTGAATTTTTGGCTTAGAAGCATTTCTTGAGCAAGTGTGGGCCGCTGTAGAGAGATTATCCCTGGACCTTTGTCTTTGTCACTTGTCTCCAGGAGTCATTAGCCAGTGCATAGTCTGGAAGGGGCTTCCAGTGAGCAGCTCAGGATTATGGCGACATGGCTGGACTGAGATCAGAAACATGGAGGTGAAGAAGACACAGCTTGCTAGAAAACAGAACAAGAATTGCTAACAGTTATGAAATGATTGCTATGTGCCAGCCACTGTGCTCTACATTTTATATGCATTTAATCATTTAATTCCACAACTATATAGAGAGGTAGGCTCTATTATTTTACCCTTTTACAGGTGAGGAAGCTGAGGCACAGAGAGCCTAAGTAACTTACCAAAGGTCACTAGTTGTTTAGTGGTGGAGCCAATATTCAAATGTACATCATAGGATCATGTTGAGAACCAGCTGAGATAATTAGTTAAAAGTGTTTAGTTTGTGCTCATAAATGTGTGTTCTCTCCTTTTCCACTCTTTTTCTCTCTTCTTTTTGGTGCTTTGCTGATCTCCTGATATTATGGTTTAGTGCTTTTTCATCAACTTCTTTTTTTAAAATCTGCCTGATGGGGAAATATAGTAAGTGTACTATGATATATTTAATAGTACAAAACATACAAATACAAAGAGAAAATCCAGTACTAAACAATGAAATGTATGAACTACAATATTGGAAATGGGTACCACAAACTGTTGGGTGCTCCATTCCACCATGCCTGGAATGAGTAGCATGTGATGAAATTATAGGCTTCTGGTCTGAATTCAGTTGCTAAATAGCTTTATGACAATGGGCATGCCATTTAGCCTCTGCAGACCTCTGGTTTATCTTCTGTAGAACTGAGGGTGAGATGGGGCACTGATGCAGTAAAATTCTACAATTCTCTTTATTTCTAAGAGTACATGATAACATTGTTTTATGGCCTTTTGTGCTTAGTATACACTCCTGGTTTGATGAATGCTGACCTGAGCTGTGATGAGCTGTGCTCTTGGAGGCCAGAAGCCCAGATGTGCCATGGCTGTATTTTTCTCACACTGTGGGCTGCATAGCGGGCAGCTCCCCCCACCCCCTAGGCTGATAAAACTTTGAAAAATCAGAGAACACATTTTAAACTATTTCATTATTATTTTGCAACAGCTTTCTCTGTGTTAGAGCATCTTTCTGGATACTCCAGGTTTTTGATAGTAGGGAAAGCTAGGAGGAGAACAAGAGCAGTGTTTGTCTAAAATGTATTAGGGCCGGCAAGCAAGGGTCACAGATCAGAGAGCCAGAGGTCAAGTTTAAGAGGGTTAGCTAACATCCTCAACAGGAGATGTGGGAGCAGTTTTCTTCTCAGGGAGCATTTGGCAATATCTGGAGACATTTTTTTATTGGAATATAATCACTTCACAATGTTGTGCCAGCCACTGGTGCACTGCAAAGTGAACCAGCCGTACCATATATCCCGTCCGTCTTGAGCCTCCTTCCCACCCCTCCTCCTCCCACCCGTCTAGGTCATCACAGAGCACCCAGCTGAGCTCCCTGCACTATACAACAGCCTCCCACCAGCCATCTAGTTTACATATGGTATGTATATATGTCAATGCTCTTCTCTCAGTTTGTTCCACCTTCTCCTTCCCTTGCTGTGTCCACGAGTCTGTTCTCTGTGTCTCTATTACTGCCCTGCAAATTAGGTTTGTCAGTACCATTTTTCTAGATTCCATATGTATATGTGCGTTAATATATGATATTTGTTGTTCTATTTCTGACTTATCTCACTCTGTATGACAGACTCTAGATTCATCCATATCATTACTAATGACCCGATTTCTTTCCTTTATATGGCTGAGTAATATTTCATTGAATATATGTACCACATCTTCTTTATCCATTCATCTGTTGATGGACTTAGGAGACATTTTTGATTGACATGACCCAGGGAAGCTTTGGCATCTAGTGGGTAGAAACTGGGGATGTCGCTAACCATTCTATGATAACACGGGACGGCCCTCCACAACAGAATTGTCCAGCCCAAAATGTCAATATTGCTGAGATTAAGAAACCCTAAGCTAAGGCAGGATAGCAGACAAAGAGTCACATCTACAGCATCTAAGATCAGAGATCAGGATCCAGGCAAGCAAACTGAACAACAGCAGGGCACGCAGTTCAGGGCAGGAGGTCGGGGCCACAAAGCTTTGGGAACCTGACTAAGGATTAGGATTTTGGACAGACATCTGGAAATAGGCACAGGGCACCAGCAGAATGAAACTTCTAATGTGCCATCTGCTTTCTGAAACAGAAACCTCCTTTAATTATTGTAAGGGGCTTCCTGATACTGGCTTCCTTGCTTGGGGTCAAACCTGGCATCAAGAAATAGACATAATTCTAGCATCTGGTCCTCACTTCAGCTATTTGAGATAGACATGGTCAGTATTATTTTATTATCTCCACTTTACTGCTGGGTCCTCTGAGGCTGAGAAGGGTTAAGTGATTCCCCTGTATTACCAGTAAGTAAATGACAGAGTCTTTAGACTTCAAGTCTGGTACTTATTTGATTGAGGAGGGTAGAGGTCAAAGTTGAATCATGTGGCTGGAGCAGGGAGGCAGAAAGTTAGGTTGTAGGTAGTTTTGAGCCCTTATCCATCTAAGCTGGAAGATGGGAAGAAGTGCTCTTAGAAAGACTGTGTGGCTTAGGCTCAGATTTTAGCACATAGGAAATTTGTCACCTTTAATTGAACAAGTCTCATTAATGAAATCAGGAATTTTACACATTATGGTAATTCTAATAATGCCTTGAATTTGGGGATCTACACTTCTCAGTTGGTGCGTAAAAAATTAAAGAGTAAAATGCAATACAGTTGCTTTTTCAGCTAGTTGCTTGCCAGAACTTCTTATTGCCGCAGTTCCTAAAACTGTATTTTGAAAAAGAGTCAGCTACTTCAGGTTCAAGGGAAGGACTTCAGCAAGGGAGCTGTCACTGCATCTTTGTGCAAGGGGTGTATTTCCCAAATAACAGATTTCAAGAGTCACCACAAATACAGACATCTTCATGGTAAATACTATACAACATATTACTTTTCTAAAAAATCACATTCTGGGCAATCTTAAGAAATGGTTTTGAAGTAAGGGGTGAACTCTTCTCCTCCTATAAACTTTCAATTTTATTGGGGTATAGTTGATTTGCAGTATTGTGTTAGTTTAGGGTGTACAGCAAAGTGAATCAGTTATATATATATATATATATCCTGTCTTTTTAAGATTCTTTTCCCCTATAGGCCATTACAGAGTATTGAGTAGAGTTCCCTGTTTTATCTATACAGTAGATCCTTATTAGTTATCCATTTTATGTATAGTAATGTATATATGTCAGTCCAAGTCTCCCAGTTTATCCCTCCCCTCCTTCCACTAATTACCATATATTTGTTTTCCTCATCTGTAATTCTATTTCCGTTTTGTAGATAAGTTCATTTGTACCCGTTTTTAGATTCTCATATAAGCTATATCATATGATATTTGTCTTTCTTACTCTGTCTGACTGAATGTCACTCAGTGTGACAATTTCTAGGTCCATTCATGTTGCTGCAAATGGCATTATTTCATTTTTTTATATAGCTAAGTAATATTCCATTATATATGTATGTATGTATGTGTATATCTAGGGGCTTCCCAAGTGGCTCAGCTGTAAAGAATCTGCCTGCAATGCAGGAAACATGGGTTTGATCCCTGGGTCAGGAAGATCCCCTGGAGGAGGGCATGGCAACCCACTCCAGTATTCTTACCTGGAGAATTCTTTGGACAGAGAAGCCTGGCAGGCTACAGTCCATAGCATTGCAAAGAGTCGGACTTGACTAAAGTGACATACCATGCACACATGTGTATATCCATATAAATAATGTATATATATATATTATATATGTATATATACCACATCTTCTTTACCATTCATCTAACCCCACTATAAACTTAAACCATCAATATAGGGGTCACAGAATCCAGAAAATAAAGCTGAAATATCAATAGAAGTCCATGGACCCTCCCTTGAAATGCGTTTATTTTACAAAGTCTTCTCCATTTCCTTCTCCAGGGGGTCTTCCTGACCCAGGGATGGAACCCATGTCTCCCACATTGCAGGCAGATTCCTTACTCTCTGAATCACCAGGGAAGTCCCTTCTGTATAAGAAGAACAAGCAAAATTAAGACAATAAAGAAAATCATAGAATGAAAGAAAATATTTTCAATAATTTTGCCAAGGTTGATGTTTATTACCTAAAACATAATATGAGTACTCATGAAACTAAAAGAACTAAATTGAAAAAAAAAAAAAAAAAAAAGAACTAAATTGATAATGAATAAATAGGCATAGTAGTTATCATCTGTTGAATGTTTATTATATCCCAGATGTTGGGTTTAGCATTTTAAGAACATTATTTCACTTGATTCTTAAGCAACACTACAGAGATGAGTATTGTTATTATGCTTGTTTGGCATATATGGAACATTAAGCTTAGAGAAGGTAAATAATTGTTCAAAATGACATAAAAGAAAAAGCCCAGCAAATCGTTTTTTGAAAACTGTTTAACTCCCAGAAAAGAGATGAAAATTAAGCACTAGTTTGCATCTATTCAACTTGCAGAAATAGAGAAGATGTTGAAATGTGCTGCTGACAAAGCTGTGGGTATTAGGTACACACTCCAGCATCAGCATTGCACAATGAGGCGTAGAAATGCTTCTACTATTAAAACAGCTGTTCTGCTCTTCAGAAATTTTCTTATAGAAAAACAAATCAAAGGGAGATAGATAGACATTTTAGTGTTAGCAATTGTCCATTAATATGGAAGTGGTTGAGGGCATTGAGGCATATTTATTGAGAGGGCAGCGTAATTGTCTTTACAAACAATAAACATGAAGATCTTCTTTTTTAGGACTCCGCCTTTGTCAGGACCATGGAATGCATGTCTATTTTGACAGACAGTTGGAGGAGAATATAGGACAACTTGATTTTTTAAGAAATTGATCCAAGTACATCTTTTTCCTGCCTTAAAACAAATGGAATCTTTCTCCACCTTGAAGCATCATCTTGGTTAGGTCATCCTGCATATAGTCTCATGATATCTTTTATTTTTTTCTTCATAGTTCTTATCACCATTTGCAATTACATTTTCATTTTTCTTACTACTAGTTTGTTAATGTCTATTTCACTAAACATTAAGTAGAGGTCCTGTGAGGACAGGGACTAACTATCACTTTTGTAACCCCTACTCTTGGCTGAGTGCCTGTCACATATAGGCACTTACTAACAATTTCCTAATTAAGTGGGTACTTATATATTAGGACTTGAGCTCTATGTTTGACTATTGCCTTCAAAGCAGAAGCATTTCTTATGATGCCCCCTCCTGTTTTCTAGTAAATTTACCACATATATATATATATTTTTTATCATGCTGAGATCTGTCTTTAAAACACATAAAACAACCCTTATTGGGCTTCCCTGGTGGCTCAGATGGTAAAGAATCTGCCTGCAATGCAGGAGGCAGTCCAGGGCATTGCAAAGAGTTGGACTTGACTGAGTGACTAACACTTTCACTATTGGTATTGAGTATTTTATAACTTAATCTTTCATAATCAGAGAAGGCAATGGCAACCCACTCCAGTACTCTTGCCTGGAAAATCCCATGGACGGAGGAGCCTGGTGGGCTGCAGTCCATGGGGTCTCGGAGAGTCGGACATGACTGAGAGACTTCACTTTCACTTTTCACTTTCATGCATTGGAGAAGGAAATGGCAACCCACTCCGGTGCTCTTGCCTGGAGAATCCCAGGGACAGGGGAGCCTGGTGGGCTGCCGTCTGTGGGGTCACACAGAGTCGGACACGACTGAAGCGACTTAGCAGCAGCAGCAGCAATCTTTCACAATATTTTTATTGTATGACTTCCCTTCCCCCTCCACCAGATCTTAATCTTATCCTGGGTATTAGTCAAAACCTAGTTTGAATATTCCATCTCAAAACTCATTTCTGTATGTAATAAATATTTATTAAGCCCTTACTTTGTCTCAAACACTATGTGAGATGCTGGAGACAGAGAGTTAAATATGATTTCATCCTGATTTCCTAGAAGTTCCTTGGGGATTGGCAAGGCAGACAGTGAGCGGCATTACCATGTGGTCAGCCCTGTAGCAATAGAGAAGTGGACGAGAGACTACTGGAGATGGCTGAGGATGGACAGCAACTTCCTGGGGAATGGCTATTTTGTTCTTTGCAAAAAGTCTGAAACAGCATTAATTAATCATTTGGGAACCTGTTGTATTTACATGTGTGTTTAGGTGCCTGTGTATTTGCACTCCTTTCTCTAAAATGATCCATATAGCATTAAAGATAATCATGAAATAAATAGGAGACAAGGATCATACATCAAGCATCAGGGAGAAATTGGGCTTCTGTTTTTTAGGGGGATTGGGTAAAATAAGTGATGTGAGGATTAATCAGGGAAGTACATGGAGGTACTTCATATCTGTCTAAGGACAGGTGGCATAAGTGACTGCACAGTGGCAGGATCAAGGGACACTACTCGCCGAAGTAGTGCCCTGAGAAAAGGCATGAAGGTGGGAATTGTTAAACAACCGAGAAAATTTAGCGCAGGTTACGTGGGCAGCTAGAGAAGGATACAGGTAGACAAAGATCCTGGGGTCCTTCCACGCCTGAGAATCAGCATTAAGGAAATGAGGAAGAAAGGGGGACTCTAAGGAGGAGGTAGGGTACTGAACAATTTGACTGCAGGATACAGGCCGGGAAAGGAGGAGTGTGTGAAATCAGTATGGGATGGGAGAAGGGCTGAGTGGTGGAAGACTTAGCAAGGAAGGAGAGCCACCATGGAGCACCTTTGTGTTCCCTGGAGGACATAGATATGCTAAGTGTCCATAGATACCTTCTGCAGAAGTCCTGGCTCAGCAGGCATTGGTTGGTGGACCAGGAGCTAGTGGAGAGAGTGGGAATCGAGGGTGATGACAGTACAGATTCCCATCTAAGAATCTTGGCCTGAAGAGAATGAGATAGAGAGACCTTGGCAACTTCAGGGGTATGTAAGGTTCAGGAGGGGATTTTTGAAGTCAGGCAAGAGATTTAAGTGTGAGGAAGAAGGGATGAGCAATGCAACGCCGTCCCCAAGGGAGAAGCAGAGAAGGCTCCTGTGGAATGGAGGGAGACTTGTACTTGTATTGGGGGGCCCCAAGGACTCTTCTTTAGTTATCCCAGAGCTGTTGCCCTCAGAAGGCGAGATCCAAGAGAGAAAACTCTGTTTCAGATTGTGGAATAGAACTATACCCAGTACAGGGTAAAGAATAAACATTTTTAAGAGGAGCATCAGTGCCTGTGACATTGACCTTAAAGAAGAAAGCTCTCTGAGAAGAAAACATTTTTCAGAGTAAATATGAACTGTCTTGCTTTAAGTGGTTGCATCTCAGCAGTAATTTATTACATGCCCTGTGTGGAGTAAATGAATAATACACAAGACTTGTGAGTCTTGAGCGATGTAAAACAGCTTGGACATCCTGTTGTGAGAGATATATAATCTTGGCCTTAAATGTTACTATTGCTGCTGTTTTAACAAAGTAGCTGATTCTGACTATTGCAGAGCAAAAATTTCAAAAGTACTGTATGTGAGAAAATCACACAGAAGATAAATCAGGATAACTTCCTCTTCAGGATAAAAATCATCCCAGAGAGAACTTGGCTGCCATTCTAAACTGTGGACTTTCTGTATTTATTTCGTTGTTTGGGTTGCTTGTTAGCCTAAAATCATTGAGTTTGCTTTACAGGGGTAAATGAATAAGACCCTTCAGAGAATAATTTTTTAGCGTTTCCAGTCAGAGTTTTCCCAAAGAATACTTTGAAGTAGGGCCCAATCTAGCTTGCTAATAACTCCATAGATGCACTTATGTACTATTGTTTGAAAAAATGAGTTAATGGGTTTAAAATTATGAGATGGAGTGGGACTTGTGAGAAATTCATTTAGCTAATCCTGTCCATAGTCTTTCTCTACATTGAACAGATGGCCCTTTCCAGAGAAGTGCTGACTTTATGTCTTTATAGCCTATGCTTTCAGATGTGGGGCAGGTGCCAGGCAGCTGCACAGTGAGGACCCCATGAACACCTGCCCTGGCTCCAGTAGGACAAGGCTTACTTTGGCCCCTCACTGCCAATTCGATATTCAGTCAGCTAGAGATCAGGCTTTCTGTTTACTTCTCTACAGTGGCTCTGTTGATGCCCAGCTTTTGGGCTCTGGGTCTGTTATCTGCCATGACGTGTATATATGTATATGTGTGTGTGTGTGTATATATATGTGTGTATGTATATATATATAAAATACAGTAAGAGCCTTAATTGACCTCTCTGGATTTTTTTTCCCTTGGGTGCCTAGCCTTGGCTTATATGTGGAGGGCTTCAGCTAATGTGCATGTTCTGTCTTTTTCTCTTCACTTTTCCCTCTTCATCCTGCCTGGAATGTGGACATGATATCTAAGGGTACAGCAGCCATCATGTGTGCATGAGGGAGAGTCCACATTTTAAAGGAGACTTTATAGAAGGAGTCAGGACCTTTTATGAATCCCAGCCTGGGACTGTCCTGTACCTAGGGTTCTTTTAAGAAAATTAAACCCAGAAGTAAGATTTCTGATAACTTGTAGTTGAATGCATGTAGTTGTATGTACATGTAGGAGAAGGCAATGGCACCCCACTCCAGTACTCTTGCCTGGAAAATCCCATGGACGGAGGAGCCTGGTAGGCTACAGTCCATGGGGTCACTAGGAGTCAGACACGACTGAGCGACTTCACTTTCACTTTTCCCTTTCATGCACTGGAGAAAGAAATGGCATACCACTCCAGTATTCTTGCCTGGAGAATTCCAGGGACGGCGGAGCCTGGTGGGCTGCCGTCTGTGGGGTCGCACAGAGTTGGACACGACTGGAGCGACTTAGCAGCAGCAGCAGCCGTTGAATGCAGTTGAATGCTCAACTGTTTAATCTCCTCATGAACTCTAGCAGTGGTCTTTCAACCTTTTTTGCTTGTGACATCTATCAATAAAATTTTTGAACATGTGTATATATATATATATATTAATTTGTATTTTTATTTATTTATAAACTATCTACATGTACTTATATGTTAGACATAGAGAAAAATGGATAAGTTAAAGACAAAATACATGTTTTAAAATAATTTTGTATTTTATTTTTATTAATGATACTTTTTTTTTACTTTTGATACTGAACAACATGATTGAAATTTAATATGCTTTCAAAGTTTTTGAAAATAAATCTAACACCTTCTGATGGAATGATCTGAAGATCTGTCTTCAAGGCTAATTTAGTTGTATGCTTGGTTTTATTAACTCTCAAGTCTAAAAAAGATACTTTACAAAGACATGCATTTTCTAAAGGAATAAGTAGGTCATTGGTTGAACTTATTACATCTAGATAGTCAATTTTCAGTTCCATCCCTGAATAATGCAAAGGTTGTTTTTTTTTTTAATATTGAATTTGGCCAGTAAACCTCCATCTTTGATAATGACTTTCCCTGCAAAACTAATTAGAAGTGATGCTCTGTATACTTTTCACAGTTGGCTTCAAAACCTATTGACAGAAAGTCTTCAGGTGGAAGATTTTTAGATGGATTGGAAAATTCAGTTTCCAATTTATATGTGTGCAAGTATGGGAGTTTCTATATATGACACACATCATTTTCAGCAAAAAATTACCTGATAATGGAATCATTTCCAATTATTAATTTTCAAAATGCTCCCTTCTCTTTTGAAAAGCCATTATTTCCTCCCTTGTGGTTAAAATGCCACCTTTATGATGAAGGGAGAGTTTGTGTGTCTACTTAGTACCATATTGCAGAAGGCATTTGTCATATCAGGAGAGGTCAGCAAATTTAGAGACTTGTCTTTTTTGTGAGATAAAAATGGATAACTAAAAGTTCAATAAATCTTTTTTTTTTTTTTTACAGTGAGATAACATGCAAACCTTGATGAGATGTAGAAGTTTTTCTTGGTCACCATCCATCTCATTGCAAATTATTAAAAGATTGTGTTGTATTTCATTACCTTGTTTTTGTAATTTTAAGTAGTCAGTTCTGCTATAAAGCTTATATGAAAATGTGAGTTTGTTCCAATGCAATGGATATATTAGGGATTACTTGGAGCATAACACAACTTTGTGTTTGCTTATGCACAGTTTCATCCATGAGAAATACTATGTGAATCTGGGTGCATGCAGAAAATCGCTGAATCAGGACACATATACACACATCTACTTTCAAATATTTATTAGCTGCCTCAGTTTACCGTGTTGTGTGTTATGAGATGAGCCATACCTGTTCACATCTGGTGTTATAACTTTCCATCCAATTCCAGATAACCCTCCTCCACCACTACACAACGACCCACAGCTGCAACACAAACCTTCAGGCGTTTTTCAAGGGTCTTAGACATTTAACACATGTAAAACTGTGTTTCTGATTTTATTAAAATTTTATCTCTTTTAAAAAAAAAAGGCTCAGTTGGTAAAGAATCCGCCTACAATGCAGGAGACCCTGGTTCATTTCCTGGGTCAGAAAGATTCGCTGGAGAAGGGATAGGCTACCCACTCCAGTATTCTTGGGCTTCCCTTGTGGCTTAGCTGGTAAAGAATCTGCCCGCAGTGCGGGAGACCTGGGTTTGATCCCTGGGTTGGGAAGATCCCCTGGAGAAGGGAAAGGCTGCCCACTCCAATATTCTGGCCTGGAGAATTCCATGGACTGTATAGTCGATGGGGTTGCAAAGAGTCGGACACGACTAAGCAACTTTCACTTTAACTTCAAAAAAAAAACCTGGCACTGACAAAGTTTTTAAGTGTTTTGCTTTCACTCCATTGTCTTTATAAGCCCTGTGATTTTTGAGCAGTTTTGCATAGTGTGGTGCTGTGATTTTGAAGAGTGCATGTCATGTTATAACAGAACTGACTATACATTGATGAGCTCTAGTAGCAATTTGTGCAATCCTGGCTTTAACTTTTTTGTAGCAATAGTTTGTTTTTGAATGATTCAGGAATGGGTTTCACAGTGAGATGCTATCACTGCAACCTTCCTTTCTTTTCCCTTTCCTAACAAAAGAAGTATTTATAGTGATTCCAGTTTAATAGGTCTAGGATGGGACCTGGCCTTAGACAGTTTTAAAAAAATACCAAGTTAATTCTATTGAACAGTTTGAGTTGAGAATCACTGCTTCATACATCACCAAAAGCAACTTTGTGTATTTTATCCTTGAAACAGATACTAGCGAATACCATAAGCTTAGACATGTTGAAACCCCAGTACTTTCATCCAACTGTGTAGCAAACCTCCCACATTGTGTAATTTGTACTAATACACATCTCTTCAAATATACAGCAGTTTTTAAAAATTGCATTTCTTTCTTTTTGCCGCACCGCGCAGTTTGTGGGATCTTAGCTCCCCAACCAGGGATCGAACCCAGGCCCCTGGCAGCGAAAGCCCAAAATACTAACCACTGGACCACCAGGGAAAATCCCACAGCAATATTTTTAATGCATCTTGCAACAACATTTTCTGAGTTGAAGCACCTATAACATTAAGTAACACTGAAAAACCTGAAATGGTTACCTCCATGTTTAGGATGCTCAGGTTTTAAAATGTCCTGCTAATTGTGGTGACTTGACATCAGCATTACCTATTATCTCAAGAATTATTACTTATAATGAGGTTCATCTTTACTGGTGGTGGATATTGATCCATATTTCAATTAATAAGGAAATGAATTCTTGTGGTTAGATCTGATTAAATTGTCATTGATTTCAGCTTATAATGTGGCTGATTTGTTGACTACTTTCAGGTCACTTGTTTGTGTATTTGCACCATTACTGATTACTATCAGTCTGTGGTTTCTTTGCTGAAATCCTTTCTAGCCAGTTGTCCATGCTGTACGTGCGTACTCAGTCGCTTCCGTTATGTCCGATTCTGTGTGACGCTATGGACTGTAGCCTGCCAGGCTCCTCTGTCCATGGGACTCTCTAAGGCAAGAATGCTGGAGTGGGATCTTCCTGACCCGAGGATCGAACCCGCCACGTCTCCTACATCTTCTGCACTGCAAGCGTATTCTTTACTGCTGAGCCACCCAGGAAGCCCATCCATACTGTGTTAGCTCAATAAAACAAGGTAGCATAATCTACACATATTCTTAACTGAGTGCTCATAGATTGTAATGTTATAACATGCTAAAAGCCCACCAGTGATTGAGGAGCTTATCCCTCTTCCCTTGGGAATCTCTGTATTCTGTGTGACATGGTATCACCCAAACTATAGATCAAGTGAGAGAGGCAGTGTCAATCCATATATTAGATATTAATAAAGTTAAATTATATTTTCAGTGCTGCTGCTGCTAAATCGCTTTAGTTGTGTCTGACTCTCTGCGACCCCATAGACAGCAGCCCACCAGGCTCCCCCATCCCTGGGATTCTCCAGGCAAGAACACTGGAGTGGGTTGCCATTTCCTTCTCCAATGCATGAAAGTGAAAAGTGAAAGTGAAGTCGCTCAGTCGTGTCCAACTCTTTGCAACCCCATGGACTGCAGCCTACCAGGCTCCTCCATGCATGGGATTTTCCAGGCAAGAGTACTGGAGTGGATTGCCATTGCCTTCTCTGATATTTTCAGTAAAGGTTACATATTTGTATATTCTAATATATTTTTCTGGTGTCACAATGGATTGCCTTGTGTGCCTCTCTTTGTCTCTTGTATTGGCAGGGGGATTCTTTACCCCTAGTGCCACCAGGGAAGCCCCAGGGTATTCCTCTCTTTGGAAACCACCAAGTACAGCCAAAATTTAGACTCCTGTAGAGAAATATGGGCTTCCCAGGTAGTGCTAGTAGTAAAAAATCTGCCTGCCAATGCAGGCGGTGCAAGAGATGGAGGTTTGATCCCTGAGTCGGGAAGATGCCCTGTAGTAGGAAATGGCAACCCACTCCCGTATTCTTGCCTGGAGAAATCCCATGGACAGAGGAGCCTGGTGGGGCTACAGTCGTGGGATTGCAAAGAGTTGGACATGACTGAGCACACAGAACACATTTTGGGTTTTGAAGAAATACAATGGTCTCTATCTTCAGGCCTCAACCAACCGTTCCAGCTGTAGTCTGGGCCAATGCCAGGTTCACACTTGACCCTTCAGCATCAGTAAATTGTTTACTTCTCTACACACACCATGTTTGGCTGCCGTGGAAACCTGTCCTGACTCTTCCTGCCCACTGATTTTGCAAAGGGCCCATAAGCATACGTCTAATACTGCAGGTACATGTTGTTTTAAAATATTTTTCCTACTTCTCCCAGAAACCTGGAGCTCCTTAATGTGAGGAACTGAACGTGGAGAACTGTGAGGGGTTGGAGATTCTATTCTTCTTGCCACCTAACAAGCTAGTCTGCCGTAGTTCCGTGGAAGCTGACAGAGGAGTGGGGACTCCTGGGTCAGGGACAGAGGACATACTCACAGGGTAGCAGGCACCATGAGCTTCATGTTTGTGTCAGTTCCTTGCCCCCAAATCCTGAATCCCACAGGAGTGATGCAGAGCAGCCCAGGTGCTGCACACATGGTAGGCTTGAGTCACAGCCCAGGAACTCTAGCTTAGGAAATCTTCCAATCTCCTAAGGCAACAGTCCCCAACTTTTTTGGCACCAGGAGCCAGTTCCATGGAAGATAATTTTTCCATGGACCAGGGTTGGGGGGGTATGGTTTCAGGATGATTTGAACACATTACAATTATTGTGCACTTTATTTCTAATATTATTACATCAGTTGCACCTCAGATCTTTAGGCATTAGATCCTGGATGTTGGGGACCCCTGTTCTAAGGGCCTGTCAGCAAACCTGCTCCACAAAAGTCTCCCAAGGGAGACTTCTTCATGTCCTGGATGGGAAACAGACCTGCCCCTACCTGGGAGGGAGACTTTTCCTATTTTCTAAGGCTCTTTGCTACACAGACATTCTTGAAAGGGTACTCAAGACCTCGTTATAAGACACACAGAATTACGAAGGGACTCATGGAGAATTATCTCCCAATATGAATCTTCTTTTTTTCTGTCAGCTAGCACAGGGTTGGGAGCATAGTGGGTACTCAGTAAATGCTTGTTGTTGAAGAACGAGTGAAAGCAGCTGGAAGTTTTTAAACAGTCTTTGAGAGGAAATGAAAAAGCCCCTGTTTGAGAAAGATTCTTTTTAAAATCCTTGGACAGGGACCAATTTCTTTTAAAATTTCAAAAAAAAAAAAAAAGCATGAAAATCAGCCTGAACCCCTCTTACTACCTTATGAGGAGCCTCTGGGTCCTCTGCTATGCCCTCATCACTGAGTCCGTCCTCAGTCCTCATTTAGCTCCTCTGTGGGGTGGACCCAAAGTAGAGAGACCTTCATAGGAAAACCTCTAACCCAACTGCCAGGCAGCCTGTGAAGCTCCGTTCTTTCCCGTCCACTGGATACGTTAAAGCTAAGTACTGAATGCTGATGCTCACAATAAGGAAAGACAATTAGCAGATTCATTAATTAGGCTCCAGTTTACCCTTCTATCCCACTAAACCATTAATTTGTATAATTATGGCCTTTTGCTTTGACTTAGTGATATTGGAATAAGAAAGTGTTTGCTAAACCTGACTCCTGGTATAAAATATTGGGACATTCCAACATGCTTATCAAGAATGAAAACAAACTTTTATTTATTGTGAGTAAGAACAATTAATAATGTATTTCAGGGTACATTGAAGTGGCAGGGCTCATAGGCTTCAAACACAATCTTTATTCTTCCTTCCTTACCCTTTTCCAATCTGCTTTGTGGGGCTGGTTCTTCTTTGCTGTTTTGGATGAATGCTAGGGTGATTCCATAACTTTTCTGGTCACTCTGGGAAAACAAAATGTCCTCAGCTACCTCAAGTGGCAAATACATAGTCACATATTGCCGTCAAAATGTCATATCCTTATAAACTTCTTCCTAGTTGATTTAAAGTTAAAACTTTTCTCTACCACAAGTCAGAGCTATTCTGTGTGGGAGCCTGCGGTGGAAGAGAGGGGGTCAGTCAGCTTTTTTGTTAATTCAGTCAGGTCTAGGCACAGCTCGTGACCTTCCAGGGTAAAAGTGGAGCTGCAGAGAGGAAGGGTCAGGACAGATTTTGCTTGAAGGGTAATGATGTAAAAGCCAGTTGACTTGCTCTGAGTGTGGCAGGTGTTTAAAGCTTTTATGGAGCACTGTGGATTCTTTGTGTAGATCACCCCCATCCCTAAAGATCTCTCATCTGCAGTTCCTTTGGGTCTCTAGTAAATTCCCACATTCTAAGGACCAACTCTGGCCTCTTTTTGCCGAAGTCTTCTAGCAGCTCTAGGCTGACCTCTGGGGCTGGATCCAAGACAGCCTCGTGTCAAGCTGCCTTTGGCCCTAGTAGAAGACTGCATTTACTTCCCAAATTTAGCTCTGCACTCTGCAGACACGTACCTGCTCACTGGCCACCAACCCACAGTGCTTCAGTCACTAGAACATGTATTAAACTTGGATATGTTCTCCAGGAAGACCATCTCATTTGACCTGAGATCACACCTTCAATGAAATATCCCTTCTAGTCGCTAACTCTCTTAGCCTCTCCAGCTTTAACACTTCATCATGTTGCATGAGTTAGGGGCAAAGAGTTACAAAGCTGGTTTTCTTATTTCCTTTGTAATATGGGAGTACAAGCTACCTATTTTGTTCTCAGCCTTTTGGAACCTCAGCCAAATCTGAAATAAAAAATTCAATTTAAAAATTTAGCTTTGGAAGAACTTATTTACAGGGAAGCAATGGAAAAACAGGCATAGACAATAGACTTACAGACATGGGGAAAGGGGAGGAGAGGGTGAGATGTATGGAAAGAATAACGTGGAGACTTACATTATCATATGTAAAATAGATAGCCAACGGGAATTTGCTGTATGGCTCAGGAAACTCAAACAGGGGCTCTGTATCAACCTTGAGGGATGGGATGGGGAGGGAGGTTCAAAAGAGAGGAAAAATAAATAGATTAGGCCCTAAAAAAATTTTAGCTTTGAAAGGTAAAATATAAAAATTTAGTGCAATTTATGTTAATTTAGTTTTTTCCTGTTGGATTATAATCAGACTTTTAAAAAATAAAAATGGTATCTCCACAGATCAACTTGAGGAAAAAATGTTTGATAATGAGAAGAGAAAGAAATGTAATTTTAATGAGCTATGATTCATAATTTTATTAAATCAAACATATAATTATTTGTTTGTCATTCATATCATCCATAGCAAACATCCTCTGATATTCATTTTATGAAACCCACTCAAATAAGATTCAGTTCAGTCAGCAAAATGAAAGGTGTTATGCATTCTTTGTCTTTATTTTGTGCTCTTTCCTTTCAGGGTGTTCTTTGATGTCATTTGGGAAGTATCTGATAATGTAGAATTCATAATGTGTCCTTTAATTTAAAAAATTTGGAGGTATCATCTTGGTAACATAACTGATATAGAATAAAGACTTTCATGAAAGAAACTTTCTGGACAATACATTTAGGTCAAAATTTTGTTTTGTCATAATTAAGGTTTATGACACTGTAGGCCTTCTAGGAAAAGACTCATTTATAGATGTGATTAATCTGAGCATTCAGTGTTTAGTTCTAAGCTGTTATATGATCCTAAGGTTTCATCCTTTGCTATAAATCAGGGCCTTGTGGTGAGCTGGTGGGTGGCCACAGTTTAAGCCCAATCAGAATGTTCAGTGAGAGACCTGGTCACTCATAGCAAGGTTCTTAGGTGCTTCATACTGCAGACCTCCCTCTTCCCTTACCTTGCTTAAGCCTGTGAGCTTGTGTGCTAGAAACTGTTTTGGAATTTGGGGATAGAGCAGTGTAGAATAAAAATCCTTGCTGTTACAGAGTTTACATTCTAGTGGGGATGGGATAGTAATAGTACAGTAAACTAACAGTATCAGAGTGTGTAAGTATCAGAAAGGAAAATGACCAGAGTAAGGAGATAGAGACTAGGACTTGGGGGTGCTGTTTCAGATGGAGTGATCAAGGAAGGTGTTCCTGTGGAAGGGATCTTTGAATAAGTGAGACTATACATGAAGAGATATAGCATGTTTGAAGATAGATCATGATATATATCTAAAATACAGATATATAAATATATTTAATATCTGTACTTAGATATTAGAGAAAATTCCACTATTATCAGTAATTCATGAGTAACACATGAAAAAGTGTCTTATAATTTAGTATATTTGGAGTTAGTGTTTAGCAAACTTCTGAGGCATTAACATGCTGTTCCGTCTCATGTAGCATTTCCCAGGTGTATTTGAGTATGGAAACATTTCACAACTCTCTTGTGTTCTAAAGAAACTGATCTGGGAAATGGTGTCTGTACATAACGCATCATGAACAACTGAAGTTTTTGAAGTAACTGGTAAAGTTGAATGAAATCTGAAAAAAAAAGGGGGGTATTTTTTCTCTTTGGTTCCATTTATTTACCAGAAATATCAATAACCTCAGATACGCAGAATATCAATAACCTCAGATATACCACCCTTATGGCAGAAAGTGAAGAGGAACAGAAGAACCTCTTCATGAAAGTGAAAGAGGAAAGTGAAAAAGCTGGGTTAAAACTCAACATTCATAAAACTAAGATCATGGTGTCCAGTCATATCACTCAGAACAAATAGATAGGGAAACAATGGAAACAGTGACAGACTTTATTTTCTTGGGCTCCAAAATCACTGCAGATGGTGACTGTAGCCATGAAATGAAAAGACACTTGCTCCTTGGAAGAAAAACTATGACCAACCTAGACAACATATTAAAATAGAGACATTACTTTGCCGACAAAGGTCCATCTAGTCAAAGCTATGATTTTTCTAGTAGTCATGTATGGATGTGGGTTTGATCCCTGGGTTAGGAAGATCCCCTGGAGGAGGGCATGGCAACCTACTCCAGTATTCTTGCCTGGAGAAACCCCATGGACAGAGGAGCCTGGTGGGCTACAGGCCATGCGGTTGCAAAGAGTCAGACATGACTGAGTGACTAAGCACAGCACATGTATGGATGTGAGAGTTGGAACATAAAGAAAGCTGAGCGCCGAAGAATTGATGCTTTTGAACTGTGGTGTTGGAGAAGACTCTTGAGAGTCCCTTGGACTGCAAGGAGATCCAGCCAGTCCATCCTAAAGGAAATCAGTCCTGAATATTCATTGGAAGGACTGATGCTGAAGCTGAAACTCCAATACTTTGGCCACCTGATGCAAAGAACTGACTCATTGGAAAAGACCCTGATGCTGGGAAAGATTGAAGGCAGGAGGAGAAGGGGATGACAGAGGATGAGATAGTTGGATGGCATCACCAACTCGATGGACATGAGTTTGAGCAAGCTCTGAGAGTTGGTGCTGGACAGGGAAACCTGGTGTGCTGCAGTCCATGGGATCACAAAGGGTCAGACATGACTCAGTGACTGAACTGACTGATTTACTAGTGAAAGTCATGAAAAATTAGAGAATTGATTAAAACCTTGTTAAACAGGACTGTGGCTTTTTTAGCTGGAAGGATTAGAACGTTGCTAATCAAAATGTGAACCGTGGGCTAGCAGCATCAACATCATGGGAGATTGTTTGAAATACATAATTCTGGACCAAGCCAAAGACCTCCTGAATCCCAGTCTGTAGGGTGCTAGAGAAATACATGGCACTAGGCTACCAGACGGAGAAGGCAATGGCAACCCACTCCAGTACTCTTGCCTGGAGAATCCCAGGGATGGCGGAGCCTGGTGGGCTGCCATCTATGGGGTCGCACAGAGTCGGACATGACTGAAGCGACTTAGCAGCAGCAGCAGCAGCAGGCTAGAATAGAATATGACTTTTGGTGTGTCATTTTACATCAGGGAACACAATTTAAATCTGTATGAATTTAAATCTATCTGAGCTGTAAGAGCATCTGAGTTTGCATTTGGTTCAATGACTGTTAGAAAACTCAATCCAAATTCTGGTTGTTAGCACATACTCTTTATGCTTCCCAGGTGGTACTAGTACTAGCGGTAAAGTGCCAATGCAGGAGATATAAGGGATCCAGGTTTGATCTCTGGGTTGGGAAAATCCCCTGGAGGAGTGCATGGCAACCCCCTCCAGTATTCCTACCTGGAGACTCCCACGGACAGAGAAACCTGGCAGAGTACAGTCCAAAAGGTCGCAAAGAGTCAGAATGACTGAAGTGACTTAGCACGTGCTCACACATAATGTTTACATGTAATTTCAGGTGCAATAAGCATTTAGAGTTCAATAATATATTTAGAATTTATACATTTAGCATTTCCTTTAGTCACCGTTTCCAATATCCAAGTGGTCACAGCAAAGAATTTTCCACAGAAAGTCCAATACTTTGGCCACCTGATGTGAAGAGCTGACTCATTTGAAAAGACCCTGACGCTGGAAAGATTGAAGGTGGGAGGAGAAGGGAACAACAGAGGATGAGATGGTTGGATGGCATCACTCACTCAATGGACCTGAGTTTAAGTAAACTCCAGGAGTTGGTGATGGACAGGGAAGCCTGGCGTGCTGCAGTCCATGGGGTTGCAAAGAGTCGGACCCGACTGAGCAACTGAACTGAACAGCAAAGAAGGAGACTTCTGGATTTACCTAAGAATTTTCACCACTGGGGACGTTTCACAGGTTTTGCTCTCCCAGCATCTGACCATAACCTAAACCAAAATCTCACTTGCTAAAATGACAGCTAATTTCAGTTGTATTACCAAATCTTTTTTCTTTGTCCAGAATGATGTCACCATCTCGCTAAGATAGATTACTTTTACAAAGAGGAGAAGTGGAGTTGGGAAATTACAGGTGACATTTAATTCTCTCAGCTTTTACTGCTGGAAAAAAAAAAGAATCTACACAGCCACCCACCATCCTCTTGTTGAAACTGATAAAGATAGCATGCCATTTACTTTGGGATAAACACACAGGCCAGGCAGAAAATAGCTGTCTATCTAAGTGAAATCACAAGGACAGGATGCTCCTATTCTCATTTGACTAAAAACAGCTGGACAGAGGACACCTGTAATCAGAGTCCCTGGGAGCTGTGACTCTGGCAGCTTGCCTGCTGCCCATTGAAGGGAGAGGGAGGTCAGTTCCGTCCAGTTCTCTGTGCTGTGTGTGACTTGCCTCTACCCTAAAGGATGTTACCAGGGAGTGAACCCCTTTACAAGCTCATAATTCAATCCAGATGGGAAAAGTTTCCAGACCTTTCTGTAAGTTTTCATCCTCCAGGAAGGGAATGTGTATCTCAGGGAATGAATGGCCTATTTCCCTCAAAGGCCAGGTCTCCACAGTCAAAGCAAAGAATTAGGGCAACTATCCAGATAATTCAGGCCACCCAAATCTACTCTGGCCTGAATCATTCAAGTTAAAAAGCAACTTTCTTTGCAGAGGCTGGCCCCTCATATAATTCAGAGGGCTCGAGAGCCCACAGCATTTTCTGCCTTGGGAAATCAGCAATATTGACTTCCCCAGACAAGCAAGAAGTAAGAGTATTAATGTGACCCACTTCTGTCTTCTGGTTCTTGCTGCCTGGATACATTATATTTTGCTTTCCATTCTAAATAGCACTTTCCTTTCCTGAGCTGCACTATCTGTGACCTGAGGGAGAAATAATAGTAAATAACAGGTGAGGTAGTAAGCAGGCAGGTGGTTTGGGCCTCTTGACTTGGAGACTCAGAAATCTGAGGCTTCAGAATTCTATGTTTTGTTGTCTGTATTGGATAGAGACTTCCATTTTTACATTGAGAGTTTTATGTATTTATTTATGTATGATTATTCATTTTGTTGTTGTTTAGTTGCTGAGTCGTGTCCATCTCTTTGCAATCCCATGGACTTTAGCCCACCAGGCTTCTCTGTCCATGGGATTTCCCAGGCAAGAATACTGGAGTATGTTGCCATTTCCTTCTCTGTGGGATCTTCCTGACCCAGGGATCAAACCTATATCTCCTGCATTGGAAGGCGGATTCTTTACCTCTGAGCCACCAGGGAAGCCTGATTATTCATTTATTTGAACAGTATTTTGGGATCACAGAAAGGTGGTCTCATAGGATTCAAATTCCTCTCACTGTGGGTAACTGTTATCTTGTGCTTACTGTGGTCATATAGAGCCAAAGAATTTTTTCTCAGTTTTCCTGCTTCACTCTCAGCTTGCAGCAGGCACTGTGCATCTACTCCATAAAAGGAATCTCTCTTTGCTTTTCCATCTCCCCCACCAATAGACTTTTTTTTTCTTATTAATGGAGCAAAGCTTGTAGTAGTAGAGGTGGGAATTCTCCTTGTGCAGCTTTAGTTTTAAGCAGGCCCTCTGTGCTTAAAATAAGGCTTTCTCAGTGTTCTTATTTCTGTCCCTCTTCAGCTGTCAAACTCTGCCTCGTATCTCTGGCAGTTCCTGAGAAGAATACAATCCTCTCCCTCAACCATCCCTGCCCATGACAGCTGACCTCTGCTTTGTCTTGGTATAGGATCCTGGTCCCCAGTGGTCTTCCTGCCCTTCTAACCAGGGGCAGAGGGCTCTTATTTCTACTCTTCTCCAGAGGCAAATGAGTTTTGCTTGAGTCCTAGCTGTGGGAAACCTTCCTCTCCCCTTCCCCAGTGAGGTAAGGTATTTGTTTGTAGAAAAAAAGAATCTGTTGAAATGGTTGTGTTTCATGTCTGCCCCACACTGGCAGCCAGTCACCATCTGCAAATCTGTGCCACCAAGTGAGGCTTCCATGGTCTCCTGCCCTTTTCAAGTCTTTCTTGTGAGCACTCAGTGGAGATCTATGGAGAAGAATGTTAACGCCCTCCATGTCTGAAGCTCCTAGTTATTGAAAATTTATGCACTAGCCTACATTCAGCCTCCACAAATTTGCTTAAACACTAGCTTATTTATTCTTTTATAGTGTCCATCTCTTCTTCCCATGCTCTGTCAAAAGTAAAAGAGTTTGTGTGTCCTGTATCTCCTTGGGGAGGACTTGACCCTCTTGAAATTCAACTCAGTTCATTGACTTTTAACCTATGCTTTCTGATGGCCTTGAGAAAATTGATGACTTTGTAGATTATCCAAAATATTCTCAGTGTTAGAATGGTAGTGATGTTCTCTTGAAGAAGTAGCAAGATGTAGCAAGAAGTAGCAAGTAGTGGAAGATGTTCCTAAGAAGAAGCAGCATTTGCTTCTTGATGATTATTATGATGAGTGACATTTGATGAGTCTGGCTCACCAACTTATTCTCGTTCCACAGGCATTTTGTTTTTGTTCATACTGAGTGTGCCGTCCTTGGCCTCTTTCATGAGTGCCATTATGAGAGAACTTTTAATTCTTCTGTGTCATCTCAGATCGTGAGGTAATACCCCAAGCTGTATAAAGCAGATTGCGTGTTTAGAGTAATAGTACATTTGTTTATGCTGTCAAGTCATGATTCAGTTGACCTCATTGGAAAGAAGTATTACATTTTTAGAAAATTCAGATACATCACTTGCCTAAAATGTCTGGGAATTGTTTTTCAAGTGATCTTGGCAAATCATTGGCTGTTAATGGGGAGCTAAGAATGCTTTGCTGTTATCATTTTGAGTCACTTTTTAAGTCCTCAGTATTTGAAATGCTTTATCTGTTCAGTTATTAATTTCAACGTTGTTGAAGACAGAATAATGCCCCCCTTCCTTCATAGTTGTCTATGTCCTAATTCCTAAAACCTGTAAATATGTAGCTCCTATCCCTTGTAGCTCAGTTGGTAAAGAATCTGCCTGCAATGCAGGAGACCGGGTTCAATTCCTGGGTCAGAAAGATCCCGTGGAGAAGGAAATGGCAGCCCACTCCAGTATTCCCATCTGGGAAATCCCATGGACAGAGGAGCCTGGTGGGCTACAGTCCATGGGGTCGCAAGAGTTGGACATGACTTAGCAACTAAACTACAACCTTCAAAATTGTCCATGTCCTAATTCCTAAAACCTGTAAATATGTTACCTTATATAACAAAAGGGACTTTCAGATGTGATTAAGTTAAGGACATTAAAATGGAGAGATTATCCAGGTGGACCCAGTGTAATCACAAAAGTCCTGATAAGAGAGAGGCAAGAGGATCAGAGTCAAAGAAGGAGATGTGATGATGGAAACAGGGTCATAATCAGAGAGAGAGATGGAAGATGCTGCCCACTATGAAGATGGTGTATGGGGCCATAGGCTGAGGAAAGTAGGCAGCCCCCCTCCTGAAGGTAGAAAAGACGAGGAAGGTGGTTCTTTCCTAGAGCCTCCAGAGAGAACCTTTCCCTGCCAGTATCTTGATTTAGAGACTTTGACCTGCATAACTGTAAGGTAATAAATTCATGTTGTTTAAGCCACTAAGTTTGTGGTACTTTGTTATAGCAGTAATAGAAAGTCCATATAAATTTTGAAAAGCTAACATCCAATTTCCCTTTGTAGCATGAGAAAAATTACCCAGTGGGTGTGACCTCTTTTTTTGGCTATGCCATGCAGTGTGTGGGATCTTAGTTCCCTGACCAGAGATTGATTGAACCCAGGCTCCTTGCAGTGGATGTGTGGAGCTGTAACCCCTGGACTGCCAGGGAATTCCCCTGTATGTGACCATTTTAAAGAATATTCAGTCAGGTGAACATTTAGTTGGTAATCTTTAAATGGGCCCTTTATAATATCACTTAAAAAGTTGTAATGAATTTTGTTGTATGATTTTAGCAGCTATAAATTAATGATAAATGATCCATTTTAACAGAAGGAGGAGAGTCATTTTAAGAGTCATTATTTTTAGTGGCCTCTCCTGGGAAAGTGGATACTAAACCCTTTATTCCAGAGATTTACTGCAATGCCCTGTCTTATCATGGATAATAAAAGATGACATCCTATTTTTATAATGGAGAACATATTTTGGGTTTTTTTCTGGCTTAATGTTTAATACACTGTCTCTTCACTTTAGATGTGATGGCCATGATGAGTTATGCCCTCCCTCAAAGCTGAGCCATTATTATTTGTAGTAGCAGCAATAACAGCAGCAGCAGCAACAACAACAATAATGATAATAATAATAGGTTTCCACTTATTATGAGCCATATACTCGGTTAGGCACTTACATTTATCTCATATAATCTTTATAACTTTAGCAGTAAGTTTTCTTGTCCCTATTTTGCAGGTAATTGAAGCTCAGGAGCCTGATGTAACTTGTCCAGTGTCATAGTGGACAGTGGAAGAGCTAGATTTTAATTAAGGGACACGTGCTTCCTGATTCTCATCACTATAAAACCCTGCTCCTCAACAGTGTTAACAGGGATAGCACTAGGCAAAAATAATGAAAAGGCAGAATTTTATCTTTAATATGCCTCCAGTGCCTCTGCTCCCCTGTAAGGAATGTCTAATGTCTTAAAGCAAAGAAATGGCTCTAATCACGGGCAGATAGTTGGCAGCATTCAGACCTTATCTCTATGGTTATGCCACATAGGTAGCCACCAGTTTTGCTATGCCAAGAAGTATCCCGGGTTATTCTTCTCACGAAATAGTAGGTTCTGGTTACTGGTTGCACAATGGACTTTTGAATAGCCAAAAGAAAGGTCTCTCTACAGCTTCATAAGAGGGAACACTGCCGGATGTTGCACAACCTTATCTGAATCAGAATCCACTGGTTCTCACTGTAATGCCTTGCAACATTGATGTTTAAATGGCACAGCAGGCTACATTACCAGTACAAATAGTCCTTTTGAGTTGGGGAACCCAAGGTGATTGTTAGGCAAGGAGATTTTCCCCATAGTAGTATATCACTGTCATATATTCTCTGTGCTTGTCGAAGTTGTTCAGAAAATGGTGCAGAGTAGTGGTGATGAAGATTTATTTCATGTTTAGCAATAATTTGTTACACGGAATAAGAATTTCAAATGGTTTGTCCATAATCACTAAATCTTCCAAATAGTTCTCTGTGGAAGCCAAAAGCCAAAAGTTATTCCAAACAATGATGGGCAGGGGGAGATGTTCAAAGAATTAAAGCAGCTCCCTTAGAATGGGAAAAAGTTACTCATGGATTACAATGATTTTCATTGAGTTCATTTACAAATTTAACACATCTGAAACTTTACTCTTTCATTCAGACGTTATCTTGGTCAAGGCACTGTTCTAGGCATAGAAGATATGAACAGGATAAAGTCACTGTCCCCCAGGAGCCCACATTCTAGTGCATGACGGAGGTCAGTAAATTGACAGTGAGAAATAATGTGATGGATGCAACCAGAGAGAATGATTTCTTTGAGGAGAACTAGGAGGAGTAACTAGTAGTGTTTAAAGATGCTGGGGAAAAATTTCTTTGTAAAGGAGGTAAAACCTAAGCTGAGTGTTGAAGAATGAGTAGCTAAACAGTGAGACCAGGCTGAGGTGGGAGTTTCTATAAAGGTACAGAGACATGAAACAGCATAAGATGTTCCCGTGGCTACGAGAACTGATGTAAGGTTAGGGTATAACGTGATACAGGGACGGGCCAAGTTAGCAAGAGACAGGACACAATTAAACGCCTGTGTGTCTTGCCAAGAAGTACGGGAATTTCCTGTAAGCACTGGGGACACTGAAGTTTTAAACACCAATAAACAAGGACATGAGCAGTGCTTTATTGACCCACGGTATTGCCTATAGTATCCAACTGAACACGTCACAGGGTTGTAGATGTCTTGTCTTATTCTTCTTTATCTGTCCCTTACATAGTATTTGGGACGTAGTTTGTCATTCATATGTGATTTTTGGATTGATCTGGGTTATTTAACAATTATATTTATTCAGTTCAGTTCAGTTCAGTAGTTCGGTCATGTCTGACTCTTTGTGACCCCATGGACTGCAGCACGCCAGGCCTCCCTGTCCATCACCAGCTCCCAGAGTTTGCCAAAACTCATGTCCATTGAGTCGGTGATGCCATCCAACCATCTCATCCTCTGTTGTCCCCTTCTCCTCCCACCTTCAATCTTTCCTGGCAGCAGGCTCTTTTCCAATGAGTCAGCTTTGCATCAGGTAGCCAAAGTATTGGAGTTTCAGCTTCAACATCAGTCCTTCCAATGAATATTCAGGACTCATTTCCTTTAGGACTGACTGGTTGGATCTCCTTGCAGTCCAAGGGACTCTCAAGAGTCTTCTCCAACACCACAGTTCAAAAGCTTCAATTCTTCAGCGCTCAGCTTTCTTTATAGTCAAACTCTCACATCCATACATGACTACTGGAAAAACCATAGCTTTGACTAGACAGACTTTTGTTGGCAAAATAATGTCTCTGCTTTTTAATCTGCTGTCTAGGTTGGTCATAGCTTTTCTTCCAAGGAGCAAGCATCTTTTAATTTCATGGCTGCAGTCACCATCTGCAGTGATTTTGGAGCCCCCCAAAATAAAGTCTCTCACTGTTCCATTATTTCCCCATCTATTTGCCATGAAGTGATGAGATTGGATGACATGATCTTAGTTTTCTGAATGTTGAATTTTAAACCAACTTTTTCACTCTCCTCTTTCCTTTCATCAAGAGGCTCTTTAGTTCTTCACTTTCTGTCATAAGGGTGGTTTCATCTGCAAATCTGAAGCTATTGATATTTTTCTTGGTGATCTTGATTCCAGATTGTGCTTCTTCCTCCAGCCCAGCATTTCTCATGATGTACTCTGCATATAAGTTAAATAAGCAGGGTGACAATATACAGCCTTGATATACTCCTTTTCCTATTTGGAACCAGTCTGTTGTTCCATGTCCAGTTCTAACTGTTTCTTGACCTGCATACAGATTTCTCAGGAGGCAGGTCAGATGGTGTGGTATTCCCATTTCTTTAAGAATTTTCCATAGTTTATTATGATCCCCATAGTCAAAGGCCTTGGTGTAGTCAATAAAGCAGAAGTAGATTTTTTTTTTGGAACTCTCATGCTTTTTTGATGATCCAGTGGATGTTGGCAATTTGATCTCTGGTTCCTCTGCCTTTTCTAAAACCAGCTTTAACATCTGGAAGTTCACAGTTCACATACTGTTGAAGCCTGGCTTGGAAAATTTTGAGCATTACTTTGCTAGCATGTGAGAAGAGTGCAATTGTGATGTAGTTTGAACATTCTTTGGCATTGCCTTTCTTAGGGATTGAAATGAAAACTGACCTTTTCCAGTCCTGTGACCACTGCTGAGTTTTCCAAATTTGCTGGCATATTGAGTGCAGCACTTTCACAGCATCATCTTTTAGGATTTGAAATAGCTCAATTGGAATACCATCACCTCCACTAGCTTTGTTCATAGTGATGCTTCCTAAGGCCCTCTTGACTTTGCATTCTGGGATGTCTGGCTCTAGGTTAGTGATCACACCATCGTGGTTATTTGGGTCATGGAGATCTTTTTTGTATACTTCTTCTGTATATTCTTGCCACCTCTTCTTAATATCTTCTGCTTCTGTTAGGTCCATACTGCTTCTGTCCTTTATTGTGCCCATCTTTGCATGAAATGTTCCCTTGGTATCTCTAATTTTCTTGAAGAGATCTCTAGTCTTTCCCATTCTATTGTTTGCCTCTATTTCTTTGCATTGATTGCTGAGGAAGGCTTTCTTATCTCTCCATGCTATTCTTTGGACTCTGCATTCAAATGGGTATATCTTTCCTTTTCTCCTTTGCCTTTCACTTCTCTTCTTTTCTCAGCTATTTGTAAGGCCTCCTCAGACAACCATTTTGCCTTTTTGCATTTCTTTTCCTTGGGGATGGTCTTGATCACTGCCTGTTGTACAATGTCATGAATCTCCATCCATAGTTCTTCAGGCACTCTGTCTTTCAGTTCTAATCCCTTGAATCTATTTGTCACTTCCACTGTATAATTGTAAGGGATTTGATTTAGGTCATAGCTGAATGGCCTAGTGGTTTTCCCTACTTTCTTCAATATCAGTCTTAATTTGGCAATAAGGAGTTTATGATCTGAGCCACAGTCACCTCCGGGTCTTGTTTTTGCTGACTGAATAGAGCTTCTCCATCTTTGGCTGCAAAAAATATAGTCAATCTGATTTCAATATCGACCATCTGGTTATGTCCATGTGTAGAGTCTTCTCTTCTGTTGTTGGAAGAGGGTGTTTGCTATGACCAGTGTGTTCTCTTGGCAAAACTCTTTTAGCCTTTGACCAGCTTCATTTTGTAATCCAAGGCCAAATTTGCCTGTTACTCCAGATATCTCTTGACTTCCTATTTTTGCATTCCAGTCCTCTATATTGAAAAAGGATATCTTTTTTGGGTGTTAGTTCTAGAAAGTCTTTTAGGTCTTCATAGAACTGTTCAACTTCAGCTTCTTCAGCATTACTGGCCGGGGCATAGGCTTGGATTACTGTAATATTGAATGGTTTGCCTTGGAAATGAACAGAGATCATTCCATTATTTTTGAGATTGCATCCAAGTACTGCATTTCGAACTCTTTTGTTGATTATGATGGCTACTCCATTTCTTCTAAGGGATTCTTGCCCACAGTAGTAGATACAATGGTCATCTGAATTAAATTCACCCATTCCAGTCCATTCTAGTTCACTGATAACTAAAATGTTGATGTTCACTGTTGCCGTCTCCTGTTTTACCACTTCCAGTTTGCCTTGATTCATGGACCTAACATTCCAGGTTCCTATACAATATTGTTCTTTACAGCATCGGACTTTACTTCCATCACCAGTCACATCCACAACTGGGTGTTGTTTTTGCTTTGGCTCTGCCTCTTCATTCTTTCTGGAGTTATTTCTCCACTGATCTCCAGTGGTATATTGGACACCTACTGACCTAGGGAGTTCATCTTTCAGTGTCCTATCTTTTTGCCTTTTCATACTGTTCATGGGTTCTTAAGGCAAAAATACTGAAGTGGTTTTCCACTCCCTTCTCCAGTGGACCACATTTTGTCAGAACTCTCCACCATGACCCGTCTGTCTTGGGTGGCCCTACATGGCATGGCTTATAGTTCCAGTGAGTTAGACAAGGCTGTGGTCCATATGGTCTTTTCTTTTTCCCAAGTATATATTACATTCCTGAGTAGAACTCCTACTGGGGCATTGGAATGAAAACAAACACATCTTTTGTGACATTAATTAGCAACAATTTTATATACATGCAACTAAATCTTTCAGTCCAGGTAAACTATGTGCTGTATATATACCACCAAATATCAGTGTCCTGGTTTGGGCCTTTATCTTTTAGGGAACACTCTAATGAGATGTTTGTTTTAAAACTCTGCAGGTGAATGCATCTTCTTAAGCATTGGGAAGTTATTCACAGTAGACTACATAGATGAACACTAACAGATAATGCAGAGAGACAGATTTTATATACTGGAACAAGTTCAGAATTCTGGCTAAGTTTACCATTGTCTGTAACAGGGGTCCTCAACCTCTGGGCCATGGACCAGTACCTCCTATCAGATCAGTGGTGGTGTTAGATTAGAAATAAAGTATACAATAAACGTAATGTACTTGAATCATCCTGAAACCCTTGGTCCATGGCAAAAATCGTCTGCCACGAAATTGTTCCCTAGTACCAAAAAGTTTAGGGACCACTGGTCTATAACATTTATTTATGAATCTGGTTATTTCTAAATGGTTCAAAAAACAAATCATTCTCTCATTAGTTGGCCTTAGTATAAGCCCCCCACATTGGCTATGCTATGACTTAAAAAAACAAAAAATTAAATGTCATCAAATGAAAACAATTTAGTCTAATTCCAGTTTGTCCTATCAAAAATAAAAATTAGTCTCTGAATATTGAAATTAGCCAGAGTTTGAACTTTAGTTGGTATGCACACAAACATACACACAATATGGAATTATTTTCATGTAGAATTCAGCAGATGGGATTGAGGCTGTTAGACGGGTCGATATTAAATGGGTTTAAACGAACAAATGGAAATGGTTTGGTAGATCATAGAAGACAGATTATTTTACCCATAAGGGACAAACTGTGGTAAAGGTCAGAATGAAGAACTGCTGGGTTTCCTGCAGTATTCATTCTTTTCTCCCCTCGTAGTGGAAGACATTTTAGCTGGACATATGGCTGCCCAGACAAAGACTACATATCTCAGTCTTTGTTGTGGCTAAATGTGACTATACAGCCATCTTCTGGTCAATAGAATGTGACTATGAGTGGTATTTGCTACAGTTACTGACACCCTTGAATCAATTCCTAGCAAGAGTCATTCTTGGCAATAGAAAAAGACAGGTCATTTCAGAAGCAAAGGAAAGCTTTATTCTTTGATCAAAGAGTAGAGAGGTGGGAGCTGTGCTCTGGAGTCCACACTCTCACAACAGGCTGTGGATGGGGCCACTTTATAGGATTCTTGTCAGCGGGAGAGGAACAGAGTTCTTACTAGGGGGTTGCAGCTACACTGCTCAAGTTCCAGATTGCAATGCTGGGTACAGTGTCTTCACAGGAGCTGGAGCTCGTGTCATGGAGTTGAGGTGTAAGCACAGTCATGTTGCACCAGGAGCTCTGGTCTGAAGTACTGGGGGCCCATGGCATCGTCTGAGCAAGGAAAACTAAATGAAGCACAAAGGAAAAGAAAATTGAAAAGGTCAGACTTTATTTTATTACTCAGATTCTATTTTTATTTCCTAGGACTTGTTAACAGACTTTGCCAGTGGGACTATCTCTGAATTGTGCCCTTAAAAATATACCCCTTCTTTTGACTTTTTTTCTCCCTTGCTCATCCTTCATCCAGGAACATGGGCTTGGTAGTAAGTCACCTTCACCGCAGAGATGACACCACATCCAAGGTGGACAGGGCAACAAGCTTGAAAGAACCTGGGTCCCAACACCATGGTGCTGCTATATTGATCCTGGACTAAGCCATTGTTATTTTGAATCTTTTTTATAACAACCAAAACTTTGTACTGATACATCTGTGAAGCAGTAGGAACATGTATCACTCAAGTGCCTTTGTGTTGCAAATAACAAAGTCAATCTAGACTGTCAGAACAATAAAGAAGTCTTTTGACTGATGAAACTGGAAGCTAGAGGTAGGCAGGCTTCATTTCAGTTCAGTTGCTCAGTCGTGTCTGACTATTTGCGACCCCATGGACTGCAGCACACCAGGCTTCCCTGTCCATCACCAACTCCCGGAGCTTGCTCAAACTCATGCCCATTGAGTCGGTGATGCCATCCAACCATCTCATCTTCTGTCATCCCCTTTTTCTCCTGCCTTCAATCTTTCCCAGCATCAGACTCTTTTCCAATGAGTCAGTTCTTCACATCAGGTGGGCAAAGTATTGGAGTTTCAGCTTCAGCGTCAGTCTTTCCAATTCAGGGGTGATTTAATACCATGGCTTATGATACTTTCAGGGCTCTGATGCTTTTGTCCATAATTCTTTCCATCTGTCTTCTTCTGTAAGTCAGCAAGATATTGCTAGCAGTTCTTAGGGCTACATGTATTTGTTAACATCCAAAAGTGGAGTGGGATACAGTGGGATGGGAGAGCTTCTTGTTCCTCCATAATTGAACAACAAAATTGAGTTTCATTTTGACTGGAAAAAATTTAGGTTACATGTCTATACCTGAATTAGTCACTGTGGCCATGAAAATTCTATATACCTATTGACTTATCTTTGAGTTATCAAGAACTGTGGTATACCATTCTGGATAGCTTCAGTCCCTGAGCATCTGTGAGCCTGGAGGAAGGGTCAGTCTAACTTAGGACTCTGGTTGCTAATCAGTGCTGTTCTGGGGAAGCATCTAGACAATATCCACTAGTAAAGATGGGCAGACCTAAGGAGAGAGAGTGGGACTTATGTGGCTTGGAGTGGGGTTCAAACCTTGTGGTGGTGGTATTCAGTCACTAAGTCGTGTCTGACTCTTTTCAACCCCATGAACTGCAACATGCCAGACCTCCTTGTCCTTCATTATCTTTTGGAGTTTGCTCAGACTCCTGTCCACTGAGTCAGTGATGCCATTCAACTATCTCATCCTCTGTTGTCCACTTGTCCTCAATCTTTCCCAGCATCAGGGTCTTTTCCCAGGGTCTTTGCATCAAAGTACTGGAGCTTCAGCTTCAGCGTCATCCTTCCAGTGAATATTCAGGGTTGATTTCCTTTAGGATTGACTGGCTGTATAAAGTTGGATGGGGCTACTACAGAATGTGTTTGCAACTTATGATCAGGTTTTGTTTATAACATGGGCATTTGGGCTGAGTCTAAAGCAGGGCTCAAAGAAGGTGATTTTTGAGTGTAGCACAACAGCAAGTGTAAATCAATATAATGACCCCTAGGAAATTCTAAGGGAATGTATGTCTGGGTAGATTTTTTATCTTATTACTCTGTGTGGTGTTTGTATAATCCTGAGAAAGTAGTGGTGTTTTTGTGAATTCCCTGTTAAAAGGTCCTGGGCACAGGGAATAAAACTAAGTGATTAAAAACATACCCACACACTTACATACAGTAATCAGTCTCTTACTAGATTTCTAAGGTTAGGAATTAATTTTTGTTGTTGATGTTGCTCTTGTTTTGATTTTGGCCTAAATTATCCAGATAGTTAACACACCATCTACTTTTTCTTGGCTGAATAGACCTGAAATGGAGCCTGCTGCTTCTGTACTTAAGAAAAAAGGGTTGCATTTATACTTTAACCCACCTTTGATTCTAAGAGCAGGTGAAAGTAAAGGTGGAGAGATAATTTACATGTCCTGAACCATCTGCCTGTGCCCAGTATAGAGCTCTGCTGTCACTTGGCAGGATGAGTAAAACTGAGAAGTCAGGTTTCTATAGGGAAAGAGATCTTAGTTTTGTCTAGAACAAGGTAAAATACTACATTTTTGTTTTAAAAAATTTGTGTTCTGGGCAAATACTAAATTTTGTTTCTCAGTTGAATTACTATGATATGTGTTCCTAAGATTTTGCCAGTTTCAGTAATTTATCTCTAGCATTGTCATGGTCTGACCTTGGGACCAAAGTGAATCAATTGCTTAAACCAGTATTTTTAGAGCCTTTAAAAAAAATCAGGCTGAAATTGTCACATGACTTCAGGGAGGTGTCATTGTCTTATTACCCTGTTGTTGGCACATGAAGTAATATAGATCCAGCATGACACAGAATGAAAAGGAAACTTTATTGTTCATCCTGGAGGCCACAGAAGAAAATCTCCTTTTAACAATTCTCCTTACTTATAGAAATATATTTACTAGAACTCCAAGGAAATCTGGAAAGTATTATTGACCATTTTGTGCTTCCTACTAGTACTTTCTGAAGGATCGTGCCTTTAAATTCTATTTTTTGAGGTCATAATATTCACCCTTAAGTGGGATTATGTTGGAAATATGTTGATAACACCTTGGAATTTTTTATGAAATCAGAATGACAGTAAATATAAAGAAAGCATGAAATGGGGGATTTTGAGTCCTCTTTTCAGAATTGAACCATAAAGAGTGTTGTTGATTCTAGTTTAAATTTCCAGTGATACTAAGGCAGTTGTTATCTTGTCTTCTTTTATAAATACCTGAAGCTTACCTAATTAAATATGTTCAGTTCTTCATTTGGTTTTCATGTTTACTTACACTTATACACACATACATGCAAATATATATGTGTGTGTGTGTGTGTGTGTGTGTGTATATATATAGAGAGAGATAGATCGGAGAAAGCGATGGCACCCCACTCCAGTACTCTTGCCTGGAAAATCCCATGGACGGAGGAGCCTGGTAGGCTGCAGTCCATGGGGTCGCAAAGAGTTGGACACGACTGAGTGACTTCACTTTCACGCATTGGAGAAAGAAATGGCAACCCACTCCAGTGTTCTTGCCTGGAGAATCTCAGGGACGGGGGAGCCTGGTGGTCTGCCGTCTATGGGGTTGCACAGAGTCAGACACGACTGAAGCGACTTAGCAGCAGCAGTAGATAAATAGATAGATAGATAGATCGATAGATCTTACTTCAGAGATCTTTTTTCTCCTCAGGTTTAACTGATAGTCTTTTCTGTTTTCTCTGTTGAAAAGTAAAACTTACTTAGAGTTACTTGGAGAGGAGAGTCTCTGATATATATAGCCTTAACTCTACTTCCAGGAGAAGATGGTGGAGTCAAGTCAGTCACAGAATCTCCCTCTCCCAAAAGCCAATGGCATTCAAAAAGATCAAATACAATTAAAAACCAGCAAAAGGTTTTTACCCCATTGACCGTAGCCTGCCAGGCTCCTCTGTCCATGGATTCTCCAGGCAAACATGTTGTTCAGTTGCTAAGTCACGTCCGACTATTTGAGACCCCATGAGCTGCAGCACACCAGGCTTCCCTGTCCTTCACCATCTCCTGGAGTTTGCTCAGACTCATGCCATTGAGTCTGTGACGCCATCCAACCATCTCATCCTTTCTCACCCCCTTCTCCTCTTGCTCTCGGTTGTTCCCAGCATCAGGCTCTTTTCCAATGAGTCGGCTCTTCATTTCAGGTAGCCAAAGTATTGGAGCTTCAACTTCGGCATTAATTCTTCCAATTAATATTCAGGGTTGATTTCCTTTAGGATTGACTGGTTTGATACTGGAGTGGGTAGTCATTCCCTTCTCCAGGGGATCAAACCCGGGTCTCCTACATTGGCAGGCAGATTCTTTACCATCTGAGTCACCAGGGGAGCCCCCAAAATATGCTGTCTGCCATCATATAAAGGCAGAGGTACAGCTTCCTATGGGGCTTCCCTGATGGCTCAATGGTAAAGAACACACCTGCCAATGCAAGAGACACAAGAGATGCGGGTTCGATCCCTGGGTAGGGAAGATTCCCTGGAGAAGGAAATGGCAACCCACTCCAGTATTCTTTCCCAGCGACTCCTATGGACAGGAGAGCCTGGCTACAGTCCATGGGGTCACAAAAGAGTCAGAAACGACTTAGTGACTAAAACAATAGCTTCCTACAGTATAACAGCTGGGGAAAAAAAGAAGCACAAGACTCCAGGAAACTTCATGTCTCCTAATTTCATTCCTTTATTTCCCATTCCCCTTGAGGGAATAGAACGTGAATGGACTAAGTCCTAAGAAGTCTCTCTAATGCTCTTCAGTTTACTTAGAAGCCCTGAGAGAAAATTTGAAAAGCCCTCTCTATGCCGTTAGTGTCTCACCAAAGAGAGAAAAAACATCAAGACTAACCTTTATGAAACAGATCAGGTGGAAGAAAAGCTGAGAGGAAATGAGGAGTGACTGTAATTACCCTGCATCATCCTCAAAGGTGATGCTGTGAAAGTGCTGCACTCGATATGCCAACAAATTTGGAAAACTCAGCAGTGGCCACAGGACTGGAAAAGGTCAGTTTTCGTTCCAATGCCAAAGAAAGGTAATGCCAAAGAATGCTCAAACTACCGCACAATTGCACTCATCTCACATGCTAGTAAAGTAATGCTCAAAATTCTCCAAGCCAGGCTTCAGCAATACGTGAACTGTGAACTTCCAGATGTTCAAGCTGGTTTTAGAAAAGGCAGAGGAACCAGAGATCAAATTGCCAATATCCGCTGGATCATCGAAAAAGCAAGAGAGTTCCAGAAAAACATCTATTTCTGCTTTATTGACTATGCCAAAGCCTTTGACTGTGTGGATCACAATAAACTGTGGGAAATGCTGAAAGAGATGGGAATACCAGACCATCTGACCTGTCTCTTGACAAACCTGTATGCAGGTCAGGAAGCAACAGTTAGAACTGGACATGGAACAACAGGCTGGTTCCAAATAGGAAAAGGAGTACGTCAAGGCTGTATATTGTCACCCTGCTTATCTGACTTATATGTAGGGTACATCATGAGAAACACTGGGCTGGAAGAAACACAAGCTGGAATCAAGATTGCCGGGAGAAATATCAATAACCTCAGATATGCGGATGACACCACCCTTATGGCAGAAAGTGAAGAAGAACTAAAGAGCCTCTTGATGAAGGTGAAGGAGGAGAGTGAAAAAGTTGGCTTAAAGCTCAACGTTCAGAAAACTAAGATCATGGCATCTGGTCCCATCACTTCATGGGAAATAGATGGGGAAACAGTGGAAACAGTGTCAGACTTTACTTTTTTGGGCTCCAGAATCACTGCTGATGGTGACTGCAGCCATGAAATTAAAAGACGCTTACTCCTTGAAAGGAAGGTTATGGCCAACCTAGATAGCATGTTTAAAAGCAGAGACATTACTTTGCCAACAAAAGTCCGTCTAGTCAAGGCTATGGTTTTTCCAGTGGTCATGTATGGATGTGAGAGTTGGACGGTGAAGAAAGCTGAGCGCCGCAGAATTGATGCTTTTGAACTGTGGTGTTGGAGAAGACTCTTGAGAGTCCCTTGGACTGCAAGGAGATCCAATCAATCCATCCTAAAAGAGATCAATCCTGGATGTTCATTGGAAGGTCTGATGTTGAAGCTGAAGCTCCAATACTTTGGCCACCTCATGCGAAGGGTTGACTCATTGGAAAAGACCCTAATGCTGGGTAGGATTGGGGGTGGGAGGAGAAGGGGACGACAGAGGATGAGATAGTTGGATGGCATCACCGACTCGATGAACATGGGTTTGGGTAGACTCCGGGAGTTGGTGATGGACAGAGAGGCCTGGCATGCTGCAATTCATGGGGTCGCAGAGCGTCGGACATGACTGAGCGACTGAACTGAACTGAATTATCTCCAGCATTAACAGTGATTTAGCCAACTGAAGGCGGAGAAGGCAATGGCAACCCACTCTAGTTCTCTCCCCTGGAAAATTTCAGGGACAGGGGAGCCTGGTGGGCTGCCATCTATGGGGTCGCACAGAGTTGGACACAACTGAAGCAACTTAGCAGCAGCAGCAGCAGCATTGTTAGACCATAGGAGATATTAATGTGTCCAGAATGCTTTTCTTTGGCCTCTGTTAGCTGGGAAGAGAGTGGGATCCACTATTGGGAAAAAGAAGGTGATGCTGAGAAGGTAGATCCTGGGTCTGAATGAAGTTTCCTTGGCTCTGCCTTTTTGGTAAACTGGGAAAATGAGTATAATGTCCCTTGGCATAGGGTGAATTAGAAAGTGTACCCCCAGATGCTAGTTCTTTATTTATTCTGAGCAGAGATTTGAAAGCAACAGGCAGGTCAACTAGCCAAACTTCCGATAGGCCCAGCTGAACTCACTCCTACATAGAAACCGAACTTCATAAATCTCTGACTGAAAATGGGGTCAGATACTATGGAGGAGAGCCAAGAAGCAGTTATACTTTCTTGACAGAGGACTGTTCAGGTTCAACATGAGCAAGATGAAGGCAAATGCAAGGAAACTAGGCAAGGGAAAAGGAGCAGAAAGGAAAACCAAGGAGAGGAGGATAGAATACCGGCGTTCCGGAAGTACACTAGCTGTGACATGGAAACATGTGAGCTAAATGTTGCTTTTTTGTATAAAGAACTTTCAAAAGCTTGAATTCAGTGAAAAGGGAAACAAAGACAAGTTGATACACCTACAGAATGAGATAAGGAAATGTCAGAGTCACAAGGAAATTGAGGGGCTGAAACCTTGCTGTTATCCCAGTGAGGAATAATTTAGAAAACAGTTGACAGAAGACAGTCATGGATAAAACCTGCAATAATGACATAGAGGGAAGGTTTGAAATAGTCAGTAGTTGTAAAGGGAAAGATAAAGATTTAAATATTGGTAGGGTGATTTAAACACTACCAAGGAAAATTGATAAACCAAGTTAGGAATAGTATAAAAGGGACAGAAAAAATACTCGAAGAAATTACTACTCTCCCAATTCTGAAATAACTGGTTCTTTAGATTAAAAGAACATACTGTGTTCCAGTACAAATTGATACAGAAACATCAATACCATTACATACATTCTCTGATTAAACTTTGAAGCTAGAGAATGAATTCTGCAAGCATCTTCTTCACGCATAAAAACAAATCACCTAAAAGTAGGAAAAATCAGACTCATCTCATAATTCTCCAAGACAGCAGTCAAAGCCAAGGGAAAGTGGAGCAAAGTGTGCAAAGTTTTGAAGAAAAAGAGTGATTTGAGAATTTAATGTAATTATTACTTTAAAATTTAATTATAAAAAAGAAAAAAAGAAAATCTCCTCTTGTAGCCACTTGGAAATAACTACTATTAATTTTTTTTCCCATTCCTTTTTCCTAAGTGTGTATGTATATCAGACATAATGAATGACTATGTTGTTATCATTTAAAATTATATGATTGCTGATAAGTTAAATGTTCCAAGACACATATCTAGACTCTAAGTTTAGTATGTGTATCATCCCAGTCTTCAGTTTTATAATTCATGTGTATACCTATAAAAACCATACAACCTTTCTGTGTTTTCTTTAATGTATATAAATAGTATCACTCTGTATGCATCATTTTCAACTTGATTCATCTTTTAACAATTTTAGATCAATCTTCATTAACACTGTTAATGTTCCTTATTCTTTTTAACTTACATATTTTCTTATATTGTTATAGATATTAATTGTTTCTAATTATGTTAGTTTAACAAATAAAGTGGCATTAGACATCCTTAGATGTCTATGCACAAATGTGACCATTTCGCTAGGGTAAATATTAGAATTTCTAAGTTGGCAGGGTTGGTGTATTTTTAGTGTGTTCCAAGCATGTTACCCAGCCAAATTGTTGTTGAAGTCTAAGGCCAACAGGGTATTTTCAAACATGCAAGAACTCCAGCAAATACTTTCTAGAGAAACATTCATTTCAACCAGGCTATCAAACTTACTTGCATAAAAGTTTCCAAAGTATTCTCTTATGATTTGCTTTGTTTTCCTTGGTTAAGTTTTCTTAAAGGATAAAAAGCATATGGTCTTTTAACATATGTCGATATGTACTTGATACAATTCAATTTTTTAAAAAAATGAACGAACAACTTTTAGCAAACTAGGAATAAATAACCATTTTCTTAACATTGGTTTTAAAAAAAAGCATACAGCGTTAAAAGTTTTCTCATTAAAATCATGAGCAAATTCTTTATCCTTATTACTTAGCATTTCCCTGCTTTGACAAATGCATTTAGACCAAAGAAAGAAATAGGGAAAATACTGTATAGCAAGAAAACCAGAGAGAATGAAGCTAAAAAACTGCAAATATTATCAGAATATGGTAAGCTCACTCATTACATAATTGTTAAAGACATAAGTAATAGAAAATATAAAGGATGAAGAGATGCTATTATAATAATAACCAAATTATAAAAATATATAGGAAAAAATTAACAATATTACATAATATGCAAAAGCCTGGTGTAAAATTAACATCAAAAACCTACCAGAGGACATACGAGAAGACTTATGTAAATTTGTGCCTTATTCTTGAACAGGAAAACTCTAAAAGATGCTAATTTTCCTTAAATCTCTAAATAAATACTAGAAATCAAGATATCCATTTTGGAATTTGACAAAGTCATAATCAAGTCCATCTGGAAAAATACATCTGTAAGAAGCCAAATTACAGGCAGAGGGGAATGATAACCAGTCAAAATCAGATGGAGCTCTAATAACCAAAACTGTTTAGAGCTGAAAAATAGAGAAGTGGAAATATATACAAATTCTAGAAGTAAACTCAAATTCATATTAATATTTGGTATTAAAAAATGAAGTATTTGAATTTAATATAATAAAAGATATTATAACTGGCCAATTTGCTTAGCTACCAAAGAGAAAAAAGAAAACCTTTTTTAAAAAAAATAGAGAACTAGGGGACTTCCCTGGTGGTCCAGTTGTTGGGACTTTGCCTTCCAAAGCAGGGGGTGCAGGTTCCATCTCTGGTTGGGGAGCTAAAATACCACATGCCTTCAGCCAGAAAGCAAAACATAAAACAAAAGCAAATTCAACAAAGACTTTAAAAATAGTCCACATCAAAAAAGGTATTTTAAAAAATAGAGAACTGGACAAAGAATATAAACAGGAATTTCATAGAAAAATAAATGTGAATGACAAACAAACATGAAAAACAAGCAAAATGCTGTGATTATATCCTTCATAATAAATATCAGATGTTACTTTTCATGCGATTAATGGCATGCTTTTGGCATTTGCTAACCCTCAGTGTTGGCCAGGGTGAGTGGAAGCAAGAAGTCTCATGCTGTGGGTAGGTGTGCAGGTTAGTGCATTATTTTTAAGGAAATAATTGGCAGTATTCTTAACAGAAAAAAAATTGCATATACCTTTCACTTTAGCAGCCCTGTTGCTGGAAATTTACCCTCTGGATAAATTTGCAAAAATATAAGTTTATGTGTACAAGGATGTTTATTGAGCATTTATTATCCTTCAATAATATTGAAATGTTATTACTATAAAATGCTGAGAAAAAATTAAATATTCACTGATAGGGGTCAGGTTAAAAAAATTAGAGTATATTCATTCTGTGGAATACCTGTGCATCATTGCAGAGAATGAGGCAAATCTATAATCACACATGTGGAAAGAGCTCTGAGATGAATTGTTTGATGGAAAAAAAAGCAGTGGGAAAAATCACATGTCGCATAATCCTTCTGTGCAAATAAAGAGTAAGAGGTTTTGACACAGGTATAGGGATAGGAAAAGAAACAGAGATTGTTTAGGCTAATCAAGGTATATAAGAATTTCCTGAGGGGCACACAAAAATATACAATGATAGAGTATCAGAAGGGGAGGAAGCATTTTCTTTCCATCTGATGTCTTTGTCCTGTTTGCATGTTTAACTATGGTCTGGGCTCCCATAGTTAAAAGGGTTATACAAATTACAGGGCCTACACCTACTCCTTTTTCTCCCCATGAGGGGAGTATGTGTCTACCACATTCATGGCCTTTTCTTTAGTTCTGACTTCAGTGGCAGGTGAGAGCTGCATAAAAGAAAGAGAGATCAGGCTTCACTTCTGTTACTAATACCAGTGATCACTGACATTTACTGAGTGCTGATTGTTTTGAGCACTTCCCAGACACAGTCTTCAGTTCCTGCACTCATGGACCCATGAGACTAGTACTATTTTCCTGTCCATTTGGCGAAAGAATTCTACCATTTAGGACCACATGGATGGACCTGGAAGACATTATGCCGAGTGAAGAAAGTCAGAGAAGGACAAATGTCATACAATTTCTCTCATATGAGGCATCGGAAATAGTCAAAGGTATAGAAGGAGACAATGGAATGATGGTTACCAGGGGTAGGGGGAGGGAGATACGGGGAGTTGTTGTTCAATGCATATAAAGTTATAATTGTACAAGAAGAGTAAGTTCCAGAGATCTGCTGTATAAAACAGTTAATAATATGATATTGTGGACTTAAAAATTTATTAGGAGGATGTGTGCTAAGTTGCTTCAGTTGTGTCCTACTCTTTGTGACCCCATGAACTGTAGCCCACCAGGCTTCTCTGTCCATGGGGTTCTCCAGGCAAGAATACTGGAGTGGGTTGCCATGCCCTCCTCCAGAGGATCTTCCCAACCTGGGGATCCAACCTGCGTCTCTTGTATCTCCTGCATTGACAGGCAGATTCTTTATTACTAGTGTTATGAGGGTAGATTTCACATTAACAGTTCTTACCACAAAAACAAAAGCAAATGAAAAAGGAGCACAGGAAACTTGTGGAGGTGATAGATATATTTATTACTTGGATTGTGGTGATGATAATACAAGTATATACATTTGTCTAAACTCAGCAAATTGTAAACATTAATTATGTACAATTTTTCTTTACCAATTATATATAAATAAAGCTGGGGGAGGGGAACAAACCTTAGTCTTCTGAAGTTTACAGACTTGTAGTTACTTGCCCAGGTGTTCACCTGCCTAACAAACAGATCAGAGGTTCAAACCCTGATGTGCTTAACCTCAGCTAGAGCTTTCAACATTATTACACTTCCTCTGTTACACTCTTCAGAGGACAGCTCAGCTCCAGGGTGAGTCAGAGTTCCCTGGCCCCAGGAAAACCACCATTTATGACTTCTTTTTCTTGATAGGGATGTTTTTCAGGTTCCAAATACTGACTCAGATGGACTTTGGGAAATGCAGCTCCTTTATAAGCAGAGGACCATCTGCACTCAATGCTCTTTGCAATAATATATGTACAGCGGGATTTTCTTAGGTACTTTTCTGTCCCTTGTTTGTTTTCTCCAAATAATTCCTGATTGCTCAATTTTACAGTTGTCAGGACCATTTTTGGCTCTTCAAATCTATATTTTTGGAGTTACTCATTTTGCTTTAGTTCAGTTACTGAGTTCTGATATGATAACCTTGGAGCTAAACACCCAGGCAAGTTGCTATTTTTCTTTCACAATGGCTGCGTTGCTCAGACAGCAAAGGTGAAATAATTGGCCAGAGGTTTGTGCTGATGATAGAGTTTTAGCTTACATATTCGTCAAACTCTTTGAACAAAAATTAAAGGGGAATTTTTCACAGGTTATACATTTTTGCCTTGTGTTCTTGCCTCTTCTTTATCTTACAGTCTTACCCTTTCTCATAATTCTTTTCTGCCCTTCCCTAAAATCTAGACGCTGAAAGGGACCTTGACAAGACCAGCTGTAATCTTCCCTATAAATAGTTATAGTGGTGATGATGATGATAATGATAATAATAATACCAATTGGGAGCCCATTATGGATCATGCATTGTTGCAAGTAATTTATATCCAGTATCATTTATTTCTGCATAAAAGATAGAGAAGCAGAGGCCTATTCTTCTGCTACTATAATCCTAATTGTAACTGCCATTTACTGACTACTGTGAGGTGGGTCTATTCACTCCGTTTTATAGATAAGTAAAAGCTCTAAAATGTTGCACCCAAAGTCACGTAATAGTAAGTAGTGTCACTGGAATTCAAACCTAGGCCTCTCTGAGTGCAAACCCTTTTTCCTTTCCATGGACTTCTGTTCAAGATACGATTTCATCTTCGACGCACAAATTGGTTTTAGTAAAGTCTAGCAGGATGCCGGTCCTTTTCTCTGTTGCCTATGATCCTCATTGGGCCATTGACCTCAGTGAATTATCGATGGAATCTTGCCCCTTCTAGGGGCTTCCCTGATATCTCAGTTGGTTAAGAATCTGCCTGCGATGCAGGAGACCCCAGTTCGATTCCTGGGTCAGGAAGATCCGCTGGAGAATGGATAGGCTACCCACTCCAGTATTCTTGAGCTTCCCTTGTGGCTCAGCTGGTAAAGAATCTGTCTGCAATGCAGGAGACCTGGGTACGATCTCTGCATTGGGAAGATCCCCTGGAGAAGGGAAAGGCTACCCACTCCAGTATTCTGGCCTGGAGAATTCCATGTACTGTATAGTCCATGGGGTTGCAACGAGTCGGACAGGACTGAGTGACTTTCACTTTCACTGCCCCTTCTAGATAGTGAGGCAAAGGGCTTCTTTCTTCATCTTCCTTTTCACGGATTAAAGGGAAAATTTTGGACTTTATGGCCAATGAAAGAACATTCAGGAAAGATTTTTGAAAGAAAGATGAAAGGACTGCTTCTGTGGGTGACCCAATGTTGCCCATGCCTGCTAGATCTTCAGAACTCACTCTCATGCATGCTTTCCTAAGACACACCGTTAAGAGCTCCTATCTTGGAGTTGAACAACATCAGACTGACCTTCATAGATGAGTAGAAGGGTTGAAGTGTCATGTATTGGAAAAAATAGAGGGTGTAAAGACAAGGCCAGTTCAAATTCCAGTTTTACCACTTGAGAACTGTCTGACTTTAAGCCAGTTACTTAACTTTTTCAGATTTAGTTTCTTTGTTTGTGTACTGTGAATAATAATAATTATAGAGTGCGTGATGGCAACTAAATAATAAAGTATGCAAAGTTTCCTTCAAATGAAGATATTTGTCATTTGATATGGAAGCCAGATTAATTCTGAGAGACATATTGATTTACTTAAATAGGTTTCCAAACAGATGGGAGAGAAACAAATGTACTTAGGTAGAGACAAAGCACCAGATGACAAAAATTTTTTTGGCACTTAGATTTTATATGTTTTACTTTTGTTATAATTTTTCATATGGGTTTTAGCAATGCACTTGTGTCATTAGGTACTAAAATTAACTCCTGTAATGCAAGATGAGACTGTTTTAAGAAGAAGAAAAATGAATTTAGTGTTGCAGGAAGAATTAAGTGAAACAGCTTGAGCACTGATCAGTTTTATTGATTAGATCAATATAATGGAAAACACATAATTTGTAAATGGAAAAGGTGTTCCATTTATGTTCCAGTACCTGCTGCATTAAGGCTGGTAAAAATTCAGCCTTATATTTTTAATTATAAGACAACATATTTTCAGTTATAAGACACAGAAACCTTTCTGTTGGAAGCAGTTACTGCAAGATTCATCCAGTAAGGTTAATTCTGGATCAAGGTTTACAAGGTCATTGGATCAGTGAAAATAGGTAAAATTGAAAACAAAAAGTGACAATCAGTAACCAGAAATACATTTTTTATATTTATTTTTAGTTAGAGGATAATTACAATATTCTGATGGCTTTTGCAATGTAACAGCATAAATCGGAATTAGGTATACATACGGCCCCTCCCTGTTGAATCCCCCTCCCACCCGCCTCCACATCCCACCCCTCTAGGTTGTCACAGAGCACTGGGCTTTGGGTTCCCTGTGTCATACATCATACATCGAGCTCCCACTGGTTGTCTAGTTTACATACGGTGATGTTTCTGTTTCAGTGCTATGCTCTCAAATCATCCCACCCTCTCCTTCCCCACTGTGTCCAAAATATCTGTGTCTCCTTTGCTGCCCTGCAAGTAGGATCATCAATACTATGTTTCTAAATTACGTATATGCATTAATATACGGTATTTGTCTTTCTCTTTCTGACTTACTTCACTCTGTATAATAGGCTCTGGGTTCATCCACTTCATTAGAACTGACTCAAATGCATTCCTTTTTATAGCAGATTAATATACATGGAAATCTTCCTGAATCTAAGACTTTCTTTTACTAAAATGTATCAATTAAAATAGAATCATAAGTCCAAGAAGTTTACCAGTTCCCATTTCAATTTCTGTCCTATATTTCCTGCATTATATGCCTTAGTGGTTACAGGATCAAAGTATCACTAATTACTTTTCAGCCACTAAGAGTCACTTAGTTCAGTCACTCAGTCGTGTCCGACTCTTTGCGACCCCATGAATCGCAGCACGCCAGGCCTCTCTGTCCATCACCAACTCCCAGAGTCCACCCAAACCCATGTCCATCGAGTCGGTGATGCCATCCAACCATCTCATCCTCTGTCGTCCCCTTCTCCTCCCGCCCCCAATCCTACCCAGCATTAGGGTCTTCTCCAATGAGTCAACCCTTCGCATGAGGTGGCCAAAGTATTGGAGTTTCAGCTTCAACATCAGTCCTTCCAATGAACACCCAGGATTGATCTCCTTTAGGATGGATTGATTGGATCTCCTTGCAGTCCAAGGGACTCTCAAGAGTCTTCTCCAACACCACAGTTCAAAAGCATCAATTCTTCGGCACTCAGCTTTCTTCACCGTCCAACTCTCACATCCATACATGACCACTGGAAAAACCATAGCCTTGACTAGATGGACTTTTGTTGGCAAAGTAATGTCTCTGCTTTTAAATATGCTATCTAGGTTGGCCATAACCTTCCTTCCAAGGAGTAAGCGTCTTTTAATTTCATGGCTGCAGTCACCATCAGCAGTGATTTTGGAGCCCAAAAAAATAAAGTCTGACACTGTTTCCACTGTTTCCCCATCTATTTCCCATGGAGTGATGGGACCAGATGCCATGATCTTAGTTTTCTGAATGTTGAGCTTTAAGCCGACTTTCTCACTCTCCTCTTTCACCTTCATCAAGAGGCTCTTTAGTTCTTCTTCACTTTCTGCCATAAGGGTGGTGTCATCCGCATATCTGAGGTTATTGATATTTCTCCCGGCAATCTTGATTCCAGCTTGTGTTTCTTCCAGCCCAGCGTTTCTCATGATGTACTCTGCATATAAGTTAAATAAGCAGGGTGACAATATACAGCCTTGACATACTCCTTTTCCTATTTGGAACCAGTCTGTAGTTCCATGTCCAGTTCTAACTGTTGCTTCCTGACCTGCATACAGATTTCTCAAGAGGCAGGTCAAGTGGTCTGGTATTCCCATCTCTTTCAGAATTTTCCACAGTTTGTGTTGATCTACACAGTCAAAAGCTTTGGCATAGTCAATAAAGCAGAAATAGATGTTTTTCTGGAACTCTCTTGCTTTTTCAATGATCCAGCAGATGTTGGCAATTTGATCTCTGGTTCCTCTGCCTTTTCTAAAACCAGCTTGAACATCTGGAAGTCCACAGTTCACGTATTGCTGAAACCTGGCTTGGAGAATTTTGAGCATTACTTTACTAGTGTATGAGATGAGTGCAATTGTTTCACAAAAGGGAATTTTCAGTATGGAAAAGAAACACTGCTAAATTTCCGTTCCAAAAGGCTTGTGCAAAGTGTACTCCCAAAATATATCCTAGTAATATTTTCCCCACAGTACACAAAACCCAAAAGATGTAGCAACAAAGATTCACAGGTTTGACCACATGTAAGCTAAAATTTCTGTACAGCCAAAGACACAATAATTAAAGTTGGAAACAGTGAGAATGGAGATTGTTGAAACTATATATATAAAGATGAGATCAATAATCAAAACACATTAAGAGTGTCAACACAGTAATATAAAAAAGACAAATGATCTAATAAAAATATACAAAGGATATGAAGAGTCATTGCACAGAGGAAGAAATGACAAATAGCCAATAAACATTTGTAAAGATTCATACCTTTGTTGGAAACCAGGAAAATGCACACTCAAACCTTGAAATATATATTTTTTGGCTACCAGATTGGAAAATTTTAACATTATAAGATTTTATTTTGTTCATTTTTCCATTTATTTGTCTATACCACACTGTGTTTATTGCTAGAGATTTATAATACATTTTGCTAGCCAGTGAGGAAAATGCCCCTTCATAATCTCTTCCTTGTGTGTTCCTCAAAGGAAGGAACAATATCCTTGGTTGTGGCCCTCAGCAATATCCCTGTGTTATCAGGTGTCACTGGCCATACTCTCTTCCCTCCTTTGTTACCGGGAAAGCGGAAGGTTTTGTCTCATGTTTCCATTGCATCTGTGATTTTGATTCTGGAGACTGTTCCTTCAGTGTTCTCAAGAAGAAACCCCAATGTCCAAACCATTTTCTCAGTTACGTTTTTTTGTTGAAAATTAGACGGCTGTGAGAGAGGAAGTGAAGCATATCTGACATCAAACAGCTTTGACCACCTCACCTACTACTGCTCCTTTCTTCCCCTTTTCCACATCCCCAGTCATCTCACCCTACACCCCTTGGAAGAGTCAGGCATTAGCATTCCTCAGCACAACCAGCCTCCTGGGGAATGTAATCCAGGCATCACTCTAGCTGCTTATCCTGTGGGATGTGGCCTCACAGGGTCACTTTCTTGCCTAGTTCCCTCTCTGTGCCCCACTTGGTCCAGAATTTCAGTCTCCATCTTATTGCACATGCAGTGGAAATTTGGACGTATATATGATTGACAAAAACACATACACAGGCATGTAGGGATGGTAACACAGCAGAGGGAGCAAGAGATAGATCTGGATGAGAAACTTAACTATTGTGTGTTCTTCAACAGTGTTCTTCACCTCTTTCTGTCTTGCTTTCTTCATCTATACAATCAGATGGACAGAGCTTTCCTTATGTGGTTGTTGAGGGGTATAAATACAATGGTATATGCAAAGTGTGTCAAATGCTTAGCATAGCACAGGGGGTGAGGATAATCGGGGCCACTGTAGCCATCACTGAACCGTCACTTAACGTAGCCCACAGGTGGACTTGGCTCTAACCATTCCCACCTCCCCTTTGTGGATGATGCACAAGCACTCATTCTCCTCAGCAAAAGAGGGGAGCTCACAGATGAGTCAGGAAAGAGAAAAACTGCACCGACAAATAACTTGCAATTCTACAACATTCCATAGCAGCCACTTGAGAAAGGTGTTGGTGAAGTGCGTGTCTCTTCTTGCAGTAAAAGGGCAGCTATAAATGAAGGCCTCAGCCTGAAAAACAGACCATTATAGCCTCTTAGGAAATCAGAATTACATATTATTCTGCCTCATCCATTTGGTTGCATTTTGCCTCTTAATAATTAATTTAGGTAAGAGAGTTGGGATAAAAGGCTGACAACGCCTTTCCATTTCTGCAGCAATGTGCAGTGAAGTTTTATTGGTGCTTTAAGATGACTCTAGCTCTGTTAACCCAGGGGGGAAATTGCACTCTCTAAACTAAGGAGCTATTTAATCTTTTCAACTTTAATTCTTGCTCCTGGCTACTTTTCATTATAAAAGAAGAGTCTAAAACCAGGAGATTATAATGCAAATATGCTTTCTCCTTCCCATACATAGATTTATTGGATAGTGTTGCTGGGTAACCATCTTCCAAAAACAGTACCTGTATGACCCACCTTTCTGTACTGAGAATCTATATACTCTTATTGTATCTTCCCAAAATGTCTATCTTTACAGAGATGTTTCAAAAACTGCTGCTGCTGCTGCTGCTAAGTCACTTCAGTCGTGTCCGACTCTGTGCGACCCCATAGAGGGCAGCCCACCAGGCTCCCCCGTCCCTGGGATTCTCCAGGCAAGAACATTGGAGTGGGTTGCCATTGCCTTCTCCAGTTTCAAAAACTATCTGTTCTTTTTTTAAGTAATTCTAATGATGAAAGTGAAAGAGGAGAGTGAAAAAGTTGGCTTAAAGCTCAACATTCAGAAAGCTAAGGTCATGGCATCTGGTCCCATCACTTCATGGCAAATAGATAGAGAAACAGTGAAAACAGTGACAGACTTTATTTTGGGGGGCTCCAAAATCACTGCACTGACTGCAGCCATAAAATTAAAAGACGCTTGCTCCTTGGAAGGAAAGTTATGACCAACCTAGACAGCATATTAAAAAGCAGAGACATTACTTTGCCAACAAAGTTCCGTCTAGTCAAGGCTATGGTTTTTCCAGTAGTCATGTATGGATGTGAGAGTTAGACTGTAAACAAGGCTGAGCGCAGAAGAATTGAAGCTTTTGAACTGTGGTGTTGGAGAAGACTCTTGAGAGTCCCTTGGACTGCAAGGAGATCCAGCCAGTCCATCCTAAAGGAGATCAGTCCTGTGTGTTCACTGGAAGGACTGATGTTGAAGCTGAAACTCCAGTACTTTGGCTACCTGATGCGAAGAGCTGACTCATTTGGAAAGACCCTGATGCTGGGAAAGATTGAAGGCAGGAGAAGGGGATGACAGGGGATGAGATGGTTAGATGGCATCACCGACTCAATGGACCTGAGTTTGGGTAAACTCTGGGAGTTGGTGATGGACAGGGAGGCCTGACGTGCTGCAGTCCATGGGGTCGCAGAGAGTTGGACACGATTGAGTGACTGAATTGAACTGAACTGTCTAACCTAATCACTTCAGTGTTTTTATAGTTTTGATCAAGTCAGGCATCCAAGGAACTCAATGAAGAAAAGTAAATTTTAAATGATAGGCACATTATAAATTCTTATAATGAGGTGGGTGGGGGGTCCAGGAAGGGGAACACGTGTAAACCCATGGCTGATTCATGTCAATGTATGGCAAAAACTATTACAATATTGTAAAGTAATTAGCCCCCAACTAAAATAAATAAATTTATTAAAAAAAAATATCCAAAAAAAAATAATAAATGATAGGCACATTATAAATTCTTATAATTTGTAAATACCTTAACGGCAACTAATTAAAACAGGAATTTGGGGAAAAGGTACATGAAAAGTATCCATGGTTATTTGGAAGGAAACCAAATAGTGATCAGAATGGACTATTTCGTTTACAACAAGTGATGTGAACCATGTCAGAAGATGGGGCTGGATTTTGAAATAACATTCAGTAGGAAAAGCATAGGCTCAAAATTATATCCTAATTATAACTAAGTAAAACCAACATATATAGTAACAACAATTGGAACAGAACAATAAACAGTTGATGACTGAAATGCTTGAGATTTTTGTTTTTGTGAAGATATTAAAGAATACCATCGAGTGATTAAAAAAGAAATAAAATAGTCCAAGAGGTCTATTCTGATTTTTGTCCTGGTCTACTCTGAAAAAGTAAGAAGGAGATGGCTGAGTGATTAACGACCTGGGCTCTGGTGTCAGTGAGACCGGATTCAGATGCCCTACATTGTCCGTCTGACCTTGGTCCAAATATTTCCATTTTCTTATCTGCATAGGGAGGATAAGACATTAATTCCACAGGGTTGTTGTGGGACTAAATGAGATGACAGAAGTAAAAGGAGCTTTGTACATTCTGCTCATTATTATGATGTACTTTGTACTTACTATATATTATTCTATTAATTCTGCCTTCCTTGCAGGTGCCATGCATGAGAGTAGCATCCGCTAATAGTGCTATGAGGAAAAGGGTATGTGAAATCAGAATCTGCGAGGCTTTCATTCTACTTCTGAGTCAAATGCTTCCATCTCTAACACTGTATCTATTGCTGTTAACAAGTTGCAAGTAAAGGGAATAAATATTTGTGGAACTACTGGTTTTTCGACACCTTCCTGTATTCACCTTGCTCTCTATGATATAATTGGATTTCACTGCTGCCAAAATGAGTTTATGTTGTGTTGATTCACTGTCTCTTCTGTCCTTTACTTGCTAGAAGCAGTGAGAAGAAGCAAATAGAAATGGAGATGCCTTTAAATAGTTAAAAGAGAGTGGGAGAAAAGAAAAGCTGGTGAAGTGTATGTGCATAGACCTTGGTTCTCTACTTTCCATAGCTTCTTTGCTCAGTTAAAATGGTTTGGGTCCAAATTCTCTCTCAAGTTTGGTAACCACCAGCTTTGATTACCTCCTGGGGGTTGGCACCATTAGGTAACAGTTGCTACTGTTATGATTTTTCTTCCCCCAGACTTCCTTTTGGTTTCATGACAGTTGGATATAAATCCAAGATGACATGCAGTTTTATTCGTAGGGGCTTCTTTGGTGGCTCAGACAGTAAAGAATCTACCTGCAGTGCAGGAGACCCAGGTTCAATCCCTGGGTTGGAGAGATCTCCTGGAGAAGGGAATGGTTACCCACTCCAGTATTCTTGCCTGGACAATGCCATTAACAGAGGAGTCTGGCAGGCTATAGTCCATGGTGTTGCAAAGACTCTCTTTATTAGTAAACTCTCTTAATTTATTTGTTTTTAGGTTATGTACATGCTAAGGAAGCTAGGTTTCGGTACAAGCATTGCATCTCCTCTCTAGACCTGAGGACAGAATCTGGCACTCCTTGTCCACCATTGATGGCCACTGCAAAGGCTTCTTTCACAGCACAAATCACAGTCTCTTCTGTCAATTGGTTCAGCCTCCAGTAGTGTGGAAGCTCCCTGAGGACAAGGATCATGTGTTTTTACCTTCTATCCCTAGTACTTACGCAGTGCATGGCAAAAGAGTGGTGAATGAAGGACCAAGGCCAGAATGTTCAAGAAATAGCAATTAGTGCAGGGTTATCCACAAATTCTTTTCTCTCAAACCCTGCCCTACTATTAACTAGTGATGTAATCCTTGCTGAATCATTTAACATCTTTGCCTTAATGTTCTCCTCTGAGATTTCAGGGTGGAGGTAGAGGGAAGAAGAAAAACAATAAGGTTGTGAGCAGTCATTAAAGAAGTTGGCATTATATAGACAATTTAAATATGCATGCACAGAGCTAGACTGGGTTCTCTGAAAGAGGTCAGGCAAATTCTCAGAATCACTAAGCAGACTGGTAAGAATTTGCCAAAACACCATGAAAATGCCCCCAGAGGAGCTATCAGGAGGAGGGTCTGATTTTCCTTACATGGTTGGAAGCTTTTTCTCTTCTCTGTTGTTCCGAATAAAATTGTGCAGAACCAGTATCTCTTTTGCTGGCTCCTGTTCTTCAGTCTACATCAGAAATGTAGTCTTGGTTCCTTGGAATTCTGTCTTCCGTCTCTGCAGCCTTCTTTATGACCTCAATCACAACCATGGCTCCACTTACCAACATTAAGTTTCCTGTATTCATTTCTCTAGCCTAGTGGGCAGCTACACCCATATGTTTTTCAGGCAATTTAAACTCAGTGGGCCCCAGTAGAATTTAATTTCTGTCTTCCCAAGCCTCCTTCTACCCTTAGTATGTGGGAAAGTTGTAATCCAGTCCATCCAATCAGCCACACCCAAAAACCAAGGATCACTCCAGATTCCTCTTAGCTTGTGAACCCAATGCTTATCAGATACTGTTGATTTCTCTTCCTTTAACATCTCCTACCCACTGCTCTGCCCTAATTCTAGTATTTATTACCACTGACCTGGGCTACTGCTGTATTTTTTATTCTGTTACTCCAGTTACCATACTCACCTGTTATTCATCTGTCTGCTTTCTCCACTTCCAGAGTAACTTCCTGAAATCTGGTCAGATCTCTCTTGCTTAAGATCCTTTAGTGACTCTATAGCTACAGCATAGTCTCCGAGGTCCTTTAAAGCATATGAGGGCCTCCCTAACTTGACCCTGCCCACTCACTCCAAACTCATAACCTATGTTCCTATACTTCCAATCTGTTTGTGGTGTCTCTGGGGGCCTGCATCTTATGGTCTTATGTGCCTTGCTTCTGGGACTCCCTCCACCCTAATGCCCTTATTACTAGTCTTTTTGGTGAAGAAGTGAAAGTTGCTCAATTGTGTCCAACTCTTTGCGACCACAAGGACTATAAAGTCCATGGAATTCTCCAGGCCAGAATACTGGAGTGGGTTGCCATTTCCTTCTCCAGGGGATCTTCCCAACCCAGGGATCAAATCCAGGTCTCTTGCATTGCTGGCTGATTCTTTACCAGCCGAGCCACAAGGGAAGCCCAGGAATACTAGAATGGGTAGCCTATCCCTTCTCCAGAGAATCTTCCTGACCCAGGAATCAAACCAGAGTCTCCTGCATTGCAGGCAGATTCTTCACCAACTGAGCTATCAGGAAAGTCTTTTTGGTAAGCACAAGCTAATGCTTCAAGATTCACTGCTCTTCTGATAGACCTGACCACCCTTCTTTGTGTATGCCTGCTGTGTGCTGGACAAACAAACCTGTGTAATATTTTATTTGACTTATTTGTTTACAAACTTCCCTTGCTCAAATAGACTAGGAGCTCCTGAAATAATTGTGACATATTTGTTATTTTATTCCACTGTCTGGCACAGAGCAAAACAGACAGCGGGCAGTCCACAAATACTAGATAAATGCATGAAAAAGTATGGCCTCAGGCTCTCCTAACTTACTGTAACTTGGAAAAATCATTTGGTCCAGCAAGCAGTGCTTCTTTATCTTTAAAATATTTGTGTTTAAAATATTGGTAGCACAAGATTTTCTGAGGATTTTTTTTTAAAGGCTGCTCATTCATTAATACATGGCTTGAACAACCATCATGAGCAAAACATACATAATCCCTGCTGTCATAGAGCATATGATTTAGTTAGAGAGAAAATAAAATAATCATAAAAATAAATGTAAAATTACAGCTGTGATCAGTGCTTCAAAAAAGAGCCTCGTGGGGATGGAGAGTCTGTGATAAAAGCACTGACCTGGTCAGAGAAATCAGGGAAGCCTTCCTGGAGGAAGCAATGAGTAAGCAGAAATCTGGATGGAGGAGGAGCTTTCAGGTGAAGAGGGAGGAAAATATTTCAGGCAGAGAACATTAAAGCATAGCATGTCTGAGGAACTGAAAGGAAGTTGGTGTTCCTGGGATGCAGAGAGTAAGGGGTGAACATGGAGCAGGAAACAGGCAAGTGGAGGCTGCATAGTACAGCGCTGTTTGGGCACAGGAAAAGACACAAAACAAACTTTGATTGTTCTAGTCTTGACTTTCTTTCATCTTTGGTTTCTAAAGACTTAGAAAAAAACTGAAGGAAAAAGATCATTCTCTTTTGCCAAAGATATAGTGTCAATCTCATTAGACACCCACGCATTCCCCATGAAAGGGAGGACATCCTTTTGTTCCTAAGGGTACTCCTGAAAAAGGAGTCTCGGAGATTCAGAGTCCAGAATTAAAGCATCCTTCAGCAAAAAACGCCATTATTGTCTTTATTCTGAAAAGTGATAGTTAAGTGCCACCAAGTTAATGGCCAAAGGGAAGAAAGAGCCAGTGGTAGGTACCAGTCACAACAGAAGGGCATATAAACGACAAAGCCACTGGATTGGCACTAACTTAAAAATGACTGAAATGGGATGTGGTTTCATTCTTGCAGCTTTAACAAGCTCTCTTTCCAACTAATGAGTAACTACTATTGGGAAAAAAGGAAACACTGAAGGGAAAAAACCGGTGGACTATGGTCAAAGACTAACAAACAGAAAAAGCAAACTGCCTCCCCACGATTTTAGAGTATGCCTCCAAACCAGGAGAAGGTGCCTGATGCATCATGCTCTCGACGATGATGTATAGTGTCTGCTCTCCTCAGATAACGTCACAGCAGACAGAGGGGGTGCCAGTTGGAGAGTCTGCATGCTTCCCTATGGCGTGGGCAGAATTCTGACACCAAGGTTCCCTTGCTCAGGGACCACGTTTGCTGACACCTTCAGTCTTCTCAGATGAGGAGCGTGCCACCCCGAGATGAATGCTGTTAGCCATGGCAGGTGGATTATTTTTAGTTTGGAAGCTATAACTCAATAAATAATTTAGGATATCTGTGGGAGTTTCTGAGTACCGATTAATCTCCCTCATTCCCCTGAGTTCTGAACCAATCCAGTCAGATTTGAGCCTACGTGATTACCTTATTTCTGAAAAACCTGGCTCGGAGGGCACAGCCTGGACCTGTGATGATAAAATGGGTTTCTTATTCCTTCATCCTCTTGAAGTGAATTTTGCATCCAGTCCCCAGCCGAGGTTCCTACTGGATGAAGGAGAGGAGTCACGTGCAGCTCCAAAGGAGTATCAGAGAGGGTGAGAGGCAGGCCCAGGGTCAGCTCTGGATTGAAGATCCTTGGCTCCATGCCGCAGAGGAAGGGTCAGCCTCTTTTCTTGGGCAGGGCAAATGAGGCAGAGAGATGGGTTTTAGGGGGTGTATCTCCCTCCCCCAAACCCCAAACTTCCAAAATGAAGGAAGTCCCTATTTTATGGACATGTCCCAAAATGACGAGAAAGGAAGAACAATGGCTTAGCAATGTTTTTCTCACAAGTGTTGGTGCAAAGTATTTATTCTTCAAGACACAGTAGCTTTTGACTGCAAACTAAAAAGGAAAGTGACAAAAATGAGCTAAATTTGATGATAATGTGGTATCTTATTGAAACAAATTTTATCTAATTTTTAAATTATTAGATAGTATTTATGTTGATTGATCTCTGCAGCTTCCAGTTTAAATATTCTTGTCCCTGGTTGTGAGAGGAACATTTTAGACTTCAAATAGCTTCTCTTCTTTATTTCAGTTATTAGAGACAACTTACCGTTCAATGAATGTGTGGTCTTTTTAATAAACAAGGCTACCAGCCCACCATTTTTATTGCCTATTTGTGGGATGTATAAAAATATACATTGATATAGAGGACCTTGATATTTTTCACATAAAATATAGAACACGAAGTGCTTTATTGTTGGTCTGGATATGCATCATCTGGTATTTCAGTTCATTTTCTGTTGCAGTGTGTCCTTAAACTCACTGTACCTCAATTCCTCATCTGTAAAATAGGAATAATGAATAATACCTACCTTGTGGGGTTGTTATAAGGATTGAGTGAGTTGATACCGGTAGAAGATTTAGAACATGGTCCAGCCCCAAATAAGTAGAACATTGTCCCACCTAGGAAGGGAGCTGGGAAATGTAGTCCCTGGCTGGGCAGCTACATCCCAGCAACACCTGTACAGTGTGGAAGGGAAGCATGAGCAGGTGGACAGGCAGCCATTGTTGCTGTAGCTCTGAAGGAGGTTTCTGTTTGTCATTGCAACATTTCCGCCTGAAATGTTCTTTTGGTAAAGTAACAGAGAAGTGGTTACTTGGCCATCTTTTCCTCTTCAAGTAATGAGGAAAAGGTAGTACTTTAATTGTCAAGAATACTTTTGGAGAAGTGACTTCCACTCATGTGGTCTCTCTGGAGATATCTATGAATGTTTTGTGAGCTAGGTCTTGGTGGTGATGAAACATTGTGACCAGATTTATGCACATCGATTGTAGTTTGTTCATGAAGGGAACATTAAAATATATATGTGTGTGTGTGTATATATGTATTAGATTGCAAATGAAAATTACTTGAATGTCATTGACCGTACATGTCTTCATATGAGGTCTTTGTAGGGGAAAAAAAAACAAAGTAAAGAATTGGACTAGTTCATAATACTCCAATTTTGATTAGTTAAGAGTGAGACTGCCAAATAGCTTTTTTCTCAGTCAAATTTTTGGCTTGAATTATGTGTCTAATTACTTCGGCTCTCAAGTTTGCCCATGTTGACACAGCTAAAACAGTAGGTAACATAACTAAAACTGCAGATATTGAAAGAAATCAACCCTTCAGAGCCAAATTATAATTATCTGTACAGTGTTTTGTAGATTATAAATCAGTTTCACACTTTATTGAGTTGATTCCACATTCTACCAAGTGGGATGCAGAACGCTTTGGGGGAAAATTCAGCAGTTTTTAAAGTCAATTTAGTAAGAAACTCACATTCTTTGTCATAGAACAGTAAAGAGCTGTGCCATCATTAACTCAGTGGTTGCATTATATTTTAATTCTGCTACTTAAGGCATATAAGCTTTCATATAAGTTTACCTGACAGTTCACAAAAGATACTCTTTTACCCATAGTGTGGACACTAGCCCAAGATGTGTAAATCTGATATTCTAGTTAGCAAAAATGCAGGTTTATCCCAGTATTTTAATAATAAATAAGAGTTTAGTTCAGTTCAGTCTCTCAGTCATGTCCGACTCTCTGTGACCCCATGAACTGCAGCACGCCAGGCCTCCCTGTCCATCGCCAACCCCCAGAGTCCACCCAAACCCACGTCCATCGAGTTGGTGATGCCATCCAACCATCTCATCCTCTGTCGTCCCCTTCTCCTCCTGCCCCCAATCCCACCCAGCATCAGGGTCTTTTCCAATGAGTCAACTCCTCGCACGAGGTGGCCAAAGTATTGGAGTTTCAGCTTCAACATCAGTCCTTCCAATGAACACTCAGGATTGATCTCCTTTAGGATGGACTGATTGGATCTCCTTGCAGTCCAAGGGACTCTCAAGAGTCTTCTCCAACGCCACAGTTCAAAAGCATCAATTCTGCGGCGCTCAGCTTTCTTCACCGTCCAACTCTCACATCCATACATGACTACTGCAAAAACCATAGCTTTGATTAGATGGACCTTTGTTGGCAGAGTGATGTCTCTGCTTTTTAATATGCTGTCTAGGTTGGTCATAATTTTCCTTCCAAGGAGTAAGCGTCTTTTAATTTCATGGCTGCAATCACCATCAGCAGTGATTTTGGAGCCCAAAAAATTAAAGTCTGACACTGTTTCCACTGTTTCCCTATCTATTTGCCATGAAGTGATGGGACCAGATGCCATGATCTTAGTTTTCTGAACGTTGAGCTTTAAGCCAACTTTTTCACTCTCCTCCTTCACCTTCATCGAGAGGCTCTTTAGTTCTTCTTCACTTTCTGCCATAAGGGTGGTGTCATCTGCATATCGGAGGTTATTGATATTTCTCCCAGCAATCTTGATTCCAGCTTGTGTTTCTTCCAGCCCAGTGTTTCTCATGATGTACCCTACATATAAGTCAGATAAGCAGGGTGACAATATACAGCCTTGACATACTCCTTTTCCTATTTGGAACCAGTCTGTTGTTCCATGTCCAGTTCGACTGTTGCTTCCTGACCTGCATACAGGTTTCTCAAGAGACAGGTCAGATGGTCTGGTATTCCCATCTCTTTCACCATTTGCCACAGTTTATTGTGATCCCCACAGTCAAAGGCTTTGGCATAGTCAATAAAGCAAAAATAGATGTTCTTCTGGAACTCTCTTGCTTTTTCGATGATCCAGCGGATATTGACAATTTGATCTCTGGTTCCTCTGCCTTTTCTAAAACCAGCTTGAACATCCGGAAGTTCACGGTTCACGTATTGCTGAAGCCTGGCTTGGAGAATTTTGAGCATTACTTTACTAGCATGTGAGATGAGTGCAATTGTGCGGTAGTTTGAGCATTCTTTGGCATTGCCTTTCTTTGGGATTGGAATGAAAACTGACCTTTTCCAGTCCTGTGGCCACTGCTGAGTTTTCCAAATTTGCTGGCATATCGAGTGCAGCACTTTCACAGCATCATCTTTCAGGATTTGAAATAGCTCAACTGGAATTCCATCACCTCCACTAGCTTTGTTCGTAGTGATGCTTTCTAAGGCCCACTTGACTTCCCATTCCAGGATGTCTGGCTCTAGGTGAGTGATCACACCATCGTGATTATCTGGGTCGTGAAGATCTTTTTTGTACAGTTCTTCTGTGTATTCTTGCCACCTCTTCTTAATATCTTCTGCTTCTGTTAGGTCCATGCCATTTCCGTCCTTTGTCGGGCCTATCTTTGCATGAAATGTTCCTTTGGTATCTCTAATTTTCTTGAAGAGATCTCTAGTCTTTCTCAATCTGTTGTTTTCCTCTATTTCTTTGCATTGATCACTGAGGAAGGCTTTCTTATCTCTCCTTGCTATTCTTTGGAACTCTGCATTCAGATGGGAATATCTTTCCTTTTCTCCTTTGCTTTTTGCTTCTCTTCTCTTCCCAGTTATCTATAAGACCTCCTCAGACAGCCATTTTGCTTTTTTGCATTTCTTTTCCATGGGGATTGTCTTGATCCCTGTCTCCTGTACAATGTCACGAACCTCTGTCCATAGTTCATCAGGCACTCTGTCTATCAGATTTAGTCCCTTAAATCTATTTGTCACTTCTACTGTATACTCATAAGGGATTTGATCTAGGTTATACCTGAATGGCCTAGTCGTTTTCCCTACCTTCTTCAATTTATGTCTGAATTTGGCAATAAGCAGTTCATGATCTGAGCCACTGTCTGCTCCCGGTCTTGTTTTTGCTGACTGTATAGAGCTTCTCCATCTTTGGCTGCAAAGAATGTAATCAATCTGATTTCGGTGTTGACCATCTGGTGATGTCCATGTGTAGAGTCTTCTCTTGTGTTGTTAGAAGAGGGTGTTTGCTATTACCAGTGCGTTCCTTGGCATAACTCTATTAGCCTTTGCCCTGCTTCATTCTGTACTCCAAGGCCAAATTTGCCTGTTATGCCAGGTGTTTCTTGACTTCCTACTTTTGCATTCCAGTCTCCTATAATGAAAAGGACATCTTTTTTGGGTGTTAGTTCTAGAAGTCTTGTAGGTCTTCATAGAACCATTCAACCTCAGCTTCTTTGGCATATTGGTCCGGGTGTAGACTTGGATTAGTAGTTTTCCTTTATTAACACAAAAGAAAGGCATAGGTAGATAAAACCTTTAGATAATCTTAAATCCTTGTTTTAGTCGCCATGTTCCATCATCCTATTAATGGTTTTTCTATTTTTTTTCTGAAAGTGTCAGGAATGAAGTATTAGAGAATGGACTGAATATTCACATCTTTTCCTATCTCTTGTCCTATTCTGTCATCTTCTCTTGGCTAAGATAATGAGATGGTCTAAACAGGGTAGAAGGAAGAAGAAAGACCTTTAATGAAAAGCCAAGATAAATCAGCCCCTGAATACCTGAGAAATGACAGTGCTCCCACCTATTTTTAACTTTGTGGGTTTGTCTCATTAAGTCTTAGATACAGAGATAAGAGTTGGCAACTCAGGAGGGGACCCTGCAGTGTCTTCAGGTTACTGTCCACTTAATGGAAAACCTACTTCTGATACTCTGTTATTGAAAAAAATATCTTTCATGAGATATGTATTTGAAGTCTTAATCCAAAATGAGAATATTTCTATCTGTGGTGGTGATGGTAGTTTAGTTGCTAAGTCATGTCCGATTCTTGAGACCCTATGGCCTGTAGCATGCCAGGCTCTCCTCTGTTCATGGAATTTTCCAGGCAAGAATACTGGAATGGGTAGCCATTTCCTTCTCCAGGAGATATTTCCAACCCATGGATCAAACCCAGGTCTCCTGCATTGCAGGAGCCACCAGGGAAGTCCTATTTATATCTGTAAATGAATATTATTGGTGGTTTAAAGTGAGTTCTCATTTGTTTGTCAGAAATTAGCTTTTTGCATCGGAAGATGCATAATAGTTATATGATGATTCCTTATTTATTGGAACAGCTACAGTAAATTACATGATATAGACTATATTTAGTTTTTTCTTAATTAGATTTAATAAGATTGTTTTTACTATTACAAGAAATAAATGATGAGAATTTTTCTTCTGGTGTAACTAACTAGGTATTTTAACAGTTTATAACTAATGAGACAGAATACCCATATGTCTCATAGATTTACACTTGATTGTTTTGGGAGTTTTTACCTAAGGAGCCACTTAAAATACTTAAGGAAACAATAGTGTACTTAAAGCCTAATTTATGAATTCCTGTAAGGTAAGGAATTAATTAACAAATTTGCTATTATAGTAATTTACAGACAACCATCTGAAATGCATTGCTGTGAAATTTGACTGTAACATCATTCATTAGAAACAGAATGCAGTATAAGTTGGTCATAGCTTGAGCCTCCTCAAAGTGAGAGAAAGTGAAAGTCGCTCAGTCGTGTCTGACTCTTTGTGACCCCATGGACTATATAGTCCATGGAATCCTCCAAGCCAGAATACTGGATATGGGTAGCCTTTCCCTTCTCCCGGGGATCTTCCCAACCCAGGGATCAAATCCAGGTCTCCCACATTGCAGGCGGATTTTTTAACAGCTGAGCTACAAGGGAAGCCCAAGAATACTGGAGGGGGCAGCCTATCCCTTGTCCAACGGATTTCCCGACCCAGGAATCAAACTGGGGTCTCCTGCGTTGCAGACAGATTCTACCAGCTGAGCTGTCAGGGAAGCCTAATGAGCCTCCTCAAAGGGAGTGCAATTGCTGATTCACTGAAGAGCTCTATTTACCTAGAGTTTATTCACAGGGATCCCAGAGACATAACCACAGCGTTTCATAAGTAATACATCTTTTTGTTTTTTTCTAATCCCTAAATTTTCCATCTCTAAGATGCCAAAAGACTCCCTTATTGACTAATAATATTATTTGTAGGTTATCCACATTCTTTGAGAACTTGAGATGTTCAGTAATGAAGGATAGGCCTGTGTCTCAGTCTCACTCATCTTGGGGGATGAGTCATAGTCTGGGAGCTTCCTAGAGGAGAAAAACTATAACCTAAAAGATGCACAGTCACAGTTGCATGATTTAGCATCATATTCTAAGGAATCAGCCAGCAGCAAAGATTTCCTCTTGGTGTACTTTTTTTTTCCCCCTTAAATTTTGGAGAAGGAGAGGAAGTAATTAAGACTGTCATGGAACTTAGTTTGGAGAGACGTAAATTGTTATTTTGACCTGCTTTTGCTTCTTCAGTAGCACTCAAATTACCTAATAAAGTAATGAGCACATTGAAGGCAGTTATATGTACTTGTTGGTAAGTTGAACAATGGAATTGGCATACAATGAACAAGTTTGTAAATAAAAGTGACTAAAGAGTCAAAGAAAAATCTATGAGGTATAACAACTCATGCAGATTTAAAAACATCTCAGGATCATTCAGGGCTTCCCAGATGGCTCAGTGGTAAAGAATCTGTCTGTTAAGCAGGAGAAGTAGATTCGATTCCTAGATTGGAAGATCCCTTGGAGAAAGGAATGGCAACCCACTCCAGTATTTTTGCGTGGGAAACCCCATGGATGGAGGAAACTGGCGGGCTACAGTCCATGGGTTTGCCAAGAGTTGGACACTCAGAGATACTGATCATGCATGCATGCATACATATATGATATAAAAACCAACAGATTTTTTAAATGTTCTGTAGGCAAAGCATTACTTGACTAAAAATTTTATTTTTTCAGCATTCATGTCCTCAGCCTCCACATATAAAAAGTAATTTCAGTGCTATTGTCTTCAAATGTTCTATTCATATTTTATGATTTTTTTTAGTCTATATATTCTCAGAAGTAGTTACAAAAGGCAGTGGCAATAAATAATGCCTGGCATGCTCCAGTCTAAAATAAAATGGTTCTTCAACAATTTAAGAGTAGATATTTCTTCTCATTGTGTTTCTTTATTGTCTCGTAATTTTAAAAGCACAGTGCAAAATGACATGAATTCACCCATATATGAGTAATTCTTCTGAGAATGTCCTGTCATATCCACAAGAAGCATAATTGGAATTGCATATGATCCTTTTTATTTACTGATAAGGATAATTGAACAAGTATTTCAGCAAACATTTCACCAGATGGGAGAAGTTACCCCATTCCACTACTTATTTGAAATTTACAGTGAGAATATTCACAGTAAAAGAATAATCTTTATGACCTCCAGCAACAGCTTGGCATTTTATTATGAAATATTCTCATGGCTGAAGATACAACATTCTGTTGCTAAAGTGCCTTGCACACTACCATTTGTATGCAACATGTGGGCGTTTAATAAATACTAGTTGATGATAAGACTTAATTTAGGCATGACATTTTATGAATACGTATGATTCACATACCTCCATGGGGTTCAGAGATGCACTTGGGTTTTAACTGTATAAAAGTTAAGGAGCCACTGGCACCTTAAAAAGCAATGCCTGCACTTCTTGCACAGCTCAGATTGATGGGTTTACCAACAACTCTTACTTATTATTAGTCCACCTGCTGAAGACTCCTGTAGAGGCCTATGGGTTTTTTGACTACAGTTGGTTCCCTGCTTCTACCCAACCGTTTCTCAAACAATGTACCAAAATATCAGCTGGAGAATGAGAATGTAAATGGGTTGTCACTTGCGTTGGCTATTAGAGAAATAATTCACAATATAGATTTTGAGATGATGGATGACTTCAATATAGGAAGGAATTCACAAAACTACACAATTCTTAAAATATTCAAGGCTGCAAGCCTTTTGGTAAATAAACCTGATTTGAAATTTTAAATATTTATTTTCATTTCTGAGTACTTGCTCAGTTCAGTTCAGTTCAGTTCAGTTACTCAGTCGTGTCCGACTCTTTGCGACCCCTAAACTGCAGCACGCCAGGCCTCCCTGTCCATCACCAGCTCCCAGAGTTTGCCAAAACTCATGTCCATTGAGTCGGTGATGCCATCTAACCATCTCATCCTCTGTCGTCCCCTTCTCCTCCTGCCTTCAATCTTTCCCAACATCAGGATCTTTTCAAATAAGTCAGCTGTTTGCATCAGGTGGCCAAAATACTGGAGTTTCAGCTTTAACATCAGTCCTTCCAATGAACACCCAGGACCGATTTCCCTTATGATGGACTGGTTGGATCTCCTTGTAATCCAAGGGACTCTCAAGAGTCTTCTTCAACACCACAGTTCAGAAGCTTCAATTCTTCTGCACTCAGCCTTGTTTATAGTCCAACTCTCACATCCATACATGACTACTGGAAAAGCCATAGACTTGACTAGATGGATCTTTGTTGGCAAAGTAATGTCTCTGCTTTTTAATATGCTGTCTAGGTTGGTCGTAACTTTCCTTCCAAGGAGTAAGCATTTTTTAATTTCATGGCTGCAATCACCATGTGCAGTGATTTTGGAGCCCAAAAAAATAAAGTCTGACACTGTTTCCACTGTTTCCCCATCTATTTGCCATGAAGTGATGGGACCGGATGCCATGATCTTAGTTTTCTGAATGTTGAGCTTTAAGCCAACTTTCTCACTCTCCTCTTTCACTTTCATCAAGAGACTCTTTAGTTCTTCTTCACTTTCTGCCATAAGGGTGGTGTCATCTGCATATCTGAGGTTATTGGTATTTCTCCCGGCAATGTTGATTCCAGCTTGTGCTTCCTCCAGCCCAGCGTTTCTCCTGATGTACTCTGCATATAAGTTAAATAAGCAGGGTGACAATATACAGCCTTGACGTACTCCCTTCCCAATTTGGAACCAGTCTGTTGTTCCATGTCCAGTTCTAACTGTTGCTTCCTGACCTGCATACAGATTTCTCAAGAGGCAAGTCAGGTGGTCTGGTATTCCTAGCTCTTTCTTTCATAATTTTCCACAGTTTGTGTTGTTCCACACAGTCAAAGGCTTTGGCATAGTCAATAAAGCAGAAATAGATGTTTTTCTGGAACTCTCTTGCTTTTTCTGTGATCCAGCAAATGTTGGCATTTGATCTCTGGTTCCTCTGCCTTTTCTAAAACCAGCTTGAACATCTGGAAGTTCACGGTTCACGTATTGCTGAAGCCTGGCTTGGAGAATTTTGAGCATTACTTTACTAGCTAATCATTATTAATTTCCATGAATTTCTAACTTATGAAAATAAAGATATATATACACACACATACATATGTACATAAAGCTTGACCATAACATTAATATTTTAGTTGATTAATTCTGGGAAAGAACCATAAAAATGAGTAGAGTTCTGAAACTATTGAACTGGCCTTAATGCAAACTTGATATTTTTCTAGATCCCAACTCTCTAAATATAAGGAAATCATGCATTAATCATTGAAATTTCAAGTCCTATGTTGTTTTTGGTTTATTTGTTCTATTGTGTTCCCCATATGTGGCATGTACTCCACATGACAATCTTTTTCTTAATACTCAGACTTTCCCATGGCTTTGCTTATTCTGTGTTCTCTACCTGAGGAGGGTGGGACTGCATCTCCTCCTGTTGCCATCCTATCCATCCACCTAAACACCAGCTCCTCTGGAACGCTCCTCCATGTTCCACAAGTCAGAAAGGACCGCTTTGTTCTCTGTGTTCCCACGGCACAGTGTCCTTCGTGTATCTTCTGAGTGTTACCTTTCATCACAGCTGTATCCAATGTATTGTACCAGTCTGTGTCTTACCTTGTATCATGAGACCTGCTTATTGATGATGTATCTTTTGCAGATGGGATTCCAGTGACCACATGATGGATCAAAGCAGAATCTTTTCCCCCCTCAAACCAACTAAGAGGTGCCTGGGCCTTTGATGTTGTCTGAGATTGTGTAGACAGTTATGTGATGAAGCCAAAGAGAAGTAATACTTTTTGTTTTAATTGTTTATTTTTAATCTTAAGCAGAACAAAATCTGCATGGTCTCTCGTATTAGACTGCATCTAGCATTCTACTTTCTCAGCTTCTTGCACAATGGGACAGATTCTGCATGGAGCAGGGCTTGCTCCTTCTGGGTTCCAGCACATTGCTCATCAATTATTCTGGAATTCTAGTGGCAAAATAGTCATTGCTGGGGAAAGTGGCCATGAAATTTTTTTTTTTCATTTATAATGAGGTTTAGTGGTGAATCTTTTCATATTCATGTTCAGAAAGAACCTCAGAAACACTGTGTATTGATAACTGACTTGATTCAGGTGCCAAATCAAAAAGCATCTTTCTTAAAGTATGTATGTTAATAGTGTCTTGAAAAACACCCTAATGGGAATTGAAGGGCAGAATAACATGACTTCATGTAAAAGACTTTCCGGCTATTACTGTTTCCATTTCAGTTCAGTTCAGTTCAGTCGCTCAGTCGTGTCTGACTCTTTGCGACCCCATGAACTGCAGCACGCCAGGCCTCTCTGTCCATCACCAACTCCTGGAGTCTACTCAAACCCATGTCCAACGAGTCAGTGATGCCATCCAACCATCTCATCCTCTGTTGTCCCCTTCTCCTCCTGCCCCCAATCCTACCCAGCATTAGGGTCTTTTCCAATGAGTCAACTCTTCGCATGAGGTGGCCGAAGTATTGGAGTTTCAGCTTCAACATCAGTCCTTCCAATGAACAAATACTCATGACTTCCATGGTGGCTCAGTGGTAAAGAATCAGCCTGCCAATGCAGGAGTCACGGGTTCGATCCCTGGGTTGGGAAGATCCACTGAGAAGGAAACGGCAACCCACTCCAGTATTCTTGCCTGGGAAATCCCATGGACAGAGGAGCCTGACAGGCTCACAAAAGAGTCACAAAAGAGTTGGATATGGCTTAGTGACTAAACAACAACAAATACCCTACAGAGAACTTCATTCTTTTTAGTAATTGTCTATATTAGCTCAAACTGCTATAACAAACTACCATAACATAGGAGGCTTATAAACAACAGAAATTTATTTCTCCCATTTCTGAAGCCTGGAAGTCTAAGACCAGGATGACCGTTCTGGTGAGGGCTCTTTTCTGGGTTGTAGAATTCTGCTGGGTTGCCACATGGTGGAGAGCAGAGAGCAGCAAGCAGCAAGCTCTCTGGTGAGTCTTACAAGGGCACTGATCCCATTCATGAGGGCTTTACTCTTATGACCTTGTTTAATCCTAATTACCTCCCCAAAGCTCTGCTCCCTCATGCCATCACATTGAGGGGTAGGATTTCAACATATAAATTTGGGAGGACACAGTCTATAACAGTAATGAATACTTAAAAAAAAAATATTGGAACTGCCTAAGTTCCAATTCTTCTTCAGCTATTTATAAAGTAATCAACTTACTATGGTTTGTCCAAGACACTCCCAGTTTTAGCACTGAAAGCCCTACCTCCTGGAAAACCCCCTAGTCCTGGGCAAGCTAAGATGATTATGACCCTAGAAATCTGGTGTCATGTTCAAGACATATACTTTGTCTATTCTCAGTTTTCCCATCTACAAAATGAGGATAACAATAGTGCCTGCCCCACAGGATTTTTAAAAAGTTAATGTATGTAAAGCTATTAGCACAGTGCTTAGCACACAGGAATGTTAAATAAATCTAGCTATCGTCATTCTTATTATTAGCTAGTATAATGTCTTTGAAACAATGAGACACACAGAATTAAATAAAAGGAGGTGAAGAGAACCATATTAACATGTTAGTGAAAAAACTCAAGGCCCTGATACAATCATTTCACGGGTAAGACTCCCCTGCCTCATCCCTGAGCCGTTGATAGAGTAGAAGTTGGGGTGGGGGATGAGGGTGAGGAGATGTGTAGCCCTCTAAACACAGTCCAGGCCTATGGGCAAAGATGACAGAAATAGACCAGGTCAATGGCCATGATGCATCCGTCATTCTAAGGTAGAGCTACACATCAGTTACTTCTAGTGGTCCAGCCTTGTGAGGGCAGGACAGGTGATCTAAATCCTGATTGTAGTCATTGGACCATGACCACATGTTTGAAGAGCTGTATTAAAAGATACAGTTGTTTTGAGGCCCTATTTTTGTGTTGCCAAAGAAAAGATTTCTTTGTTAACCTAGTCATTCAGTAAGAATTACTGAACTCTTATTAAGAGCTAACTACCGTGCTAAGGATGCAGAGACAGAAGGACCATTCTTGTCTTCAAATATCTCCCAGTCTAGTGTGACTATAAGTTGGTAGACAGTCATTTGATACAATTTGTCACTGGCTGGTTTACTGATGTATGTGGCTTTTCACATGAACTTGACAACCATGGCGCATACAGAGAGATCAGGTACTCTGGTAGTAGACTTATCCTAGGGTTTTTATGCAAGTGTATAGTATTTGCACATTGGCAAATGTAATATTAGCCCATGGGCAGGGGTAGGAAGAACAAAGCAGTTGAAATATAGAGAGGAAAAATTCAAGGATTCCATATGTTTCAACAAAAGAAGACAAAAAAATTCATATTGCCTCTTCTCATTCTTTAGGTCTCAGCCTAAATGTCACCATCTAAGAGTGACCTGAACATCTTTTCTAAAGTCACCTATCCTTCCCCACTGATAACCTTTTATTTTTTCTCTTATCCAGTTGTTTGTTTCCTTCAGAGCACTTCTTATAACTGTTAGTTATTTTGCTTGTCTGCTGTATTAGTTAGGGTATAGGCTGAGTCTCTATAATAAAGAGATACAAAAACAGAGTAACTCAAACAAGTTCAAAGTTTATTTCTGTCTTATTTGACAGTCCAGAGGCAGGTGAACAGTCATGTAAGGGTCTGTTCCAGGGCTCCCGATTCCTTCTGTCTTCTTGCCCATCTTCTCCACGTGTGTTGTCTTCATCACTGTTAAAGTCAGCCCAAAGAGATCTTGTTCATGGACTGGGTCACGAGAAGGGCAAGGAAAGTGGAGGGCAACTAGCTTTTTTTTTTTTTTTTTAATTTATTTATTTATTTTTGGCTGAGTCAGGTCTTAGTTGAGGCACTTGGGATCTTTCCTTGCTGAGCACGAGCTTCTATCTAGTTGCAATGTGTGGGCTCAGTAGTGTGGCTCCCGGACTTAGTTGCCCTGCAGCACGTGAGATCTTAGTTCCCTGACAAGGGATGGAACTCACATCCCCTGCACTGGAAGGCATATTCTTAACCACTGGACCACCAGGGAAGTCCCAACCAGCTCCATCTTGAAGCACGTGATGTAGAGGCACACACCTCAGTTCTGTTCAGATCGAGGTCTACACCTAGAGGGAGGTTGGAAAGTTAGTCTTTAGCTAGGTGGCCATATGCTAAAATTCCTTGAGGGAGTCTGTTGCAAAGAGAAGAGGGACAGGATAAACATTGGGGGTCAATTAAAAGTCCTTGCCATGCCAGCATAGTTGTGGTTTTGTTTGTTGCTTGTTGTTTGTTTCTGTCCTCTGTGGAGTCAGGGACTACATATCTGTCTTATTCACTGTTATTTCCCCAGAAACTGGAATAAGTGCCTAGTGTATAGGAGGTATTCAGTATATATTGAATGAATGTAGTTGAACAACTAAACACTGAAAAATATCATTTGTTATATCATAATCAGGTTTGGCTTTTCATAAATCTCATGGTACTACTAAATAGTGGTTTTAGAATTCATGTGGTTATCGATTGGCATGATCTAACATAGTGACTGGCAGGCATATAACAAGTATTCAACAAATGCTATTTTCTTCCATTATTTTTAGTTAAGAAGAAAAGATTCATGTTTAGAATACAAATATATTTCAAGAAATAACATTGAAATAATCTTGACATTCAGAGAAGAAATATGAAACATTAAATAATTAACCTTAAAGGTTATCATTTTCAAAAATTAGGTCTCTCTAGGGTTATCTGACAAACAATGACCAACAGCCAACCAGCAATTGGAGAGCCATGTTTTAATTATTGGTTTCTTCTCAAAATATAAGTGAATCTTATTGGCATCTGACTTATCAACTTCCAGGTAAATAAAAAATTTTGAATAAAATAATTGAATTTGGAGCAAAAATAATAAAAACAAAGATAGAATAGGGGGTATTATTGACTCTGGCCTATTCCTATCTATACACTGAGGAAAAGGAAAGCTTGATTCTGTGTTTTCTTTCCAGTTGCTTTTTTCAAGAACCATTTCTTTTGAAAACGACTTTGTGTTAAGGTAAGGGACAGATTAAAATTTCAGCCAATTGTTAACCAAATTAAAATAATAAATGAGATTGACTTTTGTTTGTGGCTCAATCTGTTAACTTAATCCTTAAATAGAACAAAGTACAGTTCTTAGGAGTCATCATTAGAAGGCTTCACACAGCAAATGTAGGAGATAATGTCCTGCAGGTTATTTTTAGGAGTTTTTTAAAAACCATGAAAACTTAATGCTCATATTGAATTATTGACATAGTAATTGGCTGCTGGTTCCTCTTCCAGAATGCATTTGGTTTTGGCTTCTGCTCTCATTTTATGAAATCTTATGGAACAAAGAAATGTCAGCAGGCTCTGCAAGCTCTTATTCATTGATGATTTTATCCAGACCATTTTAACTGTTCACATACTAACTTGGTTAGGGAGTCTATTTTTTGGTCTTCAAACCTGACAGATTCATTTCAGACTACTCAGAAAGGATAAATGTAACATAGTGTCCACTGCTACATATTCCAAAATATGTGGAAATTAAAATAACTATCTGAATATATTTGACCAAACAGAACATCAAAGCATCAAAGCTTCTGTCCTTGGAAATATATTACCTATACTTTAGCCTATGCAAATTCCCCCACATCCTTCAAGACTGAGCTCAAATCCCTTCATTTCTGTGAAACTTCCCTAGCCAGGCACTTTTGTATTAAAGGACTTTCTTTTGAACTGCACCTTCTCTGGTCTCTTTGAGAGCTGTGTTATCTTGAGCCTAGAACTCCAGGCTATACTTAAATTCTTCTAGTACTAGTGAATGTTTACTATTATTTCATGGCATCTGCTGAAACCACTCTCTCTCTCTCTCTCAGTGTTTGTGTAATTTTATATTTAAAAAATGTTATCAGTTCAGTTCAGTCGCTCAGTCGTGTCCGCCTCCTTGCAAACCCATGAATAGCAGCACACCAGGCTTCCCTGTCCATCACCAACTCCCGGAGTTTACCCAAACTCATGTCCATCGAGTCGGTGATGCCATCCAGCCATCTCATCCTCTGTCATCCCCTTCTCCTCCTGCCCCCAATCCTTCCCAGCATCAGGGTCTTTTCCAATGAGTCAGCTCTTCGCATGAGGTGGCCAAAGTATTGGAGTTTCAGCTTCAACATCAGTCCTTCCAATGAACACTCAGGGCTGATCTCCTTTAGGATGGACTGGTTGGATCTCCTTGCAGTCCAAGGGACGCTCAAGAGTCTTCTCCAACACCACAGTTCAAAAACATCAATTCTTCCGTGCTCAGCTTTCTTTATAGTCAAACTCTCACAACCATACATGACTACTGGAAAAACTATAGCCTTGACTAGATGGACTTTTGTTGGCAAAGTAATGTCTCTGCTTTTTAATATGCTGTCTAGGTTGGTCGTAACTTTCCTTCCAAGGAGTAAGTGTCTTTTAATTTCATGGCTGCAATCACCATCTGCAGTGATTTTGGAGCCCAAAAAATTAAAGTCTGACACTGTTTCCACTGTTTCTCCATCTATTTGCCATGAAGTGATGGGACCAGATGCCATGATCTTAGTTTTCTGAACGTTGAGCTTTAAGCCAACTATTTTACTCTCTTCTCTCACTTTCATCAAGAGGCTTTTTAGTTCTTCTTCACTTTCTGCCATAAGGGTGGTGTCATCTGCATATCTGAAGTTATTGATATTTCTCCCGGCAATCTTGATTCCAGCTTGTGCTTCCTCTAGCCCAGCATTTCTCATAATGTACTCTGCATATAAGTTAAATAAGCAGTGTGACAAATATACAGCCTTGACATACTCCTTTTCCTATTTGGAACCAGTCTGTTGTTCCATGTCCAGTTCTAACTGTTGCTTCCTGACCTGCATACAGGTTTCTCAAGAGGCAGGTCAGGTGGTCTGATATTCCCATCTCTTCTCAGTGATCATGTAATATTGCTTTTATAAGTTTTTTAAAAATCACAAATTCATTTGACATGACTCCCAAACCTGTATAGTGCCATCGTGGGATCTATTACTGGACTAATTGTTCTAAAACAATCACTGGATCCTTTTTTCCTACCGTCACTATGAAGCCCTCACACTGGCTTCATAATCCCAGCCACCCCTTCTGGCCTGAGTTCCCACCGCTTCCCAAGCACTTCTGTTGGAGTTGGGATTCTTTCCTTCTCATTACTTCATCTTTACCTTTGCTATTATTTTTTGCTCCCCAAATAACTTCCTACTGCTTTTCTCTGCCTCTCTAAAATCATATGTGTTTTCAAATCCCCAGTGTAAGTTTCACTTTCCTCACAATAGCCATCCTTCTCCAAATTCCCAAAGCACAGTGTGTTTTTGTTGATCATCATGCATGTAGCTTGTACTAGAGAAGTGTGATATTTTAGTTATCCCCTTCAAATGTGCAGTTGATTGAAATGTTGCATTGATGTCAGAAATTATGTGTTTTGGAACTATTGCTTATTATTTATTGTTCTTTATATTCTTGGAGATAGAAAATGGGAAGAAAGGAAATAGAAAATGGGAAGAAAGGAAATCTTGATGTAATTTTCTAACTGAACATACACCAGTTGTATCAGTACTCCCAAACTCTGGCACATCAATGGCTGAGTTACTGTCTTGCTTTAAACACACAGTTTCTTTGACCCATAGATCAGATAGTTCAGAGGAGCAAAATGAATGCTATTGTTGATGAAGGACACTAATCTTTCTTTTCTTTCCCCCTGATTAGTACAGCTACCTCTGGCCTCCATTTTCTGTACACCTTAATAGAATAAATTTTATACATACATTTTGATTGTGACTGCATGTGAGTGTGTGTTTGTGAGTGTGTTCAAGTCAAATGATTTGCCTTTAAGTTTACCATAAACCTGAATTCCAGGTTTATGTTAATTTGTCTTCACATGTCATTCACCTGTTTCTATTCTTATAACTTGCTTTCCACATGAGATTATGCTTAAAATTAGGGACACTCAAAACCCCAAATTAAATTTCAGATATTCTAGAACAGGAGTTAGATTTGGAAAACTTGAGGAAGAAGGCATACTGTATAAACACAGAGTGGTAGCTAATGATAATCATGTTATCAGGTCTGACCCCAAAAAGGGTCCTCCTAACCAGTGTCGCTCATGCCGATAGAACAAGGCTTGAGTTTTCATTTAGGAAGCTAAGGAAAGCTTTATTTGATAAAGAATGGAGGGATGGGTGCTCCAGCTCCAGAGCACATGCTCTCCTTAACAGGCTATGGGCGTAGCTATTTTATAGGGCTCTCATCAGTGGGGAGAGGGAAAGCGGTGGAGTTCTTGCAGGGGGAGTGCCCAGCGTCTCTGCTCATGGCCCGCTGCTGCCATCTTGAATTAAGTACTGTGCGCAGCATTTCTGCCCACAGCACACCTCCCTGAGGTGTTGGCACAGGTTTGTTGCACTGGGACCTTGGATCTGAAGGTCCGGTGTTCAGGCCTCTGCCTGTGGCGCCAGTGAGCAAATGAAACTAGACTAAGCATAAAGGTAAAGAAAAAAGGTTAGACTTTATTACCCAGATTCTATTTTTATTTCCTAGGAATTGTTAGTGGGCTTTGTTGGTGACAAAACCATTCAGTCTCCTTTAATCCTCACATCCTTGTCTGGAGAATCCCATGGGCAGAGGAACCTGGCGGGCTACTGTCCATGCGGTGGCAAAGAGTCACAACTGAGCACGTGTGCGCGTGCACACACACACACACACACACACACACACAAGCATGCAATTTGAATATTAGTTTTTGTTATCTTCCTTTTGCAAATGGAGAAAGAGGTTTCCTGAGAATTTAATGACTTATTAAAGGTCAGCAACTTGATGGACATAGAACGCCTCTCACACCTGTGACTTTTCAGTCATAAAATACCACACTGAAAGCACCCTCACCCACCACACCACACCATATCTTGCTCCTCCATACAGCCTGCTCTGTCATGTCAGGCTACAAACAGCACAGCACAGCACAGACCCTGCCATGCCACACCAGGGCATGCTGTGCCATACTTCAAAGACACCATGTCATGTCCTGTGCCATGTCATCTTTCTAACAGAATCATCCATCAGTCATCCTTTTTTGTCATTCCTTATGTGCCTTCTGGAATGCAAAAGTAGGAAATCAAGACACACCTGGCGTAACAGGCAAATATGGCCTTGGAGTACAGAATGAAGCAGGGCAAAGGCTAATAGAGTTTTGCCAAGAGAACGCACTAGTCATAGCAAACAACCTCTTCCAACAACACAAGAGAAGACTCTACACGTGGACATCACCAGATGGTCAACACCGAAATCAGATTGATTATATTCTTTGAGCCAAAGATGGAGAAGCTCTATACAGTCAGCAAAAACAAGACTGGGAGCAGACAGTGGCTCAGATCAAGAACTGCTTATTGCCAAATTCAGACTTAAATTGAAGAAAGTAGGGAAAACCACTAGTCCATTCAGGTATGACCTAGATCAAATCCCTTATGAGTATACAGTAGAAGTGTCAAATAGATTTAAGGGACTAGATCTGATAGAGTGCCTGATGAACTATGGACAGAGGTTCATGACATTGTACAGGAGACAGGGATCAAGACAATCCCCATGGAAAAGAAATGCAAAAAAGCAAAATGGCCGTCTCAGGAGGCCTTACAGATAGCTGGGAAGAGAAGAGAAGCGAAAAGCAAAGGAGAAAAGGAAAGATATTCCCATCTGAATGCAGAGTTCCAAAGAATAGCAAGGAGAGATAAGAAAGCCTTCCTCAGTGATCAGTGCAAACAAATAGAGGAAAACAACAGATTGGGAAAGACTAGAGATCTCTTCAAGAAAATTAGAGATACCAAAGGAACATTTCATGCAAAGATAGGCTCAATAAAGGACAGAAATGGTATGGACCTAACAGAAGCAGAAGATATTAAGAAGAGGTGGCAAGAATACACAGAAGAACTGTACAAAAAAGATCTTCACGACCCAGATAATCACGATGGTGTGATCACTCACCTAGAGCCAGACATCCTGGAATGTGAAGTCAAGTGGGCCTTAGAAAACATCACTACGAACAAAGCTAGTGGAGGTGATGGAATTCCAGTTGAGCTATTTCAAATCCTGAAAGATGATGCTGTGAAAGTGCTGCACTCGATATGCCAGCAAATTTGGAAAACTCAGCAGTGGCCACAGGACTGGAAAAGGTCAGTTTTCATTCCAATCCCAAAGAAAGGCAATGCCAAAGAATGCTCAAACTACTGCACAATTGCACTCATCTCACATGCTAGTAAAGTAATGCTCAAAATTCTCCAAGCCAGGCTTCAGCAATACGTGAACCGTGAACTTCCAGATGTTCAAGCTGGTTTTAGAAAAGGCAGAGGAACCAGAGATCAAATTGCCAATATCCGCTGGATCATCGAAAAAGCAAGAGAGTTCCAGAAAAACATCTATTTCTGCTTTATTGACTATGCCAAAGCCTTTGACTGTGTGGATCACAATAAACTGTGGCAAATGGTGAAAGAGATGGGAATACCAGACCATCTGACCTGTCTCTTGAGAAACCTGTATGCAGGTCAGGAAGCAACAGTTCGAACTGGACATGGAACAGCAGACTGGTTCCACATAGGAAAAGGAGTACGTCAAGGCTGTATATTGTCACCCTGCTTATTTAACTTATATGCAGGGTACATCAGGAGAAACGCTGGGCTGGAAGAAACACAAGCTGGAATCAAGATTGCCGGGAGAAATATCACTAACCTCCGATATGCAGATGACACCACCCTTATGGCAGAAAGTGAAGAAGAACTGAAGAGCGTCTTGATGAAAGTGAAAGAGGAGAGTGAAAATGTTGGCTTAAAGCTCAACGTTCAGAAAACTAAGATCATGGCATCTGGTCCCGTCACTTCACGGGAAATAGATGGGGAAACAGTGTCAGACTTTATGTTTTTGGGCTCCAAAATCACTGCTGATGGTGATTGCAGCCATGAAATTAAAAGACGCTTACTCCTTGGAAGGAAGGTTATGACCAACCTAGACAGCATATTAAAAAGCAGAGACATTACTTTGCCAACAAAGGTCCGTCTAGTCAAGGCTATGGTTTTTCCAGTGGTCATATATGGATGTGAGAGTTGGACGGTGAAGAAAGCTGAGCGCTGCAGAATTGATGCTTTTGAACTGTGGTGTTGGAGAAGACTCTTGAGAGTCCCTTGGACTGCAAGGAGATCCAATCAATCCTTCCTAAAGGAGATCAATCCTGGGTGTTCATTGGAAGGACTGATGTTGAAGCTGAAACTCCAATACTTTGGCCACCTCATGCGAAGAGTTGACTCATTGGAAAAGACCCTAATGCTGGGTAGGATTGGGGGCAGGAGGAGAAGGGGACGACAGAGATGAGATGGTTGGATGGCGTCACTGACTCGATGGACATGTGTTTGGGTAGACTCCGGGAGTTGGTGATGGACAGAGAGGCCTGGTGTACTGCAATTCATGGGGTCGCAAAGGGTCGGACACGAGTGAGCGACTGAACTGAATGTGCCTTCCAAGGCATATCATTTTACATAACTTTGTTTTATCTAATTTTTTTTGTAGTTTCTTGGTTTTGTTTTTATTTATATTTTTGTTTTTAATTTTTGTTGGAATATAGTTGATCTTAAGTGTTGTGTTAGTTTCAGATATACAGCAAAGTGAATCATTTATGTATATATATATATAAATTCTTTTAGATTCTTTTCCCATATAGGGTATTACAGATTATTGAGTAGAGTTCCCTGTACTTTACAGTATGTCCTTACTAGTTATCTGCTTTATATATAGTCGTGTGTATATGTGAGGAGGGAATGTTAACATACTCCTGTATTCTTGCCTGGAAGATCCCATGGACAGAGAAGCCTAGTGGGCTACAGTCCATGGGGTCGCGAAGAGTTGGACATGACTGAAGTGACAGAGCATGCATGCATGCAGTGTGTATATGTACATGACACTGTTTTAGATTCCAGTGACCTGTGTTCAGTTGTCAACACTGGCACAAAATCCATGACTTTGAGCAGAGAATGCATGTCTCAGGCATAGGTCTGTGTCTACCAGATGAAGGACATCTGTTGGGTTTTTTTAGTCAAGACACAGTACAGGCTGATGGTACCCTTACAAGATTGTTTGGACATAGATTCCCCTTTATAAAACACATTTTAATGAGACACCCTAATTCTAGCTTTATCTTGATCTTGTGGATTATTCCAGACTGAGGTAAATTTGTTTCCTAGTAGCCTCTTCGGTCTGTTTTAAATGCTGGAAGCCGGTCATAGGCAATTATGAAAATTCTTTGCATCTGACTTTAATGTCAGTCAAACTTATGAAACACACTCAGTGCTGTGGCTAAAAGTACAATTTGAAATTATGCATTATTAAAAAAATTTTATATACCCATATATTTTAATTGGCTACAAATGCTACATGAGTAGTACAGGGCAGGAAATGTAAAAGTTTGTGAATAAAAATAGAAAGTTTAAGTCAAGAGAATCAAAACTGGGAAGGGAAATTGTCCCTTGTAGTCAGGTCTAGGTCAGATTTTTAGAGGGACAGTGACAAACTATTTTTCATCCCGTTTGTAACCAGTATGATGAATCTGGAAATATATGCATTGATGTATTCCATAAGTATTTACCAAACAAAACCTATGTGCCAGAAAGTGTGCTTAGCATGAGAGAAACAGTGAAGCACAAGGTACAGTTCATGTCTCTTAGGAGCTTCCAGGGTGAGGAAAACAAAACATGTGAAAGGGGACATGAAGAAGGTTCTAACCTGAGCCATGAGAACTAAAGAGGGGACACATCTGCTTCACATCTTTGGATATCTGTCCTGTGGAAGAAGGAAGCTGGGCTGGGGGTTCGCATCACAGTTGTGCGACACTACTACTATCTTCCCACATTATGTTCTTTTTCCTCATTTTTAAATGGAATTGAAATTTTAAAGAGTAATACATTCATTTGGTTGGAAGAAGAAAATAAAATTTTAAAAGTGCACAATGTTGTAAAGTTAAAAAATGGAAAATAAACTAATTTAAAAAAAGACAAAAAATAAAAAAAATTTAACAAGTGCATGATGAAAAATCTCCCTTCCACTTCCGTTACTCTCTATTCTGCCCCACTTCCATGGCTAATAATTAGTTTCTTGAGTATTTGCCCAGTGTTTCTTTATGAAGATACAAACACAAACTTATGTTCTTGTTTCCCCCTTTGCTTACATGAAAGTTAGCATTTTATATATCTGTGTCCATATAGCTGTATCTATAACACATAATCTGTATCTTACTTTTTCTCTTAATCATTTTTATCTGAAAATATTTCCATATCAGAACATGGAGATAATCTTTATTCTTTTGTGCAACCACTCAGTATATGTGTTGAAATATATAGTTTGTTTAACCAGGCCCTGATAGTGAATATTTGAGCTGATTCTAACTTTTGTTATTTCACGCTATAACAAATAACTATGTTCATATTCATTTTATGCATGTGTAGGTATGTCTACAGAATAATTTCTGTAAGTTAGCTTGCCAGTTCAAAGAGTAAATGCATTTGTACTTTGGACAGGCATTGCCAAATTGCCATCTGTAGGGATTATATCATATTCGATTTCTATCAGACTCCTCTCAGTGAGTGAGTGAGTGAGTGTTTTCCTTCAGCCCTACCAAATAGTGTATTGCCAAACTTTTTTGAATTTTTCCCTATCTGCTAAGGGAGAAATGTCGTTTTAGGTTTGTTTTAATTTGCACTTCTATGCTCCAGGATCATTTATATTGCTCTTTCTATGCAAAGCATTTATTTTTACCTTTTGTTCACTATCTGAACAAATGAATTGATAGTCTTATTATTCTTGATTTCTAGGAACTCTTTATAGATTAGGGAGGTTATGTGTTGTATCGTTTTCTGACTCTTTGAGTTGTCTGTTCCTACTAGATTCTGAAGACAAACCTTGGACTAAAGGCTGGAAGCAGCAGTGGAGAATAAAGTTCAACTCTAAAAATAATAATGAGCCCTTAATGTGTACCAGGCATGATTCTTAGTGCTTTGATTCCACTTTCTCATTTAGTTTTCACAACAATTCTATGAGGTGATATTATTAATAGATGAGATGGAAGCACAAAGGCATTAGCAAAATCTCCCACACAGCTAGTAAATGTTGGGAGTCTGTATTAAAAGTCATGCATGTGACCCCTGACCTAGGCTCTTAACTAAAAACATAATTAATTAATAATTTGGCTTTCATAGCAAACAGTGAGATCCTATGAATGGAAATATTCAAACTAAAGTTGGGAGATGGCCAATCCTGAATCTCATGGATGAGATCCTGGGATTGGGAGCGGATTTAATTTGATAACTTCAAAGAACTCTTCCAGGTCTTCTTTTCTGAAAATGCCATACCTGACCAGAAAGATGAATCAGGATATATGACATGCCAGGGCTCCATATGGGAGCTTCCTCTTCCAATTATCATCCATCAGACACTGTCACTCCCCAGCATTGCTGCCACAAGCAGCAAGGGGGTCCCAAACTTCCAGTTACAAACAGTGTCTTCATAGTGAATTTTTGTGGCACTAGGTTTCTAAGCCTATGTATATAGGGAAATGTCCTCCACTTTTGTTCTTTGCATGTGGTAAGTGTTCCACAGATCTGTTTTATTGAATTAATGCATGATTGATGGTAAAGCTTATTCCAAAACTCTTGGATGTGACTCAATCCAATAGTAATATGGAGGTAGTCATACATTCAGTGATTACTGAGCACATACTATGTGCAAAGCACAGTGCTAAGGGACTCAAAGTCATGAAGAAGTGTAAGACATGGTTCTGAACCAGTATAGAGAAAAAGATAACTGGTGACAAAGGCAGAAAAGCTGGTGAATCCCAAACAAATGGTCATGGCTTTGGAGTGGAGAGGAAAAAGAAAGCATTGAGGAGTGGGGTGGTAGGAGGAGACTGGCTACAGGAGGTGTGGAATCACCAGAAGCTTTATTTGGATTTAAGGAGGAGTGAAGGAGGCTTCCAGTTGAGGAAAGGGGCTTGCACAGAAGCATAGAAGTTGAGTATCTTATTCAACTTCTGGGGTTGAACAGGTGTGTTTCTTGAGCAGACTCAGAAATAAAACCACAAAGGCAGACTCACTGATGATGATCCTGAATTCTAAGCCAAAGGATGGGCAGAGACGCTCACCAAAGGCTTTGGAGCAGAGAAGTGACATGTGAAAGTGATGTTTTAGGGAGGAGAATGTGCAAGGTGGCACAAGGAAGAGGCGGGACTGGAAGCTGTAAAACACTGAGGAAACTATCACACCGATTCAAGTAGAAGGTGATAAGGGTCCAGCTGGGAAGCTAGCCATGGATGGGAAGTAAAGGAGAAAGGTCATGTAAGATCAATTATCAGGATTACCTAGATGATTCTGTGTTGGGGGGAGGGAGCAAAAGAACCCACCATTAAAGTGTAAACAGAAATTTATAGTACACATTTTCTTCTCTCACTACTGTCAATATACACATAGTGATAAGGAAATGTGACCAAGAACAGTTATTTTTCTATTTGGAAATCAGAGAGCGCAATTCTTCAACAAATAATATAAAGGTTGGGATAACTCTTTTTTGTTGTTCCAAAGGTAATTCTTTGCCCGGTGAAGTAACTCAGAGCTTTTTCTGTGTTGAAAACATTAAAAGTGGAATATATCTAAATTAGGTGGGTGGATTAGATAATGGTGATGGTTGTATAATTCTGTGGATATACAAAAATTGCTGAGTTGTATATTTTAAGAGTGAATTTTATGGTTTGTGAATTATAAATCAATAAGGTTTTTTTTTTTTTAAAGGCAATGGGAAGTCTAGGAAGGGTTTTAAGGACTTTTTCTTAAGATCTAAGTAAATTATAAATAAATATTTCTTCCCTCCCCAGAAAAGGTTGTCCTCCTCCCCCAAGAAGGCCGCAGAATCACATTTATACCTTTGAACACAAAAATGTTCAAAGCAAAAAAAAATGTCTCCATACTTTGACACTCAGCAGAACTTGTGCTTCCGTTGCATCTCAGGACTTGGCAGCGTTATGCTATCTAAGACCCTGCTGAGAACTGTCAGAGAAACTTAGGCAGTGGTTTGCTGCTGGGCTAGTTTTTTTCCTCTTACAGAATTTTCTGCTAAAGGGATAACTCCGCAAGGCAGTGCAAGCCCTGGCTCTTCATAGTGGAAGAAAAACCCCAAACTTGCTGAATCATTTTTTTATTAAACATTAATTTTGCAGTCCCGACAACTAAATCTGTTATTCTGGCAGGCAAGCTTTAAATAAGGCAGCGAGTTGGGGAAAGGAAGAGTAGTTACTCTTATTCCTAAAGTCTGAGCATGTCATCAGCATTGACTTTGTGTCTTTTGCTAGGGAATGCGAGTTCATCTTCTCCTTTTTACTTGATTAACTAATCACATAGATAAATTTTTAAAGGATGGATGTCCCTGAATTTCTCAGCGCCCGTTTGTCATGTCAAATCACAGGGTACTTCATTTCGGAAGGAGAATGCTTTCTAGGTGACATAGAGGCTCCTGGTGCCTCCCCAGCATATCCATCCCTCAGAGATGACTCTGTTGTCAGATGTGTCACAGCCGCCATACTGTGGGCCTGCTGATTTCTTAGCATTTAGGAAAGATGAGTGGGAGTTTCAGGGAAAAAGCCTTACCGCCTACGCTCTGTGGGGGCTACTACCATCCATCACATGGGCGGTCTAAGGGCAAATGATTCTTGGAAAAGTGAATGCAGATTCACTCTAGGTCACTTGTTTCTGGTCTTTAATTTTTGAGTTTTAACATGCATCTCTCACCCTACTCCCACTGTCATTCCAGGTTTTCATATCCCCCCCCTAAAATATTTCTTAAATTAATGGGACTATATACTTATACCTATATAGGTATATACCTATACCTCTTAGTGTTGGCTCTATTTAAACAATAATTGGTGTTTTTGTTTGTTTTTATTTTTAAAAGAAGTTTCTCTAATGGAGCACATCTACCTCTGTGCTCAGAGAACCTTTTCATATGACTATTCTTTGTTTTTGGCATTTTCTGTGTTTCCATTTCAGAGCAGTAAGAGGGTCTTTATGAGTTACAGCAGAATCATCTTAAACCACTGTCGACTTGTCTCTACCCTGAGGAGTAAGAAAGAGCTCAGTCTACGAGAGAGAAACCTCATTTGTAGGCACGGAACATTCTCCTGCTTTTTCTATTGTCTTTGTAAATTTGAGCATTTCATACTTGTTAGGCATTACCAGGCATTACCAATTCCTCACAGGATCCATCAGTTGCATCACTAGAAAATACTTAACACCCAATCACCTGCTTATGGAGCTCTGCAGACAGCCCTGACCTTGCACTCTTGGGACTTCAGGATCTAAGGCAGACTCCAGAGGGCAACATGAGTGTGGACTGGTTATATTTAACTCCTTCTGGCCCAAAACACCCTGATCACGTCTCAATAGATAGGATAAAGTACCAAGTGGATGGATGGTATATATTGCAAATTCTGGTGTCCTCCCTGCAAAACAGAGGTAATTATAAAGCCCACAGCTCTCATTTACTGTTTGTACTCTGTGCCAGGAAAGGAGCTAAGTGCATTATCTCATTTAATCCCTGTAACAGCCCAGTAACATGGGAACTATCTTTGCCCCATTTTAAAACTGAGTAAACAAGGCTCCATGGAATTCTCTAGGCCAGAATACTCGAGTGTGTGAAGTGAAGTTGCTCAGTCGTGTCCGACTCTTTGCGACCCCATGGGCTGTAGCCTACCAGGCTTCTCTGTCCATGGGATTTTCCAGGCTAGTATACTGGAGTGGGTTGCCAGTGTGTAGCTGGTCCCTTCTCCAGGAGATTTTCCCAAACCCAGGGATCGAACCCAGGTCTCCCGCATTGCAGGCGGATTCTTTACCAGATGAGTCACCAGGGAAGCCCCAAACAAGGCTTAGAGATGCTACCTTGCCCAGAGTCTCACAACTGATACTAGTAAAGTCAGGAAACAAACCTAAGCTGTAGGCTAGCAACTGAATGAGCTTGATTTGGTGAGGATGAGTCAGTCAGGAATGAGGATTTGTGGATTGAAAGTTTCCTTGAGAGAAGTCAAATACTAAGTCATTATTCCTTAGTATTGCTAGAGAAATTTAAAAAATAAAATAAAACACCCACCGTTTAGGAGACTACTGAATTTATCTAGCTCATGATTAGTGTTTCTGATCTAGGACATCAATGTATTCAAAAGCCTGATTTTATCAGCACATATGATTTCATGGCAGCTAAATTAGCTTATTTTCATGCTTTCTTTCACTTAGCTTTTGACTAGAGATAGTGACTTGGGATCCTTCAACTTTATTATAAGTACTTTCCTAAAAAATTACTTTTAAGATGGAAATTTGAAAATCAATCCCATTTTACATTTGCTGTGCCCTGCTGTCCAGCCACCTCCTGAAGGAGCATGTGTATGTCTACACATTGATTCAATATGTGCATCTGCCTTCATCTAGAAATCAGATTTCTAGATGGCCAAGGAAACAGCCAGAGAATGAGGAAGTCAGATGTTCTCAGGAATCCTAGGTTATATGAAGAAAGTAGTAATTTCTAGTCTAGACAAGGAAAGCCTTTTGATTTAGTGGATTTGTATCTAACAATGTAACAATATTGGTTCCTGCCTGGGGCAACTGGCTTGTGCTCTGCTTCATCCACACAGCTGCCAGCTCTACAGGAAGCGCTGACAAGGATTAATGGGCTTTCCTGAGCCCTGAGGCTCCCCTCTGCTTCCCAGTTCCAAGGATCCCTCAGGACTCCGCTCTCACACAGTTTACGATCTAGAAGGACTTTCTATTTTCGAGAATTCTATCTAATAGGCCCTATGTAATGTATACACATTTTCAAATGAACCTTGAGAATCTTTTAGGATATTTAGCTCAATTTAAATAGGACAAGAGGTAGGACATGACCACATTCAAAGTATTTAGATTATTTGTTGATTTTATGAGGGTTTTGACATGGTCCCATTTAAAATGTGTGATTTACACAAATGATTTTGTCCCTCTTCCTCTATTTGGGAGTGTTTGTAGAGTGTGACATCCTTTCAATTTTATGCTGGGTTTTCTGGGCAAGAGGAAGCTAGTAAAATGAGGATTTCAGGAGTGGGAGTTCTTCCCAATTATTGCTTCTACTCTCTAGTAATGTTGATGGGATCCTGAGTTTTTCCCCTCAATTATTACTATATATCTGGGAAGCCCCTATTCTCTGTGGCATCACCTTCAGGAAAATTATATTGATTCTTCTATACAGGTAAAGAAGAAATAAAGGAAGTTGTGTCCCACTATGGTGAAGCCAATTGATATAAAAATCATAGACAGTTGGAAGAGTCTTCTGCTGTTGTCCTATCCAACTTTCCATCAAATGCTGGTTCCTACCTAGATAGATGCTGGGCCTCTTTCCATCTGCCTGCCACTGGGATCCCGAGATGCAGCTCCAGCCCATTGCTGGATAACTTGAATTCTAGACAGTTGTTTCACATAAGAGATTAAGATATCCTCTTTGTAACTTCTCATCAATTAGTCTTAGTTTTTCTGAGTAGTTGCATAGAACATCTACTCATTGATTGATTGATTAATTGGTCTATTCATTCATTTATTCATTTTTTGGGGTGCCTACTGTGTACAATATATTGTATAAGAACATGAGTCTCAAACTCTAGGAGCTGACAGGTTAGCAGGCGATAACATAGACATATCAAAGTCATGTATCATACATGTGACACAAGCAGTATAATTAAGTGCTATGGGAAAGGAAAGGGAGAACAATAGGAAGGGGTCAGGTCTTGACAGATGTGGTCAGCAAACTCATTTTGGTGATGGTTTAGTAGCTAAGTCATGTTTGACTCTTACAACCTCGTGCACCTCTGTCCATGGGATTTCCCAGACAAGAATACTGGAGTGGGTAGCCATTCCCTTCTCCAGGGGATATTCCTGACCCAGGGATTGAACCTGGTCTCTTGCATTGCAGGCAGAGTCTTTACTGACTGAGCCACCAAGGAAGCCCATGGCTTGAGGTTAAAAGGTGGATATTTGGATGTGGAGATTGTAAATATTAGGTATTGGAGAAGTCGTGGGTAGTTTGTATTAACCAGAGCTCAGCGTTTGAAATGGAGAGTGTAAGTCAGGGCTAGAAAGGCTGGTAGAATGAGTGTGAGATAGCGAGGGGCCTTGTATGCCTAGAGTGGAGAGTAAGAACAGTGGAGACAGAGCTGTGAGGCCAGGTGGCATTCACATCATCTCAAATGACAGGCTGCAGAGTTTAAGAATTATCCAGTGAGGCAAAGCAGAGCCCTGGGGCCAGTTGCTAAACAGGTGACAGTTGTGTTTAATGTGACCACTCGAGGCAGAAGACAGTGGGCTAGAGGGCGATGTAACATGCTAGATACGGGTGATAAGGGCAGAAGCCATGTGGCGGCCCCTGCAATAGAAGTACGGACTGAGAGTTGAATGATGATGACTTTGACAGCCCTGCAAGCTGTCTGCTGGGTCTTCCCCTGGAGGGCATCTTCTCCGCACTTCCCCACACATCCAGACTATTTACATCTAGCAGCAAACCCCTCCTTACTTTCTGGTGAGCAACTGCTTATTAGCACATGGAAGCTTTCCAGGTAATTGTGGTAGAGAATCTCAAGGTCCAAATGTCTGTCGTGAAATAGCTGAGAATTGATTTCCCTGCCTGTAGTGTGGTCTACATTATCAGTTCAGTTCGGTTCAGTTGCTCAGTCATGTCTGACTCTTTGCAATCACATGGACTGCAGCACGCCAAGCCTCCCAGTCCATCACCAACTCCCAGAGCTTTCTTAAACTCATGTCCATCGAGTTGGTGATGCCATCCGACCATCTCATCCTCTGTCATCCCCTTCTCCTCCTGCCTTCAATCTTTCCCAGCATCAGGGTCTTTTCCGATGAGTCAGTTCTTTGCATCAAGTGGTCAAAGTATTGGAGTTTCAGCTTCAGCATTAGTCCTTCCAATGAATATTCAGGACTGATTTCCCTTAGGATTGACTGGTTTGACCTCCTTTCAGTCCAAGGGACTCTCAAGAGTCTTCTCCAACACCACAGTTCAAAAGCATCAATTCTTCAGTGCTCAGCTTTCTTTATGGTCCAGCTCTCACATTCATACATGTCTACTGGAAAAACCATAGCTTTGACTATATGGACAGAGTTCTGACAATACGTGGTCCACTGGAGAAGGGAAGGGCAAACCACTTCAGTATTCTTGCCTTGAGAGGGCAAACCACTTCCTCATCTTGCCTTCTCAAGGCAAAAATACTGACGTGTTTTGCCATTCCCTTCTCCAGTAGACCACATTTTGTCAGAACTCTCCACCATGACCTGTCTGTCTTGGGTGGCCCTACACAGCATGGCTCATAGTTTCGTTGAGTTAGACAAGGCTATGATCCAAGTCTACATATAGGCTAAGCCCATATCACAAAAGAAGCTTTAAATATCCTTTAGGATAAAGGTGTGTGTGTGCAAACATAGATTTAAATTTAATAGCTTTTTCTTTAGTGTTCTATGTGTGTGGTAGGGAATAAGACCCATCATTATTACCATTCCTTTTGTTATTGAGTTTGTTTTTATCTAACTGGAAAAGCAGGGGTGCCATACATGAAGGAAGTATATCTAGAAGACTATCTGAAAGGAACAGATTTAAATTGGTCTGTTGCTCACAAAATTAGGCTACTTGTTGAATAAAGTGAATGTCATTAGCAATTTAGAGGAATGTTCCCATGTATCTTCTCACACATTCTGTTATTTATGCTTTATTCTAAACTTTAAAGTTACTTTCTTTAATTTTTCAAATGTTTACTAAGTACCTACTATGTGCCAGGAACTGTTCTAGATTTTGGGCTACATTAGTGAAGAAAATAGTCAAAGATTGCTGCCCTCATGCAATATACCTAGCAAAGGAGGGGGGACATCATTAAATAAGTAATGAGTAAATAAGTTAATTATGTGATTTATTAGGAGGAGACAAGTGTTAAGGAAATATAAAGAGAAAAGTAGGGAGGGACAGGGTTGCTAGGGTGTTTAGGGGAGTTGCAACCTGAGACAGAGTGGTCAAATTTGCCTTCCTTAAGAAGATGACATTTGAGTGAAGACTCGGCAGTGAAGAGTTTAGGTATGTAGGTATCTGGATTAAGAGAATTCCAAGGAAAGAAAGCTGCTCTTGCAATGGTATTGAGGCAGGAGAGTGCTGGAAGCAAAGAGGCTCAGTGCTTTTCCATTTCCCTTAGACTAACCATGCTCATACAACCAAGATGATAGCTTGGAATAGAAAATTGCTAAGTGTATTTGTAATAGAACTGATTCAAAATTACTTTAAAAAGAAAAACTTCACAAACATTTAAGGAAGTACCAAGGGGTCTAGGGGCAGTTTTCTGACTTCTAGACTGCTTGGTAGGAACCCTGGCTCTGCCGCTTCCTGCCTTTGTGGTCTTTGGTGTGTCATTCAGCCCTTCTGTTCCTCGGTTTCCTCATCTGCACAATGAGGCTAATTATAGTACCTATCCTCTAGGATTGCTTTGATGACTAAATTAATCAATATTAATAAAAGCTTGGCACTATGTCTGACACATAGCAAGCAGTCAAGTATTAGCTAGTAATATTACTACTACTGTTACTACTAATAGTTACTGTTACTACTTTTATGAGTTGGTGCCCTAATCTGTAATATTCTTTAAGTGTGTCTTAAGGGTTGAATGTGTGTGTGTGTGTGTGGTCTCTTGAGAGTGTGGGGCTTAATTTAGAACATTAAAGAATCAGGTAAAATCCTACTTATGAGCAAGTGACAAGGTCTCAATAAATGTTAGTTTCTTCCCCTCTGACAGTATTTTACAGCACAGAAAAATAATAAAGGGTTTCTCTCTTCTCCTTGCTATTAATGAATATTTTGGCTGGTCTATAAATAAAATGAAGGCCAGGTGAAAACATTCTGTAGACTCAACCTTGGAAACTTTCTTTGCCCTTGGCACCACCAGTAGAACCAAGAAATTCTCAGCGGGTCATTGTGAATATACTGGAAGGCAGATAACCTCAGTTATTGGTGGGTAACTGAGGAGAAAGACAAAATGAGGGGAAAACCGGAGAAGAAGGGAAGCACTCTGTTAAGGTGATACCACTTTGGGGTGAGGCCGCCAGAAAACTAGGAGTTTCTTTTTCTGAGTACCTTTAACAAGAGAAGAGATGGCATCAGTCCAGGTAGAGCAGGAGTCCCTGAATGAAAGGACTGGACCAGAGAGTCCTTGAGCCTTCTCCAAGCTCACTGAGCAGCCCTTCTCCCTGGTGGACTACCCTACTGTTATGTTTACAAACCTGAATTAACTTAAATTTCCACATCTGTTTAAAGTCACTAGTGCCTTAGATACAAAGAAGGGTTCTGTTGACTAATACCATTTAGAAAGAACCAGTCACTGCATATTAAAGTAGTAGATTTTGTGAATCAACTTTCTAGTTCTCTGGGGTCTGTCTCCAACTTTCTGGATGTGGCAGCTCGTGCAGTCTGCTGCCAGAAAAATACCTGTGCTGGGGGCTATCTGGGAGACAAGATAAAACAACATGAGAGTGGTCTGAGGGAACTCAGAGGTCTTGAGGAGAAAGGATGCTGTGCCTGCACAGGCCAGGGTGGGTGGTGGGTTAGGCAGGTAGAGAAATGAAGCCAGGCACCCCCTCACTCTCTACTGCTGTTTTGATTCATAGGTGCATCGGATGTCTCCAGGGCCACGGATCATACCTTTTCAACAGTGGCAAAGGATGGGGAAGGAGTGTGTTATACGTCTCTGATTTCTGACATCTGTTACCCACCTCGGGAGGATGCTACATATTTCACTGGAATTCTTCAGAAAGAAAATGGCCACATCACTGCTTCAGAGAGCCCTGAGGAGTTGCATCCCCCTGGGCCCTCCTTACCAGATGTACCTGGGACGGAGCCTCGTGGCTTATTTAGTTCTGATTCTGGAATAGAAATGACTCCGGCAGAGTCCGCTGAAGTGAACAAGATCTTAGCAGACCCCCTGGACCAGATGAAAGCAGAAACCTATAAATACATTGACATAACTAGGCAAGAGGAGGTGAAATATCAGGAGCAATATCACCCCAAGTTGGAAGAGAAAGACTTGGACTTTAAGAATAAGGACACTGAAATCTCAGTAAGGTCTGAAGAGACACGTGAGGCTGAGAAACCGATTCCTGTGGAGGGGAAAATCCTCAAGGACCATTTATTTGAAGAATCAACATCTGCGCCATATGTAGACGATATCTCTGAAGAACAGCGCAGTGCCCCTCTGATTGCCGCCCCTGTCAAGATCACGCTGACTGAGATCGAGCCTTCTATTGAAACTGCTACCCCAGAGAAGACCCCCGAGAAGCAAGATATCTGCCTGAAACCGAGTCCTGACACAGTCCCCACGGTCACCGTCTCAGAGCCTGAAGACGACAGCCCAGGATCCATCACTCCTCCGTCTTCTGGAACAGGTGAGGGATTGGGCGGGGCGGTCCCTGCCTTGGGAAAACCCAGTGTATGGAAATCTGAACTTTAAGGACTGAAGGTTTGCATTCAAAATACTTCAATCTCAATTTAACTGATTTAATTAACATGTAACTTTTTCAGTCTTGTGCCCATTGTACAAAGGTTGACATCTGGGGTTTTTTAAAAAGTCCTATCAGATTTGCTTTGTAAATTATTTCTTTCTTTATTTGAGGGGAGAAGTAAAAATGACACACTGGAGACATTAAAACCCTCCGGTAGTTCTACTGTTCGGAGGAGAGAGGGAGGTGCTGCCAGGTTCTAGATTAGCTCTTTTCCCCAACCCCTGGGCATCATGGAGAGAGCACCTTAGCTGTTCTCTTCAGACCAATTGGACCACCTTGGACAGAGCAGTTTACATCCTTGGCTCCAGCTCCAAGTCTGTACAGTGAAGGGTGATAGGGTGGACATTAGGGTCTGGGGGGATGGGCAGTGGGAGGAAACCTAAACAAAGGGTACTCCTCCCTTCCGCCTTCAGTCTCAACACTGTCCTTTTCATCTTTTCAGTTTATTGAAGTTCTGCATACAATTTTATTTTTTAAACCAACGATTCTATTTTAGAATTTTTAATAGTTCAGAATTCACTAGGCTATGATCTTTTTCAGCTTGAACCTTCTACTCTGACTCAAGGCAGAGTGTTGTTAGACTACATCAGTACATCTTCTCAAGCACAAAGGGGACCTCCCAGACCTGAGTGAAAGTCCAGAGTGGTAGCCAGAGTTCCCCACCCCGCCCTGTGCCACCCCTTCGCAGGTGGTGGGAGTGGAGCCTTTATGTCTCCTCTGCTCTCGAATGCTCAGGGGCATTCGGATGAAGACAGGAAGAGATCCTGAATCTCCCCCTACCTCAGATGGCTGGAATTCTGACCCTACCCCACAGTAATTTACAAACCTCTTTTATTTACAAAAAGTAATCTTCAGACCCTCAGGTAAAAGAGCTTGTACTGAACTCTTAAAACAGATGTAAACCCTTCTGTTAAAGAGTGATTGCTCTAAATCCTGATGAAGCAGTCAGTTCAAGTGTTAGAACGGAGCAGGTATTTAATGGAGGTCCCTCCTGTCTTGTTTCCCTAAAGATTCTGGTATCAATTCCTCCCTTCCCCTGACCTTACCTCAGACTCATTCAACTGTAAACTCTTCAAGATTCACTGCACCCAGTTTCTGATTTTCAAATTCATTCATTTGCTCAACACACACTTTCTACACACTTTCTTTTAGTCAGGCACTCGAATAAGCACTGGTGATATTGGAGTTGAAAAGCAAACAAAAATCAGTCTCTGCCTTCCAGTGGGACAGATGACCAGGGAAATAGTCACATTCCAGTGTGACTTATCCCAGCTAAGAACAGGAGGTAGGGACATATCTGAGTCTCAAAGCCTCCTTGTGATTCTTCTGGCCATGCAGGTACAACCCTTCTATTAATATTATCCCATGACATAAAGACACTGCCACTCTGAAGATAACTATATTATCAGCTATGTTTCAGAGCTCTAGGGTTGTCTGGTGATCAGTACAGAAGAACTTTGGCCAGTCTTTGGGAAGGGTGAAATGCCCCTGCTCCTTCAGGTCCATTTACATGGCCACACGCCTTATGTGAAAATTACAGTTTACGAAGCTGGTGATAAAGACTTGATGTGTGCATGCGTGCATGTGAAGTCTCTTAAGTTGTGTCCAAGTCTGTGTGACCCTATGGACTGTAGCCCACCAAGCTCCTCTGTCCATGGGATTCTCTAGGCAAGAATACTGGAGTGGGTTGCCATGCCCTCCTTCAGGGAATCTTCCCAACCCAGGGATTGAACCACTATCTCTTACATCCCCTGCATTGGCAGGTGGATTCTTTACCACTGAACCACCTAGGAAGTCCAAAGACTTGATAGAGGGTTCATTAATTATGAGGGATTTTTTTTTCCTTCGGTTGTCATGACTCATTGGGGTTCTGGAGCATCTTGAAGAGAAGACAAAATCAGATTTGGCTCTCATGATCTTGGAGTTTTACGATCTATTGGTGCCCTTTTGACAGCATGGGATAGGACAGTGGTTTTCTCTGCAGTTACTCTAAGTAAACATTCTAAGTAAGGTTTATTCCAGAAAGAGAAAGTCCCTTGTCCCATTACACAATTGTCTCTGATGGTCAGCTCCCCTCTCCACACACCCCACACACCAAAACACCTGAGTCATATGACAACACATAAGAATAAAAATAACAAAAGAGATAGGAGGAGTCAGCTTGTTATTGAGGCTTTTCTTATTCTTTTTATCCCAAAGTGAAAGTGAAAGTCTCTCAGTCATGTCCGACTCTTTGCAACTCCCTGGACTATAAAGTCTGTGGAATTCTCCAGGCCAGAATACTGGAGTGGGTAGCCTTTCCCTTCTCCAGGGAATCTTCCCACCCCACGGATCAAACCCAGGTCTCCCACATTGCAGGCAGATTCTTTACCAGCTGAGCCAAGAGGTTACCTTAACCCCCTTCTCATCTTGTGAGCCCCTTGGTACTATGAGACCCTATGCCCATAGACACTGGAGGATTTGGGCTTTATTTCATCTCTTGGGTCTTGATTCTCTCTGCCATTTCCAGTGCTAACTGTAAGACAAACACCAAGAATTACATATAATCCTACATAGAAACTGAGGAAAAGGCAATCATCCTAAACAAAAGGAATTCAGTGTATCACTATTTAATAAATATGGAAATTATCAACTAACTCTGGGGAATAATTCTAATTATGTGAATTATGAATCAGGAGAAGTTATAATTTAGAAAAGCTTTAGCTACAGACCCGTAATCTTAATCAAGGAGTCTAATATACTTTCTTCAATTCCAATACATTATTCCATTTTGTAGTTTTCTCCAATGTACTTAATTATTTTCATCATATTAAATAATATACCCTGCCTGAGGCATGGAGGTAAAAATTCTTATAGCTCAAATATTGGAAGTGTCTTCTAAGTAAAGATCAGTCATGAATACAAGTGAAATGTTTTAGGAAAATACAGTAAGTGCCCTGAGGCACCAGAACATTGACCTGTCAGCAGCATGCTGTTTCTGACACAAATACTTAGAAGTATATTATGGTGGTCATGGATGTTCTTTGAGGTGTTATCTTCAGAAAAGACAATAATCAAGAGGCTATGATAAAACCACCCATGTCCCTTAAGAAGAAATAGCAATACAAAGTAAATCAATTCAAACTCTTTGAAAACTACTGTTGCTATTTATTTCCTTGCATTGATGAGGTCTGTGACTCTCCTACCCACTTTGCAAATTTATTCTTTTATTCAAAATGCTTATTGAGTGACTTCTATATGTCAGACATGTGCTAGACACCAGACACATTGCAGTAAACAATGTGTATAAAGTCCCTGCCCTCATGGAGCTTATTGCTAGGGAGAGATGTCAGTAAAAGGAAGCACATAAATAAATAGTGTAATTTCATGGAGTGTGAACGCTGTAAACAGTGATAGAATGTTGGGTGTGAGAAGGTCAAGGATGGCCTCTGTGACCTGGGATCTGTGATCTATAATCTGAAATCTGAATGAGAAGAAGATCACAATTCAAAGAGAGGGATTAACAGGGACCCCAGGTTTAGAGGTCAACTAATGCACAGGCCTCAAGGTTGTATTATTTGGGAACTGAAAGATGATGCAAAGGAGCAAGGGAGAAGTATGAGACAGAACAGAATTGGAGAAGTAGACAGGGCCTAAAGCATTCAAGGCTTCGCATGCAAGAGCAAAGAATTTGAATTCTGTTCCAAATGCATTGGGAAACCATTGGATAATTTTAATCAGGGAAAGAATGCCATTCATTCATTGTTCCACTTAACAAACATGTAATGACCATTTACTCCATATCAAGCATTGCTTAATCGCTGCTGTGGATACAGTGGTGAAACATGAGATTCCTGCATGCCTGGAGTTTGCATTTTAATTGACAAGACTTACATACAAATAAATAAATGATATACTATCAGGTTGTTATAATGGTTATGAAGAATGATAAAGCAAGGTAGAGTGTAAGAGAGTGATGGGGACAGTCATGAGGAAATGCTTTTCCTTGCCAGTGGTTTTCAGCAGAGACCTGAATGGGGTGAGGGAACAAGCCATGTAGACACAAGGAAGAGGTGCCAGGCTGAGTTGACAGCCAGGGCAGAGGCCCAGAGAACATCCTGAGTGTTCCAGGAGCAGCTGGAAAGTCAGTGTGGCTGCAGTGGGGAGAAGGAAGGGAAGAGTGGCAGGATCAGATTTCTAAAAGATCCTTCTGGATGACAAGTGGAGAATGAGCTGGAAACCAAGCGGAGGGCTGAATGTCAGCACTGCTCATGGTTGGACACTGGCATCTGTGACTTGATAGACTGGCCCATATTCACCTTCCTTTTTTTTCCTTCTAAATTAAAGCATCATAATTAGTACCAGCAGCAAACATATCTTCCCATGCTGGATAGTTCTAACCTTCACAGTTTCTATATTCTATTTAATTATCAATGACCCTCTAGCTTTGCTGTGTCAGTCTTGTGCTATGCTAAGTTGTGTCCAGCCCATATTCACTTTCCTTTTTTCCTTCTGAATTAAAGCATAATTAGCAGCAGCAGCAAACATACCTTCCCATGCTAGGTGGTTCTAACCTTCAGTTTCTATATTCTATTTAATTATCAATGACTCTCTAGCTTTGCTGTGTCAGTCTTGTGCTGTGCTAAGTTCTGTCTCTTTGCAATCCAATGGACTGTAGCCCTCCAGGCTCCTCTGTCCATGGGATTCTCCAGGTAAGAATACTGGAGTGGGTTGCCATGGCCTCCTCTAGGGAATTTTCCTGACCCAGGGATCGAACCCACATCTCTTAAATCTCTGTGTGTAGGAGGCAGTTCTTTACTATTAGTGCCACCTGGGAAGCCCAGTATCAGTCTTGACATATATCTGTAAGTTTTTAACAAGGGTAGGAAAACCTCTGTTTTGTTCTAAAATTTCCCCTGATTTCTCCTAGCACTTTGTTAAACTTTTAGTTCACTTTTAGAATGAGGGTAATGTCTGCAATATCTACTGAGTCCCATTTCACTCATAAGAAAGATGATTTTTTTTGAAAGTAGTACTTTTACTTGCCCAACATGAAACTTACCAGACCTTTTCTTCCCACACTCCACTGGTACCATCCTTGTGTGTTAGTCGCTCAATTGTGTCCAACTCTTTGCGACCCCATGGGCTGTAGCCCTGCCAGGCTCATCAGTTCATGGAATTCTCCAGATACGAATCCTGGAGTGGGTAGGCATTCCCCTCTCCAGGGGATCTTCCTGACCCAGGGATCGAACCCAGGTCTGCATTGCAGGCAGATTCTTTACTGTTCTGAGCCACTAGGGAAGCCCCTACCATTCTTACCTTTGAGTAAATAATCAAGCCGTCTTTTCTGAATGCTCTAACACAGTGGTTTTCAGCTGGAGATAAGGTTGCCAGATAAAAATGTCAATATTTCCTAGGACATACTTATGCTGCTGCTGCTGCTGCTAAGTCACGTCAGTCGTGTCTGACTCTGTGCAACCCCATAGACGGCAGCCCACCAGGCTCCCCCATCCCTGGGATTCTCCAGGCAAGAGTACTGAGTGGGTTGCCAGTTCCTTCTCCAGGGCATGAAAGTGAAAAGTGAAAGTGGAGTCGCTCAGTCGTGTCTGACTCAGTGACCCCATGGACTGCAGCCCGCCAGTCTCCTCCGTCCATGGGATTTTCCAGGCAAGAGTACTGGAGTGGGGTGCCATTGCCTTCTCCAATACTTATGCTAAAAAAAGTTAATTGTTTATCAAACAATCCTAGTTAACTAGTATCCTCTATCTTTATTTGCTAAATCTGTCAACCCTAACTGGATGTGATCTTTAGAATTACCTTTGGAGTTATAAAACGCTGATGCCTGGGCCTCATCAAAACTTAATTTCTACTAAGTCAGTTTCTGAGGGCAGTTTTGAGCCACACGCCACTCAAAATCAGTGAGGAGAAGGAAGGGAAGAGCGGCAGGATCAGATTTATGTTTACACAACTCAGAAACAGCTTCACCACTGTTCTGGGACTTCCCCAGCCATCCAGTAGTTAAAAATCTGCCTTCCAATGCCGGGGACATGTGTTTAATCCTTAGTCAGGCAACTATGATCCCACATGCCGTGAGGCCACTAAGCCCATTACTGAGCCAGTGCCACAACTAAGCCTAGATGCTGCAACTAAGACCTGATGCAGTCAAATAAATTAATTAATTAAAAAAAAACCGTAAAGCAAGACCAAAGGACCAAAAGTCACCCTTAGAAAAAAAAATAACCATTGTTTTAACGATTTGAGCTAATTCTCACATGAGCTCTTTTTGTTGAGTACATCCTGTGTGCCAGGCACTGTACCCGGTACTGGGAATATGATATGGGTTCACTTTTTTGACTGTTACAGATAATGCTGTTATGAACACAGTGCAGAAGTTTTTGTGTGGACACAGGTTTTCAATTCTCTACTTACGAGTGGAATTTCTGATTTATATGGAAACTCTAAATAGTTGAGGAACTGCCAGACTAGTTTCCAAAGTAACTGTATCATTTTACATTCACACCAGCAGTGGCTGAGTGTTCCAGTTTCTCCACATCCTTTTCAACACTTAACTACTCTGACTTTTTGATTCTAAGAATCCTAGTGGGTACAAAGTGGTAACTCATTGGTTTCAATTTGTACTTCTCTGGTGAATTATGATGTTGAGCATACTTCCGTATGCTTTTCTGTCATGTGTTAATACTCTTTGGAGAAATGTTTATTCAAATTATTTGCCTATTTTTAACTGGGTTATCTTTTTATAATTGAATTGTGATAATTTTTAATAGATTCTAGATATAAGTCCCTTATAAGGTATAGGATTTGTAAAATTTTTACCCATTCTATGGATTGTCTTTCCACTTTCTTGATGTTTTCCTCTAAAGCACAAAAGTGTCTAATGTTGATGAATTCCAATTTGTATGTTTTTATTTTGTTGCTTATGTTTTTGATGTCATGTCTAAGAAACCACTATCTAATCCAAGGTCATGAAGATTCACTTCTGTGTTTTCTTCTAAAGTTTCTGATTTTAGTTCTTAGATTTAGATTGAATCCATATAGAGTTAATTTTTAATATGACATGAGGTAGGGGTTCAGCTTCATTCTTTTGCATGTGGTTATCTAGCTCATTTTTCCTCTTCTTCTCATTTTCTGAAATATAATTTGTCCTATCTCAGACCCTCACCTGGTTTTTGAACAGATGTGGCCTGATATTCTGAGAAACACATGAAACATAAGGACTTGAGTTCAAATTTAAGCCAAGTCATTTCTAACTATGTGGCTATATCATTCAGGGTCCTGCAGAAAACAAAAGTGACATACTCAAAAGTTGTAACTGAAGAGGGTTTAAAGAAATGTCAATTTATAAATGTAAAGACATTTAAAGACAGTTAAAAGAACCAACAAAAAATGGTAAAGCACCCAAGGACTGGCGACATTAAGGATCTGTTAGTACCCTGGACCTAAAGCGGGAAGGGGAAGGAACAGCATTCCTAAAGCCTGTAGCTTCAGAAACAGCAAGAGGTATAAATACCCCAACATTTGCCTCCTTCCACCTCTTCTGTGATTGCTATTGGCTAAAAGCAACCAGAAATCAGAGAGGAAGGAATTCCAGGTAACACCTTCTATGTAGGTCAGCCTCTCAGAACAAAGAACAGAGCAGAGAAGGATGGGAATAAGTCCAAGGAGGCAAAGACAGAAAAACCAGTACAGTGATCTTGGACAAGTCACTTTACCTATTGCCACTAGACACTAAGCCCCATATATGAAGTGCCTGTAACCCAGAAAATGCTCAACAAGTGGAGCTGTGATGCTGCTGCTACTGATAGTGCTCTGGAGGTACAGGCTGTTCCTTCATTCACACTGGCCTCTACTTCCTATCTTCTTCCTCCTTCCACCCTATCTTTGCAAATTAATGTAACTTTTACACTTTTATGCTGTTTGAAATCACATGTGCACAACTTACTAAGGAACTAACTTCTATAAAAATAGAGTTAAGGATCATGCAGTAAATCTTTTTACACATAAACTGTGTGTGAGATAATGAGGCTCTTGTGGTTTTAAGTTACTGAAAAAAAACCAACAACATAAATCATATCACTGCTCTACTCAAAATCCTCCAATGGCTTCTCATTTCACTCAGAATAAAAGCCTGATGAGATCCTACATGATGACCCCACTTCCCTGAATGCGTTTTACCTCTTTTCCTATTACTCACCCCCTTACTCACTTTGCCCCAGACATGACTGCCTCCTTTCGATACCTAGATCATTGCAGCTCCCACCTCCAGACCTTTGTACTATCTGTTCCCTCTGCTTGGCATGCTTTTCCTCTGGATATCTTCATGAATCACTTGCTTACCTTCTCAAGTGTTGCATATAGGTTACCTTCTCAATAAAACCTATCTTGACTACCCTATTTAAAATTACAAACTCATCCCCACCCTGTCACAGTCCTCCTGATCCCTTTACTCTACTTTTTTTCCATAGCACTTAACATCTTCTAACATACTATATACTTTTTTGTATTACATGCATTATTTGTGTATTGTATTCTTCTACTAGAATATAAGCAGAGATTTTGTTTCCTTCATTCACTAATGCATCCTAAGTGCCTATAAGGGAGCCTGACACATAGAAGGCTGTCAATAAATAAAAGATGAATGAATGATACATGGATAAAGGGTAAAATCATTTCAGCTTTTAGAAAATTAGACAAATCTAAACTGTTTTATCCATTGGGGTTCACCCATAGTCCTAAAGTGACAAATTACTTAGCCATCAATAGTCTACCCTTTACCCTCCCAGTGACCTCAAAGCTTTGGAGAAATGACGAGTAGTTACAAAAGGGCCAGAAGTCACTGTCTAGGATATTCTGACATAAGGCCCTGTTGTATTGGCAAGGGGAAAACCAAGCTCTTGAAAACTGTTGTCATGGCCATCCCAAGTAATTTCAGCTAACAGAGAAATATCAGTAAGATTGCCTGTGAGGTTTGGGATCCATCTGAATATACATCAGACAGAAGGCAGGCACTTACCCAGGGGATGTGACTATTGGGTTTTGTTCTCAAGAGGAGGTGAAGAGATGAAAAAAGAATGACAGTGGACCTCTACCATTAGAAGCCCTGTGGAATTGTGCAGTATGGTAGCCTGCACAGCCTGCTTAGTGGAACTGGCAAAAAATTATTCCTTATATTGCTTCACTTTGTTACACTTTTCACTAAAAAAGAATAAATGTATTGATTCTTATGGAAAATGTGAAAGTTGGAAAGCATGTTGTACATAAGGATCCAAATTAGCTTTCTTTGTCTTACTGAAGCAGGGAATACGGACAGGAGTTCATGGACAAGGAGTTATTACAGATTTGTTGACACTGGTGGGCCAAATTAGAGTTATATATATTGGATTGAGGCTTTCCAGGTGGCCCTAGTGGTAAAGAACAGGCCTACCAACTCAGGAGATGTAAGAGATATGGGCTTGATCCCTCGGTCAGGAAGATCCCCGAAGGAGGGCCTGGCAACCCACTCCAGTATTCTTGCCTGGAGAATCCCATGGACAGAGGAGCCTGGCAGGTAGGTGACAGTCCATAGGGTCGCAAAGACTGGACACAACTGAAGCGACTTAGCACACAAGCGTACATCAGATTATCTGATGAAATCTGTGATACTGGAAAACTTCCCTGAGAGGCGGATTAGAAATTAAAACCATGGCTTCTAGAATCTTTCCCACATTGAAACAGAAAAATCAGCCAGGTGCTACTGCTAAGAAATTTCTGCGTCATTTTTAAAAATAGCTAAATTAAGATATAGGTATATGAAACACTGATTAATTGGGCCATAACAGTAATTAGCCTTTTAGTTCAGGTGGCCTTTCTAGCATAGCCCTGGAAACAGACTATTTTGGGGGCTAATAAGATATGTGTTTTTTAAGCAAGGAGAAAAGTATCTCCCCTAATGGAGTTTTGTTTTATTTCTTCTCTCCCTGTCCATCTGTCTGTCCTTGTGTGTGCCTCTTTGACGCTTCTTCGCTCTGTGGGATGACAGAACCGTCTGCCGCAGAATCCCAGGGGAAATGCGGCATCTCCGAGGATGAGCTGATCACTGCCATTAAGGAAGCAAAGGGGTTATCCTACGAGACAACGGAGAGCCCACGGCCAGCGGGCCAGGCGGCCGACCGGCCCGAGGCCAAGGTGAGGTCTGGGCTGCCCACCATCCCCAGTCCCCTGGACCACGAGGCCAGCAGCGCAGAGTCGGGGGACTCGGAGATCGAGCTGGTGTCCGAGGACCCGCTGGCCTCTGAGGACGCGCTGCCCTCGGGTTACGTGACCTTCGGTCACGTGGGCGGCCCACCACCGTCGCCGGCCTCGCCTTCGATCCAATACAGCCTCCTGAGGGAGGAGCGTGAGGCGGAGCTGGACAGTGAGCTCATCATCGAGTCATGCGACGCCTCCTCCGCCTCAGAGGAGAGCCCCAAACGGGAGCAGGACTCGCCGCCGGTGAAGCCGGGTGCCCTAGATGCCATCCGGGAGGAGCCGGGCGCCCGGGCCGAGGAGCGCACCCCTAGCCGGCGGGGCCTGGCAGAGCAGGAGCCCTTCCTCAGTTTCCCCTCGGCTGCCCCGCGAGCCGGCCCGGAGGTGCCCTCCGGAGACCCAGCCCCTGCCCCCGAGGGGCCCACCGCACCACAGACACCCGTGGAAGCCGCGAGTTCCGACCAAAGCTCCCAGGCCACGAAGGCCCCCGGGCTTCGGGGTCCTGGCGTCATGCCCCCTCTGCTGTTTCTCAATAAGCAAAAAGGTAAAGTGACAGCGTTCTTGATTAAAGTAGGTTGTCTGCTTACAGTTCTCCCCCTGGGTGCGCTGAGATACTCAACAGAGGGGCGTTGGTCTGGCTCAGCCCTGTAGTCAGGTCCTAATTGGTCGAACAGTTGGCCAAGAACAATTCCAAAGCGGGTGGGGAGGAGAAGAGAGGATTCCGATTCGTAGATGGGACTTCCATGGCAAAACCGCGTGCTGGGAGCTACGCCTGGCTGGCTGAACCCTAGCATCTCCAGTAATAAATGGTTTTGTGGACACTCCAAGATCTCCTGAATGGAGTGAATGTGTCCCTCCTATCATTCCAGGACTGGATTTCCTCACTTGGGATGGGATGGGGTTTGTTATTGTCTGAGGCTCATTTCCAGCTTCCCACTCCCTCAGTGATGGAGTGGGCTTACAGTCTCTCTAGGTGCTGAAACCCACCATTAGCACTTCATTTTGCCAACCAAACGTGCTTCTTTAATGGACCAAGAGGATCTCAGTGCCATCCTTTCTCTTACCAAAAACAAATAAAACAACCACAATGACAGAGTTTCTCTTGTCCATCAGCAAGACCTAAGGTGACTAATTTTAAAGTCACTTTTTACTTAGAATGATTTTAATCTGGCCATTATATCTTCCCTATGAGAGATCTTAAGCTGAAGGAAGTCTTCAAATTCAGAAAAAATGAAAGTCATTACTTTGTCTTTCTGGCATTCTTACCCTCAAGTCATCCTCCACACCGGGTTACAGCTGTGTTACGGAATTCAGGAAGGGAATTAAAGTCAGATGAACAGTAATAAATTAGGCACTGCACAGTCTAGTTAATGGGGCTACATTGAAGCTATACAATTTCTCCCCAGATCCTGGGTAGAAGAACCTCCAGGTGGAACTTGAAAACAAACCCTAAAAGCACAGTTCTGTTCAAGGTCCCCTCTCACCCGTCTCCTCTGCTTTGTGTGTGTGTTTGTGGGGTTTTTTTAAGAAGTATTTTTCTTTTTAGGGATAAATGATTCTGAGGGTAACACCCTCCTTCCTATTTATATGCTAACTTCAATGATGTTAGTAGCAATTAAAGTGCCTCATATAAAAATAGAGGACAAAATCTTTCTCATTATAGATTGGAAGCTCACTTCTAAAGTCTTTAAAATGAACACATTGCAAAGGGGGAAACGAGGAATGTAATGAAAAGATAACCCTGCTGCATGGTTACTGGTGGCCTAGACACGTAGTAGCATAACGTGGGGCTGACATAATTAACTCCTGATATCCCACATAACTCATCCCTCAGAGTTTAAAGTGTATTTAGTGTGTGCAATAGGGAGGCTCTTCTGTGACAGACTTAGCAGTGGAAATGTGTATTTGTTGTGTGAATATTAGCACTAATTTGGATTCTTTTACCACCACTCTGACTGTGGTGGGACAGGGCCCTGCAGCTTTCAGGGAGCTTGAAGCAGGAGCGCTTGATTCATTCGGAGTATGGGTTCATATCACTGTACTGTAAGAGGCATATGTTTCCATTTTATCCCCTAATTAGCATCCCCATAGTGAAATAGTCACATGTGCATGGCGCTGCTTGAATATATTTATCCTCAAAAGTAAGGAAATCTGAAGTCTAATAAAGAGAGAATGGTATTGTGCAGGCCCCTTCCCCTCATTAATATATTTGAGAGACAAGTACGGCAGCAGGGATTGACCGAGCAACCAAACATCCAATAAAGAGCTAAGGCGATGGAAAAGTACTGCTGTGAACGCAAAGGCTTCAGAGCGTATTTTACAGCTGATTCTGGTACTATTCTAATCTCTGTGCAAGTTGCCCCATATGGCTTGAACCCTCTGCTGCCACGTTAGACATTAGAAAGGAGAAAGTGGCAGTCGTTTCAAACGATTAAGGCATACCACGGTGAATAGCCTCTGCTCTCCTTTGCACTGAGGGATCCTTTGAAATCCAGCCTCCCACTGAAACTCGGTGCTCTCAGCCTCATTATCTATGAAGAGAGTCTGAAAGGTTGCTCTGAGGCAGCCAAGCACTGGCGGTGCTGCGGAGATGACTCGGTGCTGCCAGCAGGTTATTGGAGCCCTGGGGTTCTTCTGGTCTCACCTGCTCCGCCTCAGCGGGTGGGAGGAGCAGCCTCCCCCAGGCTGTTCTTAATCACTGTCTGTGGACTGGAGGGTTGCGCTCAAGGCTAGTGCGACTCCCCACAGCAGTGGGGTCAGGTCAGCTTCTGTGGTTTCCTCAAGCCTCTGGCAGTGTAAATGCATTCAGGTTCATATATTCACAGGTACGCTCTTCTCCCTGGCTTTGAAGTTATCCCGCTAATGCTGGTGCTGAGCTAAGTTTTGGAAAGGTCCAGAAATATTTAGAATGAGGTTTGGCAAATATCTGACGACATCATAACACATACTGTCAAGGAACATTGGCCTTTATTTACTGACATGTGCTTGTCCTGACAAGGTCTATTTATGGAGCTTTCTTACTTTCGGAGACCTCCGCTGCTGTTGCACTGAAGACCAGATGTGGTTCATCATATTCCAGTTTCCCTTCTCTGTGCACCCCCTGAGCTCCTGCTCCCCTGTTATTCTGCTTCCCTGCACCCTCAAGGATGGCCTCTTAAGAACATGACAGGGTAGATAAATTTTCTCTGTTGTAAGGTTGACCCTTTTAGGAATGTCTTAGTTGAAAACAAATGAAAAATTCTCAATAAAACACTAATACCCAATGTGACTCATCAGGGTGGGTGTGCAGTATATTTCCACCTATTTGATTGCAGAATCTTTTATTAGAGTGTGGTGTAGGGTTCATTGTCTACAGAGCATTCTTTGAGAAATAGTGGTCTCTGGGTACTCACCTTCATTCCCAATATTCTGATTACTTTTCCTTGCAGTTCAAAAGCATAGTGTCAGACCAGCCACCGGGATATCACATGGGAGCCTGTTAGAAATGTCAAGCTCCTTCCCAGACCTACCTACTGATTAGAATCTGCATTTTACCAAGATGTCCAAGTAATTTCTCACACTAAAGCTTGAGAAGCAATGTTTTAGACCATGGAAGCCAGTATTAACATTCCGACCTGAAACTGTTCTGAAGAAGGTGACCAACAACAACCTCCTTATCTCCCCTAAAGACCTCTTTTCAGTCTCATCTTTTTTGTTCTCCTGGGTACTTTCATGTTGTATTGCTGAACAGTCCTTAAAATATTAGTGAGAAAATAATATATGTTCAAAATAAATAAATGTAACACAAGAAATGGTGCAAAATAAAAAGTATAAGTTCTCCTTATCCATCCTTACATTTCTAAGTCTTAGAGATAATTGCAGACTTCTGTTTTTGTTGTTCTTATTGCTTTCAGAAATTTTCTTTGTGTATTTCAGTATACACAAGTTTTTATTGCACAAGTGATATCATATTGGACAGACTATTTTAACTTAACTTCTTTTAGCAGTAAAATCAGGGACAACACCAGCTCACATGGAGACTGTTCTCATCTCAAAACTTGTCCTCCTTTATCTCCCTGATGTTTCTCCTTCTTGGTTATTCCCTCAGTCTCTGACATTTTTCCCAATCTCTTTTGCTACCTTCCTTCCAATTCCTTTGTTTGACCTGAGTTCTTTCCCTGTCCTCCTTTGTCCCTCATTTCCTTGCTCATACCCACACAGGTTTTCAGCCACTGCCTCATGTGTAGCAACTCCCAGGCTTTGGAGGAGTCTTTCATTCTGGGCTCCAAGTCCATTTCCTCACTCTTGAGTGAACATCCTATAGACTACCGCCCTCCACCTCCCATTCAGTACATTGATGTCCTTTGTCAAAATCTGCTCCTTTCCTTCTTCTATTCCCTTCCTGAGTGAATGAAGGAATATCATTCAGGCTTCACTCTGGTGTCAATATTCAGATCATATCTGGATCTGAGTAAAGACTGAGTAAAGACTCAGTGGCCTGAGACCAAGTTAGAAGTAGAACCTGATTGTAAAACTTCAGTGGAAGTGTTGCAGTAGTATTTCGCTATAAAATTATCCACATTATCCAGGATGCTCTTAATATTTGAAAAATTATCAAAAACAAAGTACAAAATATAAAAAAAATAACTATTTGGAATTTTCAATAGGGCATCCAGTGATCCCAGTTTGAGAAATACTGGTCTAAGCCAGTGGTTCCCAAAGCATTGTCTCAGGACGGGGTACCTCATAGTCTCCTGGAGTGATGACTGAAAAATGCAGATTCCTATTCGGCCCCAGCCCTAGAACTGCAACATCAGGATGAGCATAAACTTGCACTTTTAATAAGCATGCTAAAGAGAATTTTGTCTCTTCCAAAGCAGATGAGCTAAGCAGCCCAACCTGTAGTGAAAAACACCCCGGTGAGCATGCCCTGGGCATATGGTGTTTTTTAATGAGAGAGATTGAGGGGCACTCAGCTGTTTCCATCCCTTCCTGTGCCCTGGGAGGCAGGCCTCTGCACCTTCTCTCTGCAGGCACCAGCTGCAGCAGCCGGAGCTTGCAGGGCTTAGCCCTCTGTGGCAGGGAAAAGCTTATCTCCTTAGGGAAGTGATTTGCAAGAAGACTCCCAGATGGAAGTCTTCTCAAATAGACCTAGCATTTATGATGTTTATTATTACTTTTCATTATTATTAATATACTAGATATTGCTTCTGTCCTAAAATATTTTGGAGAGAACCAGAATAAGTGTGACCCATTTACTCTTCTTCCTGTAATTCTTTTTTTAAAAAAGTTAATTTACTTTATCCCATATCTATTTGCTTCCATGAAACTGAATTAGTAAAACAGGCCTTAAAGATTCTTGGACAGGATCTTTCTTTCACAATGCAGGTTTCATAATTGGCCCGAGGACTTATGTCCTTAATATTACAGCCGCTTCCCCCATGCCAGCTTTCAACAAGATGGACCAGAAACTGCTGGATAAAGTCTAGCTTCTGTGAGGATGTATGCAGTGTAAATATTGATGGAGACATTGAACCTTCCATTTTAGACTATTCAAAGCTATTAAGTTACTTTTATGAGATGCTGCCCAGTCATAGAAGGTATTCCCCTGGTTTAGCAGCACAGAATGAGGCCGCCAACAGGCAGTTCACCTTATTGGTTTTCCCTTCTGAAACAGTCACAAGGTTAGCATTGTCCTAGATTGCATATTGATCTGTTTTTTAAATAGTGGCTTCAGGACCCTGAGAAGGTTTCCTTCTCAACCTTGAAAAGATTTGCTCCAAATCTTGGTGACCCAGCACTTAAACTATTTCTAGGGACAGATATATTTGACACTTCACCTACAGGATGTATATATAGATCCAAAATTGTTGTTGTAATATTTTGATGCCAAGTCTTTGGGGCATAATGAACCCAACTCCCTAGTAAATTTTGCCTGGGCACAGAGTGGGGCATCAGTTCAGTTCAGTCGCTCAGTCGTGTCCGACTCTTTGCGACCCTATGGACTGCATCACGCCAGGCCTCCCTGTCCATCACCAACTCTGGGAGTTCACACAGACTCATGTTCATTGAGTTGGTGATGCCATCCAACCATCTCATCCTCTGTCGTCCCCTTCTCTTCCTGCCTTCAATCTTTCCCAGCATCAGGGTCTTCTCCAATGAGTCAGCTCTTCGCATCAGGTGGCCAAAGTATTGGAGCTTCAGCATCAATCCTTCCAATGAATATTCTGGACTGATCTCCTTTAGGATGGACTGGGTGGATCTCCTTGCAGTCCAGGGGACTCTCAAGAGTCTCCTCCAACACCACAGTTCAAAGGCATTAATTCTTCAATGCTCAGCTTTCTTTATAGTCCAACTCACATCCATACATGACTACTGGAAAAACCATAACTTTGGCTAGACGGACATTTGTTGGCAAAGTAATGTCTCTGCTTTTCAATATGCTGTCTAGGTTGGTCATAACTTTTCTTCCAAAGACCAAGCGTCTTTTAACTTCATGGCTGCAGTCACCATCTGCAGTGATTTTGGAGCCCCCAAAAATAAAGTCTGTCACTGAGTGGGGCATAGATAAACCCTTAAGATGGATCCAAGTCCAACTTGCCTGTAGAGATAAGAGTTCGCAGATGGCAGATGTCCTGGTGCCTCTGAGAAATAATGACCCTATTTAGATGGTGATCCTGACTCTCTATCTAGTCCCTTTATCCTTCACATAAATCTTCTTTGCTTAACGATGCAGTCATGGAGATTGGGGAATATAATCCACATACCTCTAATTCTTAGCATCAAGACTCCAGAGGATTCTCCACTCCTTTCAAATGCTTACCTCACTTTCCTCTAACTCTGGGTGGGACACTCATAGTTATGGTCTCTGCTTCTGAATTCTATCTTTGTAACCCCATAAAACACTGCTGTAATACAGATAACGTAAATTTTACCCAACGTTATGCCAGCGCCACCAAAGGAAGACCTTACCAATTCAATTCATTCTTCCTTCCTTTGCTTCAGTCAATATGGTGTACTGCCTGTCTGATCCAGGCAATATAGTGATGACCAAGGCAGACATGAATCCACCAATTGCAGGGCTTCATGTGGGTGGGTGAGGGGCTGACATTAAATAGAAATCAACAGAATGATGTGTTCTCCTGAGAGAGTACTTGGTGGTAGTGGAACTTGGATCAGAAGGTCAGAGAGGAGGAAACTAAGGAATCAACTATGGCAAGACATCATTTTAAAACGTTCTGGACAATAGGCAATAGGCAATGCAAAAGCTACAGGCAAGAAAGTTCTGGGAGCATTCTAGAAACTGAAAAAAAAAAGTCTGCATAGTTAGAGTTGTTTTGTTGTTGTTGTTGTCTGACTTCCCTGGTGACTCAGTGGTAAAGAATCTACCTGCAATGCAGGAGATAGAGGTTCAGTCCCTAGGCTGGGAGGGTCCGTGGCAAAGGAGATGGCAACCCACTCCAGTATTCTTGCCTGGGAAATCCAATGAACAAAGCAGCCTGGTGGGATATAGCCCATGGGGTCTCAAAAGAGTTGGACATGATTTAGTGACTAAACAACAGCAACAAGGTTGGCAGTGCCCTTTCATGCCCAGACCACAGTGCAGAGTTTGATGTTTACCATGATAAAACAAGGAGAGGGAAGTAGCAATGAAAATGAAGAGGAATGGCTGAATTTGAAGTTTATTTTGAATATCGGCTTAATTGGACTTACTGATACAGTGGATTGGTATTTGGGGTGACTTTATTCCCACATCTCTCAAATTATATTTCCGTTTTTGTCACCATAATGATTATAAATAGATGCAAAAGTATTTATAATGGGAAAAATACCCCAAACCTCGATGCTGTTTCTTTAGTCACTGAAGCCAATTTTTTTATGTGTACTATCGGAAAATCATCCATTTGGGTAATGCTGGCTAAGAAATATTCTGTCACAGGTTGAGCTGTATATGTAGTATATTTTTACGACCAAGCATTCGGGGGTATAATAGTTATTAACGGGGTTTGGTGACAGTGATGTTTGAGTGGCTGAGCCTGGAGCTGGAATAAAGGTCAAATATGGTACCTGTGGAAGTGAAATAGGACCTAGAGTGAGGTAGGCAGGGATGGGAGACAGCAAGTTGGTTCTTTAAAAAGAGTTCGGTATAATTTTGCCTAGGGCCAGGAACTCACAAAAGCTTCAGAAAGTCTAATGTGAAGTTCCAAATATGGATCAAAATTATACTAACAAGCAAAGAAAAGATGGTAGTCTGCCAGAGAGCAAGGATAAAGTCAGAGAAAAGGTAGTTTAAGGCAAACACTCAAACTGGGGTCTGAAGTGGGAACAAGTATATCACTGGCTCTAGTTAATGTCAGCTCAAGCCTGCAGTTGATTATTGTTATTTGTGATTACTCAGCGCTTCCTGAGTCAGCCTTATCTCTTTAATGGTCCTTCTGGGTTTTAAATGACCTAGGGGTCCTCTTCTGCCAGGGAAAGGCTTGACCCAGGACTCTTTCTCTCTTCTCGTGGAAACCGAGGGCATGTGGCAGAGAGAGTGGATTAGGGACTCAGTGGAGACATTTGTTTTTCTAGACAGTGTTTCTCAAAGTGCAGTTGTGGACCATTGACATCATAAACTGTTTGATAAAATACAGATTCCTAGGCTCACCCCAGGATCTCCTAAGAATGCGCTGAGGAATCTGCTTCATTAAGTGGCTCCCCAGTAAATCCTAGGCACACCAGAATTTGAGAACTATTGTTTCAGGGCCTGTGTTGAGGCTGAGCTCTCAAAGCCCTCAGAGTTATCTTTGTCAGGTTGCTTTCTCTAAGTGTCCCATCTTTTTCAGGGCCTGGGCCAGAATCTTGCCAGGCAGGTTTTCTGATTGAGCTTAGATGTCTTTAAATGGTTTATATGTGGAATTTAGAATGAAATTTATACTATCAACTCTGAGACTTCCACCTCCTTATAGGAGAAGTGGAGGGGGGATAGTGTGAGCGCAACCTGGACTTACAGGCTTATTCTGGAGGTGCTACTGCTATCTCCCCACCCCACCCAGGCTCCAGAACAAAGACCTGCAAAGGGCGGGCAGGCACACAGCTAGCTAACCGTTCATGTTCCCAGTAGTTTGGGGCCTTCTGGTGATTTTGGAGGGAGAGCAATGAGCAGTCCTGAGAAGAGATCTTAGTTCCCTCCCCAGGAATTAAACCTGGGTGGCCTGGATGAAAACCAAGAATCCTAACCACTAGACCACCAGGGACCAGAGGCTAGAAAAAAAGTGGCCCTGGCTCTTGCCGCTATTTGAAAGCAAGAATGTTTCAAGGAGGCCAGCACTAAACACAAGTACAACATTTATTATTAGAGACACAGCACAATGTATGAAAGAGCACACAGGAAAACAGTTTATCCAACTCAGAAGCAGGGCAGAGATACACACCCAGAGAGGAAGTACGGACGTCTTCTCTAATGAGGAGGCACTCAGGAAGTCAGACACTAGGCAGAGACACACACCTGGGGAGGAGTGTGGGTGTCCTGAGTGAGGAGAACCGCAGTACAGAGTGAAGTAAATCACCTATATAGGAAAGTCCTTCCGGGTCTTTGTTTCCCTTTGGCCCATTATCTTGTTTCTTTCTTCACACCTGTCTCATCCATGGATCTTCCCCAAGAGGCTTGTGCAACTTTTTGCTAAGATGGATTTCCGCCACAGAGGCCTATGAGTGCATGTCCACATTTATTATTTATTATGGGGGGGGTCCCTTCCCTTTTCAACCCCCAAGAAGCCTTCTGCGCATGTGCAGATAGGGAAGTCTTCCTTAACCTCAGGAGTGGGTACCTTTTCTCTTTGCTTTAGCAGAGCTCAGCTTTTACCACTAGCTTTGTCCTTGGAGTGTCTGGGTGAGAACAAAGCTTGAATTTTACTCCACTTGACAGATACCAGGTGTCTGGCCCAGAGGCCCACTGTCTCCTACCTCACTGGGCCAAAGGAGTCCTCCAAATGGCCTCTGTCCATAGCTTAGAAAATTCATGGGAGAGGGTGAAAGCCTGAGGCTGGGGTTGAACTGTATGCTTCCAATGACAAATGAAGTAGCAAGCTTAATCTTCTTACACAAGATCAAAAATTTGACTACCACTGATAAATAATTCAGCTCAAACCTGCATACTCTGGTAAATACAGCATTCTGATTTAACTCTTCCCTTCTGGCTGGTACCTCTTTTACAACTCAGCTGAACACTGAAATCTTGGGGGATTTCTTTAAATGCAAACCACTTACAAAAGCAGAATATGTGTTCCAAAACTATCTTTTTTTTTTTGCTTTCAAATTCACTTTTGTTTACCTCCCCCTAACATCTGTTGGAAATTCGATGCTATATCTAAAAACAAAGAGAAAATCAAGTAAAGCAGAGAAGAATGGCTTTCATATTGATTTTCCCCACTCACTGTTAATGTCTGTTGCCATCCAGTGGTTGTGATGAAAATATCCAACCTCTACTTTTTAACCTCATCTGAAGCCACTAGGATTTGAAATCTATACATTTCAAATTTACAAAGTTCCTGGGTTAGGATGTAAGAAAATGTATCTTTCAGTGATTTTACAGTGTCCATGTGACTGCACCGTTTGTATAGGGATTGATCATTTAAATTGTCATCCATATTTTCCTTGAAATAAGCATGAGAACAGAGGTCCAAAAAAATTCCTAAAAGGGTAACCTGGTTTGTACCAGAATTAATTTTAAGTTAGCCATTTTGCCTGTGCCAAAGAATATAATATCATATAGGTTTCATGAATCAAAGTTTCATACTAACTGGAGTTTTTGGATCAACACCCTCTTTTATATTGAAGTCAGAATTTGAGGTACCATCAGTTGTTCTCGGTGATATTGCAGGGGTAAAAGAACCAAAATTTGAGATAAGGTCTCCTGACTCTGATCCAGTGCCCTTTTCCTACTAAATTGATTTCCAGGTAGTTGACTTGTTTGTAAGTAAACCTAAATGTTTCTTTATGTGAGGTTGCTTTAAAATTTGGAGATTAAGATTTAATATCTTAAACATATACTGCTGTAAATAGTTTTATAATGGTGCATGAAGCACAGTTAGATCAAGTGGTAGTGTGGTCAATGACGTGGAAATTCAGTCCAATCACTTGGAGAGGATTTAATTTTTTTTTTAATTTTTAAATTTTAGGTTAGCCAAGTGATGGTCAAATCATTTGACATAGAGTCACAGTTTTCTCAAATGTTGGACATAAATAAAATCATAAATAACTTGGTTCTAGATAATTTTGATATAAGTAAAATGGCCTCATTGTTGATGTGTCCTTTTTATTTTCTCTCTCATCCCTTTGTTGGGGTCCACATTTTAAAGCCCTTTCTTATTTCTCTGAAAACAGAATCTTGAAATTTTGAATAGATTTTATTTATCCCACAAATCTGTGCTCTACTTACAAGCCCAAAATCCTGGCTTTCACTTTGACTTCTAAACCCCTGGTTCCTGTGTAGACCACAACTTTCCCTCAGGTCGTATTCAGTTCAGTTCAATCTCTCAGTCGTGTCCGACTCTTTGTGACCCCATGGACTGCAGCACGCCAGGCCTCCCTGTCCATCACCAGCTCCCAGAGTTTACTCAAACTCATGTCCATTGAGTCGGTGATGCCATCCAGCCATCTCATCCTCTGTCATCCCCTTATCCTCCTGCCTTCAATCTTTCCCAGCATCAGGGTCTTTTCCAGTGAGTCAGTTCTTCGCATCAGGTGGCCAAAGTATTGGAGTTTCAGCTTCAGGATCAGTACAGCAGAGACTAATGCCTTGGAGACTGATGGCAAAGTCCTCTTTGAAGAAGACACTTTCAGATTTCAGCTCTACTGTTCATCTGTCAAATCTGGACTGATTTGCCTCTAAGATGCTATCTCCCCATTGTATGTATATTTGTTCTTGTGATTTATATAATGCTCATTTTGTAACAGGTAAAGATGGATTACTTTCCACCGAATTGATACTTCCTCTTCAATAGTTTTCTTCCCTGAAGGCTCAGCTGGTAAATAATCCACCTACAATACAGGAGACACCAGTTCCATTCCTGGGTTGGGACGATCCCCTGGAGAAGGGAACAACTACCCACTCCAGTATTCTGGCTTGGAAAATTCCATAGACTGTATACAGTCCATGGGGTCTCAAAGAGTCAGACCCAGCTGAGCAACTTTCACTTTTACTTCACTTCCATAGTGTAGCGTCATTGCTGGGTAAGACTGTTTAGTCAGCCACTGCATTTTCTAGCCCTCTTTGTATGTAGATGAAGCTAAACACCTGATTGTTATCAGTGGAATGTAAGTGGAAGTGATGTGGGACACATCTGGGGCAAGGTGGCTAAGATGTAGTTGTGCCTTTTCTTCTTTCAGGCTGTGAGGGATGACAAAAGGGAAGGAGCCTGGGCCTCTAAATGACTGCTTGGAAATGACTGCTTGGAGGGAAGCTGCCCGCTAATGAACACACATATTGCTCTATTAAGTTAGCCCCCAAACAGATTTCTCCCATGGTAAGGGTTATTTGTTACCATAGCCAGCTTCATCTTGACTAGTATGGGAACTCATGATGTAAAGGTGAGGTTAAGAACGAAGGTCTACAGTTAGAATGTTTATTGGACCATATATTCCACAGTTGTAAAATTTTTGTTTTGCCTCTCCTTCTCTCTACCTTGCTCCTTTGTACCTTCCTTTGCTGATGCTAATTGACCCTACTGTTAGAAATACTGGTGAGGTAACTCTGAGCAAATTAGAAAATGACACTCTTGTCCTCAAAATGTTCTGTTGCTACATTTCTAAATATTGTCATAATAACTGAACAAATCTTTAATAACCACAAGATGAATAGTTGATGTTCTCTGGAGTTCTGAAAAGCAAGAAGCAGCCCTGGTGGTGACCCTCAGGTCCACTAGAACAGAAGCATAGAAAGTTTCTGTGAGACAGAGCACTGGGAAACCTGAAGAAGTCCCACTGATAGGGCTAACCCAAGGCAGGACCTTAGAGTCCTCTACCTCCCACATCTGGTGTATCCCTGACCCGCAGCTACTCAAGACCCCCACTTTAGAACCCAGTGCTCCTGAGATCCCCTGCTTCCCTTTCAAAAATACATCTTCTGTATCCTATTTCCCTGGGGTCCTTGATACTCTCCATTTCTTAGCGTGCACCCCAATGTGGAGATAAGCTATTGTTGCCTGGTGAGCATAGAATTGTGGCAAGAAGAGTAGATTGTTTCACTGAAAATTTCCGCCATGCTTTGGCAGCCTGTGAACTGTTCTGTTCTCTAAGGACTTGGATCCTTAACTAGAATCAGAGCAGCTACTCCCTGAGCCCATGCCTAAAGTGTTTCCTGTCTGGTGGCCCCTTGTCTAGAGTACCTGCATATTATGAGCCAGCTGGGTTTGGATCCTAGTTCTACCATTTGTTACTAGCTATGTGATTTTCGGCAGTTACCCTGTCTGCACATAGATTTTTTCACTTGTTCCAAGGGGAGAATAGTACCAGCATCACAGGATTCTTGTGATAATTAATTTAGATGATTTAAGTTATTACCCTCTCATTTTATTACTATTTAAATATTTATGTTAATAATAACTACAGTGAGTGGAACTTTGGAAGAATCTAGTCCAGCTACTCATTTAGTACAAAAATTCTTTCATAATATTTCAGATATCTTACAGGTTGTCTCTATATGCTGCAGTTTGATTGGCTGTTTTCCAATGATTAATATGAAGTTGACTTGATGCTCGTTCCTAAGCATATTGTTGGATGGGTTGCCCATAGGGAGGTTTCTTAAAGCCAACAGACTCAGTTGATCGTCTTTTTGAATAGTTTTTTTTTCCCTAAGATACATATGCCTAGGCCCTACTCTATAAATATCCTAGAGTATAATCTTTGAGTGTTACATCTGTAGATGAGTACTTTCAATATCCCTTGGGTGATTTAAGATGTCTATCCAGGGTTTACTGCCACTGAGTTAACCCCATCCATGGTGTATGGGCTCCCAATAGTCTCATTTGTTGTCTCTCCCCAGGCTTGTGTTCTGTGCTTAGTTTGTTTGAGTTAGGCCATACTTCAGTAAGAAACCCTCAAATCTCAATGGCTTATCTCAACAGATGTTTGTTTCTAGCTCATATAAAATCTGATGCTCATTGATGGGGGCTCTTTTTTTATCCAATTACAAAGGGATCCAAGCTTCCCCACTCCCGGGCCACTGAATATCAACATGTAGCTTCCCAGGTTTCCACGCCAGAGGAGGAAAGAGCTGGAGGTGCACATTAGCTCTTCAAAGCTTCCTCCTGCAAATGAAGCATGTCACTTTGGCATATGGTCCATTGGCCAGCATTAGTAACGTGACTCTCCCCTGATGCATGGAACACTGTGGAAACTGGATGAGCATCAGATCTTTATCACAGGCCTCTTGTGTAATTATCTCTTCCTGCTGATCTTCATAGTATTTATCATTGCCCAGTATATTAAATATGCATTTTTATTGTTTATCTCTTGTTCTTACCACATAGATCTTAAGCTCTTTGAGATCACATACTTTCTTTCAGTGCTCTATTTCCAATGCCTACAATGGCACCTGATAAGTTTGTGGAGACTCAATAAACATTTGGTGACTAAATGAGCAGTGACTCTAGACACATGGATGAAGGCCCAGAAGTATATTATGGGATTTTATTGTATGTCAATGTGTTTTATAGATTGTGCTCTTTTCCCAGAGCTCATTTAAATGTTATTGAATCCAGCGAAAGATTAAAGAATAATAGGCTAATTAACAAGAGAACATTGCTTGTGAATCCCCTACTGTTACTCATGAAGAGCATCTACCTTTGGCTGTGCTCTCCTAGAGTGATCAGCCCAGGAAAGGGCAAATGGAGTCAGCAAAGAAAGACGCTTTCTGAGGTTCCGCTGACAAAGCCAATAATAGATTTGAGTTGACAAAGCAGAAGGTGACATCACTGTAGGCCACTGTTCAGCTTTTCTTTGCTGAGCCTATGGAATTTGTGCAAGACTAGTCTATTGAAACTTTATAACCCTCATAAAATGGGAAAACTTTCTGCAGTAAATGCTTCTTATTGTTTTGAATACAGCACAACCCAATTAAAAATAAGGTTTGTTATTAAAGTTGTATTACATAGTGATTAAGGCATGAGCTCTGGAATCAGACAGCTTTGGGTTTGAACCCTAGTCTACCACTTGCTGGCTTAAAATTTCCCAGGCTTCATCTGTAAAATATGGCTAGTAATTCCTACTCTCTTGAATTGTAATGAAATATAAATTGAATACATTGAAACTGTTTTTAAGGAGCTTAGGCTATTAGAAGACCTGGCACATTGTAAATGTAAGCAATTATTATCACATTCCATGATTTGATCATGTTTTCTGTACAGGCAGGCTACCATCAGTAATGGTGGTTACGAAGGATGCAAGAGAATGTAAGGCAGCAGAGATGGACTCCCCTTGGTGGATCACCCCTTGGCCTTCCAAGGCTGGCTATATGGCAGGCCTCCAGATCATAGCCACAGTTGCCTGGCCATGCACCTGAGCTCCATCAGCATCTTGCCCTCCTTGTGTGCACTCAGCATTTCTGTTATCCAGAATGGGGAAGATCCAAGTGGGCTGCTTTATCACCATTTGATGCTCTCCTGTCACACCTCACCTCATCAGTATTTAGCTCAAGCTCCCAACTCTGGTCCAATCAGATTTCTCTCAACACAGAATGACCAGGGCAGTAGCAGCTCAAACAGAAATAACCATTAAGGCTACTTTCCATTATAGGACTTCCCTATAGCTCAAATGGTAAAGAATTTGCATGCAATGCAGGAGACCAGGGTTCGATTCCTGGGTTGGGAAGTTCCTCTGGAGAAAGGAATGGCAATCGACTCCAGTATTCTTGCCTGGAGAATTCTATGGACAGAGTAGCCCAACAGGTTGCAGTCCGTGGGGTTGCAAAGAGTCGGACACGACTGAGTGACACATATACGCACACAATGAACACACATATACTTTCCTTTAAAAGGGACTGAATTCATGGCAGACTTGGAATGGGCAGATGCCTCTTCCTGATTTCTCAAAGCATGACTCTGCACAAAAAAGATTCACCCCTCTGATTTGTTTTTATGGGAAACTACCTTCTGAACAATCAGATTCTTTAGGAATGTTTGAAATAACATTGGGGGCAAGGTTTAGCCACCTTCTCACAATTATAAACATGAAATCTCCCCTTTAGAGGAGACAGACAAATCCTTGAGGGTTTCTTACATAAAATGCTTCAGATGATGGCCATTTCTCTCAAAAATCACTTCCATTTTTTGTTATATGCTCTCAGTTATCCAAATGGGGAGGAAACTTTGACATTCTTCCAATCCAGGGCAGTCCCTTGTCTGCCTGGGTCCCCTAGAAGCAGGCAGACTGGCACCAGGCAAGGGCAGGATTTATGCAGTATTTCTGTCCCCATCTAGGGAGGTTTCTTCTTGCTTACTTGATAAATTTTGCTTCATCTTCTTTGTCTAACATTTTCATGCTTTCAAAAATAGTTGTTCATTAGCCCACTCCAGAAATCCACACAGGGTATTTCACAATAATATTTAAGCACTGACAAAGTGCTTAAAATAGTATGTATTTTAATCATTCTTTAAAGAAGACAAGGTTAGAATTGACCCTTCAAATGCTTAATTCTTACCTATGATTTGAATGAGCACTCATGCTTCTATTTTTTCAAGATACTTAAAATAGATTATTACAGAAAATTTCATAGATACATTGGAGAGAATAGTATAATGAATTTCCAAATATAGAGCTACAAAATTTAACAGTATCATTTTTATCATGTTTCACCTAATTTTGAGGGGAGCATTTGAAAATTAAGTCACAGACACCAATATGTTTCCTCTCCTAAATACTTCAGTGTACTCTCTAAAACCAGAAACATTTCTTACGTAACCACAGGACCACTGTTACATCTAATGCCCAGTTCATATTTAAATTTCTTTAAGAATCCTCTACATTTTTTCAGTTGGTCACTTTTAATTAGCCAATGAACAAATGTCCTTCTATTTTTCAACTATACTAACTGTAATAAGAACATGAAACAGTGGAAACTTCCCTTGGTTAGTGTTTTGTATGATGATTAGATATATTTTCTTTTTTCCCAATATTTAATATGAAAATTTTCAAGCATACAGACTAATAATGCAGAACAATTGAAAGAATTCTTCAGTGCACACCTGTTTACATGGTCCTATTTTAAATTCTTTCCCTACCTTTTTATTGTGACTGGGACTTGATAGTCTTTATACCTCAGATTCAGTGAGAAAGTGAGTATTCTATGGCTCCTTTTTAGGTGGAAGCCTTACATAATATTTGTAAAGCAGATGGATAATATGCTGATTACTTTGCATGGTTTATAAATCTTGAGGGTATCTTCTTCTCCAACTGGGTACCCCATGCCAACCTATAAATATTCTTAAGCTTGGCTTTCAGTTGACAGTATTTTTCTGGGGCATCCCCAGAGAGCCAGGTGCTGTGCTATAGACAGCGGCATCACCATTGTGGGTTAAGTGAGAAAAGAACAAGCCACCCCACCTAATAATGAAGCAATTGGAACAGGCAGTGTGTTTACACCTTATGCAATGTCAGTTGTATTTCAACAGTATCCAAAAATATCATGGAAAGGTACTTGGAAAAGAGAAAAACAAATCTGGTTTTTAAAATGTCTATCTGAGGGTTGCTGCTGTTGCTATGGAGATCAGAGAAGCAGATTTTCACGGCTTTACCACACTGAGCTTGCTTTTGAACAGATTCATGAGACTGTGAGCTTTTTTTTCTCCTATTCCAGGTGGTTAGACATAACCTTGCCTGAATAATATTAACATACCACTTGTGTGAAAGCACGTTAGATGCTAATGCTTGGAGTTGTTTTTAGCAGAACAGTTTAACAATACCAGGTTCATTTATCATCTGCATGTTTTTAAATAGTCTCATTCTCCTAATCAGCGTTAACGTAGAGCTCAGCTTGGAGCATAAGGACATGTTAGTTTAATATTTTAGTGCCATCTGCTGTAAGTTTCATGGCATTCTACCCCATCTGGTTTATTTGCAGCTATTCCTCCCCTCCTTTTTTTCAGTCTTAATAGAACACAGCAAATCTCTTTCCAAATCTTTTGTAATATTTGGCCCTGTTCCTTCCTACTGATCATTGGCTGAGGCTTTCGTCAGAGGAATATATTCCCTTGGCTCTAGGTGTTCATTTCCTGAAGACTTCAGTCTCGATTTAGTGGGATGTGCGCATGCACGCTTTCATATATGTGTGATAATTATCAAGCAGTTAACACATTCCTAGACCTCTTTGCTTTATCTCAAATGATAGCCTGACTGTTGAGTGAATATTTGTAAATTCAGCAGCATCACTAGGTAAATAATTATTGAAAGCCTATTAACATGCCAGGCTTTTTCCTAGGCACAGTGGGAGTCAGGGGGAGAGTGGCAAACAAAGCAGATGCCCTGCTCCCATGGAGTTCAGTTAGTGGAGGAGTCTAAACAATATACAAGGAAACACATATTATAGTATCACATATTATAGTATAGCGGTAAGTGCTGGAAATTAAAAAATAAAGCAGGCTAAGGGGAGCTGCTTTAAATAGGATGGTCAAAGATAGATGATAGAATTAAAATATTGTAATGAACACCTCTAACCTTAAGGTCACTAACAAGCACAACAAATGTGCCCTTCAACCCTGTGCCTTGAGGCTCTTGTTAAAGTCATCTTATTGTTAGTTAATCAATTATCTTTTAACATTAAGCAGAAACATTACACAGATGAAAAATCTGTCCTTTAAGAGCTGTCAGATAGTTTGTGCTGTTGCTTTGGAACTTGGTGGACTTAGGATTTGATTTAGGTGAGCTGTAATTCAGCATGTGATTAGAACTCCTATATGTATCTAATTCTCTGCTAGGGTCTGTGGGGACACCAGAGGACTTTAAGTCAGAAACCTACTCTCCAGAAGTTGCTTTTAAGTGAATATTCCACTAACCCTCAACCCATCCAGGGGTTAGAATAAATACAAATGGAAATGTAAATAATAGCACCAGGTACCATTATGATTAATTCTTGCTACAAATGCTGTCAGTTTCAAGTTCAATCATATTGGGTGTCAGAGGAGGGAAAAGTGTTAAGATGTCCAGTGCATTTCTCTGTACCTACCCTCTTTAAAGATTAGTTTGCACCAAAACATCGAGCACATGGAGATTGCTAATATTCCTGTCATTAGAAACAAAGGATTTTCTGAATTATGTAATTAGAGCTATGAACAACCTATGTGGATTCTGGTGTGTGTATTCTGTGTGTTTGTTCACACATGTTAATCTACTACACGTTCAAGTGTGCGTTCATTCACTCAAGAATAAAATCTCTGGCACCTACTGCATGGTTGTGATGGGACTGTTTCCGACAAAGATAATAAGATAACAGTCTTTGCCCACGAGACATTTGTAAGGACAGACGAATACACAAATGAATGCAGTAAAGTGTTACAGGAGCAATAAAAGCCATACCTTTCCTAGCTCTCTCTCTGTTACTGATTTACATTGCCATGATTGAGATGTCGTATGAGTATTCTGACCTTACTGGCTTGATTTTCCAATATCTGAAAAAAATATGGGACAGGGAAAAGTATTAGCAGAATAATGATTCCTATCCCTTTCTTACCTTGAGAAGAAAGATTGAACTGTCCTGAAGTGATGACAGTATTTGTTTTGGCTTACTGTGAAATGAGCCACATAAATAGAACCATTGCTTCAATAGCTTGAATACCATCACTAGATGCTGTAGTGATAGTACACCAGTGGGAATTGAGCAAATGGCAAAAAATGTCTTTTCTCCGTTTTTCTGTTTATACAGTGTACTTGAAGTCACCGGATAACTTCAGAGACTCATTAGCCTTCTGTATAATTAGATAAAAATGCTTACCTCAGTAGAGGCTGATCCCAGGGTAGCTGCAAAGTGAAGTGGGTTGGTGCTGTGTTCATTCCTAAGGATGCACAGCTCCTCTGCCCTATGCCTGGGAGCTTGTGGTAGGCTGCATGAAAGCAAAAGTAAAATTGATTTTGGGGACGGGGGAGGCTATTGAATGTCTTATTTATCCTCCACTCTCTGGAGTGCTTTTAATAAGGTTTTTCTGTGTATAAAGGAGAATTTAAAGTCCATTCTATTACCCTTACTGTATATAAAATTTTTATCCAGTTGAATACTACTTTTCAAAGCCAAGAAAGTGTTTGTTGGGCTAACTAAAATCTATAAATGCTGCTTTTTGCTGAGTGTTTATATTGATGGTCCAGCTTTCTGATTACTCACTTCTCCTCCCCTCCCCTGATCCAATATGCTCAGTTGGCATCAAAATGATATTTTTATGGTCTTTGGTACAACCTTTGTGAGAGGTGGATTTTCCTCCTGATCTTTGTGTCAGGGAAAGTCAGTAGTAGCAGCAGCTGCAGAAGGTCAAACTCCAGGAACAACACTGGCTCTTTCCAGATGCTTTTCTCTTCTCTCTTCTCTCTTCCCTCTCACTAACTGGCAGCTTGATTATTTCTATAATTTCCTTTTAGCTTCCCAGGTGGTGCGGTGACTAAGAATTCGCCTGTTAATGCAGGAGATGTGAGAGACTCAGGCTCAATCCCTGGGTCTAGAAGATTCCCTGGAGTAGGAAATGGCAACCCTCTCCAGCATGGCTGGAAAATTCTACGGGTTCGCAAAAAGTAGCACACAACTCAGCACACACACATAATTTCCTTTACTTCTCTGCTGTCTACACAGGACAATTCTGAATTCAAAAAAGAAAAACCTGGCCATCACTTTATTCTTTGTAGGGCATCCTGTCAATGGAAACAAGTACTAGTGTATAGATGCTGTTGACTCGAGGCCTCTGGAGTTCTAAAAGCTGACTTTTAGGTGCTAGCAGGTTTTCAAAGCTCTGACTATTTCTGTTTCTCCTTCCCCTAATGGCAGACCATACTGTGCCCGCTGCTTTTTCATTCCATCTTCACAAAGGCATAAGGAGTAGTTTGCTGAGAGGGAACATTGTTAAATACTGGATGGGATTTTTGAGCAATGTTGCTTAATCTCAGTAGATCTCTGAACCTCACAGGAATTTGACTATTTGGGGGTTGTTCATAAAAGGATTAGAATTCTTGAATTTTTATGGTGGAACCATGATATGGTCTGAATATTTGTGTTCCTCTCCAAAATAAATTCCTATGTTGAAATACTAATTCCCAAAGGTAATGAGGTGAAGTTTTTGAGAAATGCTTAAGAAACCATTGCCTGTCCAAAGTCATGAAGATTTACTCTTGTGTTTTCTTCTAAGAGTTTGATATTTTTGGCTCTTAAATTTAAGTCTTTGATGCATTTTGAGTTAATTTTTCATTTCGTGTGAGATAGGAGTCTGACTTCATTCTTTTGTATGTGGATATCCAGTGGAGGTGGTGAAATTCCAACTGAGCTATTTCAAATCCTAAAAGATTATGCTGTGAAAGTACTTCACTCAATATGCAAGCAAATTTGGAAAACTCAGCAGTGGCCACAGGACTGGGAAAGGTCAGTTGTTGTTCCAATCACAAAGAGAGGCCAAAGAATGTTCAGACTACCATACAGTTGTGCTCATTTCACATGCCAGCAAGGTAATGCTCAAAATCCTTCAAGCTAGGCTTAATAGTACATGAACCGAGAACTTCCAGATGTATAAGCTGGATTTAGCTTGTACAAGCCAACATTCATTGAATCCCAGAAAAAACAAGGGAATTAAAAAAATATATATATATATCTACTTTTGCTTCATTGACTATGCTAAAGCCTTTTACTATGTGGGTCACAGAAAACTGTGGAAAATTCTTCAAGAGATGGGAATACCAGACCACCTTACCTGACTCCTGAGAAACCTGTATTCAGGACAAGAAGCAACAGAACTGGACATGGAACAACAGACTGGTTCAAGATTGGGAAAAGAGTACATCAAGTCTGTACTGTATATTGTCACCCTGCTTATTTAACTTGTATGCAGAGTACATCATGCAAAATGCCAGGCTGGATGAAGCACAAGCTGGAATCAGGAGTGCCGGGAGAAGTATTAACAACCTCAGATATGCAGATGATACCACTCTAATGGCAGAAAGTGAAGAGAAACTAAAGAGCCTCTTGATGATGGTGAAAGAGGAGAGTGAAAAAGTCATCTTAAAGCTCAACGTTCAAAAAACGAAAACCATGTCATCCGGTCCCATCACTTCATGACAAATAGATGGGGGGAAAAGTGGAAACAGTGATAGATTTTCTTTTGGGGGGCTCCAAAATCACTGTGGATGGTGACTGCAGCCATGAAATTAAAAGACACTTGCTCCTTGGAAGAAAAGCTATGACAAACCTAGACAGCATATTAAAAAGCAGAAACATTACTTTGCCGACAAAGATCCTTCTAGTCAAAGCTATGGTTTTTTTCAGTAGTCATGTACAGTTGTGAGAGTTGGACCATAAAGAAGGCTGAGTGCTAAAGAATTGATGTTTTCAAATTGTGGTGTTGGAGAAGACTCTTGAGAGTCCCTTGGACAGCAAGGAGATCAAACTAGTCAATCTTAAAAGAAATCAACTCTGAATATTCATTGGAAGGACTGATGTTGAAGTGGAAGCTACAATACTTTGGCCACCTGATGCGAAGAGCTAACTCATTGGAAAAGACCCTAATGCTGGGTAAGATTGAGGACAGGAAGAGAAGGGGGGGCAGCAGAGGATTAGAAGGTTGGATAGCATCACTGACTTAATCAATAGACATGAGTTTGGGCAAACTCTGGGATATAGTGAAGGACAGGGAAGCCTGGTATGCTACTGTTCATGGGGTTGCAAAGAGTCAGACACAACTTAGTGACTGAACAACAGCATCCAGTTGTTCAGGAATCATTTGTTAAAAAGGCAGTTTTCCTTTGAAACATCTTGTTATCCTTGTCAGAAAACAATTGAAAACTTCCCTGGTGGTAGAGTGGATAAGAATCTGCCTGCCAATGCAGAGGACATGGACTCAATCCCTGGCCCAGGAAAATTCCATATACCATGGAGCAACTAAGCCCATGGACCACAACTACTGAGGCTGCATGCTGTAACTACTGAAGACCATGTACCTAGAGCCTGTGCTCCTCAACAAGAGAAGCTACTGCAGTGAGAAGCCCAAGCACTGTAACTAAGAATAGCCCCTACTCACCACACCAGATAAAGCCTGCTCACAGCAACAAAGATCCAGCGCAGCAACGAAGATCCAGCGCAACTAAAAATAAATTAAAAAATTATTAAAAAAGAACAATTGACCATAAATGTGGGACTTTATTTCTAGATTATCAGTTATATCCCATTGATCTATATTTCTAGCCTTACGCTAGTACTATACTATTTTGATTAATGTAGCTCTGTATAGGGCTTCCCTGGTGGCTCAGACAGTAAAAAAATCTGCCTGCAAAATGGGAGACCTGGGTTTGATCCCTGGGTTGGGAAAATCCCTGGGAGGAGAGCATGGCAACCCACTCCAGTATTCTTACCTGGAGAATCCCCATGGACAGAGGAGCCTGGTAGGCTGCAGTCCATAGGGTCGCAAAGAGTCAGATATGACTGAGCCACAAAGCATCGCACAGCTCTGTATAAGTGAAATCTAGAAGTGTAAGCCCTCTAACCTTTTCTTTTTCAATATTGGTTTAGCTCTTCTGGGTCCTTTGCATTTCCACATAAATTTTAGAATCAACTGAAAAGCAGAAATTGATAAAGGTTGCTTGGATCTTGATAGGGATCCCTTGATAAGGATTGTGTTGAATTTGTAGTTTGGGGAATATTGCCATGTTAACAGTATTAAGACTTTTCATTCATGAACATGGGCTATCTTTCCATTTAATTATAATGGAAAATAATTGTTAACAATTTAACAATTTAGTTTCAACTATTAAATTAATTGTTTTGTAATTATCTTTGCATAAGTGAGAGTGAATTCGCTAGTCGTGTCCTACTCTTTGCGACCCCATGGACTGTAGCCTTCCAGGGTCCTCTGTCCATGGGAGTTTCCAGGCAAGAATACTAGAGTGGATTGCCATTTCCTTCTCCAGGGGGTCTTCCCAACCCAGGGATCGAACCTGGGTCTTCTGCATTGTAGACAAACGCTTTACCATCTGAGCTACCAGGGAAGTCCAAACCATCTTTACATAAGTCTTGCACTTATTTGATTAAATTTATCCCTAATTACTTTATTCTTTTGATGCTTAGTATAGCACCACTCATTAGTTTTTAAATATAATTTTATTGGAACACAGCATACTGAACTGCTTACAGATTGTCTTTGGCTTTTTTGCTACAAGGGCAGAGAGGAGAGGTTGCCACTGAGACCATGTGACCCACAAAGTCTAAAGTATGTACTCTTTGGTCTTTTACAGAAGAAGTTTGCTAATCTTTGTCTTAGAATATAATTCAGTTTTGGAAAATGCCACTTGTCTTCTTTTTCTCCCTCAGAGATGCTATGTGGTAAAATGGAAGAAAACTCAGAGTTATTTTATTTAATGTTATGTGTGTGTGCGTGTGCTCAGTCGCTCATACAAATTATATTAGATGGGATGAGTTTTGGAGTTAGTGAGAGCTGAGTCCAGTACTGGGCCATCACTTTCTATTTGGTCTCTCTGAAATTCTGTCTCTCCTCCTTGAAATTTTAGTATGCTTTTCTTAAGAGGGCAGAAAGTGACTTACTAATGTCATATGTTATAGCCTATGTTAAGAACTGGGCCCAGAACTCTATTAACTGCTACCCTTTTGTCCGTTTTCATTTCCAGTGACTGGAAGTTAAATTCTTGTGTGTGTGTGTCTGTGTGTGTGCTCAGTTGCTCAGTTGTATCCAACTCTTTGCAATCCCATGAACTGAAGCCTGCCAGGCTCCTCTGTCCACCAAATTATCCAGGCAAGTATACTGGGATAGATTGCCATTTCCTCCTCCAAGCGATCTTCCCAACCCTGGAATCGAACCTGCATCTCTTGCATCTCCTGCATTGGCAGGCAGATTCTTTACCACTGTGTCACCTGGGAAGCCCATTAAATTCTTACCAGGAGATGTAAGCTAAAAGTTGCTTTCTCCCTATTTCCCTCACTACATTCTTAATATCAACTTGTTGGATGCACCTTTATTACTTATTAAACCATTTTCTTCTTTTTCATAAAAACTTAAGTGCAGAAAAATATGCTGGTTACTCAATATTTAGGTGATTTTGGAACAAGTTTTGTTTTCTACTTAAGAAAAAGATGTTACCTCCATTTCTTAGGTAATGGCATTCTAACCTGGTTCATACACATGTAGAACACTTTTATATTAGCCACAATGAGATGGAAAAACATAGCTGTTTCAGACACCAAAAGCGTATTGCCTGTGGTGTCTATTTTGTTGATATCAATGACAACAGGCTTCCAGCTGGAGAAGATTCAAATGGGTTTCCACTTGCTCCTTTATTTAAATCTACTCTAGAAAAACATTGTACCAAAACAGATAAAAATATTACTCAGCAACTCTGGTTGTACAGGTATTAATAAAATAGACTACCACTCACCACTAAAAGTTTCAAAATGCTTCAGAAGCATGGTTATCTGGAAACAATGATTATCTAAGAAACAAATCTTAAATCTAGTGCTTACAGAAAGATAGAGGACTTTCTCAGTCACAATATATTTTTAGCTTGATTCTTAATGCTTTACAAAAAGTAGGTATTGTAATCTATTAATAAAATGACAGACCATTATGACTACTCATTCTTTCAGTGGCATGTAATACTAGAAATTATCACTGTTGAGATGACGTTATCTTTTTCTGCAACCTCCATTTTTTTAAACTCAAATGATCAAAGATCTCAGAATCAGAGAATTTCTGGATTGGAGGGATCTAAAACTTTATGATTCTTAGTGACAGGAAACTCACTGCTTCCAAGCCTACTTCCCATCTTTAGTCAGTTCTTATTAATGTATTTATCTCATATGTTGATGATATTTATTGTGGTTGGAATTTTGGGTAGAAGTACTAGACCTTGCATTTTGTTGCTGCTAAACATGATCTTGTTAGGTTAACCCCATTTATCTAGTCTGTCAAGATTTGAGAATGTTCTTTCACTCAATGCCGAAGAATTGATGCTTTTGAACTGTGGTGTTGGAAAAGACTCTTGAGAGTCCCTTGGACTGCAAGGAGATCCAACCAGTCCATCCTAAAGGAAATCAGTCCTGAATATTCATTAGAAGGACTGCTGCTGAAGCTGAAACTCCAATACTTTGGCCACATGATGCGAAGAACTGTCTCACTGGAAAAGACCCTGATGCTGGGAAAGATGGAAGGCAAAAGGAAAAGGGGACGACAGAGTATGAGATGGTTGGATGGCATCACTGACTCAATGGACATGAGTTTGAATAAACTCCAGGAGTTGGTGATGGACAATGAAGCCTGGCATGCTGTAGTCCAAGGGGTTGCAAAGAGTAGGACATGACTGAGTGACTGAACTGAACTGAACCGAGCTTTCACTCAGTGCATACACCATCTCTGCCGATTTTTACATTATCTGTAGGTATGATCCCTAGCTTCCCACTTAACGTGGATGGAAGGTTTGGGAGCCCAAATTCTATGATGGGCTATTAGAATATTTTTCAGATTTAAGTTCAATTATGTAAGAATTTATTCAGCATTTGCTTGGTAATAAACAGTACTGTCAGTTGATAACTCAATGATAATAAGCAAGATAGGATGGTGCATGCATGTGTATTCTGTCAGTCAGTCATGTCCGACTCTTTGTGACCCAATTGACTGCAGCCCACCAGTCTCTTTTGTCCATGGAATTTTCCAGGCAAGAATACTGGAATGGGCTGCCATTTCCTTCTCCAGGAAATCACCCCAATCCAGGGATCAAACCCACGTCTCCTGCATTGGCAGGCAGATTCTTTACCACTGAGCCACCTGAGAAGCCTGATAGGATGGTAGTCTCAAGGATATCATTACTCTATATAGAGGGAAAGACACCTATACAGATAACCACAGTGTACAATAATGAATGGAATACAAAGATATGAACATGGAACACAGAGGAGAGGCCAGTAATTATGTGGGGAAATTAATGATGTGTACCAAGATGAGATGATATTTGAACCAGTCTTGAAAGAGGATGAGGTGTTTTTGAGAGGAAGGGAGGAGGAGATTCTGATTGCTATTCATTAATCAGCATTTATTCACAGCAAAACAAAGTGTTGTTTTTTTTGAGAACTCTTTACCTGGGAACAAGTAGACTAGAAAAAATGAGATTCTACTGCGTAACCTAATGTAACCAACGTAACCTAAACTCGAGATTATCCAGTGGTTACTTCACAGCATTACAGCAGTCATATTCTCTGAGAATAAGCAGTTTCATTTAAAAAGTTTCTAGATCATGTATTTCCTGCTCTTTGTCTATTGAGGTTGATGAAGAAGGTCTTACTGATGTAATGTTTCTTAGACTTAGGGTCTAGGAGCCTGGAATAGGAAATCCTGAAAAATTGTTTCTTCATCTATCCTTATTGATCTGAATCTCTGCTTTGTGACAGACTCATCCATCTTGGAGGAGCGACTCTTGTCTAGATTACATTCTTTGACTGTTAGGTTATAGTAGCTTCCAGCTTCTTCAGTGAATAGTTAGGACCCCTGAGAATCACAGGGGGTTCCATACTTTTGTAGAAATTCAGAAATTTGTTGCTAACAGCATGTGAATTTGTCACCAGGCCTTCTGGCCCTGATCCCAGGATCAGTTCATATAGCTGTAGTCAACTGCATTTGCCATTTAACATCTCTACAAGGACAATCAATTCAGCAAGAGATTTTCTCCTTTAAAAAAATGAAACAAAATTACAACAGCCTCTCTTCTTTCACAACGAGACCTAAGAATACACACACACACACAAAACTTGTCCTTTTATTAAGTTATGCTATTGACCTTTTAAGTGATATCTTGGCCCTGGGAATGATAAGTCACTTGGGCAGAAAGCCATCTGAAGACACCATGGTAATTCTGCTGTGGGCCAAGTCATTCGTTTAGTTGGAAGTGACCATGCATTTAGCAATGATCCTGCAGCTTTAAAAGCAAAGTCATTCTACCTGCGGCCTCAGCATAAAGGCACATGACCTTGTCCTCTGCCAGGCAGGTAAATGCAGGTATTAAATTGCTGTTGACAGTGGAAAAGTCAGGAAGTTTAAAACTTAGCTAAATTGTTGGAAACTTAGCTGAATACTTGCTCTGAGATAACTTCACCGGCTAAATCTGTCTAAATCTCCAGGGAGGCCAAGAATAAAATGAGAGCCCTAAGAAATAAAATTTTTAAAACCACACTAAATTTCTACTAGCTTGCTATTCTTTGTAGGTTTTATCATCATTTTAAATTACAGATTTATTCCTGTATTCATTCGTTGATGAGTATATCCCTGATAGAGTGTAAGCTCTAGTGTAAGCATTGTTTTGTTTGTCACTGTCTATACGTTTACCACCTAGCACAGTGTCTCCCTTGACCTGAAAGAACTCGAGATCCAGTAGAAGAAAAGTCACAGTTACTAGTTGCTTCTTCTACCTCTGCCTTCTGAATCTATAGTCTGGCATCCTTGTTGGTTCTGCATACATCAGCCTAGAGCTGAATGTTCCTGGAGAGTAGTACCCCTAGTGAAGGTTGTTAAGACAAAGTGAATGCTGAGAAGACTCTTCCTTGGTGATCCCTTTCCTTCTTGTCAACTCCTATTCAAAAGCAAAAGTGAAAGCAGCATTTATAAACAACATATCTAGGATGAAAAATAGTGGATGTAACTCACATGTATTTTCTCTCAAACTCTGCTTTGTCTGTTAGTTAATTAATAGGGAATTCCATTATGCATACATTTATTCTTTTTACTCATTCAATAAACATTATTAAATGCCTATTATTTACAAGCCTTGTACTAGGTTCCAAATGAAAATAATGAGTAAATAAAATTATGAAAAACCTATTATCATTTCCTTTTAGGGGGTTCCCTCCTAGGCTGGGGGACAGTGTGTTGGTGGATATCAAACTGGAAGGTTGACCAGGGTGGCTCGGAGAATTTACTTGCTTGAAGGAAGTGTACATGGTAGCAATTGAGAGTGCCTCTGGGTTCCATTTCACCACTATTTGGTCACCCTTTGGTTCTTCCACATAAAGACTGCTTAAGATTACCACTCCCCCGCCCCTCCCCACATCATCATTCTAATGTGTGGTCAATATATATTAAGATTTTGGGCCAAGTCAACATATCATTTGAATATTTTTATAGGCTCAATCTGTAAAGTGCTAGAATTTTTCTGATATTGATAGGTAAGTGGATAGATAGATTCTATATAGTTAAATAGAAACTGTGCTGAAATAATGAAATGTAGGAGTCAATAAAGTCAGAAAAGTAAAAGATTATTCTTATTTATGTGAACAAAGGAGATGGTAAATTCTTTTGTCACTCCTTAAATCCATGAATTCTCAAGCTTCTTCTAGTTTATAACAAATAAATCCCAGAGCTCAGTGGTTTACAAGAAGAAATAGTTTTTCTTCTACACGTTACATCACTATTTGGCTCTGCTTCAAGGCTATGGTTTTGCCAGTAGTCATGTATGGATGTGAGAGTTGGACTATAAAGAAAGCTGAGCACCAAAGAATTGCTGCTTTTGAACTGTGGTGTTGGAGAAGACTCTTGAGAGTCCCTTGGACTGCAAGGAGATCCAACCAGTCCATCCTAAAGGAGATCAGTCCTGGGTGTTCATTGGAAGGACTGATGTTGAAGCTGAAACTCCAATACTTTGGCCACCTGATGTGAAGAGCTGACTCATTGGAAGAGACCCTGATGCTGGGAAAGATTGAGGGCAGGAGGAGAAGGGAACGACAGAGGATGAGATGGTTGGATGGGATCACCAACTCAATGAACATGGGTTTGGGTTAACTCTGGGAGTTGGTGATGGATAGGGAGGCCTGGCGTGCTGCTGCGGTTCATGGGGTCACAAAGAGTCGGACACGATTGAGCGACTCAACTGAACTGAACTAAAACTTTGGTGGGCCCGGCTCCATGTGCTTTTCTATTTTGGAACCCAGGTTAAAGGAGACATGCTGTTCTCCTGGTTCAAGTACGAATGAAGCAAGAGGGCCCAAGCCCAGCTGCACTTCACATGAAATTTTTGCTCAGATGTGGAAGATGAATGTTCTCTCACATACCATTAGCTGAAGTATGCCATATTACCAAGTCTGAAGTCAATGGTTGGATAAGCAAGATGAAAGAAAAGAGAAACAAATAATGTACCAAACAAATAATTACAGGCTATCAATCAGCATTAAAACTGTAGTCAGACTCCTTGGACTTTCTGGCATTCAGCTACATTGCTATAAAAAATCATGTTCTGTTTTGAAAATACTGAAATTAAAAACCTTTTAGTTCGATGTATACTGGGGAGATTTGTGAGGCTTTAACTTAGATATAGTGCTAAACATGCAACCTTAAAAGAAACAATATTACTGTACAAGATCCTTTTGATGCACATGGCAAAACTTTTGGGTTGTTTGAATTCTTTCATAGTTACTAGGACTGATAATTTTGTAACAAAGCAGAACCCTTCTGATGGGCCTTTAGGGAAAAACTAGGATGACCACCAAAGAACCCACCCAAGATATAATATGCAGTTTAAGTAGATACATAAGCTGGATAGTGTCACTGTTGCCCTAAATGAGTAAAAATGGAAGGATCTAAGAAACCATTTGTGTTTTGAGCATTATTTGAATAATGTTAATGTCAGTGACCATTGTTGACATTAGAATAAAATACTGTCTTGAAATGTATAATTAAGGAATTTAATAAGTTTAAGTCAACATTAATCAAATTTCTGACTATGATGAATATTATATAGAAAATGCAGAAATGTCCCATTTCAGAGTAAACTTTGCAGAGAAGTCAACTGTAGGTCATTTCAACAAATGCAGCAATATTAATAATACAGTCATTTCAAATGAAGGATTTAATTCAAGGTCTGAGAAAATATATTGCTAATCAGACTATTCCATATTATTTAAGGTATTTTTAATATACTGTTGCTGTGTCAGAGTGACCAAATTAATCCGATCAGGTCTGAAGACATAAGACACTTTCTAATAAACAATGATAAATGTTGACTGAGCCTACGACTTTCAAAGAGTATACAAATGGATTTAATATATCTATGAGAGTGAACAAGCTAAATCTTTTTTTAATCTGAAAACCTCAGTTTCTGCTTAGGCACATAAAATGATTGGCTGTTGGTATATGGCAGTAGTTTTCCATTCATGATAAAGTAGGGAACATACTCCTCAAATGCAGAGATACAGATTAATCATGTTCTTTAATATGATTATAGGGATACTTATCAATCAGTGAAAGGCCCCTCTCTGATTTTGTGTTATTTGATTTTACCTCTTCTTTCTGCTGACTCACTCCCATTCCCTTGTCCTTCTCATCATCCATTCTAATGGGACTGATATGTATCCTTGGGTTTGTGTGTATAAACTAGATGTGTGGTATAAGTGTTTTGAAGTTAAAAAAGTGATGCTGTGCTCCAATTCTCATTTTGTTTCTTATATATTCTACTTTAACTATGTTACATGTGCAACTAGTTCATTTCTTCCAACTACTGCATAATATCTCTTTGTGTACTTCCGTCAGAGTACACTTCTGCATTCATTCCTTGCCCCCTGATGATGGACTCCTAGGTGGCTTCCAATCCCCCACTGCCATTCATACACAACACTAATGTAAGTATCCCACATGTGTCTTCTTGTAAACCTATGGCAGAATTTCTATAGTCTATACATAATATGAAGGGATTGCTACTTCATTAGGTATTTGCATATCTCATTTCATACTGTTCATGGGGTTCTCAAGGCAAGAATACTGAAATAGTTTGTCATTCCCTTCTGCACAAGAACTAAAGAAGCCTCTTGGTGAAAGTGCAAGAGGAGAGTGAAAAAGTTGGCTTAAAACTCAACATTCAAAAAACTAAGATCATGGCATCCAGTCCCATCACTTCATGGCAAATAGATGGGGAAACAATGGAAACAGTGACAGACTATTTTCTTGGGCTCCAAAATCATTGCAGATGGTGATTGCAGCCATGAAACTCAGCTCAGTTAAGGTATCGTTGAACTGAAACTCATTGAATTTCATTGACTTCATTCAATTGAATTCCTTGCATTCATTCAGTTGAATTCAATGAGTATCATTGAACTGAAATTCAGTTCAGTTCAGGTATCAGCCATGATACCTCAGTTCAGTTCAATTCAGTTCATTTGCTCAGTCATGTCCAACTCTTTGTGACCCAATGGATTGCAGCACGCTAGGCTTCCCTGTCCATCACCAACTCCCAGAGCTTGTTCAAACTCATGTCCATTGAGTCAATGATGCCATCCAACCATCTCATCCTCTGTCGTCCCCTTCTCCTCCTGCCTTCAATCTTTCCCAGCATCAGGGTCTTTTCAAATGAGTTGGCTCTTCGCTTCAGGTGGCCAAAGTATTGGATTTTTAGCTTCAGCATCAGTCCTCCCACTGAATGTTTGGGACCGATTTCCTTTAGAATTAACTGGTTGGATCTCCTTCCAGTCCAAGGGACTCTCAAGAGTCTTCTCCAACACTACAATTCAAAAACATCAATTGTTTAGCACTCAGCTTTTTTTATGGTCCGATTCTCACATCCATACATGACTACTGTAGGAAAAACCATAGCTTTGACTATACGGACTTTTGTTTGCATACCTAATTTACCTAAATACTGCTAGGTTTTTCTCCAGATTACTTGAATCAGTTTACATTTCTACTACTCAGGCATGGAAAGGTTTTATTTCCTCTTCCTCGCCCCTCTATTCTTGCTAACATTTGGTATTATCTGAATTTCTAATTCTGATGAATCTGACAGAAATAAAAGCCTCTTTCTTTTTCTTAATTACAAGTGTGGCTGAGCATCTCTTTATGTACTTGTTAGCTGTTCAGGCTTCCTTATATGTGAATTGGCTAGTTATATTTGATTTTCCATCTTTTTCTTATTTATTCTCTTATTGGTTTAGACCTTCCTCTAGTTTGTCACCTATTTGTTAACTCTATTATGCAGCTTGTTGAACAAAAATTCTTATTTTAATGTAGTCGAATTTTCAGATTTTTCACCTTGTGGTTTCTGCTTTTTGGTTAAAACACATTTTCAAGGCACAAAGTTATTTTATTGCATTACCTTTTACTATCTAGATTTATTTTATATCTAATTACTTACTCCATTTGTAGTTTACCTTTAAATATACTATGAGTTAAGAATCTAGCATTCTGTACTTCACGTGTAATGAGTTGATTTTCTCAGCAGAATTTATTGGGCAGCTTATCCTACTTTGCAGAACCCATGGTACTACCTTTATCATATATCAAGTTTAAATCTGTGATTCTGTTCATGAACTCTTGATTCTCTTCCATTGGTTTAATTTTCCATTCTTATGTCAAAACATTTGTTTTATGGCTAGTATAGTTGACTTGGTTTTGATGGTTCTTTATTCTTACATATAAGTTTTATAATAAATTTTTTAGATTGTTCTAAAATCGTACTGGAATTTTTATTAGGATTGAATTGAACTCATGTATTCAACTAGGAGAAAGTTGACACTTTATAATCTTAAGTTTTTCATTCATGCACAGAATATGTATCTCCACTTACTTGAGTCTTTTGTTTGTTTGTTTGTTTATTGGATTTTCAATGGAGTCTAAAATTTTTCTACATAAAGATCTCGTACCTTTTAGGCTAATTCCAGTATTTTTCATTGCTACTGTAAATTCAACAGTGTATTTTTTGTTGGCTGTTGTTGGTATAGAGGAATGCTCTGTGTGTATACCCATGTGTGTATGTGTGTTGGTCACTCAGTCATGTCCGACTCTTTGCCACCCCATGGACTTTAGCCCACCTGGCTCCTCTGTCCTTGGGGTTCTTCAGGCAAGAATACTGGAGTGGGTTGCCATATATACATATATATTTTATATCTGACACATTTGCCAAACTCACGTGCTAGTTCCATGTCATATCTGTTGAATCTTTTGGGATTTCTGTATAGGTGATCAAAATTGTCTTATGCTTAATCATAAAAGGAATGCATTTAAACTTTCTCCATTAAGTATGATGTCTATAATTTTATTTCCACATACAGTTATAATCAAGGAAATTTCCCTCGATTCCTACTTCTCCAATATTTTTTAGTCATAAATAGGAATTTAACTTTAAAGTTTTTATCCACATCTACTAAGATAATCATGTGATTTTTCTCTTTTGGTCAATTAATGTAGTAGATTTAAATTGATAGATTTTCTGAAGTTAAACAGTCTTACATTCCTAAAATAAACTCTGGTTTGATCTGTTTTATATAGCATTTTAATATCTAATTGGTTAGCTAATATTTATAAATTTGATATTCATGTCAATATTAGCAATTGCTAACACTTGCAGGGGTCCCCAATCTCCAGGCTGTGGACTGGTACCTTCTGTAAGATCAATGGTGGCATTAGATCAGAAATAAAGTGCACTATAAATGCAGTGTGCTTGAATCATCCTGAAACCACCGTCCCACACACAACCATGGTCCACGGAAAACTCCTCTTCCTTGAAACCAGTCCCTAGTGCCAAAAACGTTGGGGATCTCTGACTTATAGGACATCTACTTATAGGATTTTTATAGGATATTTATTATATATAGGATATAGGATATTTACTTATTTATAGTATATTTCATACCAGGCTCTGTCCAAGGACTTTGACACACTCACAGCTTATGACATACATACTAATACTTGTCATTCTCATTTTACTCATGAGGAGACTAAGACACAAGGAAGTTAAGTAACATTCCCAAGGCTACACAGCTAGTCAGTGGTGAAGCTGCAATTGGAACTCAGAGAGCCTGACCCCGGAATCTCTGTACCTGCATGCTGTGCTTTACTGCCTCTCATAAATGACCAGAACCTGCAGTCGTTTTTTGTGTTCTGCCCTCACTCATCCCATTTTGGAATCAAGATTATACTTGCAACATAAAATTATGTGGATAGTTTTCCCTCTTTGTTTCTGGAACAACTTGCATGAAATAAGCATCATCTAATCTTTGAAAGTATGATAGAAATGAAATGTAAAGCACCCTGGAATCTATGAGTTTCTTTTATGGAGGAAGTCTTTGATTACTATTTCAGTTTCTTTGAAGACTGTTGTTTAGTGTGAGATTTTGTCTCCTTTTTGTACTAATTTTTACTGTACTTCCCCCAAATGTATGCATTTTATTCTAGTTTCTGTATAACTGATACATAGTTGCCCATAGTATTATTTTGTAATCTCTGTTGTGTTTGTAGCTATTTCTTCTTTGTCATGTTACATTTTATTTATTTTCTTCTTCTTTCACCTTTTCTTGATCAATCCAGTCTGTTTTACTAATCTTCAAATAAGCAGATTTTGGTTTTTCATCTTCCCCATTTTTTATATTTTCTTCTCTATTTATTGATATATTTTCATATTATTTCCTTCTCACTTGTTCTTTGGATTTCTTTCTGTTGCTCTTCTAACACTTGAGTTGAAAATACAACTCATTTATTTTTAGTTTCTTATTTTCTGACTAATATATTTAAAACTCTCACAAATTTTGACATGTCTTTTTCACTGTCATTCAGATGTAATTTTTTATAGTTTCCCTATGATTTTTAATTTTATTACATTTTAGTTAATCTTGAATGTCAATAATGTTGATTCTTTGAGATTTATTAAGGTTTTCATTGTGCCCTGGCAAGTAGTTTATTTTTGCAAATGTTTCATGTATGCTTAAAGAAAACAAAATATATATTCTCTGTTGGATATAAAGTTCTCTATTAGTTTGAGCTAAATTGTGATATTTAAATCTTATAAAATTTTGTTAATATTTTGTGTGCTTGATCTATGAGCTTCTGTTCAGGGTTCATTATTCTATGCAGCTTTGATTTTTGCTTAATCATTTTACCCCATAGTTTGATCAGTTATGTTTTATTTATTTTGAGATTCTAGCTTGGGCCCCTCATAGTAAGCCTAGGGAGTGGCAAAGAGAGCGTTCTTCAGAGTAGAGGGTCTCTGCTGTTATGGGCTGGGCTTGATGTTCCCTCCTGCCCCACCAGCTCACCACTGACCGCCTCTACCCATCACTCAACCAAAGCACCCCCAAATGCCTTTACCTTTCTGGAAGCCTCTCTGTCTCTTCACCCTAGAGGGTGGGGGAATGCTCTAGTGCCACCCTGAGAGTGGGTATTGCTGTTTTTCTGCCTCCGGTGATCTACCCCAGGGCAGTAAGGGGAGAAGAAAACTAGGACACTCCATTCCAGTCTTTCCCCTGTGGTTGCCTGTCCTCTCACTCTGGACTACTATCTGCTGTGCACACTGGAACCCAAACACTACTCTCCTTGAAAGGATTTCTCAGTCTGTATATGAGTTTCCACGATCCATTACTCCTTTTTTCTTTCTGTGGCATCTCCAGCATTGGGTTTGGGAGAGAGAACAAGGAACTAGTGTAAGTTCACAATCTTATTAGGCTACTTTGTGTTGTGTAACCAGTAATTTGCATATCTAACTATAATTTGGTTTATAATGTTGAGAACTTGGCAGTGAATACTGAATATTGTAGAAGGTAGAAGAATATAACAGATTTTTCTTTTCAACCTGAAGCTTTGAGATTCTAAGTCACCATATGGCAAATTCTCAGTTTTGTAATTGATGTACTTTAATATTTTTGCACCATGCAAATTTTCAGAATTATTTTCAGAAGCTTGCAATTAATGTTTCTTGAGAAAGATATTTAGCTATCCTTTGTCATATGAAATATCTTGTGATTCAATTCCAACTCTCAAGAGAAGTGTGCTGTATATAAGTTAGTACACACACATTCACATATGTTATTTTTCCCTCCGTTCTTATGGTGTTTGCTAATCTTTTATGTCCACTGAGAGTGGTTTTCCCCTCCTTCCCACTTGAGCTATGGCTCTCCTTGTTTACATATAGGTTTTTTAATTGTCATTCTAGCACTACCTTTGTTGAGAGTTGACTATAACTGATAATTTATTGAGATAAAAAAAAAAACAAAAAACCTCCTGATTTAAAAAACAAAATAGTGACTGGCCAACTGAGGAATAAGAGCTGAATAACAAAACACCTGAATGAAGAATGCGAATGCAGGTGAAGGCCCTATGCTGAAAGATGGTATTTAGAATGAAAGTAAAATTTCATAACCAAATGGACCATTTGCTTTGAGATACATCTCCTTTAAACCAAACTGAGATGTGCACAAAGGTGAAGGAACTAAAAAGTCAGTCTGGTTCTGAGCATATTCTGAAGGCATCAGAAATCATCTTTGGGTGTTATTGTGAAGCAAACTGATTTCCTTTTTTGGCAGAACTTGCCTATTGTAGTACAGACTAGCCTTGCCTTGGATTCTCAGGGATTCTTTTATTGCATGCATTTTTCTATAGTAGCATTGTCTGAATGCATTATAGGTAAAAGTAAGGCACAGGGAGAAAACAGCTTTGGGCAGCAACATCCGTATCAAATTGGGCTACTAGAGTTAAAGCATACTTTGTGCAAAAAGAGTTAAAACTAGGATCCATAGTCAATTAAATGAACATAGAAATGTGCATTAATAGTCTAGTAAATGGGTATTGCACTAACTATTCTCTTTACCTAGCATTTTCTCCATTTCTGATTTTTCTGTGACTGTTTCTGTCTTTTTATTCTGTTCTCAGCCTACATGACATCTCCTCAGAGAGGACTTCTGTGACCACTAAACCTAAAGTAGCCACTGGGCTAGTTGCTTGTACATTATTCTATTTTAGTTCTTCCTCTAAAGTGGATTTACTAAACTCTGGGGGAGCCCGAGTGTCCTAGTTATATAATACATGAAGGTCCTGCCTCTCTATGTTAAAAAGGTATTTTACACAGGACACCCTGATTTTCAGATAGTGGCAGAATCCTATTCCAAAGACAATTTTATAATCCTTAAATATTAATGATGGGAAGAAATTTAGAAAATCCCTATTAGCCCTCTTCAATTTAAAAATGAGGAAAACCAACACAAAGATGTTAAGTGAGTTTCCAAATAACTCCAACTGAGTTATAGCAAAGGCAGGAACAGTTATGTATTAATAAAACAATGGTTACATTTTCTGAGGAAAGTTTGGTGATGGAGTTAAACTTTTACCAGGCTTTAGAAGATATCCAGAACGGTTTGAGGGACTCTCAGTCTAAGACGACAGAGCAAGCAATTGTGTCCACCTTCCTCCCATTTTCCCACTGAGATGACAGAAAATATTTTTAAAATTATACATTTATATAAGCATTGGCAAATATGGACTAGTAAAATCAGTGGACAAGAAGTTTTGAAGAATTTCTGAAAAACAGAAAGCAGATCAGATTGGATTGGCAAAGAAATTGCAGAGGAAACCATAATCCAGACACCAGCTCTCGGTGCAGTTCATCCCAAGAAGACCCAGAAGGGCCCCCAGCTTAACAGATACCACAGCAAGGTGGCCTGGGGAACCTCTCTGGGTGCATAGGCATGAGTGGGACAACAGGGCTCCCAACATAGGACTGGTAGGGCTTGAGACCTTTGGCTAAAGCTAAAGAACACTTTCTGGTTTGTTTGTTTTTTTTTTTAACATTTTTAAAATTAATTTATTTCTTTTAATTGGAGGATAATTACTTTACAATATTGTGGTGGTTTTGGCCATACACTTTCTAAGAAAAGCACTCCTTCCTGCTAGGGAAGGCACCTTAAAAGAAAACTCTGGTTTCTGGGAGACTTAGCAAAGCTAAGTAAACTCCAAACCGCCACAAAAGATATAGAGGGAGAAGAAAAGAGACGATAGGCATTGTCAGAAACACTAAACACTTCCCAGAAACACTAAACACTTCCTTTCCCAAACTGTAGCCCTCTTGCTCTGGTAATTGCAAGCACTGGGTCTATGAGCCTGTTTCCTGCACACATACCTAATAGCAGTGCTTCTTAGCCAGACTGCACATTAAAATACCTGAGGAGCTTTAAAAAAATACTAATGCCTAAGCCCCACTGCTAATTTAACTGGCCTGAGGCAGGGCCTGGACATCTGCATTGTTAAAAATGTCTTTTATGATGCCAAGATGTACTTAAGGTTGAGAATTATTTCCTTACTGGAGAATCTTACCTATTATCAATGGGAAAACATGTCTATCAATAGCGTATAAGCTATCTTACCAATTGTATCCTTCATTCATAGGTAAGAATCACAATCAAGATCACCAGATTTTGGTGAATTTAAAATTTCATATGTTACACCTCAATAAAACTGTTTTTAAAAAGATAAAAAGAAAAAGAAGTCACTAGTGAGAGTGTTCAGGACACACTACCCTTACATATGGTATCATGGCATGCTGAATATTTCAAACTGAAAGGATTTGAGAAATGGCATGTATAGGAAGGCCTTTCTGACTTCCCCCTGAAGCCAGTCATAAGACCCTAATGTGAGAGGTACCTTATCCATACCTGGAGATGAGGAGCATCTTTATCTTCAAAGACAAAGGGACACAGAGAGAAATCTGAATGAATAGGCCCTCAGTTTATACTTACTTCATACTCTTTTCCCTATCATATCTTTCCATGACTTTCCACTCTTTATCAAACCTAATATAAAAATACTCAGGTTTAACCATTTCTTTGAGTCTTTATTTCCTTATGAAGACTTCCTGTAACGTAAAACTTAGATTAAATAAGTTTGTATGCTTTTCTCCTGTCTTTGTCTGTTTAATTTTCAAGCCCAGCCAGAAACTCCAAGAGGGTTGAGGAAATCTTTTTCCTCCCCTCCACCAGATTTTGAGAAAAACCAACAACATAAAAAGAAACCAAGATGGGAAACAAAGTATTTTAAAAAGACAAATGAGTAATTAACCAAAAGGAGATAGAGATAAATCAAAGCACATGGGTGGAAGGGGTGAAAGAATCTTTTAAAAACTCTAATTAGTATCCTTACAGTGATTAGAGAAAAGTACTTTAACCACAAAATGAAAACAATCTGCTGTGAATGAAGGACAAAGGAGAATGAGTTCCTTGAAATTATGAATATGATGTTTAAGAATCCAGTGGATTAACTTGAACTTGAAAGTAGAATGATGGATAAGGCTAAAGACCAACCTGATGATCTGAATTTGATATCAAAGAACTCTCCCAGAGTGTAAAACAAAAGACTTAAAATCACCAAAAATATAAAAGACCTGGAGCCTACATAAGGAAGCCCATCATCTAATCAGAGTTTCAGAACAATGGAAAGGAGGAAGTAATAATAACCAAAATACTAATAATAACAGAAAAAGAACATTTCCTTGATCTTTAGAAAGATATGAATCTTCAAGCTGAAAATCTCTACCTAGTGTGGGGAGAATGGAAGGAGATGCATAGCTAGACATGATCTGATGAAATTTTAGAACTGTAAGGATAAAGATACTTTTTAATATTCCAGAGTGGGGAGATTGAAGAAGAATAGAGAATGAAGAATAAAGAATAAAGGAATGAAAATTGGTCAGATACTCTGTTTCTTATCAGCAGCACTGTACATGAGAAGACAGAGGAGTGGTGATTTCAGATTTGTGTGGAGAAATGCTTTTGAGTCTAGACTTCTACACTCACTCACCAAAACTGTTATTCATGTAAAACAGCAAAATCAAGATATTTTCTGACTTGCAGACTTTGAAAGTTTTTCCGTTCAAATAACTCAGATGACTATTATATCTACTGCTGTGGGCAAGAATCCCTTAGAAGAAATGGAGTAGCCATCATAGTCAACAAAAGAGTCTGAAATGCACACTTGGACACAATCTCAAAAACGATAGAATGATCTCTGTTCGTTTCCAAGGCAAACCATTCAATATAACAGTGATCCAAGTCTATGCCCTGATGAGTAATGCTGAGGAAGCTGAAGTTGAATGGTTCTATGAAGACCTACAAGACCTTCTAGAACTAGCACTCAAAAAAGATGTCCTTTTCATTATAGGGAACTGGACTGCAAAAGTAGAAAGTCAAGAGATACCTGGAATAACAGGCAAATTTGGCCTTGGAGTACAGAATGAAGCTGGGCAAAGGCTAACAGTTTTTCCAAGAGAACGCACTGGTCATAGCAAACACCGTCTTCCAATAACACAAGAGAAGACTCTACACATGGACATCACCAGTTGGTCAATACCGAAATCAAATTGATTATATTCTTTGCAGCCAAAGATGGAGAAGCTCTATACAGTCAGCAAAAACAAGACCGGGAGCTGACTGTGGCTCAGATCATGAACTCCTTATTGCCAAATTCAGACTGAAATTGAAGAAAGTAGGGAAAACCACTAGACCATTCAGGTATGACCTAAATCAAATTCTGTACAATTATACAGTGGAAGTAACAAAAAGATTCAAGGGATTAGATCTGATAGACAGAGTGCCTGAAGAACTATGAATGCAGGTTTGTGACACTGTATGTACAAAAGGCAGTATTCAAGACCATCCCCAAGAAAAAGAAAGGCAAAAAGGCAAAATGGTTGTCTGAAGAGGCCTTACAAGTAGCTGAGAAAAAAAGAGAACAAAAGGAAAAGGAGAAAAGGAAAGATATACCCATTTGAATGCAGAGGTCCAAAGAACAGCAAAGAGAGATAAGAAAGCCTTCCTCCGTGATCAGTGCAAAGAAATAGAGGAAAACAATAGAATAGGAAAGGCTAGAGATCTCTTCAAGAAAATTAGAGATACCAAGTGAAGTTTTCTTGCAAAGATGGGCACAATAATGGAGAGAAATTGTATGGACCTAACAGAAGCAGAAGATATTAAGAAGAGGTGGCAAGAATACACAGAAGAACTATACAAAAAAGATCTTCATGACGTAGATAATCATGATGGTGTGATCACTCACCTAGAGCCAGACATCCTGGAATGCAAAGTCAAGTGGGCCTTAGGAAGCATCACTATGAACAAAGCTAGTGGAGGCAATGGAATTCCAGTTGAGCTATTTCAAATCCTGAAAGATGATGCTGTGAAAGTGCTGCACTCAATATTGTCAGCAAATTTGGAAAACTCAGCAGTGGCCACAGGACAGGAAAAGGTCATTTTTCATTCCAATCCCAAAGAAAGACAATGCCAAAGAATGCTCAAACTGCCACACAATTGCAGTCATCTCACACACTAGCAAAGTAATGCTCAAAGTTCTTCAAGCCGAGCTTCAACAGTACGTGAACCGTGATTTTCCAAATGTTCAAGTTGGATTTAGAAAAGACAGAGCAACCAGAGATCAAATTGCCAATATCTATTGGATCATTGAAAAAGCAAGAGTTCCAGAAAAGCATCTACTTCTTCTTTATTGACTATGCCAAAGCCTTTGACTGTGTGGATCAAAACAAACTGTGAAAAATTCTTCAAGAGATGGGAATACCAGACCACCTGACCTGACTCCTGAGAAATCTGTATGCAGGTCAAGAAGCAATAGTTAGAACTGGACATGGAACAACAGACTGGTTCTAAATCAGGAAAGGAGTACATCAAGGCTGTATATTGTCACCCTGCTTATTTAACTTATATGCAGAGTACATCATGAGAAATGCTGGACTGAATGAAGTACAAGCTGGAAACAGGATTGCTGGGAGAAACATCAATAACCTTAGATATACAGATGACACCACTCTGATGGCAGAAAGTGAAGAACTAAAGAGCCTCTTGATGAAAGTGAAAGAGGAGAATGAAGAAGTTGACTTAAGACTCAACGTTCAGAAAACTAAGATCATGGCATCTGGTCCTATCACTTCATGGCAAATAGATGGGGAAACAGTGGAAACAGTGACAGACTTTATTTTGGGGGGCTCCAAAATCACTGAAGATAATGACTGCAGCCATGAAATTAAAAGACGCTTCCTCCTTGGAAGAAAAGCTATGACCAACCTAGACAGCATATTAAAAAGCAGAGACATTAATTTGCCAACAGGTCCATCTAGTCAAATCTATGGTTTTTCCAGTAGTCATGTATGGATGTGAGAGTTGGACTATAAAGAAAGCTGAGAGCTGAAGAATTGATGCTTTTGAATTGTGGTGTTGAAGAAGACTCTTGACAGTCCCTTGGACAGCAAAGAGATCCAACCAGTCCATCCTAAAAGAAATCAGTCCTGAATATTCACTGGAAGGACTGATGCTGAACCTGAAACTCCAATACTTTGGCCACCTGATGTGAAGAACTGACTCATTTGAAAAGACCCTGATGCTGGGAAAGATTGAAGGCAGGAGGAGAAGGGGATGACAGAGGATGAGATGGTTGGATGGCATCACTGACTCAATGGACATGAGTTTGAGTAAATTCCGGGAGTTGGTGATGGACAGGGAGGCCTGGTGTGCTGCAGTCCATGTGGTCACAAAGAATCGGACACAACTGAGCGACTGAACTGAAATGAACTGAACCCCATGTTAAAAAAAAAAACATCCTCAAGGAGAAAACCTTGACAAAACAAAAGTAAATTCAAGGAAGGGGATGGTGCAAAATATAGGGAAGAGTGGTAGCTGAATATAAACTATAAAAGCAAAGAAAGTTGAAAAAAAGTTAGTAGAAAATGTACTGAGTTCTTAACAATTGAAGCTTTTTTCAGTTGAGCAGTGGGAGGTTTCATGATACGGATCACATGCCCTTTCTTTGAATCTAAATACATCACTTATTTCTATATAAATATTATTTAAATAGTTGTAAAGCAATAACTCTATATACACCATAAATTTTGTTATCTACTCCATGGATAAGGCAGAGAAATTCCTAATTATAGCTCTTTAAAAGAATGTAAATTTTATAAACCTTGGTATCAAAAATAAAGTGAAAAATCTGTAACTGGAAAGGAAATGAGGAGTAGTGAAAATACATCAAGTTTTTAAATTTTTTGTAACAGATACCACCTGAAATTAATAAATCAAGAAATAGTTGCAAAAAAAGTTCATTTAAATAAATCATACTAACTACTATAAGTAAAAATACCAGAAACTAAATAAGAAGAACCAGTTGGAATGAGGAAGACTTCAAATTGTTAAAAAAAAGAAAAAAAAGCCTTGTGCTAATTAAAACTCAAAGTCTCAGTTATATGATTATACAATTGCAAACTAAATATTCATGCTATATATCTTAGTTGATTCATTACAAAGCTTTAAATTCAGAAGTTTTCTGAGTCTGTGAAGGTCAATTACTAAAATTATTACTTTTGAGAAACTAGCTCAAAGCACAGTACTTGATAATAAGGATTACACAAAGGCTATCAAAGCATTAGGGTACTATTTATTCATAGTAAAAGAGTTGGCTTTGAGAAGAATGGAATATCAAAGAAGAACAAATTAGATGGGTCATCTGTTCTCTTTCATGGCATACAAAAGCCAAAAACACTTTTCTTACTATTAAGGTCAACTACCTGAAACCAAAGAGATTAAGGAAATAAAGAGTAATTCTAAAGCAAGAGAAAGGAGCCCTTCAAGGAACCAGTTATTGAGCTAGAGTATCCAATCTTTCAGGAAGTAGAAATGAATAAACAGATTTGAAACTTGGCTCACCTGGTTTGAGGAACAAAAGAAGTTTTCACAAGTTGTGGTTAGACCCATCATTTGCAACATTCAGTCCTACAGTGAATGGATCTTAGGAGAATATATCAGTACATCATAGTGTTTGGGACCTGACCAAAGACATCCTCTAACTATGCTTCTTTCAATTTCCAAAAGAAAGTTAAGAAAGAGAGAAAGAGAGAAGTCCTAGTCTTAAATGCTTAATAAGTTGACAGATAATGATTTATATTGAATCTGAAAAAAAAAAAAGTGTTAGTCATTCAGTCATGTTTGACTTGCGACCCCATGGACTGTAGCCTGCCAGTCTCCTCTGTCCATGGAATTCTCCAGGCAAGAATACTGGAATGGGTAGCCATTTCCTTCTCCAGGGAAACTTCCTGACCCAAGGATGAAACCCAGGTCTCCTGCATTGCAGGCAGATTCTTTACCGTCTGAGCCATCAGGGAAGCCCTATATTGAATCTACATCATTTGGAATCTGAAAGATATATTTTCTATCTCAACCATATTGTAAATGTGCAGTTTTTCACTTCCCCTATCCAAGGATAATTTGGAAACACTTAGATTTAAAAAAGTTATAGTGTTAACTTATGAAAATTAATAACCATCTTGTACATTTTTAAACTGATTAATGTATTTATTCAGTGAAAAAAAGCAAAAGGTGGATGCCAATTAGCAATTTTTAATAGCAACAGAACATAGGATTTAGTTTGGAATAAGCCTCAGTATAAAACCCAGAGAATGCCTGTGTAAGAGAGAATGGAGTTGACAGATTCATACATCAGCCACAGAGTGAATGTCAGATATTTTGTTTGACTTTTTAAATATTAATCAAGAACCAAAATGTTACTTCTCTAGCTATAAAGCTATAAATCAAATTTCTACTCTGTTCTCTTGCCTATATCTCTAAATGCTAAATAAAACCACAAGATTTCTATCAGGCAAATTAGTGCAGCATGGATTAGAAATCACATTTTCTAGAAGTGGACTTCAGTGGGACTAAATGTGCTCTCCTATGTCACTTTAATTATAGATTATGAACTCAGAAATTATCCACTCGTATCTCAAAGCATCTTTAAAGACTCTTGAACTGTGTACTCTCTGAATGCAGTTGACTTTGCTCCATGGAAACATAGAGTTGTGTTTTTCTCTAATGTAGAATATCAAGCAGTACTCATTGGAAACTATGAGTTACTTTAACAGTTGTAAAATTTCATCATTCAAAACACTGTAGTCAAAACACTGCAGTTTCAGTTGGTTTAATACACACTTATTAAGTACCTACCTTTGCCAAGTTCTGAGAATACAAAGATGATTATGATCCAGTCCATACCCTCCAGCAGTTTAGGGCAGAGAGAGGTACAAATAAGCAAGGCAGTAAAAATGTTGGGAGTCCCTCTATAGAAATGTCTATACATGTGTGTACATCAGCAACAGATACAGTGAATGGCATAATATTGGCTGCGTAGTAGATTCTGGTTGAATAAATAAAATATCATGAGAATATACAATGAAATTGTGATGCCTCAGAAGAAGGGAAACAAGCAGCACTGAGGCTTAAGCTAAGTTTTGGAAAATGTGTAACTTGCATAGAGACGGAATAGATGAAAGGATCCTAGCTGAAGAGAAGAGTATGTGGAAAGTCCCAAAGGGAGGAAATAGCATGTGGGTTCAAAGAACCAGATTAGCAGTTTTCCTGGATTGCTGGATGTCAGTGGTGAAGGCATGAGAGATGAAGTTGGCAGGTGGGAAGGTGCCTGAACAGGTAGGGCATGCTAAGCAGACTTCTTCTTAAAGAGAAGTGCCATGATCCATTTTACATTTTAGAAAGATTTTTCCATGAGGATAGATTGGTAACCAAGAGGATAGTTAGAAGATCATAACAAAAATCCCAGAGGGGTGATGAGGGCTTAAAACAAGTGGATGGACTTGAGAGATTTGAAAAGTAGAAATAAAGCTGTGAGCGTGGACACAAAGGGGAAAAGAACAAGGAATCTGAGGAGACCCTTGTGTTCTGATTTGATTGATTGTGTGAACAGGAGTGCTGGTTACTAGAACACAGTCTGAGGAGAAGGTGAGGCAGGAAGGATGAGTTCATAGATGCCTATGAGACCTTCATATGTACAAATTAAGAATTGTTCCTTGCCCGGAGTTAGTATTTGGTGAATGGGTACATGTAGAATTCAGCAAAGAGATTCGTGTGTGTGTGTGTGTGTTCTTTTTCAGATTCTTTTCCATTTTAAGTTATTACAAGATACTGAATATAGTTCCCTGTGTTATATAGTAGGTCCTTATTATTTATCTGTTTTATGAATAGTAGTGTTTATCTATTAATCCCAAACTTCTAATTTATCCTTTACTGTCCCTTTTCTTGGGCTTCCCTGGTAGCTCAGATGGTGAAGAACCTGCTTGCAATGCAGGAGACACAAGTTCTATCCCTGGGCATGAAAGATCCCTGGAGAAGGGAATGGCAACCCACTCCAGTATTGTTGCCTGGAGAATTCCATGGACTGAGAAGCCTGGCAGGCTACAATCATGGGGTCACAAAGAATCAGACACAACTGAGCTACTAACACAACAACAATATCCCTTTTCTTAACTTTTATGCAAAAGAATCTTAAATTGCAATTCAAAGCACTCAACAGTCTGTATGTTTTGCTTGGTCTTGAAGCTTGGAAATGTTTCTCTAAATGAAAAAAAAAAATAAGAAATGTTTCTCTAACTGGTATGGAGGGATAGAGGGTTTACTTTTATGAAATTAATAAGTATTTAGCAAGAGTTAATTTGTTTTGGAGGGGTTTATGGCTTCTTTAAAAAAAGAAAAAAAACCAAAATGGAAAGTCTCCCATTTATTTATTCAGGAGCAGAGCTTTTAAGATGCAGTAGCCAAAAGCTATATTACTAACTTGATTGTTCCAAGAGGAGTGCTGCTCAGCTGCCATGGTGATAGGTACCATGGAAATAGACACACTTTGTCAGATGTATTGTAAATGCTTTGGGGTATGAGGGCAGCGGTTGCAGCAAACATGTTATTGTTGTTACATTGTGGAGGTTGTACAATGTAAGAGGCTTATTTAGAGTCTGCTGATAAGTGTGACCTAGATTTAAAAGAAACATTCTTTTGAAAAAAAATAATGAACAAAAACAAACTCCAACCTGTTAGACCTAAAATGAAATGAAAGCAATTTGCAAGGCTCACAGCCATCTTTTATGAGAATAAGCAGGTCGGTGTGGAAGCTTCAGAAAATTATATGATATTCCAAAGAGCTGTAAACTTTGAAGTGTCTGTGGCAGTAGCGATAGGCAGCATGTGAATACTTTAAATCCATAAATATTCCTCAGACTTTAGCTAAGCAGTTCAGCTTTTCCTCATTGGCCAGTGCAGCATTAGTTTTCATTAACAATAATGTGAAATTATTAACAGTGATTACTAGTATTAATATCCATTTTGTGTCCTGCTTTTTTTTTTTTTTTAACTTTTCAGCCTCCTTTAACAACCCTTTAGGTGCAAATGACTGGTACCGTAAGCACATCCATTCCAAATGGGGAAAATTAAGGCATAGAGAAGAAATAAAGACCTCCTGGTCTCAAGTGACAGAGTTGGAGTTTGAACTGAGGAAAGCTAGAGTCCTAACCATCAACTTATTTGCAAACATCTCAACAGTGGTAAACAAAACCTAAGTCAAAGGGTGTATGGGCTATCATCATGGCCGTTTAATAGGTAATGTGGCTTAGCAGCGAGCACTGTACTGCTGTTTCATTTTGGAACAGCTACACAACCCTGACACTTAAGAGGGAAATCCAGGATACTTCTCCGATTCATACCCAGGCCACCCTTACAATTATACTAGCTTGTGTTACTCAATACAGTCAAGTAAGGGATGCTGTTGGCCTTTTTCTACTAGGTTCTTCCCTGTCCTCAGTCCTTCCCAAATACATTATCCCTCACAAACCAGTCTCTCACTTTCCAAATCCTAGGACACAGGATCTAAATGCTGTTCTTTGCTTTTCAAGTGCATTATTAGACTCAAGAACAAATAGATTTAGGAATTAAAACTTTAGATCTATGGTTATGGTTCTTAAACCTATACATTCAGAAGAAGAACCTGGGGAGCATGTTAAAAAATGTGCAGATGCCCAGACCCCCATTCTGACTCAGGAGGCCATATTTTAACAAGCTCTTGTGATGCTTCTGAAGCAGGTAGTCTGCATATTGCCCTTTGAGACACCGAGAAGCAGCTTGTCGGTCTGTTAGAGGCTCATCCATACCCGTGGTCCTAAGCCTAATGGAAGCAGTGGGGAAGTTATGGAGGTGGCGGTAGTGAGAAGGGAGTCCTGGGCCTCCACACCTGGGAGCCCAACAAGGAGTGTGTTCTGCCCTTGAGGTCCCAGCATATGCTGTGGCCCAGACTGGATTCGTCTACATGTGAGAAAAAAAAAACAACAAACTTTGGGACTTCACAGAGGAAGAAGCATGGGAAAGAAAAACGGACGCCACGCGGCGATCTATAATCTGAGTAATTGGTTCCTGAGTCGGTGAGGGCGTAAGAGTTGAAATCAATTTTCTTCTCTCAGATATTGGACACCCAAAGATAAATTAAACAAAGACCAGGCCCCAGCCTTTTAGAGAAATGAAATGTTTTGTAACTTGTTGGTGCTTCTTTCTTATTGTTAGGAAGGCCTGGCCAGAGTAGCTGAAATAATGGAGCTGGGCAACTTGAACATTAACATGCCATCCTTGAATAAAACTTTGGAGAAAAGACCCCTTTTCTCATCCCCTGCGTACCCCCACCACAGTCCTTAAGCTTTGGCAGCCTTTCAAATCCTCTCTGAGCCCACAGCAGGACTTGTCGCCTTGGCTTGTTTTCTGGGACTTATATGATACCCTTGTTTTCTTCTTGGGAATTCAAGCAAAGCTCTCTATCTCTGGCTGCAGCAGTGGTAGTCATTGTTGTATATAGCTTGGACTAATTTATCTTTCTAAAATGCTTAGAATAGCATTCAGATGCCAAGATATTTGGAGTAGGGAAAAGAATGTTATTTTTATAAGAAATACTATTTTAGGTAATTGTTCTAACATTAAAAGACAGAAATGGGCCATATGGTTTGTCAGGAAATATACTTGCAAAGCTAAAATCCGTGTTACTGCCCACATGAGTAGGGTAGTTAGCCATTTTCCCACTTTCTCTTAAATCAGATCATGATTCCTGAGTTATAGCCATCTCTCAAAGCTAGAAGGATGCATGAGCTTGGCCAAGTGCTTTCAATTGACTCAAGAGAAAGCTAACACAGGCCTCATTTGTTTCCATGTACCTATGGAAGCCAGGTCCATATCTTCCTTGGGCTGAGTAATTATGACCATCTGTATCTCCTTCCACAGGGCCAGACTGTTTGATGGTTTCATTTTAGTGATTAAAAACTCCAGTGTTAATGTCAGCCAATCGTTTCGTTTTCTTTTATACCATGCTCTAGCCACTTAATGCAGTATTTGACCCCTTGAGCTACATTTCAAACTATAAATCTCTCCTCATGCCTCCTAAAAAACATAGTGAGTTTTTTTAGTTTCTTTATTTCATGCTTTTATCCCCAATGATAACCACCATTTCCTCAATGACCAGAATGATGAGGTACTATCAACCCTGGAAAAAGATATCCTGAATAACCTTCAAGGAGAATCAAATGAAGAGAGCCTTTGGCTCTTTAAATGTTCAAAATCTGAGAAAAATCAACCTGATGTTTTTTAAATTCAGAAACGTAGCAACTATGAGTACATCAAATCAGCATAGCTCAAATATTGGCATCTATAGGTATGTTCTTTATGGAAGGACTCAAAAGACTGGGACTCTGGGAAAAGGGGCCAGGAAGCACAACAGAAGGAGGAAAGACCAAGACCTAAAGACAACCTGGAGGTAACAGCCAGCCCCCTACCCTCAGAGAGTCATGGATGAGAGCAGTGGAGTGGGGAACATGTGTAGATTGGCGGTGAGGTCTGCCTTCCTAAATAAGGCATGATGAATATGATGAGTCTGTTCCTATCATCTGAATTCATGCCTTTTCAATGCTCATCTTACTTCTTATAGAATAAGCATTTCTGAACTGCATTGCTTTTTAGGCTATGTTTCATGCATTTAAGAGCTAGCAGTCCACTGGGTTTTTTTAGTGCTTAAAAATGACCTGAGAAACCTGTTAAAATGCAAATTCTTGGGTTCCATCCCTATCAATTCTGATTTGGTTAATCAGGGATAGATCCAGAAATTTTCAATTTTAGTGAATATACTAGTTGATTTTAAAGCTAGTCAACAGGGCTACACTGCCCTACCATTTGCTACTTTTTATCTTCCTCTTTCACAGTCCTGCCTCCTTTTTTACATTCTTCCAACACACACCATATTGGTGCATGTGTCCTTTGCCCTCAAATTCTTTTTCAGTCATTAGTTATCTAGGTACCCACTTAAGCTTCAGCTTCTCTCTTGGGTTTCTCACAGAATCTCATTATTGTTTCTTTTTGTCAAACTATGACCTCTCTCTCAGGCCATAAAACTACTGATAATTAATTGAAGTTGTTCCCTTATTGCTGTGACTGCAATTATAAATGATGATGATATTCTCAAGGTCATTTATATACCACAAAAAATAAACAGTGTTTGCTTTATGCACAGAACCTCCTGAGGACCTGGTATATAATGCATTGACTCATTAATCTGTACAGTCCATGTGCAAAAACTAGATAGAATTACTCCTTCCACTTTCCAGTTGATGGCAACAAGTCAGAAGTACACATAACAGTATCATTTTTTTCTATTAATCTTGACTTAGAAAATTCATGTAGTGGATATTTATAGACTACCAGACATCAAGCACTATGCTAGGTGCTAATGTTACAGTGATGATCCTGCCCTCATGAATCTTACAGTCTAGTTGAGAAGCAGAGAGGAAGACAAAGGGAATTATGAGCACATATATAGTGGCACCTAATGCAGTATTAAGGGCTTCCCAGGTGGTGCTAGTGGTACAGAACCCACCTGCCAATGCAGGAGATGTAAGACACATGGTTTCGATCCCTGAGTCAGGAAGATACCCTGGAGGGGGGGCATGGCAACCCACTCCAGTATGCATGCCTGGAGAATCCTATGGACAGAGGAGCCTGGAGGGCTACAAATCCGTAGGGTCACAAAGAGTAGGACATGACTGAAGCAACTTAGTATGCATGCATGCAACCCAATATTGAATAGAAGCAGCAAGGCTATCAGGGAGACTGAAAGTTAAATTGGACTAAAGGTTGAATATGTTGACACTAGATCATGTCCTTGATGGTTGGTTTCATTTAAAACAAAATTCTAAAATTTATTTTCTTGTGGTTTTATCTTAATTATAAAATTTCAATAGAAAATAGGTTATACAAATAAACCAGGGTGTTGGAATTGGACCATTCTGGCTTTAAATCTGAGCTCCACCCCTTATATGTGGAATGACTCTGAACAAATTAGTTTATCTTTCCAAATCTTAGGGTTCTAATGTATGAAGCAGAATTAATGATCCCTAAATCACACATTAGCAAAATAATGCTCAAAATTCTCCAAGGCAGGCTTCAACAATATGTGAACCGAGAACTTCAGATGTTCAAGCTGAATTTAGAAAAGGCAGAGGAACCAGAGATCAAATTGCCAACATCCGTTGAACCATAGAAAAAGTAAGAGAGTTCCAGAAAAACATCTACTTCTGCTTTATTGACTACGCCAAAGCCTTTGACTGTATGGATCACAACAAACTGTGAAAAATTCTTAAAGAGAAGGGAATACCAGACCACCTGACCTGCCTCCTGAGAAATCTGTATGCAGGTCAAGAAGCAACAGTTAGGACTGGACATGGAACAACAGGCTGGTTCCAAATAGGAAAAGGAGTAAGTCAATGCTGTATATTGTCACCCTGCTTATTTAACTTATATGCAGAGTACATCATGCAAAATGCCGGGCTGGATGAAGCACAAGCTGGAATCAGGAGTGCCGGGAGAAGTATCAATAACTTCAGATATGCAGATGATACCACCCTTACAGCAGAAAGTGAAGAACTAAAGAACCTCTTGATGAAAGTGAAAGAGGAGAGTGAAAGAGTTGGCTTAAAACTCAGCATTCAGAAAACTCAGATCATGGCATCTGGTCCCATCACTTCATGGCAAATAGAGGGGGAAACAATGGAAACAGTGAGAGACTTTATTTTTTTGAGCTCCAAAATCACTGCAGATGGTGGCTGCAGCCATGAAATTAAAAGACACTTGCTCCTTGGAAGAAAAGCTATGACAAACCTAGACAGCGTATTAAAAAGCAGAGACATTACTTTGCCAACAAAGGTCCATCTAGTCAAAGCTGTGGTTTTTCCAGTAGTCATGTATGGATGTGAGAGTTGGACTATAAAGAAAGCCGAGCACTGAAAATTGATGCTTTTGAACTGTGGTGTTGGAGAAGACTTTTAAGAGTCCCTTGGACTGCAGGGAAATCAAACTGGTCAATACTAAAGGAAATCAGTCCTGAATGTTCATTGGGAGGACTGATTCTGAAGCTGAAACTCCAGTACTTTGACCACCTGATGTGAAGAACTGACTCATTGGAAAAGACCCTGATGCTGGGAAAGATTGAAGGCAGGAGGAGAAGGGGACAACAGAGGATGAGATGGCTGGATGGCATCACTGATTCAATGGACATGAATTTGAGCAAGCTCCACGAGTTGGTGATGGACAGGGAAGCCTGGTATGCTGCAGCCCATAGGGTCACAAAGAGTTAGACATGACTGAGCAACTGAACTGAACTGATAGACTTCCTTCAGCATGGAAAGAACTTTTTTCAGTATGAAAGATGAAAATCTTTCAATATGTTGAATACTACACAAACACATGTACATACTCTCACACACTCCCTATATGCTTGGCTTTTCTTTGATGCGGTTTGTTAAATCATTTGGTAGTAATCCCCCTGTAAAAAGAATCTTTAGGGACTGGCAATTTTTAGCTGTCATTAAAGTATCTCTTCATCTGTCCTGCTCTGTGCTCCTTAGTCTATAACTAGAAACCAAGGATTTGAAAGAAACTGTGATCTCATCTGCATTGCAATTACTTCATTACATTTCTGTCTTCTAATTTTTGATGACCCATCTGTGCCTTACTCATCGTTGTTTTCCAGCACCTGTATGTGACTGAAACACTGAGCACTGAAAAACTGTGGCTCAGACAGTAAAGAATCTGCCTGCAATGCAGGGGATCTGGGTTTGACCCCTGGTTCAGATAGATCCCCTGGAGAAGCGAATGGCTACCCACTCCAGTATTCTTGCCTGGAGAATTCCACGGACAGAGGAGCCTGGTGGGCTACAGTCCATGGGGTCACAAAGAGTGAGACATAACTGAGTGACTAACTCTTTCACTTTCACTTTGGCTTTGAACTTCCTGGTTGGGCAAAAAAGTAAAAAAAAAAAAGATATTCTTTGTATTCATTCATTCAGCAAATTATCTGTTAAATAATTATCATTATCTAAGATAATATAATTTATTTGAGAAGTGTTACACACACCGTGATATTAATTTGGAAAATAATTTGTCACATAATGTGTCCTCTTTGTGGATTATATGAAACTCAAAGCATCATAGCAGGAAGAAAATAATTCTTGGAGTACAACAATGTTTTAAAGTAACATCCTTTAAGGTCCTGCACTTGCTTTATTCAAGCCAAGGCAACTTGTTAGCACTTTGCTTTCCTCTAAGGAATGCCTCTTTGTGTTGAGGTGCTCCGAAAGTGAAAGTGTTAGTTGCTCAGTCATGTCCAACTCTTTGCTACCCCATGGACTCAGGTGTTCTAATTTCACCCTCTTCCAAATTCCCCTATCTGCTGGCTATTGACCACCATAAGTGCTGGCCTATTCACATATGTGTGGCGAGAAGTGGTATCCTTCTTCTGCTGATGAAGCTGAGCTCAGGGAAGTCAAACAGTCTGAAGTAGTCAGACTAGTAAATGGCAGAGACAGAACTCTTTCCACTGCCATTGCTGCATCTTGACCAGACTAGATTCATATCCTGAAGCCCAGAGAGAAAATGACCCTGAGTTTAGAGACTGTGAAAGTCACTCAGTCGTGTCTGACTCTTTGTGACCCCATGGACTATACAGTCCATGGAATTCTCCAGGCCAGTGTTCTGGAGTGGGTAGCCTTTCCCTTCTCCAGGGGATCTTCCAACCCAAGGATCAAACCCAGGTCTCCTGCATTGCAGGTGGATTCTTTACCAGTTGAGCCACACAGGAAGCCCAAAATTAGAGATTGCCAAAATTCATGCCTCCAGCTAATCACTCTTAATCCCTGCAGCATCAGGCTGTGTGGTATCCGCTTCAAGAAGGAGAAAGGCAGGGGCTAGATGTCAATATCTGAGCTTTCTTGGTTTCATTTTGTGGGCAGAACAAAACGTTAAACACATATTATCCTCCCCTTTCACTGAATTCTGAGCCCAAGTCCAGCTCCAGACATACTGGGGAAGCTCAAAACTGCCCCTTAACTTGAGATTGGCCTTTTCAGCTTCAGAAACTTTAGACCCTTTGTTTTGCCCAGCCCCTGGCCTCTCTGGTGCAGACAGTATGTGGCTGTTAGGAAATGTCAGTATGGAGTACAGTATCCTGAATCACAGCTGGCATTCTGAAGCCAGATAGACCTGGGTCTGTACCTGACTGCTGCGTATGGCTTCTGGGGATGGAGTCAAGTTCCCTAATCTGAGCCATACTTTCCCTCTGGTGGAATGGATGTATTAGCAGCCCTTCTTCATAAATCTTTGGTGAGGATTAAATGAGAGAATCCACGTGAAACAGCCTAGTGTCTATCACTTGTATATGTTAATAAATGTGTGCTCTGATGTGGCTCTTATTCTTTTAAGTGTAGTGTGTTTTTCTCTACTCTTTGATTCATCTCTGAGTCACATATAATATTCATTCCATGTTATCTGACAATTGCAAAAGAAGGAATAAGGAGGACTTTTTTCACAAATTCCTGGTGGTTTATCTTAAACTAATGGAATTTTAAAATGGGAAGTTAAGAATCCCTCTCCACAAATCTGGTAATACTATATGAAGAAGGATGTTTAAATAGGGAAGACTTTGACATTTTCTCCTTTCCTTCTCACAAGTTTGACTCTATGACATGTATCTTCGCAAGACAAACATTTCTTTAAAAACTTAAATAACAACCTTCTCTCCTCCCCATGTAGTCTTCTGTCGACCCTCAAACAGCCATTGTATACTTCTGTAGAGTCCACCACCTAGAAGACAATAGGATGGAGTGGTGTGTGCCCATTGTCATAGTAATGAAGGCACTGATGTTCACTCTGTGCTGTGGTCTGGGTTAGAAAGTCCTCAAGGAATAGTGTGCAAGCATAACCTGCCCAATTTGTCTTTATTTTCATGGCAATTGCTTAAGAAGACTTGATTAATAATCACATTAATAGGAAAATTCTAAGGAAAACACTATTTGATTATATAGCAAAACATCTTCTGAAATGCCTTAAAATACACATGCAAAATATGCTAGACATTTATGATAATAGGATGTTGTTTACTTTTTTGTGTGTATGATAGCTTAGTATGTAAACACTTGTTTAGCATTTTGTTGCTGTTTAGTCACTAAATTGTGTCCGACTCTTTTGAGACCCCATGGACTGTAGCCTGCTAGGCTCCTCTGACCACAGGATTTTCAAGGCTATAATACTGGAGTGGGTTGCCATTTCCTCCTTCAGGGGATCTTTCTGACCCAGGGATCAAACCCACATCTCCTTCATTGACAGGTGAGCCACCTAGGAAGCATATACTAGCACATATTTTTTTTATCTTCTAGCAAATGAACAGGCTGAAAGATGGCTGTACTCCTACTCTTATGGAGATATGGAAACACATAGCTGAAGGAGATTGGGCCAAACATGCCAGAGTTCTTTTCACTTCAAGTTTAACATCAGATGTCAGTTTTGCTGAATTATCTTTAAGTAACTGTCTCTAACCTTTAAGACTTTTAAAAACCATCCATACCTGGAACACTAGAGTAAAAGAAAAATAAGAATATAATTTGAGCACAGCTCTATCATTATTTTATACCCAAAGAGCAAGTCTGTGCTAAGAACACTGAAGTTGAATCAAGAAGTGGCCCTAACTCTGTTGCTGAGACCAGGAGTCCTGTGAGCAGACACATCTGTCTAGACCTCCAGTAAACCAACTTCAAAGCATTCCTACAGGGTCAATGGACAACAATTGAGTCGTTCTAAGTGTTTTTTAATACTCACCTCACATGAGTTTTTAGCCTGGGACTTGCTATTGCCATTATTATGAAAGAATGAATGTCTTTCTGGTCCCTGAGACTTCTAGAGTCACTGTAACAGACAATATCTTACACATTAAAAAAAAAAAGAGGTTACTCTCTCCATTTGTCTCACCAGCTCCTTCCCTCACCTGTGTCCACAGTCTGTTCTCTATGTTTGCATCTCCACTGTTGCCCTCTCACTACCATCATAACCAGGAATGTTCTAATTCATTCTCTTTATTGTGCATGATCAATTGCTTCAGTTATGTCCAACTCTTGGCGACCTTACGGACTGTAGCCCGCCAGGCTCCTCTGTCTATGGGATTCTCCAGGCAAGAATCCTGGAATACGTTGCCATGTCCTCCAGGGGATCCTCTCAACTTAGGGACTGAACCCTTATTTCTACATCTCCTGCACTGCCAGGTGGGTTCTTTAGTACTAGCACCACATGGGAAGCCCATTCCCTTTTTTTCTGCCGATTAATCAATACAGGCTGGTGCTGAGGTTTAGTTTTGGCATGTGGAATTTGAATCTGTGCTGGGACACGAACTGGTAATCTTGCATATACAGTGAAAGAAATGGCTGAGGTGAACTATCTAATATAATAACATATTTGCTTTGTTTTGTTTTTGTAAAGGAATAGTCTAATTTTTCCAGGCAAATGCTGATGGCCAAATTTACTCTAAGGAAACTGACAAGGCCTGAAAGGGAAATCTGGAGCATGCTAGATGAGGTTGTGACAGAGATGAGTGCACGTACTGAACACTCTAAAATGCGGTTGACCCACTGTGGTAGATGCCAGTCATTTTAAACCCTCTTCTCTCATGTTCTCCTACTACTATTTTCGTCCTTTGTCTGCTTGCTGTTTTCCTAATACAAGGCCTCCTCTGAAATTCCAAACCTAAATAGTGAGACTGGTTTTATGAATTCAGATTGCTTTTTGCTGAGAAAAAAAATCAGTGCTGCTTCATCAGCTTCCTTCAATACACTTGCAGATTAGTATTTTTTAAAGTTTTCTTCTAGGTATGTTAGGAGTGATTTACAAAATTGCAACTGTTTGCACAAATTTACTCCTGTGCTATAAATGTTTAATGAGATCATTATTTTAAATCCAATTTCTGGTCCTTGGTCACTGTTACATGTTCAGCAGAAGAAATGTGTTTGTTTGTTTGTTTGTTTTGTCAGTGGTGGGGAGACTTTGGGCTTCCCTGGTGGCTCAGTGGTAAAGAATCCACCTGCAATGCAGGAGACACAGGAGAGCTGGGTTCGATCCCTGGGTCAGGAAGATCCCCCAAAGAAGGAAATGGAAACCCACTGCAGTATTCTGGCTTGGAAAATCCCATGGACAGAGAGCCTAATGGGCTATAGTCAATAGGGTCGCAGAGTCAAACATGACTGAGCATGCATGGGGGACTTTATGTTAATAAGGCACTATTGCAGAATCATCAGTAAGTCCCTTTTTTGATAATTTATTGAGAATGTTTCTTTTTACCTTGAATGTATAAGGCAGATTTTTACAATACCAAACCATTCATTTAGTTATTCTATTTGCTGTGGCTTTCTGTCAGAGTGGTCAATAATGACCTTCAAAGAAAATATCTAAGTCATTAATGGTGAGAGGAATAAGCAGAAAATGGAAACATAATGTAGTGTTGCTCTTCAATGATACAAAGAATCTGTAAAATGAAGAAGGGAACCAGGAAAAAGTACAACAGTGCTAACCCTGTCAGTGAGTGTATCCATAGGGATGTTTTTGGCTGCAGTGACAGAAAATCCAACTAGCATCAGTGTGAACTGTAAGGACATTGACTGCTTACTTAATAAAAAGTTTAGAGGTAGGAGATTTCAGAGACACAAGTGGCTCAACAGACCTACAGTGTCAGGGCATTGGACTCTCTGCAGTTATCATGGCCTTCTCCTCATGACCTCAAGATGACTTCAGTAGTCCCAAGCTTCATGGCCTCGTAGTTAAGTTGGGGGCAGTCAGAGTGGCAAGCGTTTACTCTGCTTTTCATCAAGGAAAAAGCCTTTCACAGAAGCTCTCCAATAGACTTTTCTTTATATCTCATTGGCTAAAACCTGACTACATTGCCACCCCTATGGACAAGGCAATCTGGAAAGATTATATGCACATGTCATATAGCTATATGTCACTATATGTTTTTATAGGCTCCATAGTGATAGGAGAACGTGACAGAGGAGGGTTTAAAATGACTGGCATCTACCAGGGTGGGCCAACCACATTTTAGAGTGTTCAGTATGTGCACTCGTCTCTGTCACAACCTCATCTAGCATGCTCCAGATTTCCCTTTCAGGCCTTGTCAGTTTCCTTAGAGTAAATTTGGCCATCAGTATTTGCCTGGAAAAATTAGACTATTCCTTTACAAAAAAAAAAACAAAGCAAATATGTTATTATATTAGATAGTTCACCTCAGCCATTTCTTTCACTGTATATACAGATTCAAATTCCATATGCCAAAACTAAACCTCAGCACCAGCCTGTATTGACTAATCAGCAGAAAAAAAGGGAATGGGCTTCCCATGTGGTGCTAGTAGTAAAGAATACACCTGGCAGTGCAGGAGATGTAGAAACAAGAGTTCAGTCCCTAAGTTGAGAGGATCCCTGGAGGAGGACATGGCAACGTATTCCAGGATTCTTGCCTGGAGAATCCCATAGACAGAGGAGCCTGGTGGTCTACAGTCCATAAGGTTGCAAAGATTAGGACATGACTGAAGCAACTTATCATGCACAATAGGGGAATGAATTAGAACATTCCTGGTTATGATGGTAGTGAGAAGAAGGAGGTTGTAGAAGACCGTAATATCTGTGATCGGCAGTTTTATTTAAAAAGTAATTAATGGAACTTCTGGCATAGATCTGTCTCTGTCCACTCACTTCTCTAAGCACAATTGAAAACCCTGGAAATAATGCGAGACAACCAAAGGAGAATTCTAAAGGGTGGTAAGAAGGCAAACTAGTTTGGAACCCCAGGACTGGAAGAACAATACAGAAGCAGAACATCTTACATTCCCCCCTCAACGGAAGACCACTCATACCTAGTGTTATCTGATCCTCAACTTGGCAATAGAAGGAAGCCCAGGTAGGTTCATTTCTCCCTCAGGTCCAGTGGGACTCTTTCTGAAAACACCAGGCTAGCCTGACAAAGCTGGCAAAGTAAGGTCAATCAGGAGCCCTGCCAATAATAAGCATCTAGGGGAAACACTCTCCTTCCCTTCCAGGCCAGAAGTTCCCCATCTCTGCCAAGAGAAACTGAGGCAGGTAGGCAGAGCTGGCAAGAGAAATCCAGCTGCAGCAAGCGGCCTAGTTCTGGAAACCTCATTGCTGTGTGGGATTGAGATTTTTCTCCCATGCCAGCAGATACCAGGGCAGCTGGGAGGCACCATTTGGGGGACCCCATCATACCACTTCCCTACTGAGAGACACTGGTTGGCACAGTCTGGTGAAACCTCCTCTGCCGTCTGGCAGGACCAGCAGATACCAGTGGGAGCCCCAGTGGCAGCAGAAAAACAAAATAGATCAAAACAATCTGGAAAGGTTCTAAAAGTTAAACTGCCTTTAGAGCTATAGTTAACAAAACTTGATCAAGACTCAAGACCCGTATGCTAAACCTAAACAAGAGTACCTGCCTACTAAAATAAAAGACTTAAATAGGAAACAAAGTCTCCTGACATAATACACCAAATGTCTAGGATGCAATAGGATATCATCCATCATACCAAGAATGAAGATAATCACAGTTTGAGAAAAAACAAGTAACTGACACCAATGCCAAGATAAATCATACGCTGGAATTGTCTGGAAAGGATTTTAAAGCAACCATCATAAAAATGCTTCAACAATCAATTACAAATTCTCTTGAAACAAAACAAAAATAGAAAATCTTAGCAAAGAAATAGAATTCATAAAATAGCCAAATGGAAGTGCTAGTACTAAAAAAATTATAGCAAATTTTCAAAAATTACTGGATAGCTCAATGCTAGAGTGGAGATGACCTAGAATAGAATCAGTGACTCTGAAGATGGAACAATAGAGTTTACCTTGTCTGAACAATAAAAAGAAAATACACTGGAATAAGCCATATGAACAGAGCCTTAGGGACCAGTTGAGAAATAACAAAAGATCCATGGTTTGTCTTATCAGAGTCCCAAAAAGAGAGGAAAAGGATGGGAGGCTGAAAGAACATTTGAAAAACTCATGGCTGAAAACTAACCGTACTTGACAAAATAAAAGCCTCGAGATTCAAGAAGCTGAGCAATCTTCCAAAAGGATAAACCCTCCAAATCTATGTTGACACATCATAATTAAACTTTTGAAAACTGAATACAAAATCTTGAAAACAATTAGAGCGAAATGACATATCAATATGGGAACAGCAATTCAAATGAAAGCATATTTCTCGCCAATCGTGGAATTCATAAGTAGTGGTACAATATTTTATTTTAAACTGCTGCAAGAAAATTGTCAACTATAAATTCTGTATCCAGTTAAACTATGCTTCAGAAATAAAGGGAAAATAAAGACATCCCACCCTGGAGAAGGGAATGGCAACTAACTCTAATATCCTTGCCTGGAGAATTCCTTGGACAGAGGAGCCTGGCTGTGTGGTCCATGGGGTCGCAAAGAGTCTGACACAGCTGGCCGATTCACACACACACACACACACACACACACACACACACACACAGGCATTCCAGATAAAGAAGAAAGCCCTAAATCCTCTATGCTCTGCACATTCATCTCTCTTACCTTACCCCTGACAACCACATTGTCTCAATGGTTTTGCTTTTTCCAGAATGTCGTATGTGTGCATGCATGCTAAGTCACTTCAGTTGTGTCTGACTCTTTGCAACCTGATGGATTGTAGCCCACCAGGCTCCTCTGTTCATGGGGATTCTCCAGGCAAGAATACTGGAGTGGGTTGCCATGCCCTCCTCCAGGGAATCTTCCTCATCCAGGGATCAAACCTGCATCTCTTATGTCTTCTACATTGGCAGGCAGGTTCTTTACCATTAGCACCACCTGGGAAGTCCAGAATGTCATATACTTGGACTCATATAGCACGTAGCCTTTTCAGATCACCTTCTTTCCCTTAGTGGTGTGCATTCAAGTTTCCTCTTTGTCTTTTCGTGGCTTGATACCTTTTTAGTACTGAATAATATTTTGTTTTTAGTACTGAATAATAATATAACAGTTTATATTTATCCATTCACCTACTGAAGGTCATCTTGGTTACTTTCAAGTTTTGGCAACTATGAATAAATTTGCTACAAACATCTGTGTGCTGGTTTTTGTATGGAGAGGAGTTTTAAATTCCTTTGGGTAAACCAAGAAGCACAACTGCTGTATCATATGATAAGAATGTGTTTCTTCTTATAAGAAACTGCCAAACTGTCTTAAAAGGAACTGCAGCATTTTGTATTCCCACCAGCAGTGAACAAGAGTTCCACTGTTTCACATCCTTGCCAGCATTTGGTATTGTCATTGTTCTGGATTTTGGCTATTCTATTAGCTATACAGTGATGGCATAAAATTCATATCTTCTTGTGCACAAGTTTGAGATTTTTTTCCAGAGTAGGTACCTAGAAGTGGAATTGTTAGATCATAAGGTATGGATATCAACTTACTGCTGCTGCTGCTGCTTCTGCTGCTGCTGCTGCTGCTAAGTCGCTTCAGTCCTGTCTAACTCTGTGCGACCCCATAGACGGCAGCCCACCAGGCTCCCCCATCCCTGCGATTCTCCAGGCAAGAATACTGTTGCTTCTTCCACATCTTTACCAACACTTAGTAATATCACATACTCAATTTTTTCTAGTTTCATAAATGTAAATATTTCAAGTGGTCTTTATTTTTAGTTCCCTGATTAGTAGAAAACCACACTCTTACCATGTTTGTTGACTCAAAAGTATTTCCAATTATACAAGTTGCTTATTGTACTTTTTCCTATTTTTCTGTTAAATTTCTTTTAGTATGAATTTGAAGAAGTTCTTTCACTGATGTCTTCTTCTAGTTTGTGGCTTTTAACACTGTTTATATTTTCAACTGTCAAACTTGAGGGCTTTAAAGTAATCAAAGTGATCACAATTTTCCTTTTAAATTGTAACATTTCTACCTTATGCTGATATGGTAAAGCTATATTCTTTTATTTTTTCTCAAAAGTATTTTCAAAGTAAGTCTTTAAATCATGTTTTTTTAATATATTGTGTGAGTTAGGAATTTAGTTTTGTCTTTTTGCAGATAGCCAATTATTCCACTACCTTTTATTGAATAACTATTCCTTTACCCCTGAATTAAATCACCGTATCAAATGAATTAAATCACCATATCAAATGAATTAATATCTGTAAAGTACTGAAAAAATTTTCAAACTTTTATAGATAGCAGTGACAATAGTAGTAATGCTTATACTACTCTATGAAAATTTTACATATAATGGGTACATTTCTAGGTCTTCTAGTTAGTTCCATGGGTCTATTTAACTATTGCTTACCAGTATTTTTAATTATAATACTTATACAAGTCTTGATACCTAGAAGATGATAATTTTTTTCCTTTTTGTCTTCTTTCTCTTCCCCTTTTACCTTTATCATTTTCTCATCAAAATTATGCTGTTTCTGTCCTTTCCTTCTTCCACATGCATTTTAGGGTTAGTTTGTTCAGCACTATGAGAAAATTTATTGGAGTTTTGGTTGAAATTGCTTTGAATTTACAAAATCATTTTAAGAAGTCCTATCTCTACAACAGTGGGTCTTCCTAGCATGGAATATCTTTGTGTGTATTTAAGATTCCTTTATATCCTTTAAAATTTTTTTATTTTTTCTTTTTATGTTTCTATAGAACTATATGTACGCCTAATAACCTTTTACACTAATTACTCTTATGATCAGTTCAGTTCAGTTCAGTCGCTCAGTCGTGTCCGACTCTTGGTGACCCCATGAACCACAGCACGCCAGGCCTCCTTGTCCATCACCAACTCCCTGAGTCCACCAAATCCATGTCCATCAAGTCGATGATGCCATCCAGCCATCTCATCCTCTGTCATTCCCTTCTCCTCCTGCCCTCAGTCTTTCCCAGCATCAGGATCTTTTCCAATGAGTCAGCTCTTCGCATCAGGTGGCCAAAGTATTGGAGTTTCAGCTTCAACATCAGTCGTTCCAATGAACACCCAGGATTGATCTCCTTTAGGATGGACTAGTTGGATCTCCTTGCAGTCCAAGGGACTCTCAAGAGTCTTCTCCAACACCACAGTTCAAAAGCATCAATTCTTTGGTGCTCAGCTTTCTTTATAGTCCAACTCTCACATCCATACATGACCACTGGAAAAACCATAGCCTTGACTAGACGGACTTTTGTTGGCAAAGTAATGTTTCTGCTTTTTAATATGCTGTCTACGTTGGTCATAACTTTCCTTCCAAGGAGTAAGCATCTTTTAATTTCATGGCTGCAGTCAATATCTGCAGTGATTTTGGAGCCCAGAAAAATGAAGTCAGCCACTGTTTCCACTGTTTCCCCATCTATCTGCCATGCAGTGATGGGACCAGATGCCATGATCTTAGTTTCCTGAATGTTGAGCTTTAAGCTAACTTTTTCACTCTCCACTTTCACTTTCATTAAGAGGCTGTTTAGTTCTTCTTCACTTTCTGCCATAAGGGTGGTGTCATCTGCATATCTGAGGTTATTGATATTTCTCCCAGCAATCTTGATTCCAGATTGTGCTTCATCCAGCCCAGCGTTTCTCATGATGTACTCTGCATATAAGTTAAATAAGCAGGGTGACAATATACAGCCTTGACGTACTCCTTTTCCTATTTGGAACCCGTCTGTTGTTCCGTGTCCAGTTCTAACTGTTGCTTCCTGACCTGCAAACAGGTTTCTCAAGAGGCAGGTCAGGTGGTCTGGTATTCCCATCTCTTTCAGAATTTTCCACAGTTTCTTGTGATCCACACAGTCAAAGGCTTTGGCGTAGTCAATAAAGCAGAAATACATGTTTTTCTGGTACTGTCTTGCTTTTTTGATGATCCATCAGATGTTGGCAATTTGATCTCTGGATCCTCTGCCTTTTCTAAAACCAGCTTGAGCATCCGGAAGTTCACTGTTCACGTATTTCTGAAGCCTGGCTTGGAGAATATTGAGCATTACTTTACTAGCGTGTGAGATGAGTGCAATTGTGCGGTAGTTTAAGCATTCTTTGGCATTGTCTTTCTTTGGGATTGGAACCAAAACTGACCTTTTCCAGTCCTGTGGCCACTGCTGGGTTTTCCAGATTTGCTGGCATATTGAGTGCAGCACTTTCACAGCATCATCTTTCAGGATTTGAAATAGCTCAACTGGAATTCCATCACCTCCAGTAGCTTTGTTCATAGTGATGCTTCCTAAGGCCCACTTGACTTCACATTCCAGGATGTCTGGCTCTAGGTGAGTGATCACACCGTTGTGATTTTCTGAGTTGTGAAGAACTTTTTTGTACAATTCTTCTGTGTATTCTTACCGCCTCTTCTTAATATCTTCTGCTTGTGTTAGGTCTCTACCATTTCTGTCCTTTATTGAGCCCATCTTTGCATGAAATGTTCCCTTGGTATCTCTAATTTGCTTGAAAAGATCTCTAGTCTTTTCCATTCTATTGTTTTCCTCTCTTTCTTTGCATTGATCACTGAGGAAGGCTTTCTTATCTCTCCTTGCTATTCTTTGGAACTCTGAGTTCAAATGGGTATATCTTTCCTTTTCTCCTTTGCTTTTCGCTTTCCGTATTTTCACAGCTATTTGTAAGGCCTCCTCAGACAACCATTTTGGTTTTTTGCATTTCTTTTTCTTGGGGATGGTCTTCATTCCTGTCTCCTGTACAATGTCACGAACCTCCATCCATAGTTCATCAGATATTCTATCAGATCTAGTCCTTTAAATCTATTTCTCACTTCTACTGTATAGTCATAAGGGATTTGATTTAGGTCATACCTGAATGATCTAGTGGTTTTCTCCACTTTATTCAATCTCAGTCTGAATTTGGCAATAAGGAGTTCATGATCTGATCCACAGTCAGCTCCCTGTTTTGTTTTTGCTGACTGTATAGAGCTTCTCCATCTTTGGCTGCAAAGAATGTAATCAATCTGATTTCACTGTTGACCATCTGGTGATGTCTGTGTGTAGAGTCTTCTCTTGTAAATAGGTTATTTTCCAAGTGACTGCTATTTTATAGGAACACAATTTTTGTATATTGAACTTTTGTTCAGCAATACATCATGATAGCTCACTTCCTGATTGAATTGATGTAATAAACCTAGCTTCTTAACAAAAGATGATAATGCCTTTTTATGGGGAAGGAACATCAGCTGTCAGTCTTTATGGTTCTTGTATACACAGTATCCATTATACTATAAAAAATTGCTAGACATGTAAGAACCAAGAATATGTAACTGATAATCAAACAAAAAAGACAACAGAAGCAGACCTATTGGTGATCTGGATATTGGAATTAAAGTTTTTAATGACTATTATGAATATATGAAACAAGATGGAGACTTTAAGTAGAGAAATGGAATTTATAAAAACAAAATCAAGTAAATTTCCTAGAACTGGAAATTAAAATTCTGAAATTGAAACTTAATTTGCTACATTTTATAGGTCTTTGGACATAGGAGAAGACAATTAGTGAACAGAAAGCTCAGTAAGAAATATTCAAAATGGTGAATGAAGGGAATAAAATAGTAAAACAACAGAACAAAGTATTAAAAAATATGCTGTTTATAAGAACAGAAATAGGTACAACAGTCTGATAATATAAAATGGAAGAAGATGTATCATGCAAATACTAACCAGAAGAAAGCTGTTGAAGATGTGGTCCATATCAGCTAAACTAGACTTTAAGTCAAGGAGTATTGCTAGAGTTAAAGTGGGAATATTTCATAGTAACAAAAGGATCGATTCCACTCTAAGACATGATAACCTTAAATTTACAAGTGCCCAGTAACATAGTTTCAAAATATATAAAGTATAAATGGATAAATCTGAAGAGAAAATAGACAAATCAACATCAAAGTTAGATGTATTTATTTTCATATTTGAGAGACACAGACAAAAAATTGTGGGGAGCTAGATTATTAGAAGAATACTATTAACTAAAATGACCCAAATGACATGAAGAGAACATTTCCCCTTAAAACTTCAGAATATACACTCAAGTATATGCTAGACATACATGTCAAAATCCATGATATTGCAGGCTCTCAAGCAAGTCTCAGCAAATTTCAATCAATGAAGTTATACAGAATGTATTCTCCAGAAAAACATCTACTTCTGCTTTATTGACTACACCAAAGCCTTTGACTGTGTGTATCAGAACAAACTGTGGAAAATTCTTCAAGAGACGAGAATACCAGACCCCCTGACCTGCCTCCTGAGAAATCTGTATGCAGGTCAGGAAGCAACAGTTAGAACTGGACATGGAACAACAGACTGGTTCCAAATCAGGAAAGGAGTACATCAAGGCTGCATATTGTCACCCTGTTTATCTAACTTATATGCAGAGGACATCATGCGAAATGCTGGGTTGGATGAAGCACAATCTGGAATCAAGATTGCGGGGAGAAATATCAATAACCTCAGATACACAGATGATACCACCCTTATGGCAGAAAGTGAAGAAGAGCCTCTTGATGAAAGTGAAAGAGGAAAGTGAAAAAGCTGGCTTAAAACTCAGCATTTAGAGTTCAACTAAGATCATGGCATCTGGTCCCATCACTTGATGGCAAATAGATGTGGAAAACAGTGACAGACTTTATTTTGGGGGGGCTCCAAAATCACTGCAGATGGTGACTGCAGCCGCTGTGACCAATCTAAACAACATAGTAAAAAGCAGAGACATTGCCAACAAAGGTCCATCTAGTTAAAGCTATAGTTTTTCCAGTAGTCATGTATAGATAGATGTAAGAGTTGGAGCATAAAGAAAGTTGAGCGCCGAAGAACTGATGCTTTTGAACTATGGTGTTGGCGAAGACTCTAGAGAGTCTCTTGGACTGCAAGATCAAACCAGTCATTCCTAAAGGAAATCAGTCCTGGATGTTCATTGGAAGCTGAAACTGAAACTCCAGTACTTTGGCCACCTGATGCAAAGAACTAACTCATTGGCAAAGACCCTGATGCTGGGAAAGATTAAAGGCAAGAGCAGAAGGGGTCGATGGAGGATAAGATGGTTGGATGGCATCACCGACTTGATGGACCTGAGTTTGAGCAAGATCCAGGAGTTGGTGATGGACAGGGAAGCCTGGTGTGCTGCAATCCATGGGGTTGCAAAGAGTTGGACACGACTGGACAACTGAACTGAACTGAACACAGCCATCAGTTTGAAAATAAACAATGATAGTTAGAACAATCGTCTAAATTTTACAATTCTTACAATCAGTGGACCAAAGAAAAAACTCTCAATGCCAATTGGAAAACGTTTTGAACAATAATATTGACATAATGTATCAAAGCTTGTAGGATGCAGTTGTAGTGTTTAGAAAGCATTTAATACTTTTCAATGAAGTATTAGAAAATAAGAAAGACTGACAATAATCTAAGCTTTCATTTTAAGGAGCTAATAAAGGAAGTCAAAGCTATGGTTTTTCAAGTAGTCACGTACAGATGTGAGGGTTGAACCATAAAGAAGACTGAGTGCCAAAGAATTAATGCTTTAAAGCTCTGGTCTGGAGAAGACTCTTGAAAGTCCTTAAGACGGCAAAGAGATCAAACCAGTCAATCCTAAAGGAAATCAACCCTGAATATTCATCAGAAGGACTGATGCTGAAGCTGAGGCTCCAATCCTTTGGCCACCTGATGAGAAGAACCAGCTCATTGGAAAAGACCCTATTGCTGGAAAAGATTGAAGGCAAAAGGAGAAGGAGGTGACAGAGGATTAGATGGTTGGATGGCATTACTGACTCAGTGGACATGAGTTGAGCAAACTCCAGGAGATAGTGAAGGGCCAGGACACCTGGCATGCTGGAGTCTGTGGGGTTTGTCGCAAAGTTGGACACAGTTTGGTGAATGAACAACAATAAGTGAAGAGCAAATGAAAGTAAAGTAAGATCATGATTATAATAAGAGAATAAAAGCGAGAGTATATATACAACAGAGAAAAGGCAATAGAGTAAAACTTTAAAACTAATTAATTATATTGAAAAATCTCCAACAAAATGATCAAGAAAGAGGAGAGAAAAAGCGTAAAAGGTCATAAATGAGAAAGGAAACATGACTATGACTCCTCCAGATTATTAAAAAATGATATTATGAGTAACATGCCAATAAATTTGACAATATATTTTAAATGGACAAATTAATTTGGAAAAAACTGACCAAAATTGTTATAAGCAGAAATTAAAAAATCAGAATAATCCTACATTATTAAAGAAATCTGTAGTTAAAAATCACCTCACAAATAAAACTCCAGATCCAAATGGGTTCCCTGGTGAATTCTTGCAAACATTCCGAAATGAAATAATACCATCTTACATAAACTCCTTTGGAAAATATTAGAGGGATTAACACTTTCCAACTCTTTTGTGTCACCAGTTTAACCCTGGTGCAAAAACTTAAGAAAAGAAAGAAGAGGACAATATCTCTCATGAATATAGATAATAAAATTCTACACAAAATATTAACAAATTGAATCCAAATTAAGCAACAATATATAATAAGAATGTCACATCAGGGCTACATGAAGTTTATTCTAGGAATGCAAGTTTGGTCTAACACTCAAAATTCAATCCATGTAATGTATATATTAATAAAATTAAGGAGAAAGCCCATGTGATCATCTCACTTGGCTCAGTAAAAGCATTTGATAAAATTCGGTATCTATTCATGACAAAAATTCTCAGAAAATTGGTACCAGAGGGAGTTTTCTTATTCTGATAATGGATAGCTAAAAAATTCACAGCTTGGATCATGTTTAATGGTGAAATTTTGAGCACATTTTCCCCCTTAATTCAAGAAAAATACAGGATAGTCCCTGTTAACCACCTCTACTAAACATTATACTAGAAGTCCTAGCCAATGCAGTAAGTTAAGGTAAAGAAATGAAATATAAAGATTGGAAAGGAAGAGATAAAGTCATCTTTATTCAGAGAAGATATTCTTATGTATGCATAAAATTCAGAAGAATCTACAAATAAAATTAATAAGTAAATATAGCAAGATCACTATTACAAAAATTAATTAATCTGGTATAGCTTTTTCCCTTTCTACTTAGAACATTTCTGTGTCAGTATGTTTTAGGACTTTCTTTTGAAAACTGTTTTCATCCAAAGATCTTTTTCATCCATTATGAGAGCTTTCATCTTTTTTAGTTGGCATTATTTAGATATATTTAGAAGCATTTTAATGCTTTATTTTGTGCTTTCAATTTACTAGTTATTTTCTTTGCTTCTCATCTTTCCTTTGCCTAATTTCTGTTTGATTGAATTAATTACCTTGCTTGTAAATTTTATTTGTGTAGAAGTTGTGTATTCTAATTATTTTCTTTTAGTGGAGACCATTAAATATTTAGCATATAAATATGACATTTTCATAGTCTAAATATCTCTATCCTCCTCCTGAACAATACTAGGATCTTAGAATGCTTTTGCTCTTATCACTGATTTCTACCTATGTTCTATTTTGTCCACTGTTTTACTTTCATCTTTCATTTATAACCCTTTAATTAAGTTAGCCATTACTGATATTTATGCTCAGCATTCTTTCATGCATGTCACTTTTACCTTTTAACTGCATTTAGATTCAGTTTTATTCTTTCTGGAGTACTGTTTTTGGTATCTTTTTCTGTAGAGTCTGCCATTAGGAAATTCTCTCATTTCTTATTTTTTTGAAAATGCCTTTATTTGTCTTTCTGGATATATAATTCTAGATGATGGTTATTCTCCTTCACCACTTTGAGGCTATTATTTCATTGTCTTCTAGCTTCTCTTAATGAAAAAATTGCTGTTCATCTAATTTGTCTGTTATTTATATCTGCTTTTAAAATTTCTCCTTTGTTTTGATGCCCTGCAATTTCCCTGTGATGTGAGTCAGGGTATGGATTTCTTCATTGTCTTGCTTAGGGCTAGGATTTATGTCTTTTGTCAATTCTGGATAACCCAGTAACCATGAGGGTGTGGCCATTCATCTAGAGCCAGACATCCTGGACTGTGAAATCAAGTGGGCCTTAGGAAACACTACTACGAACAAAGCTAGTGGAAGTGATGGAATTCCAGCTGAGCTATTTCAGATCCCAAAATATGATGCTGTTAAAGTGCTGCACTCAATATGCCAGCAAATTTGGAAAACTGAGAAAGTGGCCACAGGACTGGAAAAGGTCAGTTTTCATTCCAATCCCAAAGAAGGACAATGCCAAAGAACGTTCTAACTACCACACAATTGTGGTCATTTCATATGCTAGCAAGATTATACTCAAAATCCTTCAAGCTAGGCTTCAGCAATATGTGAACCAAGAACTTCCAGATGTACAAGCTAGATTTAGAAAAGGAAGAGGAACCATAGATCAAGTTGCCAACATCCATTGGATCATAGAAAAAGCAAGAGAATTCCAGAAAAACATCTGCTTCATTGACTGCGCTAAAGCCTTTGACTGTGTGAATCACAACAAACTGTGGAAAAAAGAGATGGGAATAACAGATCACTTTACCTGCCTCCTGAGAAACCTGTATGCAGGTCAAGAAGCAACAGAACTGGACATGGAACAATGGACTGGTTCAAAATTGGGAAAGGAGTATGACAAGACTATATATTGTCACTGTGCTTATTAAACTTCTGTGCAGAGTACATCTTGTGAAATGCCAGGCTGGATGAATCACAAGCTGAAATCAAGATTGCTGGAAGAAATATCAACAACCTCAGATATGCAGATGATACCACCCTAACGGCAGAGGTGAAGAGGAACTTAAGAGCCTCTTAAAGAGAGTGAAAGAAGAGAGTGAGAAGTCTGGCTTGAAAATCAACATTCAAAAAACTAAGATCTTGGCATCTGGTCCCATCACTTCATGGCAAATAGAACAGGAAAAAGTGGAAACAGTGACAAACTTTATTTTCTTGGGGTCCAAAATCACTGCAGACAGTGACTGCAGCCGTTAAATTAAAAGACACTTGCTCCTTGGAAGGAAAGCTATGACAAACCTGAGCAGCATATTAAAAAGCAGAGACATCACTTTGCCAACAAAGGTCCATATAGTCAAAGGTATGATTTTTCCAGTAGTCATGTATGGATGTGAGACCTGGACTATAAGGAAGACTGAGCACGGAAAAACTGATGCTTTCAAATTGTAGTGCTGGAGAAGACTTTTGAGAGTCCCTTAGACTACAAGGAGTGCAAACCAGTCAATCCTAAAGGAAACCAACCTTGAATACCCTAAATATTCATTGGAAGGACTGATGCTGACACTAAAGCTCCAGTGGCCACCTAATGAGAAGGGCTGACTCATTGGAAAAGACCTTGATGCTGGGAAAGATTGAAGGCAAAAGGAGCAGGAGGCAACAGAAGATAAGATGGTTAAATAGCATCACCGACTCAAAGGACATGAATTTGAGCAAACTCCAGGAGATGGTGAAGGACAAGGAAGCCTGGTGTGCTGCAGTTTATGAGGTTGCAAAGAATCAGACATGACTTAGTGACTGCACAGCAACAGTCGATTCTGGAAACTTCTCAGCCAAATTTGGATAAATTATGCCACTTCGCATGTTACTCCTCTGCTTAAAATCCTGCTGGGTCTCCCTCATCTATTGACAGTATTACTCCTCAGGGCTGTCACAGTCTGGCCTCTACACATTTCTGAAATTAAATGTCCACCTCTGTCTGCCACAAAAGCCCATCACTCAAACTGCTGATACATGTCTTACTCATAACTTGGCTTAATTGTCACCTATTCTCTGAAGCCTTTCCTGAAACCTCTGCCCCTAAGAACTCTGTGTACCCACGGTTTCCTGTTCACACAATCCACTGATTGCATTTATCTATTTATATGTAAATTTCCCCCCAATAAACTCAAGTCCCAGTGGGCAGTTCCCTTTGTATTTATAGAGACAGGCATTTAGTGTGGGCTCGATAAACAGTTGTAAATTGAATGACTGAATGAATCAAGAAACTGAAAGTAAATACTGTCTACCTCATAGGGATCTTGTAACAACTAAATATCAGTGCATACCACAAGATAAAGCACCTGGAAAATAACAACTGCTAATCTCTTATTTGAATTGAAGACAGTTCATGCAGTGTTTTGGTACAGTGGGTTATGTACCAAATTGGTTTTTCCTTTAAATTTCCTTATTCCATATGGCATAGAACAGAGTTCTTAGTGTTCTTTGATCATAATGAAGTATTTTTTTGGTTTTGTGCCTTTTCTTCCAATCGCTGTACTTCTGAGCCTAAAAAAACCAGGGAGTTCTATGAGAATGCTTGATATAGTTTACTAGCTATTACATTCTGTTCTGAAAATTGAGTGCATCTGTGAATGCTCTTCTCCCATACATGTTAATGGCTTTCTCCTTTCTTCCATTAGGTGTCTACTCTAATTTTACCACGAGTTAGGCCTTCACAGACTCTCATTATAAAATAGCAAATGTCCACCCACATCCTTTTCTGTCCTCTTTTACCTGCTTTATTTTCCCCAGTACACTCCTCCACAAGTGAAATATATACAGTATTTACCTCTTTTATTATTTTCTGCTCCTCCCATACACACTGGCATATAACTTCTTAAGGGTAGGAACTTTGCTTTATGCTTAGAGCAGTATCTGGAATACAGTAGGTGCTTGGTAACTATTTCTTAAATAAGCGTATCAATGCAGGTGCCATTGAGTCTCATCAGTATAAATCCTGATGCTATAGTAGACAAACACAATACGGCCACTCTGGACATGGTAGCCTTCAACATTCATCTAGATCTTGGGTGAGATTACAAAACTTGGCTCTTTTGCTTTTCCCTATAACAGACTAATGCACGATTTCATCCTGAAAACTAAAGAAATCACTTCCCTTCCTGGCAGTACCTAAACCAAGTTTCAAGCTGGCTGCATACAAAACCCGTCTGTTCTCTCCTGATTTAAAGACAGAGGCAGTTCCTGCCCGCTTTCAGCAAGCTTTATTTTGCTTTCTGTTTTCTTTCACTACTTAAGGACAATTTACATCTCTTTTCTACTCATTCTATCGTTTTGACCTTGCCAAGAGCTTTCAATTAATACTTTGTGTGCACTTGTGCAAAGAAAGCACCCATTTGCAATGTCTATGGGAAATAAATTCTTATTACTTCATAGAAACAAACGTCTAAATCTGTAATTCATTTGTATATTATGAGAGAGAGGTTCAGAGATGATAAATGACTTGTTGAAAGCCACAGAACTAAAGTTTGTAACACAAGTGGATCTAACACCCACATCCCCAGTCAAGTTTGTACTCTTCTGCCTGATTTTCCTTTAATAAGATCATTTATGCTTCTCCTAAGCACCTGGGCATTAATAGAAAACCCTCAATTCTTACTAGTGTGTGTCTCTGTCTGTGACATCAGACATCTTACCTCCTCAATCTTCAACTGTCAAAATGTTGTATTGATCTTTCGGATGCCATCAAGCTTCTCTTTCCAGATTTAGCATGACTGAAAAGAATGTGGTCTTTCAGCTAAGCTGACATTCCAACGTCAGCTTGTGCCCAGTGAAAACTCATGGCCTAAGAATTCTGACACAGCTACCCGACACCTGAGGAAGAGCTTGCCTCTGCCTATCCTTCCTTGCTAGGGAAATGCTGCTCCCACCTCGCTGCTCAGCACTGACTGGCTCCAGTAATGTGACAGTGAACACTCACCGCTCAAGACACCTGGGGCACCTTTTGGTTAAGGCTAATGTCTGGGGCTCTCATTGGACAGGCATTGCCTCCTAGTGGCCAAGGCTCCAAAGGTTTCCAGCTGAAAAGTGGCCAGGACAGCAACAACCCACCTGGCAAGCCTTTCTCTCGCCTTCCGAGTCTTGTCCCTACCTTTTTGCAATGTGTCCAGCTCCACATCATGCAGTGAGAATTCATCATCAGGTCCCAGTATTTTCAGTATTTTGCTGACTGAATTCCCAATCATGACCATGATGATGAAAAAATTGTGGGAGGACAGTAGGAAGTATAAATATAACAAAGTCACTAACACCTCCAGAGGAGGTCAGTTTGAAAAGTGCTTTGTAATCATGTGGTCACTGTTCCTCCTTCTCATCAGCCAAAAGGGAGCTCTGACAACCCCACTCTTATAGGAGACTTATGATGCCCAGAAGTGCCGAATCATCCTGCTGAAGTCATTCTTCTTAAACTTCCTTAAGAATAATTCCAGATGTGTTACAGAGATATGCAAAGGCTTAGCTGGTTTCTCTGGAAGCTTTTATTCTAAAAGGAACATGCATGATTCTAAGGATCATATTTTAAAGTATATATGCTTCATAAAATGAAAGGTAAATCATTTCCAGAAGCATAACCTTGAGGTTAGGTCCGTAGGCTCTTGCTGGCACAGCATGTACAAATGCATATTTGGGTATGGGAAGGAACGCATCTGGGAACTGCAGAGGAATTGTGGAGGCTCCACTTCTCTATGAGGGAGAGAAATTCTATGCAGTGGATAAGGCCATGCTACAACAAATGAAAGTGGGAACTCTTCCTTCTATAAACCTTTTGGTCCCCAAGGCATCTTTGTCCTCATGCTATGTCTTGTCTCCTCAAGGGTCCCTTCTACCAGGACTTTCCCCAGAAAATGCCTAAATTCCAGTCCTTTCTCTGTGCTATTTCTACCTTTTCCTCATCAAAACATACCTATCCCCTGTCCATTCTCTCAACTGCCTTGGAAAGTAATCTGATAAAGCATTTCATGCTAAAATTTGAATAGTAGGTAACCACCCATTGCTGACAAAAGTCTGTAAGATCAAAGCTTTGGTTTTTGCAGTAGTCATGTACGGATATGAGAGTTGGACCATGAAGAAGGCTGAGTACCAAAGAATTGATGGCTTTTGAACTGTGGAGTTGGAGAAGACTCTTGAGAGTCTCTTGGACTGCAAGGAGACCAAACCAGTCAATTCTAAAGGAAATCAATCCTGAATATTCATTGGAAGGACTGGTGCTGAAGCTGAAGCTCCAATATTTTGGCCACCTGAGGCGAAGAGCTAACTCATTGGAAAAGACCCTGATGCTGGGAAAGATTGAAGGCAGGAGGAGAAGGGGGTGACAGAAGATGAGATGGTTGAATGGCATCACTGATTCATTGGACATAAGTTTGAGCAAACACTGGGAGATAGTGAAGGACAGGGAAGCCTGGTATGCAGCAGTCCATGGGGTCACAAAGAGTCAGACACAACTAAGTAACTGAACAACAATACATGGTTCTGCTCCTCCCATTGACATTCACATTGTAAGTGGGAACACCTGAAACCCTTGAATCACGGGGCTTGGAAATCAACTTTATCTCCCGAATTATACATACCACTCACATCCATCATCCCCTAACACTCAATCCCAAATATGATGTTGTTGAGGAAGCAGGCCCTTTGCTTCCTGAGCTCTGTTTGGATATCCCCACAACTGACCACTCTTGATGTGTCAGTATAGTGACTAATTACTCTGTGTGCCAGAGTCCAGAGGCTTTGATCCCGACCTACTGGCACCACATTCAGATATTGTCGAATATTCATTCAACCCACAAACAGAGCTGAGAAGAGACACTAAACCTTCAGGGTTTCTTTGCAATGATTGCGGCTTGCCAGGGAAGGTTTTGGATAGCCATGGGCTGTTCCAAAAGAGGGAAAGACTCTGGCAGTTGTCTGGAAGATGTCAAGCAATTAAGTGTGGCCAGAATGTAAAGAATTGGAGGCTGGGTTGGGGGAGGTGAATGAGCGTTGCGGACATTTAGGGTATGTGATGCTGAAAGCCTGAGGTTTGTACTGCCATCATCAAGTTCTTGGGTTTCTAAGACATTTCTAGAAGATGCACCATGCTAGTCAGTAAGACCCAGAAACAGCCCGCGTGTTCTGCTCTCATTCCTACCCTTGGCCCTTTCACCTCCTTCTCTCAAACCTCCCACCCCTGGTCAGCTTTTGCGCCTTCCGGGTGAGACTGGCTTTAAACATCTCCAGGGCAGCGAGCCTCTGCTCTGAAGTCTAGCAGCACCCGCATCGCCGGGCGCGCAGGCTGATCCGCACCGCACCGCGCTGATTCGCTGCCGCGGAGACTGCGGCGCCCGCGACGCGCCCGCCCCTCGCGGTGCACGCCGGCTGGTGCAGCCTCAGTCTGTCTGCAGCCGCGGCCACCGGGAGCAGTGCTGCAGCCGGGGCACCGACGCTTGAGTGCCCGCTCAGCGCCCCCGAGGACAGCAACGGCGAGCCCTGAAAGCGCGCACGATGCAGGCCACCGCCGATTCCACCAAGATGGATTGTGTTTGGAGCAACTGGAAAAGTCAGGGTATTCTCTTTATTTCAGTAGTGCATGCCTGCGGCGCACGGGAATCCGGGACCCGGAATCAGCCATTGTGCATCATTTCACCTGTGGGACCTATGCATGCTTTATACCCAAGAGCTTTCTGTTGGTGGGGAGTAAACTTGTTATGTCAAAAATCAGAGTGGATGGTGTTTGGTTTTTTGTTTTTGTTTTTTACTTTTCCCATCTTAAAAAAAAAAAAAATCCCCCACCCCCACCCCTTTGTTTTCTTGCTGTCAGGCTACTGTTTTAAATAATGCATCTTTTGCCTCCTCCTGGAGCTCTTTTGGGTTCTGCTAAACGTTCAGTACTTGTTTAATCTCTTCTTATTCCCGGAGTTAAAATGCCTTCTTATTGTTCCATGTATCCCAGTGCATTTAATTTGTGCCTAGAGATTGAAATCTAGTAGAACCGTTAACTGAGTGGGCTCTAGTGCATCCTTTTAAGAGGGACACACCCATTTTAGGGTTATTATTTGTGATCACACAAAGGAAACTGGAAATGCAGAATAGCTCTCAAAATCCTGAAAATATGATGGCGTAGACACATATTAGGATGATTCACTTTGAAATATTTCGGGGTTTTTTTGTCTGTCATTGGGGTAACTTGTAGCTACTGTTCATTAATAATGGGTATATCTGGAACAAATGGAGGGAAATTAAAAAACAGTGCCAGTTGCTCTCTGATATAACAGATTTATTTTGAAACAGTCCATATTAGCACTTGGGTGTGGCCACCCTCCAGCCTCGCTTGGATTGCTTTTCAGCCATTTTTATTCAGCCTCATACTTCACACATCTCCATCTCGCCTTTGTTACATTAAGATTCTCTCCTTCACCTTGCTCAGTTTGAGATTACTAGGAGAAAGGGAGACTTTGCAAGAATGAATTATATGTTGTAAACTTGGATGTTTGTAATATGAAGTGTCTTTTAATGTTTAACAAATGGTTCTGAAGAAGGTGCGTTTGACTTAACCTGCCAGGTTGCAGCATCCCTCAGGGGACCAAGAATACTCTGGAGCAGAAGCTGATTAAAAAAAAAAAAAAAAAGACACCTTTCTCTTGTAATATTGTATCACAAAAAGAATGGGATGTCTTAATGCCCCATAGAGTTTTTCTTTGGTAAATTTTTTAAGCAAAGAAAAAGTAAACATGAACCTCAGAATTAAGAGCGTATTTTCTCTGCCTCTTATTTGTTAGTTGGGTGGCAGAGACATAAAATGCAATAGTCTAGTTCAAATTATTTGGATCTATTGGAAATTCAACTGTCAAAAGTGAATAAATGGACCTAATAAATTTAAAAGCCAGGAAATAAATGTATGGCCATTCAGGGGCATCATTTTAGAGAATGATGATAACTACGTGACCCAGCATGTTTTGTACAGAAGACAGCTGTGAAAATTCTTGGTAACATTTCATTCTCGCTACATGTTTAGACTCATCCAGTTTATTCCAAATACACACTCAACAGATCTCTATGGCTTGATAGAATACCAAGTTTAGTTGGACATAAAGTTGGTTTTTAAGGTTATTCTTATTGATTTCCTCTATTCTTACCAAAAGTAGGTAGCAGAAGTGTCAAATTTTCTAATATGTGTAAGATCTAAGACACTGTTTCATCACAATCCTGAGTGTTTTGCCTCTGTTGACATTTTTACTGGGGGGTTAAAAATATGGACATTTATAATCAGAAAATAACACAAAATGCTGTAATTTGTCCATTAAAGACTGTCATTTTCATTTGCAGTGTACAGCTGTTTATGAAGATTAATGCAGGATCGTTGAGAGTCTTTTATCCTCTGTGACCTTTGGTAATCTTCAGTACCATTGATTTCCTTTTGTCAGATAGAACAAAGCCATTATCCTGAAAATTGACTGATAACTGGGTGGGTGGGTTTATAGGCATAAAAGAGAAATTATAAGTAAATTATTCCTGTTTCTCCCCACTAGGAGAACTTTCATCTAAATTAAAATCTACAATAAGATTCTTGTTTAGTATTTTAAGTGTATCTTCATTTTAGTTCTCTAATTAGAAAAAAAAAAAAGCTGTTCTTAATGCTGGCTGCATATTAGTATCACCTGGGAAGCTTTAAAAAACACAAAGGATGCCTGTGCCCCACCCCTAGAGGTTCTGATTCCATTGAGCCAAGCATGAGTATTTTTCAAAAGCTCTCAAATGAGTTTAACACATAATCGGGGTTGAAACCACTCATGTGTAATAATTCTTAGCCCAATCCATAGATCAGCAGAGCAAAGTCTAGTATACAAATGATGAAATGGGTGTGATACAAGAGCAGCTGTGAATATAGTTGAAAGAAGTCAGTATAACACTGGGGATAATGTCCTCCAGAAATAGTGAGAAATGAAAGTTTTGCTTGGAAAAGGGAATAAAGGGAACCCTGGGCTTCCTCCATATTATTAAACAATTCCACAGAGAAATTGTAGTTCATTAGGTATGTCATGAAGACTCTACTGAAACTAATACAATGTGTCATAAAAACTGGAGTATACATGCAAAAGGAAGCTTATATTTATGTTATTTATATTTTATTTTTATATTTGTATTAAATATAAATATAAGGAAGTTTATATTTTATTTTATATATGATTTTGGCTGTAGACAAGAATGTTTAAAGAGAGAGTAAAGTCCACATTATACTACATTACACAGATTCAGCTTCCATTAAAAAAATGATACTCATACCCAATTTCTTGATAAACCGAAGCCCAATCTGCTCAGTGAAGATGAAATAAAACAATAACCTAATAAAATGTGGCAATATACCTGGGATTCCTCAGATTACTAGTTATTACTGCTAAATATTAACATTTATTGGGCACTTTTACTACTTTACTCATATCATTGCAGTTAATCTTCATGAATCCTATGATGTGTGAGTTTTATTATTATCCCATTTTAGAAGTGATGAACTGAGGCTTCTTGCCAACGCACACAGCTGGAATGCCAGAGGCCAGATTCAAGCCGAGGCTGTCTGACTCCAGAGCCCTTTGATTCTTCTACTCTACCATCTGCCTCCAAAGTAGATGGCTTCTTCCTCAATGGTTTTTCTAAAAATGTAAAGAATTATCTAGGTAATAGAGGAGTGTTAATAACCCTTCCCATTTACATACCTTTCATTTTGCCAGATGTCTTCTCATTGAGCTTTTCGGTTTACTCTTGAACAACATGAGGCTCAAAGAGGTTATGTGACTTGCCCAAAGTTTTTCATTAAGTGGCAAGTGGGGTAGTGAAAAAGGTGACTGTGGCCAAAAATCCAGAACTCTTCCCATATCACACACTGCCTCTTTCACTAATGCTGAGTTTCAGAAAGTGAACTCTCCTTTACCCCTTCCAAGATATTTTCACACAGCTTATCTCTTTAAAGACAGAGCAGTATTGAGCAGTTTAGTCAGTGGTTTTAACCAATTTACACCATTGTTGTCATCATCACCATCATGAACTCATCATTAAAAATTCTCCATCATTATCATCCATGTGTTGGTCATTGTCCTAAACTCTTGTTACAGATTTTTATCTCATATCTTTCTGAGATTATTGTTTTACTCTCACCTCCCTGGTGGCTCAGACAATAAAGAATCTGCCTGCAATGCAGGAAACCTGGGTTCGATCCCTGGGTTGGGGAGATCCTCGGGAGAAGGGAATGGCTACCCACTCTAGTATTCTTGCCTGGAGAATTCCATGGACAAAAGAGCCTGGCAGGCTACAGTTTGTGGGGTTGCAAAGAGTCGGACATGACTGAACAACTAACAACAACATTTTATAGAGGAGGAAGTGGGATTTTAAGATTGAGATGGCTAGTAATTTGTCCTGGGACTTAATGAGTCCCAAATGCAGAGCAGTCTGCTCTTTTGACCACTCGACTATACTACCTGAATCCAAATGGTACTGTGGCAGGGGAACATAGAAGTATAGAGTTCTATTTCCCCCAAATGTTTGAGCTATGAAGTTAAATCTGAGCAATTATCTTATTGTTTCACAAGAGAAAATCCTGAAGTTCTTTCTTATTTCTTGTATTGACAAAGGCAGAAAATAATTCAAGCCTTACTTACAGGTTCTTTGACCAAACTGATGTTTAATGTTTAGAATTTATTATGTGCATATTTAGTTGCTCAGTCATGTCCAACTCTGCTACCTGTGGATTGTAGTCTGATAGGGTCTTCTGTCCATGGGATTTCCAGGCAAGAATACTGGAATGAGTTACCATTTCTCCCTCAAGGAGATCTTCCCAACCCAGGGATTGAACCCAGGTCTCCTGCATGTCCTACACTGGCAGGTGAATTCTTTACCACTGAGCCACCTGGGAAGCCCCAGAATTTATTACAATTAGACCCATTTCACAGTGGGCATAGTTCAAATGTAGTCATATCTTAGTTCAGCCTTCAGAATCGTTTCATCAAACTGCAGACCAAATCTAGTGGTAATGGGGGTTAGGAATGCATAATGCTTTATTGTTCTAACAAAAGTACAGTGAGAGATTATTCCTTTCCCTTGTCATATCTTTTCAGTTCAAGAAATATTTTAGTCATTATAGTCTTTGTAAAAATTTTTAGATATATTCTTTAAAAAGAAAAAAGAACCAACAGCAGTCTTCCTCCATGGTTCTCTTCTATTCCGATACAATGATGGATTTTAATAAAGGTATGGCTCAGACTAAAGATTTTGTGACTAATTATGACTGATGACAAACCAACCAATGAACAGTTTTGTATTTTGATCAAGTCAGAAAGCTTATTAAAGAAAGAAAAAGCACACAAAGACATTCATTATTCAATCTCCTGAAAATTTTCCTGTGTGCTTCCCTCAACTACCATGTCCCCAAAGCCTATCGTTCTCTCCACATGACCATATCTCTTCCTTTAATCCCAATGAGCCCATTTGCTGGAGGTTTGGCAGGAGGAGCTGACCACCTCATCTTAAATACTGGGCCCTACTGTTTCATTTCCTGGCCAGGCCTACTCTACCAAGGTGACAATGGCCTAAGCATCATTGTGTTAACTTTACAGCATGAAATGTGACCCTTTATAAGCTTTAGGTCTTCCCTGGTGGCTCAGATGGTAAAGAACTCACCTGCAGCACGGAAGACCTGAGTTCGATCCCTGGGTTGGGAAGACCCTGGAGGAGGGCATGGCAACCCACTCCAGTATTCCCACCTGGAGAATCCCCATGGACAGAGGAATCTGGCAGGCTGCAGTCCATGGGTAACAAAGAGTCAGACATGACTGAGCGACTAAGTACAGCACAGCAGCTGGTTCATTTCCTGGCCAGGCTTACTCTACCAAGATGTCAATGGCCAGAGCATCACTGTGTTAACTCTACAGCATGGAATGTGACCCTGGTGGTTAGAACTAGCAAACAGGAATCACATTCAGCTGTTAAGTCCCGGAAAATGATAAATCTTACATGAGCATAAAAGTAGTTTACACTATCAGTCTAATCTGAAGGGTATTCATTAGAAGAATGTGTTCGCTTTTGTGTCCCATGGAAGAAAAGTCCCAGAGATTGTTGCTAGCTGTGGCTTTGGCAGTAAAACCCTTCATTTCCCATTGTTCTGCCAAAGCTGATTAGAGTAGATCACCTGTGTGGGTTAAATGCTGTGCTCTTTTACTGTCTATATGGAGCATCAGGCTTAATGTATCTTTCCTTTCAAAACATCCACTGAATTACTTAACTGTCTACAAATAATGTTGGCATTTTTCTCTTGACAGTCATTTTGACTGCATTTAAAAGATGTGAAGAAAGGACCTAGAAAATGAAATCGCTGCAGGAGCCTTATCTGCAAAAATCTCTTTTAGCAATTTCCCCTCTGAAGAAGGAAATGGCAACCCACTCCAGTATTCTTGCCTGGAAAATCCCATGGACGGAGGAGCCTGGTGGGCTACAGTCTATGGGGCTGCAAAGAGTCGGACACGACTGAGTGACTTCACTTTCCTCTGAATTCAGGGCTCCTGCATTACCTTTTTTACCTTAGGTGTAAGACTGTTTCTTGGCAAATGAAACTCATGGATTAGTTGACCAGACAGTGTGATCTTTGAGGGTCTCTGTGTATGTTTAAAGTATTTTCTTACATCTATTTCCATTATGTTTCTCTAGTTTAATGGCAAAATGAAGGAATAAAGTAGGAGAAGTTACTACTGTTTCTTCTTGTTGACTTTTTGTGGTGATATTTTGTTTACCTAACAAAAATCAGAGTAATGGGCTTTTTAAAAGATATTTTTATTATTATCATTAGGTTTTTTTTGGTCATTCCATATGGCCTTCAGGATCTTAGTTCCCCAGCAAAGGTTCAAACATCATGCCTGCTGCAGTGGATGTGTGCAGTCCCAATCACTGGACCACCAAGGAAGTCCCGTAATCACTGCTTTAGACACTGAGTTGTAAAGAACTGAGATTTTTTTAGCCTTGTAATCCTTTTCACAATGTAGTCAATTGTTGGAAGCTTGCTAAAAAGTAAAAATAAAAGTCAGGTGAAAGGAAAGTTAGTCGCATAGTCGTGTCCAACTCTGCGATCCAATGGACTATAGCCTGTCCAGCTCCTCTGTCAGTGGGATTCTCCAGGCAAGAGTACTGGAGTGGGTTGCCATTTCCTTCTCGAGGGGATCTTCCTGACCCAGGGATCAAACCTGGGTCTCCTGCATTGCAGGCAGATTCTTTACCAACTGAGCCACTTTATCATTTTTCAACAGTTCTTTTGTTGAAATGCTGATGTCATTTGTGAACAGGAATCTCACACATTTTCTGACCTTGCCTTTTAAAAAGTAGCACTAACTTGTCACATAGTAAGTGGTGCAGTGCTACCTGAAATCTTTTCTAGACCAAGATGAAATATAAATAAATACATTTAAGAATATGGTGCAATAATGCAGATAATTGTGCACAATTTATTGTCCTTTATATTATCTACATTTTGCCTCATAAATAGAATATGAATAGCTGCACCACTGTCTTTTCAGTTCATACATTTTTAATATATTTTCTGAATACTGGCATCACTATTAGATCATTTAATTTTACATTTAAATGTTTTACATTTTATTTTACATTTAAAATAAGGTTCCAATCCAAAAAACTTAGGACTGCCGCAAAAAGGCTTTCTCCCTAGAAATTTGACATTGAATTTTATTTCCATTTAGCTGTTCATTCAAACCTTGGATCACTTCTGTTTTATTGTTCCTTTCTTGCCCAGATTATGGAAATGAGGGTAGCACTGATTTCAGCATTTGAGATTAGGATTCTTCAAATCCTCCAGTCCACCCCAACTGAATTAGTTCTAAGTCAGCTTCAGGCAGGCTGCAGTGTGAGCTCCCACCTGTGGTTTGGGGACCAAGATGAATTCACTAAGCCCTGTCTGTTTATTAGATTGATAGAAGGCACTGATCTCCCATTTCGTTTCATTGCTCCTTGGTATTTAGCAAAGTGATTTTTATAATTGGCAAAGCAATACAGTAATTTACCTGTCTTAGTGAATGTGCACTTAGCTGTTTAAACTCTCACCTAGCCTTCCTGTATTCGGATATTGAAGGAAGAGACAAGCTATCTATTACTGTATCCGAAGGCTATGTGTGATTATTTGCTGCAATTACAGAGATGCTTATTTTTTTTCTTACTTGGGCTCTAAAGAAACTTTATTCAAATACTGATTTTTCTGGACCAAGTGCTATAAAGCTTCCTACACAAGTTTACATAACTCTAAGCAAAATTAAAATGTGAAAAAATGGCATTTATACAGCAATTTTGGAACACAGAAATTCTCTTCTGTGATCACACTTCATCACTTCCTACCCTTCGCACTGAATCCTCAGAACTTCAGGCTGTTTGCTGGCTTTCCTGCCACACACAGCCCTTGTTGCTCTCCCAGCCCATCAGTTCCCAAAGATCTTCACTGCTCGTCATTCTCAGCCTGAGCCCAAGGTGGTTCATTTCACTTCTGTCCTCTTGGATCTTTGACTCCTCTAACCATGCCCCTGTGCCAGCTCACAAATCTGGGCCAGCCCCACCATCCACTGATCAGAGCACTCAACCTCTAACCCTGTTGACTGGATCCATAGAGATCCTTGACTCTAAACAAACCCTCTTGCTTCCTGGAAGTCCTTTATTAATTTGTTTTTGAGTCCTTATTGTATTTTTCTAGATCAGTTCTGTCCAATAGAAATATAATGTGAGCCACACGTGTAATTAAAAATTTTCTAGTAGTCACATTAAAAAGCAAAAAGGAACAGAAGAAATCAGTTTTGATAATATACTGTATTTAATCCAGCATACCTAGAGTATAAACCTGTTAACAACAAAAGATCAATATAAAAAGGATTAAAATTTTTTATGTCCTTTTTTATACCATCTGAAATCTGATGTGTACTTTACACTTGCAATGTGTTTTAATTCAGACTAGTCACATTTTAGGTATTCAGTAACTACTGTGGCTCATCACTGCTGCATTGAACAATGCAGGTCTGGACCTCTCCCAATCTCTTCAAGCCCTGCCTCTATCCTCAATATCAAGAGGACCTCAGGACTCATTTTCCAGAGAAGAGTTGAGTAAATCCACCTTGAGCCACTTGATGATGTTCTCTTTCCTCCTCAGTATATATCTGTAGCCACGCCCATCCTTTAACAAAATGTTCCTCCATCTTTATCCAGCCCTTCATGCTTCTTCCTTCTTTGAGAAGAAAATGCTGTGACAGATCCCATCCTTTCCCTACCTTTTCTTTCACTTTGCTCAAACAAATATCTCCTCTTTCCAGGATCTCATCTCCCCCCTTTACACTAACATTCCCAAGTTTACTTAACCTTGAAATTTGCTTATTGCTGCTGCCTGAACTACCATTCTCTTGACCATCTTCTCTACTACTTTGAACTTCCCACCACTGACTCAACCCTTTGTGATAGGGCTTCCATCCTCACTCTGTGCCAGTTATGAGTGACTTCTTAGTCTCCAAAACCAGGGGTCCTTTCTCATTTCCTTCATTGCATCTATAACATCCCACACTGTAACCTACCCCTTTCTTCTGGAAGTTTCCTTCTTCTTGACTGCCGTAACCAACACTCTTGAGGGACCCTTTCTAATACCTAGACAGGACTTCTTTTATAGCTTTACTCAATCCTTTGAGTAAAGAATGAACTATGGGTCATCCTCTATTGTATCCCTTAGTCTCTCATCTCTTGGAGGTTTCCTCTACTCTTATGGCTTGAATCATCATTTCCACTCAGAATGCATCCAAATGTAAATATTCAGCCTTCTTGTCTAAGAGGGACTTCCCTGGTGGCTCAGATGGCAAAGCGTCTGCCTACAATGCAGGAGACCCAAGTTCAATCCCTTGGTCGGGAAGATCCCCTGGAGAAGGAAATGGCAACCCAATTCAGTACTCTTGCCTGGAAAATCCCATGGATGGAAGAGCCTGGCAGGCTACAGTCCATGGGGTCTCAAAGAGTTGGACACGACTGAGCGACTTCACTTTCTTTCTTCTTTCTTATCTTGTCAGCCCAGCACTTCCAATTGTCTGCTCTGCATATCCATCTGAATATCACATGGATATTAATGTCATTTTAGCTCAGGGCTACTGTGACAAACCTATAAAAAGAAATCACTTTATTTCCAAGCCTCTAAAAAATTAGTGTGTTGTGTTTAATTGTCAGCTTTATCTCATTGGTGATCCCTGTCCCATCTCTGCCCCAGGCTGTGTCAAAATGCCCTGCTTGATGTCATCACAGCGGGAACCTGGAGGTATATATAAAAACAAGTGTCAGCTTTTTGCCAAACCAGTTTCCCCTCAGATTTCCTATTTTTGTCACTGATACTAATCACTCTATCACCAACTTTGAAATGTTGCTTTCCCCCTTAATTAGTTCTTCCTCCTTTCTCCCACAGCTAATTAGTCACCATTCTTGTCAACTAATCCTTCATAATACTTCCCTTTATTCACCTCATCTCCTTAACAAACTGTTCACCACATTCCCAAACCGTCCCCTATCCTCTTTCATCAATCCCAGTACTGTCCCTTCCTTGAACTCGGCTTTTGCCACCGCTGACAGCACAGGATATATTGGCTCTGATGCAGCATTTTTTAAAAATGAATGTTCAGTCTTCCCAGCTAGATCTTAAGTTCCTTAAAAGCAGGAATAGAATGTTATGATCTCTTCATGCCTATGCTTACTAAATAACAGATGACCAGTAACTGTGTACTGTTGACAATTACTTTATTTCCCTTAAAGAGAAAAATCACAATAAATATCTAGTTCTGGAAGCAGATTTAAATATAATCAAGTGGTCCCAAATTAATTTAGCATACCTTGGGGGACAGTTAACTTCCAACCACGTAACAGAACAGAGGCAACTGTTCTGAAAAACGCATCGAACTTAGGGTTTGATCTTGCTTCTCCTATTAACTAGTTAGTATGTTGTTGTTGTTTAGTTACTAAGTCGTGTCCTACTTTTTGTGACTCAGTGGACTGTAATCTGCCAGGTCCCTCTATCCATGGGATTTCCCAGGCAAGAATACTGGTGTGGGTTGCTGTTTCCTTCCCCAGGGGATCTTCCCCACTCAGGGATCGAACCAGAGTCTCTTGTACCATCAGGCAGACTCTACTACTGAGCCACCAGGGAAGCCCCAACTAGTCAGTATATGAGTTTCTTCAGTTCCCTCACCTATTATACACCTGTATAATGGAGTTTATAATGAGGTTTAAATGAAGTAATATGTGAAAGTGCTTTGAATATTTCAGAATCTGTGTAAATAGAAAATCACATCACAAAGTACCCAGAATCAACCTCCCACTGATGTTTTAAGATAAACTTTTGTTAACCTCTCAGTTAGAAACCTCCAGCAATTTTAAAAGTTGGTTGAAGGACCTGTTGTATAATTACCCTACACCAAACTAATGTTACTTCATGCTAAGTCACGTCAGTACTGTCCGACTCTGCGACTCTATGGACTGTAGCCTGCTGGGCTCCTCTGTCCATGGGATTCTCCAAGCAAGAATGCTGAAGTGGGTTGCCATTTCTTCCTCCAGGGGATCTTCCCCACTCAGGGATCGAACCGGGTCTCTTATGTCTCCTGCATTGGCCCACAGATTCTTTATCCATAACACCACCTGGGAAGCCCAGTTGTTTAGTTAACAGTTAATGTTCTTCTGCCAATGGCTGCCATGCCTGGTGCCTGCCATTCTCAGGCTGTTTGAACAGGGGTCCAGAGATTCAGAAGGCTTTTCTAAAGGCCACTATCATTTTTAACAGGTGTTATGCAATTCATTAAGTGGAAATTCACTTGAAAAAGCAGATTCTATCTCCTCTTTGCCCGAAAACTACCTGCAGGGTCCCCAGTGGCCCCTTACATCATCTCAGGGGTGGGTAAACCTACCACCCCCAGCACTGTGTGCCCCCATAGCACAGATCATGCTGTCTTATAATGTGTTTGCCTCTAAATATATCTGTCATGGAAATCGGTGGGCATCATAAAACAGAAGATTACAATTTTTTTATTTACATGTAAGTTTTCTTTTTTTTAAGCAGTTTATTTATTTTGATGCCCCTGCGCCTAGCACAAAGCATGGCACTTAGTACTTGCTCAATAAATACTGAATAAATGAACAAACGTGGAAACAGTAACACTGCAGGTAATGGTGATGTTTTAGTCTCCTTTTTGGCCTCCTTCCCCTTTCCTGAACTTAGCAGGTAAACAATAGGAGGCTCCTAGCTCCCTGGGGGCTAGACTTAGACTCCTAGGCTTATCTCAGTTTGTTGTCTCCAGAGCCACTCAAACAGGGGGAGCTGGGCTTCTTTGGAGATTTCCTTCTCCCATTTTTGTCATCTACCCTCAGGGGCGCAAGGGTTTCTTGTGTCATGTCTTCAAAAAGATCCTCCTTCCCTGCCTGGAGAGGATTATTATTTCTGTGCTCTGTTCTCAACAGCTCTTCTGAAATGAAAATCATTTGGTGAACTCATTCAAATTTTTTGTTAATGACAAGCTAACCTTGTCATTATCTCCTTCTAGGTCTTTGCATTTGAAAAAAAGACAACAAATACTTTGAAGATTAAAAGGATACTCCAAATAAATGTATTTCTAATAGTGAAATGTCAATGTCAGTGTAACTGGGGTTGGGGATTGGGGCTGGGGAAAGAGAGAGACTTTGGAGCAGCAGTGCTTTCACTTTGGTCCAGGAAACTGATTTGTAGAAACGGCACCACTCAAAATAGAGGGGGAAAAGTCTTTGTTTCACCCCAAAACATGCTTGTGATCTTCTCTCCTTCCTACACTGCAGAAGTGTTCTAGGAGGAAGGGAACATATTTTTTGCCTAACAAAATGGCTGACTACTGTAATCTTTTGAGTTAATGTCATTGGTAGACCAAGCAGTGGTGAGTGAGGATTAGATACGGGTGGATGACAGATCAGTTCAGAAGTAAATTCTCTCTCCAGCTTCAGACTACTGGAGTATCCTCAGCCTGTTATAAAAGATCCCCCCTCCCACTTTAAGCCCTTGATCTGATGTACTGTCCATCCAGCCTGAGTTTGTGTGGTTCAAGGGTTAATACTTTGCAACATTTCTTGTATCCTCTCCACAGTGTGGGGTTGTCACTAGGCTATGTGACCTTTCCAGTACTGTCTCTCAGCTAGTTATGGACCAGAGTATGATGGGAGCAGTTCCCTGCTTTCTTCAATCTAGTCACCTTCGTTTTCCGTTGAGCTTATGACTAGTGCCTTGAACCGGGTGCCTCCACTTAACGCTGCACATGAAGCTGGTAGGGTACGCGACAGCCACTTTCATTTGGTTGTAAGATGGGAATTTCATGTCTTATTTTCTTTTTCTGAGAATTTGTGTAATATTCTGTAAAAACCATTTTTTTTGTGACAACATGGATAGACCTTGAGGGCCTTATGCTAAAAGAGATAAGTCACACAAAGAAAGACACACACTGTAGGATCTCACTTACATGCGGAATCTGAAGAAGCTGAACTCAGAAACAGAATAGAATGGTGATTACTGGAGTTAGGGGGAAGGGGAATCAGGGAGATGTTGATCAAAGGGTATAAACCTGAAAGTAGTAGATAAAGAAGTTTGTAAATATAGTCAATGATACTGTATTACATACTTCAAAGTTGCTAGATCTTACATGTTCTTACCAGAAAAAAGAAATAACTATGTGATGTGACAGAGGTGTTATCTGATGCTATGTTGTTGTTGTTGTTGTTGTTGAGTTGCTACTCTTTGCTACGTCGTGGACTGCAGCACGCCAGGCTTCCCCATCCTTCACTATCTCTCAGAGTTTGCTCAAACTCATGTTCATTGAGTCAATGATGCCATCCAACCATCTCATCCTCTATTGCCCCCTTCTCCTCCTGCCTTCAGTTGCTATACTGCAATATATAAATATATCCAGTCAACATGTTGTACACCTTAAACTCACACAATGTTATGTCAATTGTATCTACAAAAAAAAGAAACCGTATGTTACTTGCCTAATTGGAGAACAAATTTGCATACATTCTTGAGCAAGTCTTCTATGCTTTTTTCATAGTCTAGTGACTGGAATATTCAAAATATTTCCATTTTGCATCATATTTGAAGCACCATGGCTTTATTCTTTTGAATTAATTTTTTGGTTTCTAAGTTGAAAGAAATAACTGAATGATAGGTACAATGTAGATTTTAAAATTTATTTTCCAGGTTTTTAAGTCACAAGAATGTAAGCAAACAAATTGTATAATACAAAACAGTTTAACCCAAATGTCAGCTCCAGGGATTCTTGAGATAGCTACTAACTACTAATGTTTGGTTTTACTCATGTTGGAGGTAGACCATATCTCTATTCAGAAGCCTTCGGCACTGACTGGAGCCTCCCAGACTGGCTGCCGTGCTTCTGAGGTTCCACTTCTGTTTTCATTGTTAGTGCCCCTTCTCAGCAGCAGGGACATGTGTATGACTGACGTGCTCATCTCTGGGCCACTGTTGAGACATTGAATTGTAAGCAGGGCATCAAGATACATGCCATCAATGCCATCCAAAGGAAGAGAACAGGTACTTCAGAGTCCTCTGAATTTTCAGTCTTGTTTCGAAGGCACATTAATTGACGCCCACAGTTGTAGCCCACTGAGATTTGCTCATGGAAATATTGTCACTGGAGGTTCAACAGCCTTTTCTTATCTGTGAATTTACTAATTGACCTCAGGGATGGAAAAGATGCTTCCAAAGCAGAACGGGAGAATGGTAAGTGCCCTAGAAATAGCGCTATGTGTGCGTACCTGTGTTTAGGAAGCCAAGAGCTGGTGAGAGCCTGTAGCGACCGTGGCTTTGTGGAACGGACCACGGCAGCTCCCTGAAGGCCCTGCCAATGTTAAGTGCTCCGTGTGAATGTGTGTGTCTCCTCCACAGCTATTGACCTGCTGTACTGGAGGGACATCAAGCAGACGGGGATAGTGTTTGGGAGCTTCCTGCTGCTGCTCTTCTCCCTGACCCAGTTCAGCGTTGTGAGCGTTGTGGCTTACCTGGCCCTCGCTGCGCTCTCAGCCACCATCAGTTTCCGCATCTACAAGTCTGTTTTACAAGCTGTGCAGAAAACCGACGAGGGTCACCCTTTCAAGTGAGTGCCCAACCTGACCAGCCCTTGCCCGCTTCTCAAGTGGCTCTTTCCTCCGCCTCTATTTCACCACCAGTGCACTTTGGGTCCTGCTTCTTTTGACCTTTAACAGGCCTCTTAGAGTCTCCTTTAACACTCTGTCTTTTAATACCAAATATTTCTGTTAAATTTCTAAAACAGACTCATCCCTAGTCTAATGCTTACTGCTTTGTTGAGCTTTTAAAACTTTAATCACTTCTAAATAAATGTTAAATATTTATCTTTAATATACATTTCTGTAATTTATATAATATAAATTCTTGTGGGTGAACTTATGAAATGCAAAAACATTTAATTTATATTTGATGTTAATTTTGTATTTAATTACTTCTAATAGTAATCATAATTCATTTATATGCAAGTAGTGTTTTATGATTTAAAGTGTTTCAACAATTATTCTCCCAACTCTGTGATGAAGGCAGAACATTATAATCCCTTTTAACAGATGGAAAAACAGAGGTTCTAAGAAGTAAAGTGACTTGCTCAAAGTAAATAGCACAGAGCCAGGACCAGGGTGTTTGGATTTTTATTTCTGTGCTCTTTCCAGAAGTTTAATGTCAGAGGGCCAAATTCTGTGGGATGTAAAGTTCATCTCTCAGAATCTGTATAGTATTATGTACTCACAATTGAACAGTATTATGTACCCTCTTCTATATTTTAATACAGGGGAAATCTGACTTGAATGAGCACTGAGGAGGAGGATTTCTTTAAGGCAGTGTATTAAGAGGATATATGAAATGTGGCAGAAGGAGATATTAGCACTGCCAGCGGCATGCTCCCCAACTCCACCCCAGTTTACTCCAGATTCTCGCTTGTAAGCCCTGGGTATTTTAGCACTGACCGTCAGAGTCATACTGTCACCTGCTGCAGGCCCCGCTACAGATGTCCTCACCTCCTATAACTGAGGGATATTTCTGCATCCTGGATGAGACCTATAGATACTGCTGCATAATGGCTTCTGAGCCAACCTCAGTGATTCCCTGGGGATGCCTCTGAATCCTCCCTGGGTCAGCCTCATCAGCCAGCTGAATCAAGGTCTCAGGGCACCAGGCTCTTAAAAGAAGGAAAAGATGCCAGGGCCTTGTTGACAAAAGGCAAAATGCCATGTTTCACAGGTCACTTCCTAGCCTCTGGTTCCTGTCCTCATTGTCAAACACAGTTACAGTCTGATCATCCTCACCCTCGGGATGTATTTGGCCTTCTTCTAATGCAGAGTTAATGGGTCTTCTGGGCTGTAACTTGGTTGCCTTCCCAAAGGTGGGAAGAATAGAGAAGTGGAGTGTCATCTTACCAGGGTGAATACTATGCCTGCTTCAGTGACCCGTGCCTGTGACCAGGATCCACACCTTTAGTGTCCTGTCCTGCTCCAGCCTCTACCCTTAGCCATACAAGAGAGGTTGGCTTCTCCCATGTTCTTGAATCCAGGACTGTCAAGTTACACTGGAGACTTAACCTTTCACTTAACTTATTTCTTCTGTAACTACCCAGTTATAGGACCAAGAGTCAAACTGTAATTAGCTCAACTACTTTATCTTCCATTTGGAGACACATTTAAAACCTAAACATTCCTTTGGCTTAATTGTTTCTATCAATAAAAGGAATATCTAACTCCGAGTACAGTTTGAATCAAAACATAGCTAGACAAATTCGCTTTTCTGAAAAGCCAAACATAAAAATTCTCAATCCTCAGAGTTAGGTGAGCACTGTTAGAACTCTAGAAGTAGACAACATGGCAGAGAGAAGGAAGGAAAAAGAGAGGATGGGTCTCGTTGGCGGTGGGGGGTGGGGGAGTGGAGCACGGCGGGTGTGGTCAAATCAGGAGGATCGATTGATTTTTATATATTTGTAGAGCCTGGTTTATCTACCCAAGAGTTCAAATTAACCCTTTGAACAAGTGGAAAATGCAGTTACTAAAAATACCACTCTTACTAGAGCCAGTGAGCATTTTAATATGTCCCAGGTCACTTGTGTTTTCAGAGCTCTCTAGAATAAAACCTTAAAGTACTTTCCAGAATTTAAATATGAAATCTTAGAGATTTGATGAGAAATAATAATTGGCAGCTAAGATTTTGAGATATCTCAATTATTTAAAAAGACAATTCATCTTCATGCAGCTAAGAAGAAATAACTTTTCACAATTGCCCGGTGAGCCAGATATACAGAGAATTCATCAAGTGAACTGACCTGGGACTGACTTTTCTCTGCTCCTAGCCAGTTGCTCTGAATTATCAGCTCACATTATCATGTTGCCTATGAGAGACAGAAGCAGTCACATTGCCCCACTGAGTGCCATGATTTCTGTGTTCCCCAGTGTACTAACTGTGGGTGTGGGTGTGGTGCCCTGCAGCCTTCTGGCTGGTGTAAATCCTTCAGGATGACCTGACTGTGGTCCTCAAGGTTGGAGAAGGGAAACTTAGCTGTTTCAGGATTCCCTCTGAGGGAGTTCTCTGTGGGGATGCTCTGTTGACAGGGCCTACTTGGAGCTCGAGATCACCCTGTCTCAGGAGCAGATTCAGAAGTACACTGACTGCCTGCAATTCTACGTGAACAACACGCTCAAAGAACTGAGGAGGCTCTTCCTTGTCCAGGACCTGGTGGATTCCTTAAAAGTATGAGTGCTTGAGCCGTTTCATTTGACAGTCTTGAGTTTTGTTTTCCCTAAAGGTACACATAACGTTATAAACTTCCACATGATGGAGAATAAAGTAAGTGCTAATTATATTCTAGAGTCTGAAAATGTCCAGCTGTACATTACCATGGAGCTCATCCAGTCTAATGTCATCATTTCACAGATGCTGAAACTATGGTTCAGGGAGGTTAAGACACTTGCCTGAGGTTGCCCAGTGAGTCACTGATGGCTGGGATCAAACCCAGGTTACATAGCTTCTAGTTCTGTACTGCTTACAGTACCCCAGACTGATTCTTGTTCCCATTTTCAATTCCTCAATTTCCTAAAATTATTTAAAAAATAAACATCCAGTTTCAGTTCAGTTCAGTCATTCAGTTACGTCTGATTCTTTGAGACCCCATGAACCGCAGCACGCCAGGCCTCCCTGTCCATCACCAACTCCCGGAGTCCACCCAAACCCGTGTTCATTGAGTCGGTGATGCTATCCAACCATCTCATCCTCTGTCGTCCCTTTCTCCTCCTGCCCTCAATCTTTCCCAGCATCAGGGTCTTTTCAATGAGTCAGCTCTTCGCATCAGGTGGCCAAAGTATTGGAGTTTCAGCTTCAACATCAGTCCTTCCAATGAACACCCGGGGCTGATCTCCTTTAGGATGGACTGGTTGGATCTCCTTGCAGTCCAAGGGACTCTCAAGAGTCTTCTCCAACACCACAGGGAATGTGAAAAATACACATGCTTTTTCTTAGAAAGAAACACTGTACTCTGCTAATAATAAGACCTGTGGGCTGTGAGAATGAGCCCCTGAAGTGTAGAGGAGGGGCACCTGGGTGTTATTCCTGGTTCCATCATTGAACTCACTGGGCTTCTTGGAACAGGCTGCTAGGACCACCACATGGCTTATACATAAAACCAAAGTCAATCAGTCATGACTCAACAGGGCCTTGAGCAGAAGGGTGGGAGCTCAGGCAAGGATTCTGTCAGTTCTCCATTCTCCCAGAGCACTAGGAGGGATCTGTACCATGGGCTGCTCCTTAATGAGGAAGAAAGAGCAGAAGGAAAGTGAGTGATGAGTCCTTGACGCTCAAGGTGCCTTACTGGAGTAACATCTTGGCAAATAATGACTAAAAAAAGAGAGCAGGGAGATTAAAATTACTTACCTTAGAGCTTTTAAGGTAACATGTCTACTTAAATTTGTGATGTGAAAATTGTGGGCTAGAATAGGGATCAGAAAACCTTATCTATTATATAAAGGGCCACGTGGTAAATATTTTAGGCTTTGTGGGCTACACAGTCTTTGTTGTAGCTACTCAACTTTGTCACTATAGCAGAAAAGCAGCCGAAGACAATACATGAATGAATAACTGTGGCTGTATGCTAACATTGTTTATGACTACTGAACACTGAATTTTGTATCATTTTTACATGTTATACAAAATGTTATTTTTGTTTTAACTTTATTTGACCATGCAAAATTCATACTTAACTTGTGGGCCTATACGAAAACAGGTCAAGGCCAGTTTGCTGACTCCTGCCCTAGTTTATTATTTCACTGAGTCCCTCAAATCTTACAACAAGGAGATCCACAGGGTTCTGAGACAAGAAAAGACGGGATCCTCTTTCAGTAATTCTGTGATGAGCTTTAAATGCTCTTATACTTCCTATTGAAACCATGATGTCATCTGCCTCAAATTTTAATCTAAACAAACCAATGAAATGAGGCTCTTATCTGTCATAATGGGTTTAGAAGCTCTGATCATCATTTCATTTGTTAGTTTGCAGTCCTGATGTGGCTCCTGACCTATGTTGGCGCTCTCTTCAATGGCCTGACCCTGCTGCTCATGGGTAAGGACAGACAAGTGTGTTATGTCTTCCTTCACTTACTCTGTGAGCATCTCCCTAGGCTGTTAGCGTGCTTGAATAGGTTCCTAGCAACAAATTCCAGATTTTCTGAGTGCAGAGCATTTCCCTGACCATCATAGTTCAATGAAAGAGCATAATATATCAATATATTACACAGTAATAATGAATTTCTTAAAGCTTTTTCTTCAACCATAACTGGTTTTATCTGACTTCACATATATAGCTGCTTTAATGGTGTTATGTATAGAAGATCATTTTTATCTTAGGAGGTCATTCTCTCATTCCAGGAATAATGACTTACTATTTGTGACGGTCTCAGCATTTTTTTGTTTTCCTTATGAACTAGCCCTGCCATCTTTTAGCTAGAATGCTGGCTACTGCAAATAATGTCATTATATCACATAACTATATAAAAATGTATCTGTAAGGTTGTTCTTACTGTTAACTCTCAATTTTAATACTGTATTTGTTTTCCATCCCAGCTGTGGTTTCAATGTTTACTCTACCTGTAGTGTATGTTAAGCACCAGGTAAGTTCTATGTGATGTCAAACATTCATGTTGAGTTTTGACCTTGTGAACTGTGGATGTGCTCATGATTTCTTCCTCTTTGTAGGCACAGATTGACCAATATCTGGGACTTGTGAGGACTCACATAAATGCTGTTGTGGCAAAGTAAGTTGCATAGTGCAATTTATAAAAAGGAGAGACTGCCTTAGGCAGGCATTTGACTGGATTAGTAATAAAAGGATAATAAAGTAATAGATTGATTTATGATCATTCACTTCTTTGAGTCATATATGCATACCCTTACCAAATATATTATTTCAGAAATAAAGTATAAATTTTAAAACTCCCAATTAAACAAAACTTTCAGTGGTTTATTTCAGGTATCATGAAATGAATTTTAATAAATGAATGATATTAACGTCTGTCTGGGGACTGGCTCATGTCCAAGAATAAGATGGATTGGAGGAAGGAAAGAAGCCTGATTCAGCAAAGTAAAATTAAATTATAGTAGATTAATCAAAATAAAAGTGTTCGCATTTTCAATTTTTAAATAATAAATATCACTAATTTTTAAACCATTGAAATTATTTTTAAAACAAAGTGTTTTTTAATCTTGAGAACTTTTATTACCTTTTAGATTACACCATTTAAACTCAATAAGTGTGTGTGTTTACTTATTTTATTAATACTGTTGCTTTTTAAACCTGAGTCTTAAATAGACTCTACTTTATGGCTACTTTATATATTAGAAGATGATGATTCCAGTTATAAAAGTATCTACAGTTAATATAGTCATTAACTTAGTAGTTTTCCCTAATTCTTAAATTAGTGTTTTTAGATATATCTTCATCTAAAGTGAAGTTTTTCTGTTGTTATTATTACTCAAGATTTTGTTTTAATCAAAAGCTGACCTCAGCTTTGACTACAAATACACGTCCGAAAAATACTAGAGTTTCTCTCCAGGAATCCTAGAATTGTGTGGCTAGACCTAGATGACGGTAAGAATTAAATGGAAGTATTTTAGATAGTCGAAGACATACAGAGTAAAACAAATAAGAAAAAAGCAAGCGCCTTAAAGTTCCTCTGCTATTTGATTTGTGTGTCATCAGTTACAGTTCTCTCCTGAAGTTTATAAAGGTTTTTGTTTTTATTATGTATTGTTTATATTCTTCCTCTTAAATTCATGGTGAATTTGGATCTGTATCATATCTGTAGCACATTTCAAAATGCCTGAAATTATCAGCTTAATACATATACAATGAATACCTAGTGAAAATCAGCAGATTGAAGACAAATATTTACTACTTTGTATTAGGAAATGACAGCATGGTATAACATGAGACTTGGTATTTGCCAAACCTGGGGAACCTGTTAAAAATATGAATTCCCAGATTCTACAATAAACTTATGGGAATAAAATTCCTGGGATAAGGGACCCATAATCTATATTTTAATGAACTTCCTAGGTGACCTTCTGGCAATTAGAACTGTGTTCAGAAATGACAGCAAAGAACACTAGAATAGGAGCTTGGAAACAGGACGATAGAAGTTCTAGGCCTCAGCTGTTCAGTACTTAGTTTGAGGATCTTGAACAAATCACATCTCTTAATTTTTTATTGATTAGTTGCTTGCTTCAGAAAAAAAAGACATTATTTTCCAGGCACTTCATTAGCAGGTACAGAGAGTATAAAGATGAATAAGATGATCCCACCTAGCAGAGCTCTTCACCTATGGGTACAGACAAAACTGTAAAGAAATAACTACAAGACAATATAAGAATGACAGTAGAATTGTGTAAAATATTAAGGTGAGAAAGATAAGGGAACTACTGTTATAATGGAAAGCCACTAAAATAAGGGCCCTCACTAGAATGGCTGGGTTCTGTTGAGGCCTTCTCTCTGTGTCCTCATATGGCAGAAGTAGATGGAAACTCTCTGGGTTCTCTTTTATCGGGCACTAATCCCATCCATGAAGGCTCCATTCTCATGACCTAATCACCTCCCAAAAGCCCCACCTTCTAATACTAACATATAGGGGGTTAGGTTTCAATATATAAATTTGGGGGTGTTGGGTGATGGGGTACAGCAGGACATAAACATTCAGTCTATAGCAGCCCTGAAGGATGGTAAACACTCATCAGGTGGATGATGAGGGGGAAGACACTACAAGAAGAAATAACACAGGTAGAGGCAGAAGCGTGAAAATGTAGGTCAGGGTCAGGGAGCAGTGAGTCAACCAGTGTGCCTAAAGCTTAACTAGAAAGGGCCTAGAAAGAGAAGCTGGGGCCAAGTATCGAATGCTCTAAGGAGTTAGGACTCAACAGGACATAGCCTGCCCTTGATGTTCCTGTGCAGGAAATTTGTATTTTGCACAGATTACTATGGCAGTCTAGTGGGAGGAGAATTGGAAAGTGAGATGTGGTAATTAGCAAGGAGGCTGTTTGAATTCAAACAAAAGTGGTAGGGATATAAGCCTGTTAAAATAGAAGGAAAGGAGAGATGGCAGAAACTAAAATGTATGAACATATGTATACAATATGGTTGGCTAAATTAAAATTGGAAATCAATGATCTGAATAGGAATAGAAAGGAAGCTAAGGACAAAAAGAGAAACTGGGTGGTACTTCCCTGGTGGTCCAGTAGCTAAGACTTCATGCTTGCAATGCAGGGGGTCTGGGTTCAATTCCTGGTCAGAGAACTAGATCCCACATTCGTAATGAAAGCTAATGCAGCTAAAGATCCCGTATGCCGTAATGAAGATTGAAGATCCTGCATGCCACAATTAAGACCTAGCACAGCCAAATAAATAAATAGGAATAAAATATTTTTAAAAAATAAAAAAAGAAACTGGATAAGTTACGTAGTTAAACAGCAGTTCTCCAAGAGAAACTGTTTTGCCTGACATTAGATTTTGAAGGATATTTCTTAGTGGAGTCTTACCTCTAAGATTTCTTCAACCTCTGAAATTCTGATTACATGTTAGAATAATTCCACCAAAAAACTCACACCATTTTAGTGAAACAGTTAAAAACAGGAACTTTGGAATCAGATAGACTAGCTTGAGTCCATTTCTGGCATTTTTTTATAAATGTTATTTGACTCCCTGAGTTTGTTTCTTTATCTATACATTGAAAAGGTAATGTCTGTAAAGTATTCTTACTTGGACATAGGGAGCACTCAGTAAATATTCAACGATCATAATCATGATCATCCGACTCCCACTGCTTAGAGACCAGTTCATGGTGAGTGTGGAGGACAGTCCCAGACTAGGCAAGAAACCTTGGTGCCCCTCCCACCCCTATACTGAGTGAATGATAACCCTGTCCAGGTCATTTAACCTCCTAAAACAGGGGTGCGTGCATGCTAAGTCACTTCATTCATGTCCAATTCTTTGCAACCCCATGGACTATATAGCTCACCAGGCTCCTTTGTCCATGGGATTCACTTGGCAACAATACTGGAGTGGGTTGCCATGCTCTCCTCCAGGGGATCTTCCCCACCCAGGGATCAAACTGGAGTCTCTTACATCTCCTGCATTGGCAAATGGGTTCTTTACCACTAGTGCCACCTGGGGAGCCCCTAACTGGGGATAATAACACCTAACAACACTTTCTTAGTATTTCATTGAGGTACTTGAAAAGTCTTCCTTGTGTCCTTGAGGAGAAAGTGGAGGTGTACAGCCCAGATTATAGCACAGTTGGTAGAGTTCCAGAATGTTGCACAATTGGTAGAGTTCCAGAATGCTGAAATAGTAGACCCTATGGATGTTCACTAGTCCACCGAACATTCATCCAGGGCGAGGTGTATACTAATGTTACACAGGGCTCTCCCCTTGACTCCATGACTTTCCATACCAGTGTTTCACATGACTAAGTGAAGACAAATCAGATATACTCATCAGAGTTCTAGGTGACACATAGCTTGGAGCAAAAGCACATTCAGAAGACAGCAAGCTCAAGATTCAAAATGAATGAAGTGATCTTGAGTAATGTAGAATGCTGAACTGAAGTTAATAAAATGACAGGGAAAGCAAAGTCCTATATTTAGATTTTTTTTTTAAGTCAACTTTGGCAAATGTAAAATGGGAAGGGGGGCAGATGCAATAAAGTACAACAGTAGTGTGTGTAAAAAATACCTGGGGGTGAGTGATAAATAGATTAATTGATCACAGCCAAATATGAATCAGTAATGTACTGAGGCATATTTTTAAAAATCTATGCAAGTGTAGATATTATTAATAGAAGTATATATCAAAATCAAAAGAGGCCATAGTTGTTTCATATCCCATATTGTCATTCCACAGATGTGTTAAATTTCAGAGTTGAACATTTTAAGAGCTACAGTTATACACTGAAGTCATGTCAGAAAGATGACTGGGTATTGAAATATTGGAAATATGACAGTAATGTGAGTGACAACCAAACTTTATCGGAGATGATTATTCTGGAAAAGAGATAACTTTAAAAGAACACAATAACTATCCTCAAATATTTGGAGGTCTAACATTGTGAAAGGAGTAATCATTCTCTTTTTCTCTAAAGAGCTATGAATGGAAAGGCCAGAAGTTCTGAGATTTGAATGAAACATGAGGGGAAACAGTACCAATTAGAGTTGTTCAACAATGAAGCCATTTGCGCTGTGAAACAGTAAGCTCACTGACACCCATTCAAGTATTCACATAAAAGTTAGTTGACACTGTCACAGACGTGGTTTAAAGGACTTCTGCAATGGGCGAAAAGTAGAATGAGTTAACACTTAGTCTACTGTGATATTCTAAAAGCATTTCAAAACTAATACATATATGTTATAATTTGGAGAAGACCAGACCTAAGGTGTCTCTATTGAAATATTTCACATTCTCTGCTGCGTTATCAGTTTCTGCCTCTTCTGACCCATTTCCACAATCATAATTTCTCCAGTCTTTCTGTTCTTGCTGTCTCTATTGCTTCTCTCCCCACCTCACTGCAGTCAGGCCTTGACCTTGAGCATTTAAGTTGCCCTTTATTAGGGTCCTAGTGACCTTTGTATTGCTAAATCCTACAGTCATCACTCCATCCTCAACCTTCTCAACCTCTCAGACACTCATGATGATTACTGCTGTCTTTGTTAAGCACTCTCCTTGACTGCTTGACTCAGCTGCTTTCTCGCAGTGTCTTCTCTTGGCTGTTCCTTCTCTGGTTCACCCTTCATCCCTTGTCCTGTGGCCTCAAAGATTATCTCTATGTCAAGGACTCCAAACTGTGTGTCTCCACAAGCTTAGGTTTTTTAAAAGTCCCCTTTACAAATACAGAATGTGAGGAGAAGGAGGTAGAGATGAGATAGGATACAACAATAGTATGTATAAAAAATACTTGGAGGTTTTCATTGGCTAATTGCTCACAGACAAATATGAGTCAGCTATGTGCTTGAGACATTTTTTTAAAAATCAGTGCATGTCTAGATGTTATTAATAGATGTATGAAGTCCAAATCAAAAGATTATTGAGAAAAAGGTCTATTCATCTACTTCAGTTCAGTTCAGTCGCTCGGTCATCTCCTACTCTTTGCGACCCCATGGACTGCAGCACGCCAGGCTTCTCTGTCCTTCACCAACCCCTGGAGCTTGCCCAAACTCATGTCCGTCAAGTCGGTGATGCCATCCAACCATCTCATTTTCTGTCATCCCCTTCTCCTCCTGCCTTCAATCTTTCCCAGCATCAGGGTCTTTTCAAATGAGTCAGTTCTTCACATCAGGTGGCCAAAGTATTGGAGTTTCAGCTTCAGCATCAGTCCTTCCAATAAATATTCAGGACTGATTTCCTTTAGGATTGACTGGTTGGATCTCCTTGCAGTCCAAGGGACTCTCAAGAGTCTTCTCCAACACCACATTTCAAAAGCATCAATTCTTCGGTGCTCAGCTTTCTTTGTAGTCCAACTCTCACATCCATACATGACTACTGGAAAAACCATAGCTTTGACTAGACAGACCTTTGTTGGCAAAGTAATGTCTCTGCTTTTTAATATGCTATCTAGGTTAGTCATAGCTTTTCTTACAAGGAGCAAGCGTCTTTTAATTTCATGGCTGCAGTCATCATCTGCAGGGATTTTGGAGCCCCCAAAATAAAGTCTGTCATGTTTCCATTGTTTCCCCATCTATTTGCCATGCAGTGATGGGACCAGATGCCATGATCTTAGTTTTCTGAATGTTGAGTCTTAAGCCAACTTTTTCACTCTCCTATTTCACTTTCATCAAGAGGCTCCTTAGTTCCTCTTCGCTTTCTGTCATAAGGTGGTGAGGTTATTGATATTTCTCCTGGCAATCTTGATTCCAGTTTGTGCTTCATCCAGCCTGGCATTTTGCATAATGTACTCTGAATGTAAGTTAAATAAGTAGGGTGACAATATACAGCCTTGTACTCCTTTCCCTATTTGGAACCAGTTCATTGTTCCATGTCCGGTTCTAACTGTTGCTTCTTGACCTGCATACAGATTTCTCAGGAGGCAGGTCAGGTGGTCTGGTATTCCCATCTCATGAAGAATTTTCCACAGTTTGTTGTGATCCACAGTCAAAGGCTTTGGCATAGTCAATAAAGCGGAAGTAGATGTTTTTCTGGAACTCTCTTGCTTTTTCAGTGATCCAATGGATGTTGGCAATTTGATCTCTGGTTCCTCTGCATTTTCTAAATCCAGCTTGAACATTTGGAAGTTCTCAGTTCTCATACTGTTGAAGCCTGGCTTGGTGAATTTTGAACATTACTTTGCTAACGTGTGAGATGAGTGTAATCGTACAGTAGTTTGAACATTCTTTGGCATTGCCTTTTTTTGGGATTGGAATGAAAACTGACCTTTTCCAGTCCTGTGGCCACTGCTGAGGCCAAATTTGCTGGCAGATTGAGGGCAGCATTTTAACAGCATCATCTTTTAGTATTTGAAATAGCTCAACTAGAATTCTATCACCTCCACTAGCTTTGTTCATAGTTATGCTTCCTGAGGCCCACTTAAGTTCACATTCATCTGCTTACCTGATGTTACCTCTCGAATGTCCCATAGACATTTCAGATCTAGCGTGGCCAAACAGATCTTGCAGTTTCAGCCCAGAATTTATTTTTACTTCAGTTGTCACACCATCTTTGTAAATGGCATTATTATTCTCCTGATTGCTCAGGCCCAAAACCAAAGCATCTTCCTTGATTACTGTCAATCTTTCCCCTGCCCACACATTCAACCCATCAGTTTGGCAGGTGAGTCCTGTCTGCTCCATCCCCTTAGTGGATACCCAGAATGTGCACTTTACTCCACTGGCAAGGCTTCATTCCATATAACCCCAGCCATTCCCATCCAGCACCTAGACTGCTATAGTTGTCCTCCATCTATTATTGCTCTGTTTCCCCACTTTTTTCACATAACCACCATCATGATCTTCTTTGATCACATCATTCCTTTGCTTACAATTCATCAGTGGCTTCCCAGCCACAGAACAGAATCTAAATTCCTTTTACCGCCTACAAGTTTCAACACCATCTGGTTACCTCCTGCCTCTCAGACCTTCCCGCCTCACTCCCCAAGCACACTGGTCTTATCCTTGCCTCCTAAGCTTGTCCTCACTTTTTGGCCTCTGTACTCCCTGCTTCCTCTTCCTGAAACACATCAACCCAGTGGCCCCTTCTTATCCTGCAGACATCTGTTTCTCACATCAGGGGATTTAAAGTAGGCGTCTCCCACCTAAAGGAAATCAACCCTGAATATTCATTGGAAGGACTGATGCTGAAGCTGAAACTCCAATAGTTTGGCCACCTGATGCAAAGAGCCGACTCATTGGAAAAGACCCTGATGCTGGGAGAGATTGAAGGCAGCAGAAGAAGGGGGAAACAGGATGAGATGGTTGGATGGCATCACAGACTTAATGGTCATGAGTTTAAGCAAACTCCGGGAGACGGTGAAAGAGAGGGAAGCCTGATGTCCTGCAGTCCATGGAGTTGAAAAGAGTCAGACATGACTTAGTGACTGAACAACAACATCTCTCAGTTATCACCACTGCCCCCTCATTGCCTATTATTCCATCTTGTTTGGGTTTTTTTTTAGTAGCATTTGTCACCATATATACTTCTCTTATTTGTCTACTTGTTTATTTCTGGCTCCTCAACCCCTAGGAGAATAAAACCTCCATGAAAGCAGGGCCTTCTCCCTTCTGTTCACTGAATTCCAGCATCTGGAAGGGTGCCAGAGGAAGGTCTCAGTCAAACTCTGCATGGGGAGCTCATTAAGCTTTGATTTAATGAAGCAAAATTCTTCCAGTATAAACCTACCTAAAATAATACTGCCATTCTGTGAGAATCACAGAATTTTAGGGGCATTAGAAATATCTAATTTGCACCCAGTAAATGCTCTAGGACCAGGAAAGCTCATTAGCTGCCAGATGGCACACAGCTAATTAATAGAGAGCTGAAACTAGGACTCAGTTTTCTTCATTCCAGTTCTAGCAGTTTATGCTGAGGGTGACCATATTTTTTTTCACCTGGAACCATCCCTGTTCATGCGTGTTGTCCTGGTATAGTTAATAACAGCACTGTCTTTCTCTTTCAGAAGTGTCCCAGACTGAGTGCTAAATGGTCACCTGCGTATATCACAGCTTCTATAATTCTGAAATAAATCAACATCTTTGTCTACCTAAAAAGTTATAATTTAAGACATATGGCTTCCTGGGGTCATTCATTATCTAATTATACTTCCTTATTGCATAGAAATGCATTTATAGACACTCATACATAAAAATTATGCTATCTTTTGGAATATTAAGCTATTTGGTCACTTAGCTAATTAAAGCAACAACACATAGTGATGTCGTAAGATGATTTCATTAATAACACTTGTGATTTACCACCTTCTGATATTGTCTTTTTAGGATTCAGGCTAAAATCCCAGGCGCTAAAAGGCACACTGAGTAAGTGGATACCCCAGCGGGGACTGAGCACCAAGAGGAATGTCTGAAGTGGTAACAGCTCTGTCTTACATGTTACTGCAAATTGATTGTTTCTCCCCCCAGTACCATAATCTTAGAGACAAACTATAAAACAGCTGTTTTTAGGCTGTTTCTGTACCCTTAGGATATTTGAGTCACTTGTGTCAAGCACTAAAGTATAGCGAAAAGTGTATTAGATGTGGTTTTTAATTTTGTGTTGCTAAAAAAAAAAAGTGCATGATGGTGAGAACCCAAGTTATCTTTCCTTCGTCGGTGTTCTTCTCTCTGCAATGCTTCTGTAGCTTCTCATGTTCCCTGTGGCTAGGCCTCTCCTGCCCAGTGCACTGATGCAATAGTGGAAATCGCTTCTATGTCCTTGGGTTGTTGGTTGGATTAATCTTTAATAACCATATATAGACTTGTAGACCGATGTTTAAGTGTTTTTCCAACCCACACAACATAAAAATAAAAACAAGTCGACCGTACTTAGGGTAATCAGTTTTGTATAACTTAAAATAATTAAATAAATGAATAAACCCAAAAACAAACATGCAGTACTTGTGTTGTGTGAGACTGATGGGCTGATTTACATGTATGGTAACTAAAAAGTACCAGCATGTTAACTTTATTACAATTTGTATTACTTTCTCTGTAGTTCCTAATGGACTTAATTATGGATTCTGGATATTTGCACTTATGTACTTGATACTGAATGCATAAATAAATGTTACTAAGTGTAGAAACTTCTCCCTCTCTTCTCATGATCTCACCAGAAAACTCAATACTCTAAGAAATAGCATCTGTGGATGTGCCGGACAGGCTGAGACCAAGTACTCACTTTGCTTCTGTTTCCAGAATCCACATAGTCCAACTCCAGCCTAGTATATGGCTCCTTTGGGTTATTAATAGACATCACTGGAGACTGGTAAAACTGGAAAACATTCTTCATATTGTACTCTGTGGGGCTTATGCAGATAATTTAAATAGTTTCTTTAAAAACTTGAACGTGATATAAATCCTCCCGTAAACTTCTTATAATAACATGCAACACAATACTAGCATAAAACAATTATAATTGCTATGAACTCACTGTTTTGGTAATTATTTATTGAGTATCTACTGTACTTGATACTGAGTGCCAAGCGCTCAGAACAGGGTGGTGAATAAGAGAGACAATGAGTCCTGCCCTCACCAAGCTGAGTCTTTGGAAGTTGTTTACTACTCTTCTCAGAAGTCCAGTCGCCTATGTTATGTCACCGTTAAAGTCAAAGTCAAAGATGCTGGGGTAGAAGGGGATGAAAGTAGTAGCAGTGGGAGAAATAAAAATGGGGGGAGAAAAGGAGAGTTACTTACAAAAAGCTGCCTTTGAGCAGTTTCGGACTTGCGTTCAATAAGCACTCGTGGAGTTACCCTCCTGTGCAAAATATTGTGACGACCACACAGTCAATTAACTGGACACTGCCAACAGCCAAGACTGGGGGAAATGGGAGGAGGTTATGTGGAAATGCTCACTAGGTAAAAGGCAGCATGAAATAACAGCTGCAATGTAAGACTAGAGCAAACAGAGAAGGAATTCTCAGAGGTGGACTTCGGGGCTGGGTTCTGATCTGGCTCTTTTCAGAGGGAAAAGGCTCATCACAGTACGAAGAAAGAACATGGACTAAGGGGCTGAGACACGGGGGCACATGGCATATGCAGAGAACAGTGAGTAATACACTGAACCAAGCTGTAAGGTGCTTGAGTGGGAATGTAGTGCCAGGTAAGCCTGAAAGGGTGGGTTGAACCCATGCTAAAAAGAAACTTGAATATTAACCAGTTTGTGTTCTGTTTCTTAGATCTCAGAGAGTCAGATAGACACAGTGAGGGTGCATGATACTGGAGAGGAGAAGAATATAGGCGATAATTGTGATATAACTAACAGACAGGTGACGAATGACAAAGCTTCTACTAAGGCAATGACAATGACAATAGAAAGGATATATTCACCTGTCCCTGATCCTCTGTATCAGCCCAACACGCCTAAGCACCCACTGTGCACAGAGGAGCCACTCAGAGAGATGACATGGAGGGAGATGGGATTGGAGATGGTGACTGATTACATGTGGAAGTTCAAGACCAAGGCTAACCCTGAGAGTAAGTGCCTCCTTAAATTCTGCACCCTAGGCAGCTTGCCTGCATCACCCTAGCCCCAGCTCTGTTAAAGACTAGCTGATCAGGAGAGTGCATTACCATTTTTCAGGTTAGAAAGCCCAAGAAGAGCTCGTCTGGGGAAGGAAAATAATAAACTTGGTTTGAGGCCTGCTTTTTTTATGGTTACTAGATATATGGAGAAGGAAATGGCAACCCACTCCAGTGTTCTTGCCTGGAGAATCCCAGGGACGGCGGAGCCTGTTGGGCTGCCGTCTATGGGGTCGCACAGAGTCGGACACGACTGAAGCGACTTAGCAGCAGATATAGGAGAGGATTTTGTGTGTGTGTGTGTGTGTGTGTGTGTGTGTGTGTGTTTCAGTGTCCAACCTTTGAGAAAATGTTTCTTCTAAACAGCTTTATTGTGTCAAATTAACCTTATTCGGAGTCTGCTTTTGCAGCATTTTCCTCCCTTCTGAGAGCCCAGAATTCCTTTCATAAGCAGCTGCTTATTCAGAAGATCAAATGAGGAATTCTGTTTGCTAGCAGTAGTGAAGAAAGTTTCCTGAGGAAACTCCAGCCTGACAAAATGATAGGTATGGACATAGAATTTAACAGATGGAACACAGGGCACACATGTTTTATAAATATCAATATCAAATGATATTGGAGATGATGGAAATAATGTGAGGACCCAATGACCAGGTAACAAGTAGACCAAGAATAGAGCCCTCAGGGGCCCAGAGTGAGTGAGATTATCCTAAGAGCTGTGAACAATAGAAAATTCTTATAGCCTAAACACAAGTTAAGCAAGAAGAGGGTGAGTAAGTAAAGAAACTGGTGTTTTATAGATCATTTCAGGAAAAAAGGAAGTAGGATAGTTCATATTTTCTCTGCTCTTTCCCCACCTATATCAGTTTCCTAGTATTACCCTAACAAAGTACCAACAACTGGGTGGCATAAAATGACAGAAATTTATTGTGTCACATTTCTGAAGGCTACAGGTCCAAAGCCACGGTGCCGGCAGGGCCGCACTCTCTCTGATAGCTCTAGGAGAGGGTTCTCCCTTGTCTCGTCTAGCTTCTGGTGGTTGCCAACAGTCCATGGCATTCCTTGGCTTATAGATGCATCACCCCAGGCCCAAGGCCATCTTCTCACTGAGTATCTTCACATCACCTTCCCTCTGGGGTCCAAATCGCCCCTTTCTATTAGGATACCCAGTCCTATGGATTAGGGCCCTCTCGTGACCTCATTTTAACTCCATTGCTCTGTAAAGATCCTATTTGCAAATAAGCTAACATTTTGAGATATTGGGGTTTGGTACTTCAACATAGGTTTTTCTGGCGACACAATTCAACTCATAGGCCTCCCTGAGCATGACAGTGGCCCTTAGAACACTGTGAAGGCTTTTCCTTCTGGGCAGAGCCCAGACCTGTTTCCCCAGTTGATTCTCACTATAGGGCATTACTACTGAGAAGTAGTGGAACAGCTACTCCCTTACCTGAGTGTCCCTGAGTGTAGCTGGGTGCTGAGCCTTACTTCACTACCATGGAGTTCAAGCAGCTGTCCCATTGTCACTGACTAGGGCAACTTCAGACACTGAACTTTAGCACTCTCTTCTGGAGAAGGGAATGGCTACCCACTCCAGTATTCTTGCCTGGAAAATTCCATGGACAGAGGAGCCTGGCGGGCTACGGACCATGGGGTTGCAAAGAGTCGGACATGACCAAGCAACTAACACTTTCATTTTTTTTTTCTTTTCTAAGTATGGGAAGTAGGTGGGGGATACAGGAGCTCCCACTGCAGTTTGGTATCAGCCAGTGTGGTTGTGGTTAAGGTGCAATAAATAAGCTCTGTAGATCTGGGCAAAGAGTCAGTTTGCCTTCACACTCCAACCTTCTTATCTAGTGCTTTATATTGGCAGCAATCTCAAGCTCCTCACTATGATTTTTTCTTTAAAATTTTCCTTAAGTTCAGTACATTCGACATTACCGAATTAATTTTGCTGGCCACATTTTCTTTGGTGAGTAAATTGAAATGAATTATTTTGTATCCTGTGTACTAGTTACCTTTTAAAAGAATTCTGCTGGAATTAGTTCTCTGGTTGCTCCCCAATATGCTGAAGGGAGTTTTGCAAGTAGAAATGAAAGGACACTATATGGAAACATGAGAGTATAAAGTATGAAGTTTAAAGTAGATTTTAATCAAAACTGTGTCTGGAGACAAAGAAGGTCATTACATATTTACAAAAGGTTAGTTCAATAGGAAGATATAACAATTGTAAATATATACACATCCTACCTTAGCATACCTAACTACAATATATAAAACAAATATTGGCAAATCTTGAAGAGGAAATTTATAGCAATACACTAATAAGGGGAGACTTCAACACGCCACATTCAATAATGGATAGACATCCAGACGAAAAGATTGATAAAGAAAACAGTGGACTTGAACAACACTAGAGAGTAGACAGTTATTTGTGTAAATTCAACTCTATTTAAGGGAAGAGTTGAGAGAGCCTGAAGAGAAGACCAACGATGGAACCCAGGCAGCATGTCCCCCTTTTAGCAAACAGGGAAAAGAAACCAGCAAAAAAAGGTGAAGAAGGAAGAGCTCGAACCAATTAGAAGGTGAGTTTCTAAAGAAGGATTGAGAAGAGCTGGGTAAGTATTTGATGAGTATTTGCATCAAATACTGTAGGAAAGGGGATACATGGGAACAGGGCTTAAGGAAAGGCCATTAGATAATAAGGGGGAGGCAATTTAGAATTCAAGGTGAAGGAATGAATTATAGCCAAGATGTAGACCACACTTTTAAGAAGTTTGCTAATGAAGGGAAGCAGGGAGGTAGGGTGGCTGAAGAGTTTAGGAAAGGCATGAATTTGGGAAGAGATAACTGGGCATGAGGTTGGAGGAAGACAGAGGTGAGGGAGGAGCTAACTGAGGAAGGTCCTTGAGGAGGTGGGAACGAATGAGACTGAGAGTTGCCATGGCTTGTGTTTTTACTTTCCCTACTAAACTCTGGAAATTCTCAATGGCAACCATATGGAGGGAATGGTCAGCCAGTGTTAATCTGACATTTTCTAAATTTGAAAGTCTTTCTTTAAAAAAAGATTTTTAAATCAAATGGAGTGTACCTGCTCCAATGATCTTTACCAAATCATCTTCATATGAATTATCTAGCCTTAAAAAATAAGAATTAACTAAAATAAGAAAATATAAGGAAAATAAGGCTACTGCTACTGAAAAATACTTGCTCCTTTGAAGAAAAGCTATGACCAACCTAGACAGCATATTAAAAAGCAGAGACATTACTTTGCCAACAAAGGTCCATCTAGTCAAAGCTATGGTTTTTCCAATAATTATGTGTGGATGTGAGAGTTGGACCGTAAAGAAAGCTGAGCGCTGAAGAATTGATGCTTTTGAACTGTGGTGTTGGAGAAGACTCTTGAGAGTCTCTTGGAGATCAAACCAGTCAATCCTAAAGGAAATCAGTCCTGAATATTCATTGGAAGGACTGATGTTGAAGCTGAAACTCCAATACTTTGGCCACCTGATGCGAAGAACTAACTCATTGGAAAAGACCCTGGTGCTAGGAAAGATTGAAAGCAGGAAGAGAAGGGGATGACAGAAGATGAGATGGTTGGATGGCATCACTGACTCAGTGGACATGAGTTTGAGCAAGCTCCAGGAGATGGTAATGGACAGGAAAGCCTGGCATGCTGCAGTCCATGGGGTCGCAAAGAGTCGGACATGACTGAATGACTGAACTGAACTGAAAGATCATGAATGAAAAGTATATAAAAATCTAAGTAAGCATGAACAATCCACTGCTGCTACCTTTCTAAAAGAGGATACCACCTGAAACATCAATGACTTAAGTTAATAATAATAATTTAAAGAATAAGACATTCTTGCTAAATACGGCATTGGTTGTTTCTGGCCCAATTTAATTTCTGACTACTCTGCAGATGCTCACTTGAAAAACACCGAGTGCCATAATTGATAATGATATTCTGCTGCTGCTGCTGCTGTTAAGTCACTCAGTCATGTCCAACTCTCTGAGACCCCATGGACCGTAGCCCGCCAGGCTCCTTTGTCCATGGGATTCCCAGGGCAAGAACACTGAAGTGGGTTGCCATTTCCTTCTCCACAGGATCTTCCCAACCTAGGGATCGAACCTGCATATCCTGCTTGGCAACCATGTTCTTTACCAGTGAGTTACCTGGGAAGCCCTTACCCCAGCCCCAACCCCCTGACCTGGTTACAGAGCCACAGCACAACTCTAGCACAGCAAAGAGTGCCCTAGTTCTGGAGTCGGAAGGACAGCTTTGCTATTGTCCAGCTTTAAGGGCCTAACCCAAGGTTATCCCCAAGGTCATTGAAGCTTTCCTCTTAGTGTAATTTTCTGAAAAATAGGGTAATCATTATAATCACCCCAAAGAGTTGCGATAAAGATTAAATAAGGCACAAAAACAGTTATAAAATGTACATTTTCTCAAGCTACAAAGTGCTTTGCAGGTGTGCTTCAAAACCAGCCCTTCTTTCTCTACCTTCAAGGCCATTTTCTTAAAAACAGGGGCCATATCTTGTGCATGAAAAGTGAAAAAGTGAATGTCGCTCAGTCGTGTCTGACTCTTTGGTGACCCCATGGACTATACAGTCCATGGAATTCTCCAGGCCAGAATACTGGAGTGGGTAGCCCTTCCCTTCTCCAGTGTATCTTCCCAACCCAGGGATCGAACCCAGGTCTCCTGCATTGCAGGCAGATTCTTTACCAGCTGAGCCACAAGGGAAGCCCAAGAACCCTGGAGTGGGTAGCCTATCCCTTCTCCAGAGGCTCTTCCCGACCCAGGAATTGAACTGGGGTCTCCTGCAATGCCGGCGAATTCTTTACCAATTTAGTCAAAGCACTAATTAGAGGATTTGTTATACATGCTCAGTACATGCTGGCTGGAGTCATCAGAGAAAGTGAACTTTTAGGGAAAACAGAGAAAAAGGAAGATCTCAGGAGAGTAGACAGCTAACTTCTCTGGATTCCTACCCCTTTCTCTCCCCTTCCTCCTTTTATTTCTCTTCCCTCTTTTGCCTTGTCTCTCTCTGACCTCTTTTTTCTTCCACTAAGAGACTAGTTAAAGAAGGCTGGCTCCTTCTCACCACTCGTGTCTCCCTTCCCTGGTGCCACCTATGGGTTTCTTTATACAAGCTCAGTGCCCAGCTCAACGCCCAGAACACAGCAGGCACACTCCAAACATGTAAACCAATGAGTCTGATGCCAACACGTGCCTTTCTCCGGTAACCTGACAGGCATCTTTCTCTGCAGAGCCTCAGAACCCTCCCTAACTGAGCGCTCCAGGCACTCACTCATATCAAGCAGAAATAACATGGATATAAAGCCAATTCCCCATCTCTGGGACAGCAATTGTTGATTTAATTGCAGTGATTGTCACTAAGGGTTGAATGACCAAGAGGTTTAAAGAAGGCAAGGGTTGCAGAAAGGACATTAACATTTGTATTTCAGAAGAAATGTTTCTTATTTTCCATTTAGTAGAAATAAAAGATGGGAAATAGCATATACTCTGTGCTAAGCACATTGTTATTTACTTAAGCTTCATAATCCCAGGATGTAAAATCCAATTTTACAGATGAAGAATGGCAAACCAAGCTAAAACCACCAGCAAATGATGCAGTGAGTATTTGACTCAAATCTATTTAGCCCCTGGTGATGGATAAAAACAAGTATGCAAGAGACAAAGTTGAAAAGGAGGGCCCTTATAAGGTGTTGTTATGAACAGTGACATGGTCTGCCCTTCGCTCTGCTGTCCTTATTTGGCATAACTCCATCAGGGATGCTAATCCCATCTGTTTGCTTCTCTAACCATCTGGCATTACCTAGGAGACACGCTCTTCCTGCCATTTCACCACAAATGACTGTGATAGAGTCACTGTAGCTGAGAATTGCAGCCTGATCACAAGACAGGTACTTTAGAAGCTATGCAAAGCCCAAGGGTTATGGAATCTTTGCCTAACATGCAACCATCTTGCAGACTAGGCATAAAGCCAATACAAAGCCAATATGAAAGCTTAACTGGGGGAAATCCTACTGGTACCAATGGGCAAGGAGCAAGCCCCCCTTTCTATTCAATGCTAGAAGCTTCACTGATTCCTTCACCACCCCTAGGAAAGACCCACCCAGCCAGCTGTTTGGACCTAATGTTGGGGTTAGTTTGGACCTAATGTTGGGGTTAGTTTGGAGAATGTATGTGTGTCTGACATTCCTCGGGTAACTGTCCAGCTGTTTTGAAGCCTCTTCTCTCCTGCCACCTCCACAGAAGCTGGAAATCCAGATACCCCTTGTCCTAACCTCCCTTTGATGGGCAGCCTTGTGATCTAGTGCTGGCCATTGAGACATAAAAAGGAAGTGTGTAGGACGCTGGCCAGATTTCCTTCCCTGATGGAAGGGGAGAGGGGCTTCCACAGGTGAACCCTTTCCACTCCTTCCCACTTTGTACAAGGGCATGATGTCTGGGGTTGCAGTAGCCATCTGTGACCATAAAGCAATAAGCCTGAAGGTGAAACACAACATGCAAAAAGGTGGCAGGGCATTAAGATAAATCCTACTGACGAACCATGATGGGCAGACAGGGCCCTGTGCCCATATTGTTGTTATTCAGTCGCTAATTTATGTCTGGCTCTTTGCAACCCCATGGACTGCAGCACGCCAGGCTTCCCTGTCCTTCACCATCTCCCAGAGCTTGCTCAAACTCATGTCCATTGAGTCAGTGATACCATCCAACCATCTCATCCTCTGTTGTCCCCTTCTCCTCCTGCCCTCAATCTTTCCCTACATCAGGGTCCTTTCAAATGAGTCAGCTCTTCACATCAGGTGGCCAAAGTATTGGAGTTTCAGCTTCAGCATCAGTCCTTCCAATGAAGATCCAGGACTGATTTCCTTTATGACTGACTGGTTTGATCTCCTTTGATCTCCAAGAGACTCTCAAGAGTCTTCTCCAACACCACAGATCAAAAACATCAATTCTTTGGTGTTAAGCCTTCTTCTTTATGGCCCAACTCTCACAACTGTCCATGACTACTGGAAAAACCATAGCTTTAACTATATGGACCTAATATGGGCACATACCCCTTCATGGATCACAGCCTTGTCATGGCAAAGGGCTTGCATAATTCAATGAAGCTATGAGCCATGCTGTGCAGGGCCACCCAAAATGGATGGGTCATAGTGAAGATTTCTGACAAAGCATGGTCCACTGGAGGAGGGAATGCAAACCACTCCAGTATTCTTGCCATGAGAACCCCATGAACAGTATGTACCCATATTAGTCCCTGTATTTGGTATCATTAGGGTCAGAGTGAGGAAGACAGAGACTCTATTTTCTTGAACTCTTACTTCTTAGGAGGTTTTGAGCATGGTCCAGTATTGGACCATCAGAGATCTTTAAATGCTGAGCAGAGCAAAGCACTGAAACATGCAACCACTTCTTATACATGAGATGTTTAACCAAGACTGGGACCTTGACCTGGTCTAACCCATGGTCTAGAAATACAACCAAGAAGTTGAGGCTTTCCCTAGAGGTACTAGATTTATGCAGAGGCAGGAACAAGAGCATGTCATCATCAAATACCATATAAACCTCAAATACTGTAGGAACTGCAAATATGCCTGAATACAGGATCATCAACACTCCTGTGCAAGTTAGGGATCAAACTCATGCAGCAGCTGGGTTCTCCTCCTGACCCTGTCAACAACAGGGGAAACAGAAGCAAACTTGCTTATCATAACTAAAAAAATAATTGTTAGCATGGGACTGGGGTATTTTAACATGCTGTTCTGCTCCTGAGTTAAAGTCTGCCTGAAAAATATTGACTGGAAGAGAGAAGTATCCGTTTATGTCATCAGAGAAAAACATGAGAGAAGTAGGGCCTGCCTTCTGGCCCCGTGAACACCATCTATGGCTGCTGAAGGATAAGAATGCTTCTTTAGACTCTCAACTATTTTAAGTTTTGTGTATTTTCTTTTTTAAAAAGTTTTTTTTTAATAATAATAATAATAAAACGCTTCACTGTCTTTTGTAATTACAAAGGTATGCAATGCCCCCTCAGGGATTGGCCTCACTCATAGACAGTGGAGAATAATGTGATCCAAATGAAATGATGAGTAGGAAGAATATTCTGGTGACAGCAAAAAGGTTGGCTTAGGGTGGTCCAGTCAGGATAGTTCAAGCAGAGGAATTTACCACAGGAAATTTGCTACAAGGGCTACAGAAACCAAAGGGAAGGAACATAAAGGAGATCCCAGAGACCAGAAAGCTGCCACAAACCTGGACCATGCCCACATACCTCCACTGACTGATAAGCAGCTAGAGACTGCTAGAGGTACTGATTCCCACTCTTGCCACCTCTGGAGTCACCAAAGCTGCTGGGAACACAGTCGATTGTGGTGGCCTGAAACTGACACTCCAGAGGATGAATAGAATGGCTTCTCTGCCAGCTAATCTCCCAGCAGTGTCTGCAAGCAGCCAACAAGTGTGTTTGAGGAATGTGGTTTCTAGACATCCTCCCCCTGCCACACAGAGAAAAGCACAGAAGGGCAGGGATAGATCTGAATGTCAAATCTTGCAGAAGAAAAGACCCAGGAGGGAGGCCAGGATATGGTTCTCCATGGAGGAAGGAGGCCTGGATTCTAGAACTAGTTCTGCTGTTGATATACTGTGTCCTCTCCAAGGCAGTATAGCACAATGATACAGGACATACGTATACTCTGTGTCCTCATATGCAAAGTGGGGAATAACACCTACCCCCAAAGGATGGTTATGAGGGTTAAACAGGATACTGTAGGTAAAGTAGGACAATGCCTGCAAGATAGTTGCATTCAACAAGATAGTTGTTGTCATGTTATTTTCACTATGATTTCAATTTCAATCTGTAAAGAAAAGTGAGGAAGGAGGGGGTTAAATCATCTTTGCTGCTCTCTAACCAGCCAGAGTAAAGAGGAACTAACAGTTACTCTCAATCTGAGCCTGTTGCAGGGCTGGATTTTAGAGAAGCAGAGAAAGATTAATAATATCTCTGCCTTGAAAGAGCTCGCACTTTGATGAGAAAGCAGAAGAAATTCACTGATTCAAGGTAAAATGTGCTCAGGGTAGAAGGTCTCCTGGGAAAGGTCTTGAAGAATATAGTGATGGATTTTGTAGCAAAATGGAAAGATTTACACAGGCTTCACTTAAACCCAAAATGATTCTCTTGTGACCCTGGGCAATTCACTTAGTCATCCCTGCCTCAGTTTCTTTGTCTGTTTAAGTGGAGATTATAAAAGAACTTTCCTTACATAGCCATTGTGAACATTAAGGGAGCTGTACATAAAGCTCCTCCCTTAAGTACTTAGCTCAGAAATGCGCTCAAACATGGTCAGGATTCCCCCGGTCCCCGGTCCGTGAGAAGCACACAAGTGTTGAGCTACAAGGCCTGAACTAGGGAAACGGAAATGCAAAGAGGAAATGACGGCTAAAAAGGGTCTCATAGCTACAGGATCCCTTAATTATTGTGGATAAAGTTAGAGAAACTGGCTAGGCACCCACCCCAGGGGAGAGCCACGAGCTGGCGCACTGCCTCGGCGTCCTCGTTGCCTGTAGCAACCGGCAGTCCTTGCCTCTGGCCTGGTCGACGATGAGCAAGAGCCGTAAGATAGCTCTGAGCTCCTGGTCCCCGGAGCTGGGGTTAGCCAGCGAGAAAGCGCTGCCGGTGGCCGCTGTCTCCACTGGCCCCTCCCTGGAATTATGTACCTTCCCCTCCACACTGGGCTCCTCGGTCGCGACTGCCGCTCTTGAGCAGCTCCTTGTTGTGGGTGAGCGGCCCGTGGGCTCTCGGAGGGACATCTTCTCGGAAGTGGTGCTTACATAGCGTGAAGCGGAAACCCTAGAGGGAACCTTCTCCAGCTCCTTGTGGGAGAGAAGGGCGACAGAGTGGGACCAGGGCTCAGCTCACACTAGTAGCTGGTGACAAATCCCAGACAAATCCTGAACTCCCAGGCTATTGCCATTTCCTTGTAATTAGAATGCCCAACTGCATTTAAGCTATGTATTTAATTTCAGTTTGTCTCTTTCTTGCTTTTTCTTAGCAAGTTAACTTTCTCCAACACTTAGTCATGGCAAACTGGAGAATTTAACAGGTAAATCAGAAAGGGAGTGTTCAAGAAGCTCCTGTTGCCTAAGGCAAGGAACTGTGCATTAGGCACAAATACTTTTTCTGCTAACAATTTCTGGACCGTCAGAAAATGTCATAGGAGAAAGCTTCATTATGCTTTCTTGCCCCGAGTGTGAGTTATAAAATATGTAGCTATTCAGTCCATTTGCAAGTGGGAACACGCTTGTACTCATTCATTCCATAGAAGAATTGAAAGGAGATAATGAAGGACAGGAAGTCTGGCGTGCTGCAGTCCATGGGGTCACAAAGATTCAGACATGACTTAGCAACTGAACAACAGCAACAGCAAGCCAAGCATGCCTGTCCCTCTCTAACACACACTTGCTTGGAACCTCAGGAACTGATTTTCACTCGGTTTGAGAACTTAGTCCATTAAGAGAATCCAAGTTCCCTGGAACGGAGGGCAGAAAATAGCATTTCTTCTGGGAGGTGAGGATGGACACTCAGGGCATGGACTCTGGAGTCACACCCCTTGTGTCTGAATCCAGACTCAATCAGTGATAGGCTCTGTCACCTAAAGCACATCACATAACCTCAAAAGTCTTAGATTTCTCACTTGTGAAATGGGAAGCATCATGGAGTTATAAGAATCAATTGAGATAATACAAACATGTGAAAAATTAAGCCTATCAAACTCATGCCGCTCATGAGGATGCAGGCCTGGAATCTGTTTAGACAGAATCTGTATAATGCAATGGTGACAGAGCCAAGGTGAGTGGAGTTTCCTCTGTTGTCTCTCTTCTTCCTTTTTTCTTTTCCTTCTCCTCTGTCTGCATGTATCTTATCTTCCTTACTTTTGCAAACATTTTCCAAACCTCTCTTCTCATGTGTTTTCATCTTACAATATATGAGAGAAAGGTGATATCTTTCATATGGCAGCGAATGAAAGGGGTTAAAAACTCTTATCTGACTCACACCTACCAGTTTCACAAATATTTACTCTCACCCCATGATCAAAATACTGGCACAGAAGTGAAAATGACATGATGGATTTTTAAAGAATTAAGTGGTTTTTTATAAAAAATATTACATTTAGGATATATATATATATATATATATATACACACACATGAGATGAGGAGGGGATGGCAAGCCACTCCAGTACTCTTGCCTGGAGAATCCCCATGGATGGAGGAGCCTGGCAGGCTACAGTCCATGGGGTCGCAAAGAGTCAGACATGACTAAAGTGACTCAGTAGCAGCAGCAGCATAGGTATACATACAAATATATATACGAAGACTTTCTTAAGCCCACATTATGGGCATGTTATATTTATCCCTTTCATAAAATATTTATTGAATTATTGAATTGTTTGTCCTATACTATACAGATTCCTTCTTTCTACCGTGAGTTATACAAAGGTGGAAACTTAAGAGGAGATTGGCCTCAAGAAACATGAAGTATATCCCTAAATTTGTACACTGTAAAATAAGAAATAATAAGTACAAAAGAAATTCATATTATTTACTATAAAAATTAAGAGTTAGAAGATGTAATTTTCAACTGATTAAGCATTTGAGCTGGACCTCTAAGGGTTAAATAGGATTTGGATAGATAAGTAAGAGATCTTAATTTTCTGATTTTTTTTTTAGAACAATCACTGCAAAGTGACTATTTTAAATGCAATGAAGAAGCTAAGAACTTTCTTAAGGACGTTGCTATCGCTGTTAAGAAATTGGTATTGTATTACCTATAAGAGCTACTTTTTCAATCTTCCACTTATTTCTTCATCAAACTTTAATTTAGCACCAATTCTGTTCAAGGTACTTCAGTAGATGAATAAGGAAAATATTTGCCCTGAATGAAAATTTCTCTCAGTTTACTAACATTTGCACCAGTGTGGATCAGCCGTGGATTGCTGCCCAGTTTCCCAGGCAGAGCACTGAGTTAAGGACCTGTGCTATGCAGGAGGGCAAGACTGCTCAAGAGAAGAGACCCTGGTGATAACAGAGCTCAGTTAAGAGTGAGTCACGTGCCATGAATATGTGAACATTCCTTAAAACCAGCAAACAACCTCTGGGATAAACTGCATGCATAGTGCCAATTTTCCCAAGTCTCTATAAGCAATTCCTCACAAAACTGGTGAAAGATTATTCAGGACTTACTCCATTAACATAGACAGTGCTTTTCAATGAAAGCAAACAGGTTCTCTTTCAGTTATGCTAACTTGGCCCCATCAAAGTAATATTTAAAGACTTTCCTTTTGAAGTGTCACAACCATGTCTCTCTATTTGGCCCTGGCCCTGGATGATATTTCAGAAAGGTGACATCCCATTTGATTTAAAAATATTGAGTAAGGATCTCCTACATATCAAATATCTAAAAATGTAGAAATATGGCTGTAAAATAAATGAGTCGAGTCTACAGATTGCTGAAAAAAGTTAATCTCATTACTTTATATTTTTATGAAATTATATGTAGTTGTACATGTATACTACAGAATTCGATTTTATAATCCCAGTAAATTAAGTATATATATGTAAACACTGAGAGTTTGTGTGCGTGGTACTGCATTGTGATCTTGTGGAAACCTTTTCCTCATTTTGTTCTTTTATTAAAAAGTTAAGTCTTTCTCCAGGATTTGAAAGGTTCAAAGTATTTATTTTGGCTTATTAAAGTATCTAGCATGTCTCCATATACCATATGAGCTGTGAAATCCCTTAAATAGAGATAAATACTCTCATTTTTTACCGTAACATTTTCACTATTATAAAAGCATTATGTGTTTACTCTGGAAAAGTTAGGGAAAAATAGACAAGCAAAAGGAAGAAAGTATAAAAAAACATCATGATCCCACCCTAAAATAATAATAATTAACTCTTTGATAGATGTCTTTCCTATTTTCAGGATATAGATGATGCCTGTATTGAATTTTATTTTTAACCAGAAAAATGATCATACTAAATATACAGTTAGGCAACTTGCTTTTTATTATTCATAAAATATAATGGCAATTTTTCAGATCATAAAGAACTATACCCACTACCACCATTTATTTGAAACAATTTATCTGTTTTTTCCAGTATCAGATTATCAGTTTTTTTAATGTTTGTCCTTTTTTAAAAATAGTCCCATGTGTATATCCCGACCTGACTATTTGTTTGGATTTTTAGGTAGATATAAGAAAACTATCATTCTTTTTATACCTAAGCATGCTTTTACAGTCATTTTCCAGTTTATTAAGGAGATTTTTCTCAATGTCACTCTTTTTTTAGAAGTCTTTCCTAAAAAAGAACACACACACAGCGAAAAAATAATTTCTGAGTAGAAGAAATTAAAAGATAAATGAAGAAAGATACCTTAAAATCTGACTGGAGAACAATTATTTCCCACTTTCTATTCCAAATAAAAATGACAGTAAAAGATGTTTACTGAAAAGCATATTTTGATGTCTGAAAACATTTGTGGGCATTGTTTAGGAAATCAATCTCATTATTTTAACGTCTTAACTTTTTAAATATGTAATTTACATTTTCAGGAAGAAATGAGAAAGTCCACAATAGATCTTCTGGAAATTGAAAGCATGGAACTCAGCAGATTATATTTTCTATTGGAAACTCTTCCCACTAGTGTTAGCAGAGAATTAGAAGGTACTTTGAGTTTACTAACTGTAGAAATTTAGTTTATCATATAAGACAATAATCTAGTACTTGTAACAAGATGAGTTGAATAGTTATTCCATATCAAAAAATAGCCAGGGAAGAGTATATAAGACACATACAGTGAGATCCATAATATGTTTCCCTTTTAAGTGGAATAACATATATGACTTGAATTTATATAATTATTATAAATAGACTAAAGGCAATATTTATCCTTTTGTGACTGGCTTTTTTCACTTGGCATGCCTTTAAGGGTAATTCATGTTGTAGCATATGCCAGAATTTATTTTAAGGATGAATAGTATTCCATTGTATGTATATACCATGGTTTGTTTATCCATTCATCCATCAATGGACCCTTGCATTATTTCCATTTTTTAGCTATTGTAAATAATGTAGTTAAAAAATAATAACAATAACAATTATAATAATAAATAACAGTGCTGTTACAAATGTGTGTTTATATCTATTGTATCAGGTGTGCAAATATCTATTCAAGTCTCTCCTTCCAACTCTTTTGGGTAGAAATGCAAAAGGGAATTGCTGGATTGTATGGTAATACAGTAATTTTGTGTTTAATTTTTCAAGAAGCTGTCATATTGTTTTCCACAGTGACTGCACCATTTTACCTTCCTTTGCACAATGCAAAAGCATTCCAATTTTTCTACATTCTTGCCAGCACTTGCTATTTTCTGTTTTTGTTTTGGTTTAAATAACAGCCACCCTACTGGATAAGAACTGCTATCTCTTGTGGTTTTGATTTGCACTTCCCTAATGATTAGTGATGTTGAGCATCTTTTCATGTGCTTATTGGCCATTGGTATATCTTCTTTGGAGAAATGTCTGTTCATTTCCTTTGCCCATGTCTTAATTAGGTTATTTGCTTCATTGTTGTTGAGCTGTGGGAATTCTTTATACATTCAGCATGTTAACCCCTTTTCAGGTGTATAATTTGCAAGGATTTTGTCCCATTCCGTGGGCTACTTTATCACTCTTGTTGATAATAACTTTTGATACACAAAGGTTTTTAATTTTGACATAGTGCAGTTTATCTATATTTTCACTTGTTGCCTGTGCTTTTGGTATCGTATCCAAGAAATCATGGCTAAATCCAATGTTATGAAGAGTTCACCTATGTTTTCTTCTAAGCATTTTATAGTTTTAGCTCTTAAATTTAGGCCTTTAATCCATAGTGAGTTGAATTTTGTATTTGTTGTAAGATCAGACTCCAACTTTTTTTTTCAGCTGCCAGGAGTGTTGGCTGAAGCTCATAGCTCAGTTCTTCTGTAGGAACTGTCCTTGACAAAAGAGAAAGGCTTCACTCCAGGTTACAGCCCTCCCCTAGTGCTGCCCACATTCAGTGACTGGTCACCAGGGGAGCACAAAGGTCTGCCTCCCTTGGTCACTGTAGAATAACTCTGAAGTGTCACTACAGCTTCAAAACTCATTATCATTTAAACCCTCCACCCTTCTGCAACCCTGATCTCCTCAGAGGAGATGTACCCCACCTCTACACAAATTTAAAAATTTGTTTTCTAGGGAGCCCAACCTAAAACAGTAGTCTAAATAAACTAAAAAAAAAAAAAAATAAGATTTTTAAAGTAGCTGTTCCAGTTATCCATTTATTGCCTTGCAGCTGCGAATCTACCTTCATTGTCTGCTCTGTTATAAAGGAGTTGGGTCCTATAAGTTTCTCCCTTTGCCAGCAGGCCCGGTGTTCAGCTTTGTTAGTACAGAGCACTGGAGGGACCCTGGGGGAAAGGGGGTTCTCTTCGTGTTCCAGTGTGCTCAGCTTGGCCAGCTCTTGCAGTGCAGGTAACTTCTCCCAGCAGCGTGCAGCAGCCCTCGGTGCCCAGAAGCTCCCATCCATATGCCTCGGGCAGCTTCATGGTGGATTGCTACCAGTGCAGCACCTCCCTGTGAAGCTTCTCTGGCACTGTTGGCAGTGAGTTCTGAAGTATAGCAATTCCCTGTGGACAGGTCTCCCCAGTGCCCCCAGAAGCCATATTTCTAGTAAGTTCTTCCAACCCAGCATTTCATGAAGTTCTTTGCCATCCAGGGATCCAAGCCCTTTCCAGGGAGGTCTGGATCTCGGGACGGAGGTGCTGCTTCCTAGAAGGCACTCTATCTCAGCCTTCGGGGTAGTGCTGCTCCTTGTGCTGGGTCTGGCTGAATTCTTTAGAGTCCTGTTTGTGCGTGCTGTGCTCAGTTGCTTCAGTCATGTCTGACTCTGCAACCCCGTGGACTGTAGCCCGCTCGGCTCCCCTGTCCGTGGGATTCTCCAGGCACGAATGCTGGAGTGGTTGCCATGCCCTCCTCCAGGAGGTCTTCCTGATCCAGGGATTGAACCCACGCTCTTCACTGGCAGATGGGTTCTTTAGCACTAGCGCCACCTTACTTTCTTACTATTCATTCTCTCATTACTCTTAATTCTCTGAAGTGAGGTGAAGTGAAAGTCACTCAGTCATGTCCTACTCTTTGCGACCCCATGGACCGTAGTCCATGGAATTCTCCAGGCCAGAATACTGGAGTGGGTAGCCTTTCCCTTCTCCAGGGTATCTTCCCAACCCAGGGATCAAACCCAGGTCTCCTGCATTGCAGGCAGATTCTTTACCAACCGAGCTAATTCTCTGATACAGTTAATAATTCCTGATGTTAAATTTTCCCTGTTCGATATGAGATTTCTATCTCCCAATTAGACTCTGAATGATATAGTCAGTTATGAAACAATATGCTCAGTGTTAGTCTAGTTTGACAGGGAAAATCCAACAAACTCCTACATGCAGATAAAAAATAAAACTTAAAAGAATCTGTGCTCAAGACAGAATTAAGAATGTTTTTGTTTTATTTTCTTTTGTTGCTTTTTTTTTTTTGTACTGTCCAGTTACTTTTATAAGCAAGACAAATATTTTAGAAGGGAAAAGAAATACTGTGCTAGTTTATAAGGTCTTTGATACACTTGAAATACTTAACCAAATAAATTTAATTGGCCTTGTATTGTAAAGCGTTTCAACTCAAAAGTATGATCCTTGGATCAGTAGCATCAACCTCACCTGGGAGCTTGTTACAAAAATGCAGAATCTCTAAGTCCTCCTCAGACCTACTATATCAAATTCTGTATTTCAACAATACCCCCAGGTGGTGCATATGCATATTCAAGACATAAAGTTTGAGAAGCCCTACTACACTGAGCAGTTTAACTTATAACCTATGAAAAAAATAATCTAGTTCTCTCAGAGAAGCTACCAGTTTGGAATTTGTTGCATAGATATGGATAGCCCAATACTCATTTTTAAACAACAGTGTTCAAAAATTCATGCATTTTCACCATCTATCTCTCAAGCACTGAGGTGATCCTTTGAAGTCTTCTGTGATTTAAGCCTTTTGTGATTACACAGATATGTTATTTATCAATGGATAATTTAGTTTTTTAACACACTGGCTTCCCCAGAAAGCAGAGCCAGAAGCAGTGGCTTTTGCACTATTATTTATTTATTTATTTTTAATTTCAATACTCTATTTATTTATTTAGCTGCTCCAGATCTTAGTTGTGGCACTCAGGATCTTCGATCTTCATTGTGGCATTGAGGATCTTTTTTACTTTCTGCATGCGGGATCTAGTTCCCTGACCATGATGGAACCAGGCCCCCTGCATTGGGAGCATGGAGTCTTAGCCACTAGACCACCAGGGAAGTCCCTGCACTATTATTTTATTAGGACATACAGTCCAGGTGGATGAGAGTGGGATAAGGAACCACAGCAGGAAGAAGGGAGAGCTAATATGGAGGCAATATGATACTGACTACTGGTGACAGCAACTAGTTAAGTGTGAGAATATGCCCCCAGGACACAGTGGTACCCCTTCTCAGGAATATCCAGGCAGTCCACTGGTGCATGCTTGCCACATTTCCCAAATTTTGCATTACACATACATGGGGGGTGTGAGTCTGAAGATGTCCCATAGTAGAGGTGACAGGTAAGTCCTAGATAGCTGAGAAGTGGATAGGACAGGCAGGAATCAGGAGCTGTCAGACTGCACCAGTCTAAAGATGTGCAGCGCTCATAGAAAGCTGGTCACTGACCATAGCAGCAGCTGAAATTAGGGATATAATTGGTAGGTGAGATTGAGAGGGTCCAAAGGGGTGAGGGAGAGGTGTCTGATCCAGAACATACTTAGAAGAATATTTCAAAGAAAGACATAATTTGTTTATGACTTGAAAGGTCAGTATCTACAATTATGCAGTTTCTCAAATAACTGAGTAACATTTCTTCCACTTACTTTTAAGAATGTGTCAGGGATGCTCGCAGAGTGAATCTTGTTGAGATAAGTGACCTACACACAAAAATTACAATGATAAATGATGAAATAGAGTTTCTGAAGAAGAAAATACTCCATCTGCAAACAGATAATACAGCTCTAGGGTAGGTATTTTTGCTTGTTTGTTTGTTTGAAGGAGTCAAGGTCTCGGGATAAAGTGAGAAATTTTTCCTAAGGGATTTGTCCTCTGGTCTGATCTTCCCTGTAGCTCAGTCGATAAAGAATCTGCCTGCAAGGCAGGAGACCTGGATTCAATTCCTGGGTCAGGAAGATCCCTTGAAGAAGGAAATGGCAACCCATTCCAGTATTCTTGCCTTGGAAAATCCTAATAGAGGAGCCTGGCAGGCTGGAGTCCATGGGGTCACACAGAATCAGACACAAATTATCAACTGAACCACCTCTGCACTGGTGCAGGGCCAGTTGAGAGGTAGAGATAACTTGTAGAAGATGACTGGGCTGATGAGGGGTGTGTAATAGCTGCAGAGAGCTGGGAAGAGAGCAGAAAATCTTCTACCACCATAGCCAGGAGACTGTAGGATTTCAGAGGGAATTCAGCTTCCCACAGCAACTACACACAACTTACTATGTGTAAGTCACGCACTGCCTTGCACCCCACCTCCAAAGGTAGAAACACAGTGACTTTCATTTCATTTTTAGTAAAATTAAGTTTACAAACCTCAACCACCAAAGCAAGAAATCTTACTGGGTATTGTGTTGCAAGTATAATATCAAACCAGGTATACTGTAGCTAGATTAGTTCTTTAAAGACATTCAGGTATAGTCTACTGGAGAGCTGAGGATGGGATTGGTCCTAGATATTTATTACCTGCAATTAAATGGAAGCTGACACCTATTCCATCTGTAAAATGAAGATTTCAAATCTTGACTTACCGAGTCCATGAAGGAAGAGATATTCTGAAAGAAAAAACAGTAAAATCCTGAAGAATATCTCAGTTCTATGAGTAAATTTGAAAGAGTAATGTATAAATGTCAGACTTCCAGTTTGTGAGAGTAAGAAATACTCAAAGAGCCCTCATTATAGTGAAAAAATCTTCTTGGGAAGGTTAAATATTCAGAAAGTTGCTTTGGTGCAAAAAATATCAAAGCATCAGGAATTAGGTGGGGTCTCAAGGCCCAGGGACAGTTCCTTGGAACACCTATTTTGGAAGATGCTCCATGAAAAAGAAAGGTCATGATCACATAAGTCTAAGAAAGGCTGCATACACTAGCTCCTCTTGGAGATTCACAGTGCATATTTATCATGGTGCATGCTAGCCACAATCACCGGAGACCACAGACTATCAATTTCTAAACTACTAACAAGGAAGCTAATGTCCAGGCTGGAATACTCATATCAATTGTCAAGCATCATCACACCTCTGTGGACCAATGATTCTCAAACTTGAGTGTACATTAGCATCACCTGGAATGCTTGTTAAAACACAAATTACTGGGACCTCCACCGCAGATTTCTGATTCAGTAGGTCTAGGGAATGGGGGCGGAGAAGGCAATGGCACCCTACTCTAGTACTCTTGCCTGGAAAATCCCATGGACGGAGGAGCCTGGTAGGCTACAGTCCATGGGGTCGCTAAGAGTCAGACATGACTGAGCAACTACACTTTCACTTTTCCCTTTCATGCACTGGAGAAGGAAATGGCAACTCACTCCAGTATTCTTGCCTGGAGAATCCCAGGAACGGCGGAGCCTGGTGGACTGCCATCTGTGGGGTCGCACAGAGTCGGACATGACTGAAGCGACTTAGCACCAGCACCAGGGAATGGGGGCAAGAATTTCCATTTTTAACAAGTTCCTAGATGCTGCTGCTGGTCCTGACCACACTTTGAGAATCACTTCCCTAGAGAAATCTTCATGGAAAGCCAAATTGCTGTCCTTCAAAGGGGGATTAGGTTTCTCGTGGACATTCTATGCAGGGCAATGGCATCAGAAGGTGACTGGAAGAGTAGTGTGATGTTTATCTGTCTTTGGCTACACTATGTATCTCACGATGATAAGGTAGTTATGGTAAAGTTACATATCAAACCTTTTGTCCAGCGAGATTCCCCTCTCCTGTTCCAAACGGTGTTTGAATCATTGTAAGCTTTAAACCAAAATATCCCATAGTAACTACCTGGTATATGAAGATGGCTGGTGTGAGGCAGGACCCCAAGACACTTTGGCAGTGATAAACAGTTTCAAGATTGATACTGTGTTTCCTTCTGTCCTTCATCTCAACCAAGTTTAGGCCATCACAAATACAACTCTAAAATAAGTATCCCTTAAGTTTCCCTCTTTATGGTGGTTCATCTCATCAAACAGACTTTAAATTTCTTTCTGGAAAAAGCTATTCTTTTTATGCCAAGAAGGATTCTTTTTCTCTAGTGAAAGGCAAGAGGAGCTAGCGAGGCATTATGGAAAGGTGGTTCTGTCACTCAACCATGCAATGAAAGAAAAAGCCAATGCCGCTATTTACATCAATGAGACTTCTACCAAAATTAACTCGGAGAAGAAAGAACTAGAATTACAAAAAACATATATTCAAGAAGTAGAGGAGCAAATAGAAAGAGAAAGAGCAGAATATTTGAAGAAAAAGGAAAAATTAAATCAAGAGGTAAGTGGTATGATTTTTTTTTAAAATAGAGAATTGTACAGAAGTGAAGCAGGATATGAGAAATGATGTATTTGTCCTTGAAGATAGCAAGCGTTCCCATGGTATCTTCTGCAGGAATAGAGCAGAGGCTCCAGGACACTGGAGCCCGTGGGCGGAGATGTTTGATTTGAACCAGCATTTCAGTTCACGGGAAAGAATACGAGTGACAATGATGGCAACACTGGGGCAGCCCCCTTGCTTATATGCAGTCCTATAGGAAGTAGGATTTGCTTCTCTGTCATTTGGTTGTCTTTGACAGTTCTGAGGTCCTTTCTGTAGATAGGATCAGTGAGTTCAGCTCTGCTGGAACTGATGCCAAAACTTGGCCTCTATGCACTGTCACCTAATTGAATCTTGGAAACAGAGTTTTGGGTGAAGTAGAAAAGAATAGCTTTATTGCTTTGCCAACAAAAGGTAACCACAGTGGGCTAATGTCCTCAAAATTATGTGTTCTAAGCCAGTGAGGAGGGAGTCCTATAGTCAAGGGAAGGATTGCAGACAAGGATCAGGGTGCACATGGGGTCTGTATTCCTTCAATCCAGAGGTCACCTGGCCTGGCATCAGGTGGTCTTGTGATGGCATCAGGTGGTCTTGTGATGGCTTCTGTGATTCTCAAGGTTATTGAACTGTGACCTTCTCTCTGAAATGAAAAATGCTTCAACAAGTAGTTAATTAACATCTTTACTTGATGAGGACTCCAGTTCTGCTTAAGAGCTCAAAGATATTGTTATGTACATCCCTTGAGGAGGAATTACATCCTTACCTCAAGTCTACACTATTGTTTCCTGACTGCTCCTCCCTTGTTTCTGCATCTCCTCCCTTCCTTGATACCACAACTGTTTGAACTGCCCTTTGGAACCCAGGGAAGGTCATGGAAGCTGTTGAGTTCATTTCAGTTCAGTCCCTCACTTGTGTCCAACTGTTTGTGACCCCATGGACTGCAGCACGCCAGGCTTCCTTGTCCCTCACCAACTCCCGAAGCTTGCTCAAACTCATGTCCATCGAGTCAGTGATGCCATCCAAATATCTCATTCTCTTTCTATTCTTCTCCTGCCTTCAATCATTCCTAGCATCAGGGTCTTTTCCAATGAGTTGGTTCTTAGCATCAGGTGGCCAAAGGATTGGAGCTTCAGCTTCAGCATCAGTTCAGTTGAGTTCAGTCACTCAGTCATGTCTGACTCTTGGTGACCCCATGGACTGCTGCATACCAGGCCTCCCTGTCCATCACCAACTTCCAGAGTTTACTCAAACTCATGTTGATTGAGTCAGTGATGCCATCCAAACATCTCATCTTCTGTCCTCCCCTTCTCCTCCCACCTTCAATCTTTCTCAGCATAAGTGTCTTTTCAAATGAGTCAGTTCTTCGCATCAGGTGGCCAAAATATTGGAGTTTCAGCTTCAGCATCAGTCCTTTCAAAGAATATTCAGGACTAATTTCCTTTAAGATGGACTGGTTGGATCTCCTTGCAGTCCAAGGGACTCTCAAGAGTTCTCCAACACCACAAATCAAAAGCATCAATTCTTCAGCACTCAGCTTTCCTTATACTCCAACTCTCACATCCATACATGACCACTGGAAAAACCATAGCCTTGATTAGATGGACCTTTTTTGGCAAAGTAATGTCTCTGCTTTTTAATATGCTGTCTCAGTTCAGTTCAGTTCAGTCGCTCAGTCCTGTCCGACTCTTTGCAACCCGATGAGTTGCAGCACACCAGGCCTCTCTGTCCATCACCAACTCCCGGAGTCCACCCAAACACATGTCCATCGAGTCAGTGATGCCATCCAACCATCTCATCCTCTGTCGTCCCCTTCTCCTCCTACCCCCAATCATACCCAGCATTAGGGTCTTTTCCAATGAGTCAACTCTTCGCGTGAGGTGGCCAAAGTATTGGAGTTTCAGCTTCAACATCAGTCCTTCCAATGAACACCCAGGATTGATCTTCTTTAGGATGGATTGATTGGATCTCCTTGCAGTCCAAGGGACTCTCAAGAGTCATCTCCAACACCACAGTTCAAAAGCAACAATTCTGTGGCACTCAGCTTTCTTCACCATCCAACTCTCACATCCATACATGACCACTGGAAAAACCATAGCCTTGACTAGATGAACTTTTGTTGGCAAAGTAATGTCTCTGCTTATATGCTAAATATGCTATCTAGGTTGACCATAACCTTCCTTCCAAGGAGTAAGCGTCTTTTAATTTCATGGCTGCAATCACCATCAGCAGTGATTTTGGAGCCCAAAAAAATAAAGTCTGACACTGTTTCAACTGTTTCCCCATCTATTTGCCGTGAAGTGATGGGACCAGATGCCATGATCTTAGTTTTCTGAACGTTGAGCTTTAAGCCAACTTTTTCACTCTCCTCTTTCACCTTCATCAAGAGGCTCTTTAGTTCTTCTTCACTTTCTGCCATAAGGGTGGTGTCATCTGCATATCTGAGGTTATTGATATTTCTCCCGGCAATCTTGATTCCAGCTTGTGTTTCTTCCAGCCCAGTGTTTCTCACGATGTAGTCTGCATATAAGTTAAATAAGCAGGGTGACGATATACAGCCTTGACGTACTCCTTTTCCTATTTGGAACCAGTCTTTTGTTCCATGTCCAGTTCTAACTGTTGCTTCCTGACCTGCATACAGGTCTCTCAAGAGACAGGTCAAATGGTCTGGTATTCCCATCTCTTTCAGAATTTTCCACAGTTTATTGTGATCCACAGAGTCAAAGGCTTTGGCATAGTCAATAAAACAGAAATAGATGTTTTCCTGGAACTCTCTTGCTTTCTCGATGATCCAGCAGATGTTGGCAATTTGATCTCTGGTTCCTCTGCCTTTGCTAAACCCAGCTTGAATATCTGGAAGTTCATGGTTCATGTATTGCTGAAGCCTGGCTTGGAGAATTTTGAGCATTACTTTACTAGCATGTGAGATGAGTGCAATTGTGCGGTAGTTTGAGCATTCTTTGACATTGCCCTTCTTTGGGATTGGAATGAAAACTGACCTTTTCCAGTCCTGTGGCCACTGCTGAGTTTTCCAAATTTGCTGGCATATCGAGTGCAGCACTTTCACAGCATCATCTTTCAGGATTTGAAATAGCTCAACTGGAATTCCATCACCTCCACTAGCTTTGTTCGTAGTGATGCTTTCTAAGGCCCACTTGACTTCACATTCCAGGATGTCTGGCTCTAGGTGAGTGATCACACCATTGTGATTATCTGGGTCGTGAAGATCTTTTTTGTACAGTTCTTCTGTGTATTCTTGCTGCCTCTTCTTAATATCTTCTGCTTCTGTTAGGTCCATACCATTTCTGTCCTTTATTGAGCCCATCTTTGCATGAAATGTTCCCTTGGTATCTCTAATTTTCTTGAAGAGATCTCTAGTTTTTCCCATTCTATTGTTTTCCTCTATTTCTTTGCATTGATCACTGAAGAAGGCTTTCTTATCTCTCCTTGCTAGTCTTTGGAATTCTGCATTCAGATGGATATATCTTTCTTTTTCTCCTTTGCCTTTAGCTTCTCTTCTTTTCTCAGCTATTTCTAAGGCCTCCTCAGACAACCATTTTGCCTTTTTCCATTTCTTTTCCTTGGGGATGGTCTTGATCACTGCCTCCTGTACAGTGTCACAAACCTCCGTCCATTGTTCTTCAGGCACTCTGTCTGTCAGATCTAATCCCTTGAACCTTTTTGTTACTTCCACTGTATAATTGTAAGGGATTTGCTTTAGGTCATACCTGAATGCTCTAGTAGTTTTCCCTACTTTCTTCAATTTCAGTCTGAATTTGGCAATAAGGAGTTCATGATCTGAGCCACAGTCAGCTCCCAGTATTGTTTTTGCTTACTGTATAGAGCTTCTCCATCTTTGGCTGCAAAGAATATAATCAATCTGATTTTGGTATTGACCATCTGGTGATGTTCATGTGTAGAGTCTTCTCTTGTATTGTTGGAAGAGAGTGTTTGCTATGACCAGTGCATTCTCTCAGCAAAACTCTTTCAGCCTTTGCCCTGCTTCATTCTGTACTACAAGGCGAAATTTGCCTTGATACTCCAGATATTTCTTGACTTCATACTTTTGCATCCCAGTCCCCTATAATGAAAAGGATATCTTTTTTGGGTGTTAGTTCTAGAAGGTCTTGTAGGTCTTCATAAAACCATTCGACTTCAGCTTCTTCAGCATTACTGGTCGGGGCATAGATTTGGATTACTGTGACATTGATTGGTTTGCCTTGGAAATGAACAGAGATCATCCTGCCATTTTTGAGATTGCATCCCAAATACTGTATTTCAGACTCTTTTGTTGACTATGGTGACAACTCCATTTCTTCTAAGAGATTTTTGCCTACAGTAGTAGATATAATGGTCATCTATGTGAAATTCACCCATTCCAGTCCATTTTAGTTCGCTGATTCCTAAAATGTCAATGTTCACTCTTGCCTGTTTGACAACTTCCAATTTGCCTTGATTCATGGACCTAACATTCCAGGTTCCTATGCAATATTGCTCTTTACAGCATCAGACTTTACTTCTATCACAATTCACATCCACAACTGCGTGTTGCTTTTGCTCTGGCTCTGTCTCTTCATTCTTTCTGGAGTTATTTCTCCACTGATTTCCAGAAGCATATTAGGCACCTATGGACCTGGGGAGTTCATCTTTCAGTGTCCTATCTTTTTGCCTTTTCATACACTTCATGGGGTTCTCAAGGCAAGAATACTGAAACAATTTGCCATTCCCTTCTCCAGTGGACCACATTTTATCAGAACTCTCCACCATGACCCGTCCATCTTGGGCGGCCCTCCAGGGCATGGCTCCTAGTTTCACTGAGTTAGACAAGGATGTGATCTATGTGATAGATTGGTTAGTTTTCTGTGATTGTGGTTTTCAGTCTGTCCATCCTCTGATGGAGAAGGATAAGAGGCTTATGTCAGCTTCCTGAGGGGAGAGACTGACTGAGGGGAAAACTGGGTCTTGTTCTATGGGCAGGGCCATGCTCAGTAAATCTTTAGTCCAATTTTCTGTTGATGGGTGGAGCTGTGTTCCCTCCCTGTTATTTACCTGGGTCCAAATTATGATGGCCATTAATGAAGATAATGGCCTTCAAAAGGTCCCATGCATGCACTGGTACACTCAGTGCCCTGACCCTGCAGCAGACAATCGCTGACCCACACCTCTACGGGAGACTCCTGGACACTCACGGGCAAGTCTGGGTCAGTCTCTTGTGGGGTCACTGCTCCTTTTTCCTGGGTCCTGGTGAGCACAAGTTTCTGTTTGTGTCTTCCAAGAGTCTATTTCCTCAGTCTTGTGTAAGTTCTGGCAGGTCTATGGTGGGGTTAATGGCAACTTCCTTCAAGAGGGCTTATGCCATGCCCAAGTATGTTGCGCCCAGCCATACCCAAGTCTGCTGTACCCAGAGCCCCTGCCTCAACAGCAGTCCACTGCTGATCCATACCTCCACAGGAGACACTCAAACACAGTTCTGTCTCAGTCTCCGTGGGGTCTCTGGATCCTTGTGCACATAAGGTTTGTTTGAGCCCTCTGAGCATCTCTGGCAGGTATGCGGTTTGATTCTAAACACGATTTCGCCCCTCCTACCATCTTGCTGGGGCTTCTCCTTTCTCCTTGGATGTGGGATGTCTCCTCAATGTCACTCCAGCGTTGCATGGCCACCGCTCCATTGTCACGTGGCTGTTTTGAGTAAGGGCTGGGGATTTTCAGAAATTTGGTCACTGCCTGCTTTCTGGCTTTTTATGGTCAGTTTTCAAATTGTCATGGCACTTACGGGTGTGTCATTTAGCATATGCTAATATATTACAATGAGCATATAAAGAGGCTTGAGGTCAACTGAAAGTCAAATTTTCTGCTATCCTGGGCCTATCCAGTTTAACCAGTTTTTGTAGTATCCTGTTTTTCTCCATGGCTTCGTCCCCTGCCCTCTTCATTCTTGTCTCAGTTTGGTTCTTGTGATTGTTTCCATGATGTGTGCAAAGTTGCTTCAGTTGTGTCTGACTCTTTGTGACCCTATGGACCATAGCCCACCAGACTCCTCTGTCCATGGGATTCTCCAGTTATGAGTACTGGAGTGGGTTGCTATGCCCCCCTCCAGGGGATCTTCCTAACTCAGGGATCGAACCCACAGCTCTTACATCTCCTGCATTGGCAGGTTAGTTCTTTACCACTAGCACCACTTTATTTCATGATAAGACTATTCACAAGTCCCAGTTAGGTCTGAGAGTTTCTATTCTTTAAAGCACCTATGTCTTCAGAAAGAGTTTTACACTAAAACCATGGATTATTTTTTTTAAGGGTAAATATCTCAGCCTTAGTCATCTTCAGAACAAGCATTTTGTGAAGTCATTGACAAGGGGTTCCTTGGGCAGTCTGCAACCACTAACCAGAATTTGTAAAAGTCAAGCTCCCTGGACCTTTTCAGGGGATGAAGCCATTGTTAGCCTGCACTGCAGTGCTGGAGTCAGCTGAAAGCCTTGGCTCCTATCATTGGGCTAGACCTTGCTTGGATTTCTTATTATTACAGTGAAATGGTGTCAGGATAATAAGAATCAAAAGGGGTTTTTCCTCTTTTCATTCTCTACCCACAACAATGCTGAGAAGACTTCATTTTACTCACTGTTTCCAGCCCTCTGCTGGGCTTTCTCTCTAAGCAGTCCAGAACTCCCACACTGGAGGGGCTCACTGAAGTTACAGGGGTAAAAAGTGGGATGTGTCTCCATGGACACAGCTGAGGGATGATGTGCAGGGCAGTGTAGGTGAGGAGTGGGGAGAGCCTTGTCTCTCTTTTCTTTTTCCTTCTGCTGGGGCTGAAACAATGGTCAGTGGTGGCCTGAGTACCACTGACATTTGCCCACCAGAAGGAAGACTCCACCAGGCAGGTATTTTGTCTGTCTTCTTGTTGAATTCTAACACCATGATAGGTGCCTCGCATACCTTGTGTGGAGTAGGCACTCTATAATATTACTGTATTGAATGAGTAATATTCAGTGAGTTTCTAACTTCATTTTAAGCCCTAGAGAGAAGTTTCCACCCTCTCCCATCCCTTCATATTCTTTAATATAAAGAATATAATATATTATATATAATATATATTTGAATATAATATATATTTTATATAACATTTTAAAAAAGAAGCCCAGAGGGACTTCAAATTGAGAATTTGAGAACATGATAAGTTCTCCTTCCTTTTGTGGATAGTGTTTCTCAGCCAAAAAGCACTAATTACATGAATAAGTGTGGTTTTACAAAAACAGGTAGTAGCTGGATTTGGCCAACAGGTAGTAGTTTCCCTACCCTTGGTCTAGTGCCTGGAAGAAAAGGAAAAGCATTAGGGTACTCAGATGCAAATAGCAAAACCCTTGATTCAAACTTGCTTAAATAGTAACGGCATTTATCATCTTACACAGTAGGAATTCCCAAGGTAGGGCAGACTCCAGCACTAGCTAATTCAGTGGCTCATCCCTCTTCCATCTTTCATTTTAAGGCTGGTTTCCCTCATCATCACAAGATGCCTGCCAGTGACAACTGGGCTACATGCTTCCCTATTCACGTCGAAGAAGAAAACCTTTCCCAACGAGGGACATAAGTTTTCTTGCCAGGTTAAGACAGTGTCACCCCAGAATACTAATAGATCCTAAGAGAATGCATGTACTAGTGGGCTAGACCAGCTAGGGTGGATATTAAGGAGTCAACCATTGATGCTCACTAAATACACATAATATGCCATGGTAACAGCTTGTTAATTCTCTTTATTTCCAATGAGAAAGGAAAACCTGTTTACAGCTGTCAAAGTCTTCAAACCCATAAGGTCTCCTCAAACACAACACAGAATTGTTTTTGCTAATATTATTTCTATAACTGCAAGACCTTGGGAGAAGGCTTAGGCCAAAGAATGAGGACAGAATATCAATTTTCAACAAATTTTATTATCACCAAGTTTCATTTTAATGCACCTGTGCCCTAGTGCAGAGATAATTGATAATGATCGCATTCATTCAGAGTAGCCACTTTGAGTGAATTGGCTGATGACTGATGGAAAACCACACAACTATATATTTTCATTAATTCTTTAATACAAAGTTAAATATGCTTTCTCAGGCCTTACTACTTACTTGCCTTGTTCTTGATAATTCATCTTACCAACAAATCCATGATGTGTTTGATTTTGAAGAATGGACTCCTTTAAGTAGGATCTGCAAGGTAATCACAATATCTTTGATCTTAGTAAAATTGTTATTTATCCTGTTAATGAAAATAGTCAATAAACAATCTATAATAAGAACAGAAGAGAGTTTAATTTGAGCCAAACTAATAACTAGTTCATAAGCCATCTTCCCAGATTACTCCAAGGAGCTGTTCCAGAGAAGCAAGGTTTTCAATACAGTTTTATATCTTGTCAGAACAAAGACTACTGAACAAGTCAGAGTTACATTTCTTCAACGTTCTGAAAAAAAAAAAAAAGAACAGACCAGCACCTGGGAAGGGAGTCTTATCATCAAAGGAGTAACAGCATACTTAGCATCCCAGGAAGAGGGAAATTTAATCTTTATTTTTAACACGAATTTTCTCTACTTATTAACGTGTCCTCTTCTTAAATAGTTACAGCTGATGTAGAATGCACGTATGATAGACCACGAAAAGGCTATTTTAGTTAGCATAAAATTCAGGTTAGCTGATGTATAAGCCAGAATTACTTCCTTATATCTCAATATGTGAAAATTTATCAGTCCCCAACAGGTTGGTGACCCCCCTCTATGGGTCCTTTGCCCAGCATTGCAAATGCCAGTCAAAACAGGGTTCGGTATAGCAGATCAGGAACTCAATTCATTGGTTAAGGAACAGAGAAGAGAGAGCTTGTTCTCTAAATACACCATCTTCCTGAAGGAAGGAGAGTAAACGAGTCTTAAGGAGTAGGAGGCAGCAGTCATCAGGGCTCTAGGAAAGGGGCGGAGATTTACAGAACCAGGTCAGCTGGGGCACGCTCAGTCTTTCATGCTTCCTTGCACAGGGGCAAGGGTTGCGCCTAGCAGAGTAAAAGTACCCTGTTTGGGCAGAGATCATAACATGGTAAAGAAGCAAAGTTAACTTTCCGACACCTCAAGGTCTTATGTGCACAGGAAGAGCATTCCTGTGGTCAAGTCACACAGCCAGTTCAGGGCATTTGACCACTGAATATCTCTTAAGGCATAGACGCAGAGCGTTTCTGCCAAATACCGGGTGCTTTTGAAACAGAGATGAATCAAAGTAAGGACCCTTTAGCTCTCGGGGCTGGTATGGGTGACACCATGGTAAGTTGCTCAGGGCTGTGACCTGCCCTACCTTCTATGATTTTGTTTTTGGTCTGTTTTATTCCTCATTAAATAATGTGAATTTAAATTTCTGAACAATTCTTAATTCCTTCCTTTGGCTCTCCTAATGTGCTGTAAATCTGTTTTTTTATTTTATATATTGTTGTATTTTACCAGTAAATTTTTTATGTTTTTATGTTTTACTAGTAAATTTTAGAATAGCAGCTACTTTTATAATTTGCTTTTAATAAATCATTGTTTTATTGCGACTCTAAATTTACTAGTTCAACATTTCATAATTACAGTTTGGTCTTTGTGATTTATTATTTTTCCTTTGATGCTTCAAAATTAGCCCAAACCTGGTTGTTTTAATTTGATAAAATACTTAGGTTAAATATGGTATACATAAATATGAATTAGGTTGGCAAAATTTTTTTAAAGGATTTCCTAAACTTTGTTATCATCTTAAGCTTTAAGATTGGTTTATTATGTTAATTATTACAGATTGATGAATATAAAAAACTCTGTGAACTTAAGAAAAAGGAAACTTACATAAAGAAGAAAGAATTGGATACATTAAGGATTAAAATGTCAAAAATGAGAGAAACTGTTACCTCAAGCACAGCGGTAAGAAAAAATAAACTGGTTTTTCATGCCTGACCCCAGGCATCTCAATATACACTGCCTTAAACATAGCAGGAGTTATTTTTAAAAAGGAGTTGATTTTAATTCATCTTCATGCCATTCTGGGGAGAATGTTTTGAGCATGTTACCATTTTTTGACATATTATTTAAAGTGTTTTAGTGCAGTTATGTTTTCTTCAGGAATATGATGAAAAGAAGTAAGTTTGGAATGCCTTAGGTAAAAATTGCATTTAATGGACTGCCCAACCCAGGAATTGAACCCAGGTGTCCCTCAGTGCAGGCAGATGCTTTACTGACTGAGCTATGCATGAAGTCCCTTTAATGGGCCAAAAGACTATAAAACTGATTTTAAAAAACACATACAGAACTGACCAAATGCATACAGAACCTTATGTAATGTTTCTGTGAAACTGCTTTATTCTACATAACAAAGTGAATAACCATGTTCAGGTTCCTTATTTCTGAATATGTGATAATAAAACAGAATTTAGGCTCTCCATTTATATTGAGTACAGGAACATTAATATGCACTTTTACTTTTAAAAATTGATAACATTGATTGAAAAAGCCAGTACTGTGATAGTCAATACTTTAAAATGAAGATTATCCTCATTTTAAAGGTGAGAAAACTGAAGCTTATGGAGGTGACTATAATTGAAGAGGTCAATGTTAATACTACTTCTGTTAAATAAAATAGAAACACCTGTAATCTATCATAATTAGTTGAGTTAATGAGTCTTTAGTGATTTCTTCTGTCTTGAACTGTTGTTGTTTAGTCACTAAGTTGTGTCTAATTGTTTGCGACTCCATGGACTATGGCCCACCTGGCTCTGTCCATGGGATTTTCCAGGCAAGAATACTGGAGTGGGTTGCCATTTACTGCTCTAGGGGATCTTTCCCATCCAGGGATCGAACCCACATCTCCTGCATTCACAGGTGAATCCTTTACTGCTGTGCCACCAGAGAAGCCCTCCATCTGTATTGAGAATTACATATAAAACTATGTGGGGCAATAATAATACTAAAATATATATATATATATATGTATATATATGGGGGCCTCCCTGATGGCTCAGAGGGTAAAGCATCCGCTTACAACGCGGCAGACCCGGGTTCAATCCCTGGGTTGGGAAGATCCCCTGGAGAAAGAAATGGCAACCCACTCCAGTATTCTTGCCTGGAAAATTCCATGGATGGAGGAGCCTGGTAGGCTACAATACATGGGGTTGCAAAGAGTCAGACATGACTGAACGACTTCACTTCACTTTATGTATATATATAACATTTCTTATTAGAATGTTCAGTTAATTCCATTTGTAGCATAATTCTGACCATTATGGGCTTTCCTGGTGGCTCAGTGGTAAAGAATCCACCTGCCAATGCAGGAGACATGGGTTTGATTCCAGGGTTGGGAATATCCCCTGGAGAAGGACATGGCAACCCACTCCAGTATTCTTGCCTGGAAAATTCCATGGATGGAGGAGCCTGGTGGGCTTCAGTCCATGGGGTCACAAAGAGTTGGACACAACTGAGTACCCACGCTTTTTTCCCTGACCATTATAGTTACAATACATCTATTATGACATCCAATTACAAAACATCAGTAAAACAAAAAATTTTCTCTGCATACAAGATCATTTTCTGTTTTTTTCAAATATCAATGCAATAAGGAAGCACGAATCTGGCTAGACGCAAAGGAGAAGATGGGTTAGATAAAACAGATTTTATCTGCATGCCTAAGCTCATATATTCAGTTAGGGCCTCATAAATTATGTCACACACATCACTTAGCTTGGAAAAATGAGGTATATGTTCCTTAGCCTGTGCTCCAAAGATCTTGAAGGCCAAATAAGACAAGGCTTGAGGTGTCAGGGATACTCACCTCAAGTGTCTCTCTCTCTCTTTAGTTGCTAAGTTGTGTCCGACTCTTGCGACCTCATGGACTATAGCCCACCAGATTCCTCTGTCCATGATTCTCCAGGCAAGAATCCTGGAGTGGGTTGCCATTTCCTTCTCCAGGGGATCTTCCCGACCCAGGGATCAAACCCGGGTCTTGCACTGCAGGTAGATTCTGAGCTATGAGGGAAGCCCAGTGTCTCGCTACATTCCCCAATCCAACACCCAACCCTCCTTACCAGTGGAGAATAGTGTTTAAAGCACAATGGCAGTATCACAGGGGCTTCCCAGGTGGCTCAGTGGTAAAGAACCAGCCTGCTAATTCAGGAGACGCAGGTTCCATCCCTGGGTCAGGAAGATCCCCTGGAGCAGAAAATGGCAACCCACTCCAGTGTTCATGCCTGGAAAATTCCATGGACAGAGAAGCCTGACAGGTTACGGTTCATGGGGTCTCGAAAGAGTCAGACATGACTGAACGTGAGCACACATACATATCACACAAACCTGCATCTGAATCTTGGCTTTACTAACCCAGAGTTTCCTCATCTATACTATGGCGGTAGTAGGACTGCTTACTTCAAAGGACTTTTGTGGAGAAGGAATGAGGTAATGACTATAAGGCTTTTAACTGAGGGCTTTGTATTTGCTAAAGTTTTTTGTGGTTGATGTTGTTATTTCCCGAGATTAGAAAACAACATTTTGGCTATGAACTTGATACTATAGAGAATTTCATGTTCACCTTCATGTGGCACTTTTGGTTTAGAAAGCTCTGCAACCAGGTCAAGCTAATGTGATTCTGGCAGAAAAGAACAGTGTATGATTCTCAAGGTCCCCTGCAGTCCAGGGCGGGGAGGTTAGAGGGCTAGAGGCAACAGCTATCAGGCTGGACGGGCCTTGAGCATATTGTCACTAATCCTGACGATCAGAGTCCCTTGGACAGTCTACTAATTTTTGATGGCAGTTCCAGGATTTCAGACTCCTGTTAACTCTGGAACTATAGTCCACAAGTTCAGTCATATGAGTGCTTTAGAGAAAAAAAGGAGTGTGGGGAGCTTTCACTCACCTGTCTCACACGACATGACTAAGAGTGACTATACCTGCCAGGTGTTCTCTGACCCCACATTGGTGTGCAGGATTGGGGGAAGTTAAATAATCTGTCCAGGATAACTGTGCAGAGAGCAAAGGAATCTGTTTGATTAGCTTTTCTCTCAGCTCCACATTCCCTCACAAGTGGAAATGCAGACCCAAGCTCCAATAAATTTGCCTTCCCTTTTCTTTTGCCAAAACTGTTATAAAAATATCTGTTTCACTGTGAATTTTCTTCATTCATAGTTCTTTCTTTTAATTATGCTAACATTTTTTCATCGTACCCAATTTTTCCATTTCCAAAATGCTGATTAAGTATTAAGAAAAAATCTTCAGCATGAACATAGCTATCAAATAAGGCAAAAGACCCAATTTGTTTTGACTTTTAAAATAATGCTCATTCCAGTATCCTGGAATAACATTTTGAAAATAATTATTAAAATATGTATTTAATTTTTTAAATGGTAGTCAAGATGAATTCGTGTCTTTAAAGGTTTTTTTTTTTTTATAGTTTTTACATTCCTATTGCTGTAATTCATTTCTCTCATTCCCAAATTTTGTTTTCTGATGATTTCAGGGTTATTTCTGTCTCAGTTTGTTTTATAAAGAAACAAGTAATATAATGATTGATTTTTATTTTAACTAAAGGCACCCCCACTATAAAAGATGACTGGATGATACATGAATATTTAGTGAATTGAACTGCTGTCATGAGTCATTTGATGATTTACTGAATTTTCAACAGGTTCTCAGCGATCACAATTTAGAACTAGCACAACTACAGGAATCAATAAGACACTGGGAACAAAAGGTTGAAGACATGAACAAATCTTGTAAGATCCTGGAGGATAAAATGTAAGGATAATACTTTCTTTTCACTGAAGCATTTCTAGATGTGATGCTACTTTCATTAGAAAATTTTTTCTAATATTAGATGAAAATTATATTCTCTTAGTTTACTAAAGTTTCTGTGATTTTCAGCTTTATAGAACCACATCTTCATTTTGAAATTAACCAGTTTTTCAGATGATTAGGAGAAACAATTGAGGATGATGTGGTTAATTTAGGAAGAGGGAGGGATTTTGGGGTATGGATTATCCTCATTTCAGTTTCTTACTCCCCATAAACAAATATGCCCCTGGAGGAAGGCATTGCCGTAATGCTACCAACTCACCTAACCATGCTGTTAGTTGTTCATAGTCAAAGGGGACTTGCAGAACTTATTGAGAAAATACAGGGAAGCCTCAAGGCAAAAACTTTTACCCAAGGAACAGAAACCAGAAACATAAGGAAATATTCCTTCCATTTCAAGAGTCACAGTCTTTGCTTCCTTCTATGATTATCTACATGCTGTGTTGTCTTCTTGGTGAGCCCGTGGCTAAGCATGGCCATTCTAAACACTCTGAGTTTACCTGGCACAGGTTCATCTACTTTAGAGACTGACCAACAGATTCTCCCAGGAGAATTCCCAGATTTCCCAACAAAAACTGTTTAGCTCAGCTCTGGGCAGGAAAGTGGGGTCTTTCAATATAAATATGGCTTCTGGGCTTATCCCTAGGGTTTGCTGACAGTTTAAAAGACAAATTGTGGTCTGAGCAGTTTCCAAAAAAGACATGTAATTTCACATATAGAATCCTATTATGACTCTTTTCTATGTAGGTTTGAATGTATTGCACTTTAAGTTATATCTCTAAAATAACAATTGCACCACAGTGCTCCTCTACCATCAACAGTCCATAAAATATGCAATAATCTCTAAACTCAGTACTAGATCTAAAAACAGAAAGCTCAAGTAACACAACAATTAAAAATCAGAATAAAAAAATCTTTTTCTTTGACAAAGATAGTTTTAGTTGATATCTATTTCTTAAATACCAGGCAGAGAATCATCATGGAATTTACAAATTAGCTCTTAAAATTATTTCTAGGGGTTATCATTAAAAGCCTTGCTGCTACACTGATGAAAAATTTTAAATTTGTAAGCAGTCTTCATGTTAGCTGACTAGTTTTAAAAGTGTGTTCCAGAAGGAAATGGGGGGGCTTCCCTGGTTGGCTCAACGGTAAAGAATCCACCTGCCAATGCAAGAGACACAGGTTCAATCTCTGGTCTGGGAAGATCCCACAGGCCGCTGAGTAACTAAGCCCACACACCACAACTATTGAGCCTGTGCTCTAGAGCTCAGGATCTGTAACTACTGAGCTCACATGCTGCGGTTACTGTGTCCTAGAGCCTATGTTCTGAAACAGAAGAAGCCACCATGGGAGAAGCCTACGTATCACAGCTAGAGAAGCCCCTGCTCACTGCAACCAGAGAAAAGCCCACACAGCAGCAAAGACCCAGCACAGTCAAAAATAAATAAATAAAATGAATATTTTTTTAAAAAGAAGGAAATGGGTATTCCTTGATCTTTCATTTTGAATGGCTCACTTTTTTTTTTTTTAATTCCAGTTTTTTAAGAGTTTTCATGTAGAATCTCACTGAGAAAAAGTGCTTTTGACTAATTTGGTGATTGAAGATATTTACCTCTCCCCTTTTTATTAATAAAGCTTTACTTTTTCTTCTTTATTACTTGGCAAATTAAAAGAAAATTCCCTGTATTTTTATTTTCTCACTTAGTTCCTTTTTTCTACCTTTGGTGGTAGAGAGAAGCAGCTCAGTTCTTGTTTGGTGAATTTAAAGAATCAAACAGTGTTATTTTTATAATATCTATAAGATTCTTTAAATTAAACAAGAAACTAAATAATTTGCATAGGTTATCTTCTTAGTGATCTATAAGTCTTAATTCCCCATGTCCCACCCACCATGAATTCTTTAACTTGCAAGCTCATCATCTATTTTGAGGTCAAAATATTGAGGAAAAAACAAAAGTTACTTAACTCCAAATTTAAATTAAATATGTGGGATCTTAATTAAATTTAAATTAATTTAAATTCCTTATGTGGACAGTTAAGAGCACCTAAAATTCACCACAAGTCCATGGGAGGCACTGCTAGTTTAATCCTTCTTCTTTGTTATTATTAATATCCAGAATGATGTATTTGCATAATAAAAGGCAAATCAGTACCTATCTTTCTAAATTGCTATGAGCTCTCTTTGTCATTGAGCTAGTTATCAGCACATGGGAACTGAGAGATTAGAAACTAAATATTGTGTATAAATGACATCCAATTTGTGACCCAAAGTATATACTTGCCATTATAGTGCAGGAGGCTGTAACAATTATAGATGCTTTTTTTTCTTTAAAGTGCTGAAGTGGTTTCAAAATTGTCAAGGTTACCAATGACTTTCATCCTGCCAATTTCAGTGATCTGGTCTAAAGTTTTTGAATTCTTAATAGAATTTGACACAGATGCTTACTTCTATCTCCTTGAAATGGTTTCTTCATTTGGCTTCCCAAACATCACCTCTTATTTCACTTACCACACTGCTCCTTCTCAGGACCCTATACTTGTTCCATTTCTTCTTTCTATCTCTAACTTTTGGAGTTCTCAGCCCTTTACTATCCTCTATTCTGTACTCATACTCTCCATACATGACTTCATCCAGTCTCAATTTTTTCTGTACCCCCAATGACTTCCATATTTATATATTCAGCCCTGATCTCTAAATGCATACAGTCTGCAGCTTATTTGACCTTAACACTTGGAAACTTGAAAGTGATAGTTTCTCAGTTGTGTCTGACTTTTTGTGATCCCATGGACTGTAACCCACCAGGATCCTCTGTCCATGGAATTCTCCAGGCAAGCATACTGGAGTGGGTTGCCATTTCTACTCCAGGGGATCTTCCTGACTCAGGGATCAAACCCAGTTCTCCTGCATTGTGGGCAGATTCTTTACCATCTGAGCCACCACACTTGAAGAATATCTCAAATATACATGTCCCAAACAGAATTCTTAATTTCCCATCTCCTTGAAATAGCTGTTCCTTTAGTCTTCCATATCACTGTTTACCTAATTACTCTAACCAAAAAATTAGAAGTCATCTACCATTCCAGTTTTCCTCACTACCTAACCCTAACCCAACTAGGTAACTAACCTAACCTAACCCTAATCCAACTCTAACTCAAGCCAAATCCAAAAGCTTGTCCTATTGCCTTCATCTTCAAAATATATCCTGAGTCCAACTATTTCTCACCAGTTCCACCACTACAGCCTCAGTCTGAGCCACCATTATCTCTTCTGGACCCTTGCCATAGACTTCCACATAGTCTGTCTTCCTGTGCTATTGTCTTTCTCTACTAAGTAGCCAGAGTCACCTTTACAAGATGGGAATCTGCTCCTGTCATTCCTTTCCTTAAAAAGTCCTCCCCTGGTTTCCTTCAAAATAAAATCTGAACTTCTGCCTTGTTCTCAAGACCCTGTGTGATCTGGGCTGTGTCTGTCTCTCCAGCCTTCTCAAACTCCTGTCTTCATCAAATACACCAAGCATGTCCCTGTTCAGGTTATTATCACCTGCTGTTCTTTCTATATGAAAAGCTCTTCCTTAAGGTCTTCACATATCTGGTTCCTTCTCATCCTTCAGGTTTTTCACAAATTATTCCAAGAGGTGTTCCCTAATCACCTGTCTACACTACCATCATCATTCTCAGGATTTCTCTATACTTTACCCTACTTTGTGGTCTTTGGATCATTTAACACTATCTGAAATATATACTTTTTGATAACTTGCTTCTATTCTGCCTACTTCACTAGAGTGTAATTTCCATGATGGTAGAGACTTTGCCTGTGCTGTATCTCCAGTATCTATATCACTTTCAGAGTGTAGGTAATCAAAAATTGCTTCTCAAATTAATATATAAATAATACATCATATCAAAAGAGTAAAATTTTTGTTCATTTTAATGAATAGTAAATATGTTGCATAGGGAAATGGGGACTGGAAGTTTCTGATATCATAAGTAAATGTGGTTTTTCTGGAAAACATGTCCTAATAGGAATTTATTTGGTTTTCTTTGTTCATAGGCTTTTTTTTAAGAATAGCAAGGAAAAACTGGATGATTCATCAAATATTGAAAAAAGTGAATTATTGCTGAAGATAAAACAGGTAGGAAGATAGAAATGATGGCTTTAAGATTATAATTAATTTTTAGTTAACATTTTAAGTGTGTGTGAAAATGTGAAATTTTCCAAAGATAGTATTTTCATTAACTAATAATAATCATGATCATTCACATTAACTGATTTGATCAGAAAGCTGGAAGAAAATAGTGAAAATCACCTAAGTTGAGCATAAAAAAAAAGTTTTTTTAAAAAAATGAGGATAGTTTAAGAGACCTCTGGGACAGCATCAGTGTGCTCTAGTTATTCAGATTATAGGGGTCCCAGAAAGAGGAGAGAGAGAAAGGGGCAGAGAACATAATTGAACAAATAATAGCTGAAACTTATCCTAACCTGAGAAAGAAAACAGATATCTAAGTCCAGGAAGCACACAAATTCCCAAACAAGATGAACCCAAAGAGGACTACACCAAGACACGTTGTAATTAAAATGGCAAAAAAAAAAAAAGATAAAGAGAGACTCTTAAAAGCAGCAAAAGAAAAGGAAATGGCTGTATACAAGGGAACTCTGAGAAAACTATCAGCTGATGTTTTCTTTCTAGGCCAGAAAAACAGTGGCATGTTAAATTTAAAGTGATGAAAGGATAAAACCTACACCCAATTCTCTACCTGGCAAGGCTGTCATTCAGATTTTAATGAAAGATGAAGAGTTTTATAGATAAGTGAAAGCTGAAAGAGTTCAGCAGTACTAAACCTACTTTACAAGAGATGTTAAAGGGACCTCTCTAAATAGAAAAGACCATAGCTAGAAATATGAAAATTATGAAAGGAAAAATTTCACTGGTAAAGGCAAGCATACAGTAAAGGTCAACCACTTATAAAGCTAGTGGGAAGGTCAAAATATAAATGCAGTAAAATCACCTATCCATAATAAGTAGTTAAGTTATACAAAAAACAAAAAGATGGACAATATGATGTCAAAAATATTAAATGTGTAGGGGTAGTAAAAATGCAGAGTTGTTAGAATGGGTTCAAACTTAAAATCATTAATGTCAGTTCAGTTCAGTTCAGTCGCTCAGTCGTGTCCGACTCTTTGTGACCCCATGAACTGCAGCACACCACGCCTCCCTGTCCATCACCAACTCCTGGAGCCTACCCAAACTCACGTCCATTGAGTCGGTGATGCCATCCAACCATCTCATCCTCTGTCGTCCCCTTCTCCTCCTGCCCTCAATTTTTCCCAGCATCAGGGTGTTTTTAAATGAGTCAGCTGTTCACATGGGTGACAAAAGTATTGGAGTTTCAGCTTCAGCATCAGTCCTTCCAATGAACACCCAGGACTGATCTCCTTTAGGATGAATTGGTTGGGTCTCCTTGCAGTCCAAGGGACTCTAAAGAGTCTTCTCCAACTCCATAGTTCAAAAGCATCAATTCTTCGGCGCTCAGCTTTCTTTATAGTCCAGCTCTCACATCCATACATGACTACTGGATAAACCATAGCCTTGACTAGACGGACCTTTGTTGGCAAAGTAATGTCTCTGCTTTTTAATATGCTGTCTAGGTTGGTCATAACTTTCTTTCCAAGGAGTAAGCGTCTTTTAATTTCATAGCTGCAATCACCATCTGCAGTGATTTTGGAGCCCCCAAAAAAGTCAGCCACTGTTTCCACTGTTTCCCCATCTATTTGCCATGGAATGATGGGATCAGATGCCATGATCTTAGTTTTCTGAATGTTGAGCTTTAAGCCAACTTATTCACTCTCCTCTTTCACTTTCATCAAGAGGCTCTTTAGTTCTTCTTTGCTTTCTGCCATAAGGGTGGCGTCATCTGCATATCTGAGGTTATTGATACTTCTCGATGCAATCTTGATTCCAGCTTGTACTTCTTCCAGCCCAGCATTTCTCATGATGTAGTCTGCATATAAGTTAAATAAGCAGGGTGACAATATACAACCTTGACGTACTCCTTTTCCTATTTGGAACCAATCTGTTGTTCCATGTCCAGTTCTAACTGTTGCTTCCTGACCTACATACAGGTTTCTCAAAAGGCAGGTCAGATGGTCTGGTATTCCCATCTCTTTCAGAATTTTCCACAGTTTATTGTGATCCACACAGTCAAAGGCTTTGGCATAGTCAGTAAAGCAGAAATAGATGTTTTCTGGAACTCTCTTGCCTTTTCAATGATCCAGCGGATGTTGGCAATTTGATCTCTGGTTCCTCTGCCTTTTCTAAAACCAGCTTGAACATCTGGAAGTTCACGGTTCACGTATTGCTGAAGCCTGGCTTGGAGAATTTTGAGCATTACTTTACTAGCGTGTGAGATGAGTGCAATTGTGTGATAGTTTGAGCATTCTTTGGCATTTCCATTCTTTGAAATTGGAATGAAAACTGACCTTTTCCAGTCCTATGGCCACTGCTAAGTTAACTTAATCACACGTATATAAACATTGTTATGTGTATGAAGTGAAAGCGATAGTCGCTTAGTCCTGTCTGACTCTTTATGACCCATGGACTATAGCCTGCCAGGCTCCTCTGTCCATGGAATTCTCCAGGCAAGAATCCTGGAGTGTGTGACCATTCCCTTCTCCAGAGGATCTTCCTGACCCAGGGACTGAACTCGAGTCTCCTGCATTGCAGGCAAATTCTTGAACCATCTGAGTCACCAGAGCAGCCCTGCTATATGTATATGTCATGGTAACCATAGACAAAAAATCTGTAATAGATGCACACAAAAAAGAGAGAAAGGAATCTAAACATAACACTAAAGATAGTAATCAAATCACAAGGGGAAAGAACAAAAGATGAAGAATGAACAAAAAACTACCAAAACACCTGGAAAATAATCAACAAAATGTTGATAAGTACATGTTGTAGTTTTAGCTGCTTAGTTGTGTCTGACTCTTTTGCAGCTCCATGGACTGTAGCCCACCAAACTTCTCTGTCCATGGGATTTCCCAGGCAAGAATACTAGAGTGGGTTGCCATTTCCTTCTCCAGGGGATCTTCCTGACCTAGACCCAGGGATCGATCCCACATCTCCTGAATTGGCAGGAAGATTCTTTACCACTGAGCCACCAAGGAAGCATCAATACATACATATCTATCAATAATTGCTCTTTAAAGATAAATGGAAAATACTCCAATCAAACATATGGAGTGGCTGATGGATTTTTTTTTAAAATGTCTATATATGCTGCTTACAAGAGACTAGCTCCATATCTAAAGACACACTCAGACTGAAAGTGAGGGTGTAGAAAAATGTGTTCAGTACAAATGGAAGCAAGAAGAATGCTGCCCCAAAAACCTGTTTGGATTTTGATTGAGGTTGAATAAATCTGTAGATCAATTTTGGGAGGATTTTGCACTTTTACAATACTAAAGTCTCTAGTCCATGAATACAGCATATCTTTCATTTATCTTAGGTCTTTTTTGTTCCCTTTGACTTCATTATTTAATTTCACTATAATATGTCCAAGTTTTTCTTTTTGTTTATCCTGCTTGGGATTTATTGGACATCTTAAATCTGTGAACTGCTGTATTTTATAAGTTCTGCAAAATTTTCAGCCATTATCTGTTCATGTATTTCTTTTGTCCCATGCTTTTTCCACTGCTCCAATTCTACGTACACAGTTATGTGTACTGATAAAATATCCTCTCTGTTTCTTACTTGCTCTTCTCTGTTTTCTAGTTTTTGTCTCCCTTAGCTGCATTCTGGGGAGAATGGTCTCATTTCAATTCTTAATTTTGTTCTTTTGTATTTTTGAGTTGGTAAATTTTCAACTCTGCTTTGTCACTATTTATTGTTTCCAAACCCTTGCCATATTTTTCAAGCATGTCTAGTATTTCTTTGATCATAATAAATACAGTACTTCTGTATTTCAGTGTCTATTTCCAATGTCTGGTATTTTTGTAGGACTATTTCTGTTATCTATAGTTTCTGCCAGTTTTTGTTCATACTGTCTTGTTTCCTTCTGTTCCTGGTAGGAAACTGGACAGTGTTCTTCAAAAAAGTGTTTGTAGAAACAATTTGAGGTCCAGGATGACAGTATATTTCTCAGATACAGATTTTATTCACTTTTGTCGGATACCTGGAATGTTACCAGTTCCAAACTTTCTTAATCCACCTTTAGGTTCCCTGGTGACTAAAGTCAGGCTTGACCATGCTTCAGTTCAGTTCTGTTTAGTCACTCAGTCATATCTGACTCTTTGTGACCCCATAGACAGCAGCATGCCAGGTTTCCCTGTTCATCACCAACTCCTGGAGCTTGCTCAAACTTATGTCCATTGAGTCAGTGATGCCATCCAACCATCTCATCTTCTGTTGTCCCCTTCTCCTCCTGCCCTCAATCTTTCCCCGAGTCTTTTCCAATGAGTCAGTTCTTCACATCACGTGGCCAAAGTATTAGAGTTTCAGCTTCAGCATCAGTCCTTCCAATGAATATTCAGGACTGAGTTCCTTTAGGATGGACTAGTTTGATCTCCTTGCAGTCCAAGGGACTCTCAAGAGTTTTCTCCAATACCACAGTTCAAAAGCATCAATTCTTTGGCACTTAGCTTTCTTTATAGTCCAGCTCTCACATCCATACATGACTATTGGAAAAAGGGAATGGTTACCCACTTCAGTATTCTTGCCTGGAGAATTCCATGGACGAGGAACCTAGCAGGCTACAATCCATAGGATTGCATGAGTGAGCGACTGACCATGCTTGTTAGCTTTTAATTCAGTTTTTTTCGGAGAGTGAAGCTCTTTGGGATCCCAGACTAAAGTGGTGGGAGATTTTATCAGGCTTAACACCTGAATGAGCTCTAAGTGTTTACTTTTGTCCTTGTGTCAAGTAAGAGAACCAAACCTCAGTTTCCAAATGATTTCTTCTATATTAGTAAATGTCCTCAGAGTAAAAGAACTTTCCTGGTGGCTGAGTCATAAAGAATCTGCCTGAGTGCTGGAGACCGCCTGCAGTGTAGAAGATATGGGTTCAATCCCTGGGTCAGGAAGATCCCCTGGAGAAGGAAATGGTAACCCACTCCAGTATTCTTGCCTGGGAAATCCAATGGACAGAGGAGCCTGGTGGGCTGCAGTCCATGGGGTCACAAAAGGTGGACACGACTTAGTGACTAAACTACAACCACCAATATCAGAATAAAAGTTTTCAGTGCTAGGCTTACCAGTCTGGATTCTTGCTTATTTATAGAATTAGGCCTACTAATTCCTCATTATCTTATTCTGCAGCACTTTTAAGATCTCTTTTCATCCTGCTATTTCAGTGATCCTTAGCCCACCATTCCTTCCTAACTTTCTTACCTCATTTGAAGCCATTCAGTAGAGACATCCAAGCACCAAGTTCTTACTTCATTCAGAAAACTGATGTTTACTGTCTTTTGTCCTTGAATAGAAATATTTAAGAAAAGATAAGCATAATATCTACTCAAAGAGGTTTTGAGCAAAAAGTTCCTACTGATGTTATGTTTTTTTTTCCCCCTAGTATAGTTTATCTTCTGGGAAAAGGACATACAGATCTTGCTGAATGATCCTACTTTATTAATATCAATTCTTATTTCAATATTAATTATTACTTTATGGTTTCTCATCAGTGTTTATTACCTTTCTACACATTTGTCATAATTGAGGCCCCAAGTGTACAATTACACATCTGATGTAGAATTGAATCACTCAACATTTAAGGCATAGTCTTATATGGATGTTAAGTAACATGCCCAGTGCTCTAGTGAGTTGCCCATCAAAGAAACCATGACACAAATCCTCTACTTCAATTCCTTTTTTTTTTCCCCTAGATAGCTGAAAAGTTACACAAATGTCGTTTAGAGAACAAAGCTCTACGAGGGAAATTGAATACAGTTTCCAGACAATATAAGATTGTCTTAAATGAAGAGGATAAAGTTTTCATGCAGAAACGGAAAATTTCTTCTGAGTATGTTTCTATCCGTGACCTATACATGACTCAACGTGCTATAGTTATGGGTTGCTTCTCCATTTAAGCTTATCCTAGTTTTAAAATCTATTGACAACAGTGAAATATTCTTTATCCAGTCATAACTAAGCCCTGAATTTGCCTCTATACATAATGAATAATGCTTTCCTCATACAGGTCAGATCAAATCCATAAACACCAAACCCATTATTTTTACTTCTACATCAGATTCTTGAAAGAAGAACCGTGTTTTTACTCCGTAAGACTGCCTAGAGAAACTGTGAGACCTACTGTCATCAGAAACTGGCTCTGTACTTAAATTTCGTATCTCAGAGAAAGGTCTGGTCATTGACATAATCCCCTAACCCAGAGACTGGGAAATTATTCAAGGACCCTCTCACCAGAATGATCCCTATGAAACGTCCCTCTGAGGTCGCTCCTTTTCATTAGTCATTGCATTGTTATCACCTGGGTACACATCACTTTGTCCCACTGAGCTATGACAGATCAGCGCAGTTGCTCCATCTTAGCACTATATCCTCAGGATCTTGTCCATTGCTTAGCATGTAATGGTCATTCACCAGTGTTTTCCTAATGAATTATATAAGTAATAATCCATTACTACACTTAAAATTAAGTCATATGGAAGTGTAATTATGGTGTCCAGGCCCACTTATGTGAAGCTGAATTTATGGTCATTGTTGTAGCATTTACAATACAGAGAGTTACTACAATCATTTTATCTCATCCAATTGAATAGCCTACTGATACGGTTAGTATTCTTTAGGCAATAACTTCCTTAGATCAATACTAAGTTATCAGTTTGAATCAAAGTGTTCTGGTGACAAATAATTGTAGCCCTGAACATTTACTAATGTTATTGGTATTTCAGCTTGGGCTGCCATAACAAATTACCATAGACGGGGAGGTTTAAATGACAGAAATTTATTTCTCATAGCTCTGGAGGCTGGACATCTGACATCTGGGTGCCAGCATGGCCAGATTCTGGTGATAACTCTCTTCCTAACTTGCAGATGGTCAACCATCTTCTTGCTGTGTCCTCACAGAAGGGAGATAGAGAGACAGAGCTGTGTGGTATCTCTGCTTACGAGGGCACTAATCTCACCATGGGGACTCTACCCTCATGACCTCATATAGATCTAATCTCTTTCCAAAGGCCCCATCTTCAAATACCATTTCACTGGGGCCTTGGACTTCAACATATGAATTTGTAGGAGGACACAATTCAGTCCATAGACGTTTTGAAGAAGATGAGATGCTTAGATAAAGTACTTCCTGTTACAGGCATGTGCCTCCTATCAATGTCTGGAAATTTGAACAAAATCATAAACTTTCCATTATTCACTCTGTAAGTTAGGGACAAAAAATAATCACTTTTAGTAGAATTTCTCATGGGTGCTTCAGCACTTTACATTTCATTTAAATACTTATAACCAGTGAGATAGGTATTATGGTCCCCATTTTATGGATGGCAAAACTGAGGCTCATCCATAGGTGAAGTGTCTTTTCAAGATCACACTGCTAGGAAGAGGTAGACTACTATCTAAAGTTAGTCTGATTGATTCCCTCACATTTTACAAAATAAAACACCAGAATTGATAAATTCATTAAAACAGACACGCCCACTCAGCAAGGCAAAGTACTATTGAACTATTCTTCTGGTTTTATGGTTACTATTACAATTAATGTTCTTTTCATGGCTTGAAGATGTTCATAAATTTAGAGTTAGCCACTACTAGGAAAAAACTTTGTTTCTATTTTTTACTAATTTATTTGGTAAATAGTTCCTGAACTGAAATTTCCAAACTACTTTTTGAATTCTGGTTGTTGCTTGCATATTTTCTTATGCTAAGGAGTTAAAAATTATTCCAGTGTTCAACGTATGATAACTATTTTTTCATGGTAGAAATCAAAAACAACTGGCATTTATAGCTCAGAAAGAAAACTTCCTATCAAAAAGAAAAGTAGACATCAAAAATATGGAAGAAGGACTTATCACTCTCGGTGAGCTTCATCGGTATGTTCATTGCCTTTGAACATTTTAATCTTCATTCCTCTGCATTTATTTTTTAATAAATGGTAACAAACCTATAAAATTTGGAATATACTATAGAAAAGGAGGTTCATAATTGGCTATCTGTTTTACAGTCCAGAAAGGTCATTATCATTGAGTCTTTCAATGAAAGTATAAACAGGAGCTGAATTCTACATAAGCTGCTTCTAATACCTATGTTAGAGTCTCCACATTCCCCTCCACCCCAGATCCACAAGCACATCTTCCATTCTTAATTACTACTTATACCTAATTTCAGAACCTATATTGGCTTTCTAAGTTATGGAAGAAAGTGAAATTGATAGTCACTCAGTTGTGTCCAACTCTTTGAGATCCCATGGACTGTAGCCTGCCAGGCTCCTCTGTCCATGGGATTTCCCAGTCAAGAAGACTGGAGTGGGTTGCCATTTCCTTCTCCAGGGGATCTTCCCTGACCCAGGGATTGAACCCGAGTCTCTGCATTGCAGGCAGATTCTTTACCATCTGAGCTACCAGGGAAGCCCCCTATACCCGTGTATAATGTCTAAATTATACATTGCAGCAAATCAGAACTCAATCTAAAATTGAGAGTTCCTCGCCAATTTATTGACCTAAACCCTTCCTATGTCATAGGGTCATTTCCCTTCGTGTCCTCTGTATGCAATAAGTTTGCCTTAGTCCCAAGCGTCCTGACTAGCTGCTCCTTTCCTCTGTGTGTTTGCAAATGATGATGTCGTTTCCTTGGCGAGATACCACCTCCATGTTCTTCCCTCTATTAAACATTATTCTCTAATAACCTGTCCTCAACTGCCTCACCAAAATCTGTTCTTCCTTATTCTTGGCTTCAAAACTTGCAAAATCAGTCTGTACTGGCCAAAAAATTGTAATTGTCTTTCCATTAGTCTGGCACTAAAATCTTTAGTTGCGCTGGTTTGTTTTATCTCCCAATTAGATGGTAGCCTTATTGTGCTACCACAATAAGTTTGAATTATTGTGAAGAATTATACATTAAATCTATTATACATTTAACAGCTCCCAAAAATGCAAAATCCAATATGTTTTTCTTATTTTTTAGAGCAACAAAGGAAGTATATCGGAAACAAATAAAAATCCTGAATGAGAACATGGAAAGAGAAACTCAGAGATGGTAAAAAAAAAAATCTTATTTACATCATAAATACTGTCAATCAGTTCAGTTCAGTTGCTCAGTCGTGTTCAACTCTTTGCGATCCCATGAATCACAGCACGCCAGGCCTCCCTGTCCATCACCAACTCCCGGAGTCTACCCAAACCCATGTCCATCGAGTCGGTGATGCCATCCAGCCATCTCATCCTCCATCGTCCCCTTCTCCTCCTGCCCCCAATCCTTCCCAGAATTAGGGTCTTTTCCAATGAGTCAACTCTTCGCATGAGGTGGCCAAAGTATTGGAGTTTCAGCTTCAACATCAGTCCTTCCAATGAACACCCAGGACTGATCTCCTTTAGGATGGACTGGTTGGATCTTCTGGCAGTCCAAGGGACCCTCAAGAGTCTTCTCCAACACCACAGTTCAAAAGCATCAATTCTTTGGCGCTCAGCTTTCTTCACTGTCCAACTCTCACATCCATACATGACCACTGGAAAAACCATAGCCTTGACTAGACGGACCTTTGTTGGCAGAGTAATGTCTCTGCTTTTCAATATGCTGTCTAGGTTGGTCATAACCTTCCTTCCAAAGAGTAAGCGTCTTTTAATTTCATGGCTGCAATCACCATCAGCAGTGATTTTGGAGCCCCCAAAAATAAAGTCTGACACTGTTCCCACTGTTTCCCCATCTATTTCCCATGAGGTGATGGGACCAGATGCCATGATCTTAGTTTTCTGAATGTTGAGCTTTAAGCCAACTTTTTCACTCTCCTCTTTCACTTTCATCAAGAGGCTCTTTAGTTCTTCTTCTCTTTCTGCCATAAGGGTGGTGTCATCCGCATATCTGAGGTTATTGATATTTCTCCTGGCAATCTTGATTCCAGCTTGTGTTTCTTTCAGCCCAGCATTTCTCATGATGTACTCTGCATATAAGTTAAATAAGCAGGGTGACAATATACAACCTTGACGTACTCCTTTTCCTATTTGGAACCAGTCTGTTGTTCCATGTCCAGTTCTAACTGTTGCTTCCTGACCTGCATACAGGTTTCTCAAGAGGCAGGTCAGGTGGTCTGGTATTCCCATCTCTTTCAGAATTTTCCACAGTTTATTGTGATCCACACAGTCAGAGGCTTTGGCATAGTCAATAAAGCAGAAGTAGATGTTTTCCTGGAACTCTCTTGCTTTTTCAATGATCCAGCAGATGTTGGCAATTTGATCTCTGGTTCCTCTGCCTTTTCTAAAACCAGCTTGAACATCTGGAAGTTCACGGTTCACATATTGCTGAAGCCTGGCTTGGAGAATTTTGAGCATTACTTTACTAGTGTGTGAGATGAGTGCAATTGTGCAGTAGTTTGAGCATTCTTTGGCATTGCCCTTCTTTGGGATTGGAATGAAAACTGACCTTTTCCAGTCCTGTGGCCACTGCTGAGTTTTCCAGATTTGCTGGCATATTGAGCCCCAAAGTTAGAAGAAATCAGAGTGCTTGTTGGTTGCTAGAGTCCATAGAAGTTATTTCCTGCAAAATTAAATTGTATGAGTTCTCTTGGATCTAGATGTGTTTGTTAGTTTGATATTTTGTTCACTGAACAGAAACAAAGTTTTTCATTCCAATCATGTGAAGTCACCAGAGTATAATTGTCAAGATTTGTAACAGTGAGTCTTGCTCATCCAGGCGCCTATGTGGACCAGTAAGGAAGGTGATGTGAAGGGACAGAGGAGAATGGTTAAGCACACAGGCTCAGCAGATGGACTACTTTGGTTGTTTTGCCTCTTGTTAGCTCTATGACCAGGGCTGAGTTATTTAATCTCTCTCTGCTCCCATCCCTATAAAGTGAGGAATGATAGTAGTCCCCACCTTGTAAGATTGCGTGAATGATAAAAGAGATGATCTATGGGAAGTGTATATAGCCCAGTGCCCAGCACCTAGAAAACACCCGCAGAAACTTAGATATATTTTATTGTTGTTGTCATTGTTATTATACTATTTATAAGACTCTAGTTGCACATTTTTACTCTTCTCTAGTTATCTTTTTTATGTTATGGTGGAAAGAAAAATTTGAGAATTCAGAACCTTGAGACTTCTTACTAGCACTTTGAGTAATTTAGGTAATTCCTTTACCATTTCTGTCTGGGACTCCTCTTTTTTCATCAACCCCTGAGCCTTCCCCATTTCTATCCTTTTCCTAGAGGAGGTAAGCTAAAAGTGTGGTTTGTCCATGGTCCTGCTGGATGTACTGACACAACTTCATGGGAAGCAGCTTGCAGAGATGGCATTTGAGCAGTTAATGTTTTGTCTTATTTTTTCAGCTAATGTGCCTAGTCTGCATCATCAATAGCACAGATAATTTTGTATGATCATAATACGATTTGTTTTGTTTTGAGTTCCTTTATCTTTTCAATGAATTGTGATGTCAATTTGATGATAATTCTTTTTGTTCTCATCTCCAGTATTATAAGTCAGTGGAAAATAGCTTGTTTGCGAAAAAAACATGCACGTTGGATCAAAAATATAAAAGATGAAATACAAGAACTAATAGATAAAATTCAAGAAGCTGAAAGTCGGCGCAGTGAATTAATGGAAGAGGTAAAGGAACCCAAGGAGCTTGTGTTCGCTCCCTATATTGATTGCATATCAGTAATTCTTCAGTATTTCATTATGCTTTACCTTATTGCTGATTTAATGTCTAGAGTAAATTATGTAACTTTCTTAAGAAATGTATCCATTTGCTATGTATTAACTGTAGGAATTTAGCAAAGTAGCAATTCTCTCCAGAATATGATTTTGAAGTATGTAACTGAAACTTGAGGACAGTGTTTAGGGAAACTGTCTCTAAAAATAAAGGGACTAAACATCATTTATTTAGCTCCTATATTTATCCTCTGCCTACCCTCCAGCCCCTACTAGTTCCATGCCCAATTTCCTAATGTCATTTACACATGTTGTTTGGTGAGAAATTAATCTTTGAAGGGAAAAAACATCCCCCGCTCACCAGTAGTTACTGAGACAAATTAGCCAAATGTCATGCACAAAGATATTAATTTATCTGGCTGTTTGAAAATATAATACTGACTGCTACAAGACAGATGATAAATTCTCATTTTTTCCCCCTAATTAGACCAGTATTAGAAAAAACGAAATCAGCGAGTTTTTGGCGCATATTGAACAACTTACATTAGAATTAAAACAAGAGGAGGAGGCATTTATTATCAAAGAAAAAAAGTTAATTCAAGAATTAAGCAAGTTTGAAGTAAGTTTTATTTTATATCTAAGAACAGTTTTACGTGGCTGTATGAAGGGGAGGGTATATTTCATGCTATTCAGTTAGTGAAAGTGAAAGTTGCTCAGTTGTGTCTGACTCTTTGCGACCCTATGGACTATACAGTCCATGGAATTCTCCAGGGCAGAATACTGGAGTAGGTAGCCTTTCCCTTCTCCAGGGTACCTTCCCAACTATTCAGTTAAATGTAAAGTAAATCTTCTAGTTTGAACAAGACTACAATTAAATTCTGAATATTTCTTCTTTTCCTAAAAAAGAAATAGAGCAACAAGAAATATTTTTAGTTAAAAAAAATATCACACACTCCAAGTTATGTAGAAGTGCTGGCAAAAATCCATGGAGATAAGGTGGAGTGTTGGAGAAAATCATGCAGAGATGAAAGAGGAGACAGTGGGGAAGAGGAATGAAGGGTGAGGGAGACCAAGAAGGCCAATCTCAGACGTTCTCCTTAGAGAGAGGGCATGGTACTCACTTGGAAACTGCCAGGGGCTGCCCTGGGAGAGAATAGAACATGGATGCTGGAGAGAAAGACCAGCAGGGCAGAGAGTAGAAACACAACAGAAAACAAAAACCTTTTCAAGGTGATGGTGTTACCTTGACAGGCAACGGCATGTTTCTTGGAGACCACCATTAATAAAGTAGCTGAGAAGGAAAGAGATGGTAATAGAAAGCTTCTTGAACTTGATTCAGTTTGAAGAGAGGGGAAAAGGCCTGGCTACCCCAAAGAGGAACTTTATTTGAAGGCAGCCGTGCCTTGCTGTAGCAAGGGAGTAGGCAGTCCTTACATTTCAAAGTTTGGATCTTTCCCTGATCCAAGCCCACTCTCTGCGCTCGACCGTGGACACACACACTCTGCCATGTCCTGCAGAAACCCTCTGCAGATAACTGGTCCCAGAAAAAGTCAATTCTAGAAACAGATAAATCTTCTGCACAAAAATACTATGAGAAAAACCAGGTGAAGGGGGAGTGAAACTTTCATAAAACGAAGAACACTCAAAAAATTGTTCTGGAACAGTTGAAAACTATGATTCAACATTCATCTGTGAATTTAGAAAAAAGTTCATAGAGGTGCCAAGGAAGACTAGCAGTATGGCAATACAGGAACTCAGGGAAGAGACGTCAGAAGGGGATGGCCAGAAATAGCAAGAGGGGAAATGGAAACTGGCACAACTCAGGGAACAAACAAGGGAAGGAAATCATTGCACTAACGCATACAAAATCAGAAGGGACAGAAGGAAGCAGCAGCAAGGTGGAAAGCATTTCTCCACTGGTCGTAGCATGTCTAGGTGCTCAGTATCCTTCTAAATTTTGAAAAACAGAAATTTTTAAAAGTGGGGGAGAAACAGATAAGAGCTTTGTCCTTATGAAACATTCCATTGGGGTGGGGGGTGATTGAAAATAAATAGTAGAACATGTGATATTTTCAATGGCAATAAATGCTATAGAGAAAATAAAAACAGGAAAGTAGACTAGGGTGAGTGTATGTAATGCAATCTGTGTACCATTTTAAACAGGGAGTCAGAGAAGGGTACAGCCCTGAAGGATATGAGGAAGTGTGATGTGCAGACATTTGGAGAAGGTAGCTCCAGACAGAGGACATGCTGAGCCTGAAGGTTCTGAGACAGGACTTTCTATTTGAGGGATGACAGGGAGGCAGCGTGGCTGCAGCAGAATAGGGGAGAATGCCAGCCGGGCGGGGTCTCATCTTCCAGAAGCAGATGCTGACATGGAATTAGGAGTTCAAAGGTTTATTAGGGTGTAATGCCTATGAAAGGACTAGGAAGGGGCCACTATGTAGGCTGCAAACTCTCTCTGGGGAGCTCCAAAGCAAGGATTGTCCATAGGAAGAGGCCTGCCTTGGGCAGAAATGGCCTCACTCTTGTACTATCTCCTTGCTCACACAGTTAGTTGGAGGCCACTGAAGAACATGGTCTTGGCTAGATAGCCAAGGTCACTCTGAAGGAGCCAGCCACCCTGGAGGCTGTCAGCTAGCCACTTTCCTTGCCACAGGGCAGTGAATTCTTCCTTGAGGGGAGATCTAAAAGGGGCAACTCCAGGCCTGGCCCTCATTGTAGGTCCTCGTGAATACATTTTGCTCTGCATGTGCTGGAAAGCCATGGGAAGGTTCTGAGTGAAGATTATTTATTTTGAAATAACATGGCTTTCACTTAAATAGGATCACTCTAAGTGCTATATTGAACAGAATTTAGGAAAGCAGTGGTGGATGCAGGAAGACCAATTAGGAAGTGAGATCAATATGCCAAGTAGCTTGACTTAGAATGGTAACTGAGGGGTGGTCAGAGGTAATCATCACAGATGATTTTTAAAACAGAGATGACAGAGTTTACCCATCATACTTAATGGTAAACCCATGAGGACAGTCAGGAGTAAGACGAGGACACCATTTAACATCGCATTCAAGCTTATACAATGAAATAAGGCAAAATAAATGAATTAGAAGTGTAAGACTGCAATAAGAAAATTTCTGCAGATAGTCTGTTTGCCAGGCTATGTGCCCCCTGCAGGGCTGTGCCTACCTGTGCCTCATTTACACAAAGACGTGGACAGATGGCAGCCTGGGTGCTACTATTATACATCCCTTTTCCCCTTGAAAATCATCATCAATAACCCCAGGCACATTGGAATCCCATTTCTGCCTTTAGTTCAGTTGGCATGAGGAGCCCAAAATTGAGAGGCAGTAACCTCAGATTTTGGTTTATGGGAGTATTATTGTACCCTTGGTGGGATCATTCTCACCAGTAATAAGACCTCTGGATGGACAGAGCCCAAATTCACAGGGAGGGAAAGTGAAATCAGTAGGTTTCATAGTGAGTCTTTCATCACTGGGCTACGTATGCACATGGCTCAGGACCCAGGGAAGCTGAGGGAGGATTTGAATGATCTGAAGAAGCTGCCCGCCTCCAAGAAGCCGAGCCAGCAGGCAAACACCCCCTTGCCTGGGCTGCAGCAGCATCTGGTACCCAGTGCTCTCTCCAAGCGTAAAACAAGAGCCTGGTTTCTTGTTAGGGTGGTGCTGGCAGCCTAACCCTTGTGCAGGCAATGGGAATGAATTAAAGTATGCACATACTTCCTTATGTGAGGAAGGCAGCCATTGTTAGGCCATTCTTTTTTTAGAGGACATAGTATAGGTAATACATGATTGAATTTCTGAACAGTGCAGCCTGGAGAAATTTACTCCTGATTCTACATTGTAATAATTTTACATTATGGTGTTTTATGTTGTTTTTGTGTTTCTGTATTATTCATAAGGATTCTAATGACAATATGGAAGGGGACCTATTAGGCCATTAAATCACTATATTATTGTAATTAGGGCAAGCAAGGTGCTCTATCAAAAAGAGGCCAAAATACAGTGAACATAAGCAAGATGTTCACTGAAGGGTTAACAATCCTCTGTCTTTTATTGGGAAATTGATTTTGGCTTAACTTTCTGGTTCCTTCCCTTGGTAAGCTGATAAAGATGGATTATCAGTGGTATTATCAGGCAACATTGCTTGTGCAGAACAACACTTTATTGGTGTGCTGCATCTTGACCAGGAGAATAACTAATGGGAAACCAGAGCATTGGGCTTTACTGGATTTGGTGCCTCTTTTAAAGGGGCATGTCTCTGGTATGGACCTGGAAGGTATGCCCAAGAGATGTTGGCTCCAATTTGAATATGAGGCTTCTAAGCCAGGGAGGTCTTCACATCCACCCGTGTGGGACTCTTTCTCTTGGGCTGAGTTATCACCTTGGTGGGGTCAATGGACATTAGCCTCTGGTTGGCTGTGTTGAAAGGGCACCTCCCGTTGGGGAAACAGGTCTGATGTTGCTAGCATTTAGGTTTCTTTTAAATTATGTGTGTGTTCAACTTAGATAAAAATAAAAAATAAAAGTAAACTGGGTCAGGTGTGGCCTGTTTAAATCTTAAGTCTTATATCTAGTTAAGAAGCCCCTGACATGGTCATTACAGAAGAGAGATTTTTATTTCTCTTCCCTGGTACAGGCTGAAGGGAGGGGGTTGAGGGCTGGAAAGGCAGCTCTGCCATCCTCAGCATGAGGCTAACATCTGTGGGTCCAAGTGTCAGCTTCCATTCTCATCCTCTTCCAGCAAGGGGAAGGAGAAAGGACCCAGGAGGCATACACTTCTTTCTTCCTGTTTTAGGGGCAGGACCCAGAAATGGCATACCCCACTTCTGCTCACAAACTCACTGGTCACACCCATCTGGAAATCACTCTCGTTGACAGCCATCTGCTCAGCTAAAACTCAGGGGTCCTGACACTACAGGACAGAAGCGTGGATAGTACATGTCAGTTGGCTTTCTTTGCCTTAGTCATTAGTTTAAGTCCACCCTGACTTTCTAAGAGAGACTCAATTATATTCCATTTGAAACTAAATAAAACCTGAGTTTCAATAAGTAAGCAGGCATTTTCATGTTTTGCTTTGGGCACTTTTAACCCATTTATTGTAGTATTATATCCATTTATTTCTGCCCCCTCCCCATTTCTTACTTACAACCACATTTCTTAGAGCTGGCATAAGTTTTGTTTTATTGTGCCTGTGCTTAGTCCCTCAGTTGTGACTGACTCTTTGAGACCCCATGAACTGTAGCACCCCAGGCTTCTCTGTCCATGGGATTCTCCAGGCAAGAATACTGGAGTGGGGTGCCATGCCCTCCTCCAGGTTTCATAAAGTATGATCAATCAAAAGAAAGTTTCTCAAATATGTTTTAGGGAACATATAAGGTAACAGCAATAGAACCATAGCAGTCTTTGGAGAGCCCAGCAAATTTAATCTCCTAACATTATAGATTGCCAGAGAGTCAGTGAGTCAGCAAACAAATATTTATTAAATATCTAGTGTGTGCCAGGTATCTTTCTATGCAACTTAAGATAAGAGGTGTCCAAGACAGAATTTTCCACATCAATGAACTTACCTTCTACTCTAGAATATTGTGTGAATTCTCCATAATCATACCTCACAATCAGCTTTCTGTCTTTCAAGCAAAGATTCGTTGAAGAAGAGCAAATTAGCAAAGAAAAGGAAGTTGAGTTAGTCGAGTGTCTTCCACACCTTCAGGTGGCAGAAGAAGAATTCACGGACAAAAACAGAAAATTTCAAAAGCTCATTGAAACTGTTACAGGTAGATATGAAGTACTTAGTAATTGACTTCAAGCCCAGGTACGGATTTCACTGTTGTCTGCTAACACAAGGTGGGTCATTCATCACAAGCCAATAGTGAAATTCTCTCAAGCTTTTTCCATTATCTTTAATTCTCCCTTCTCTAGTTTTTACCTCTTCTAGTTTCCTCTTCTCCACACCACAATCTTACTGTTAACTCTTGTCAAATTTTTCTTCTTCTCTTTTAAAGACTGTTTAAAACTAAGAATTAGTAACAACTATATTATATAGTTTCTGTCTGTACTTGGTTAAGGTGGAACCAATTTCTTTATCTTCTACCATGTGGAAAATGTCTTATGTTTCTTAACATAAGTTTACAAATTATATCTTTTTCCAGTTATGACTTTAACCATTTATTTTGCTAATCTAACCCTAAGGCAGAGATAGATAAGAACTTGTCTCAGATCTGGGGGCTTCATACAGGATATGAAATATGTCTGAAAGCATGTTTTGTGTTTTAGTGGATGGCACAGCCATGTATGTGTTTAATATAAAAAGCAATTATTCTCCCCAAAAAGTTGGCTGTGGTAATCTAACCCTGAACCCAAAAGTTCACAGATCTAGAACCATCCTAGAGGTGTAACTCTTGTCTTGAATCTGGGGAATGAAGGGTCATTATGCAAGAATTTAGGTTATTAAGCAGAACAACTTCCAGCATTTCTATCTTCTAGATAATAGAAGAAATGCCATTGGAATCAGGAGGCCAGGACCAAAATTACAGAAAGTACTGGAATGGGAGTAAAAAATGTGCACTGTGGTGGGACTGACCAGCTGGTAAAGATGACTATGGGGATAGGAATTAAAATGGTGTGTCAAAACAGGGCAGTCACATGGAAGCCCATATGCTGAAATGTGAAATAGATATTCAAAGTGAATAATGGTAATTGTCAAAGAGGGTGGATTTTTAAGAATATAAGTGCCTAGGTAATTGGTCTGGTTCCCAGTCCTCAGTTGGTTTCCACTTTTGGCAGGTTTTCATTTGGTTAACCCAGTTAAGTTTTCTTCATCTTTACCACTTCTACCAAGACTTATAATGTGTATATATTCTGTTGCCAGATATCTACTTTTCCAGCTTTCCTCCATCCCTTCTTGCACTGGGTGGAGGATATAAGAAACACTATGAGTATAAAAGTAAGCAATATATTGCAGTATACTGCAAGGACTGATTCTCTTAAGTCAAAGCAAAGGGGTAAAATACTGAAGAAAGTAGAAGAAGGGAAGGCAGGAGAAAAGAAGGAAAGGGGACATAAGAGCAATGTGCTTCAGATAGTAGGAACTAAACCTTTTAGTCCTTTACTCATAAATAGGATTAGACAGTCAAAGATCACAAGACATCTCAGGAAAAAACTCCAACATGAATGACAGAAACTAAAGCAGACAGAAAAAGAGAACTTGGTAGAAACATGGACAACACAAAGAACATAATATGAATTCTCAGGGAGTACATATTCTCTCTATATCATTATATATAATGCACATATATTCTCTATTTATTGCAGAGAATATATATTCTCTCTATTATAGAAAATACATCTTAAAGGTGTATTCTTAGAGAAATAAAATAAGATATTTCATTTATGAAAAAACAAGATGCTTAAAAGAACAGAGACCATGAAAGAGTTAGTAGAAATAAAAAATATAACAACTAAAATTTTAGAACTCAATAAGAGGATTATAAAAAAGTCCAGAAGATTTCTCCAAAAATAGAACAAAAGCAAGGAGATAACAGGGTAAAGGGTAAGGAAATTATAAAACTATTCTGAGATGTCAAATATCTAACAGGAAAGACAGAGAAAAATGGAAAGTATAAAGTTATCAATAAAATATTACAAACGTATTTCTCAGAATTGGACAATATGAATTTCCTATTTGAAAGGGCCTATCAGATTCCCTGTACAATATGTGAAAGAAAAGACACTAACTAAGCCACCTCACTGGATTTCAGGAGCAAAAAAAAAAAAGAGAGAGAAGATTGTAAAGGCTTCTAGAGAGAAAAAGCAGATTTTACACAAAAGATTAGGTACCAGAATGGTTTAAGACTTCTTAGCATCAATATAACAGTAGAATTTAGAAGACATTGGCTTCAAAATTTTGAGAGAAAAAAATTTCCTACATTAGATACCCATCTGAACTATCAGTCAACTAGAGATGTAGAATAGAGATATATTTAGATATCTAAGATCTCATCTACTGTGTCTCAGGAAGCTACACAAAATTCGCTTCAACAAATAGAAGAAATAAGTTAAGAGAAAGAAGAGGATGTGAGATTCAAAAAGCAGGAGGTCTAACTTGAGAGAGATGCAAGGGGAAGTCCCAGGAGGTCAGCTTTGTAGTAAGGACTAAAGAAAAAAGTACGGAAGACAGCGGGGGAGAGAAGGAGAGTGGAACTGATGGACTACCTAACGTGTTTGACCACAGGGGAAGTAATTTTCAGAAAGGTTTTACAATTCTAGAATAGATTTTGGTGTGAGTTAATGATATATACATGGAAAACGAAGCAATTTTTTTTTAAAAAGTGAGGTAATTTTTAACCCCAGGAAAAACAAACAAACAAAAACTATACAAGAAAAGACATATAGTCATACTGTACCATTTGTCTCATCAGTGAATAAACTTTGCATTGTCATAGTGATCTGAACAGTTGGAATTTATTTAAGCAAAATCTGTAATTAATGAGGAGGTTACAGGAAGGAAACGTGGAGGCTGTGAGTGTTCACAGGAGATGTGATGATGGGAGTAAGTGTCTATGTCCTCCTCTACTATATCAGGAAGTAAGTGGGAAAAAATTTAAGAAAGAAAAGGAAAAAAAATTTTATAGAGAAAAAATTTTTCAGAAAGAAAATTTTAAAGGAAGAGGAAAAAGTAAAAATGAGTTAAAAATGATTGATCCTGAAGAGTCAAACACAGGGGTGGAAGCAGCATTGGGGAGCACCTGACCTCTGATTTTGCTCATAAGCCTTAAAATAGTATTTGGCTTTTAAAACCAGGCATATGTCTTATTTTCTTTTATTTAAAGAACACTGTGAGTAGTTATTTTTTTCTCTCTTTTTTTATAGCACAAAAGGATGAACAAAATTTACTGAATAATAATATTTCTCAATTTACAAGAGACTTTATAAGATACATTAACAACACGGTAAAGGATCAATATATTCATTCTTTTTTTCTTTTATTAGAATATTGGTATGCATAGACAATAGTACTTACCTAGGACCACTAGAGTTTTCAAGAAAGTCACATTGTTTAAACTTACCCTATTAAACCAATGTTTTGAAATTTTTAGTCACAGCATACACACTTGTATATAGACACACGTGTGTATATATATGTGTGTGTGTGTGTGTGTGTGTGTGTATATGTATATATATGTTCAGTTCAGTAGCTCAGTGGAGTCCGACTATTTGTGACCCCATGGACTGCCAGGCTTCCCTGTCCATCACCAACTCCCGAAGCCTGCTCAAACTCATGTCCATCGAGTCAGTGAAGCCATCCAGTGATCTCACCCTCTGTCATCCCCTTCACCTCCTGCCTTCAATCTTTCCCAGCATCAGGGTCTTTTCCAATGAGTCAGTTCTTCACATCAGGTGGCCAAAGTATTGGAGTTTCAGCTTCAGCATCAGTCCTTCCAATGAATATTCGGGGCTGATTTCCTTTAGGATTGCCTTGTTTTGATCTCCTTGCAGTCCAAGGGACTCTCAAGAGTCCAACACCACAGTTCAAAAGCATCAATTCTTTGGCACTCAGCTTTTTTTATAGTCCAACTCTCACATCCATACATGACTACTGGAAAAACCATAGCTTTGACTAGATGGATCTTTGTTGGCAAAGTAATGTCTCTGCTTTTTAATATGCTGTCTAGGTTAGTCATAGCTTTTCTTACAAGGAGCAAGCATCTTTTAATTTCATGGCTGCAGTCACCATCTGCAGTGATTTTTGGAGCCCCCCAAAATAAAGTCTCTCACTGTTTCCATTGTTTCCTCATCTATTTGCTATGAAGTGATTAGACCAGATGCCATGATCTTAGTTTTTTGAATATCGAGTTTTAAGCCAACTTTTTCACTCTCCTCTCTCACTTTCATCAAGAGGCTCTTTAGTTCTTCTTCACTTTCTGCCATAAGGGTGGTGTCTTCTGTGTATCTGAGGTTATTGATATTTCCCCCAGCAATCTTGATTCCAGATTGTGCTTCATCCAGCCTGGCATATCACATGATGTACTCTGCATATAAGTTAAATAAGCAGGGTGACAATGTACAGCCTTGACGTACTCCTTTCCCAATTTGGAACCAGCCCCTTGTTCCATGTCCGGTTCTAACTGTTGCTTCTTGACCTGCATAAATATTTCTCAGGAGGCAGGTAAGGTCGTCTGATATTACCATCTCTTTAAGAATTTTCCAGTTTGTTGTGATCCACACAGCCAAAGGTTTAGCATAGTCAATAGAGCAAAAGTAGATGTTTTTCTGGAACTCTCTTCCTTTTTCTATGATCCAATGGTTGTTAGCAATTTGATCTCTGGTTCCTCTGCCTTTTCTAAATCCAGCCTGAACATCTCGAAGTTCACGGTTCATGTACTGTTGAAGCCTGGCTTGGAGGATTTTGAGCATTACTTTGCTAGTATGTGAGATGAGTGTAATTGTGCAGTAGTTTGAACATTCTTTGGCATTGCCTTTCTTAGGGATTGGAATGAAAACTGACCTTTTCCAGTCCTGTGGCCACTGCTGAGTTTTCCAAATTTGCTGGCATATTGAGGGTAGCACTTTCATAGCATCCTCTTTGAGGATTTGAAATAGCTCAACTGGAATTCCATCACCTCCACTTGCTTTGTTCATAGTGATGCTTCCTAAGGCCCACTTGACTTTGCATTCCAGGATGTCTGGTTCTAGGTGAGTGATCACACCATTGTGGTTATCTGGGTCATGAAGATCTGTTTTGTATAGTTCTTCGGTGTATTCTTGCCACCTCTTCTTAATATCTTCTGCTTCTGTTAGGTCCATACCATTTCTGTCCTTTATTGTGTCCATCTTTGCATGAAATGTTCCCTTGGTATCTCTAATAATTTTTCTTGAAGAGCTCTCTAGTCCTTCTCATTCTATTGTTTTCCTCTATTTCTTTCCAGTGATCACTGAGGAAGGCTTTCTTATCTCGCCTTGCTAGTCTTTGGAACTCTGCATTCAGATGGATATTATCTTTCCTTTTCTCCTTTGCCTTTAGCTTCTCTTCTTTTCTCAGCTATTTGTAAGGCCTCCTCAGACAACCATTTTCCATTTTTGCATTTCTTTTTCTTGGGGATGGTCTTGATCACTGCCTCCTGTACAATGTCTTGAACCTCCATCCATAGTTCATCAGGCACTCTGTCTATCAGATCTAATCCCTTGAATCTGTTATTATCACTGTATAATGGTAAGGGATTTGATTTAGGTCATACCTGAATGGTCTAGTGGTTTTCCCTACTTTCTTCAATTTAAGTCTGAATTTGGCAATCAGGAGTTCATGATCTGAGCCACAGTCAGCTCCCCATCTTGTTTTTGCTGACTGTATAGAACTTCTCCATCTTTGGCTGCAAAGAATATAATCAACCTGATTTCAGTATTGACTACCTGGTGATGTCCATGTATAGAGTCATCTTGTGTTATTGGAAGGGTGTTTGCTATGACCAGTGTGTTCTCTTGGCCAAACTCAAAGATGAAAAGGACATCTTTTTTGGCTGTTAATTCTAGAAGGTCTTGTAGGTCTTCAAAGAATGGTTCAGCTTCAGCTTCTTCAGCTTTACTGGTCGGGGAATAGACTTGGATTACTGTGATATTGAATGGTATGCCTTGGAAACAGACAGAGATCATTCTGTTGTTTTTGAGAATGCACCCAAGTACAGCATTTCAGACTTTTTCATTGACTATGATGGCTACTCCATTTCTTCTAAGGGATTCTTACCCACAGAAGTAGATACAATGATCATCTGAATTAAATTCACTCATTCCAGTCCATTTTAGTTCAGTTCAGTTCAGTCACTCAGTCATGTCTGACTCTGTGACCCCTTGGACTGCAGCATGCCAGGCTTCCCTGTCCATCACCAACTCCTGGAGCCTGCTCAAACTCATGTCTATTGAGTTGGTGATGCCATCCAACCATCTCATCCTCTGTCATCCCCTTCTCCTCCTGCCTTCAATCTTTCTCAGCATCAGGGTCTTTTCCCATGAGCCAGTTCACTGATTCCTAAAATGTCTGTGGTTACTCTTGCCATCTCCTGTTTGACCACTTCAAATTTACCTTGATTCATGGACCTAACATTCCAGTTTCCTATGCAATATTGTTCTTTACAACTTTGGACTTTACTGCCATCACCAGTCACATCCACAACTGGGCATTGTTTTCACTTTGGCTCCATCACTTCATTCTTTCTGGAGTTATTTCTCCACTCTTCTACAGTAGCATATTGGGCACCTACCAACCTGGGGAGTTCATCTTTCAGTGTCATATCTTTTTGCCTTTTCATGCTGTTCATGGAGTTCTCAGGGCAAGAATACTGAAGTGGTTTGCCATTCCCTTCTCCGGAGGGCCACATTTTGTTGGTACTGTCCACCATGACCCGTCCATCTTGGGTGGCCCTACATGGCGTGACTCATAGTTTCATTGAATTAGACAAGGCTGTGGTCCATGTGATCAGTTTGATTAGCTTTCTATGATTGTGGTTTTCATTCTGTCTGCCCTCTGAAGGATAAGGATAAGAGGCTTCCTGATGGGAGAGACTGACTGTGGGGGAAATTTGGTCTTATTCTGATGTGTGGGGCCATGCTCAGTACAACTTTAATCCAATTTTCTGTTGATGGGTGAGACTGTGTTCTCTCCCTGTTGTTTGACCTGAGACCAAACATTGGCAGAGGTAGTGAAGATAATGGCAACATCCTTCAAAAGGTCCTGTGCACACAGTGCCACACTCAGTGCCCCTTACCTTGAAGCAGGCCATCGCTGACCCACGCCTCTGCTGGAGACATATATATACATATATATATGTATGTATACATATATACACGTGTGTATGTGTGTGTGTATGTGTAGAGGGAGAGAGATCAGCTTTAAAAGCAATTAACGTGTAACCTGTTACCGCTGGAAAATCACTCACTGGGGGAGGGTTCATTTTCCTTACTTAAAAGGTGCCATGCATGCTAAATTGCAATAGTTGTGTCTGACAATTTTGTGACCCAAGGGCTATAGCCCACCAGGCTCCTCTGTCCATGGACGTTCTCCAGAAAGAATACTGGAGTGGGTTGCCATGCCCTTCTCCAGGGGATCTTCCTGACCCAGGGATTGAACCTGTGTCTCCTGCATTGCAGGCAGATTCTTTGTCACCGAGCACCTGGGAAGCTCTATTTAAAAAGTAGAGATTGGATTATGCTTTCTAAGCTTCTTTTCATATCTGTTATTCTGGTAAATTCCTATGAAGACAAGGATTATGGGCAAAGGTTGTAGGGGTTAGGAGAGTGAATGCAACAGGAGCAGGTAAATAGGTGTTTACTACCTTTTAACATCTTATAATCAATAGTTAGTGATAAACATATGTATGTAGAGTTGATTAAACATAAAATATATTCTTTGAGATTCACTGATATCAAAAGTAACTTTTAATGTGTTATGGAAATAGAAAAATATGAAGGGGAAAATTACGAGTATACTACATATATGAGCTTCCCCATTGGCTCAGCGGTAAAGAATCTGCCTGCCAGTGCAGGAGACACAGGAAATTCGAGTTCAATATCTGGGTTAGGAAGATCCCCTGCAGAAGGAAATGGCAACCCACTCCAGTATATGGCGTGGGAAATTCCATGGACAGAGGAGCCTGATGGGCTACAGTCCATGGGATTGCAAAAAAGTCAGACACCACTTAGTGACTAAACCACCAACAGAACAACATAATATATATATAATTCTATTATCCTAATAGGATGCTGCTAGGGACAATTATACAATATACAAAGATTATGTGATTTATAACAGTATAATAATTTAAAACTAACTAGAGAATTCAGAAAAATCCATAAAATAATATTCTTTGAGAAATATCAAATATCAAATCCTCCCTGAAAGAGCCTCAATAAATTCTACTCCCTTCTTCCCCATTTTGCAAGGCAGTTGTTTATATATCAAGATATATTCTATTTTGTGAAGTTGTCTCAATAGCTTGACTTTGGCTCTTAACTTGGGATCTGTAGACTTGCTTCCCAGAGTCTATTAGCTTTGGAGTTAATATAAAGTTTTTCAGGGGAAGATGTTCATAGCCTCTGTTGATGGTCATGGAATTATAGTCGGCCTTTAGCAATATAGGTTTGAATTGCATGTGTCCATATATTTGTGAATTATTTTATTCAATGAATGCACTACACGGTCTGTGGTTGGTTCAATCAGGAGATGTGAAACTGGTAATAGAGTACCAATTGTAAAGTTATACCCAGATTTTTGACTGGGCAGGGGTTGGTGCCCCTCACTCCCACATTGTTCAAGGGTCAGCTGTAATTAGAACCCTTCTCTGAATGTGGTGCAGGCAACTTAATACACTGGTGCCCTGCTCGTTGAACTCTATAAGGTAATTGTGGATTTTATGTTTGAGCAGAAGAAAGTGAAGCAGGAGTTGAAACAGTTAAGAGAGCATGAAAGCTATAAAACCAAAGCTCATTTTGAAATTCTAAAAAGCTTAGAAAATGAAATCTATTTACATGACCTAAAAGCGGATGCTTTGCTCCTGGAAAATAAAAGATTGAAAAAGGTAAGTTCAAGAGCACTTTACTTTGTACAATGGTCATGGTTGATTTCCGTATCTGTACTAGTTGTGAAAGAAAAGGAGAGAATAACTCTTGAAACTTTCTAAGTGAAACTTAAAGTACACAGAGTTCAGTTCAGTTCAGTTCACAGAGAGAAGTGCCCAAATCATACACAGCTTAATGAACACACTGAATAGCCAACACCTAGATCAAGAAACAAAGCATCCATCAACAGAATCCAGATACTGTCTTCTCTGTCTTCTACGGGCCTTCTTGTCATTGACCTTCCCACAATATACTATATCATATACTATACTATCCCACAATATGTGATACTGACTTTTAACACCATAGACGAGTTCTGCCTGTTTTTGAACATTATATGTATGGAAGGATACAGTACATACTCTTTTGCCCAAAATTATGTTTCCCAGGTTCCTTATCATTGAGTGAAGTTATGGTTCATTCATCCTTAGTTCTGTATTGTATTGTACGGTTTGTATATATTGTATCCCATCGTATGACTATACTATAGTTTATACACTCTGCTGTTGATGGGGGTTTGGAGAGTTTCTAATTGGGACTACTACCATGAAAATGCTATTGCATGTATTTTGATGAACGCAGTTACATATTTCTTTTGGGTAAACAGCTCAAGTGGAATTCTAGAGCCAGAGAGGGGCATATGGGCCACCTTAGTGCACAGTGGCAGTCTCCCGAGGACATGGCACTAACTGCCACTCCCATCTATAGTGTAAGAGAGCATAGTTATTCCTGATTCTAAGAAAAACTCAGCCTTTTTCAATTCAGTCATTCTGGAGGGTGTGTAGAGGTGACCCACTGTGGTTTTAATTTGCATTTTCCTGATGATTCAGGAAATGATTCGTATGTTGTTCGCTACTTGGAGACCCTTTTTGTAAACTATCTGTTCAGCCTTGTGCCCATTTTAAAAGTTAGATTGTTTCAGATTGATTGTAGTTCTTTTTGTAGCAAAGGAATTTGCTCATCCAACCCCTAAAATGAAAGTCTAAATCTCAAAAGATTAAGTTTTGCTTATTTATACTTAAGATTTACTTACTTGAGTCTGTCACTCAGTTGTAACCCTGTAGCGTGACTTTGGGCAGTCCAACAGCACTAACACTCTAAGTGGCAATAATTATCTATCTAATATCATGTGTTCTTTGTTTTAATTAAATGACATAAGAGATATGAGTCTGCTTTGAAAAGGTGGATGTGCTCCACAGAGCCCAGGTACCATTGGCAGTAACCCACACACGTCCAACATCTTCATCCTTCTAGCCTTGAAACAACCTTGTAAGGAATTTCATCCACCTATGAAGTATTCCACAAGACTGTCTTCCTATCAAGATGATGTCAATTATTTATTGATTTAGTCGGAATTTTCATTGCTATTTTGGTAATGGTTGAGCAAATGGATGACTATGTGAAACATTGATTCTAAAAGTCCTATTTTGGATTTAAGGTCCATCTACTAGGCCCTGGATGACCCTAAGCTTTTATCTTATTCATTCATCACTCTTTGTTTTGATGATCTCATCCCTTCATTCAACAAATATTTTAAGCATCACTGAGTCCCAAATTCTAGGGAAGAAACAGTGAATACAAATATGGGTAAGACACTGTCCCAAACCCTTAGAAAGTTCACAGTCTGGCTGGGGAGACAGGTATACAAATGGATAATTACAATTTGGTTATTAGTGTGACAATCCACCCAGGGCACATATACATAGTCACCCAGAGCACGAGCATTTAATCACATGAGGTGAAGAGCTCCAGGAAAAAATCTGACCTGGTGCCATTAGCATAGAGGTAGGATTTACACCTGGGAGATAGTGAGATTCCGGGAGGATAGTTAATGAGAACAGTGAGGTGTGAACAGAGTTCAGAAGAAAAACAATTTTGAAAGAGGAAACAGTAGAAGTGGAGACCAAAAGGGGGACTAAAAGACCAAAAAGGGGACTAATAGAGAGTTACAGGAAGCCACCTGAACTAGACAAGTCTATAAACAGTGATCCATGTTCAAAGAGAGCAAGAATGATGACTTGGATTTGGCTTATGGTAGCTTTCACTTAGATTTACTACAAAACCTGCCAGCAAGCTTTGCAAAGACTGACACAGGGTCAAGGCTGCAGGAGAGCCCCTCTAGCACATTCTTATGAACAGTCCTATGGAACAGGTCCATGTCTTCTCCTAGGGCACTGGGACCATTTCTAAGACTTTTATCAGTAGTTTCTAGTGTTTGACAATTTCTCTCTTGAAACTGGGCCAATGCCTACTTTATATCCCAAAGCCTGCATTTTCAGAGTTCCCAGCCTTTAGAGTTCCTGAGCACTGGGTAGTTAGAACAGAAAGCCATGTCTCTGATATCCAAACCACTGCTGTCACTGCCACCCAACCCAATGAAACATCCAACTAGAGTGAGCAATTCCATAGGGTCTCCTGACTTGATAATTCATCTCTCTGAGGTCCTATGAATACCTCCAGTGAGGCAACATTGCTTCCTTGTAGCATATATACTGAACACACATTTTGCCAAAAGGATAATTTTTTTCCTGTGGACACAGTGCATTTAGGCAGCATACCTTTTAGTTCATTTTTGTGGCAGATTCACAATATCATGTTTATTTGGGTGAAGTTGAAATGCTTACTAGGAAGCAAGGTCCTTCATTTCCCTCACCAGAATGTTAACTTAGCAAGGGCTGTGTTTACCACTGTCACCTTTGCATCTAGAATTGTAGGACACACAGAGGAGGGATCAATAAATGTTTGCTAAGTGACTGCACGGATAATTAACCTACTATAATTAAACAGCTTAAAGCAACCACACACCTTTAATTTCCAGTATATTGCATACCTAAAGGACAACATAGAGCAATACCAAAGGGCAGAAGAAGACCTCATGAGCTCCTCAAGTGACCTGTCCTGTCAGCTGACAGATCTTCAGAGTAAGTAATGTGTCATGAGTGACCTTTTACATGTAAAAAAATAAAGGTCTGTTTTGTTTAAATCAGTGTTACTGGTTTGGTATAATAAAATGTACCCATCTTAAGTTCAATGAGTTTTGACAGAAGCACATACCACCAGAACCACTACAAGAAAGATATAGAGCATTTTCATCATTGAAAAGCATCCCTTGTGTCTCTTTATGGTTGATTTCCCAGTCTACCTCCAGTCCCTGGGAACCACTGAAGGACAGTGCCTTCTGTCCTTAAGGATTAGATATAATGGAATGATAGAACATGTACTGTTTTGTACCCGGCTCCTTTTACTCAGAAAACTTTTTAAAGATCCTTCTATGTTGTTGCATATATCATTGTTTGCTTTTTTTTATAGCTGTGTAGTGAAAGTGTGTTAGTCGCTCAGTCATGTATAACTCTTTGCAACCCTAGGGACTGTAGCCTGCCGGGCTCCTCTGTCCATGGAATTCTCCATGCAAGAATATTGGAGTGGGTTGCCATTCCCTTCACCAAGGGATCTACCTGATTCAGGGATCAAACCTGGGTCTCCTACATTGCAAGGCAGGTTCTTTACCATCTGAGCCACCAGGGAAGTGGCTGTATGCTGCTGCTGCTGCTAAGTCGCTTCAGTCGTGTCCGACTCTGTGCGACCCCATGGACGGCAGCTCATGAGGCTCCGCCATCCCTAGGATTCTCCAGGCAAGAATACTGGAGTGGGTTGCCATTTCCTTCTCCAGTGCATGAAAGGGAAAAGTGAAAGTGAAGTTGCTCAGTCGTGTCCAACTCGTAGCAACCCCATGGACTGTAGCCTACCAGGCTCCTCCATCCATGGGATTTTCTAGGCAAGAGTACTGGAGTGGGGTGCCATTGCCTTCTCCGAGTGGCTGTATAGTAGTGGTCATTTAAATGCACGTACCGTATTTTGTTTATCCCTTCACTAGCTGAGGAACATTTGGATTGTTTCCATTTGGGGGTTACTATTGGTGTTTTTGAGAATATTTATTTTAGTTTCTCTTGAGTAAATACGAAGGAGGGGAATCACTGGATTTATAAGAAATGGCCTGTTTGCCAAAGTAGTTGTACAGACTTATCATCTTACTAGCAATAGGATACTCCACATCCTCACCAGCACTTAAAATTGTCAAAACACTTAAAATTGTCGTCATTTTAACCATTTACTCACTATGAAATGGCATTTCCTCTTGATTAAGATTTTCTGTTGACTAAGGTTGTTAAGTATCTTCTCATGTGCTTTTTGGCTACTTACATATCATTTTTTATGTTGTGTTGTTGACAAATTATTTGTTACAACATAACAAACATTACAGATTACTTTGCTCACAAATTGTCAGTTTGATTAGAACTTGGAGGAAGCAACTCCTGCCTGTTCTGCCTGACATCAGCTGGGGCAACTTGTTGGCTGAGGGGTAATTCAGCAGCTGGGGACTGGAATCATCTGAAGACCCTCTCACTCATGTGTCTGGTGTCGATGCTGGCTCTCAGCTGAATTCATGGGAGACTGTTAACCAGAACACCTCTATGTGGCCTCTCCATACATGTAGCTGCTTGACCTGTTATGTTTCAAAAACTAACATTCCAAGAAAACAAAGTTGAAGTTCATGGCATTGTGACTTGACCTTGAAAGTCAATGCCATATGTCTTTCCAAATCTTTTGCCGGTTGCTTTGTGTTCTTTGTGTTTCTTATTGAGTTAAAATATTTCTATAGTCTGGAAATGAGTCCTTTTTTAGTTTAAGGCTTGACTTTTCATTTTCTTAATGGTGCCCTAGAAAGAAGTTTAAAATTTTCTTTTGAACAAAGTCTGCCCTATCTAGTTTGTCTTTTTAGCATTTGTATCTTTTGTGTCCTTTTTTGCCTAAGCCTAGTTCTCAGGGTTTTTCCTATGTTTTCTCTATAGTTTTTTAGTTCAGTTCAGTTTAGTCACTCAGGCGTGTCCAACTCTTGGCAACCCCATGGACTGCAGCAGCCAGGCTTCCCTGTCCATCACCAACTAGTTTTTTAGCTTTAATGTCTAGATCCCTGGTTCAAGTTAACTCTTTCATATGTTGTGAGGTAAGGGTTGAAATACAATGGTTTTCTCTTATGCATAGTCAGTTGTTCAGCAACAACTGAACTTTTAGCATTTTTGAAAAGACTTTCCTTTTAGCATTGTATTACTCAATGACTTTTTTTAAAAATCAGTTTTATGAATCTGTTCCTTTATTCTAAGTATCTGAATTTATACCAACATCACATTGTCCTGATTGCTATAGTTTCATATTCAATCTGGAAATCGTGTAATGCAAGTTCTTCTCATTTGTGCTTCTCTGTTAGAATCATTTAGGCTATTTTAGATATTTTGATTTCCATATGAGCTTTAGAATTAGCTTATGAATCTACACACACACGTACCCCTGCTGGGATCTTAATTGAGTTTGTGTTGAATCTGTAAATCAATCTGAGGAGAATTTACATCTTAACAAAGTGAAGATTTCCAAGAATACAGTATATACCTCCATTTATTTAGAACTTACTTACTTTTTCTCAGCAAGATTTCACAGCTGTTAGTATTGTTTCAGAGGTCCTCAAGACCATCCTCAGTTCCAGTGATTAGCTGGAAGGATTCATAGGACTCAGACATTGTTATACTTGATGGATATTGTCTGTAACAATGAAGGATACTAAGTAAAATCAGCGAAGGGAAAAGGGCCTGGTGGAAACTAGGTGCAAGCTTGCAGGTGACCTCTCCCAGCGGAGTTACATCCTAGTGGGATGCATTGAATTCCCCCAGCAATGGTGTGTGACACATGCAAACTGGTGCCAGGCAGCAGAGCTCACAGGGTTGGGCGTCCAGGGTATTTATTGGAAGGGGTCAGTCGCATGGGCGTGCAGTGCCATCGTGAATGACCTCAGCGACTCAAGCAGCTACCGAGATGCTCAGGTGGTGTTTCTCCTTCACGAGGTTAGTGTGGTAAATTGCACTGATTGATTTTGGAATGTCAAACCAATCTTCCACTCCTGAGGTCAGATCCACTTATTCAAAAGCTGTTACTGTTTTCATATATTGCTGGATTTGATTTGTTAATCTTTGAACAGATTTCTGTGTCTGTGTGCAAGCCTGCCTTGCTCAGCTTGCACCCCGCTAAGAGAGCCCAGCGACCGGAGGGCTCACATTTCTCTCCCTTCTTTCAGGTGGCACCGTTCTGTGTTGCCCATTCTCCAGTATCTGAAAACTGGATATTGCAGCACATTTATTTGTTTTATATATTTACTCCCATTTTCTCCTTTTTTACAGTGGGAGGGCAAGTGTTAGTCTGACATTTCAGAAGTAGAAACTTATAGATAAAAATGAGTTTTAAGAAACAAATAGCATTACTTTAATAAAATGTTCAAATTATTTCAGTAACCTTTGCATTTTAAAAATCTTCAATTTAGCACAATATTCGGATTTGTGGGCTGAATTTTGGACTATACTTAAGGTGAGCTTTTTTGTGTTGCCTTCATAAGTATCATATTTCTAAGATAACTACCTACCTAATAAGTGTGTGTGTAAGGACAGAAGACAGAGCTCATGTGATCATCACATCCTAAAATGTGTTCTTTGTGCTATTAGAAAACAAATCTCAACTGAATCAGCTTTAAAGATTTTATTGGCTTTGTGCAACACCTCACAAATCAGGCAGCATTTTAGCTAGCAGACAGGAAGAAGCTGTGGGGAGCTGTACAAAATGAAAGACTTCTATAGGCAGAGGGAGCAAGAACAAGGAAGTCATTCCAGGCAAAAATGGCAGGTTCCATATTGCAAGGCCACTTCCCTTTCAGAGATGGCAGGGATCGACCAGGCAGATTATCTAGTTAGTGCTGATCAGGTAATTCCTGATGGACTGGTTAAGATTCCATTTCTGAGAGAACTGAAACTAATTCAGTCTCTTAGTTTGGTGACGTGGGATTTAATGTAAGTGACTCCATTTTGGGCCTGTTGTCTTATTCTTAAGAATATAAAATGTCATTATGAAACCTTAATCCTTTGGGAAGCTATCTTCCCACTCTACCACTTCAGCTAAAGTGGGAATGTGGGAATGACATTTTTATTTCCAAGCATAAACGGAAGACAGATTATTTTAGGACAAATTTGTCAGTTCTAAACTCTGTCTTTCCTCCACATTTTACCAGATATGCACCATCTCCATCTCTCCCTGCTTTAGAAGCAGGTAGACTAGAGTATAAATCCTGGTTCTGCTACTTTCTAAGTAACTAAAGATTACCTGTGATCCTTGTTTAACTCTTAAACAGAGGCTAAGAGAAGTGCTAGTAATGCCTTTTTTAGATAAAGCTACTGAGACTCAGACAATTGAAGTGACTTGCCCAAGACCAGACTGTAGCCCTCCAGGCTCCTCTGTCCATGGAATTCTCCAGGCAAGAATATGGAGTGGGTGGCCATTCCCTTCTCCAGGAGATCTTCCCAACCCATGGACTGAACTCAGGTCTTCTGCATTGCAGGCAAATTATTTACCATGTGAGCCACCAGGGAAGCCCACTGATGCACTTTCGGGGATTTAAAGCTCAGATCTCCCTGATTGCAAAGTTCTAAGCTGCAAGCCACACTGAATCTCCTCGGCAGTTCTGTGGTGCTCCTAAGATGAGCTGGCTTTATTATGCCACCGCTCTCACCACCACTGCTACACTACCCAGTTAAAAGTTTGAGTTTAGTGAGCATTCTATTAAATCTCATTTATTAATCCACTTTTCTAACATCCCTTACAGAACTTTGTGAATTTTCTGTGTACAGACACTTACTTTATACAACTAGTTCCAATATTGTATATGTATTTTTGTCTTGTGCATGACTCACTTGTACAAGATATTTTTATTTATTTTGTTGCTATTTATATTCACATACCCCCAAATGCTATTTTTTTAAGGAACTGGTAGAAAGTGGTAATGAGACCTTGAGAGAAATAAAAAATCTGATAGACAAGCTATGTGAAAGAGATGAAAAAATTGAGCAAATCAGTATTTGCCTTCAATCAAACCTTGAAGAGATGCGTAGTCTTATGGAACAGGAATCGGAGACAGACTTTCTCAGTAAGTAACATCTCAAGAACTTTCTGCTATTTTACTGTCACTGGTGACATCAAAAATAGCCCCTCAAAAGAATGCCAACCAATAATTTAGTTATCCCCAATAATCTATTCCCAATAATATCATATATGTTCACTGAATGTTGATTCTCATTTGTGGGATTGAATATGGCAGTGTAGCAGTGTTGGGCAAGCCTCCCTTTCATCTTAGTGAGTCTCCTAAATAACTGAATCTCAACTTCTTTCTGATTTTTAAAACTATTCCTCTCCCCAAATCTTTTTAAACTCTTTTACACGCTTTCTTGACTTCTTAAAATATTGAACATCATTTTGTCTTTTCTTTCTGAGCTGAGTTTAGCATTAGAAACAGGAACTGTTGCCTTCTCTGAAAGTCTAATGATGCTTTCTGGGGCTTCTGAGATGTTAACACATTGATTATAACACAACTGACTCAAGAGCAAGCAACCCAGTCTTTTCAGAGGAAGATCAACCTTCATTCTCAGTCCCTACTCTAGAGTCATGTTAGACACCAGGGCGACAGAACTCTGTCCATACCAGGACTGCAGTGAGAAGCAGAGGTGAATCCTTGACCAGTACAGCCCAGAGATCCCAGGGCTGGAATCCCCTGAAAAGGTGGGATGGTGGAGGTAGAGGGCGCTGTCAGAAGGAAGCTGAATAGAGCATAGGGGAGAGATGGAGAGGTGAAATGAAAATGGTATCATCTGACAAGTGTACAGACCTATTAGAGGTTATTAAGATTTAAGAGCATCATCATTAGATAATCCATACTAAAGGTGAGTTGTAAAAAATAAAATAAGTGAAATAAAAGTAAAATGAAAGAAAGTGACACAATTAAAAACATCTAGATATTTGGTAAAAACCAGTGTTCTGAGGGTGTTGCTTGACAAAAGAAATAATGTTTTAGCAGCCACTAAGGAATTTTGTGGGTGAATCTTCTTATCAGCCAAAAAGCTGTGTTTGTCATCATGTTCCACCTTGATGATACTTATTATGTGTGCATGCTCAGTGGCTTCAGTCATGTCAGACTCTTTGTGATCCTATGGACTGAAGCCTGCCAGGCTTGCTCTGTCTGTGGGATTTCTCAGGCAAGAATACTAGAGCAGGTTGCCATTTCCTCCTCCAGGGGATCTTCCTGACCCAGGGACTGAACCCGCGTCTGCTGCACTGCAGGCAGATTCTTTACCCCTGAGCCACGAGGGAAGACCCTATACTTATTATATCTGATTGCACAAAGGGTCTTTGTACATCTTGCTTAACTCTGTGTTTTCTTTGTTAGCTCAGGCCATCCCTAGTAACCGTAGATCAAGTAGACTTTTAAGAGCTAAATAGTTTCTTCAACTGCACTGTTTTCACATAAGAAAATCTTCCCTTTTTGTCTGAAACTTGATGGAATCTTTACATTGGAGCAAATTTGAATGTACGATATTGAAAAGCTAAACCCACTGAAAAACTAATACCATATTCCCCTTTTCTTGTATTTTGAGAACTGATAACCTATTGAAAGTGGAGGATTGCAGCATGGAAATAATGGAAGGCCCCTCAAATGAGGACAAGCTCAGGCATAAAGCTTGGTAGAACAAGGGAGTCAGAGTCACCATCACTTGTTTTTGGCAGAGATTCAGAGGCAGGCAGGGGAGTGGGAGAGGTTTAGTGTTGGGGGTGGGGAAAAGGAGAGCTTCAGGTGTGTTCTGACTGGAGGTTGTTGGCATGGGAAAGCTGGCAACAGGCTGATTAGAAGCTGGATAGCCTATGTGATAGATTAGTGAGCATATCTGGCTCTTCTCTGGTTGGTCCTGAGTTAGAAGAAGGGTTATAAAGGAGGGAAGTTGGCAGTCATTGATCAAATTATGACTATTCTGGGCTAATTGCATATATGGTCAATTCATGGGTCTATTGTCATGTATGGTCTGGCCATTGTCAGTTTGTATATTCCATTTTTCAGCATGGATTTTAATTTTTACTTCCATTTCAATTTAAGATATCGTGTCCAGAAGAGAGTAATATTAATAGTTGCTTTGTGTGAAAATCAACCCAAATAAAATATAAATAATGGGCTTCCTTGGTGGCTTAGCTGGTAAAGACCCTGCCTGCCAGGGCAGGAGATGCAAGAGACCTGGGTTCAATCCCTGGGTGGAAAGATCCCCTAGAGAAGGAAATGACAACCCACTCCAGTATTCTTGCCTGGAAAATTCCCTAGACAGAAGAGCCTTGCAGGCTACAGTCCATGAGGTCACTGAGTCGGACGCAACTGCACTCACACGCACAATGGGTCAATCCAACATATGGCATTCATTTTTATATCATCAAAATGGTACAATCATTTAATTAAAATTTAAGTTCATTTGATAGGCAATCAGTATACATGACTCTTAAGCTGTGCTTACTCTAGGCAACTGGAACAAGTTCCAGTTAATATTAATTGTGAAATATTGCAAGTATGAAAAGCATAAAAGTCACACACACATATACACACCATCAGGCAAAAATTTTAACATTTTTGCCATGCTATGATATTCCCACCACACAGAACAAGAACATAATTGTTGTTGTTCAGTTGCTCAGTTGTGTCTGACTCTGCGACCCCAGGGACTGCAGCATGCCAGGCTTCCCTGTCCACCACCAACTCCCGGAGCTTGCCCAAACTCATGTTAATCAAGTTGGTGATGCCACCCAATGATCTCATCCTCTTTCATCCCCTTCTTCTTTTTCCTCCAGTCTTTCCCAGCATCAGGGTCTTTTCCAATGAGTCAGTTCCTCGCATCAGGTGGTCAAAGTATTGGAGTTTCAGCTTCAACATCAGTCCTTCCAATGAATATTCAGGACTGTTTTCCTTTAGGATGGACTGGTTCAATCTTCTTGCAGTCCAAGGGACTCTCAAGAGTCTTCTCCAACACCATAGTTCAAAAGCATCAATTCTTCGGCACTCAACTTTCTTTATGGTCCAACTCTCACATCCATACATGACTACTGGAAAAATTTAGTTATCTTTAAAAATTTCTGTCTGATATTTCACACATCATTATATGTATTTATAGTATATACATAAACTGGGGAACATGATACAAACTCTAGAGAGTTTGGAGAGCACTTGCCTCAGTTTCCGATGATCACAGTTTTTGCTCAGGTTGTTATGGTCTGATGAAAACTTTAGAGAAATCGAAGCTTGGAGGCTTTTAATTTTAAACTCTTCCCCTATTCTCAGTTGCTGCCTGTTTTCCTAGATATCAACAATGTTGTGGAGATTCCTGAGCAAGACTTATTGTCTACAACAAGGGTCACTAAACTACAACCAAGGGGCCAAACCTGCTTCCCTCGTATATTTGTAGGGCTCACAGCTAGGAATGGTTTTTGTATTTTCAAATGGTTAGAAAAAGTCAAAAGGATAATATTGGCCAGTACCAGATTCAATAACTTTAGATATGCAGATGACACCACCCTTTGGCAGAAAGTGAAGAAGAACTAAACAGCCTTTTGATGAAAGTGAAAGAGGAGAGTGAAAAACCTGGCTTAAAACTCAACATTCAAAAAACTAAGATCATACCATTTGGTCCCATCACTTCATGACATATAGATGAGGAAACAGTGGAAACAGTGACGAACTTTATTTTCTTAGGTTCCAAAATCACTGCAGATGGTGACTGCAGCCATGAAATTAAAAGACGCTTGCTCCTTGGAAGAAAAGTTATGACCAACCTAGACAGCATATTAAAAAGCAGAGACATTGCTTTGCCAACAAAGGTCTGTCTAGTCAAAGCTATGGTTTCCCCAGTAGTCATGTATGGATGTGAGAGTTGGACCATGGCTGATTCATGTCAATGTATGGCAAAAACCATTACAGTATTGTAATTAGCCTCCAATTAAAATAAAATGTTTTTTTTAAAAAAAGAAGAAGGCTGAGCACCTAAGAACTGATGCTTTCAAATTGTGGTGCTGGTGAAGAGTCTTGAGAGTTCCTTGGACAGCAAGGAGATCAAACCTGTCAATCCTAAAGGAAATCAACCCTAAATATTCATTGAAAGGAGTGAAGCTGAAGCTGAAGCTCCAATACTTTGGCCACCTGATGCAAAGAGCCGACTCATTGGAAAAGACCCTGATGCTGGGAAAGATAGAAGGCAGGAGGAGAAGGAGATTACAGAGAATGAGATGGTTGGATGGCATCACTGACTCGATGGACATGAGTTTGAGCAAGCTCCGAGAGTTGGTGATGGACAGGGAAGCCTGGTGTGCTACAGTCCAAGGGTGTCGCAAAGAGTCGGACATGACTGAATGACTGAACAACAACACCAACTAGAAAATTATATGAAATTCAAATTTCTATATGTGGAGATAAAGTTTGATTCAATCCCAGCCATGCTCATACATTCACACATTACATTTGGCTGCTTTTGTGCTACAACAACAGACACTGTGACAGGGACCCCATGACTCACCCCACCTAAAGTATTCACTGCTTAGGCAAACAGTAGATAAACAGTAGATGTTGGCCAAACTCGGTAAAGTACCTTTTCCTTTGATGACTCATGGAGTGAGTGCGCTTTCTTGGCAACAAGACAAACCCTAAGGATCATATCCACTGAGACAAATAAGAGAATAAGGGATGTGGTGATTTTGTTCTAGACCATGCAGTGATGAACAAGCTCTGTTATGTGATGCCTATTCTGGAAAAATTAAAATGTTCTCCTTTTGTGGTTGGAAATGAAAAGAATATCACTAAATTTTATGAGAAAATAAAATAAAAATAAAAAATATATTTCTACTGAATATATTTTCAGTCAATAGATTTTTGATTGGAGGAATTTCAGTGTAAAAAAGCCAGTACTGTTTGCAACCACTGAAATATTCCTAATTGGGCATACTGCTACTTGAAATTCCTCCTGTTTTTAGGGTTTCATCCACATTTCACTATTAACTCTAAACTGAATTGCACAAATATTTACTGAAGCCTATTCTGTGCCAGGTACCATGTTAGGCTCTAGGGTTATAGTGGTCAATGAAAACAGACATAATCCCCACTAAATGGAACTCATAATCTAGCACAAAAGTCTGCAAGTGTTAAAGGGCCATAGTATTTTTGTCTTTGTCACCCATGAGGTCTCTGTAGCATCTACTCGGGTCTGCCATCATTAGCAGAATTGTGCTGTGCCTGCAGTTTTCCGACCCCTGACACAGTGGGAGAACCAAGAATTTATTAAGCAAATGTGTGTAAAGTCTCATGTCGTAGGGATTTTACAGGTGGGGCATGAGAACCATGAGAGAACCTGAGAGGGAGAGAGACTTGACCTGGTTAAGGAATTGGGAGAGAGGTCTCTAGAGAACCGGAAATGGAGGTGACATGTAAAGGAGGATCTCTGGATTCTCCGACTCCGCTTGTTTCTGCTCCTGGAGGACTGGTACCACATGGGCTTTGGAGGAAGGTCACCTGCGATCAAATTTCAACTCTGCTTCTTACACATTATTTAACCTCCACTCTTTAGTTGCTCCAAGTGGCTCAGTGGTAAAAAGAATCCACCTGCAATGCAGGAGACGCAGGTTTGATCCCTAGATAAGGAAGATCTGGAGAAGGAAATGGCAACCCACTTCAGCATTCTTGCCTGGGAAATCCCATGCACAGAGGAGCCTGGCAGGCTATATATAGTCCATGGGGTCTGAAAGATTTGGACACAACTTAGCTTAGTGACTAAACAACTTTAGTTGCCCTGGTTGTTAAATATGGATGCTAACAGGTGTAATAAATGATGCCTCAGACACAAATTACGCACTGATATTCCTGAAGTCTTCTTACCTCCTGAGGAGATAATAGGCCCCTTGAATTACTCTGAGCTACCAGCTCTTGGATATTTCGTATCGAACGGCTTCTGTCACTGGTTGACTTTTAGAGCAGCCTTGATCTCTTCCAGCTTAACAGCCCTCTCCTGCACCCTCTTCTGGACACAGTGTATCACTGCAGCCCTGCAGGGTCTGGTGTGCTCCTACAGTCCCTGCGCTAGCTCTATTAGCATACTGAATACCTTTGAGCCTGGCACTAGACCGCGCCTACAAGCTTCGTTGCTCAGCTATGTCCCACTCTTTGCGCCCCTATGGACTGTAGCCTGCCAGGCTCCTCTGTCCATGGGATTCTCCAGGCAAGAATACTGGAGTGGGTTGCCATGCCCTGCTCCAGAAGATCTTCCCAACCCAGGGATGGAACCCCTGTCTTCTGCGTTGGTAGGCAGATTCTTTTACCACTGAACCACCTGGGAAACCCACTAGAGCATGTGGCTAGTTACTAAATTGAACACGATTCAGTCCCTCAACCTCAAAGCATATACTTTGTGAGAAACAGACAAGTGAAGAGATGATTATAGACTACAGTGGATTCTTCCAAGTCAGTAGCAATGGAGGGTAAAGAGGCACCTCTGTTCTTTGGGGTGTTGAGAGTACATGGGATGTCTTCCTGAAGGAGCAGTAGACGTAGACTAGCCAGGGAACAGTAATGATGTGGCTGAGTAGAGATCTGCTGGAGGTACTGGTTGGCAAGCATGAGGGATAGGCTTGGCAGAATGTGAAATGCCAGACTTCATTCTGAAAATTAAAATCATTACTTTTTGCTTTAATAGTCTTTCTTATAAAGATAAATAATTTTTGGTATATAGCAAACCTAATTAACCTGCAAAGATTATTTTTAAAAAAGTATTAGAAATAATTTTGTTTTAAAATTCCAAAAATCCCTGAGTATTATACCATATAGTATAATTTAGATAACAGATAAACAATTTGTGTACTAATCAAATATCTTAACTTGATATGTGCTCTACAGAAGACTTTTAGGCCAAGAGATATTTTGAGAAAGATAAAAAAATTTGTGTAGCTTTCTGTTAATCTTTTTGTGATGGTGATCAAAAGGACTTGATATAATTATCTGTATTTTGATCTCTTAGTTCCGGAAAAGAACCTGGTTATTGAAGCAGAATCAAATTTTCAGTAAGAAATACTTAAAAATGTAATTCACTTAGAAATTTTTTAAAGCTCTCTTGGAAAAATTAAGATCTGAGCTAGGAAGAGTTTAGATCTTAGTTTTCAAACATTAGAGTCACCTAGGGGAAGTTTTAAAATTTCCTCTGCTCAGCCAGACCAATTCACCACGAGTCTCTGGGGTGAGACCCACGAGTATTTTTAGAATTCTCTCTAGCTGGCTCCATTGTGCAGCCAAGTATGGAAAACCATCAGTTTTAGACAAATATATTAACAGTGTAATTGTTAAATTTATCAACTGACTCAAATTAAGAAAATTTTAGCTTTTAAATTACCTGTCCAGTGATTAGCAAATTACCATATACTGCAGCAGTGAGATCTAAGACAAAATTGTGTATTTTCAATAACTTATAACAAATTATTTAGTAACATGAGCAACCACAGCCGCTATAAATTGTCCTAGTCTCGTTCTTAAGGAACCAAGTTAAAAATGCAAATATGTATTAAGTATTTCTGAAATTTTTGCATTTGAGGACTTGTATTACTTGCATTTCTCCTTTTGCATGCACATTTTTCTGCTAGAAGAGGACATTGGAGGGGAAGATAATTATTAAAATGATTCCAAATGTAGTGAGACAAAAAGATAGCCCTGGTAATCAGTTGCATGATCCTCCAGCATCACCCCCACCCCTCCATGCCCCACCCCCTGCTCATTATACTATCGTCCAATTTAGGATTCTTGGGGCAATTTAAAGTTGTAACTAACTAAACTTATATGTAGAATTTTTAATTTGATTTATTCCTATAGAAAAGAAACAGAGTCCTGTTAAAGTAATCCACTTCCCAGCAGTTGAATGTACTATGAAAAAAACATCAACGAAGAAAAGCTAACAAAATACTGGATGCAACTGCCGTGAATTCAAAAGGTACAAAACTACAGAAAAAGTGAGTGCACGTTCTTTCATATTTTACAACTGTCAATGGGCGTCTTAAAAGTTTGAGATTTAACAACTCTCACCAAGGAGCAGAATCAGGCAATAACCTTCTAATTGGTACAAACAGATAAACTAGGTCAAATTATTAAGTGCAAAAATCTTATTTTGCTTCCATGGTTGCAACCATGAGTCTCCTGAAGGCTTTAGAGAATAAAAATCACAGCACACATTACCAACCAACCAACCACAGGAAAACCATTGGCTTCCGAGGTGGTGCTAGTGGTAAAGAACCCGTCTGCCAACGCAGTAGACTAAGAGACACCGATTCGATCCTTGGGTTGGGAAGATCCCCTGGAGAAGGAAATGGAAGCCCACTCCAGTATTCTTGCCTGGAGAATCCCATGGACAGAGGAGCCTGGCAGGGTTACACTAAATGGGACACGACTGAAGTGACTTAGCACAGGAAAACTACACACTGTATATACTCTGTATTTTGTTAAACCTAAGAAGCCATCAATTGAGATGTCACAATGTGACAAAAATTATGTCTTGAGATTTATAAAATATGGTATGTGTATTTATCCTTCAAAAATGAGATAAATGAAATTTGCTCTTCAAAAATGAGGAAGTATGTAAATATTCATGTTTATTCATTTAGGAAAGAGACATAATTACTTAACATTTTGAATTATTTCTACAACTAGTGTGGCAAATACAATTAATGCCAGACATTTGAGGTTTCTTTGTAGTTAAGCTTTTTATTATTGTTTTCTTTACAGGAACAGGAATAACCTGAGGATATCTTCAACCAAACTACCTAAAAACAAAAGACCTGTTATATAAATTATGCTCTATTTTTGTAATAGATCAAAATACTGTATTGGTGAAAATAAATAGATAACAAAAACAACATACTGTATTTCTATGTTTGCTATCAGACCCCCAAAATATGCTTGACTTTATAATTCAGTATATTTGAAAAACAAAGTGAAACACAATAGGCATGCACAATTATGCCAATGTTAAGGATTTCAGATTATACTTGTTAATAGTTTTTCTCAATAAAAATAGGAGCATCACACATTGCTAGGTACACAGAAACATGATTTTGCTCTAAAGAACAGCTAAATTGTTGCAAGAGGTAAGTGCTTCCTAATAGGCCTCCAGTGGAATATAACGGAGTGCTGTAAGTGTACAGTGCGTTATACTACATAATGGAGAATTATGGTATTTTGCATTTTCCTTGAAACCATAAATTCTGTTAAGTTGAAAAAAGAAAACAAACAACAAACTCCTCAAAACATCAGATGTAATGACAATCATATTCCCTTTTATGACAGAAGAGTATTAATACATTTTTTTATTTTACTTTTTTTTTTTAATTAAGAACACTTCTTAGGTTTTTTTTGGCATTTTACATTCAGTGTCCATTGGCTCCTTCTGAGAGTATCCGCGAAGGCTCGGTAAATTTTGCAGTGAACAAGTAAAAAAGGGCTGGTGTGGGTACCAGTGCCAAAAGGGGTAAATCTTGCTCGAGTTTATCCACTCTGGAAATGGAGATGATCCCATAGGCATGGAGTAGCCAGTGGCTGAAGAGAACAATGAGTCTTTTCTTTCTGACCAGAAGATCATAGCAGTTCTATACAATTTTGTAAAACAGAGAGATACAGATTATTGGGCTGAATCAGCTAGATAATTTATTAATTTTAATTTGAAATATATTATTTTCACACAAAATCATAACCTCAGAAGGGACATAGGAAATCACCCAGTCTTGCTACTATACTTTACAGATGAGGAAACTCAGGCTTCCTACGTTCAGCACGCAGTGGCCGTGACAAGACAGGAGACCACGTTTCTAGGTTCTGGTCTACACCCCCATTCGACCCTGGAAACACTACGGCTGCTTCTGAAAAATCTGAACTGGAAGGGAACTCCACATTTCGTGCCTTCTTCCTGCCCTGATCCACAGCATCTGAGTCTACAGATGGGAAGCAGGCGGTATATACACCCAATTCCTAGCATTCCTCGAGTCAGCTGCCTGGATACTTAGATGGGAGCAGAAATGACAGGTAACTAGTCTGATTTCCCTTTAACCTTTAATATCACTCTGTAATATACAGAAATTGGAAGGACCAAATTATTATAAAAGTAATATCTAAATGTGCTAATAAACACACTAATTTGCAACTGGCTAGTTAACCTTCCCTCATTAAATGGCTCATCAGCTTGGTTCTACGTAAAATAAAGAATTTATGTTTCCCTTAAAATACTGTTAACAAGGTTCAACATTTCAATAATCAAATATTTTCTATGTGGATAAATGATGTAAAATGATTTTTTTCCTCTAACATGCTGTAGAGTTAAGCCTGACTAATTTCCCAAGCAAATACAGTCTAGGATACAACTTTATAAACTGATGAGCCAAAAGGTACTGAGTGACCCTGTTTAGCCAAGGATTACTAAAGCAATCAGCTGTAACATATCATATCATATATGCTACTGTCCTATTCAATAGTCAAATCTATTAAAAAAAAAAAAAAAAAAGCAAACTTTTTAACAAAAGAAAAAGGACATCCTACCTCTATTTCAGAAGCCGACATGTACACAGCCAGAGTAACCAAAGATAATACTAATATAATGTATGGAAAGGCATAGTCTGAAAGACAAACATTGGTATTATGCTGAAAATTAAAATTTCTGAATAAATCATCAAAAAATTCAAACAGTATAATTCTTTTCCTAGACAAAAAACTTCTCAACCAATCCTGTGAGAGATGGAAGCCCTAATGCTCTAAGACAGGGGTCAGCAAACTTTTTCTGTAAAGAGCCAGCCAGATAGTGGCTTTGTGGGCCATGCAGTCTCTGTCTCAGTCAACTAACTTCCACAGTTGCAGTGGGCAAGCAGCCAGGTCATATGTAATGAATGGATGTGTCTGTGCTCAGTAAAATTAACTTTATAAGTTTGTAAGTTATGACATTTTGTAAGTTATTCAGACAATAAAATTCAAATTTTATCTAATTGTCACATGTCAAGAAATACTACTACTCTTTTGATCTTTCCCCCCCAACAATTAAAAGATGTAAAACTATCCTTGGCCCAGCTTTGAAGACCCCTGCCTTAAGGCTTCCACTGATGTAAATTAACTTCTCTCCTATGCGTACTAGCTATGTATCAAACTTGGGAGAACTGGGAAACTAATCACTCAATTTTTGGTGTTTTGTGGTCCAGTTGAGAAAGGCTATTATATATAAGGGTAATTCAGCTTTAATTAAAAGGTCATATGTCAATAAACCTCAAAGGCTAAATGGATCATTCAGTGCTCTTAATGACAAACTTCTAGTCATTTCTACTTCAAATATAGTACAGTAAAATAATACTTTAAGTAAAATTTTTACTTGAAAATATCACTTTCCTTTTAAAATGTTTTAAATGTATACAGCTCACTAAAACAAATGGACAAATTGAAAAAAAATCTTGAATTATTTTTATGCAATTATTTTAAAACAACTTTAGTTACTATTAGGTTGGTGCAAAAGTAATTGCAGTTTTGCATTGTTGAACTTTGCTGTTTGATATTGGAATACCTTCTTAAATAAATGTAGTTATGTTATAGATCATTTTAATGTGCATTTCTCATTTTTTCTTGCTAATGACTTATTACTTGCTGTGTATTTTGTATTTAGTTTATTTATGGAAATGATGTCAGACAAAAAGCAAATTCAAGCGATTTTCTTATTTGAGTTCAAAATGGGTCATAAAGCAGTGGAGACAACTCGCAACATCAACAATGTATCTGGCCCAGGAACAGCTAACAAACATACAGTGCAGTGGTCAGTTCAAGTTTTGCTAAGGAGACGAGAGTCTTGAAGAGGAGGAGCATAGTGGCCAGCCCTCGGAAGTTGACAACAACGATTGAGAGCCATCATCAAAGCTGATCCTCTTGTACATATGTGAGAAGTTGCCTAAGAACTCAATGCCAACCATTCTATGGCTATTTCACATTTGAAACAAACTGGAAAGGTGAAAAAGCTTGATAAGTGGGTGCCTCGTGGGCTGACTGCAAATCAAAAAAATCATCATTTTGAAGTGTTGTCTTCTTTTATCCTACACAACAACAACAAACCATTTTTCGATCAGATTGTGACATGCAATGAAAAGTGGATTTTATACAACAACCTGTGACAATCAGCTCAGTGGCTGGACCAAGAAGCAGCTCCAAAGCACTTCCCAAAGCCAAACTTGCACCAAAAAAAGGTCATGGTCACTGTTTGGTGGTCTGATGCCCATCTGATTCATTACACTTTCTGAATCCTGGTGAAACCATTACATCTGAGAAGCATGCTCAGCAAATTGATGAGATGCACCGAAAACTGCAATGTCTGCAGCTGGTATTGGTCAATATAATGGGCCCAGTTCTTCGTGACAATGCCTGACCACAGGTCTCACAACCAGTGCTTCAAAAGTTTAATGAATTGGGCTATAAAGTTTTGCCTCATCCACCATATTTACCTGACCTCTCACCAACCACTTCAGGCATCTCGAGAACTTTTTGCAGAGAAAATGCTTTCCAAGAGTTGTTGAGTCCCAAAGCATGGATTTTTATGCTACAGAAATAAACAAACCTATTTCTTCTTGGAAAAAATGTGTTGAATGTAATGGTTCCTATTTTGATTAATAAAGATGTGTCTGAGCCTAGTTATAATGATTTAAAATTCATGGTCCATACAGGTTTTAAACCTTTACTGAAGCATAATTTACATTTCATAAAGTTCACCCATCTTAAATATATAATTCGATGTTGTATGACCATCACCAAAATCCAATTTCAGAATATTTCCATCCCCAAAAGATCCTTTGGTGCCTATTTGCAGTACTCATTCCCATCTCCAACCCCAGGTATTCACAAAAAAAAATAAAATAAAATAAAATAAAATTCATGGTCCAAAACTGCAATTACTTTTGTACCAAACTAATAAAACTATTAATTACTCTGTAGCACAGTAGAACCCATTTGGAACATTGTCAGAAACTCTGAATTATCTATACAAGCCTGATTCCAACTTACTAAATAAATGACTTGTTTGACATTAGAACCTTTTATTGCCTAATCAGGTCCTAACCAACCATTCAAAAAAATCCCAATTAACTTATAAATAGTGCAACAATGTTACTAATGATACAAATTTAAGACCTAGTAGTAAAAAGGATAAAGAGGAAATTTCCAACATGGTTCAAACTTTTGGGGAGCAGAGGGAGGTTCTGGGCTCAAAGCAGAATTTATAATTGTTCTTATTCTAGGGTTGAAGACAATGTAAGATTTTAAGCAACTAGGTCTGAGGGTAGTGCCTAAAAACCTGCATTTTAGTTCTGCAGGTGGTTCAGAGGCAGATCACGCTTCAAAATGGGCTTCAATAATACTTCCAAGCAAGTAAAAGTTTGTCCCTGACATCTTCCTAATTACTCCCAGTGTCTCTTTCCCTAGACCCTGGTATCCTGAGCTGTCAGAAGCCTCTTGCTGCTCTACTTTGCCCAAGCTTGCTATATTCTCCTGTCGTGGACTAAATGTTTGTGTCCCCCAAAATTCTTATGTTGAGATCCTAACCCTCAGTGTGGTGGTATAAGTAGGTAGAGGGCCTTTGGGATGATTAGGTCATGTGTGTGAAGCTCTCAAAAATGGGATTAGTGCTCTTATAAAAAAGACCTCAGAAAAATCTCCCCTTTTCTGCCATGTGAGGACTCTGAAAGAAGACAGCCATTGATGAACTGAGAAGCAAGTTCTCATCAGACTCCAGATCTGCTGGTGCCTTGCTCTTGGACCTCACAGTCTCCAGAACTGCAAGAAGTAAGTCACTGTTGTTTGTAAGCCACCCAGTCTATGGTATTGTTTTATAGCAGCCTGAACTAGGACACCCCTACAAACCAAAAATTATCTCTTTCTCAACATCATAAAATTGAGTTATGATAGCCTCTATGACTAATCTCAGCAGACTGCATAAGTTTATAGTTAGTACAAATAAACACTAACTCCTTGATCCTCCCTTGATGAATGTGCTCTGGGTGGAGGCTTGTTAACAACATTATCTAAAGATGTTCAGTGTGGGAAAAGGCATTTTTCAATATAGGCAGCTACAACATAGGAAGCAATGCTATCTGGCAGTCTCCTTAGGTTAACTTCCCAACCTCTCCCTGCTTTCCACGACTTTCCTCTTTCCCCCATTTCACAACCAAGAGGTTCTCTGCAGTAGAAGCAGCTGCTTTCCAGGACACAGGGATCTGAGAGCTGACGATTCTTAAATCTTTAGAGCCTAGTCAGCTCTCCCAGGTTTGTTCAGTATAAATAACTACCTGTGCTCTTTTGGATCTTCCATGAATACCAACCTATTTGCTTCTTCTAACATTCATTATTCATGCAATCACTAGTTACTAAGTTAGCAATTTCCTTTACTGTATTCTCCTCCCAATCCCTCAACCCCTGTATTAGTTTCCTAGTTTAGTTAACTCTGTCTTGGAAATTGTTCTTCATTCCTGGTGTTTCTCTGCTAGGTCACACAGTCAGGCTTGGTTTATGGCAGTAATCTCTTAACTGATGCCCCAGGTTCTCTTCCCAGCCAATCCATCTTCCACACTGCTACCAAGTTATCTTTCTTCAGTGCAAATCTAGTCATGTTACTCTTCCTCCTGACATCCTTTTAAGAGCAGGTCCCAAGAATAGCAACTTCAAATGCTTACAGAGGTCAGTTAGGAGAATAAAATTATAGGTTTTCAAACACCATGCAGGCCAAAGGAAACAATATATCTGTCAAATCAGAATATGAGGGTTAAAAGACCCCTACCTAGCCTCCAATTTCCTCTTCCCTTGGCCTTACCCTCAGCTCCACCCTCACTTCGAACCAAATTCATTACTAAGCTATAGTACTTGCACAATGATGTCATCTTGCCCAATTCCTTCAAGTCAGAAGCTTGTCCTCTGCACCCTGGCAAGCTCCATATACAGACGGCATCTAACATCCTTGCAATGTTCAAAGTCACACGTTCAAAAAGTACCACTCTATGTTCTCAGCTACTTGGTATAGCTTTCCTAGTAGTATATGAGCTCTTTAACACCAACTTTCATTCTTCTTTTGAGTCACAGACCAGTCTAAATGGTTGTTGAATACATGAATGAATGGCTATATTAAAATAAAAAAATATATTGAGGATTTTTCACTGTTCTAAAAGTTTTTTTGATAAAGAAACTTAGAAAACTAAGACCTAACTTGATGGTAAACATCATATGATATCAAGAGTTATTTCCATTTGTTATATGTAAACACCAGTTTTTGTGTTATTTACACTCAGATTTTAAAAACCTTCCTATGAGGTTGTGAGCTTCAAATACAAAATATTTTCTAAACAAGTTAGTTTTGATTAAGAATGATATGTTTTAGCAAAAATATATAGTATGGCTTATTTTAAAGGATAAAAACAAAAACAAAACTACTTTAAAGAACAAGGTCCAATATTATACTCAGAGAAAATATTGTTTATCATATATAATAAATATATTTCATTGACGTTACCCATCAAACTTACATAAAAGGCCTCCACCAACTGCCTGAAGCACGGTTAAAATTGGGAAGAAGTAAAGTGCAGCATAAATACTTTTAAATCGATCAGACTTCCCTAACCCACAGGCAATCTTTTTTACCAGAAGAGGTCGGAGCAGCATCATTAATACCAAGCAGAATGCATAATAGATAAATACAATGGTGTATCTAGAAAATAAAATAGAAAATTGTTACATCAAAAATGTTTTAAAATGTCCTTTTATCATTGATCATTTTAAAATCAAAGATCCTGAAAAAGGTTTAAAAAGTCTACCCATCAAATAGTCAGACTGGTAAAGGCTTGGCCAAAAAGACTCTCATATATTGCTGTAAACAGCATGCTGGTTCCCTTCTGGTAGGCAGTTTGAAAATGTGTATCAAAAATTGTAAAATGTTTATATCTTTAATCCAGAAAGTTTACTTACAGAAATTAATCAAAGGGAAACAATCAGATATACACAAAAATCCAATGAACAAGCATTTTTACTGAATCACATGATAAAGAAAACTCAGGAAAAAAATATTCAACAATAGGAAAGTAGTTAAGTTTTAGAATATATTTTTGCTGGACTACTATGCAGACATTAAAAATCCAATTATGAAAGAAACGTTAACAACAAAACTGTGCCTCATACATTAAATGACAACAGATTATAAATGGCATGTGCATAATATAACTTTAACACTCTTTTAAAAAATACATACATACATACAGAAATGCAACTGGAAAGAGATTTTTAGCAGTGATCACCTTAAGAAATGGATTTATAGATTATTTTATCTGGGGTATGCTTTTTCTGTTTTCCAAATGTCCTATAATGTAATTTTTAAAAATCACAAAAAAATTGTAAAAAGACAGTCTCTCTCTGTATCAGCAGATTATAGTTTCTAGCTCTTTATGTTGAATAATGGAATTTCTGTACATATATTTCTAACTTCCTTTTCATGAGGATTTAAAATTATTTTTACTGTCTTACACGCAAACCCTCTCCTGCACAGAGGAAAGTCAAGGGAAGCACAAGAGTTGTCCCAAATTACTGACCACGTGCCTGTTCACACAGCTCAGTGATCCAGGATCCCTGTGCTCTCATGATGCTTTCAGGTCCAGCCCTGTACTGTACTGCATTATTTCAAGCCTGACCTCTTGGATGATGAGTTTTTTTCTCTTGTTAGGCCTCCTCCTACCAACATCAAAACAAAGTAAAACCTGTCTATTCCTGCAGCTTGTGGTTCCTTAAGAGCTCCAAAAAGACTATTATTTTAATCAGTTTATATGTATAAATTATATGTCTGGCTGTCTCTCTCTATATATAATTTTATATATATAAGGAATAAATAATTTACAGGACTTAAAAGGTAGGCAAGCAGTTAGAAAAGATTCTAATATCTCTATATCTGGATCTTATTTTTAGATCCCATTTTTTGAAAATTATCTTTTTACATACGTGCATTTTTTTTTGGACACTTAGTACTACTAAGACTTGCACAAAAAGGTCTGTTTTGTTCAGCATATTACATAATGGTAAATTTCTATAATTATGAGAATATAAGTACCAGACTCTTCTATTGTCCCTTTACTGAGAAAAACACATCAAAATGAACACCAACAATTCACACGAATTCTAAAAATGCAGTCTGGGATAATATTATACAAAATCTGATTAATGTGATATTTTTAAAATAAAACATTCTGGTGAAAGTTACATTTATTTGGGGGGGGAAGAAAGAACATTAACCTAAGTACTCTAATAATAATGCCAGCTACTTGGAAGTGCTTCCTATATGTAAGGCACACTTATTTAATCCTCAAAGTCACCTTACAGAGTATCATTCTTCCCATTTTTACCAATGGGAAGGTCGAGGTTACAAGAGGTTCTTAACATGTTCAAATTAACAGCTAACAGGCTTGGGACTCAAACTCCACAGCCTGTATTATTTCCTATAAGTCAGATATTGCTTCTCTGTTGTATATCAAAAAGGTTTTCCTTATAATTCCTTTTTTAAGAAACATAGTTTACTTTAGAAGTGCTTAGATACTTCAACATCCACACTAAAATACTTTCACTTCTATTATACGAAGATGTACTTCTATTTCCTCTTATCAGACTATCACTTTAGAAAAGAAAATAATTTATGTTTATCTCCCCTAGTGCCTAGGAGCCATTTCACAAGGCTCAATCTGCTGAAATGAATGAAATCTACAATCACGATTTTAAAAAAAAGATCTTAATAAATACTTACAATGGGTAGACAGCTTCATGAGTACAGTGCACTGTGGTAACGTAATCTGGACTTGGATTGTAAAGCATGGTGTACCAATCAGAAAGCATCAATACTCGACATGAACGGATATAAAGCACACCAACTGGCTCACTCACAAGTAAGGTGATGATAGCTGCCATAGTGCATTCAAACAATGCAGTAATGTGCTGGAAAAGGGCACTGGAACTGATAAAACAAAGGAAGGACAATAACCAGAGAATTCTCAGCATGTAACTGGCTTTTAACAAAACCTGTATACACTTCAAAATATGGATTCTAAAAAGAAGTTGTAACTTATAAATCCTGAAACAAAAAAATCTTCTAAATAGGTTAAGAAAAGCCAAGAACATACAAAAACTACTTGGGAAGAATTTAACCTTGTTTACTAAAAAGGGATAAATACTTATCCCAGATAACAATGTGCCTGTATTGTCTAAATGTGTTCAGTTCAGTTCAGTCGCTCAGTCGTGTCCGACTCTTTGCGACCCCATGAATTGCAGCACGCCAGGCCTCTCTGTCCATCACCAACTCCCGGAGTCTACCCAAACCCATGTCCATCGAGTCGGTGATGCCATCCAGCCATCTCATCCTCTGTCGTCCCCTTCTCCTCCTGCCCCCAATCCTACCCAGCATTAGGGTCTTTTCCAATGAGTCAGCTCGTCGCATGAGGTGGCCAAAGTATTGGAGTTTCAGCTTCAACATCAGTCCTTCCAATGAACGCCCAGGATTGATCTCTTTTAGGATGGATTGACTGGATCTCCTTGCACTCCAAGGGACTCTCAAGAGTCTTCCCCAACACCACAGTTCAAAAGCATCAATTCTGCGGTGCTCAGCTTTCTTCACCATCCAACTCTCACATCCATACATGACCACTAGAAAAACCATAGCCTTGACTAGACGGACTTTTGTTGGCAAAGTAATGTCTCTGCTTTTAAATATGCTATCTAGGTTGGCCATAACCTTCCTTCCAAGGAGTAAGCGTCTTTTAATTTCATGGCTGCAATCACCATCAGCAGTGATTCTGGAGCCCAAAAAATAAACTCTGACACTGTCTCCACTGTTTCCCCATCTATTTGCCATGAAGTGATGGGACCAGATGCCATGATCTTAGTTTTCTGAACGTTGAGCTTTAAGCCAACTTTTTCACTCTCCTCTTTCACTTTCATCAAGAGGCTCTTTAGTTCTTCTTCGTTTTCTGCCATAAGGGTGGTGTCATCTGCATATCTGAGGTTATTGATATTTCTCCCGGCAATCTTGATTCCAGCTTGTGTTTCTTCCAGCCCAGCGTTTCTCATGATGTACTCTGCATATAAGTTAAATAAGCAGGGTGACAATATACAGCCTTGACGTACTCCTTTTCCTATTTGGAACCAGTCTGTTGTTCCATGTCCAGTTCTAACTGTTGCTTTCTGACCTGCATACAGGTTTCTCAAGAGACAGGTCACATGGTCTGGTATTCCCATCTCTTTCAGAATTTTCCACAGTTTGTTGTGATCCCCACAGTCAAAGGCTTTGGCATAGTCAATAAAGCAGAAATAGATGTTTTTCTGGAACTCTCTTGCTTTTTCGATGATCCAGCGGATATTGGCAATTTGATCTCTGTTTCCTCTGTCTTTTCTAAAACCAGCTTGAACATCTGGAAGTTCACGGTTCACGTATTGCTGAAGCCTGGCTTGGAGAATTTTGAGCATTACTTTACTATCGTGTGAGATGAGTGCAATTGTGTGGTAGTTTGAGCATTCTTTGGCATTGCCTTTCTTTGGGATTGGAACGAAAACTGACCTTTTCCAGTCCTGTGGCCACTGCTGAGTTTTCCAAATTTGCTGGCATATCGAGTGCAGCACTTTCACAGCATCACCTTTGAGGATGTGAAATAGCTCAACTGGAATTCCATCACCTCCACTAGCTTTGTTCATAGTGATGCTTTCTAAGGCCCACTTGACTTCACATTCCAGGATGTCTGGCTCTAGGTGAGTGACCACACCATCGTGATTATCTGGGTCGTGAAGATCTTTTTTGTACAGTTCTTCTGTGTATTCTTGCCACCTCTTCTTAATATCTTCTGCTTCTGTTAGGTCTATACCATTTCTGTCCTTTATCGAGCCTATCGTTGCATGAAATGTTCCTTTGGTATCTCTAATTTTCTTGAAGAGTCTAAATGTGTAGAAGAGCAGAAATTGGATCTACTTTTATATTCAATATCTCTCCAAACTATTAAAGATGTCTTAAAAGTTATCTATGCATCATTTTAAATTATTTGAAACATTAAAAGTACATAAAAGATTATATGTAATATACATTAGTTAAAAATATAATAAACATTGTAAGCTCACCACCTAACCTAATAACTAGAACATTAACAACTTATATCTACGTGTTCCTCCCCATTCCATATTCCTGTCTCTCCCCTAGAAATAACCATTATATTAAATTGCGTTTATCAGTTTTGCTAAACAGTTTTTATTCCAACTGTATTTATACTTCAAAATCACTATTTAGTTTTGCTTATTTTTCAACATGATAAAGAGATATATCCTTTCTCAGATTTTTTTTTTCCACTCAGAATTACATCTCTAAGATTCATTTATAGCCCTGCTTATAGCTGAAGTTCAGTCATGTTCATTGCTGTATAATATTCTACTTGTGATCTTTCTGTTATTTATCTATCCTGCTTTGTTAGTAAAATATGTTGCAAATGTCTTCCTATCAGTTTATGGGTTGAATTGTCATTTTTCTTTGTGATGTCTTTTTATGAACAAATGTTCTGAATTTTAATATAGTTGGCTTTATCAAATTTTAAATTTCTGGTTACCAGATTCTCACTCTAAGAAAAATATTATCTTGTATTTTCTTCTAAAAGTTTTAAGGTTTTGCTTTTCATGTTTCAATCTTTAATACATTTAGAAGAGATTTCTGTATATAAGTTAAAAGAGATTTCTGTGTTTAAATGAGAATATAACTTTAGCGTTTACCATTTGAATATCCAACTGTCCAGGAGCAGCATTTTATTGAAGAGTTAACTCTTTTCCCCTCATTAAGCTGCCATGCCACCTCTGCCGTAAAAAGTTCCCTATATAACTAGTCTGTTTTTCGGTTCTCTGTTTCATTCCTGGGGTTCATTTATCTATCCCTGAGACAACAGAACGACAGTAATTTCCTGATATTACACATATTCTTCTACTTTTTCAGTGGTTTTGGTCACTCTTGGGCCTTTGAACTTCCATATAAATTATAGAACTAGCTTGTCAAGTTCCACTGTATAAATCCAATGTAGTTTAGCTACCTTGGTCTTGGCTACCTCACAGAATTGTGATTTTATAAATGAAATATAGGGAGGTAACTGATTTTGGTATACTTACAGCCAGCCTCTTAAAATCTCATCATTTATAATATCTCGTCTGTAGATGCTTTTGAGTTTTCTACTTGAACAATGTTTTAGTTATCTACCACTGCACAGCAAACTACCCTAAAACTTAATGGCTTAAAGCAACCACCACTGATTATATCTCACTATTCTGTGGTTTGATTGGGCTCAACTGAAATAATGAAAAGCAAGTTCACAGAATTCTTCCTAGGAGTCAAAACACATTCCAAGCAGAATAAATAGAAAGAAATCCATACCAATACACATTATACTTAAGCTTCGGAACACCAAAGATAAAAGAGCTGCTGGTGAGCAGCACCCGTGTGCTGACAGCTGACAGCCAGCACCTATTCCACCATATGAGTTACTCGCTTTGCACACCACAGCCTAGCCCAGCCTCGAGATGAGTGCATCCCAACTCAACATCCTGTGGAACAGAAAGAAAGGACTACCCAGTTGCTGTTGGCAATTAGCTTTAGGCAACCTGCTTTGGCTCCAGCTCAGGGTGGGTTTGCTTGTTTTCTGAAAGAGAAGAGTTCTCAAAGGTCCACCCCACCCCACCCCACCCCCATTCCTGTGAGACCAGCAATGTCTTCAATAGCATGTCTCTTTCAGACTTTAGGTATTCCATGCAAGAAGATCACCGAAGCTCCTAATGATCCCATAGGTGTTCTAAGCCGTTTTACACAGATGAAGACCAAGTACGTAAGTAAATGTATACACTTTCATATTATAGAACCCAATCTTTTGCTTCTTTATAGAATTCATATTTTTGGAGGCAAAATCCAAACCTTATCGATTCTTCACATGACTTTAGTAACGTTCTTACTGGCTTTCTACTCATCATACTCTCTTTCAATCCATCTTCAGTCAACTATGTAATCTTTTACGAAATGGAATCTGCCTCTAAAACTCCCCTTATTAATCTACTTCAGTGAGTCCCATTTACCTTTCAGGAAAAATACCTCCTCCCAGCCTTATCTCCCATACTACCTGCCCTTAGAAAACTACTTGTTTCCTCACTGCTTCACTCATCCCGGCATGTTCCATGCTCCACCTCAAAACACATGTCACCTACCTGGCAAATGGTGTATCCTTTAAAATCAGATCTGGGCTTATTCCCAGGTCCTAGGAATATTTCCTAAGACTCTCCCAGCCCCAGCTTTCTTTATATCTTGGTCTTATTTAGTCCCTGTTTCTCACAGCACCCTCAGCTCTCATTTCTTGGTTATACTGTGCTCTCTCTTGGCTCTAGATTTTTGTACATGTTTTTCCTGCTGATAAACTCTCCCTTCAATCTCTCTCAAAAAAGACTCATTTTTCAAAGTTCAGCTTAAAATCAGTTTTTTCTCCTGTGACATCACCCTATTCCCTCTTTAAGCTAGCCTTACTACTATGTACATACCTCTACCAGAGACCCTCACATACACTGTGATGGTTTGTTTACCTCATCCACTGGACTGTGAGCATCCACACTTTAGTCATCTCTGAATCCCACAACCTAGTATAGCACCTGGCACACTGCAAACATCCCTAAAGATTGTTGCATGAATACACTTGGAAAACAAATTACAAAAGAAGCACAGCTTCTGGCTTCATTACATAAAAATACGCATTTTCTGCCTATGTCTGCCCTGGCCTCAAAGAAAAACAAATTTAATACTAAACTCTGGGAAAAGCAAACAGGCCAGAAAGGGAAGTTTTGATTAGTGTCTAGCCTATGTTTTTGAACTGTGGTGCTGGAGAAGACTCTTCAGAGTCCCTTGGACAGCAAGGAGATCAAACCAGTCAATCCTAAAGGAAATCAGTCCTGAATATTCATTGGAAGGACTGATGCTGAAGCTGAAGCTCCAATACTTTGGCCAGCTGATGCGAAGAACTGATTCACTAGAAAAGACCCTGATGCTGGGAAAGATTGAAGGCAGGAAGAGAAGTGGATGACAGATGATGAGATGGTTGGATGGCATCACCAACTCAATGGACATGAGTTTGAGCAAGCTGTGGGAGTTGGTGATGGACAGGGAAGCCTGGTGTGCTGCAATCCATGGGTTCGCAAAAGAATCAGACATGAATGAGTGACTGAACTGAACTATACATTCTCAGTGGGCACTAGGACTCCCAAGGAGATAAGAATTGATCCTTGAGTATAAAATAATACTACACTTCTTATATGTAAAAGACATATATACACACACTATATAAATCAATAAACAGTGTATCTGTGATACTAAAATTTCATGAGGTAGGTAAAATTAGGGGGAAAAAGTATCTTAAAAAGCTCTTTAAGCAGGAAAGGATGAAAAAGTTTGAGAAACATGAGTCTAGCCTAAGACAGGTAGGCCCCTGCTTCCTTGATTCTAAGTGCAATGTCTCAGGAAAACATAAGAGATGGTCCTTGTATTTCTTTCTACCAACTTCTTAGGCAAAACATAGTTATGCAAACTCCTTTTTAAGCCCACCTCCTTTCTAGGCACTGATCATATCTCTGCTTTATCCCCAAGCCAAAGCTTTACCTTCTGCTCTAAAATTCTCTCAAACCATATCTGATGTTTTAGTTCAAATGTATTTGGTGAGGTACATTCATTAACCCCACCTCTTCTCCACTCTAAGCTATAAAGTTCCAAATGAGCAATTTTACTTTAGCTCCATTAATCGCATTTCTTTTCTCACCCTCATCTCTCATCATTCTACAACAGAAACTAAAAGCAGGATGAAAGCTGCTTTAAAAAAATTTAATGGCTTCTTTTCTGAAAAATAATGAATGCTTTTCCAATGTAAATAGTCAATGTGGACTTATCTGGTAGGCCCAGAAAAGTACTGATTCTACTTCTATCTGACCATCCTCTCCACTTCTGTTCCTATCACTGGAGTCTAGCCATCACTACTTTTTGGACAACAGCTTTCTAATATATCTCACCTCTAATCTGCCCTCCACAGAAGTTATCTTCTTAAAACATATACCCAAGATACTCTTTTTCCAAACAAAACCTTCACCAATAAATCATTCATTGGCAAATACCTAGTATCTATCATGTGCCAGCAACTGTGCTGGTTTCTGGCGATTGCACAGATAACAATGGCGACGACCACTGCCCTCATGGAGCCTATAATCAGGGGTGGGAGAGAACATGAAATGAGGAGACAAACAGAACTACAAACTGTGTTGAGTCCTAAATACAAAGCAACAACAACAAAATAACAGTGCTTTTAAAAAAGAAAACTAATGAGGACGGACCTACTTTAGATTGGGTCAGTGAAGGCTTCTCTAAGTAGACATAATTTAAACTGAGATTGGAAGGGGTACAAAGCTGCTAGGTAAAAAGTTGCAGGGAGAAGAGAGTATTTCAGGCAGAGAAGAGTTTGGGGAAAGGGATAGGACCTAAAGCTGGAAAGATGCTGAGATGTTCAGAGGAACCAACAGTCAGGATGGCTGAAATGTACTACGGTAGAATTGGTTCCTCATTCCCAGTGGAGTAAGGTTCACATCATTACCAAGAACTTTCACATTCTTCCCTCAACCCCTTTCTCACCTTCCTTTTTATTACCTTTCTCTCATATGCTATCCACACTTTGAACACCCAACTACTCCCATTCCCACCCATAAGAGATGATGTTTTACACTTCTATGCCAGTGTTTACACTGTTGCCTCTGCCTGAAATGTTCCTTTTTTGATGTGTTTCAGGTGACACCAGACACAATTTTTTCTCTTCCATTCTCTGTGACTCCAGACCATTTTGTTTATAAAGCTTTCATATACTTTTTGATTCTATATTTTCAAGACTGATTTGTATTATAATCAGTTGTGTACGTATTTGTCTTCTCTATAAGATTAGGGCTATCAACCACATCAATTATTTTTGTATCTCTTCCCCTGATCTTCTAAACATCAAACACAATGCTCAGTAAGTTTTTGTGGATTTTAGTATGAGTTTTCATAATTAAGTTGCAGCTGTAACACTTTAACTACATTATACTAGATTACTAGTATTAAACTGCAAAGTATTTGTTTTAGAACAATAAACAGTTTGTAATCACAGCCAATTCTTTGCAAAAAACCAATAAAGATAATTAAGAAATAAAAGTAAAATAAAATATTCCTCCAGCTTCACTCAAGAGTAAAACAAAGGACATTTCCCTTAATATTTACTGACGCATGCTCTAGCACTGTTTTCTTGCCACAGTCAAAAGTAGTAAGAAGATAAAAGAAAAACAAGCTTGCCACTTGTAAAATAACAGAGGTATAATTACTTGCTAAGGTCTTCTAAATGACAACTATTCCAACATCAGTGCATTCAGATACATTTAGAGAAAGTGCTAACCTCTTTTTCCCGGAGTACCATTCAATGAAGAACCAATGTAAAACAAGAGGAAGCATAGCCATAAAGCCAAGATACAGCCAATCATAAAGTTCTGGAGACTCCGTGCAAGGCTGACAGTATTTCTGTGCATTTGTTCTCTGTCCTCTTGGACACACCTACAATATATAAGAACAGTATTTTATGTACAGATATTATTTTAGAACATTAACACCCTCCCAAAATTGTTCACTAAGACATCACATTTCAGTTTAAACATCTGTTTACATGCGCACTTTTAAAGATAAAAGAGAAAACATAAATAAAATAAAAAAGTCTAAATTGTATTTGTTATACCTGCATTATACTCTTTCTACTAAGTTACTAAAATATTTGACTAAGTTACATGAAAAACCTAGTTATTAACACCACATAAAAACCACAGAGAAATGCTCTGGAGTTGTATTGTTAAATTTTGTCCAAGTCACTTTTCAATATTAATAAAAAGTAATTAGAAATTATTAAATTATCCATTAAAAAATACTTAGTAACTGTGACTGTCACAAAGATGTATTATAATAGACAATCAATATGACAACACAAATAAGAACTTTATTAATGCCTCCATATTCTTTTTTAAGTTGAAATACACTGAAGAAAAAAGTTATTCTACATGTCCCAATATTTCAGAAGCAAACAGATTTTACAAATAAAATAACATACAAAGTTAAGACTTACCCCACATTCTCCATATATTTCAGTTGAGCCATTTTTAAATAACAGGGTCTTCCCACAGTAAAGTCCAAGGCATGCTGGTTGAATATCGACAGCTTTTTAAAAACAAATGCCAGTATAGTAACATCTTTTGTGATTATAAAAAATTAGGTAATAATAGCTGAAACAGTTGGCAGAAATTATCTCAACACAAGTTTCAACGAAAAAAATATGTATTAGATAAAAGTCTTGATGCATGTATTTAGTTTTCCTTTTACACTGTGACACTACTGAAGGTTACATGGAACCTTGTGGCTAATACTGTTCCTTAAGATGAAGGTCTTCATCCAGCAGGGCAGACTCTGACCAGGACTCAAAGCCTAGCCTGGTATGTCTCCAGTGGCTCCAGCCAGTCCCTCACCTTGATTGGATGGTCTAGACATTTGAATTTCCCCCTTTTTTTAAAAAAAAAAAACAAAAAACTAGAGGCTTAATAGAGGAACTATACTTTTTATTTTGCCCCAAAAGAATATTAAATCATGCCTTAAAACACATGAAAATTATTATCACCTCCTTCATGAGAACACATTTTAATATCAGAAAAGCAGAAAGGACATAATTTCAGAATAGAAGGCCTTTACAGTAAATAAACTCACTTTATAAGAAGTTATAAAGTAACTAGTAAGTTATCCTAACTTTGGTCATTTTTGTAGAGGACAGGTGAAAATTCCATCAAGGCTGTCACTGGGCCTCTGACCAGTACTTAGGAAGCACTGCCTTAGAATCAACCCTCTGATCTTAAGCCTTAGACAACATACAAAGCAGCTCTTTTTAACCAAAAAACTCAGGGCCTACAGATTGTCTTTGACCTCACCTACAGGGAAAAGTTATCATCAAAGGAATTTTTTTCATCAGTGACATCTGATTCCCTTCAATCACTGATTTATTCATTCATGCATTAAATGTAATTCCACTGGTGGGGGACCTGGATAGATCCACAGGGGAACATGACAGAGGCCCTAGCTTCAAAGAACCTACAGCCTACTGTGGAATAAGTCCTGGTCAAATGTGAATTTGGGAAATTATGCAATTTTTCTTGAAAAATCATTTCCCAAATTCTTCATGAATTCACAATCTAGAGACTGCCTGATCCATAATACTTTCTTCTTTCAAATTCGAGTAGACTTTTTTCTTTCTCCTTGTGCTGTTGAGAAAAATAGAAATAGCAGACTAAAACGCCTCAAGTTTACTATTTTCACCTTTGTCAAATTTCTGACTTAAAAAAAAAAAACCCACAGCCTTCTTTACATTGGCATTTAAAAAATTTTTTCACTATCGCAGTTGCTTCTTTTCATTTATTATTTATGTATTTATATTTATTTATTATTTTTGGCTGCCCTGGGTCTTCGCTGCGGCTCTCTGGCTGGCAGCGAGCTTCTTCCTTGTTGAGGCCTCTCCTTGCGGAGCACTAGGCTCTAGAGTGCTGGCTCAGTAGTTGTGGTGCAGGGGCTTAGTTGCTCTGGGGCATGTAGGGTCTTCTCAGACCAGGGACTGAGCCCCAGTGCCCTAAATTGGCTGGCAGATTCTTAACTACTGGACCACCAGGAAAGTCTAACACTTATTTTTAAATCAATTGTAATCACAAACTAATAGACCAAAGCGAGTTGTTTCAGATTTTTTGAGAAGGCAGAAGTTAAAAATTGGAAACTTCTTCAATACCAATTTTGCATCTAACAGTTGCTTAATAAATACATCTGACTGTAAATAATCTACAATTTCTCAAAATCCAAGACCTGAAAATCAGCAATGATAAACTGAAAGCAAAAGCTTGTTGTTTAGTCGCTCAGTAGTGTCCGACTGTTTTGCGACCCCAAGGACTGTAACCTGCCAGGCTCCCCTGTCCGTGGGATCGCCCAGGCAAGAATACTGGAGTGGGTTGCCATTTCCTTCTCCAATAAGCCAAAGCTTATTGTCCACTTAAAAAAAAAAAAAAAAAAAACAACCCCAGCTCCCACTGTCCTCTCACTTTCCCCTTTTATTTCCTATAGTAAAGGAGATCTGAATTTTTAACTGTTTTGCAACCATCATGGTCCTTTGGGAACGGCCCCCAAAACTTAACATTTGATGCTGAAGCAAGACACAACAGTAAGCAGCATTAATTTCTGTTTCCTTTACTGTTTTCCTGCACTTAACGCCTGCGGTTTAAATTGTCAAGTTAACCCTCAGGAATGTTAAACAAAGGGACTGAAAAAAGGAGTTGAGGTGACATTTTGAATAAACAACAAAGGCCTGGCCTTTCCCGCGTACGCAGCCGGCCTTCTCTTTGCAGTCGGTTCCCCAGTTCCAGTTTGCCTGGAGCAGTGACTATCCCCATCCCACCTCGGTCCGGCCAAAAGCGCGTGGCAACAAAGGACAAGGACTCGCCGCTATACGGAAATCACCCGCTGGAGCCAAGCGTAGCGTAGAAGCAGGGACTAAGATAAACGCTTCCCAGGACCTCGACGACCACTCACCCATCAGCAGCTTGTAGGTTTCCTTGGAGAGACTCGGAGATTAGCCGACCAAGCCAGCGCGCCCGGACATCCGGGCCGAAGCGCCCTCAATGGCTCCGCCTCCTGGTAACCCTGGCGACCGCCCCGAAGCCCCGCCCCTCCTCGCGCTTCCCGGTCTCGGCTCGGAGGCCCCGCCCCCGGAGGCGGTGACACGGCCTGCCTTTCTAGCGTGGAGGGCGCGGCTGGGTTCGCAGTGTGAAGCGCCCTTCGGCGTGGCGGTAGAGCTCTCTCCTGGAGACAGACTATGGCGGGCGCGCTGACTGTGCCCCGGCTGCCTCCACACGACCCGGGGACGCCGGCGCTGTCGGTGGTGGACATGCACACAGGCGGCGAGCCCCTGCGCATTGTGCTGGCGGGGTGTCCGGAGGTGGTCGGCCCCACGCTGCTGGCCAAGCGGCGCTACATGCGCCAGCACCTTGACCATGTGCGGCGACGGCTCATGTTCGAACCCCGGGGGCACCGGGACATGTACGGAGCCGTGCTGGTGCCGAGCGAGCTGCCCGACGCGCACCTGGGCGTCCTGTTCCTGAACAACGAGGGCTACAGCTCAATGTGCGGCCACGCGGTGCTGGCGCTGGGCCGCTTCGCGCTCGACTTCGGGCTGGTGCCGGCGCCCCCGGCCGACGCCCGAGAGGCCCTCGTCAACATCCATTGCCCGTGCGGGCTGGTGGCCGCCTTCGTGGAGTGCGAGGGCGGCCGCAGTCGCGGCCCGGTGCGCTTCCACAGTGTCCCGGCCTTTGTGCTGGCCACAGGTAACCGGCGGGACCCTTCTGGCCCTGCAGCCCGGGACCCAACTAGTTACACTAACTGTCTCTCTGGGCTGGAGCTCACGAGCGCAACTAACCCACCCCGCAAGCTTTTACAATCAATCAGAAGGTAATTCTAAATCCCTGCAAGTGTATGTCAGCATTTTAGCCTTGTGAATTTGTGTGGTGCATGCAATTTGATTGAGGCTTCTCTAGTGGCTCAGCAGTAGAGAATCCACCTGCCAATGCGGGAGACAGGAGGCTGGGTTGGGAAGATCCCCTGGAGAAGGTAATGGCAGCTCACGCCGGTGTTCTTCTCTGGGAAATCCCATGGACAGAGGAGCCTGGCAGGCTGCAGTCCTTGGAGTCGCAAAGAGTGGGGCACGACTTAGCCACTCAACAACAATACTCAAATTGATTATCTTGCAGAAGTATCTGTCTGTGGTTTGGGGAGAGCCTTGAGGAGTACAGAGTTCCGTGTTTCCCTTACTCAATGCTTCGTTCCCCTCTCTCAGGCATTCCTGAAGATTTCACAGTTGGATAAAGCAAGGTCCACTTAGGGTCAAGGAAAGTGCAAAGAGCAACCACATGCCCGGCTCCTGGATGGCTCAGAATATGCTTGCTGAGCACATTATCGCCCCCTGACAAGTTAGTAAACACAGATTGCTGGAGCTCATCTGTAAAAAGTGTCTTCCCCACTTCTTGGGGGAAGAATTAAATCTTTTCAAGAATATACAGCTGTTGCTGCTCTTTTTAAGAACGGGAAAAAGTGTCTGGGTCCAAATCCTGACTCCTCTTTAAAGCTATGCAGCCTCATTCGCTAGACGCATTCCTACTGTGTCTTCATTTTTATCTCAGTTGAGTTTTTTTGAGGATTGTGTATACGCGTATGTAAGGTACCTAGAAGTTTAAAAAATATCTTCCTACAGATAACAAAGACCGCAGAATATATCAGGTTGCTAGTTCTGTAGGAGTTCAGAGCCTTGAAAAGGTTTTGGTGGATTCTCTAGTACAGAGCCTGTATGTCATGCTAAACAATGTAATTATAATCCTTACAAAGAGGGAGATCCTTAAAAATCCTATCAGTGAAGGCTGAATTCTATCAGAGGAGGCTTTAGTAGTCTGACTAGAACTGAGCTGGGTGCTAATTTAGTCAGTACAGGTATAGGGTTATCACTCCTTTTCTTCAAAGACTTCAAGCCATGCAAATCATTCTGTTAATTTAATCTTGAGCCTCCTGGTGGATTGGGGTTCCCGATTAACCTGTTTATGAATGTTATGAATGATGCAGTGATAGCCCAGGTGTTTGAGAGTCTTAGAACAACCTCAGGCAGCTGAAACACACAAGTTGGTAAAAGAATGCCACTGGGAAAACTGATACCATTTGCCCAGAAGAAATGGTGTCACATTGGATTGGGAGGGCGCATAAGGGAGACGAGAATTTATGTTAGGGTTGCATCTTAAAAAACTTCAACTGTTAACTGGCTTGGTTACCTGACTTCCCCCTCAGGCCACGTCAGCAGTGGATTGGAAGCACTCTAGATTTTGTGGGAAATGACAGCTGGCAGCAGGATCGCCAGCTGTGTACGTCATAGTTTGGGGTTGGTTAGGGTGGGAGCAGCCAATACGACAAGCACAGTAGTTCCTGAAAGCATCCTTGTGTGACCATAAAATAATCAGTGGGCATTAATGGTCACTTTGAGTCATTAAGAAAATGAAATCCTTAAATTCTCTACTTTGAAAGTTGCTTAAAAGGCAAACTGATAGTGTTCAAGATCTTTGCTCTGCCCCTTCCCATCTCTGTAACCTTGTGGAAGGGATTCCATGCCTCAGTGTCATCTATAAAGTGAGGATAACAACAGTACCCACCTCAGAGTTGCTGAGTTCATTGCTACACCACCCAGCTAAAGTGAAAACTAATTTTCATCACTGTATTTAAGTACTAGAGCAGTATGCAGTCAATGAATGTTGAGTAAATAAATGAAATTCAGAGCAGAATATGTTCATTGGTCCTTGTAAGAGCCCTATTCCAGCTGGAAGTTAAACTTTGGGCTGTCATATTAATATTTATTACATCCCTAATCTGCCAAGCATTCCCCACACATTATTACATGGAATTCTCAAAACAATCCTCTTCGGAAGGAAACAATTTCATTTTTTACACGAGGACTCCAAAGCCACACTTAGCTTTCCCCATTCTGGCAGTCCCTCATTTCCATCTATTTCCTTAGTCTCCTCTCATTAAACCTGCTTTGCATGTTGCATCAGCATCAAGATAAAACATTTTTCTCTTTTGCTATTAAATTCCACTGGCATGTTTTACTCTTGATTATAAATTTGCTCTGACACCTTATGTGTTAAAAAGGATTCTGTGATTCTGCTCTGAAACTGATAGCTCCATGGTGTCTTTGTATGACTCACTGTGCAAACCAAGGAGTATAAGAACTATTTTACTTTTCACAACTTAATTTCTAAATTGAGACCCCTTTGCCCTGTTGGTTGACTTTGCTTCACCCTTCCATGGGCCCTTTTCTGATATATGTGTGAGCAAAGGTTTCTTAAAAGTTCCATCTTGGAGACAAGGGCCTTAAACCACTTGCATATTTAACCAGGGAAACATCTACCCCATCCACGTGGCCCCTGCCCCTGTCTCCTCCTCCCTCTTCTTGTTGCTATCTCTGCCACATCCCTTAGCCTCCTCACTGTGCTGTGGGAAAGACCACACAGGTCTGCAGTCAGAGCCTTCAGTCTCTTTTCTTGGCCTAGAGGAAATTTCTCTACTGACGAGAAGGACTGTTCTCCCTTTGGGAAACTTCTTTGCCAACAAATCTTCCCCTGATAACTTATATTTCCATGAACCACAAACAGAAAGACCTGCTTTCTCCCCTGCTGTATGCCTCCCCCGGAGACAGTGATCGTTAAGCCCATTTGACTTAGGGAGGAGAAAGAGAAGAAAATGCAAGGAAGGGTCAACACTTTTAATGTCCCAAAATATCACCAGCCCCATTCCTTTGGAAATACAAATTCAGGATTTCAAACAGCTGCAGTTCAGGTGAAATTTGGGGTATGTCACGGACTTAAAATACCCAAATAAAAACCCTGATGCAGAATGATACTGTAAAGGCCAGTGATTCTGTAATGGCTTTATTCTGGATATTTGCCTGCAGGACACTTCTTTGAGATGAAAATTTCTAGATAAATAAGTATCTGTAACTTGGATAGAAAAATGTTTTGTTGTGTTTTTTTTTCATTTTGTTTTGACGTTATAGCTGAAGAAAATCAGTTTGTGAATAGGATCCCAAATCCTCACTGTTTTAAACCATTCCCAATAGTATGAGAGGGACCTACATTTTCCTTCATAGTTTTCACACATTCATATCCCAGAGTTTCCTCTCTCTGCTTCAATGATGTTTTCTAGAAAAGATCCTTAGAATAGTTACCAAAATATGTAAGTATGATTTAGGAAAAACATGGCATTCAGATGTTCTAAAACTTATGCAAACCTCATTGAAGTTAAAAACAGAAAGATGTACTTAGCTAAAGGTCTGTTATTATTTACTTGATGCACATTCATTTTCAAAATTGATTTTTGCTGCATTCCTAAGATAGGAAAAAGTACTCTTAAATACACATGAATTTAAAATGATGTGAATTTTATTGCTGAAATACTAAAAACAAACTTATTTTCAAACACATCTCTTTTAGATCTCCTGGTGTATGTTCCTGGTCATGGAAAGGTGGTGGTGGACATTGCGTATGGTGGTGCATTTTATGCATTTGTTAGTGCTGAAAAGTTAGGACTTGATGTTTGTTCTGCAAAGACAAGGGACCTTGTGGCTGCAGCAAGTGCAGTGACAGAAGCAGTGAAGGCTCAGGTCAGTACTGATGCTGCTATCATCGCTGATAGCCTCCTCTGTGACATGAAGGAAATATAAATGACATGTCTCTACAGAAAATTAAATATCTCTACATTTAAATTACTAGTCGTACTAAGAACAGGGTGCTGGTTATAATCTTAAGCTCTAGAGCAAGACTACCTGGGTGTTGTAGATTTGCCATTTGTAACTTTTGTAACCTTGAACAAGTTACATCGCCTCCATGTGCCTCAGTCTTCCTATCTGTAAATGAAAATTATGAAATTGGTGCTTCATAGGGAGTTGTAAGAGTAAGTCAGTATGTGTAAAGGACTTAAAATAGTGCTTTCACCGTAGTAAACGTTCAACTAGTGACAACTGTTAACTTTAATAATAAGTAATAATAATATAATTTGTGGTTGTTTAAACAAATAGAAAATATATTAGATAATATTACACTTTGAAATGCGTTTGATATATGTGGTCATTCTGCAAAACTTAAAAATAATGAATGTCAAATATAGCTTACAAAATAGATTTCATTAAATCTGATCAGAATTTCTGTTATTTCGCAGAGAATATCCTAGTTAGTGAATTTTTTCTATATTGTTGAGAGGTAATAACTCCAAGTAATAACTCAAGTAACTCCAGTTTGACTTGGGAAAACTGTTGTTATAAAATCAGTTTAGATAATAAGTAATTCTAGAATATTCTTTCACTTCTAGCACAAGTCTGACATTTTACCTAATTGGGACCTATATATAAAACTCATATACATACTTGAATGTTTTAGCATATGAAAATTTAATTATCATTCTAAGTAAAAAATAGGAAAGATAGAATCTAGAATACTTCTACTAATAATTATTTAAGGCCTATTTAACATATCTGAGGCTTTAATTTAACATAATAACCTATAACTTTATAACCTAAATAGCAAAATGAAAATATATTCTATAACCCTGTTCTAAATTATCATTTTTCCAGGACTTCCAATACAAATATGTAGAATTATTTTATCATGAAACTTCTGAAACTCTGGATTTACATCTGTTTTGTGTTCCAGTAAGCAGACAGCTAATAGTTTGAGTTAACAATTTGACACAAAATAATTTGACCTTATTTTTTAATACAATCAAGAGGAAAAGGCATTGTTTTCTTAATAAAAGGAGGAATTTTGAACTTTCCATTAAAGCTAGAACGTCTCACTAAGGTGGTAAGGGGTGGACTTTGAGGGAGGAAGGGTTCTGAGGGAAATAGGAGAAGTTCTGTCAGTGATGAAGCAGGCGGTAGGTCTACTTCGTGAGCTGCTGACCACTCATACTGCTTATGCAGATTTAGGCAAAGGCCATTTGGGAGGGAAGGGGGCTAAAGTAGATGTAATATAAATTTGTCCTTATCCTTTTAACAAACATTTGCCAAGGACTTACTGTATGTCAGACGCTATGTTAGGTGCTGGAGACCAGAGGCAGAACAAACCCCACCACCTTCAAGGAACTCAGTCTAGTGGGGGAAGCATCCCCGTGTGCAGTGTGATGTACTGGTGCTATCATGGAGCGGGGCATGGGGGCTTTACGGGGATGGAAAACAAAGGTCCAATATGCAGGCCTGGGTTTAACTGGGTTATAGATGGATTCCTTGGATTTTAAGACTCTAGTCTATTCTACTGCTTTAAATGATAGGTAAGTGGTAGGGGAATGTACTAACCATCAGGATACAATGGAAGTAAGATTATAGTTATCTTGGCCAGGCTAACAGACGTTACAGAAATCCAGAAGTTAAACAACCAGACCTCCCAAGAAGAATAGGAAGCATTGCACATTTGAGCCTGACCAAGCTTTACTGCTCGTGTGACTTAGCTGCCCTGCCACTGCCTGCTTCTGTGTGTACCTACTGCTTTTTATGATATTGACTTTAGTCCTTTATAGTAAGCCTTTTTGGCCCCATCCAATTGCTTCTCTTAACCTAATAGCTTTTGCAACCTTATACTTTTTGCTTGCTCATGGCCTCTTACAGTTCTTGTGTTTATCAGTCATATTAATTTCAGCTCTAGATACTCATTGCTTGACTTTTATGCATTATCCTCTTCAAGTTCCTTAGGGTGAGGAAAGGATTGCCTTTCTCTTCCTGTTTGAGCAGCCATGGCTGGCCTGTGAATTGACTATCCTGGGGTCAATGCTGAGGTCACTGCTTCAAAGGGTGCATATGTTTGGGGGTTAAGTGTATGAAATACGGCTGTTCCTTTAGTAGAGGATATGTGCAGGATGACTTCCTTAGAAAGGGCTCAAAGTGTAAGAATCATAACTTCCAACAAAAGTATCTTTATTCATCTAGAAAAAGATAAAATTTCTAATATCAATATTTAGTGTTGTGACCCAAAAAATATTTTTTAAAATGATAAAGATGGAAAAATTATATCTAAGAGTATCCCATGTCTGTTATTTAAAAGATAAATTTGAATGAAAATATTTATTTTACATGTGTTTGTTAATTATTTTATTTACAGTTTAAAATTAATCATCCTGACAGCGAAGACCTTGCTTTTCTATATGGAACTATATTAACAGATGGAAAAGACACTTACAGTGAGGAACCAACCACCAATATCTGTGTGTTTGCAGATGAACAGGTATTAAAGCTGGGATTTTTAGGCACACGGCCAGGTAATATGGAACTAGAACACTGTGAACACTATCTTCATTTATTCTGAAACAGGTTGACAGAAGTCCTACTGGCTCAGGAGTGACAGCCCGAATTGCCCTTCAGTATCACAAAGGGCTTCTAGAACTGAACCAGACCAGAGCGTTTAAAAGCAGTGCAACTGGCTCAGTATTCACAGGGAAGGCTGTGAGGGTGAGTGGTACCTGTAGCTTCTTGTCTGTAAATATCTTACTTTTGATTCTGGAGACCTAAGTTGGATGTTAGATAAGTTTCTGCATTTAGCTCTTAGAAGAAAATTTTAACACGGGCCTGAAAATACTTCTGTTCAACTAGGATATTGGTTTTCAAAGTATGGAAAGGACCTTGGGGTCCTATCCATGGATCCACAAGGTCAAAGCTATATTCATAATAATACTGAGATGTTGCTTGCTCTTCACTTTCATTATTTCACAAATGTACAGTGGAATTTTCCAGGAGCTACATGGTATGTGATATCTTAACTGATTGAATGCAGAAGCAAATATGAGAATCTAGCTGCCTTTAGTTAAGCTAGACGTTAAAGAGGTTTGTTAAAATGTAAAAAATGCCATGTTTCTCATTACATTTTTTTTGTTGGCAGATGTAGCTATTTTCACAAAAATTTGTTTATTACAACATGCAACAGATTTATTATTTATAAAGGAGTTAATGAACAAATATGTTTAATTTCCAATATAGAAAATATTAATTGATATAACCTAAAAAAATCTTTGAGGTCCATATTCATTTTGAGGTCCATATGCATTTTAGGATTGTTTGTTCTGGTTCTGTAAAAAATGGCCTAGGTATTTTGATAGAGCTTGCATTAAATCTGTACATTGCTTTGGGTAGTATGGCCATTTTAATAATAATATGGTTTCCAGTCCAAGACTGTGGAATATCTTTTCATTTCTTTACGTCATCTTCAGTTTCTTTAATCCATGTGTTAGAGTTTTCAGCATATAGGTCTTTCACCTCCTTGGTTAAGTTTATTCCTAGGTATTTTTTGACCCAGTTTTAAATGAGATTTTTTTTTTTTTTTTACTTTTTCTGATATTTCATTATTAATGTATAGAAATGTGACAGATTTCTGTATATTAATCTTATATCCTGCAACTTAGAACTTTATTAGTACCAATAGTTTTAGGGTGGAGACTTCAGGGTTCTCTATATAGAGTATCATGTCATCTGCAAATAGTGACAGCTTACCTCTTCCTTTCCAATTTGGATATTTATTTTTCATATCTGATTGCTATGGCTAGGATTTCTGATATTAGGTTAAATGGAAGTGGCATAAATTGGCAACCTTGTCTTGTTTCTGAATTTACTGGGAAGGCTTTCAGCTTTTCACTATTGAGTATTGTATTGGCTGCAGGTTTGTCATAAATGGTCCTTATTATGTTGAGATATGTTCTCACTATACCCACTTTGATGAACATTTTAAATTATGAATGGATGTTTAATATTCTGGGATGTTTTTTCTGCATCTGTTGAGATGACTATGTGGTTTTTGTCTTTCCTTTTGTTAATGTAGTGTAGCTCATTGATTGATTTGTGTATGTTGAACCAGTGACCCTGGTATAAATCCAGCATGATCATGTATATGATCCTTTTTTTTTGTATTGTTGGTTTGTTGAGGATTTTGGCCACTATATTCATCAAAGATATTGACCTGAATTTTCTACTTTTTTAGTGTCTTTGTCTGGTTTTTGTATTAAGGTAATGGCTGATGATGTCCTCAAACCTTAGGGTATAAAGGGGTCCTGAGACCAAAATGTTGGAGAACCATTAAACTAGGTTTTGGATTTTTTTTTTGTTTTTATTCTATAGGAATATTCCATTTTATATAGTAAGATGTGAAAGTGCTGAAAAGTTGTGGAAAGTAGAGTTCTTATTAATATAGTGCTAAGTATCTTCAGTCATGTCCAACCCTTTGAGACCCCATGGACTTTAGCCCACCAGAGTCCTCTGTCCATAGGATTCTCCAGGCAAGAATACTGGAGTGGGTTGCCATTTCCTTCTCCAGGGGATCTTCCCAACCCAGGGATCCAACCCAGGTCTCTTAAGTCTCCTGCATTGGCAACCGAGTTTTTACCACTAGTGCCACCTGGGTGCCCCTTATTAATATAATGTAATCAAATTTTAAATGTGCTAGCAGAGCTAATTAATGAGTTTACTCATAGTAGTAAGTGAAATCTACTATAGTATGATTAAATTGCATCTGGTAAATTAATATACTCACAAAGAGTCCTTTAATACAGCAAATAATTTATCCTAATAAAGATTTTAAATCTAATATAGCTGTTTTAAAGTTTTGTTTTTCTGAATACTGAATTTTTTTTAAGTTAGAGATTTCTACACAATACAATGATCTTAATGGAATACCATGTTATATGCAGAAATTTGAAATACATTGTCTTCAAGTCAGAGAAGGCAATGGCACCCCACTCCGGTACTCTTGCCTGGAAAATTCCATGGACGGAGGAGCCTGGTAGGCTACAGTCCATGGGGTCGCTAAGCACGACTGAGCGACTTCACTTTCACTTTTCCCATTCACGCACTGGAGAAGGAAATGGCAACCCACTCCAGCGTTCTTGCCTGGAGAATCCCAGGGATGGCGGAGCCTGGTGGGCTGCCGTCTATGGGGTCGCACAGAGTCGGACACGACTGAAGCGACTCAGCAGCAAGTCTGAGATTTAAGATAAAATATTTTATTGGGTGCTTCACTACGTGTTAATTTCCAAGCTCAGCCCTTCATATATACCATCTCATGTAATTCTCACAAGAATCCTATGAAAATTTAGAGTTTAGATAGTTGGCCAGAGGTCAAACAGACAGCAGAGCCAGGCTATGAAGATGGGTCTCTCTGAGCAGACCCTGTACTATTAAACACCGTATTTTCTTGCTCTTAGGCAAAACATTTGATACAGATGGGCAGTTTCACCCATGTGAGAACGAACTCTGTTCTCAACCACCCAAATCTTCATCCCTACCATGCTTATCTGTGCCTCTCTCCCGAGTCTAACACTGTCCACTAAACTCATTTCAAGATGATTGTCCCAGAGATACCTCAACTCATTAAAAAGTTCTTCCTTCCTAAATGTGTTCCTTCCTATCTCATTCCCCATCTTGGTTAATGGTGGCGCAGCTGCACTTCCAGGCTAGACACTGTGGTTATATTTAACTCATCTGTATTCTCACCACCTGTGTACATCAGCCCCCAGGTCTATCAATTCTGCCTCCAAAGTATCTCTATATTTTGTTCTGCATTCTCACTAAAAACTGCCCTCCTGTCTCTAGATTAAATTGACGAATTAAAGTTACCTCTTAACAGGTTGCTGGGTTTCTAGTCTCTCTCTTCCCCAATTAGTTCCCCACTTTACAGCTAAACTTAATCTAAAAACATGGATACAGTCACTTACCTCAAAAGCCTCCCAATTGCCTATATGATTGCTGTGCTCAGTTGCGTCCAACTCTTTTCGACCCTATGGACTGTAGCCCACCAGGCTCCTCTGTCCATGGGATTCTCCAGGCAAGAATACTGGAGTGGGTTGCCATGCCCTCCTCCAGGGGATCTTCCTGACCCAGGGATCAAGCCCACATCTCCTGTGTCTCCTGCACTGCAGAAGGATTCTTTGCCACTGAGCCACCGGGGAGGCCCACTTAACTCTTGGATTCTCTTTAAAATGATGACATTTGAGAATACAACTTTTAGGCTAGGTAAACTATGCGGGCAATACCTTGATAGTCTCCTTTCATCATCTTTTTTCAGGAAGCAAAATGTGGTGATTTTAAAGCTGTCATAGTGGAAGTATCCGGACAAGCGCATTACACAGGTACCGCAAGTTTTATAGTAGAAGGTGATGACCCACTGAGGGATGGATTTCTTCTCAAATAACATATATGGCTTGTAAGGGCTTTCTTTTCCTAGAAATTGTTATTAGTAATTTTTCTCTGAATTATGTGGAAAACTATATCCAAATTGTACACGTAAACCAACTAAGATTCTAAAATACTGTGGCTAAATATAAAGTCATTATTCCTCAGTTTGTACATGTATATTGGTATAGCTATTACTTACAGAATATAAAGTATCCAAAATGCAGAATACTTTTCTAATTATTAACACATCAGGTAAAATTAAAACCTTAGTTCTTCTTACTTAGTTCTTATTACTCTATGGTAGTCACTGTGATATTTTGTTTTAAATGCTCTAAGCTTGAATTGTAGCCCTCACAACAATAGGTCTTACAAATTCATTATTTTAGTCTTTCAGTTTTTGAGTAAAATCATGCCCTCTCTCTGGAGAAGGATATGGCAATCCACTCCAGTATGCTTGCCTGGAAAATTCCACGGACAGGGAGGCCTGGTGGGCTTCAGACTATGGGGTCGCAAAGAATCGGACATGACTGAGCACACAGTACATGCCCTCTCTCTAAGCAGGATGCAAGGGAGACATATTATTATAAAGTCCTCAACACTTAGCAGTCATAAACTGGGAAGGAGGGGGCTAGTCAGCTTCTTTGGGTGTAAGCTGTCGTAGCTGCTGCTGGGATGTCCTCTAAGCTGCAAAGACCAGTTCCTATCCCCGTGAACTTGAGAGAAGACCAAAAATCAGGCTTTTGATATATCATTAAGGTGCTTATAAAAGGGGTTGTTTATTGCATTATTTAAGTATAGGTATACAGTTGGAGTCAATCAGTGAATCTCTATAGTGGGGCAAATCTCATACTCTACCAACTACATGCTAGGTAACTTAAAACATGAAAGAAATGTTAACTGTTGGCATTCTTGCTAGTTAATTGTGAGTCTGTTAAAAAAATAAAAATTGATCATTATCAGTCATTATAAAATGAAATACTAAAAATTAATCAACATGTGATTCTCTCAATATTCAATAAACTTTTTTTGAGGTAAGTAGTAGTATTTGTTTTTCTCAGCATACAGACAGTGAAGTAATTAATTCATTTCAACTGGCTCTGTCATCCAGCAAGTCTGTACAGATTAGGTCTGTAATTGAATTACCTGTCCAAAATGAAGGCTATAAAGTTAATGTTCTTGATTTCCTTATTAAATGCACAACTAATGTTTTCCACTCATTATCTCTTTAAATTTGTGGTAAAGAATTCATTTACCTCCAAAAAAACACCAAATATGACCAAGAAATTTTCTACAGATTACAGAGATTTTCTCTACTTTCTTTTTTTTTTGGCTAGAGAAACATTTTTTCTTTTTTTTAAAGTTTTTTTTTTAATTGAAGGATAATTGCTTTACAGAATTGTGTTGGTTTCTGCCAAACATCAATATGAATTAGCCATAGGTATACATATGTCCCCTCCCTCGCCTGTTAAACTTTTGAAAAATAGAAACAGAACCACTATTTTCTCTCTAAATTTCACAAATCACATTAATTTTTTTTTTTAAATGCAGACTGACATTTAGTAGGTTTTACTGTTGTTTCAAAATTCTCTACAGACAGTGCACCTTCTGATCAACTGCACCCTGGCTGGCACTCCCTCTGCCCGCCCCTGGTATGCCACTATGTTTATCTCATTTATGAATGTGAGAGAAATGGAAGTAAGACGTATTAAATTACTCTCTTAAGGTCACATTTGGGGCTTCCCTGGTGGCTCCGTGGTAAAGAACCCACCTTCCAATGCAGGAGACACGGGTTCGATCCCTGGGTCAGGAAGGTCCCCTGGAGAGCGAAATGGCAACCCACTCCAGTATTCTTGCCTGGGTGGCAAAAGAGTCGGGCATGACTTAGCAACTAAACAACAACAGCAAGGTCACATTTGGAGCTGTCATTCTAGCTCTGCTGACTCCAGGTCCAGTATTTTCCTGCTACACTTCCTCCACTTCTGAGACAAGACAGCCAGAACTTGTTTTATGATATAGTACTTTAACAAAAATATTCTGTTTCTTAAACATTGAAAAATAAATACTGCCTAAATCTTCCTAAATTCTAATCCAAACTAGAGCTAAACCCTTGCAATAGTATTCATTCCTTCTGTATTTCACCATGCCTTCCACAGAGTCAAAACCACTAGGGAAATCAACAGCTATTCCTCTTGCTTCCGTGGGTCTAATCAGCCATGAAGCCTTGTTGATTCTGCCTTCTAAATACTGTTCACTTCTATCCCTTCCCATCCTTGCTAAGGGGCCTGCCTCATCACTAAGCTCTTTCAAGCAACCTCCTTCCCCTCACTGGTTCCTTCCTCTAAGCTATTACCAAGTATCATCATAACGAAATGAAACAAACACCCCTTGCCCACCTTCTCTCTTCAGCCTGCTGTCTGTCATGCTTTTTCCTTCCTTTTGTAGTTAAGCTTCTAGATTCGTTACTCTCTTCTCATTAGTATATTTTTTTCATCTTCCATTTGCTACTCAACTATTATAGTCTGGTTTTGACTTCATTACTCATTGGAAGCTATGCTTGATCTAACCTAGATTTAATGGTCACCCACGGGTTTATATGTTAAAAAGCAGAGACATTACTTTGCCTACAAAGGTCTGTGTAGTCAAAGCTATGGTTTTTCCAGTAATCATGTACAGATGTGAGAGGTGGACAATAAAAAAGGCTGAGCACCAAAGAATTGGTACTTTTGAACTGTGATGCTGGAGAAGACTCTTGAGAGTCCCTTGGACAGCAAGGAGATCAAACCAGTCTGTCCTAAAGGAAATCGTCCTGAATATTCACTGGAAGGACTGATGCTGAAGCTGAAGCTCCGATACTTTGGCCACTCACTGGTAAAGACTCGGATACTGGGGAAGATTGAAGGCAGAAGGAGAAGGGGATGACAGAGGATGAGATGGTTGGATGGACCACTGACTCAATGGACATGAGTTTGAGCAAACTCCGGGAGATGGTGAAGGACAGGGAAGCCTGGTGTCCTGCAGTCCATGGGGTTGCAAAGAGTCAGACATGACTGAGCAACTGAAAAACAACAAGGGTTTACGTAATCCCTGGTGGATGCTGGTGCTTGCTTCCGGCAGGCAAGTGTGGTACATTTTGGAGCAGGAATCTCTATTCCCTTGGTGCAGAGCTCCAGAGAATAGGAGCCAGGAACTTGGGTTCTATCCTCGGCTTCTTGTTTGTGCTCTTGCGACCCGTCTGCTGATGCTCTGAGGTGGATGTCTGTGGATTTGGTCAGCACCATTCCTTTCCCCTTCTTTTATCAACAACACCCTCCTTTTCCTTTGGGAAACTCTCCACCCCCAGCATGTAGCCTTGCTGAGGCTGGCAGGCAAGGAGTACTCCAGTCAGACTCTCCCCACCAAGACCTGGGATCTTGCAAGAAATGACATAAGGTCTGACAAATGGTTGAAGCAGACCTATTCCTGTAGATCCCTAAAGAGATCACTCAGTTCCTTTCTGCTATCTCTACCTGTGGAGTTGCCCTGACTTCTCTTGCTCTTGGAGTTAGCTGTTAGGCTATCCTTTTGAACTCCCCCTATCCTTCTAGCCAATTCTGTTTTTGCTTAAATGAGGCAGAAACCTCATTGTATTGCTTATATCCAAAGACCCCAATCCATACACTAATCCTTAAAATCTCTTCCCCTCCTTCACTGTAAATGCTTAGTTCAGACTCTTGTCATTTCTCTCCTGGGCTATTACAATGCCTTTTCTTGACTGGTCTCCCAGTTGCCAGACTCTTCCTATAGTCATTATATGTTTAAACATCTATGACATTGTAATATATTTACGTTTGCCTAAAACTAAGGTTCTTTGGGCTGGGATCCTTGTTCCTGAACACCTAGTACAGAGAAGGTTTAAAAAAAAAACACACAAAACTAATCTATTATATATTTTTGTCTTAGTTCAGTGGTTTTCAGCTGAGGTTGGCCCCCCTCTCACCCTCTTCCCCAACATTTTGCAATGTCTGAAGACATTTTTGGTTGTCACTACCTCCATCTCATGGGTAGTGACTAGGGATACTGTTAAACACCCTACAATGCATAGGGTAGCCTCCACAAGGAAGAATTATCTGGCTCAAAGTGTCAATAATGTTGAGACCAAGAAACCCAGTCTTATTTTACCACCTTGCTGTGCTGTGTTTAGTTGGCTCAGTTGTGTTCGATTCTTTGTGACCCCATGGACTGTAGCCCGCCAGGCTCCTCTGTCCATGGGGATTCTCCAGGCAAGAATACTTGAGTGGGTTGCCATGTCCTCCTCCAGAGGATCTTCCTAACCCAGGGATCGAACCCAAGTCTCACGCATTGCAGGCAGATTCTTGACCATCGGAGCCACCAGAGAAGCCCTTTTACCACCTTAAATGAACTTTATTTATACTGTAAGTTTCCAGTAGGATATTTTTCCTCACCCAAATGAGGACCCAAAACACTAATATTGTTGATACTGAGGCCTGAAAGTATACTAGTCATTCTTTAGATCAGTGTTTCTCAAACGTGCATCAGAATCACTTGCAGGACTGGTGGCTGGGCTCCATCTGCAGAGTCTCATATTCAGTATATTTGGGGTAGGGCCTGAGAATCTGCATTTATAACACGTTCCCAGGTCATGCCGATGTTGCTGGTCCAGGGTCCACACTTTGCAGACCACTGTTTTAGAGAACCTAAGGATTTATTACACTTTCCCCCATAAGATGCCATGCCCAGAAACTTGAGATGCAAGCTTCGCTGAGCAGGCAGACCCTTCCTGTTCCTGAAATCTTCCTGCCAGATCTTCCTGGAGCTGCATCTGTGGTGACTCCAGCACCTGAAACTCAAAATATACCACCTTCCAGAGAACTGACAAGGACTGAAAGCAGGGCAAGGAAGCAGTGACTCTCCCCTTTTCCCTGACATGTAGAGACAGTAATGGTCCTGAGGGCCAGGCCCTTGAAAACAAGGTGACATCCCTTCTCCAGGATCTATATCCTAGCTCCTCAGAGCACCTGTATCAGAATCACACTGAGGATTTAGATTCACGGGCCCATCCTCAGTAATCCTGGGAGTCAGCCAGTGACTGCATTTTAATAAGCCCACTACATCAGTGGTTCTCAAAGCCTGGTCCTTGGACCAACAATATCATACACCCAGTAACTTGTTACAATGCAAATTTTCAGACAGGATCCCATACCTATTGAATCTGAACCCCTGAAGTTAGACTCAGTCACTTGTGTTTTAACAAGCCTTCCAAGTCAGCAGTCCCCAACCTTTTTGGCGCTAGGGACTGGTTTCCTGGAAGACATTTTCTCACAGACAGAGCTGGGTGAGGCAATGGTTTAGGTTTCACCCCCTGCTCACCTGCTGTGCGGTCTGGTTGGAACAGGCCAGGAACCCCTACCGGTCTGTGGCCTGGGGGTTGGAGACCCCTGCTGTAGGTGACTTGCCTGCTCAAGTTTGAGAATACCTGGTTTAAGTCTTTCTGCTCCCTCATGTTTAAGATCTCCGAATTTAGACTGTTCTACTTCAGGTTCTAGATTCCTTTACTACTTGGAGATGCCAGAAGCACCCACAAGAAGCAAGCAACCCCCTCTCCCCTCCCTACCTCTCTGTCGAACGCGTATATCGAACCAGAGAGTATGAGAGTGAATTGAATTTGGCCATCTATATGAGGGCCACTCCCGTTTTAATCCGGCTGGGCAGTGGTCTCCAGAAGCTCCACCTGGCACTCTCTGAAGCCCACCCACCCTGGCCGCGAAACCTCAGGGAGAGGTGATGTCCTGGACACGCTTTTCCAAGGGTTCTCGGCCCGCGGCCCGCCCCGCGCTCCTGCGTAAACACGCGGTTCCCTCGGCAACGCCTGGAACGAACGTCAAAGGCTCCGCGAGGCTTGGGCGACTGTCACCCCTCCGGCCGAGCGCAACTCCCGGCAGAGGCCTCTCGGCCCGGCCCCGAGCCACCTCGGGCTTGCGGCCTCCTCCTCTGGTGCGGGATGTGGAGACCTGCGGCCGCCGCGGGGCTCCATGGAGGAGCCGCCGCCGCCGCCGCTGGTCCGCCCGCCAGTGAGCACGGCTTTATCGGGCAGCCCGCACCCCGGCGCCCCCTCCGCGGCCGGCACGCCTGGCGGGACTTCCTCCCCGGCGACGGCGGCGGCCGTGCTTTCCTTCAGCACCGCGGCGGCCGCGGCGCTGGGGAACCGGAGCGACGCGAGCGGGGCCGACAGCACTGGCGCCGCGGTCGGCGGCGGCCTCGGCGGGCGCGGGGCGGCGGGGGCGGCGGGGAGGCCGCCGCTGGGCCCAGAGCCGGCGCCGCTGCTGTCGCATGGGGCGGCGGTGGCGGCCCAGGCGCTGGTCCTCCTGCTCATCTTCCTGCTGTCTAGCCTGGGCAACTGCGCGGTGATGGGGGCCATCGTGAAGCACCGGCAGCTCCGCACTGTCACCAACGCCTTCATCCTGTCCCTGTCCCTGTCGGATCTGCTCACGGCACTGCTCTGCCTGCCCGCCGCCTTCCTGGACCTCTTCACGCCGCCGGGGGACCCGGCGCAGGCCGCCGCCGGCGCCGCAGGGCCCTGGAGCGGCTTCTGCGCGGCCAGCCGCTTCTTCAGCTCTTGCTTCGGCATCGTGTCCACGCTCAGCGTGGCCCTCATCTCTCTGGACCGCTACTGCGCCATCGTGCGGCCGCCGCGGGAGAAGATCGGGCGCCGCCGCGCGCTGCAGCTGCTGGCGGGCGCCTGGCTGGCGGCCCTGGGCTTCTCCTTGCCCTGGGAGCTGCTCCTCGCGCCCCGGGAGGCCCCGGCGGCGGCGCAGAGCTTTCACCGCTGCCTGTACCGGACATCTCCGGACCCCGCGCAGCTGGGCGCGGCCTACAGCGTGGGGTTGGTGGTGGCCTGTTACCTGCTGCCCTTCCTACTCATGTGCTTCTGCCACTACCACATCTGCAAGACCGTGCGCCTGTCGGACGTGCGCGTGCGGCCCCTGACCACCTACGCGCGCGTGCTGCGCTTCTTCAGCGACGTGCGCACGGCCACCACCGTGCTCATCATGATCATCTCCATCATCTGCTGCTGGGGGCCCTACTGCTTCCTGGTGCTGCTGGCCGCCGCCCGGCGGGCCCAGGCCTCTCAGTCTCCCTCTCTCCTCAACGTGGTGGCTGTCTGGCTGACCTGGGCCAACGGGGCCATCAACCCTGTCATCTATGCCGTTCGCAACCCCAACATTTCGATGCTCCTAGGGCGCAACCGGGAAGAGGGTTACAGGACTAGGAACGTGGACGCTCTCCTGCCCAACCAGGGCCGGGCTCTGCAGGCTGGAAGCCTCAATCCCCTTCGAAACCGCTATACCAACCGCCTGGGGGCCTGCAGCACGATGTCCTCTTCCAACCCGACCAGCGGGGTGGCAGGGGAAATGGCCATGTGGGCTCGCAAAAATCCAGTTGTGCTTTTCTGCCGGGAGGGACCACCAGATCCTGTGACAGCAGCGGCTAAACAGTCGGAAGCCGGGGATACCAGCCTCTAAGGAGGGTTGGGATGCGCAGCTTATGAAGGCAGATTTCCACCCACTTCGATTAACTAACGGGGAGAATCGTGCATTTCATAAAGCCAAACGTTTAAAAAAGAGAGGGGAAGGCTTAGCCCTTCCCTGCAAACAACATAACAAGACAATGTCCTTTCCTTCAGAAGTGCCAAAAGGAATGTAAACTGCAAAAATTAAAGCGATCTTACACCACACAACCAAGCATTGTGAACTGTCAGTGCCCAAAATGACAAAAATAAAATTCACAATTACAATTACTGAAAAGCTCATATTACAGGAATCACACTGTGAAACAAACCAAAAAACTCATTGAATGCGACTGGTATTTGTTCATATACATAGAGTTCCAGGAAAGAATGAAGACCTTAAGAACTGCTTGAAGGCCCCTCTAAATCACCAGCATTCAACGGAACTTCAGATTTCTAGAACCTGCACCTCTGACACATGCCTAGGGTGCTTAGGTTAGGAGTAGAAATTTTTACCTGGCTTTACACACTTTGGTGCATTTCCTTCCCACCCCTACCCCATAATCGTTGTGGGAAATTTTAAATTCATATCCCATTAAAACCATTTTAGGATTTTGAAGGTGGTTTATTACTGTAAAATTCAACTGTTTGAGGGGCAAACAGAAGTATGAACATAAAGAAATGTGGCTAATTCTTAAGGTATTTTGAGATTATGTTTAGAAATTAGTGTGCCGCGTCAACCCTCCCCCTCCCCAAATATTTGCCTTGGAAGCTTTGAGACTTTGACATTACTCTAACCTGCTACTTTTGTTTCTAATGATTTAGAGGTGCCACTCTCAGAAAGCTTTCACATTCTTAAATGATTTTCATTTTCATAGTAGAAAGTCTTTGCATTTGAAGTAAATTTGATTTTTGGATGCAGCCAAAAATGTAATTTGAAGTCAAGTTGATTGAATCATGTGAATAACGCATATATACATAATAGGAGAACATTATGAAGTAATCGGCTTGGCTATCCTACGTAGCTTTCAACTAATCGAAAATGATTCCAAAGAGGAATTCAAACAATATTTTGAGAAGTGGATGCATTCTTGGAATGAGCATAAGGCTCTCCAAGAAGATCGTGTTCTCCTACATTTGGACGTTTGGGTATGTTTGTTTAAAAAAAAACGTACTTTATAGACATGACATCTAAAATAATGCGATCTTTATTCAAAAGGAGAATGGCTGTGAGATTATTATATGTAATAGAGTATTCATAACTTAAGCATAAAGTCAGAGAGATACTTTAATCAAACTGGAAATACCTTCAGAAAGGTGCAAAACAAAGATGCTTTTTTTAAAAAAATCAAAGCACGATTCAGAATTTGTATGGGTGAAATTTCTCTTATTAAATGCCACTGTACATAGAATCACTTGCTCAGAATTTTGAAAGATGTTTTTTGTGTTTTCACCCTTTCTTCCATCTTACTCCTCTTTTTTTCAGTGTTTCACAGCCTTAATTGAATAAGTACTTTAAACTAAATATGAAACATCAGCTCTCCTATAAAGATTTTAATGTGAAATGGCCATCTTTTTTTCCTTGTAAAGTATTTAAACATCTTTGTTAGTATTTAATTTTGTGTGTGTGACAGATGGGTATATGTCATTATTTTGTAATCAAAGATGGAAATATATGATTCTTATCAGAACTAAAGATGTTTTAATGTTTTTCCCTTTCTCAAGGCATGACACAACTAGAAGTTTATGAATTATCTGTATATATCTTCCTACACTAAGTGTAGTACAGAGTAGATGAGATCATCTCTCCTCTTTAGCACTTACTATAAAACATTTACAGTCAGTGCATCTGAACTCACGTTTAACAGGTATATCCTGTTAAAGGCAGAAAAAAAACCAGTCATGTATTTTTCACACTGTGAGAAAATGGAAGTCATGTCTGGTATTTAGAGGAAAAAGATAAAGTCTTCCAATTACGAAATTGAAATTCAACAACTGTGAATAGAGGCAGAAAAAGAAAAATCTTAGGGGAAGGAGCAAACATGTTGCAAAATAAGGAATTGCCTAGGAAGAAGAATTGAAGGAAGACATTTAAAAATAAACATAACATGAGCTAAACCTTCATGAGTGAGGGTGGTGGCACAAAGGACTGTAAGCAGAGAAGGAATTCCCACCCTAACTCTTGGTAGGCAGGCGTAGGAAATTTTAGGAAGGGGATGGCTTGGAAAGGAGATTGTTCTGTTAGTGGTTCTAAGAGGAATGGTGGGTAAGAATGGAGAGAGAGAGAAAATCGCTAATATGTTACTGAACAATTTACAGTGTTATGTTTGTTTTTAAATTTGAGGTTATTCAACTGGTCAGTGATAGAACTAGGACTTGAACCTCAGAGCTCCATATTCCCTTCTCTATTCTCTATTGCCCGCACAAAGATCCATGAATAGAGCCACTGAGGAAGAGAAGTTGTGGAACTGTCATCATCACCAACACCATGATCATCGTCACCATCTACTGGTTTTATTTTGTATGTCACGTAGAACAATTTCCTGGAATGCTAGGGATACTAAAGGGTAGAAATCACATTACCTGCCTTAAGAGGGCATATAGCATAATTGAGGACTTTGTGCTTTATAAAAATTGGCCATAATCAGTACTCTTTAGTTTATCTGTGAGGAAGAAAGAGTGCAGCATTTTCAGAAGTGGTTATCAAAGAGAGGAGATGGATTTGAAAGCAAAAGACATGTAGATAAAGTCCAACAGCCATCTGGTCCAGTCGTAAATACTTGGAGATGAAAATTAGTGCCTTGAATAAAAGATGTGAAAGAATGATCTGAATATATAAGACTTAGACCTTTCCTCATGACTCTGGAAAAAGGAGAAAGAGAAGCTTTGCATTATTGGCATGTATTAAATATTGCTTAGACATAAGGCCAGAATATAATTCTTCATAACTCAATCTTGCGCCCAGCTGAAGTATTTCATTTAAATGGCAGTAACAAGTCATACTTAGCATAGTACATGCATTAGCTCATTTAATCCTCAAAACAACCTTCTAAGTGGTGGAGGGGTGTTATTATTATCACACAACCCATTTTACAGCTGAAAATACTGAAGCACACACGGGCTTTGTCTAAGATCACACAGGAAGTAAGTGCTAGATTTGTCCCTAGCAGACAGGTGCCAGAAGTCTCAATTTAACCACTAAACAGTACTGCTTCTCAGGTTGTAAAAGATAATGGGAAACCTGGAAAAGAGCCCAGGAAGATAAAAACAGGACTTCCCAGGTGGTGCTAGTGGTAAAGAATCTGCCTGTCAATGCAGGAGACATAAGAGACTTGGGTTCGATCCCTGAGTTGGGAAAGTCCCCTGGAGGAGAGCATGGCAACCCACTCCAGTATTCTTGCCTAGAGACTTCCATGGACACAGGAGCCCGGTGGGCTACAGTTCATAGGGTTGCAAAGAATTGTACACAACTGAAGAGACTTAGCACAGTACAGATAAAAACAATTATCAAAGGAATGGGAAGTAGATATCATAAAATTTAAAAGAAAGTATTTGTTTAATTTGGGGAACAGCTATATAAGATGTGTGTTTTCAAAATATATGGAGAGATTTTGAGCAGTTATTTTCTCATATAAACCCCAGTCCTGGATGATTCCAATCATTGGCCTTCTCCATTCCTGCTCCAGGGTGACTAAGCACAGCTGGAAAAAATTAGGAGTCAGATCAGTTAGTTCCCTCTGCACCTAGAACCCATAGTCTTGCCTACCCTACCCAGCAATCTGAATTTCTTCTCATTAGCTCACTCTTTCTACCCACTTTAGTGACCCTTTGAACTTTCTCTGCTCAAACTTTTAACCAGTTCTTTCTTTTTGGAAGATCAGTTTTGCTCCTACTTCTTGAAGAAAGTAGAAGCCATAAGATACAGATACCTTCATATTTTAGCCATCAAAGGAAACACACTAAACTGAATTGACACCAGTTCTCAGCTCTGTCTTTCTAATAGTAAATAGTCTGGTCGCCTCACCAGCCTCAGGAACCTCATGCTGTCAATTGGCTCCTTTTTGTGGTATCCTTAGCCTTTCCTGCTGAACCAAACACTTCCCATGAGTTCTTAAGCATTCTCACTTAAACGGAAAAAACAAAACCTCTCCAGTTTATCCATCCCGTTTCTCTCGCTCCGCTCCTGCCCTTCAACTAAACTTGTCAAAAGAATTGCCTACACTTTTACAGATCTAGATCCTAGTCCATAATGTTCATGGTGCAAGAAAGTCACTTTTATGCAACTCAATTTTCCCCAACCCCCTATTCTGCCAGATGGCAGAAACTTAAGATGGGTTTAAATAAGCCCAGGCTCTATGGACTTTTCTAGCACCAAGGCCCAGTGAATGTCAGTCTTCAATGGTCATCTGTATTGCATCTGCTGAAGTACCCATCCATGTGTCTCTCGTCACAACCATAGAAGGTTGTGCAAATTATCCCTACTCGGTCTGAGAGATTAACAAAGGTCCGTCTAGTCAGAGCTATGGTTTTTCCAGTAGTCATGTATGGATGTGAGAGTTGGACTATAAAGAAAGCTGAGCACCAAAGAATTGATGCTTTTGAACCATGGTATTGGAAAAGACTCTTGAGAGTCCCTTGGACTGCAACGAAGATCCAGCCAGTCCATCCTAAAGGAAATCAGTCCTAAATATTCATTGGAAGGACTGATGCCTAAGCTGAAACTTCAATACTTTGGCCACCTGATGCGAAGAACTGACTCATTGGAAAAGACCCTGATGCTGGGAAAGACTGAAGGCAGGAGAAGAAGGGATGACAGAGGATGATTTGGTTGGATGGCATCACCAACTCAATGGACATGAGTTTGAGTAAACTCTAGCAGTTGGTGATGGACAGGGAGGCCTGGCGTGCTGCAGTCCATGGGGTTGCAAAGAGTCGAACACGACTGAGTGACTGAACTGAATATGAGAGAACACAGCTCTCAACTTAGCCAACTTTAGAGCCCTTCTTTGGACACAAAGCTTATTACTCCATCTCAGCACCAACAGAGGGCTGTGACAACCCCTATAATGCTATCTCAGGCTGGTTGTTTTTTTTTTTTATTTTTAATATTATTGAGGAGCCCTGTGGCTCGAAACTTTTTAGTATCGTTGGGTTAATAAATCAAAGTGATAAATAAAGTATATGTTGAAGGTTCTACCTATGAAATGGCAGTGAGGAGCCCTGTGACCTGCTGTTCAGTGAAACAAGTGTAGCTGGTGAAAATTATTTAAAAAGCAACCATTTGAAGTCTGGATTGTCATAAGAGCAAAACGATGGGTAATGGTTAGTTAGATTCATTTCATCTGTCTTCACTAATTAAATTCATTTTAAGACTTGCATGTCCTCCAAGCAGCATATGGCCTAAGATGTTGGCCCAGGTTATTTTCCAGGAACTTGGAGTCAGCTGCATCTAGTTTGAGCTGAGCTGATTAAGATTGGCTAGGACCCCCAGCCCTCCAACTGGGCATGCTCCAGTGTCCTCTCTGTAACCTTTTGATGTCAGATGGCTGAAAACTCCACCCTCAGATGATGCTAATCACCTACACGTTTGAACTGCTGATGCCTGTAGCTTAGTTACACCTGCATAGAATGATAGTTACTGCGCCTTTTCCCAATGACCTTTCCCACTCTCCCCACACCTCAGACTGCCCAGCTTCTTTATTCCTTATCCCATGAGCACCCGCGCCCTTGCCTTTGGGGAGGCGGAGATGAGATTCCTTCATCCATCTCGCTTGACAGCCATGCGAATAAACCCTCTCTTTGCTACACAACTCAGTGTCTCAGCATTTCACTTGCTGTAAGTTGGGCAAGATGAACCTGGTTCAGTAACAAGAGCATGTAGCAAATGAAGAAACGTTTATGCAAGAAAGTCTGCTGTAACTCAGTAAGGACAGCAACAGTGGGTAGAATTTGAATTATAACCCACTCCTTCTCCCAGCTCACTGCGACAAAAACTCCACTTCAGGTGAGTACAGCCAAAACCCCAGGCTCCCGCTTGCCCCAGTTCCCAGTCCAGCACTGCGGTAGCTTCTTGGGAGGAGCAGGTGACAGGAACTTCTCATCTTTCCAGCTACATGTTGCAGAGACTAAATCCCAAATGCTGCAGCCATAGTGATTGGGAGTTCTCTTCCAGCCGGTCCCCATTCACAGGGTGGTGCTTAGCCTCGGGGCAGCGTGCTAGGAATATTGGCGCGTGATTGTCCTCACCCAGCTTGTTGGTAGAGCAGAGGCTCTGTGCTAGAAAAGACGAAGAAGCTGAGAAGATTAGAGGCTACTGTCCCCACTATTGCCCTGCTCCTATAGTGGGGTATAACTCCAAAAGAGGCAGGTACCCCCAAAGAAGTAACCCACTCTTTTCCCCAGCTTCAGAACAGTGGTCAGGTGTTCTGATCAGTGGTATGGACAGGCCTTTAAACAGAGAGTCCTGAAGCTCTCGCTAAGGAACTAACTTTACTTGAAACAGAGTGTGAGGAAGTTCGAGTTTAAGAGCATTCTCAGAAACAGTGCATTTTTGTGTAAACAAAATTTGGGGACCTGGTGTCTTCTTGAGCATTACAAACTAAGCCTTAGGTCAGCTAGTTTACCAGAGAGAATCAGGGAAAGATATGTAAAAAATGTGTCATTTGAGCAATTCCACTGCTCAATTTATAAAAATATTCACAAATATGGGCAGAGATTTAGAGATGATTATCACTGTTATCACTGAGAATAACTAAAACACCCAGTGATAACTGGTTAATAAATGATATGTTTATACAAAGAAATACAGTCATTATGAATTGTTTTGTGCACATTTAATAAGTTGGGAAAATCCTCATAATTTTAGCTGAAGCAAAATTCAGAACTGAATGCTCAGTGTAACCCTACTTTTTTAATGAATGCACACACAGGAAAAGACCAGGCGTAAATATATTGCAGTGTTAACAATGGTGATATTACTCTTCCAAGGGCTTCCCAGGTGGTGCTAGTGGTAAAGAACCCACCTGCTAATGCAGGAGACTTAACAGATGTGTGGTTCAATTCCTGGGTCAGGAAGATCCCCTGGAGTAGGGCATGGCAACCCACCCCAGTATTCTTGCCTGGAGAATCCCATGGACAGAGGACCCTGGCAGGCTGCAGTCCATAGAGTTGCAAAGAGTCAGACACAACTGAAGTGACTTAGCACACATGGACTGTAGCCCACCAGGCTCCTCTGTCCATGGGATTTCCCAGGCAAGAATATTGGAGTATGTTGTCATATCCTTTTCCAGGGGATCTTCCCAACCCAGGGATTGAACCCATGTCTGTTAGTCTCCCGCATTGGCAAGTGGATTCTTTACTGCTGAGCCACCAGGGAAGCCCATGTGCTCCAGTTATCCCCTTCTTAAAAGAACAACAATCATATTGCATTAGGGTCCACCCAAATGACCTAATCTTAACTTGATTATATCTGCAAAGACTATTTCCAAATAAGGTCATGTTTACAGATAACCAAGGATTAGGTCTTCAACACATCTTTTTAGGGGGACACAATTCAACCCATAACAGTACTATACTACATTTTCCAAGTCTCCTGCAATAATTACACATTCACTATCAGGAGTGGCTAAGAAATCCAGCTTTGGAGTTGTATTAACCTAATGTAAAGCTAATCCCATCACTTAACAGCTTTTTAACAGTGAGCCAGTTAACCTCAAAATGTCTCCATTTCCTCATGTGTAAAAGGAGGAGAATATTTAATACCTACCTTTAGAGGATAGTATATGTGATGCACTTAGCACAGTGCCTGATCCTTAGTAAATATTCATAGTAAATGCCTGGCTATTTTAATGGCTGAAAAACAATAACAGACAAATGCTACACAGGGAGAAGACAACCCAGGTGCTTCTAGTGGTAAAGAACCTGCCTGCCAACGCAGGAGAAGCAAGAGATGCAGCTTTGATCCCTGGGTCAGGAAGATCTCCTGGAGTAGGAAATGGACACCCACTCCAGTATTCTTGCCTAGAAAATTCTGTGAACAGAGGAGCCTATTGGGCTTCTGTCTATGAAGTCCCAAAGACTCAGACACAACTGACTGACCGAGTACACACACACAAAGAGAAATAGAATGAGGATTGAAAAGAAGCAATTAGAAGGTAGTTACTGACTGCAGTGAGTTATTTTAGGTGTCAGCCTATAGCAGACACCAGATACCTTAGTGATTCAGTTCAGTTCAGTCGCTCAGTCGTATCCAACTCTTTGCGACCCCATGAACCGCAGCACGCCAGGCCTCCCTGTCCATCACCAACTCCCGTAGTTTACTGAAACTCATGTCCATTGAGTCGGTGATGCCATCCAACCATCTCATCCTCTGTTGTCCCCTTCTCCTCCTGCCCTCAATCTTTCCCAGCATCAGGGTCTTTTCCAGTGAGTCAGTTCTTCCCATCAAGTGGCCAAAGTATTGGAGTTTCAGGTTCAGCATCAGTCCTTCCAATGAATATTCAGGACTGATTTCCTTTAGGATGGACTGGTTGGATCTCCTTGCAGTCCAAGGGACTCTCAAAAATCTTCTCCAGCACCGCAATTCAAAATCATCAATTCTTTGGTGCTCAGCTTTCTTTATAGTCCAACTCTCACATCAGTACATGACTACTGGAAAAACCATAGCCTTGACTAGACAGACCTTTGTTGGCAAAGTAATGTCTCTGCTTTTTAATGTGCTGTCTAGGTTGGTCATAACTTTTCTTCCAAGGAGCAATTGTCTTTTAAATTCATGGCTGCAGTCACCATCTGCAGTGATTTTGAAGCCCCCCAAAATAAAATCTGCCACTGTTTCCCCATCTATTTGCCATGAAGTGGTGGGACCAGATGCCATGATCTTAGTTTTCTGAATGTTGAGCTTTAAGCCAACTTTTTCATTCTCCTCTTTCACTTTCATCAAGAGGCTCTTGAGTTCTTCTTCACTTTCTGCCATAAAGATGATGTCATCTGCATATCTGAGGTTATTGATATTTCTCCCAGCAATCTTGATTCCAGATTGTGCTTCATCCAGCCTGGCATTTCTCATGATGTACTCTGCATATAAGTTAAATAAGCAGGGTGACAATATGCAGCCTTGATGTACTCCCTTCCAAATTTGGAACCAGTCTGTTGTTTCATGTCCAGTCCTAACTGTTGCTTCTTGACCTACATACAGATTTCTCAGGAGGCAGGTAAGGTGGTCTGGTAGTCCCATCTCTTTAAGAATTTTCCACAGTTTGTTGTGATCCACACGGTCACAGGCTTTGGTGTAGTCAATAAAGCAGAAGTAGATTTTTTTTTTCTGAAATTCTCTTGCTTTTTCTATGATCCAGCAGACGTTGGCAATTTGATCTCTTGTTCCTCTGCCTTTTCTAAATTCAGCTTGAACATCTGGAAGTTCATGGTTCATGTACTGTTGAAGACTGGCTTGGAGAATTTTGAGCATTACTTTGCTAGCAGGAGAGATGAGTGCAATTGTGTGGTAGTTTGAACATTCTTTGGCATTGCCCTTCTTTGTGACTGGAATGAAAGCTGACATTTTCTTGTCCTGTGGCCACTGCTGAGTTTTCCAAATTTGCTGACATATTGAGTGCAGCACTTTAACAGCATCATCTTTTAGGACTTGGAATAGCTCAGCTGGAATTCCATCACCTCCACTAGCTTTGTTCATAGTGATGTTTCCTAAGGCCCACTTGACTTTGCATTCCAGAATGTCTGGCTCTAGGTGAGTGAGCCCACCATAATGAATAAAGCTGCTCGAATCATCCCTGAGCAATTTTTTATGTGCACATATGTTTCCAACTTATTTGGGTAAATACTAAGGTGCATGAATGCTGAATTGTATGATTGGAGTATGTTTAGTAAGAATCTGTCAAACTCTCTTCCAATGAGGCTCTCTCATTTTGTATTCCCACCAGCAATGGATGAGAGTTCCTGTTGTTCCACATCCTCGTCAGTGTTTGGGGTTCTGACCCTTCTAACAGGTATGTGCTTATCTCATTGTTTTAGTTTGCTTTTCCCTGATGACCAGTGATGTATAGTGTCTTCTCATGTGCTAATTTGCCATCTGGATATCTTCTTTGTGTCTGTTCAGATCTTTGGTCCAGTTTTTAAAAAATGAGTTATCCATTTTTCTTATTAACTTTTAAAAGTCCTTTGTATATTTTGGATAATAGTCCTTAATCATGTCTTTTGCAAATATTTTCTCCTCATTTATGGTTTGTCTTTTACCTTGATCTTTTCAACATTTTAAAGAAACATGTTAATCTGATGGCTTTAAGACTATGGTGAAAAGATAGAATTGCTGTTATTATTAGGAATATTACCTATTTCTAAGGGGGCATTTTGGAAATTGGGTGGGGGGATTTTTGGTGTCACAATGTCACTAACACTTATTCAGTGGTGTCCAGGAATGCTAACTGTCCCGCAAAACATAAGAATACTGCCTTGGGCAGAGTTATCCCACATCCCACATAATTATCAAATATTCCATCAAACATTGAAATAGCTGACAAATCTATGAATTATTATGTAATTTTATAACTTTAATTCCCTTTTCATAGAAATAGTTTTTAAACATGGTTTCACATATTCTAAAAAGTTTAACTATAACTATTTTATATATAAAAATGTATATTTGTTTTAGATTTTTATCAAGCAGTATTCACCATTTTAAAAAGTTTCATTACAATTTGCTATACTTCTTAAGGTAATGAGTTGTGAAGAAAACACTAGTGTATCTGTCTACACCTGTAACTATGTTAGTTCCTGATTTTGCATTTGGCTGTAAGCATGTAACTACTTCACTATTTACCTTGCAATAAACTACTTGCCACACAATAACATAGATGAACGCTTGACATTTTGCCAAAAGAGAAAATCTGATATCAAAGAGTACATACTATAGGACTCCCTGTAAAGTTCTAAAATAGGAAAAATTAATTGTAGCAATAAATAGAATTTTTAGTTCTTCGAGTCTCCACATGTTCATTCTCTATGTCCACCTTTTAAGTCCTGAATCATATTTATAATAGGTGCTTTTTAAAGTTCTTATCTGCTTTTCCAAAAGCTGGGCTATACAAAAGTCTGTGTAGTTTGGTTTAATTTGTCCTGGATTATGGTTGGTATTTCTCTCTTTTTTTTTTTTCTTGTCTAGTTATCTTAAATTATATGTCTGACATTGAGATAGTACATTGTAAACAATGAAAACTTTGTTTTCCTTTGAAGGACATTTTACTTAAATTATCAATGGTCCTTTAGATCCTTTCAGACTTGGTTTTTAATGTTTGAGCTAGTCTTCTTCAGGTGTGGCCTTAGTCCTAGGATATGACTCTTATTTGGGGACCTGATTTTCATTGGCAAGTTATAGTCTCTCTGTTGTCTTAAATGAATGCCCAATGTGCTCCATGAAATCTCTCCATCTCTGGTTTGCCTATAGCTCCAACATCATCCAGTCTAGTGTGATTTCAGATATCTGTATTCATTCATTTCCAGTTTTACCATAGTCACCCTCTCCTAGGGCTCATGGCAATTTTTTTCCTACATATTTACACCCCAGTTCTATAACAAAGATCTGTGGACGAATCCCTGTGCTGACTTCTGTCTCCCTCCATCACATGAGTCCTTCATCTCTACAGTCTGGCTTGCTAATTCCAGTTATTCCACCTGTTTTTCACTGCAGTGGACCCTTGGGTGTCGGAGACTGTGAGCTGAAGGTACTTTCTTTTCTGCCCTGGTGCTTCTGAGTGAGGTCTAGGCTACTGGCCTGGGCCCCTGAAAATATAACACCATAGGAGGAATTCTAAGTTGTGTGTCTGAGTAGTTCAACTGAATTTTTCTCAGTTTTTTTTTTAAACTGTATGTCACTCTTACCTTTTAATCATACTGTTATATTAGCATTTGCTGTCTTGGATTCAGATAATTTTTTATATCCTTATCTGTTTATCCTCTCCACATGAATGAAGAAGTAGAGGATAATTCTGTATCATAACACTCTTGTCCCTGAGTATTCCTCCTTCAGCTGCTGCTACTGCTGCTGCTAAGTCGCTTCAGTCGTGTCCAACTCTGTGCGACCCCATAGACGGCAGCCCACAGGCTCCCCCATCCCTGGGATTCTCCAGGCAAGAACACTGTAGTGGGTTGCCATTGCCTTCTCCAATGCATGAAAGTGAAAAATTGAAAGTGAAGTCGCTCAGTCATGTCTGACTCTTAGCGACCCCATGGACTGTAGCCTACCAGGCTCCTCCGTCCATGGGATTCTCCAGGCAAGAATATTGGACTGGGTTCCCATCACCTTCTCCACCTCCTTCAGCTAAATCTCCCTACATACTGGTAAAGAAAGCACAAGCCACCAGAATCTAACAGTTGCTAATCATGTTTATTCACGAGGTTGAGCTGGCTGATCCAGATGGCTAGCACCTCTCCCTCAAATCATATGTGTTTGCTAAGTCGCTTCAGTTGTGTCGGACTCTTTACGACCCCATGGACTGTAGCCCTCTAGGCTCCTCTGTCCATGGGATTCTCCAGGCAAGAATACTGGAGTGGGTTGCCATGCCCGCCTCCAGGGGATCTTCCCACCCCAGGGGCTGAACCCGTGTCTCATGTTTCCTGCATTGGCAGGGTTCCCACTATGCGGTCCAGTTTAAAAGTCAACAGTTGTCAGTCACCTTGTTTTCTTGCCAAAGAATCTAACAGTCAATTTAACTTAAGAAAAAAAATGCTGTTAACCCTTGTTAACTCTGCTTTACCTTTAGCTACAAGGACTATAGACAAGCCAAAGGAGAGATGGCAGAGGTCACCTTTCCCTATTAGTCATTCAGTGCCTGCTGACCTCTGCATGTCAGGGCTTCACCAGAAATACATATATTCTTGGAAGCACTACTATAGATGCTCCCACTGTGAATGAGGAAAAAACCTAAGACAACATTTTACCTGTGATTTGAATGACTGAAGTACTATTAACTCCCCACAAGGAGGCTCCATTATCAAGTACAATTTCTCAAAGAGGGAAAGGATCAACCATTGTAAAAGTGTCACAGCATGGTGCATTTAAGTGCTTTAACATTCTTGTTCACAATTTGGTTCTCATAAAAATACAGTATCATCTTAGTGATATGCAAAGTTAAGGCAAATGGATCATGTGTTAGTTAGTTTCCAACTCTTTGCAACCCCGTGGACTGTAGCCTGCTGGGCTCTTCTGTCTATAGAATTCTCCAGGCAAGAATACTGGAGTGAGTAGCCATTCCCTTCTCCAGGAGATCTTCCCAACCCAGGGATCAAACTCAGGTATTTTGCATTGCAGGCAGATTCTTTACTGTCTGAGCCACCAGAAAAGCCCTGGTGTTATGTATTACACACATAATTTAAATTAAGCTGAGTACATAGAATAAAACTGTGTGTTTGTGGGATAGAGAAGGTTAAAGGGTGGTAATTATTTTTAAAAACTATATAAAAATTTAAAACAATTTCCTTATGCTTCAGTTATTACATTTTCTCCAGCAGGTGTCACATAGGTTCAACTTTGGCTTTCTAAGTCTAAAGATTATTAACCTTTGGCTAAAATTCTTTCCCTTTATAAAGCAACACTATTATCTGTTTGGTAGCACACAGGGCTATGGCAACATATCACTCTTTAAAACTGAAGCAGTGAATACTTCTTATTGGCTGATGTAATCTCTTAAAATATTGGTAATAATATTTCTAAATGGCCAAAAAGTTAGTTGATATATTTAATAGCAAATGCAGACTAAATGATTATTTATACAATTAATATCTGTGTCAACATAGGATGTTAAAACTGATGTATGATTTAACATCATACAGTGTTGCAACATTTTTTGCCTCCTAATTCTCTGAAAAAACTTATAAGTAAGACTAATGCTATGCATGTTCAAATCATTCATTTAATAAATATTAAATCATCTATTTCATAACATGTGTTGATAAAGTGTCAGGGCAACTGAGAGACAGGTTTCTTTATGTGGAAAATAGAATGAGGCTTCTAATTTGGCAGTTCTAGTCTTCTAAGACTTTATCCTTTAGAGTGAGATTTTGGATTTAGTTAGAATTTACTAGAGCCTCTGCTAGGTCCTCTGCTTCCATCACTTATTTCATATCTGTGGGCCAGATTGGGAATGCTATTCCCATTCCACAGACGAAGAGACTGAGATTCAAAGAAACAACTTATTCAAGATCACATAAGCAGCTAAACAACAACTAGAATTGGAAGTACTGGAACCCCCGGCAGGAGTGGGGGTGGGTAGGGATGAGGTTTTGGAGGTAGGATGATGTGAAATGAGCATACTCTCTCCTCTGAGAGCTCTGAAAGCTGTGATTTATCTCTCTTAGCATGCCTCCCTCGTCCTCATCAGACTCTCTGCTGCCAGATGGAGCTTGACTTTTTTTTTCCAGTCTGAATTTCAGCATGAATATTATATTTGAAATGTAAGAGTAAAATTGACATCTGCGATAACTTGTTAAATGATGACTGGGTGCTCAGGCAACCAGCTCCTGAATGTCCGTCCTCTCTTGCTAAGGGTCAGGGCTGTGCGTGGCCCCTCTGATAATAGAGTAAACCTAGTGGCCATGTCTTTTATTTTCATGGCTGCAGTCACCATCAGCAGTGATTTTGGAGCCCCAAAAAATAAAGTCTGACACGGTTTCCACTGTTTCCCCATCTATTTCCCATGAAGTGATGGGATCAGATGCCATGATCTTAGATTTCTGAACGTTGAGCTTTAAGCCAACTTTTTCACTCTCCTCTTTCACTTTCATCAAGAGGCTCTTTAGTTCTTCTTCACTTTCTGCCATAAGGGTGGCGTCATCTGCATATCTGAGGTTATTGATATTTCTCCCGGCAATCTTGATTCCAGCTTGTGTTTCTTCCAGCCCAGCGTTTCTCATGATGTACTCTGCATATAAGTTAAATAAGCAGGGTGACAATATACAGCCTTGACGTACCCCTTTTCCTATTTGGAACCAGTCTGTTGTTCCATGTCCAGTTCTAACTGTTGCTTCGTGACCTGCATACAGGTTTCTCAAGAGACAGACCTAGATAGCATATTTAAAAGCAGAGACATTACTTTGCCAACAAAGGTCTGTCTAGTCAAGGCTATGGTTTTTCCAGTGGTCATGTATGGATGTGAGAGTTGGACGGTGAAGAAAGCTGAGCGCCGCAGAATTGATGCTTTTGAACTGTGGTGTTGGAGAAGACTCTTGAGAGTCCCTTGGACTGCAAGGAGATCCAATCAATCCATCCTAAAGGAGATCAATCCTGGGTGTTCATTGGAAGGACTGATGTTGAAGCTGAAACTCCAATACTTTGGCCACCTCATGCGAAGAGTTGACTCATTGGAAAAGACCCTAATGCTGGGTACGATTGGGGACAGGAGGAGAAGGGGACGACAGAGGATGAGATGGTTGGGTGACATCACCGACTCGATGGTCGTGGGTTTGGGTAAACTCCAGGAGTTGGTGATGGACAGAGAGGCCTGGCGTGCTGCAGTTCATGGGGTCACAGAGAGTCGGACACGACTGAGCGACTAAACTGAACTAAAGTGGCCATGTGTCAGGGCAACCTGAGCCAAGTGGTCAGGAACTAACAGACTTACACATGTCCCTGTGCACCTGGAGGAACCTGGTTTCCTTGGAGATGCTCAGGCTGCCTGATGAACTCCACCCCTTCCCTCGTTGAGCACACCCCAGTAGAATGGAGTAAACCATTCTACTAATGGTTAATGGCTGGGGAGCCCCTCCAGTCGTCCCCACAGGAAGGACAGGAGACTGCATTAAAGCTTGCTTCTATTGCTTTTACCTTGTAGGCAGACCCACCTCTTGAGAGGAAAGCAATTCTCTTAGTTCTTTGGAAATGGAAAGGGAATCTTATAGTCTTATGTTAAGGCTAAAACGGATTGACCTCAGATTATCCATACAGACTGCCTCTGGGAACTGGGACTGGTCAGTTTCTCTTACAAATAATGCACAATCAGACAAGGGCTGGATGGGAATGTTTTTCGGTTGTGGATTCTTAATTATGTGAGACCCACAACAGAACAACACCTCCCCCCCCGACATTAATAAATATTAAAGTCGTGTCAATTCAGGGCTTCCTGACTGAAAATGTAAAACATGAGAGGCAGAATAGCAAATGTGGTCATGTGTAAAGGTTCTATTGTCTTTTACTGAACATTCTCTGAGTATCTCCTAAACTTCTTCCTGTAACACACTTTGAAGGGAGAAGGGAAGGGAGGAAAAGAAATCTCTTCCGAGAGGAAGATAAAGGGAAGAAAGAAGAGGGGCCTGACAAGGGAGGGAAGGGGATAACAAGTTCTTCAAAAGGAAAGAGAGAAAGAAGTTGGCTGCAATTATAGGGTGTCAGATGAGCAACAAAAATATTAGTCTGAAATATTTACTGAGCACCTACTATGTACCACACTCTTAGTTAGACTCCAGGTGAAAGCAGGGGAACAAACAATTGTTTTGTCTTACAGAGCATGTAGATTGAGAGAAGCACAAAATCTATTTAAATTAGGTTGCTAATAAATTCTTATTTCATTCTGTTTTACCCTATTACTCTCATCCCCCATAGCTTTATCCATGTTGCTCATTTTGCTCAGTTGCTAAGTTGTGTCTGACTCTTTGCAACCCCACGGACTGTAGCACGCCAGCCTCCCCTGTCCTCCACTGTCTCCTGGAGTTTGCTCAAATTCATGTCCACTGAGTCAGTGATGCTATCCAACCATCTCATCCTCTGCCACCCCCTTCTCCTGTTACCTTTAATCTTTCCCAGCATCAGGGTCTTTTTCATAAACCTAAGTAAATAGAAATGAATTTACTCTGGACTATTAGGAGAAGGCAATGGCACCCCACTCCAGTACTCTTGCCTGGAAAATCCCATGGACGGAGGAGCCTGGTAGGCTGCAGTCCATGGGGTCGCAAAGTCGGACACGACTGAGCGACTTCACTTTCACTTTTCACTCTCGTGCATTGGAGAAGGAAATGGCAACCCACTCCATTATTCTTGCCTGGAGAATCCCAGGGACGGGGGAGCCTGATGGGCTGCCGTCTATGGGGTCGCACAGAGTCGGACACGACTGAAGCTACTTAGCAGCATTAGGATATAACATTGCATAATTTTTTTCTAATTTAACTTTCGTTTTGCTTTCCTAATTGAGGTAATGTTTTTGTATTCCTGCATGTCTACATATTTTAAAAGAGCTGATAAAAAATATATTTGTTCCCATTTAGGCTAGTTAATCAGCCTATTTGCAAAATTTTTTCTGAGCAACATGTAGAGTGAAAAAAGTCAGTCAAGAGTGGATTTTGTTTTATATCAGTAACTGGAATAGATGTCAGACAAAATCTGAAATTAAACATAGTGTTGGATTTAGCATGAAGTAGATAATAGTCTATCAAAAAAATGAGAAGAAATCAAGTACTCTTGTGTACCAAAGAGTTTAAGTCAATAACAGAGGTAAACTTGAGGTCAGTGCTGTCATAAGTTCTGTATTATAGATTCCAGATTGTTCTTTGCTCTGGAGCCAAAAACACTGATGAACTTTGTATCTACAACTTACCTTTTAAATGATCAAACTGCAGGTGCGATAGACAAATATTTAACAACCAGTATGGTTTTCCTGGTAGCTCAGGTGGTAAAGAATCAGCCTGCAATGCAGGAGACCCCAGTTCAATTCTTAAATCAGGAAGATCCCCTGGAGAAGGGATAGGCTACCCACTCTTGTATTCCTGGGCTTCCCTGTTGGTTCAGATGGTAAAGAATCTGCCTGCAATGTGGGAGACCTGGGTTCGATCCCTGGGAGGACACCCTGGAGAAGGGCATGGCAACCCACTCCAGTATTCTTGCCTGGAGAATCCTCATGGACAGAGGATCCTGGCCGGCTACAGTCCATGGGGTTGCAAAGAATCGGACATGACTGAGGGACTAAGCACAAGGCATGGACACAGATACTGGCTATCTTAAAATGTATTTTTGGGTGCCTCTTGCTTATTTAACTTATATGCAGAGTACATCATGTGAAACGCTGGGCTGGATGAAGCACAAGCTGGAATCAAGATTGCCAGGAGAAATAGCAGTAACCTCAGATATGCAGATGACACCACACTTATGGCAGAAAATGAAGAAGAACTAAAGAGTCTCTTGATGAAAGTGAAAGAGGAGGGTGAAAAGTCATCTTAAAATTTCAACATTAAGAAAACTAAGATGACGGCATCTGGTCCCGCCACTTCATGGCAAATAGACGGGGAAACAATGGAAACAGTGTCAGACTTTATTTTGGGGGGCTCCAAAATCACTGCAGATGGTGAGTGCAGCCATGAAATGAAAAGAAGCTTGCTCCTTGGAAGAAAAGTTATGACCAACCTAGACAGCACATTAAAAAGCAGAGACATTACCAACAAAGGTCCATCTAGTCAAAGCTATGGTTTTTCCAGTAGTTATGTATGGATGTGAGAGTTGGACTATAAAGAAAGCTGAGCACCAAAGAATTGATGCTTTTGAACTGTGGTGTTGGAGAAGACTCGAGAGTCCCTTGGACTTTAAGGGGATCCAACCAGTCCATCCTAAAGGAAATCAGTCCTGAGTGTTCATTGGAAGGACTGATGCTGAAGCTGAAACTCCAATACTTTGGCCACCTGATGTGAAGAGCTGACTCATTAGAAAAGACCCTGATGCTGGGAAAGATTGAAGGTAGGAGGAGAAGGGGACGATAGAGGATGAGATGGTTGGATGGCATCACCGATGCGATGGACATGAGTTTGAGTAAGCTCTGGGAATTGGTGATGGACAGGGAAGCCTGGTGTGCTGCAGTCCATGGGGTCGCAAAGAGTAAGACACGACTGAGTGACTGAACCGACCTGAACCTGGCTGAACGAATACCCATCCTAATTTTGGGGAAACTGATAGATAGTTCACATGGAATGAAATTCCCTCCTTGGCCCGTTTAAAAGGAAACTACTCCTTTGGAAGAAAGTTAATGTGACTGACTTGCTCCTCAAACAGCATAGCTGACATGAGAAGAGAGGATGTTCCTCCTGAAGAGATTCTGTTTTTGGAGAACTTTTAAAATAAGTTGGCATTCTGATTGTCAACACTATGTAGAAAAGATGTGAAGGCTGCAATTTGAAAGCACTTGTCCGCTTAGTATACCTTGAAACATCAATAGCCGTGCATGAGACACATGGAGAAAGTGTGGAGACTTTCTAAGTGCTGGCTTCCCTGATTGATGAACCTAGCTATGCTTTTCAACTGCATTGCAGATGCCGCCAGTCCAGCAGGAGACAGCATTGCTGTTACACAGTAGAGAAGGAAAGAATAAACGTTTCACCTGGTCCCCTGGGCATCTTTTAGTATTCTCCCACCTAACTTGGCAGTAAAGAATAAGTGCTCTGAGGAGAACATAGTGAGCAGGGATTTGGCTTACACAGTAATGAAGGTCTGGGTCACCTGAGTAGATAAGGCATCTAGACTAGCAGAAGTTCTAGCCAAGGGTGAGGGGGATTTGAGAGGTGTTAGAGGAAGAAGATGCTGAATATTCACCGCAGCTCTGAGATCAACTGCTATAGTGGGATCATCCCACTAATGTTTATCCCATAAATTTCCCAAAGGAAAGAAACCAACCAGAATCCCATGGGAGCTGTACCCCTATGGAACAAGTGCTTTATACAAACCAACTGAATCTAAGCTGTGGTGAGGGTGAACTGTGGTGGATTCTGTGACACCGTGTCCAGATACCCGCTTCTAGACCAAGTCACTCATTTCTTTAGCTGGCAGATGTGTTAACCTATTGATGGTTCATAATTAATCCCTCCCCAGGATGAAAGGAATTGCTTTACCCAAGGATATGCCCACTCCCAGGGGTAGCCTATATCCAAGGCCTGGTCAATTTTCTTGTTCAGTGCTTAGTCGTGTCCGACTCGGCGACCTGGTGGACTATAGCATGCCAGGCTCCTCCGTCCTCCACTATCTCCCGGTAGTGTCTATTGAGTAGGTGATGCTATCATGTCTCCAATTCATACCAACTGAGTCGGCGATGCTGTCTAACCATCTCATCCTCTGCCACCCCTTTCTTGTTTTGCCTTCAGTCTTTCCCAGCATCTGGTCAATATAAAGGTACAAAAATCCAGGCTTCTTGCCTTAATATGGGACAGCTCTGAAGGACCATCCCAGCTCTCAAGCTTCTGTGAGTTCTGAGACCATTCCTGAAATGTCATCACAGTTCAACTTGTTTCATCTATCCTGCTTCCTTAATCCCTCACAATTTTTACTCCTGAGAATAAAAATGTACTCATACTATACTATACAATAAAATTCCTACATAACAAATTTCTTTCCTGGGAAATATGTAAGCTTTACCTAATAACTATTTATTTTTCTTATTTTGGACTCCTTTTCCACTGTGAGTTTTTCCTTATTGGAATAGACACTTATTATGGATTTGACTTCTCTGCTTGTCATGCTTTGCCAAGAACGCCATCTTCTCATTTGCTGAATGTCCAGTTATCATCAAGTTAAACCAAACAATATTACTTCTAAGAAAACTCAATTTACAATGAAAGAAGTAAGACAGTTGACTAATATTCATGGAATTTGCTACTCTTGTGAACACCCCCCAAAATTGGCTTTATGAAATATTGAAGTTATTTTTTTGCTGTTCATTTTTTATTGAAGTATAAATGGTTTGCAATGTTGTATTTAAGGTGTACAACAAAGTGATTTAATTATACATGAGTGTATATACATAATATATTTCAAATTCTTTTCCCTTATAGGCTGTTAAAAATATTGAGTATAGTTCCCTGGGTTATATAGTAGGTCCTTGTTAATTATCTATCTTATATATAGCAGTGTGTATATGTTAATCCAAACTCCTAATTTATCCCCCTTACTTTCCTCTTTGGTAACAATAAGTTTGTTTCTATGTTTGCGGGTCTAATTATGCCTTGTAAATGTTTGCTTTTATCACTTTTTTTGATTCCACATATAAGCAATATCATATTTGTCTCTGGCTTACTTCACTTAGTATGATCTCTAGGTCTATCCATGTTGCTACAAATGGCATCATTTTATACTTTTTGTAACTGAGTCATATTCCATTGTATAAATATGTACCACATTTTCTTTCTTCATCTGTCAATGGATATTTAGGTTGTTTCCATGTCTTGGCTATTGTAAAGAGTCCTGCAATGACCCTAATAACAATTTTAAACATCTGTGAAAAAGTGTATGTTTGTGACAGATTTTTATCAAAAATATGCTAGAAATATGCTATGGTTGAGTTTGACTAGTTTAGCAAACCTTAGTAGAACAAATGTTAGGATTTAACGAAAGAACAGTATTTGGTAATTAGTTCTAAATCACTAGGAACACATTCTAAACATTGCTATTTTAAAGTTGTGTCTTGATAAGTAATTAATATATGTTCAGTTCAGTTCAGTCGCTCAGTCGTGTCCGACTCTTTGCGACCCCATGAACCACAGCACACCAGGCCTCCCTGTCCATCACTAAGTCCACCCAAACCCATGTCCATCGAGTCAGTGATGCCATCCAGCCATCTCATCCTCTGTCGTCCCCTTCTCCTCCTGCCCTCAATCTTTCCCAGCATCAGGGTCTTTTCCAATGAGTCAGCTCTTTGCATCAGGTGGCCAAAGTATTGAAGTTTCAGCTTCAGCATCAGTCCTTCTAATGAATATTCTGGACTGATTTCCTTTAGTATGGACTGGTTGGATCTCCTCGAAGTCCAAGGGACTCTCAAGAGTCTTCTCCAACACCACGGCTCAAAAGCATCAATTCTTTGGCGCTCAGCTTTCTTTATAGTCCAACTCTCACATCCATACATGACCACTGGAAAAATATATGTTCAGTCAACTCAAACAAACTGCTTTATTTCTTTTCATAACATTTGAGACTAATAAACACCAATATGATAATACTTTCACTTTTCAAAGTTTTTAATTTATCAAAAATTTTAGCTAAGCTTTGTAGTCCTGAAACACATTTTTAGGCCTAAGGTTATTACTTTTCAACCTCCTCCTTTCAGTCTGTGTGCTGTGCTAAGTTGCATCAGTCCTGTCCGACTCTTTGCAACCCTACAGACTGCAGCCCGCAAGGCTTCTCCATCCATGGGGGTTCTCCAGGCAAGAATACTGGAGTGGGTTCCCGTGTCCTCTTCCAGGGAATCCTCCCGACCCAGGGTAGAACCAGGGTCTCTTACGTCTCCTGCCTTATCAGGCAGGTTCTTTACTACTAGCGCCACCTGGCTTCCCTGATGGTTCAGATGCTTTCAGTAGTTTGGTTTAATTTGTCTAATGTGACAAGTTTCAAAATTCCTTAAAAATGTTGTTGAAACTTAATTTCTCTAAATGAAAGATTTTATGTTAGATGACTTAAGCTTCATTTCACAACCACTTTGCAATTAACAATGCCTGAGATATAGTAAATAATAAAGTAACATTGTAAAACCTTTACATCATCTTTGTTTTAACAGCTTTGATATATCATTTATACACCATATGATTCTCTCTTTAAAGTATACAATTTGGCGGGTGATGGTATATTCATAAACTTGTGCAACCATTATCACTAGCTGACTTTAGAAGTTTTCATGACCTTAAAAAGAAACCCCACACCCATTAGCAGTCACTCCTTGCTTTTCTCTCTTCCAGCTTTTGGCAACCACTAACCTCCTTTGTCTGTGGATTGGCCTGTCATGGACATTCCATTTTAATGGAATCATACAACATGAGTTTTGTTGTTTTTATTTGGTGATTGGGTTTTTCACTTAGCATATCTTCAAAAAAATTATTTTATTGAAGTATAGTTGATTTACTGTGAATTTCTACTATATAGCAAGGTGAATCAGTTATACATATATAAACATTCTTTTTCATATTCTTTTCCATTATGATTTATCACAGGATGTTGAATGTAGTTCCCCATACTATATAGTAGGACCTTGTTGTGTATCCATTCTATATGTAATAATTTGCATCTGCTAATCCCCAACTCCCTGTCCATCCCTCCCCTACCACCCTCTTCCTTGGCAACCACAAGTCTGTTCTCTGTGTCTGTGAGTCTGTTTCTGTTTCATAGATAAGTTCATTTGTGTCATATTTTAGTAGTTGTCTTTAGTATTTGTCTTTCTCTTTCTGACTTCATTTAGTCTGATAATCTCTAGGTCCATCCATGTTGCTGAAAAAGACATTATTTCACTCTTTTTTGTGGCTGAATAGTATTCCACTGTGTGTATGTACGATACCTTCTTTATCCATTCATCTGTCTATAGACATTCAGGTTGCTTCCATGTCTTGGCTGTTGTAAATAGTACTGCAATGAATATTGGGGTGAATGTATCTTTTTGAATTTGAGTGACAGTTTCGTCTGGATATATGCCCAGGAGTGGGTCTGCAGGACCATATGAAAGCTCTGCTTTTAGTTTTTTGAGGAACCTCCATACTGTTTTCCACAGTGCCTGCACCAATCTACATTCCCACAATGATACAGGAAGGTTCCCCTTTCTCCATGCCCTCTCCAGAACTTGTTTTATGTAGTTGTTTTTTAAATGATGGTTATTCTAACTGGTGTGAGGTGGAAGCTCTTTGTAGTTCTGATTTACATTTTTCTAATGATTAGCAATGTTGAACATCTTTTTATATGCTTGTTGGCCACCTATATGTCTTCTTTGGAGAAACGTATATTTTGGTCGCCTACCTGTTTTTTTTGATTGGGTTGTTTGCTTTTTTCTTGAGTTGTATGAGCTGTCTGTTTATTTTAGAAACTGAGCCCTTGTCGGTCCCATCATTTGTAAATATTTTCTCCCAGTCTGAAGGTTGTCTTTCGATTTTACTTGTGTTTTCCTTTGTTGTTCAAAAGCTTGTATTTCACTTAGCATTTGTCGTTGTTGTTCAATTGCTAAGCCGTGTCCAACCCTTTGTGACCCGATGGGCTGTAGCACACCAGGCTTCCCTGTCATCCACTGTCTCCCAGAGTCTGCTAAAATTTATGTCCATTGAGTTGGTGATGCTATCTAACCATCTCGTCCTCTGCCACTCCCTTCTCCTTTTGCCTTCAATCTTTCCTAGCATCAGGGTCTTTTCCAATGAACTGCTTTTTGCATCAGGTGGCTGAAGTATTGGAACTTCACCTTATTTTCAAGCTTTACCCATGTTATAACGTGTCAGTACTTCACTCTTTTTATTGCTTTCCCCTTTTATTTCTGAATAACATTCCATTGTATGGATAGTCCACATTTTGTTCATTCATCAGCTAATGAATGGGTTGTGTTGTTTTGGAGGTTGTTCCCACTTTTTAGCTATTATGAACAATGCTATTATTAATGTTATGAGTTTTATGTAGATATATGTTTTAGTTTCTCTTAAGTATACACCTTGGAGTGAAATGTTGGGTTATACAGTAACTCTGTTTAGCATTTTGAAGAACTGCTAAATTTTTCCAAAGTGGCTGTACCATTTTCTATTTTCATCAGCAACGTGTGAGGGTTTTGATTTCTCCACATTCTCCCCTACACTTGTTATGGATTATTATTTTGAATATCAGCCACCTAGTCAGCATGAAGTGGTATCTCAGTGTGGTTTTGATTTGCATTTCCCTGGTGGCTAATAATGGTCCTGTGAAGGATAATGAAGAAAAAAAAAGGATGTTTAACTTGGAAAAAGGAAGATTTGGCAAGAGAGCCTAATAGCTGTCTTTAAGTGTTGGAATAGAGAGGCAGAATTTTATTTATTTACAGATGTACAGAGAGGTGATGTAAAATAGTGAAATTTAGCTCTGTGTAAATGCAAAGTCTAATGAAAAGATTGAACAGGAAAACAGTAGGTCCCCATTCCCTAGGGATGTTCAAGCAGATGGTGTAGAAGGATTCTGTAAGGGCTACTCAAATATGCTATGGTTTGTAAACCTGTGTGGCAAATTTACAAAGTGTATCATGGTTATTTTTTTAAACCATACATAGATAATCTTGGCAAGAACATTGTCTCAAGTCGAGTTGTTGTTGTTCAATTGCCCAGTTGTGTCTGGCTCTTAGCAACCCCATGGACTGCAGCACGCCAGGCCTCCCCGTCCCTCACCAACTCCTGAAGTTTGCCCAAGTTCACGTCCGTTGCATCAGTGATACCATCCAGCCACCTCATCCTCTGTCGCCCTCTTCTTTCCTCAATCTTTCCCAGCATCAGGGACTTTTCCAATGACTCGTTTATTTGCATCAGATGACCAAAATACTGGAGCTTCAGCTTCAGCATCAGTCCTTCCAATGAGTATTCATTGGAAGGGTTGATTTCTTTAAAGATTGACTGGCTTGATCTCCTTGGTGTCCAAGGGACTTTCAGGAGTTTTCTCCAGCACCACACTTTGAAGGTATCAATTCTTTGGCGCTCTGCCTTCTTTCAGTACAGCTCTCACAACCGTACGTGACTACTGGAAAAACAATAGTGCTGGCTATGCATACATTTGTCGGCAAAGTGATATCTTTGCTTTTTAACACACTGTCTAGGCTTATCATAGCTTTCCTAACAAGGAGCAAGCATCTTTTGGTTTCATGGCTGCAGTCACTTTCCACGATGATTTTGGAGCCCAAGATAATAGAATCTGTCATTGCTTCTATTTTTTCCCCAACTATTTGCTGTGAAGTGATAGGACCAGATGCCATGATCTTAGATTTTTTGAATGTTGAATTTTAAGCCAGCTTTTCCACTCTCCTCTTTCACCCTCATGAAGAGGCTCTTCAGTTCCTCTTCACTCTTTGCCATTAGAGTGGTATGATCTTCATAGCTGAGATTGTTGATATTTCTCCTGGCAGTCTTGATTCCAGCTTGTGCTTCATACAGCCTGGTATTTCACATGATGTATTCTGCACAGTAAGTTAAATAAGCAGGGTGATGATATACAGCCTTGAAGTACTCCTTTCCCAATTTTGAACCAGTTCATTGTTCCATGTCAGGTTCTAACTACTGCTTGTTGACCTGCGTACAGATTTTGCAGGAGGCAGGTAAGGTGGTCTGATATTCCCATCTCTTGAAGAATTCTCCACAGTTTATTGTGATCCACACAGTCAAAGGCTTTGGTAGTATATGAAGCCAAAGTAGATGTTTTTCTGGAATTCCCTTGTTTTTTCTGTGATCCAATGGCTGTTGGCAATTTGATCTCTGGTTCCTCTGCCTTTTCTAAATCCAGCTTGCACATCTGGAAGTTCTTGGTTCATGTGCTGTTGAAGCCTAACTTGAAGTATTTTGAGCATCACCTTACTAGCATGGAAAGTGAGTGCAATTGTCTGATAGTTTGAACATTCTTGAGCACTGCCTTTCTTTGGAATTGAGATGAAAACTGACATTTTCCTGTCCTATGTTCACTGCTGAGTTTTCCAAATTTGCTGACGTATTGAGTGCAACACTTTAGCAGTATTATCTGTTAGGATTTGAAATTGTTCAGCTGAAATTCCATCACCTCCACTAGCCTTGTTTATAGTAGTGCTTCCTAAGTCCCACTTGACTTCAGACTCCAGGATGTCAGGTTCTAGGTGAGTGACCACACCATCGTGGTTATCTGGGTCATTGAGACTTTTTTGTATAGTTCTTCTGTGTATTCTTGCCACCTCTTTTTAATCTCTTCTGCTTCTGTTAGGTCCTTACTGTTTCTGTCCTTCATCGTGGCCTTCCTTGCATGAAGTGTTCCCTTGATATCTCCAATTCTCTTGAAGAAATCTCTAGTCTTTCCCATCCTATTGTTTTCCTCTACTTCTTTGCACTGTTCATTTAAGGCCTTCTTATCTCTCCTTGCTATTCTCTGGAACTCTCCGTTCAGTTGGGTATATCTTTCCCTTTCTCCTTTCCTTTTTCCTTTTCTTTTTTCCTTAGCTATGTGTAAAGCCTCCTCAGACAACCACTTTGCCTTTTTGCATTTCTTTTTCTTTTGGGATAGTTTTTGTCACTGACTCCTGAATAATGTTATGAACCTCTGTCCATAGTTCCTCAGGCACTCTGTTTACCAGATCTAATCCCTTGAATCTACTCATCACCTCTACTGTATAAGGAATTTGATTTAGGTCATACCTGAATAGCCTAGTGGTTTTCCCTACTTTCATCGATTTAATCCTGAATTTTGCAATAAGGAGCTCATGATCTGAGCCACAGTCAGCTCGAAGTCTTGTTTTTGCTGACTGTATAGAGTTTCTTCATCTTCGGCTGCAAAGAATGTAATCAATCTGATTACAGTATTGACCATTTGGGGTAGTCCATGTGTAGACGTCTCTTATGTTGTTGGAAAATGGTGTTTGCTATGACCAGTGTGTTCTCTTGACATGGTATATGATATGTGTACTTGTGTGTGTGTGTATGTGTGTGTATATATATATATATATATATATATATATATCAGTAACTACTTGTTATTGAAGCTACAGTACTTTGGCCACCTGATGTGAAGAGCAGACTGGAAAAGCCCCTAATACTGGGAAAGACTGAAGGCAGGAGGAGAAGGGGATGACAAGAGGATGAGATGGTTGGATGGCTTCACCGACTCAATGGACATGAGCTTGAGCAAACTCTGGGAGATGGTGGACAGGGAAACCTGGCATGCTGCAGTCCATGGGGTCACAAAGAGTCAGACTTGACTGAGTGACTGAAATATAATTACTTGTTGAATGAATGAATGGTGATGATTCATGGAAAAGGGAGTGATGTCAGAGAACATAAAACTGCCTCCAAAATATGAAACAGAGAAAGAAGTGTATGGACAGCTCTAGATAAATCGACTGTGATTTATTTGATTCCTGGTTTCCCAAAATGGAAATATAGAAAAGCGAGAATGCTGAGCTGAAATCTTACAGAAGCTGAAACAAATTATATACTTACTAAACTTCCTAAAAGAATTCCTAAAATATGCTTGTTTACTATCAGACTTCAAAAAATTTAGTCATTATAGGTGACCCAACATCTTGCTATGGGAGCCTACTGGTTTTTTGTAAGCTTTAAAGTACACAATGTACAGTTTATAAGAAGCAAATCTTGCCTTCAGAATGATATTTCAATCAATTTATAAGAGAAAGCTCTTATCTCTTATTTCTCTTTTCTTCCTATTTTTAAATTTTAAATTTATTTATTTTTTCATTGAAGGATAATTGCTTTACAGAATTGTGTTGGTTTCTGCCAAACATCAACATGAATCAGCCATAGGTATACATATGTTGTGATCTCCCGCCCACCTCCCTCCCCACCCCACCCCTCTAGGTTGATACAGAGCCCCTGTTTGAGTTTCCTGGGTCATACAGTAAATTCCTGTTGGCTATCTATTTTACATATGGTAATATATGTTTCCATGTTACTCTCTCCATACCTCCCACCCTCTCATTCCTCCCCACCCCATGTCCATAAGTCTGTTCTCTATGTCTGTCTCCATTGCTGCCCTGCAAATGATTTCATCAGTACCATCTTTCTAGATTCCGTATATATGCGTTAGTATACAATATTTGTTTTTCTTTCTGACTTACTTCACTCCATATATTAGGCTCTAGGTTCATCCACCTTAGTAGAACTGACTCAAAATGGGTTCCTTTGTATGGCTGAGTAATATTCCTTTGTATATATGCACCACACCTTCATTATCCATTCATCTGTCAATGGACATCTAGGTTGCTTCCATGTAGCTCTTGTAAACAGTACTGCAATGAATATTGGGGTACATGTATCTTTTTCAGTTTTGGTTTCTTAAAGGTGTATGCCCAGTAGTGGGATTGCTGGGTCATATAGTGGTTTTATTCCCAGTTTTTTAAGGAATCTCTACACTGTCTTCCATAGTAACTATCAATTTACATTCCCACCAACAGTGCAAGAGGGTTCCCTTTTCTCCACACCCTCTCCAGCATTTATTGTTTCTAGATTTTTTTGGTGATGGCCTTTCTGACCAGTGTGAGGTAACTGCTATCTCATAGTTTTGTTTTGCATTTCTCTAATAATGAGTGATGTTGAGCATCTTTTCATGTGTTTGTTGGCCATCTGTATGTCTTCTTTGGAGAAATGTCTGTTTAGTTCTTTGGCCCACTTTTTGATTGGGTTGTTTGTTTTTCTACTATTGACTTGTATGAGCTGCTTGTACATTTTGGAAATTGATCCTTTGTCAGTTGTTTCATTTGCTATTATTTTCTCCCATTCTGAGGGTTGTCTTTTCACCTTTTCATAGTTGCCTTTGCTGTGCAAAAGCTTTTAAGTTTAATTAGGTCCCACTTGTTTATTTTAGTTTTTATTTCCATTACTCTAGAAGGCGGATCATGGAGTTTCTTGCTGTGATTTATGTCATAGAGTGTTCTGCCTATGTTTTCCTCGAAGAGTTTAGAAATTGTTCTAATTTCATTCTTTTACATGTAGCTGTCCAGTTTTCCCAGCACCGTTTATTGAAGAGGCAATCTGCTCCATTGTATATTCTTGTCTCCTTCATAAAAAATAAGGTGCAAAGGTGTGTGGATTTATCTCTGGGCTTTCTATCTTGCTTTACTGGTCTATATTTCTGTTTTTGTGACAGTACCATACTGTCTTGATGGAGAAGGAAATGGCAACCCACTCCAGTATTCTTGCTTGGAGAATCCTGTGTACCAAGAAGCCTGGTAGGCTATAGTCTATGGGGTCGCAAGAGTCAGACATGACTTAATGACTAAAGAGAGAGAGAGAGAGATACTGCCTTGATGACTCTAGCTTTGTAGTATAGTCTGAAGCCAGGAAGGTTGATTTCCTCCAGCTTCATTATTCTTAAGATTTCTTTGGCTATTTGAGGTCTTTTGTGTTTCCATGTGAATTGTGAAATTTTTGTTCTAGTTCTGTGGAAAATGCCATTGGTAATTTGATAGGGATTGCATTGAATCTGTACACTACATTTGGTAGTGTAGTCATTTTCACAATATTGATTCTTCCAACCCAGGAATGGAATATCTCTCAATCTGTTGATGTCATCTTTGATTTCTTTCATCAGTGTCTTATACTTTCCTGTATACAGTTCTTTTGTCTCCTTAGGTAGATTTATTCCTAGATACTTTATTCTTTTTGTTGCAATGGTGAATGGGATTAATTCCTTAATTTCTCTTTCTGATTTCTCATTGTTAGTATATAGGAATGCAAGTGATTTCTGTGTATTGATTTTGTATCCTGCAACTTTGCTAAATTCACTGATTAGCTCTAGTAATTTTCTGATACTATCTTTAGGGTTTTCTATGTACAGTATCATGTCATCTGCAGTGAGTTTTACTTCTTCTTTTCTGACCTGGATTCTTTTATTTATTTTTCTTCTCTGATTGCTGTAGCTAGGACTTCCAAAACTATATTGAATAATAGTGTTGAGAGTGGGAATCCTTGTCTTGTTCCTGATCTTAGAGGGAATGCTTTCAGTTTTTCACTATTGAGAATAATGTTTGCTCTGTGTTTATCATATTTTGCCTTTACTTTGTTGAGGTAGCTTCCTTCTATGCCCATTTTTTGAAGAATTTCTATCATAAATGGGTGCTGAATTTTGTCAAAGGCTTTTTCTACATCTATTGAGATTATCATATGGTTTTTATCTTTCAATTTGTTAATATGGTGTATCACATTGATTTGTGTATATTGACAATGAATCCTTGCATCCATGGGATAAACCCAGTTTGATCATGGTCATCTTTTTAATGTGTTATTGAATTCTGTTTGCTAGAATTTTGCTTAGGATTTTTGCATCTATGTTCATCAGTGATATTGGCCTCTAATTTTCTTTTTTTGTGTTGTTTTTGTCTGGTTTTAATATCAGGGTGATGGTGGCCTTGTAGAATGAGTTTGGAAGTGCTCCTTCCTTTGAAATTTTTTGAAAGAGTTTTAGAAGGATAGGAATTAGCTCTCCTCTAAATGTTTGATAAAATTCACCTGTGAAGCCATCTGGCCCTGGGCTTTTGTTTTTTTGGCAAATTTTTATCACAGTTTTTATTTCAGTGCTTGTAACTGGGTTGTTCATAATTTCTATTTCTTCCTGGTTTAGTCTTAGAAGATTGAACTTTTCTTAAGAATCTGTGCATTTCTTGCAGGCTATCCATTGTATTGCTATATAAAGTGTGAAAGTTGCTCAGTTGTATCCAACTCTTTGTGACCCCATGGACTATACAGTCCATGGATTTCTCCAGGTCAGAATACTGGAGTGGGAGCCTTTCCCTCCTCCAGGGGATCTTGCCAACCCAGGGATTGAACCCAGGTCTCCCGCATTGCAGGTGGATTCTTTACCAGCTGAGCCACAAGGGAATAGTTGCTCATAATAGTCTCTTATAATCCTTTGTATTTCTGTGTTGTCTGTTGTAACATCTCCTTTTTCATTTACAGTTTTGTTGATTTGATTCTTCTCTCTCTCTATCTTGATGAGTCTGGCTAAAAGTTTATCAATTTCATTTATCTTCTCAAAGAATCAACTTTTGGTTTTATTAAATATTACTATTATTTCTTTCATTTCATTTTCATTTATTTCTGCTCTGATCTTTATGATTTCTTTCCTTCTGCTAACTTTGGGGTTTTTATGTTATTCTTTTCCCAGTTGTTTTAGGTGTCTATTTGATGTTTCTCTTACCTACCTTTTGATGAGGTAGAGCTGTATTGCTGTAAACTTCCCTTGTAGAACTGCTTTTGCTGCATGCCATAGGTTTTGAGTTGTGTTTTCATTGCCATTTGTTTCTAGGAATTTTTTTATTTCCCTTTTGATTTCTTCAGTAACCCATTCACTATTTGGAAACATATCATTTAATCTCCATGTGTTTTTGTTTTTTATAGTTTTTCTTCTTGTAATTGATATCTAGTCTCATAGTGTTGCAGTCAGAAAAGATGCTTGATACAACTTCAATTTTCTTAAATTTACTGAGGTTTGATTTGTGACCCAAAATGTGCTCTATCCTGGAGAATGTTCCATGTGCACTTGAGAAAAAAGTGTATTCTTCTTCAGTTGGATGGAATGTCCTGAAGATACCAAGGAGATCCATCTGGTCTAATGTGTCATTTAAGGCTTCTGTTTCCTTATTAATTTTCTGTTTTGATGATCTGTCCATTGGTGTAAGTGGGGTGTTAAAGCCCCCTACTATTATTGTGTTTCTGTCAATTTCTCCTTTTATGTCTGTTCGTGTTTGTCTTATGTATTGAGATGCTCCTATGTTGGATATATAAATGTTTACAATTGTTATGTCTTCTTCTTGGATTGATCCCTTGATCATTATGTAGTGTCCTTCCTTATCTCTTGTAATATTCTTTATTTTAAGGTCTATTTTGTCTGATATGAGGATTGCTACTCTGGCCTTCTTTTGATTCCTATTTGCATAGAATATATTTTTCCATCCTCTCACTTTCAGTTTATATGTGTCTTTAGGTCTGAAGTGGATCTCTTATAGACAGTATATGTATGGGTCTTGTTTTTGTATCCATTCAGATAGTTTGTGTCTTTTGGTTGGAGCATTTCATCCATTTGCATTTAAAGTAATTATTGATATATATGTTCCTAGTGCCATTTTCTTAATTGCATGGGGTTTGTTTATATGTGTCTTTTTCTTCTCTTGTATTTACTGTCTATATAAGTCCTTTTTTTTTTTTAATAAATTTATTTATTTTAGTTGGGGGCTAATTACTTTACAATATTGTAGTGGTTTTTGCCATACATTGACATGAATCAGCCATGGGTTTACATGTGTTCCCCATCCTGAACCCCCCTCCCACCTCCCTCCCCATCCCATCCCTCTGGGCCATTCCACTGCCCCAGCCCCGAGCATCTGTCTCATGCATCGAACCTGGAATGGCGTTCTGTTTCACATATGATAATATACATGTTTCAATGCTATTCTCCCAGAACGTCCCACCCTCACCTTCTCCTTCAGAGTCCATAAGACTGTTCTATGCATCTGTGTCTCTTATTCTGTCTCGCATATAGGGTTATTGTTACCATCTTTCAAATTCCATATATATATGCATTAGTATACTGTATTGGTGTTTTTCTTTCTGGCTTACTTCACTCTGTATAATGGGCTCCAGTTTCATCCATCTCAATATAACTGATTCAAATGTATTCTTTTTAATGGCTGAGTAATATTCCATTGTGTATATGTACCACAGCTTCCTTATCCATTCGTCTGCTGATGGACATCTAGGTTGCTTCCATGTCCTGGCTATTGTAAACAGTGCTGCGATGAACATTGGGGTACATGCGTCTCTTTCAATTCTGGTTTCCTCGGTGTGTATGCCCAGCAGTGGGATTGCTGGGTCATATGGCAGTTCTATTCCCAGTTTTTTAAGGAATCTCCACACTGTTCTCCATAGTGGCTGTACTAGTTTGCATTCCCACCAACAGTGTGAGAGGGTTCCCTTTTCTCCACACCCTCTCCAGCATTTATTGCTTGTAGACTTTTGGATAGCAGCCATTCTGACTGGTGTGAAATGGTACCTCATTGTGGTTTTGATTTGCATTTCTCTAATAATGAGTGATGTTGAGCATCTTTTCATGTGTTTGTTAGCCATCTGTATGTCTTCTTTGGAGAAATGTCTGTTTAGTTCTTTGGCCCATTTTTTGATTGGGTCGTTTTTTCTTCTGGAATTCAGCTGCAGGAGTTGCTTGTATATTTTTGAGATTAATTGTTTGTCTGTTGCTTTGTTTGCTATTATTTTCTCCCATTCTGAAGGCTGTCTTTTCACTTTGCTTATAGTTTCCTTTGTTGTGCAAAAGCTTTTAATTTTAATAAGGTCCCATTTGTTTATTTTTGCTTTTATTTCCAATATTCTGGGAGGTGGGTCATGGAGGATCCTGCTGTGATTTATGTCGGAGAGTGTTTTGCCTATGTTTTCCTCTAGTTTCTGGTCTTACGTTTAGATCTTTAATCCATTTTGAGCTTATTTTTGTGTATGGTGTTAGAAAGTGTTCTAATTTCATTCTTTTACAAGTGGTTGACCAGTTTTCCCAGCACCACTTGTTAAAGAGACTGTCTTTTCTCCATTGTATATTCTTGCCTTCTTTGTCGAAGATAAGGTGTCCATAGGTGCATGGGTTTATCTCTGGGCTTTCTATTTTGTTCCATTGATCTATATTTCTATCTTTGTGCCAGTACCATACTGTCTTGATGACTGTGGCTTTGTAGTAGAGCCTGAAGTCAGGCAGGTTGATTCCTCCAGTTCCATTCTTCTTTCTCAAGATTGCTTTGGCTATTCGAAGTTTCTTATATTTCGATACAGATTGTGAAATGATTTGTTCTAGTTCTGTGAAAAATACCATTGGTAGCTTGATAGGGATTGCATTGAATCTATAGATTGCTTTGGGTAGTATACTCATTTTCACTATATTAATTCTTCCAGTCCATGAACATGGTATATTTCTCCATCTGTTTGTGTCTTCTTTGATTTCTTTCATCAGTGTTTTATAGTTTTCTATATATAAGTCTTTTGTTTCTTTAACATCCACAAATCAATCAATGTAATACACCACATTAACAAATTGAAAGATAAAAACCATATGATTATCTCAATAGATGCAGAAAAAGCCTTTGACAAAATTCAACATCCATTTATGATAAAAACCCTCCAGAAAGCAGGAATAGAAGGAACATATCTCAACATAATAAAAGCTATATATGACAAACCCACAGCAAACATTATCCTCAATGGTGAAAAATTGAAAGCATTTCCTCTAAAGTCAGGAAAAAGGCAAGGATGCCCATTTTCACCGCTACTATTCAACATAGTTTTGGAAGTTTTGGCCACAGCAATCAGAGGTGAAAAAGAAATAAAAGGAATACAGATAGGAAAAGAAGAAGTAAAACTTTCACTGTTTGCAGATGACATGATCCTCTACATAGAAAACCCGTAAAGATTCTACCAGAAAATTACTAGAGCTAATCAATGAATATAGTAAAGTTGCAGGATATAAAATTAACACACAGAAATCCCTTGCATTCCTATACACCAATAATGAGAAAGCAAAAAGAGAAATTAAGGAAACAATACCATTCACCATTGCAACAAAAAGAATAAAATACTTAGTAATATATCTACCTATATAAGTCCTTTTAACATTTGTTGTAAACCTGGTTTGGTGGTACTGATGTCTCTTAACTTTCTCTTGTCTGTAAAGCTTTTGATTTCTCCATCAACTTTGAATGAGATCCTTGCTGGGTATAGTAATCTTGGTTGTAGATTTTCCCCTTTCAGTACTTTAAATATATCCTGCCATTCCCTTCTGGCATGCAGAGTTTCTGCTGAAAGATCAGCCATTAAATGTATGGGGGTTTCCCATGTATGTTACTTGTTGCTTTTAATATTCTTTCTTTGTGTTTAATTTTTGTTAGTTTGATTAGTATGTCTTGGCATGTTTCTCCTTGGGTTTATGCTGTATGGTACTCTCTGAACTTCTTGGACTTGATTGACTGTTTCCTTTCCTATGTTGGGAAAATTTTTGACTATGATCTCTTCAAAAATTTTCTGATACCCTTTCTTTTTCTCTTCTTCTAGGACCCCTATAGTTTGAATGTTGGTGTGTTTAATATCATCCCAGAGGTCTCTGAGATTATCCTAGTTCTTTTCATTCTTTTTACTTTATACTGCTCTTCAGCAGTTATTTCCACCATTCTATCTTCCAACTCACTTATCCATTCTTCTGCCTTGGATATTCTGCTATTGATTCCCTCTAGAGTATTTAAAGTTTCAGTAATTGTGTTGTTTGTCTCTGTCTATTTATTTATTCCAGGTCTTTGTTAAATGTGTTAATTCATTCTTGCATCTTCTCCATTCTATTTTTGAGGTTTTTACTATAGTTTTTTTTACTACCATTACTCTGAATTCTTTTACAGGTAGTTTGCCTATATCCTTCATTTATTTGGACTTGTGTGTTTCTGGGTTGTTCCTTCATTTACACAATATTTCTCTGCATTTTCTTTTCTTTTCTTTTTTTTTTAATGTACTGTGTTTGAGGTCTCCTTTTCTTAGGCTTCAAGGTTGAATTCTTTCTTCCTTTTGATTTCTGCCCTCAGTGGGTATGGTTCGTCCAGTTTTGTGGTCCAACTTTTTTTGTGGTCCAGTTTTGTGTAGGATGTGACTGTGTTTGCATTCTGGTGGGAGGAAGTGAGTTTTTCTTTTTCCTCCTCTGATGGGCAGGTCTGTGTGAGGTTGCAGTCCTGTCTGCTGATGACTGGGTTTGTATTTTTGTTTGTTTATTGTTTGGATGAGGCATCCTGCACAGGATGCTGTTGGCAGTTGTGTGAGCCAAGTCTTGTATATAGGTGGTTGCCTTTGTGGGAGTTCTCACTAATTAATACTCCCTAGGGTTAGGAGTTCTCTAGTAGTCTAGGGTCTTGGCATCAGCGCTCCCACTCCCAAGGCTCGGGGTTTGATCTCGAGTTTTGCATGGTCCTATATATTCTTTTCTAGTGGCCAGGTACTCCTGCCTGCTCTCAGCTGGTATTCTGCAAGATCTTCTGTGTCTGAAGATGTGTTCCTGATGTATCCATGGAGAGAGATGCACTCCATGTTCACCTGCTCCTCTGCCATCTTGTTCTGCCATTATTTCTCTTTGCTCCCTTTGATAGCTGTATGGTATTTAAAGTTATGATGTAGTAAGTCAAGGTGCTAATTTCCTGTTGCTGCTGTGACAAATTGCCACAAATGCTGTGCCTTAAGATAGAATACATTTATTCTTAAAATTTAGAGATCAAAAGTCTGAAATGAGTCTTGGCGCACTAAAATAAAGGTGTCGACAGGGCTGATTCCTTCTGGAGGTTTCACAAAAGAATCCCATTTCTTACCTCTTCCGGCATTTTTTGGTTTACAGCCATCTCATTCCAATCTTTGCTTCCATCATCACATTGCCTTTTCTCTCTGACCTCTTTCCTCTCTTTTGTAAAAACTCTTGCGATTACATTGGGTCCACCTGGATAATCTAGAATCACCTCATCTTAAAATCATTGTTACTCATATCTGCAAATTCCTTTTTGCCACGTAAGGTTAGCATCCAGGGGATTAGGACATGAACCTCGTTGGGGAACCATAATTCAGCCTACCATGGTATGTAGTATGTATTTGTAAAATAATTCAGCTTAATTCATATTTGGAGTTAGGTAAGTACATGCCACACACCAACCAACCAGACAACTAATCATCTCTTGTTGGTATTATTTATCTCTTGCTTACTTCACTGTCTTATCACCTGAATACTTATCATATAAGAGAAGATGTGAACTGAAAAACAAGAGGTCAGTTTCCAGCACAGAATCCTGTGTTGATTCATGATATCTGTTCGAGTAAGTGCTTTTGACTCCACTGGAAAGGAGGAAAGTTGAGTGTAACCTGGTATCTGGCATTTTCCTGAGAGGCATCATGACCACTTCCTGAGTAATAATGTGGATCAGCTCTAAATGTGGATTTACTCTTGCCAGGGTAAAACCACTGGCAAATGACATCCAAGTCATAGCTGTGGGGTTACTCAGAATAATAGATATAATATTTAGAGAGATTAACTTTTTTGATAATTTAAAAATACTGTTAGACTCTTTATTTTAAAAAAACTGTAGACTCCCATGCAGTTCTATGAAATAAAAGAATCTGTGTGCCTTTTACCCAATTTCTCCCAATAGTAATATTTTACAGAACAATAGTACAACCAGTGTATTGATACTGATACAGTTAAGACAGACATTTTCATCACCCTCAGAATCCTTCCTGTTGCCCTTTTGATGCCACGTCCTTAATCCCTGGCAAATGGTAATATGTTCTCCATTTCTGGAAGCCTGTCATTGTAAGAGTGCTACACAAATGGAATCATACAGAATGTAACCTTTCGGGACTGGCTTTCTTCTCACAGCATAATTCTCTGGAGATTGATCTAGGTTGTTTATATATTAAAAATTTGTTCCTTTTGATTGCTGAGGAGTATCCTCTAGTATGGAGTTTCCAAATTTGGCTTGCTTAACCATTCATCTGTTGATATCTTGGTTGTTTCCTTTTGAGGACTAATACAAGTGGAGCTCATGTGAACTCAACACTTGTGTACAACCTTGTGTGTAAATTTAAGTTGTCACTTAAATTCAGAAGTGCAATTATTGAATTGTTTAGTAGTTACACATTTAGTTTTTTAAGAAACTGCCAAGTTAGTTTCCAGAGTAGCTGCACCATTGTTTGTTCCCATGAGGAGAGTATGAGGGATCTTATTTCTTGCTATACTTACCAGTATTTGGTGTTCTGTTAGGTGTGCAGTGATATCTCATGGTTTTCATCTGAATTTCCTTAATGATTAGTGATGGTGAGCATCTTTGAGTATGCTTATTTTAGCAGCTGTCTTCAGAGCATGCTTGGTGTCACTATGAGATGGACATGACAGATAAGAGAGCTAGGCTCAGGCCCCCCTCCTCTGCTTCTGCCAAAGCTGCTCCATTTTTTTAAAAACTCATTTTACTTATTGGGCTCTTAAGCAAGATTTTATTTAAATAAGGTTTCCTTTGTTAAAAAAAGTGTGAAATCAACATACTTCATCGGTTTTACTTATTATTTTGTAGAAAATAATTTGACTTCCCACTATCCTAGACAAAAATTAAATTTAGAATTAGAAATGAATTTATTTAAATACATAAAATATATTCAGAAGCCAACCATTTAAGCCAATATGTGCTCTTTTTGAACTTTCTAGTGAATCATTGCAAGCTGACACTAATTTTTAAAGATGAAAATTGTGTCTTTCACTAATTTAAAAAAGGCTAAAACATCTCTCATTAACAGTTTGGAAGACAGTTTCCTTTCCTGCAGGACCAGCACATTAATTATCTTTCTACGTGTCAGGCAGGAAGGGCACTAGTATGGAAGAATGAAAAGTGAAGGCTCTCATAGTTTGGTTGTAATATCTTAGATAAAATATACTCATAACACCTAACGATGATGGCAAATGCATGCAAAATGCTTGCATGTGGTCTGATTTTGTGATGCTATAGATTTGTTTTTAGAAAATAAAACATCCCAGGGAGTGTGAGTCATGCTCACTGTATTCTGAAGGAAAGTTTCTCTGGACACAGTATATTTTAGCCTTACTCTGCATATTCAGGTCCTCTTGCTTTTTCCTCAAGGGGAGATCTCTTTTGAGCAAGGCCAAAAAACTTGTCATGTTAAAACAGAAAGCACAACAGCAGCGCTCTCCCTGCCCCACTTTTCCTAGTAATTTCACAGCCCTGTGCTGGGAGTGTCAGAGTTGGCCTTCCTGGAGGGGATACAAGAGGGCATTATGGAGCCGGCTGATGCTAACTGGCGGAACCCGGCTGGCCTTAGTGAGGCCGTGTGAGGTGACAGGCTGCACTGGACGGAGGCCAGAATGAGCTGCATCCTCCTGGAGGACAGAGAGACAGAGGTCACTCCATCCCCACTCCTGGGGAGCAGCACGACCTCCCCAGCCACTGTGGGAGGCAGCTGAGTCTCTTGGCTGCCTGTCCACGTGCATGTGAATGGCTCTCTGGAGGAACAGAAACTGGCCACGGTGGAGCATTTTTCTCTCATGTCATCATCCACCCTGATCCTTCTGCTGAGAAATCTGTGAAAAGTCAAGGATAGGCCTGGTGAAAAGAAAATTGAAACAAAACACATTCATGCATCTTTCTTCTGCGCACGTACCTTCCCCAAATACTGAGGTCCCCATGGCTCTATTTGAGGGCTGCATACATGGTGGTCAGAAGGCTCTCTGGAGAAGTTCCATGCTGTTGGCTTGGTTTTCCTTGTCTCTGTGTGTGGTAGAAGGAGTTAGTTGAGGGGTGGGAATAATCTCTTTTGGAATAATGTTTTACGATCCTGTTGGACCTTACATTCTCAAGCACAAGTTAAATGTTGAGTGCTTGCATCAAGGTAGAACAGAGGCCTGTTGGCTACTACACTTTAGGGAAAAACTGCAACCTCAGCTCATGCCTCATTGGATTCTCCTGCCCAGGCTCAGTCAGAACCCCAGCAAAACTGGAAGGTGGAAACAGGGTGCTGGCCAATTCTACCTTTCCCATGAAAAAGTTAATGGTGTTCCCACCAAACTGACTTTAGCACCAGCCAGAGGACCCAGGACTGGCAAAGCATTCATTCTTTTTCCTAGAGAAAAAGAAGGCCCTAGTGCCTAAGTAAAGGTGAGACTTGAGCCCATCCCCAAATAACTATGGACTCAAGGCAGTTACAGTACTTGTCTGGTCCTGGCCTTTCCAAGTAAATGTGGTTGTAAGTTTTAGCATAAGAACATTGTTATTCTTAAGTAGTACACTATCAATTTCTGTCTTGGTTTCAAAATAATCTACGTGTATCAACAGTCAGAAGTGAGATACTTTGAAAAGAATGATTGAAAACTGGGAATAAGCTTTTACAAATATTATCTCATTTAATCTCCATAACCGTCTGTCAGGAAGGTACTATTACAAGCTCCAGTTTACATACGTGGGAACTGAGGGCTGTTAAGCTTGAACGATTTTTCCCAGAGTCACAGACAGCAAGATGAAGTGATGGAAACTGAATATGGAGTTGGCTCCAGAGGGCTCAAGTTTAACCTTTCAGTAACACCAAGAAGCACGCCGGGAAGGGTTATGAGGGCTCACGGGAGAGACACCAACAGACTAGGGGGTGAGCGCGAGGGCTGAGACTGGGAGAATTCTCCTAGGACTCAGCACCTTGCTCAGTCCTGAAGGATGGGAAGAAGTTAGAAAGGCAAGAAGGGTCAGAGGTGGGAAATATGATTAACCAGAAAGGAGAAGGGGATGTTCAAGTGCTCAAAGGTCAGGGGGATCACAGCCAGGCATAGGAATGCTGAGTGGTACTGTACACTCGGATCCTTGAGTTCTGGTTGGACTGAGTGAGGGGGTAAGGTGGTGGGCAGAAGTCAAGGTGAGAATTAAAACAGGAGAGCTTTCTAATGCATGCCAGAGAGCGTTTCATTTTGAAGGTTAAGGGTAGCCAGTAAAGGATTTTAAGCAGAGGTCAGGGTGGTAAGCTTTGCATTTCAGAAAGACCACTGCTTGTTTAGGGAATCTGCAGGGAATGAGAGCCCAGGGTGTGGCAGCAGGGTCAAATGTGAGACATAGGACTACTTAGGTGAAAAGTGAAACTGTTAGTCACTCGATCATGTCAGACTCTTTGCGAGCCCATGGACTGTAGCCCGCCAGGCTCCTCTGTCCAGGAAATGCTCCAGGCAAGAATACTGGAATGGGTAGCCATTCCCTTCTCCAAGGGATCTTCCCGACCCAAAGATTGAATCTGGGTCTCCTGTGTTGCAGGTGAATTCTTTAGCATCTGAGCCACAAGACTAGTTAGGAGACAGTGCTTGATAATCTGCTAAGAAATGAGGGCACAGATGAAGAGTGGCCAATGGGGGTGGAGAGGAGGGAATAGACTTGAGAGCTGTTACAGTGAGTGGAAGGACTGGCTGAGTGGGGAGAGGGAAGGACAGGGAGTGTAAGGAGCGTTCATGGTGAAATACACTTACACGTGTCATGATGTGGTGGGGCGGGGGGAGAGGGGGCAGGGCTGGGAAAGAGATGGAGAAGGGTAATGAGAGCGACTTAGAACCTCATAGAGTTTGAAATAACAATGGGACATCCAGATAAACATTCCAGTAGGGAGAGAGGATTGGCTAAATGAGTCTATGACTCTAGAGACAGGCTTGGGATGGGGAAATAGGTTTTATATTTTAATCCCCCTGTGGTATTTGAGGCTCTGGGGTCGTGCCAGTTTTTCTCTCTTGATCCAAATTCACTCTCTCCAGTCATTTTCAGATGCTGAAGTTGAGACTGCAAACCATGTTTCTGCTTTGCCAGTTGCCTTTTCTGTAGGCTTTGCCACCAGAGGGCAGCTGTGGGGCTGAGGAGAGAGAGCTGAGGCTCCCTTCTTCACTCCAGCAGTTGCAGTTCAAGCCAGTAGTTGTCGGGGCCAGAGTACAGTTTTTCTAACACTTGCGGAACCAGCTTCCTGTTGCTCGCCTTTGAGGCATTCCAGCCCCCAGCTGTGATCCCTTCCCCATGGTCCAGGTCCCACCTCATGGGGCCTCTTCTCTAAATGTTACCTCTTCCTTTTGTACTTTCAGTCCTAGAGGTAGAATTTCTTCCTGCTACACCTTAGAGTTCTCTTGTCACCCTTTCAGTTAACTAGTTAACGACTTTATGCCTAGGTAACAATTCTATATATTAATGTATCTCAGTTAAAGTAACTGGTGTGGTTCTGTCTCCTCACTAGACCCTGACGTTGTAGGTGAATATGGGGAAACCATAGGAAAGTGTGGAGGGTAATGAAGAGAGCTTTGCAAAGGATCCTGGGGCCACCTATATTTAAGGGCTGCCAGCCCTAAAGGAGTGGACCAGGAAGATGCTGAAGAATCCAGAAGATTCTGTGTCTAATGGGAAAAAATCAACCAAGGAGGGAACATTCAGACTAGAGAGAGAATTATTAATGGGGCAAGGTTCCTGAGAAGGTGGAGGAAGTAGGCTTTTTCCTGGAAAGGAAAGGAAAAGAATGAAGATGAGTGAAGGGCAGATGGGGAGGTCATGGACTGAGAGTGCAGGATGTGGAGAGGAGGTTTGCAATAGAGGATGGAAGAGAGGGCCAGGGGTTTCCTGGGGGACAGCGGGAGGGGGCAGTCAGAGGACAGGAAGTTGCCATGACTCTAACCCACATCACTGTGTGTGTGTGTGTGCTGTTAGGACATAGAAGCCTTTGGTAGGGTGTTGACAATGAGATTAACTCAAGGGAAGGAGTTTGTGCCAGGTGCTCAAGAGATGTGGGTACGAGCACGAGGGCGATTACGTGAAGGACCCTGGGCTGTGGCTGGCTGGCTAGAAAACGAAGTGAAGCTCATGGGGGCTGATGTACAAAACCACACAACTCTGTTTGAGCTTGTGAGCGTGTGCATAGGGTTGAACTCTCTTTAAAGCCATAAAAGGAAAAGTTTCCAAATATACTCTGGCCAGGCAGAAGAAAATCCCCCACAGAGACGGGACACTAGTTTTAATAAAACGTGGTGGTTCATTTTTAGTTCCAACCTAATTTACAAATTACCCAAGTCAAACAGCTTGTAAATCTGTATATTTAAAGTCCTTCTTTATTTAGGAAAGGAGATGTTTTTGAGAATTAGTGTAATAAAAAGCTTAGAAAACTTTAGAACACCTCAAATATGAAGAACCAGGAATATTGTTGGAATGAACACTACTTTTTCTTTTACTATTTAAACTTTCTTGTGGCTGAGATCAAGTCTGATAAGCACTTTAACTTGGGCAAATAACGACAGTAATAAAATACTATGTCACTGCAAAATATACTAAATGCCTGGGCTTCCGAACTTTTCCAATAATTTTCTTGTAAATGCATTTGTATGGGGATAGTTTACCCCTAGGACAGACTATAATTTAAAAAACTTGAATTCACTACAGCCCAATAAATTACTGTTTCCCCTTAATGTTGGCAACTAGTGATTTATTTTAGTCAAATTACAGATCTCACTAGGCATGCTTTACTGTATATGTACTTCCCTGGGGAAGTACATATAAAAGGAAGACTTTTTAGTGTATTATTTGGAGGAACCATAAAAGCTATTAAATTCATAACTTAATTCGCACGTGAATTCCTAGTTTGCTCTGATTTGTAGAATGTTTTGTACAAAATGGCTGTTATACTTGCATTATCCACAAGCAACTAAAATATGCAACTATTAGTAATTCTTACATTCTTAGAATAGAACTTCGTTGCTAAATATTTTCGAATGTGTCTTTTTCACTTTTGCAATCCTGATTATGGAAAGCTATTTATGTAATTTATATCTGAGACTCACTTTTTCATTGACACAAAATCTATTTTAATGCTTCTCTTATCACAGGTTTATCTAAGAAGGGCATAGGAAAAATATTTAAGCTGAAATAGGTGTAGTTTTCTTTCATTCAATCATAGAGGCATTTGAAAAGAAAATGTATCCAGAAAAATGTATGAAAAGGTGAATGTAGTATAAACGATGAGATACTAAACAGTTTAGGGTAGGGGGGATCCAATGCCATGAAGCGCAGCTATGCCATCACCTAGAGAGTATGAGTATTACTGCATTGGGGACCACGGTGGTGAACAGTGTAGGGATCTTCACATACCTGACAGAAAAGAAATTACTTACTAGAAAAAACACAAGTTAGACAAATATACGTTCAACTTATAGCTCAGCCACTAACTAGCTTTTGACTTTGGTCAGCTTTAACTTAGTCACCATTTTTTTGTCTGAAAATTAGAGACAAAGGATCTCAGAAGGATCTCTCAAGGTCCTTGTGAAAAACCATTGTGATTACAGGTGTTGAGTGCTAGCACCTGGAAAACTTGAGGGCACAGCGGCCTCCTGTCTTTCTGGGTCCTACCCTCCTCTAGTCTCAGGTTCTGACCAAATGAATCTGGGGAGACATGGAGTAAGATTTTGCTAGAAATTAAAAGGCAAATGTCACCAACAGACCATCATCCTTTGACTGACTGCAAACTTTCAAATGTGGAACTATTTATATTTTGAAGACTTGATGCAAAATGTGTGATGGAGAAAAGTTTGTTCTAGAAATTGTCTCCTTAAAAGGGACAGTGGATAGCACTATCGATTCCTCCACAAGTGCCTTGTCATAGAAGCCCCCAAGAATCGTCACTCTAATTTGGAAGCATGACTGAAAATGCAGACTTAAAATGCAGTTGGAATAATCAGGAACATTGGACCGATCAACCTGGTTATTTGAGGCATAGAGGAGAAAATCTCTTGTCAAAAATAGCTTGGCTTAATGGCTCCTTTGTTACCATATCCTTTCCAAGGACTAGCAGTGTGATTATTTCATTTGACTGTTTCTCAGAACCATCACGGAGAAGGCAATGGCACCCCACTCCACTACTCTTGCCTGGAAAATCCCATGGACGGAGGAGCCTGGTAGGCTACAGTCCATGGGGTCGCTAACAGTCGGACACGACTGAGCGACTTCACTTTCACTTTTCCCTTTCATGCACTGGAGAAGGAAATGGCAACCCACTCCAGTGTTCTTGCCTGGAGAATCCCAGGGACGGCGGAGCCTGGTGGGCTGCCGTCTATGGGGTCGCACAGAGTCGGACATGACTGAAGCGACTTAGCAGCAGCAGCAGCAGCAGCAGCAGAACCATCAAAAAATCAATCCCAGTTGCACCATTGGTTGACCTTCTCCACAGCAGCTGTTCCTTCTTCTCTTCCTCATCAATTTGAGTCTTTGCAGGACTTGACAGCTGAAAAGGATTTTCCTGTTGGTAACTTCCTTAGGCATGTGAGACAGGTTTCATCCATCTCTCCTCAGTTCTTGGCCTTCTCTTCTTGATGGCAATTTCAACCCTCCCGTGAAGATCCGTCACCCACAGTGCTCCCCACATTCTTGGCAGGTACTGATACCTCCAGAATCTCTCTCCTGGACCCTTTCATGATTAGTCCCCATTTCTATTTGTCTGCTCAACACCTTCACATTCATGTCTCACAGGTACCTCGAACCTCTCTGAGCCGAAGCTGAACTTATCTTTTCTCTTAACCATTCTTCCTTGTTAATGACATCACTATTCTCTTGGGTACAGGCTTAAAAGCTTCAGCTTCTCTTTTGCCTTCAAAATTTAAGCAGTCTCTGTGTTCTATATAGTCTGCCTTCATAGAAAGACTTTCAGATAGACTCCCCACTTAAATGTTTATGCTTTCTGCTTTATCTCAGACCCTTATTAGCTTCTCCCAGGACTCCTGCAATAGCCTTCTGAAGAGCAGCCCAACTTTATCCCGTTCCACAGACTCTTGCCCACACTCAGCTCTAATGTTGGTGCTCCCCTACACCAGCATCTTTGTGATTCCTACTGCGTAGGGATCTAACATTCAGCTTCTCATTGCCCACATGAAGTCTCTATGCATTATGAGCCCAACTTACTTTCTGCTCCCTTATCTCTACTTGTATTCCAACCAAACCACTTGAAACCAGCTTTTTATTGATCACTTACTATGTTTTAGATACAATGATAAACATTTAAAAATACTTCATTTAATCCATGTACCGTATGATGGTATTATTTTGCCCATATTACAAATGAGGAAATTGAGATTGCCTAAAGTGTTACGGTTAGTAAGGAGCATTGAGAAAATTTAAATCTGAACTCCCCAAATAGACCCTATCCTTATCTGCCTTTCTATAAGTCAGAGATGAGTTGTTACTCAGTTCTTGTCTTGGCCAGAGAATTATGTAGTGATGTTGGTAACAAAGTGGACTCTTTCCTGTGTGTATGGACACAACATTAACCAGTATCTTCCCCTCTTTTCATTTGTTATGAAATCTGAGGGTGTTCAACATGGAAAAGCACTCAAAATGATAGAACCTAGCAATTTGACTCCATAGAAAATGTATGAAAACACATGTTCATGCAAAACCTTGTGCAGTATTGTTCATAACAGGCAAAATGTAGAAACAGTTCAGTGTCCGTCAACGAATGAATGGATAAACAAAATAGGTATATAAATACCTATACAATTGAGTTACTCAAATAGAAAGGAATGAAATTCTGATGCATACTATAACATGGATGGACTCTGAAAATATGCTAAGTAAAAGAAGCCATTCGTAGAAGACTGTATATTGTATAATTCCATTTACAGAAAACGTCAAGAACAGGCAAATCCATAAACACAGAGTTGATTAGTGGTTGCCTAGGGCTTGAGGGGAGAGAATGAGGGGAGATAGGGAGTGACAGTTAAAGGGTGTGGGGTTTCTTTTTGGAGTAATGAAAATATTCTAAAATTGATTGTGGTGATGGTTACACAATCTAGTAAATATACTAAAAGCCATTGAATTGCACACTTCAACTGAGTGAATTATGTTGTGTGAATTACATTTCAATGATGCTATTATTTTAAAGTGATATCAAGGATTATTATGGAATTAAGAGACATGCTAGTCAATTTTTACATAAGGTATTAAAAATTCTGTATAGAAAAGAAATTCAACACTTGAATAGGCAACTACCAAACTTTCTTATTCTTGAAATAGATTATAAGGAAGCAGAAGAGATGAAACGGAAAAGCTATTTGGTTCTTTGCACAGAGCCCTAGGATATTTTACTTTGAGCAAAGATTATGCTTTGGTTTAGATCAGACAGGAAATACATTTTCAAAAATACTTTTTACTCTTCTATACTTGAAAAGGCAAAAATGAATATTTTACCATTTGGATAATGATGAACTTTTATTTTTAGCTTTGGTATTTTAATTTTAAAAGGCGCTTAACACAAATGAGCATTTTTACCCAGCTAGATATATGTGTTTTAACACAGTTTTAAACTTATCTAAGAATATTTAACAACTGAGCTATACATGGAAGCTATTAAAAAAAAAAAAAAAAAAAAAAACCAGCTGTGGTGTTAATGACTATTGCGTACTCCCAGCCAACTGAGATTTGACAGAACATTGGACTCCAGAAGCCCTATAAGTGAATAACACGGGAAGTAGTTATAAATAGGAAGAGTATCAGATATTCGCCAAAAGACACAGATTCTGGTGTGACCACACAGAAAGGAGTAGGAACAGCATCAGAGTTTCTGACAAGCTGACTGAACCTTGGACACAAGGACAGCAATAAAGATATTATGTTCTCCTGAGCAGATGTTAGGGGCTAGCTCAGTCCGCATCTCTTACTTGGCTCCTTTCCAGCTCCCCAGGAGGGAAAGCCAAGCGTGGGAAGATGAAGTGGGAGACTTGGGTTCTGATGCTGGCCTCCCTGTATTCTTAAGAGCTGGAATGGCAGGGACCATCCACGTGCTGCAGACATGCTGAAAGAGTCTAGGGAGCCTGGAGGACCCCTGACCAACATGCACAAAGCCAAGTGGTTTTGTCCTGCCCGCCATCCTGACGATGGTGCCTGTGGCCCTTTGAGTTTCTTCCGACAATCTTATACTCCAGCCCCGCTGAGGTTCTCATCATTTCCAAACACACTTGATCTGATACTGCTGCGTCTGGGCACATACCATTCCATTTAGTCAGAATTTCCCTCTTCTTCGTCTGCAAACCTCCTACTCATCCTTTCAAACTCACCTTTTCTGTGGAGCCTCCTCAGCTCCCTCAAGCAAAATTCATCATCTCCACCTCTGTCCTCCCAAAACTCGCTCCATCACAGCCCTTAGACCAAGCATCATTCTCCCTCCCCAGACAGTCAGTTTCTCAAATACCACGGTTACATGTATATTTTACAGTATTTATCACTTTGCTTGTCTGACATATAATTAGTACTTAATAAATGTTTGTTGAATTCCACTAGATTGAGATTCTGATATGCAGTCTGAGAATAGAGATGAGTAAACCAGCTGCCTGGCTCAGAAGGAGCTACAAGTGTGTGTATTTAATGTTAAGAGATTACTAAACTGAATAGCCAAAGCCAGAGGACCAGCTGCCTCTCATGGGAATATTCTGGGCATCAAGAGGAGAGAGAGTTGTTCAAATCATACTATAGTGAGCATATCAGTTTGCCGGGATTGCCACAACCAAGTACTGCAGACTACAGTCAGTTAAACAATAGAACCGTTTTTTTCTTCTGATTGTAGAGATCAGGAGTCTGAGTCCCCAGCATCCACAGGGTTCATTTCATTCTGAGGCCTCTTCTAGGCGGCTTTCTTCTCTCTCCATCTTCACAGGGCCTTTCCTCTGTGTGCACCTGTGTCTTAATTGCCTCTTCTTACCAATCATATTGGATTAGGGCCCACCCTAGTGACTTCATCTAACCTCAGTTACCTCTTCCTCTTTAAAGATCGTATTTCCAAAGACAGTCATACTCTGAGGTGCCAGGGATGGGGTCTCCCACATATGAATTTTGTTGTTGTTCAGTCCCTCCGTTGTATCCGAATCTTTGCGACCCCATGGACTGCAGCGTGCCAGGCTTCCCTGTCCTTCACCATCTCCCAGAGCTTGCTCAAACTCATGTCCATTGAGTCGTGATGCCATCCAACCATCTCATCCTCAATTTTTCCCAGCAGCAGGGTCTTGATTCCAATGAGTTGGTTCTTCGCATCAGGTGGCCAAAATATTGGAGCTTCAGCTTCAGCATCAGTCCTTCCAATAAATATTCAGGGTTGATAGCCTTTAGGATTGACTGGTTTGATTTCTTTGCTGTCCAAGGGACTCCTGTGAATTTTGAAGGGATGCAATTCAGCCCACGGATGTGGGTAACCACCTACTTTGCCTGAGGTTAAGGTGTGCCTGTACTTCAGATCTGCAAACTCTTTTTATCTCCCTTGAACTTGAATTCAGATCTGAGCAGTGTTGACAGAGACCCTTCAAGCACACACTGAGATGGTAATTGGAACTGGCAAATGGGAAGCCTGGATGCTAATGCAGATTTTCTCCTCACTGTTGTCCAGGCTGAGGCGATTTGCCTCAGAGCTCTTTCCTGGGATGGCGGGAGGTACCTGGGCTCTACCTCTATTACAGCCTTTATTTCACAAGCTGCTTTTATACCACAGAGGGTATAAGTCTTTGCCAGCATTTGCTCTCATTTCTTTCTGGTGAGCACTACTCGGCACCAAACTAGCTTAGTGCTCATGAAGGAGGCTGGAGGAGGAAAGATGACCTGATAAGCTACCACTGTGAACAGTTAAAAACACCGAGCCCTAGGGGGTGGACCGAAAGCTAGGTGAGTTGGAGTAGCACATCATTCAAGGGTAGGTGTCTCTTTTAATGTAGAGCAGGGGTCCCCAACCCCCAGGCCACAGACTGCGCCACATAGTAGGAGGTAAGTTGCAGGCGAGCAAGTGGAGCTTCATCTGTATTTACAGCTGCTCCTCATCACTTGCATTACCGGCTGGGCTGCGCCTCCTGTCAGTTCGGCGGCAGCAGGGTCTGTGTAATGCACTTGAATCATCCCCAAGCTCTCTACCCCTGCCCTCCACCTTTGGTCTATGGAAAAATTGCCTTCCATGAAACTGGTCCCTGGTCCCAAAAACACTGGGGCCCTCTGATACAGAGCAAAAGAATCATTATAATATTGTGAAGCCGTTCAGGATGGATTCCTCTTGGAAAGAGCAATGCTGTAGTGATTTCCTAAGTTTGTGTTTATATGGTTGGCCCTCCAGAGATGATCATCCCCTCCTTTAGTTAAATATTTCTCCAAGTGAGGTTCCAGGCCACTGGTGGTAGACTCACATGGGGATTGTAACGAAACAGTTTCCTTTGTACCTCGTGATGACTGAATTGGGATCTCTGGGTGGATGTAGGAAATTCTAATTTGCCAGTGTTGTTCTTACCCAAACATGTGCGAACCACTGATTAACTGCCTGGAAATGTAGGAGAGGCACTGCCAGGTGAGTGGTTCTGCTTGGATTGTGGCCTTATGATCCATTCAGCCTTCCTATGGGTGCGGTTCACAGAGAGACTCAGACAGACTGACAGTCACAAAGTCCAGGTACCAAGGCCCCAGCTCCTGAATCACACTCTGGGACTCTGCCCACAGCTCCAATTGATCTCTCTTCCTTATCCCCTTATTCTTTGAAGTCACAGCTTGGATCATCCCTCATGTAAAAAAAGAAAAGTGCCTGAAAGTTTCCTAATCCTGAAATGGCTCAATATTGGTGGTGGTGCAGTCAGTAGAAGGGAACTATCACACCCAGCCTCTGGGAACGTTAACTGGTACGATTTCTTCCAGAGGGCATTTTGGCAGTGTGCAGTGAGAAACTCTGAATTCTATTTCCAGAAATGAATCCCAAGGGTGAACAGAGAGATTCTGTCAAAGACTGTATACAAGAATATTCATCAGAGCCTTATTTGTGATGGTGACACATGTTCAACAGATAGGAAACTTGTCAAAAAACTTGTCATAAAATTAAAATGTTAAGTAATCATTTAAAATTCTATTGTCACAAAATACCTAACAGGTTGGAAAATACATTTGATTAAGTTTTTTTAAAGTAGGGCAAAAATCTCTCCACGTACATAATTCCAATTCTCCTGCCCCCTGCCATACACACACACACACACAATTGTCTAGCTCCATCTGAAAAGAAATATACATAGTTGTTAAAAATGATTATCAGGGGCTTTCACAGGTAGCTAAGAGGGCAGGAACTCTGAGGATTCCATCACCCAAGTATTCCATAAACTTACATTAATCTATTGCTGTCATCTGCACTTGAGCTGAGAGCAGTGAGCTGCAGTGAACAGAAACTTGGATTTGGGGTGGAGGTGAAAGCAGGCAGTTGGAAAGCAGAACACTTAGGGCAGCAGCTCTCAAGCCTCAGTGTGTAAAAGGATCACCTGGGGAGCCGGTTAAAATGCAGAGCCCTTCTACAAATCCACCACTCATAGAAATTTCTATGTAAGAGATAGGGCTTAGTAATTTTCATTTTAATAAGCCCCTGGTGTAATTTTGCTACAGGTGACCTGAGGGTAGTGGCACCTGGAGGAAGTATAAGCCAGAGAGGGGTCCCCAGAGGAGATCTAGGGAAGCAAAGCGGGCTGGGAAGCTAGGGTGAGGGGTAAAGAAAGAGGTATCAGATTTCAGCAAGTTCCTTTCCGTACCATATGAACCAGGACGATTTACTGGAGTGTCAGGACTCTTTGAGTAGTCTGAAAGCCCTTTGTAGGATAACTTTTAGGATACAGTTATCATTTTAAATACGATTTCCAATGGAAAATATGTTTCAAGTTTTAAAAACGAACTTCCATCTGAACTTTTGGAATTCAATTTGTTCCTGTCCTGAGGACTATCTATTCCAACCACCATTGCCATAAACCTCCCAACCCTGATATAGCTCTTTAGATGCCCTTCAATTGTTCACATTGCTTTTTAGCTCATTTATAAAAATAGAAAAGAGGAGAAATCTATTTTTGACCAAAAAAAAAAAAACAAACAAACCCCAGATATTCACTGCTAAACATAAGATTACATTTCATCTCAAGCCAAAAAACTGAGTTAGGTTTGAGCCTCTGTTTTTCTTTTTTCACAAGGAGCTTTAGATTTTTGCCTTTTTGAAAAGTGATAGTGTGAAGAATAGGGAGGAATGTAGCTTTAAGATTCTGATCAGCTTCTTTAGATTTGGTCTTGAATTTGGAAGGGTTCCTTAAAATTTTATAAATTTCAGATTCAATAGCTCTAAAGAAGAAATTATTGAGCAAATCTCTTTTGACAGGCATGGAGTAGGAAATAAGAAAAGCTGCCAACATTGAATGTGTATACAAAGAATGTGCTGTCGTACAGTTTGCTGGTTATAATAAGTTGTTTAAAGGAAAGTTCAGACATGATTTGGAAGCAAGTTTGAAAGTGTTGGCAGTGGGGTGTGTTGGGGCGGCAGTTGTTCCCATCTGTCTTGACTGTGTACAGATGATGGTGAGATTAAAGGGGCTCCCAAGGTGCCACCCTTTCCTCATATTTTAATTCATTTGCAAAATGTGCTGTGTTCAGTCGCTCAGTCCTATTCCAGTCTTTTTGGCCCCGTGAACTGGAGCCCACCAGGCTCCTCTGCCTGTGGAATTTCCCAGGCAAGAATACTGGAGCGGGTTGCTATCTCCTACTCCAGGGGATCTTTGTCACCCAGGGGTAGACCCCTAGTCTCCTGTATTGGCAAGTAGATCTTTTATCACTAGCGCCACCTGGGAAGCCCCCGTTTGCAAAATAAAAATTATAGGCCCCAAGAACTGAGCTAGATGGTCACGGTTTAAACTATCAAGGACAAAGGGTGCTTAGACAAGACTTTGCAAACTTTAAAAGCAAAATCTTTGGTTCAAACAGTCCTTTTGCTAAAGCAGAAGCAGAGTCTGGCCCCTCAGTCCTTTGAACACCCCCAGAGTAGACATTTGTAGGATTCTTCAGTTCCAAGCAGCAGAATCTGACTCTGGCCCATTCTTCGAATTGCTGAGAAAGCTGAAGAGCTAAGCTTCAGAAAGGACTAGAAGCTCCTGAGTTCTGGACAGCAAGAGCTAATGGCAGTCTCTTCAGGGCCTGTCACTGGAACCAGGTTTGGCATTCCTCAGCTCTGTGTGCCTTGCTTGGGCCACATGTCCATGCTTCGATTTAGGAGTGTGGGAGCCTTCTGATTGGCCCCGCACTGGTGGAAGAGGATGGTTAGGAGAAGAAAGAGGAGCTGACAGTAGGACACTGAAACTTGTGTGTCCACTACAGTAGCCCTTTGATGTCTCCTCCAGCCTCCAGATTCTAGGATTACTGTTCCACCATCAGAAAATTCCCACTTGCAACAGTGAGTCAAAATGGCCTCAAGCTCTGTTCTAGTTTCAATTTTTAATCTCAGAGAATAGCATCATCAACATAGAAGTGAAAAAAAAAGTATCAGGTGGGCAATTCAGTGTCTTTTGCAAATTTTTAAGATTAAATATTTGTAAAGTCTCAGACTTTTGGTCAGATTATGTTTGAATTTTGTGTGCCCTTGGGTACATTTTCTTACTTTTCCTGAGCCTCAGTTTCCTCCTCTGTAAAATACGAGTCCCTGGGTTTTTATTGGGTTGTTTTAGGACAAATGCTTAGTGTAGTGCCTAGCCTTATTAAATGATACTTATTATTCTAAAATGAAGTTTCCTCTGAAATGTTAATCATGCAAACTTATACAGCCATATTTTAATGAGTTCATTTTCATAAATTCATTAAAACTTGGAGATAGGGTAAACAGATAGTTCTTGATTCTCAACAACCAAGCCCAAAGGGACTAAGGAAGTGAACGGTAGCAATTCACTGATTCACTAAAGCTGCAGATTTGTGGTCTGTGAGCACAGGCATGCCACGGGGATTATGTCCAGGTACACAGCTGGTATTTATATTTGACAGCAACTGAGGCAACATGATGGAACTATTACAGATCCTCACCCCAAAGACTCACCTGGCTTTTCCTGAAAAGGCTTCCTCTCCAGTGCCTCCCACATAATGGCATGGATACCATATTTCTATAGAATATTACAGAATCAAAATCCCGTATATCCTCTGTCCTTTGGCAAATGGGAGAGGTTGCTGTGACTCTTTGAAACATCATTGTGATGACTAAACTACAGATGTGTTCCAGGCCAACACTGCATCTTGGGAGTTACGAAACCCCACGCTTCCGGCAGCAGCTCACTAAAGGATTTTAAAACAAAGAGGGGCTGAAGTCTGGGGAGAGAATTCCACTCACTTAGTTCATCACAAGCACCTTATTAGGAATGGGAAATGGGCAAAGGAACTGCTTCTAATGCAGATTTACAAATTATCCTGGTGTGACCAGAATTATGTCAGAGAAAGAGAGAGGGATTCCGGCCCCTCCACTGAACACACTTCCTTCCCGTGGAGAGTGTGAGTTGGAAAGTTTCCCTTCCCTCTCACAAACGATCGTGTTCAAAGGCTCAGCATTAACCCTCCATGCTGCCTTCTTGAGCTCTCAGAAGAAACAGGTGATTCAGCACCTCTAGTCTCCTTGGGGGGCCATGGAAACCCAAGAAATACTAAGACCAAGCAGGAATCAGTATGAGATAAAAACTCATTTCTGCAGCTCGCAGGCCCGTGGGGATGGACAGCTGTGTGAACTTTCTGCACACATGGCCAAACCCCTTGCTCAGCTAGAGGAGATTTCAATCAACAAGCTTATCTGCGCTTAATGGAACCGTGTCCAAATTTGTCACCAGGCCATGTTCGAAGGAGCAAGCAATTGGTTGAAGTCATTTCAGATGCAGGAAATCCTGTGTTTACTACCTAGGAAATGCTACATAAAGGTTGGGATTTTTTTCCCCTTGTAATGCTCTTTCGAACTGAAATTTTGCAGCAGGGCCACCACTGATAAGAAGAACATGGCTTGGGAAATGACCGTATGGTAATAGTCAATCATACACAATAGGCCTTACTTCTTTGTCCGCATTCCTGGTTCTCAAAGTTGGTTGATACAATTGTTCCCTTCAAGGAGTCCAGTCACTTACAGGTTCATGTCTTGAGTACCCATGCCTTCAGGGAGGTGTTGCCATCTCCCTGTTGTTGTTCAGGCACTAAGTCGTGTCTGACTCTTTGCAGCCCTGTGGACCGCACTGCACTAGCTCCCCTGTCCCTCACTATTTCCTGGAGTTTGCTCAGATTCATGTCCATTGAGTTGATGATGCTATCTAACCATCTCATCCTGAACACGTCTAAAAGGATGTAGGAGAGAAATGCCTTGAAAATACTGAACTCATCTGTAGAGATAATGATGGAGAATGTATGAGAGAGACAATGAGAATCACTCAATCTCAGTTAATCCAACTGAATCAACTAAATGGACACAAAGTAGGCCTTTTCTGCAGTCACCAGGGTATGCAATAATGTCCATACTTGTGACTAAAGAGCTTCCTCTAGTCAAAAGATCAAAGGCTGCAGACAAAATCTGATGGACATTACATAGCACGGCAAAGACATGTGGTCTTATATCTAAAGAAAAAAGATACCAACAGAAGACAGAGATAGGGCACCCAGAAAAGGGCTGAGTAGATGTAGAGTCATCAGAATGTATTGAGCACTCCCCAAGAATCCCGTGTCTCCAAGTATTACAGTCTTACCATCAAGGCTGTAACTAGAGTGGGCAAGAGTTCTTCTTTTAATTAACTTAGGTGTGAGACATTCCTTTAGATTACTAATTTTGTTTTCTTTCAGTTTATTTTGCGCTTTTCTCATTGTTTAAACTTTTAGTTCATCTTTAGTCATTTCTTTTGTTAAGAAATGAAAGCATCAACATACATAACTTTGCCTTTGAATTTGGGCTGTATTCTATATATTATAGCTGTATTTTTTAAGATAACAATGTATATACTCATTATTTTATTGAGTTGCCACATTTAGAAAGTAACATACCCAAACTCTGCAATTAAATTTCAATTTCAGATAAACAAAAGTTAAACTTTTTGGTGTAAATGTGTCTCAAATATTGCATAGGACATACTTACACTAAAAAATTATTATTATCTGAAATTATAATGTAATTTGGGATCCTGTATTTTGTCTGGCAACCCTATTATAAACAGAACTTAGATGTAGTTTTGGTTAACTTTTGACCCAGTATTTCTTGAAAAAATCTTCTTCCCAAATGATGGTGATATCTTTTGTTTAAACTTTTATTATTAAATTCTGCTCTTTTTGTGCACATATGGCTTAATTTTAGGAACATAAGCATAGATGGGTGGGTGTCAACTGGGAGAAATAGTACTCCCCAGGGGACCCTTAGCAGTGTCTGGAGACATTTTTGGTTGTCACAACTTGGGAAGGTAGAGGCCAGAGCCACTGCTGAATATCCTACGATGCACACAATAGTCCCTACAACAAAGATTTATTTTGTAGAAAATGTATTGGTAATTGCCTCATCAGTTGTGTTAGTCACATCATCTCTGCTTTTTGCATATTTGACCTATCAAAGAGAATGGTGTATTGAAGTCAATCACTCAATCTAACGCACAGCGTGAGATCCTCTAGTATGACGGACCTTGTTCCAGGTGCTGGGAATCCTCAGTGAACAAAGCAGAGTAATACCGCTGACTTCATGGAGCTTTTATTTTAATGGGTGGAGTTGGAGCAGGAGACATAATAAAAAAAAAATAGTATGTAAAATATATGATAAGTGTTATGAAGGAGAGCAGAGAACAGGGATGGTTGCTAGGATATGTGTGGATTGTAATTGTAAATTGAGTGGCAAGAAGGTTACATTAGAAGCAAAATCTCAGGGAATTCCATGGCGGTCCACGGGTTAGCACTCCACATCCTTATTGCCTGGGGCCTGGGTTCAATCCCTAGTCAGGGAACTAAGATCCTGCAAGCCATATGACATAGACAAAAAAAAGAAAATTACTCTCAAGAAGATGACAGAGAAAGTGATGTGGTAGCTTAGGGAAGAGTGTTTCAGGCAAAGGAAACAGAAGTGCAAAGACTCTGATGTAGGTCAGCACTTGGTATGTCAAGGAAGAAGAGGAAGCAAAGGGAGAAAGAGGGAAAGTAATGGGGACAGATGAGGTCAGAGGGGTGATGGAGCCGGGCTGGCATCCAGACCATTTAGGACCAAAGATACTGTTGTGAGAATTGCTGCATTTATTCTAAGTGAGATAGCTAGGCAGGGCTTCAGCAGACTGCAGTGATTTTACATACACCTTGAAAACATCACTTTGTCTATTGTGTTAGGAATAGATTATGGGGGGAAAAGGCTGAAACACAGAGACTAGTTAGGAGGCCACTGCCATAGTCCAGAGGAGAAATGACGGTGCTTTGTTGCTGGTGAGGGCGGGTAACAGTGGAAATTGTAAGAACTGATTGAATCCATTAGGCATACCGACACATTGCTGGAAGGCACGCAATATGGTACAACCCCTCTGAGGGGAATTTCACAATCTTTAATAAAATGACCTAGGTGTTTACTCTTCAACTTAGTGATCCCACTTCTAGGAATTTATACTAGAAATAAACCTCCAATAATAATTAATAGAGAAGCACAAGGTTATTTATTGCAATGATATATGTAACTGGAAAATTTTGGAGATTGGTTGAATAAACTATGTTTAATCAGGGGCTTCCCAGGTGGTGCTAAAGAATTGACCTGCCAAGGCAGGAGACATAAGAGATGCGAGTTTGATCCCTGGCTCAGGAAGATCCCCTGGAGGAGGGCATGGCAACCCACTCCAGTATTCTTGCCTGAAGAATCCCATGGACAGAGGAGTCTGGGGAGGGTACAGTCCACAGAATCGCTGAGTTGGACATGACTAAAGCAACTTAATACACACACACACACACACACACACACACACACACACACATTCAGTACACACAATGGGATGCAATGCAGCCACAAACATTAATGAAGTTGAAGATCTGTGTGAATCAATATGGAGTAATTTCCAGCAGATTTTAAGCGTAAAGGCTCACTGCAAAAGAGCATACTACCTTTTGTGCAAAAAAGAAGGAAAAATAAGTGAACACTTATATTCATCATTATAAAAGAAAATGTTAAAGTTGAGCACCTACAACTTTGTTGTTGTTGTTGTTCAGAAGCTCAGTCATGTCTGACATTTGCAACCCCAAGGACTGCAACATGGCAGGCTTCCCTGCCCTCCACCATCTCCTGGAGTTTGCTCAAACGCATGTCCATTGAGTCAATGTCATCCAACCATCTCAGTCAGTGTCATTCCCTTCTCCTCCTGCCTTGAATCTCTCCTAGCACGAGGGTCTTTTCCAATGAGTCGGCTCTTTGCATCAGATGGCCAAAGTATTGGAATTTTAGCTTTAGCATCAGTCCTTCTGATGAGTATTATGGGTTGATTTCCTTTAGGATTGACTGGTTTGATCTCCTTGCAGTCCAATGACTCTCAAGAGTCTTCTCCAGCACTGCAGTTCAAAAGCATCAATTACTTGGCCCTCAGCCTTCTTTATAGTCCAACTCTCCTGTCTGTACATGACTACTAGAAAAACCATAGCTTTGACTAGACGGACCTTTGTCAGCAAAGTGATGTCTCTGCTTTTTGTTATGCTGTCTAGGTTCGTCATAGCGTTTCTTCCAAGGAGCAAGAGTCTTTTAATTTCATGGCTGCAGTCACTGTCTGCAGTGATTTTGGAACCCAAAAAAATAAAGTCTCTCACTGTTTCCATTGTTTCCCCATATATTTTTCATGAAGTGATGGGACTGGATGGCATGATCTTAGTTTTTTGAATGTTGAATTTTAAGCCAGCTTCTTTTTTCACTCTCCTCTTTCTATTCATCAAGAGGCTCTTTAATTCCTCTTTGCTTTCTGCCATTATGGTGGTATCATCTGCATATCTGAGGTTGTTGATACTTCTCCCAAAAAACTTGATTCCAGCTTGTGCTTCATCCAGCCCTGTGTTTTGCATGATGTACTCTGCATATAAATTAAATAAGCAGGGTGACAACATACAGCCTCAATGTACACATTACCCAATTTTGAAACCAGTCTTTTGTTCCATGTCCAGTTCTAACTGCTACTTCTTGACTTGCATACAGGTTTCTTAGGAGGCAAGTAAGGTGGTCTGGTATTCCCATCTCTTTTAGAATTTTCCACAGTTTGTTGTGATCCACACAATCAAAGGCTTTACCATACTCAATAAAGCAGAAGTAGTTGTTTTTCTGGAACTCTCTTGCTTTTTTGATGATCCAGTGGATGTTGGCAATTTGCTCTCTGGTACCTCTGCCTTTTCTAAATCCAGCTTGTATATCTGGAAGTTCTCTGTTCATGTGCTGCTGAAGCCTATCTTGAAGGATTGTGTGCATTACCTTGCTAGCATGTGAAAACTGAAGTTGTGCGGTAGTGTGAACATTCTTTGTCATTACCCTTCTTTGGAATTGGAACGAAAACTGACCTTTTCCAGTCCTGTGGCTACCGCTGACTTTTCCAAATTTGCTGGCATATTGAGGGCAGCACTTTCACAGAATCATCTTTTAAGATTTGAAATAGCTCAGCTGGAATTCCATCACCTCCACTAGCTTTGTTTATAGTAATGCTTCTTAAGACCCACTTGACTTCACACTCCAGGATGTCTGGTTCTAGGTGACTGACCACACCATCATTGTTATCCGGGTCATTAAGATCTTTTTTCTGTCGTTCTTCTGTGTATGCTTGCCACCTCTTCTTAGTCTCTTCTGCTTCTGTTAAGTCTTTAGCATTTCTGAACTTTATTGTGCCCATCTTTGAATGAAATGTTGCCTTGCTTTCTCTGATTTTCTTGAAGAGATCTCTAGTCTTTCCCATTCTATTGTTTTCCTCTATTTCTTTGCATTGTTCACTTAAGTCTTATCTCTTCTTGCTATTCTTTGGAACTCTGCATTCAGATGGGTATATCTTTCCTTTTCTCCTGTGCCTTTCGCTTCTCTTTTCTCAGCTATCTGTAAGCCCTCCTCAGACAACCATTTTGCCTTGTTGCATTTCTTTTTCTTGGGGTTGGTTTTGGTCACTGCTTCCTTCAATGTTATGAACCTCCATCCATAGTTGTTCAGGTACTCTCTCAGATCTAATCTCTTGAATCCATTTGTCACTTCCACTGTATAATCATAAGGGATTTGATTCAGGTCATACTTGAATGGCCTAGTAGTTTTCCCTACTTTCGTCAATTTAAGTCTGAATTTTGCAATAGGGAACGGATATGAGCCACAGTCAGCTCCTGGTCTTGTTTTTGCTGACTGTATAGAGCTTCTCCATCTTCAGCTGCAAAGAATATAGTCAATCTGATTTGGGTATTGACCATCTGGTTATGTACACGTGTAGAGTCATCTCTTGTGTTGTTGGAAGAGGGTGTTTTCTATGACCAGTGCATTCTCTTGGCAAATCTCTGTTTGCCTTTGCTCTGCTTCAGTTTGTACTCTAAGGTCAGACTTGCCTGTTACTCCAGGTATCTCTTGACTTCCTACTTTTGCATTCCAGTCCCCTATGATGAAAAGGACATCTTTTTTTGGTTTCAGTTCTAGAAGGTCTTGTAGGTCTTAGAACCATTCAGCTTCTTTGGCATTAGTAGTTGGGACATACACTTGGATTACTGTGATGCTGAATCATTCGCTTTGTCAATGAATCGAGATCACTCTGTTGTTTTTGAGATTGCATCCAAATACTGCATTTCAGACTCTTTTGTAGACTGTGAACATTATTCCATTTCTTTTAAGAGATTCTTTCCCGCAGTAGTAGATATAATGGTCATCTGAATTAAATTCATCCATTCCTATTCATTTTAGTTCACTGATTCCTAAAATGTTGATGTTCACTTGTGCTGTCTCCTGTTTGACCACCATCCCATTTATCTTTGATCATGTTCCAAACATGTTCCTATGAAATATTGTTCTTTATAGCATTGGACTTTACTTTCACTGCCAGACACTTCCACAACTGGGCATCATTTCCACTAAATTTTAAAGCCGGGTACCTACAACTTCAGAGTTGAGTGAAAGGGACACAGGAGAGTCTATGTATATTTTTTCATAGAGTTTTGACTTTGAAAGTATGTTAGTAGACTGCATATTTAAAACAAAATTAATAAGAATAAGAAGGGGACAAAACCTAACTAAAACTGAAAGAAAATGGAAACAGATGAAACTAAGTGTATTTCAAAACATTACTATCACCTCGTGGCTCACATGGTAAAGAATCTGCCTGCAGTGCAGAGACCCGAGTTCGATTCCTGGGTCAGGAAGATCACCTGGAGGAGGGAAGGCTACAATCCATGGAGTTGCAAAGAGTCGGACAGGACTGAGTGACTATTACTTAACACTTACAAAAGGGGGAGGAAAAAAGAGCCAATCCAAGTAATTTTATGCACACATTTTTTGATTATCTTTCTCAGTCTGGAAAAGAGTGGAATGTGGGGAGGGGAAGTAGAAGAGAAAACTGTATACAAATTCTGTGCTCTTTAGTAGATTAGTTTTCAGTAGTGTTGTGTAAGAAGCAATTCAGAAGCTCTTTTATATTCAATTCAGTTCAGTTCAGTTGCTCAGTCTTGTCCAACTCTTTGCGACCCCATGAATCGCAGCACGCCAGGCCTCCCTGTCCATCACCAACTCCCGGAGTTTACCCAAACCCATGTCCATCGAGTTAGTGATGCCATCCAACCATCTCATCCTCTGTCGTCCCCTTCTACTCCTGCCTTCAATCCTTCCCAGCATCAGGGTCTTTTCCAATGAGTCAACTCGTCGCATGAGGTGGCCAAAGTATTGGAGTTTCAGCTTCAACATCAGTCCTTCCAATGAACACCCAGGACTGATCTCCTTTAGGATGGACTGGTTGGATCTCCTTGCAGTCCAAGGGACTCTCAAGAGTCTTCTCCAACACCACAGTTCAAAAGCATCAATTCTTCAGCACTCAGCTTTCTTCATCGTTCAGCTCTCATATCCATACATGACCACTGGAAAAACCATAGCCTTGACTAGACGGACCTTTGTTGGCAAAGTAATGTCTCTGCTTTTAAATATGCTATCTAGGTTGGTCATAACCTTCCTTCCAAGGAGTAAGCGTCTTTTAATATCATGGCTGCAATCACCGCCAGCAGTGATTTTGGAGCCCCCAAAAATAGTAACTGTGTTGATATGGTTAGGACTTAGCGTTCTTACTCTGGAAGGAGAGACATATAAATACAGAAGAGGAGACAAGGAGGACCCTTTGGGGATAGAGTAGAATTTGAGGTATTGGTGTGAGTTATTTCTAAAACATCTTATGGGTATATTTGTTTTGATGCACATGTATATTTCTGTGCTTCTCTGGTGGCTCAGACGGTGAAGAATCTGCCTGCAATTCAGGAGTCCTGGGTTCAATCCCTGGGTTGGGAAGATCCCCTGGAGGAGAGCATGGCAACCCACTCCAGTATTCTTTCCTGGAGAATCCCCATGGACAAAGGAGCCTGGCACAGTACAGTCCATGGGGTCACACAGAGTTGGACATGACTGAGCGACTAAGCACAGCACAGATTTCTGTGTGTGTGTGTTATATGGATATATACACGTATATGTTTCCTCACTATGTGGAAAGGGTCAAGAAGCAAAATAAATCTCGATCTCTAATAATATGCCCACTGAAAGGCATCAGAATTCCTTGGAGAAATGTCTCACTCCAAGGCTGAGGCAAGGTAGGTACAAGATAAACCTGGAAACTTTGGTTTTGTTAGAAAATCACAAAATGTTTTTTAAAAATATGATATGTTACAAGGACACAGGAGCAAGCTTAAGAGGGTTCAGTCTGGTCAAATCTAGAACAATCTGAGCATAAAAAAAATTACTGAGCAAACAAGACTTGATGAGCCCATATTAATCATAGGTAATTAACAGTGGAAGAGGTAGGAGGGATCTTGCTTACAGTAGAATATTGAGACCAACTGGTAAATGCAGAGAGAATGTTGGAACTGAACTATATCATTACTTTGTAATTATTATAAAGATTGTTTCAGCAAAAAAACACTGGTGGATGCTAAACCTATGGGGTTATTTTGGTGAGGATCAGACTGCTTATTAATTTCGAAAAAGAACAAAACCCTGTAATTAATTACATAGAGAAGAAATTGGGTAACACTTTGACTGGATGATCAGAACTTATGTCACCTATGAGCGACGGACAAAAGTGTTTCAAGATGTGATTTCTTGATACCATGTGTGGTGTCTTCTAGCTGAGAATATATTACCTAATTCTAAAAAAAAAAAAAAAAAAAAGTGAAAACTATGAAAGAAACAGGTGGGGGGGGGTGGTAGAACTTGTTTTCCTTGGCTTATGGCCCCCTTCCATCTTCAAAGGCAAAAGTCACACTACCTCTGCTTCTGTTCTCACATCTTCTCTGATCCTCCTGCATCTTTCTTATAAGGACCCTTATAAGATTTCATTGGGTCCACGTAGATGACACAGGACAGACTTCCTATCTCAGGATCTGTAATCACATCTGCACGCCCTCTTTGCCATGTAAGGTAACATATTACATATTCACAGGTTCTGGGGACTAGAACATGGTCATCTTTGTGGTGGCCATTCTCCATCCACAAGACTAGTGTTAAAAAATGTCAATGTCATGAAAGACAAAGGCTGATGAGTATAAGAGGCTAAAGAGATATGACAACTAAAAGCAATATCTGAATCTTGGACTAGATCCTTTTCTGGAGGGGTGAAATGATGTAAAGGGCATTCATTCTTATGTCAGCTGACAAAATTGGAACATGGGTGGTTGATCAGACACACATATCAATATAAATTTATAAAGCTGATAAATGTGAAATTATCTATGAATGTAGCCCTGTTCTTAGGAAATGCATACTCTAGTATTCAGGAATTAAGGGCCACGATACATGCAATTGGGATTTCCTTGGTGACTCGGACGGTAAAGAATCTGTTTGTAATTCAGGAGAGCTGGGTTCAATCCCTGGGTTAGGAAGATCCCTTAGAGGAGGGCATGGCAACCCACTCCAGTATTCTTGTCTGGAGAATCCCCGTGGACAGAGGAGCCTGGTGGGCTACGGTCCATGGGGTTGCAAAGAGTCTAAGCACAGCACACATACATGCAGTTTACCCTCAAATCATTCAGGGAAAAAAAATTACATGTGCACACATACATACAAGAACAAGAGAACAAATCAAGCAAATGGGGCGAGATGTTAATAGTAAGTGAATCTGGGAAAAGGGGATAGGATGTTTTTCATGACATTTTAATTTTTGCAGTTTTTTTAAAGTTTGAAATTATTTCCAAATAACAATTTTAAAAAAATCATTTATCCAACCTGCCATTTAGTCCTAAACTGCTGACACCATCCCTAGTGGGAAGGATGGCCATTTTCTAGAGATTTGAATGCCTCTGAGGATGGGTGGACTCAGTGTCTTATGAGGCAGCTTGTCCAGTCACTGTTAGTTGAAGGAGTTGGGAGTGTCTCTACAGGTTAGGGTGGCTCAGTGGTAAAGAACCTGCCTGGCAACTCAAGATCCTCAGGAGATGTGGGTTCGATCCCTGGGTCTGGAAGATCCCCTGAAAGAGGACATGTCAACCCACTCATGTATTCTTGCCTGGAGAATCCTACGGACAGAGGAGCCTGGTGGGCTACAGTCCATGGGTCACAAAGAGTTGTATGTGACTGAAGTGACTTAGTACACACGCATTACAGGTTAGGTGAGGTGAAATCAGTGTGTGGGTGATTTTCATCCATAGTTGCAGCCCTGACTTCTAGGGAAATAGAGAATAAGTCTTCTCCCTCTTCAAATGTGTGAGGCCCACTGCCGTGTCTCCTTCATAATTTGTGAGCTAAAAAGTTCTTGTCAGTGGATGCCTCAGAGACAGTTTTGAAGCCTCCTCACTGGGATGCGTTTGGGTTGCATCTAACATGCAGCATCCGCTCGAACAGCGCCATCCAGCTGTGGCCACCCCCCATGACGAGAGCAGGAGCCCATCCAGTGAGTTAGATTTGTTCCTTCCTCCTCTTCCAACTTCACCCTGCCCAGGTCACTGAAACCTGTACAGGGAAAAGCCGTGTCAGTGGTATGCATTGATTTTATGACTAAATCAATGCCCGTGGTTTCAGTGCCGCTTCCAGGGGGCTCTGAGGATCCGCGTTACCACGGCTGCCTGGAAAACAAAAGGAAACCCTGGAATGAGCCTCTTTGCTGCTGAAACATAATCTGCTCTAAGCAGTTGTGTGACTGTTGGACAATGCCATCAGGACAGTGTGTTTAATGCTGGTCAGTGGGCTGCAGTGACTCCCTGGCACTCAGAGACCTCTGAGGCAGAGCCATGACATCCTTTGATGGAACGTTGTAGAACTGCTCTGCCCAGCTCCCACAAAGGGAAGTGGAGGTACTATGGAAGTCTGCGAGGGTCCCAGTTCATGTACACCAGAAACAGACAACTCAAGAATGATCAGGTTCCAGTGTGTCACAGAGAAATCAGGACAGTGAAGCTTGGGAACAGTCATCTGTGGGGAGGATTTTAATGTTTGGATTTTAATGGGGATAGTTCCAGGAGTGGTCAGGGTCACCTGCATCGCATGCTTGTGAGGGAAAGTCTATGCCAGTTGCCCTGGAAGCATCATTTCTCCAGATTGCGTGGTAGAGACTCCTTCCCCTTTGCATTAATCCTTCAGCAGCACCCCAGTGAAACAGGGCCAGTCTGACCTCTCCTAGCGGTGCCGCTAGCCGACTTGGAAGGCCAAGCTCTTGGTGTGAACTCACCAGCCGTAAAAATGTCAGGTCACAAAACAGCTGGTGCATTTCAGGGTCAAATATCTCACATTCAAGGCGATAGGAGAGGACTGTTTTTCTGCAACTTTTAAGACAGTTCCAAATAATGAGGTCTTTATGATGGTGGAGTAACTAATGAAACTGGTTTGAGGGAAGGAAGAGAGCAGGAGGGAGGGAGGGGGAAAGGCAGGCTCTTCCTGTGTGCCTTCTAATGACAGTCAACCTGCAGAAACTCTCAGTCTGGAAATCCTAAAAGTTTATCATGTCAACTGCCTGTGTGTGACTAGCTCACTAGTGACCAACCCTGCCTTTGTTTCTGCCTCCCCTCCTCCAGTGGCCACCCCCCAGATAAAGTAAAGAGCTGAGACATGGACAGCAAGGTCCCTATTGGTCTTAGAGTTAATCCTGAGCTTTTAGAGGCTGGGCTGAAGACTCAAAGGGTGTTTTGTTTTTTTTAATACACCCAGATGTGAATAAACTGGGGAAGTCAAAGGGCACCCTTAGTTAACAAAGAGAGTTTTAGTCGAGTGGGTGTGTGCAAGGGAGGAGGGCAGCCTCGGCGGGTTTGGTAGGGACGTATCTGGCCAGGTGTACACGAGCTTTTCTATTTTAATTTTTATTGGAATATAGCTGCTTTACAATATTGTTAGTTTCTGCTCTACAGCAAAATGAGTCAGCCATACATATACATGAATCCCCTCCCTTTTGGACTTCCTTCCTATTCCGGTCACCACAGAGCACTGAGTCAAGTTCCCTGTGCTATACAGTAGGTTCTCATTAGGTACCTATTTTATAGATAGTAATGTATATATATCAATCTCAAATCTCTCAGTTCATCCCACCACCCTCCCCTTTTCCCTCTTGATATCCATGTTTGTTCTCTACATCTGTGTCTGTATTTCTGCTTTGCAGATAAGATCATCTATACCATTTTATTAGATTCCAAAAATATGAAATGCTTCACAAATTTGTGTATCATCCTTGCCCAGGTCCAAGATAATCTTCTCTTTATCATTCCTATTTTAGTATATGTACTGCTGAAGGGAGCAGGGCTTTTCTCTCTTTTAGCATCTGGTAGACACCTCCTTCTCCCTGCTACCCTATCTTCCTGAGTCATTGCTTGGCACCACGATCACCTCCTTTCTTGGCACTCCTCCTATCCCTGAGTCAGGGTGGCCCCTCAATCTCATTTGACTTAGGAAAGTATTTTTACATTGGAAGTGGGATGGGAGGATGAGGGTAAGGATGCCAAGAGATGTTCACCACTGATGGGGGGATTGCAGCTTCATTTGCCACAGGAATGTCCACACATGACCATAAAGGGTGTAAATTAAGTGGGAGATGGTAAGATGAATACAGAACTATTGCCTTTCTTCCTCCTCCGAATGAAAAAAACCACAGGCAGAGAAGCAGAGAGAACACATGCTTTATTTAAATGGCATGGGAAAATTTTCTCTCTCCCATAAAAAACAAAAATATTTCAAGGTTTGATTAAAATAACGATCTCCACTGTCAAAACCCCTTAGTGTACAATCTCATGTTCATGCTGTTTGTTTGATACTATGGAAACACACAGCTGATGGCAGTGGACAAAAGCATGTCAGGGAAGAGGCCAAAGGTTAGATCTGATGTTTTCCTTATAAGACAAGTAAAAAGTAATTGGTCTTTGCTATGGAAAACATGAAACTCCTTATACATTTCCTTCCTCCAGGGGTTCCAAGCTTTCTCCAAGATAAAGGATTTATAGATGTTAAGCCATTTCTTAATTATGAACTCAAAAGGCTTTTAGACTTCAGTAGAGTTCCCAGTAACAGCGGGCACAGGGATATAGAGATGTAAACCAATATATATAGACCTCATGGAGAAAATGAGCACCGAACTCAGCATAATGGTTCATGAATGACCCAGATGAAAGAACTCTTTCAGTCTCTCCATACACAGTTCAGTGGTTCCTGAAGCTAGTGCTTATGGAACCAAATGGTATCAAGTAGCTGTTAAACCTTGGGAGGACTTAAGTTTTCCATATGATAGGCAACAGGTGGTGTTTGTTATTTTTTAAAAAAAGTCACAGAAAATTCCCTCTTTCAGAACTTAATCTATTAAATGTATCCAAACTAGTTTATTAAAGATTATCCATGTTAAATTTTAGAAAAAGGGCAGAATCCTGGAGGGTTTGAATAGCTTCATTCCCTGACAGAAGCACATTTTCCCTAGTGATGTTTTTTCTGGGGAAAACTGAAGAGATACAAGTAGGCATAATGATCTCAAAGTTTCAGGTTTTCCCTTGTTTCTATCAATACCCCAGGGCAGCTGAGGGTCTAGGTGGTTCTGTATGTAGCTCCACACTCAAATGTGTAAAGAGGAAATGGTATATCCCCATTTGTAGGGAGGAATATAAAATTTCCCTACCATGGAGAAGGATCTCTCCCATCTGAACGCCAGTGCAGAAGAACAAAAATTTTTGGATATTCTGCAGTATCCAGGAGCTAAATAAAAAGATAATAATTATAAGAATATCATGAGTCCAGTCCCAAGATCAGAAGTCCTTGAATTCTCAAGCAACCTACTACTAGGATAATTAGGATAATTTGTTTTCAGCTTGACTTTAAATTGGGTAGAGGATGGCCAGGAAGCCAAAGTGATGTGAGGCCAAGAGAGAGTCCCAATTTTCAGAGGATATAATGCACATTCCTTCTTCTGTACAGGTGACACTTCCCATATTGACCAATATCATAAAGTAATTTTTTAAAGGAAATGCTTCAAAATGAAAAAGATTGATTCTAGAGATTAGAGATTCTTTTGTATACTCCAGCTGAATAATTTTACCAGTAGTTTCACTATGAAACTGTTTAACTCATACCGAGTTACACAAAAAGGATAATTTCATAAAGAGGTAGTATCTGGTGGTCTGTGGATGTGTTGAATGCTGCCAGAGTAGAAAACTATACTTTTCTAGGTCCAGTATGAACAAGTTTGTATTATTTCTAATTAACCAATGACTTGCAATATTTAAATTTAATGGTGGAAAGTGCAAAGAAGTTTGCTGTTTTAATAACTCAAAGAAAGCATATATGTACACGTAATGAATTCATTTCTTTATTGCATATTGCTATTTAAAAAAATGTACAGTCTCATAACACATACAACATTTTTTTCTTGGTACTGTAACAATAGTCTTGCACCTAAAGACTAAGTGGTTCCAACTACTAAACTAATAAGATACAAGACATATAATTAAGTTTACAAATTATAACGCTTTGTCTTTTTGGCATTAATTTAAAAAAACAAACAAAAACTTTTAAAATACACACCCAAGAGAGAAAAAGTGACTACTTACACCAGCACCAATCTAAAAAGTAGGTGTTTTTTTTTCTTTTTTCCAACAATGGCACATGGAATGACCTGCACACAGGTTTTGGGGAAAGAAACGAAAAACGGAAATGGCAAAGGAGGCCTACCAGGATGGCCATATCAAAACGAGGATGATTACAAAGGGCGAGAGGAACATGCTACACAAACTTGCTCCTTTATGTGACTCCCTCCACTTGCCCATTCCTTAAACTGTAAAACAAAGCCATTTTCAAAAGACAGTCCCAAACACAAGCCAGATCAAATTTCTCCTGCTCTAAATAGAAAAGAATATATATAGAGGCACTTTAGTTAAGGAATAGACAAACCCCACTAGCGTACCCCATTTCTCCTCACCTCCAAGTGTTTTTGAGCAAAGTCTCTGCATCTTCGACACAGTATACTTGCAGACTTTGATACCTAGGAGCTGGGGGAGCGCGACATCTGCTATATATTTGTGACTTTTATTTGCTAGTCATTTACTTCTGTGTAATGTGTAGAAAGTCGCTAAGTTTGCAATGAGGGGGAAGAATGTAAAACCACGGCTCTTGCCAACTCTTAGAGCACTATTTCACAGCTTTCACGTAGTGCAGAGACCTTGCCCTCTGCACTAAGCATTATAGTTTATACAAATTATTTTTAAATAGCACGATTCCTATACAGCACACACACTGGTATTCTGTTTGCCCCTTAACTGTCCCAGTTACAGCATAAGCTCCCTGGGGGCAGGGGCTCTGTCTTGCTTATCACTGTAGCCCTACAATGCCTGGCACATAGTAGGTGTTTCAATAAATATTCGTTAATTGACTGAAACTCAATTTAGTGCGTAAATAATGTTCTAGTGCAATAGGACAAACTACTCTCCACAGGAAACCCAACCACAACAGGATTGATGGAAAGAAAATAGAGAACCTTAGCCCCTCTCCCCTACTACAAATAAATAAAGCAAAGCAAAAAAAAAAAAAAAAAATGTAACAGTCCTCTGTATATATCATATAATTTAAGGATATTAAGAGTTGGTAGGTTAATGGTAAGCATCTATATTTTATTTTCTAATGTTCATTGTTTTTATTCATTTCTCCCTGAGAGCTTTATCTTTTGGACTGAAATTTTACAGGTAGCGTTACTGACACACAATTTAAAATGACAACATATAAACAGCAAACCACATCAAACATACTTAGAGATAAATAGATTGTGGCATCTCTGTTGGTGGTGGTGACATTTTGTGCATTCACTAAGTGTTCTTTAGTTCAGAAACATATTTACAGAAGATGCAGCTTGTCCTACAGAACAGAAAATAACCAAAAAAAAAGGCTCCCCATAAAATTTTTTAAAAAATTGTTTTTATCCTTTCAGAGAATTCTTTCTTTTAGGTCTTGGGTGGGAAATTTGAAAGTTTATAGTTCTATACTGTTAGGAAAACAATCACATTATGGTAATTTTGTTCTTTAACAAGAGCATGGATTGCATTTAGATAAAGAGTGTTCTTTCCAAAAGCAATGTAAAGAAATCATCATGAGTGCTTGGCAGAGAACTCGATGAAATTAGGGAGGGAAACTGATGTCCAGGTTTTAAACATATAAAAGAAGAACTCTGATCGACATTCTACAAAATTCAGATTGTGTGCAAGATGTTCTCCATAAACATTTACAGACTGCATCCCCACACCAATGTCAGAAATTCTAAGCTGGTCCTGTCAATTACTGATACAATGCACCAGCATCATACTTGTCAACTATCAAAAACCATTTGAAATCTATATTTTTCCAACACCAGTTTCACCAATGAAAATAATTTCAAAGTATATCAAGCTTGGAAACCATAAAATATTTCTCAAGCTATATTTATTTTTTGTTTTTCTTTTTACTCGAGGGAATGTCTCCGTATCTCTTTCAGGAGACAGTATTGTGCTTCTGAACGGTCATGGTGTTTGGGGGAGGAAGATGAGCCACACTCAATATGAATGCATACACAAAGGGGTTCTGAGCACATACATAGACATAGATTTTTTTTCTTTTTTAACCAAACATATAGGTTTCCAGACAACACTCAGACTTCTATATACATTTCTTAATATATACACACACATACATTTACATACACACACATTCACACATCCACTCACAGATGAAAGGAGAAATTGCCACTGTTTGGATTGCAAGGCAGTGTAATGGAAAGTTCTAGTCACTTCAAAGGGCTGCTAATGAGCTTTCTAAAAAAGTATTCAAGGGAAATTAGAAGTTAAGTTTTGTGACCGGTCTCTCCCGGCTGCTGTCCGTCATCTGGTTGGTGATGCGCTTGCGATTCCGTTTCAGTTTGGAAAGGTCTTTGTCAAACACTTCTCCTGAGCGTAAAGCAGAAACCAGGTCATCAAACTCTCCGCCTTCTTCACTGTTCTCTTTTGCTTTCCTCATTTTCCGTTCCCTTTCACGTTGTTCTTTGAGCTGCAAATGGAAAGTAACCACTTAGAGAAGTGTCAAGACAATATTGTATTTTGTATTCAGTGGAGATGAACACTATGGACATAGCGGTGCTGCAGTCACGCTATGTTTCTCAATAGCTGCCAATCCCTTGGCTGTCACGAGTGGGTGACTGGGATGTGAGGTGGCTCATTGTAGAAGCAAGGGGCAATGAAAAAAATGACCACCACTTTGTAGTTAGACTCTCACCGTCTAGAATCTGGGTAAACCTCATGATATTCTAATTAAAAATATTGGTTTCTTTGATGATATAGACAGACGAAAGCAAATGCTCATCAGGCCACATTCCTTTCATCAAAGGCTTATTAGCCTCTATCTACCGTGGATGCCTGGAATCCACCATGCAAGAGTTACAATTATTAAGATCTAAATAATATGCATACATTATATAAAATGTATATATTCAGGTAAAAAGGGAAAAATAATCCTTAATTCTACCAAGAAATAACCATTATGAACCTTCTGGGGGTATATCTCACCACTATCAACACTTACTTTCCACAAAAATATTTCATGTGGAAACCATTCTGTAGGCTTTCTCACATGAGAAAGACATGACTTTTGAGGACTGCATAAATAGTCCATTATGTAGCTATTATATCATTTAGATTACTTTGCCAACAAAGGTCTGTTTAGTCAAAGCTTTGGTTTTTCCAGTAGTCATGTATGGATGTGAGAGTTGGACTATAAAGAAAGCTGAGCACTGAAGAATTGATGCTTTTTGAACTGTGGCATTGGAGAAGACTCTTGAGAGTCCCTTGGACTGCAAGGAGATCCAACCAGTCCATCCTAAAGGAAATCAGTCCTGAATATTCATTGGAAGGACTGATGCTGAAGCTGAAACTCCAATACTTTGGCCACCTGATGTGAAGAACTGACTCATTTGAAAAGACCCTGATGCTGGGAAGGATTGAAGGCAGGAGGAGAAGGGGACGACAGTTGGATGGCATCACTGACTCAATGGACATGAGTTTGAGTAAGCTCCGGGAGTTGGTGAGGGACAGGGAGGCCTGGCGTGCTGCAGTCCATGGGGTTGCAAAGAGTCAGACACGACTGAGCAACTGAACCGTACTGAACTGAACATCATTTAGAACCAGTGCCCAGTTGGTAAATATTGAGGCTGTCCCAGGTTACGGCTTTATTATAAACAGTGCTGTTCTGTTTGTGGGAATGTAGAATTATTTCTTTAGAAAGACTTCTAAGAAGTAGAACTCTAGATCAAAGGATGTGGATGTATTTTTTAGGCTTTGGATATAGACTGCCACATTGCTGAAGAGAAACTTTCTACTGACTGAACTCCCAGTAGCATTCTAGAGAGGACTTTGATGCCCTCCTCCTTGCCAGCACATAGGAGTGCTTCCTAAAAACCAAGGAGATGTAGCAGGAGAACTTCCAGGAGGTGGGACTGGCCCGTCACCTGCCCTCTTACCTGAGCCTCCATGCGAGCTCGGCGCTCCTCCTCCTCCTTCTTCTTTCTCATGTTTTCATTCTCTTGTTTGGCTTCTGACACAGCCTGAAGAAACTGATCAAAAATGCCAAAGAACTCATCCGGTTGTATTTTTCCAGCTTCTTCCCCAAAGTGTTTCACTGCTTTAGTAAACTGGGAAAAAGAAGGTTTTAAGAAGTTCAGTGTTTCAAGAGAACACCATGATCACATAAATACCAATCTCTTGAGAGGCTGAAGCTCCAATTGAGTCAAATATAACTCGCTGGATTTACCTTTGGCTGCTGAACATATCTAATCATTTCTAAAGGAAAAAATTTAATACTCCAACATCTTGGGAAACCATTTATTCTTGTCCACCTCATTTCAGCTTAACATCTATGATTATATCCTATGACTTCTTATTAACTAAACAGTAGTAAAAAACAAGAAAGCAGAATACCAGAGGACAGAGTGCTCAGGGTATAAAACTAATAGCAAACTCAGTAGGGGTAAGGAAACTTGTACTTTAAGTTTTCTTTGAAGTAGTTTAATATCATTTATTGGTGCCATATGGTTAATGTCAAAATCAGCTGCTTTTCCTAGTCATAAATAATACTGGTATTACTCTATTTCCTGGGCCTCAATTATAAAATAATCACCAATTACGGAATCATTAAGGCAGCCAAAAATTCATGACTGAGAATACAATTTTATTCCAAAACCTTTGTTTTAGTGCCCCCGGCAAGGCAAATCTTTTAGAAACAGCTAAAATGCAAAATATTAAGGGAGAATTTTTAAAAATTAAAAAATATATACAGTAATGAAACAGCACAGACAGTCTTTGTTTAAACATTTCAGTTTTTAGCTTTTCTGGTGCTTATCTTCATAATTTGAGATAGTATGCTTTCAAGCGTCTTAGCATTATTTTGGCCATCCAAATACTGTTCAATGCCAGTCAAGCTGTTAAGAACTATACCTCCTTCTGTAAGGATCTCATGCTATTAGGTCTAAACTACAAAGGATGGTGTTCCTAGCTTCAAGGTCAAATGAATTCTCACTCCTTATTCCTTATCAACTACTTAAAAATTTCCAGCTCTTTCATTTTCTTCATAGTTAGAAACTCTTAGGTTGGGGAGGACTGCATAAATACTTCATGGTCTAATTGCTTTTATTTTTCCTGCATTGCTTGCCTTTAATATATTAAGTTTCTCTGATGTTTTGGCAATACTATCTACATAAAGGAAATATTTTCAACCTTTATTCTTAAGATAATTCTCAATTATACATATATTTCATATCTTTAAATTTATAATAATATTCCTTAACCACTTTTCACTGACGCATCCTCAATCTTTTACTTATTTGGAGCTATTGCATTAGAAACTAAGCTCTTTATGGAAAAACACAACATTCTTCACACACCACACACAGTGCTTTAGCTTGCTCCATGATTTTTATAAGCTAATTTCTAAAATTCTGGTATGAACAAAACAGCAACAGATAGCCTACAATTGCGTTTTGAAAGCATTCAAAGTCATGTACTTCAAGCCATCCTGAATGATCTTTTTATCTAGGAATTCTAGTGATGATGAAGTCATATATATTTTGGTCTTGGAAATCTGAAGAAAACTAGTCCCAGACTAACGTTCCCACACTAAAATTTAAAAAAAAAGTAGGGTGTGTGTAAATAAAAAATTAACTATTCAGTGGATTCTTAGGAAAATGTCTGAGCCCTTGATGAAGTAGGTACTATACTGCCTGGTTTGGGGTGGGGGCCATCACAGTGGAGGATGCTAACACCAGTTCACTGGTTTCAGTCAGGGGTATCAGGTAACAGCAGTCATTCAAACATACATCTTTTCTTCTGTTTGTTTAATAACATTGGAGGTGGGGTTTCATGCTGAAATGAGCCAGTGTATCTTAACACAGTCTGCTTCTGAACTTTAACCAGTGTGTGTGTACACTTACATACAAAATCATCCATATCTACAACTGAACAGGGGACCACAGAAAAATTAGATTCATTACTCAAGTTTCAAGGGCAAGAGTCAAGTTTAAGCAGAGTGTTGTCACAGGTGAGAAATGGGCACTGTGGAGGAACTCAATAGGGTGGGTGGGTAGCTGCTTGCTGTCATTTATTAACAAGAAGAGGATGAGAGAATGTGCACATGAGTATGAATGTGTGTGAATTCTGGAAAAGGAAATAACCAGAGAGAGACTGTGAGATGGGGTAGCGGGATTTTAAGGTGTTGGGTATTTGTCAATGAAAACTTCTCCTTTATAGGAAAACAAGATTTTGTAATAGCAAAATTCATTTTAAAGGAAGTCCTATTTATACATTTTGCGATGAGGCTGCGAATTAAACTGCCTATCATTTACTAAGTTCCTCTAGAGATTTAAAGAAGGAACACCCTGTTCTCCTAAGTCTCTTATCTGCTATTGTAGGGAGAGCATCTTACATGTTTCTGAAGCACAAGGCCTTGGCCCAATAATAAGCAAGAAAAAGCTGTCACAGTATTCCCTAGTTTAACACCATTCAGATACTCCAAGGTCTTACTGACCTAAAGAAACATAGGCCAGTTAGAAAGTGTGTGTTTCAATTGATCACAGTCCTAGAAATGAAAGAGTAATTGTAATACCGGGCAGTACCAGCCCTGTCAAGCAATACTCAGAGCACAAGGGAAAACTTACCAAGTCTTTAGCTTCTGCTAGAAGATCTTCAACATCAGAGAAGCTGAAGCTGGCTACAGTGATGAACTGACTGACAACAGACACAAACTTATCTCCGGGCTGTGAGGGCTGAGACTTCTGATATTCCAGCTCCTTAAACACAGGGAATGGATAATGTCAACGCAGGCTTCAGATGCAGACGCACCACGTTTCATTTTCCTTATGCCTCAAATTTAATAAGTCAGAATGGCAAATACATCAAAACTACTGTAGAAACATCTTACGATAGTTCATGTCCTGCTCTGCTTCTGCCCACCCTGCCAGAGTCATGCCCATGTGCGCAAACACATTTGCAAAATGCAGTTTAACCAGTCATCTGAGTACTTTATTGGTGTGGGTTTTGTATACTGGCTTTAGAATGTAAGCAGATTAACATTTGGATAAAATTAATGTAAGTTAAATAATGGAGAGCAAGTTGGATTAAAAGGGTTTGTGACTAAAAGAGAACTTGTAGATATTCTGTGCTCAGAACTCTGGTGTCTTGGTTTTTTTCCCTTTTTTTCTGTATCTGCCAAGTCTACTTATTTCCTAAGCTGTGATATCTAGGTCAGTAGAATTTCAGCTGTAGTGTTTGGCACCATAATGCCATTTTTCTTCTCATCCATACCATTTGGGTTTTGTGAACAGGCAGGTAGAGGCATTAGTGTTGTGTTAATTAGCCATCCTCTCCATTACCATGGTGATGAACACCGATTATTCAAATTTCATTTCAATAATAACTTAAACCATTGCCAGATGCATTTTCCTATTTCATCCCACAAAACCTCTATGAGTGTTCAGTTATTATGCCAATTGTATTGACACATAAATTGAGGTTCATAGGGATTCTTTGCTCAACGTCAAGTAGCCGATAAGTGATACAGCCAAAATTTGAACTCAACCTCTGTCTAACTCCAGGGTCTCAGTAACAACTTTTCTGTGTATCTATTGACTTACTCTGGATCTCTGTTTTCTTCCATACTTGCTATGGCAGAGAGTCTAACAAGCAGGAGAGTAGAGGTCACAGGCTAGGGGTCGATTCAGCTCAACCACTGACTTGATTTTTATCCATGGCAAGTAGCCTGGGTCTTAGTTTCTTCACTCATAAAAGGAAGGCAATATATATATTACCAGGGGAATCAAGTGAAATAAAAGTGGAAACTTTTATGGAACTTGCTCTGATTAAAAGAAATTGCCACAATTCTAGTATATGTATGAGGCGCAGAGATGTGAAAGCAATTTTAATGTGTTTCATGAATGTATAATTTCATAAGAATTCCACCTTTGATACCTTTCCAAAGTACGACTGATTTGTGCAAAGCACAGTTGGGACACATGAATATTTGGACAGGTTAAAGTCTGTCCCCCAATATTTTCTCCCTCTTAACATTTAAGCATGTGCCATGCTCCTTCATAGTCTCCCAGCCACAGGGGGTGGGGAAAATAGTGCACTCAGTTCATCTCCTGCACTTTTTAAACAGTGATCTACCCTCCACATCTTTCTTCTCTCTCCCCCCAAAAAAGGAAAAAAAAAGAAAACCTCACATGCTCCTTAATTAAAAACAGAAAAGATTAGCATCGTGACTTTAATTTGTATTAGAGCTTCTTTAATGATGCCAACTACTTTGTATTAGAGCTTCTTTAATGATGCCAACTACTTTCTATGGCAGTTTTACAAGCAGGAGGAGTGTCCTTTTGGAGTTACCTGTAAGTTGATCTGTGGGGCACCTTCCCAAGCTGCCTGTAAACCAGCCTCCTACACCAAGGGCCAGACCAGAGCCTTGCCTGCTCTTGGGAGCAAGGCTTCCACCCTAATCTGTCTCCAGCTTGGCGACAGCCCCCGTGTGGTACCCACGGGGCGCTGCACCGTCAAATCAGGGTTAAGGCCACTGGCTCCTCTTCCTCCAGCACCCTGACCTGCTTTCCTTCCATGGAGCCCAGGCTCACATCATCTCATAGACGTGGGACAGCTTCCCTCCTCTGTACCTAAGCTCACTCTACCCTCCTTCTAAGCCGCAGCTCAAAGTTCATCTTATCTAGAAGAGATACTTCCTCTCACACATGCCAGCTATTCCCTAAGGCCCAAGCTAACCTAAATCACCACCTTCCTCCGAAAGGCACCTTTGTCATCACTTGACAGGAGGCGAACTGGACTGACTGCTCCTGGCCACTGTAACACGTGGAGGGCAAGCATTCTGAGTCATAGTGATCCCCTCGCCTTGAGAATGGACTGTACCCTCAAAGTGCTCAATGCATACTCCCCAAAGGGCCGACACAAAAACAGAGAAGTTCCATTGCTCTACTGAGAGTGAACATTTATCAAGACAACAGGAACACTGAGGAGACCCTGAAGAGTCTCTAGCCCAACCCACGGTCACGAGTCCTGCATCACAGAGAGGACGGTGGTAGAACTCGGGGTCCACTGTTCCAGCTCCTGTGATGCCTGCTGCTGTGTCGCCAGGCTAAACAGTCTCCCTTTGCTTCTCTGTTTTTGCATCTTATTTTTAATAGTAAATGTTTATCCCGAGCATACCAGCATGCCAAGGCAACTGGCAACTCCTCCGCTGGATACCAGTAGTGACAAGACTGGGAATTAGAACAAGAAACAGATACTCACCATCTCTACTGCTTTCAGGCCACTTCTCAACGTGCTTATTTCTTTGTCCAGCTCAGTCATGCTGTTGTAAATGGCAGCATTTTAGTAACTAACATGGGACTTATACTTGTGCATTAAATGTATGATGAGTTTAAATATTTCATTCTTGGTCATCCATACTATTTTAAGTGTTTAAAATGTTTAAATTAAAATTCATTTTAAACGCTTAAAATTCCCTTCAGCATTCAGATCTCACAGAAAGACAGCGACATTTTAAACTTATGAAATTTAGGTATGGGATTTATGTTTCTTGTTTTCCATAGCCAGCAGGTATGACTGATATATATATATCGGTTAAAAAGGACAGAATAGAAATATGACATGTTTTAATCTCACAAAAATCTCACTTAAGCGAATTACTGTAAGTAGAAATAAATTTCTTGCCATGTGTGACTTCCTTTGGACAAGGGAAAGAAAGAGCTGAGGCACAATCATGTGTGCGCTGTGCTCATCATTATTACTGTATTGCTTTTCACAAAAACTCTGATAGTATGAGGACTTCCCATGTGGCTCAGCTGGTAAAGAATCTTCCTGCAATGTGGGAGACCTGGGTTCGATCCCTGGGCTGGGAAGATCTCCTGGCGAAGGGAAAGATTACCCACTGCAGTATTCTGGCCTGGAGAATTCCATGGACTGTATAGTCGACGGGGTTGCAGAGTCAGACATGACTGAGAGACTTTCACTTTCACTGATAGTATGAATATTACAAAGTGATAGCCTACATTTCAGTATGAATATTACAAAGTGATAGCCTACATTTCAATCAAAAATGATTTTTCTTAAAGTTTCACTAACTAGTTTTCATTTTTGACCTTTTTTTTAAAAACAAAGTTTCCTAGACTTTTCTCGTAATGCTTTTATTTGATGGCTTTAAACATTAGAGATTATAACCATTCTCACAGAGAATTCACATGTAAACAAATTCACCAATACTTCATTTACCTTCACATTTTAATTTCATGTCTTACACCATGGTACATTTCTCCCAAACTCTACAGAGGAAAAAAATTAGGCTCCTCATCAGATTTTTCAAAATGACTGCAAAAAGATGCAGTTTAAAGTACTTTTTTTCAAAGGGGGGAGGGGAGCCGGGTGCAATAGAAGAGCAGCAAGGAAAAGTGCATGCCCCTCACAAGGTCTCTGAAAAGTAGTGTGACGTTTATGGGGAAAACTTGGCGACTTTCCACTTTATTTGTGTTCCTTCATTTGCATAAAGACTGCTTTCCATTAAAAGGCTGCTTGGTTTCTGGGAGTGTATGCACCTGGGAAAATTGATACTAGCAACACCCTGACCTGCAGCACTTCTATTTGCTTAACGACATATCCTCATACCCGCATTTAACTAAGGGTGCTCCCACCTGTATTTTAAGAGAACCACCCCTTCCAACTACTAGTGAAACCACATTTCTTCCCTGTATCTTCATAACTCAGAAAATTAGGTTTTGCAGAAGTTAAAAACTGTATCCAGGAGTATTCCAAAACAGCTAGAACAAGTATACACGACATATGCTCACAGTATACATTCAACAATACCTTGAACAACACAGGTGTGAACTGTGACGGTCACTTATACACAATTTTTTTCCAGTAATTATGGACTAAGTGATTTGTGGCTGACTGATTCCTCAGATGTGGAACCATGGATATGGAGGAACTCGTATAGGAAGGGTCAACTATAAAGTTATATGTTGGATTTTCAAACTGTGCAGTGGGAGTTAGGGAGTGTGTTGGCACCCTTAACTCCCTTCTTAAGAGTTAATCATCTATTCAAAATTATGTAATACATCTGGGTGACTTGGAAATGATTCAAACTACTTCATATACTATTCAGGGGAAAGCAAGACAGAAGGACCCTCTTAAGGTAACACTAACTATCTCAATGGCTAAAGCACAGACCAAGGGATTTGAAAAGCTGAAACGATTCACTGTTAGTACTTACTTTACTTTTGCTGCTTGAGGAATGTCCCGTAGCTCCTCATTTAGATTGAGAACCTTGGGGTATTTATTTTCCACAATAGTGATGAGATAGTGCAAAAGTGTAATGTTCCTACAGTTAAGAGGAGAGAGTATTAAACATGGTTGATATCGGTATATGATTTGCATATTCAAGTGTCTGATTCAAAAAGAAAGCTATATTCCTGCATTACTTTCAAAATTTGGAGGTTCCTGTAAAGCAGGAATTCTCAAGAGAAAGGGATAAGAGGAGAGTCTTCATGGGATTTACATAAATAGATGTCAAAAGAAGTACACATCTTCTGAAACAGAAGGGCAGGGGATGAGAATTACATTTTTGGCCCATAATGAGGACCCTTCCAAATCTGGGTAATGCGATGAGTGATGAAAATGAGTCTGAACTATTGCCAATGGGGACATCCCTTCACAGTGCATCCACCCAAAGAGGAGGCCTGCCCTGCCAGTTCAGAACAAAGCGGGGTGGGGTGGGGAGTGAGGGATATCTATCTAATGCACTAAAGAGGACAGTTAATTTTCAAATCTGAAAGTACAGAGCAGTGACCCACTGATGGGAATTACCAAGAATTCTCATTTAAGGTTTCTTTGGTCTGGGGGATAACATTTTCCCCTTTTGACTCATTTGTTTTTCTCTTTCCCCCTCTGACCTCATCTGTTTTGCTGCTGCAGCAAAGGGTGGCTGTAAAGTTAGGAAGCCCCCCATTTCAGGGCAGGGCCTGGAACTGGGCCAGGACTGTGCCATCACGGGTATGATATCCTCACAGCCTAATTTTAGCAACACTTCAGCTCCTAACTGCATAACTGGCTCCCTCTTCAGTGTTGACAGGGCTGAACCCTGACTGACCTAGGCTGAAAAGGCAGGCATCTGATAACTCTATCCATGAGGCCACACCATAGGAGTCTGGTCCCCTTGTCCCCAACTCCAACGCACACTACAATCACGTGAACCCCAGATGCCTGGGCCAACCTGGGATTCATCAGTTGGAATGAAGTGGGAGCCAGGCTGAGTATTTTTAAAAACTTCCCACTGAGTCTAACAGCCAAGATCAAGAACCACTTAGTCTGTTGAAAGTTACCATAATTAGGAGAATACAATACATTGCTTAAAAACCATTTCCATAATTTTTAGGCAGTTTGCTAATTCACAAGGCTAAGTCACTACAGTCCCCTCAGCAACTAAAGTGAAGCAAAGTTGGCAAACAATTTTTTTCCATGGAAAAAGGCTAATTGTGTACTGGAGAGATTTTTATATTAACTAGTAGTAATATATAATCATATATTATATATTAATATTATATTAATCATGTAGTAAGTGCCAGGTTATCAGTAAGTTGGAAGGGTGGGGTGCAAAGGGTATTAAGGGCATGTTATGTGTGCACACACCTGTGTGTGGAGTGGGGGCTGGAGGAAGGGTAAGACTGACTGGTGGTGAGGGTTTTCTTCCGCCCCAACCTATAAGCCCAGGGGAAGAGAACTCCCTTCCTTAAAAGATGGCTGCTCTTCATATGCAAGTAAGATGCTGCAGTTACCTATTATAACCTTCAAATAAGATCTGCCTGTTGGTAGAGGAAAGCTGTGGGCAGACCACTTAGAACAGTTGTCAAATACCTGTAAGGCCAAACACCTTGCTGGCTGTGACCCCAGACAAGCTAAATGAGACACCTGACCCTGACCCTGCCTCTTTATCTGACAACAGGCGATACAGCACTTGGCCTGGGGACTTCACAGGCTGTTGTGGCAACCAAATGTGAAAGGGCTCTGAAAGGATCGAGTGCTCACATTAAAAATAAGGTGGTGGTGATAGAATATATCAGCTGCCCTGTGTTAATCTGTTTCTACACAATGCAAAAATAAGGCTTAGCTCTACAACTAAACACATTGCTTATTTCTTATAGGATGGATTCAAGGTTGCCATTATGCTATGCTTCACTAACCCTATAGAAAATAGAGTAAAAAGCTCACTGGTTGGGAATAATTAGGGTGAACAGCTGTATTTCTAAAAAGAATTCAGGTTTCAGAGAAGTTTACCTTAGAAACAAATTCCTTCCAAGACAGTGAGAACCGTAGAGAACCACAGTTCTCAGAGAAGCTCGAGTTAATATGCCTAATGCCCTTGTCAGTAAATGACACCAGTGCATTGTCACATCCTGGTGTCTCTAACAAGAATCTGTTCACCTAAAACACACTTTCTAGGAAGCATTTTAATGAGTCTTGGGATAAGCAGCTGGACACCAACAGCCAGAACGCATGTATACACGCATCTTTTCATACAGCTGCCCACTTCCAGGTACCAAGGAAAACACAATCTAAAAAGCCAGCAAGCCTCACCTTCTATCCTCAGCTGTTAGTTTATCTTTGTGGAGGAATAGCAATTAGGAGAGGTCACGAGGAGACTATTAGGATGCTGGTAATGTTCTGTTTCTTGATCTGGGCACTACTTCCACAGATGTGTTCAATTTGTGAAAACTCACCTAGCGGTATATTTCCAGTGTGTGAACTTGCCTTTCACGTATTACACGATACAAAATGTTTACCTGAGAAAACCCCAAACACAAAAAACTTGGACTAGATGATATCCTTGTGGAATGAAAATGAAGGATAACTGGACCATGGGAACCTGGGATCCGCGTGGGAGGATCAGTGTCAGAGGAGGACTAGAAGAAGTGCAGACCAGACATCTGAGTGGCAGGAGGCCCAGAGGTACAAAGCTGAGCCCCGACCCAAGTGCTCAGGTCCTCCATACTTACTTGTCAATGCTGGATTTGGTGTCGGCAATCTTATTTAGGCTGGATATCTTGAATCCATAGGCATTGCCTCTTTGGCCTTTATTCATGTAATTTCCAAATGCCAAAACCACTTCCAGCAACTGCTTCAGGGCACCACTCCTAAACACCTCTTCTGAGCCAGAACGAATTGCTTCAGAACAAAATACATGAAACTATTACAACCAAGACTTTTCAGCAATACTCATCCTAAATCCACACACCCAATAACAGATACCAAAGATGTAAGATGGGGTCATTAGACTATCTGGGAGCACTTTCTGAACACCTATACCAGAAGCAAGACATGAGGGGGGCCAAGAGAATCAGCTCAGGTTGTTCAAGAGACCCAGAGGCAGCTGCACAATCCCAGCCTTTCTTTTTTTTGGTTGACTCACGGGCTGTAAGCAGCTAGGAACACATAGAGCGTCAATTGCATTTTCCACATTCTTTTGCAAACCCTTTCTTGCCTGTGTGAGTCAGATCACAGGACTATTGATCAATTTCACCAGTAGAAAAACTGGGCAAATGTGTGACATGTCACAGCTGGCAGGTGTCATCAGGGCCCCAAGGCCAGCCTGCACTCTGTGCTCTTCAGTTGCCCACATTTCAAACAGCTAAAAATTGAACAGCCTCAAATCAAACTACCTACTGGCCTCAAATCTTCCTTTAGAAAAACCCAGTAAGGCCCTATTGCAAGAAAGCTAACTGTAGGGTTGGTGTCAGTAGCAATCAAATTCCTCACCAACACCGAGATAGCAAAAGCCCAGAGGTTGTGTGTGAGCTCCAGAACTCTGGCTAGGCCAGCAAGCTGAGTGTAGACCTTAAGTAATTATCTGCCAGAATTCCAACAGATTTCAAGGGAAAAAAAAAAATCACCAAAGGGATTCTGTTGACTATATACACTTGCATTGCACTTGTACATGAGCACTTGGGATGAACAGCATTTCCATTCTGGGGGACGTGACTTTACCTTCTACTTTGGGTTTCACTTCTGCTACACGCTCTGCAAACTTCTTTTTGAAGTACAGCGATTGCAGTCTTTGTTGATAATGATTAATTCTGCAAGAGCAAGCATCAACTAATGAACACTTAATACACCTATGTTCCCTCAAAGGTGACGGTACCTTGGAGCACCTGTGCTGCCTCCCCCGCTTCTCCTCCCTCCTCCTCCCCTAGCGAGTTCCTCTCCTGGACAGAAGCACAGGGCCTGAGCCCAACTATGCCTGCAGAACCCACTTCCCACTGCCCTACAGGGCGTGTTCCGGCAAGGGCAGAAGGTCCTCAGCTCCAATCAGCTTAGGCAGTTGCTAAAAGAAACTGGGAGCTAACTGCTGTTGACTGAAGCCCCCTTCTCTTCCTCAGAGTCCCAGCAGCTCTTAAGAACAGAAAAGAGATAAAAAGGAATGAAAATGTAAAGACTCCCCTCTTCTGCTGCAAATAAAAGGCTGTTGCCTGCCCTCCTCCTGTGCTGCCTCACTTTCCACAAAGTTTGCCTTTGGCAGAACTGTAGGGTAAAACTTGTCTCCAGGCTTCTTTCCTTACACCGTCTCTTTCCACTCATGTCCCCAAACCTTCCTCTTTCTTCACAGCTGGCTCCCTATCTGTGCCCCTCAGAACTGGAAAGCTCTGCTTTCCAGGAGAGCAACGAGCCCCTAGAGGTAACAGGGAACTGGCCTCCGACTACCAAGAGAGGCTGCCTGGTGTTTCTGAGTGGGTGAGAGTGGGCACTTCTGCCAGACCTTCTGAAATCACTGCTTGATCTGCTCTTCAGTTGAAACTTCAGTTCAGGAGGACCAGGGATCAGCCCTCATCCAAAACTATGCCATATAATCAGACAGATGCAGCCCAGGTTCTGTTCTTATTCGGTGACCTTGAACGGGAACCTTAACTCCTCCATTAGCTGGCAGAAAATATTTCCCTGCCTGACAGCCCTCCTCATGGTGCTGATAGAAGGATTAAGATGCATACAAAGACCTAGACAGTTACTAAGTGGCAGCTACTGCAGTCATGTATTTGTCCACATGAAGGGACAAATGCACACCTGTCAAAATTTCAAAACCACCCTTAATTCTACAGTAGTATACGAAATGGCAAGTTGAGATGAAACAAAAATAAGTTCAGACACAGCAGAAATGTAGAGTGAGAGGCATGTTCACCTTGGCCACCATGTAGGCCATCGGCACTCAGGGGAGGCACTCTGTCCTGAGGTTGACTGAGAGTTTCAGGACCACTGGTCCTTGCCTAATGCAGAATCAATTCGCTAGGCCTGGGATGGCAAACCGACTCAGCTCACATGCCAAATTCAATTATGGAGCAGAGGCTGCTGCGGGGCTTTCTGGAGAAAGGCTGAGAAAGCTTGCCAAAGCTCCGTGGGAAGAGTGCCATGATTGATTAGTGATGTCTGCATGTGTCATGATTTGACATCTCGGCCCTGGCTATTTTGTTATGTGGGCTCCAGGCTGTTCCCTGAGTCTGTCCACTGTTTTCTATTTTACAACAACCTTGAGATGTTGAAGTACAAGGAGGAGTGAGCTAGAATCCCAAGAGATCAAAGTGGTGAGAAGAATGACGCTGACTGGAACCAGGAAAAGTTATGACTTGATTAGGTCGAAGTACAGGAGTCAGAGGCCCAGAGATAGAGATAATTGTGAAGAAACCCTGACCCTGGCTTACCCATGGGCAAGAACACACAAAAACAAAACAGTCAAGTTCCACACAACTCAGATTTGAGGAGATTTGGGGGATTTAAAAAGACTTCAAGTTAAGCCAGGTTAATTGGTCCAGATAATTCAACAGGAATCAAAAGTTTCACTTCCTTAGAAAGGCCAAGGGCGTCTTTGCTTTCAAAACATTTTCAAACTCACCTGCTCATCTCAAAAAGGAATCTGTCAGCCTTGGCCATCCGATCCAGTTCATGTTTATGTTCCTCCAACAGGTCAATATCACTTTTTTCAGGAACAAATTTCAAGAGCTAGAAAGTACACACAAGTATTAAAACTGAGGTTTATAATTTAAATTCTTGTCCTAATTTTTCACCCTTTCAGTTAAATTTGTCCCACGATGAAATTTTAATTTTTTAACTTATAAGCTCTCCTCATAGGTGACTGTTAAGATACAACAGAAGTGATAAAATCTTTCCATTTAGGTGGCCAAAAGGTACAAACTTCCAGTTACAAGATAAACCTGTACTGGGGATGTAATGTACAACATGATGGTTATAATTAACACTGCTTCTTGATATATATGAAAGCTATTAAGAGAGTAAATTCTAAAAGTTCTCATCACAAAAGAAGAAAAACTTTTGCTTAAAAAAATTTTTATCTGAAATTCCCCAGAAGCGCGGCGCGGCCAAGGTGAGCGCGGCGATGTGAGGGGAGGCGGCCGGCGGCTCCCTCCTCAGGAACTGCACCCGCACCGCTATAAAAGGGGCGGCCGCACTTCCTATCGCGATGACACGGTGCACGTGGAGACCCCAGGTGCCGGGCGGGCCGTTTACTGGCCGGCCGTTTACCCACTAGCGTGTCCGCAGCGCTGCCGCCAGCATGGGCTGCGCCCCGAGCATCCACACTTCCGAGAGCCAGGGGGTGTACCCCAGCGGCGAGGAAGCCGAGGACGTGCCGGGCCCCGTGGCGCCGCCGATCCCGCCCGGCGGCCCGAGCCTCCCACCCGGCCAGAAGATGGCCGCCTCGACAGGGGCCCCCGGCTCCAGCCTTGCAGAGTTGGAGCCTCGCGGCGGCAGCGGCAATAAGATGGAGAAGAGAGCTGAATGTGTTCAGACCGAGTTACGCAGATAATCAGTCAGGAAAACATAAAGACAGAAGAAGCTCCCTAGATGTCAAAACTGTTGCCTTTACGAACAAGTTAAGTTTCCAGCCAGAGACGACGCTCTTCTGTGGCCCCAATACGTTCCATGACGATCGAGGCGCCCATCACCGAGGTCAGCAGTATCATCAGTGCTGCCCAGGAAAGCAATCCCATGCCTGTGGCAGAATCCCGTGCCTTTGACCGTGTGCTGGAAATTGTACGAACCGCTGAGTTATATTCACAACATTTCAGTGCTAATGAGGACGATCCGTATGCCAACGACCTCATCAGGGACCTGGTGTCTCCAGGACACGGAATGCTGGAGTCCAGCTCCAGCAGCCAGGGAATCAGCCTGACGGGATGAGCGGTGTCGGTGGAGAATGATGCAGCTTCTGACTCAAACCAACTCAACCGAAGGAAGGAAAGGACAAGTCAGAATCACAAGACCTAACTCCTTCATCCCGGGACCATGCCTGCGGGATGAGGAGAAGGGGTTGGGGCCATGCCTCCATTTTGTCAGTAATGCCTTAACGCGGCTTCCAACAATGGAAGCAGCCAAGATGTCCATCAGCAGACGGATGGATAAGGAAGCTGTGGTACATATACACAATGGAATATTACTCAGCCATTAAAAAGAATACATTCGAATCAGTTCTAATGAGGTGGATGAAACTGGAGCCTATTATACAGAGTGAAGTAAGCCAGAAAGAAAAACACCAATACAGTATACTAACACACATATATGGAATTTAGTAAAGCAGTAAATATAACCCTGTATGCGAGACAGCAAAAGAGACACAGATAAATAGAACAGTATTATGGACTATATGGGAGAGGGCGAGGGCGGGATGATACGGGAGAATGGCATTGAAGCATGTAAATTATCATATGCGAAACGAATCGCCAGCCCAGGTTCGATGCATGATACAGGGTGCTCGGAGCTGGTGCACTGGGATGACCCGGAGGGATAAAATGGGGAGGGAGGTGGGAGAGGGGTTCTGGAAGGGGAACACATGTACACCCATGGTGGATTCATGTCAGTGTATGGCAAAACAAATACAATATTGTAAAGTTAAAAAATAGATAAATAAATAAACTAATTTTTAAAAAATTAAAAAAAAAAATTTTTATCTATATGAAATGACAGGTACTAACTTAACATTATGGAAACCATTTCAAATTTTTTAGTCAAACCATTATGTCATACACCTTAAATTTATAGTGATGTATATTTCAATCAAAATGGGGGGAAAAAACTTTCTATTTTTACTTGAAAGTAATTAAACTGGTGTAAGATTCACTTCTGGTACCTATCTGTTCTTTAATGCCTCTCAATCAGAATTGAGAAGTTCTTTCTGGGACCTACTTTACAGAGACCATTAGAGGGACCTTGGAGATTAAATACTCTCATGAGAAGATGATACATCAGTGGTCTAGAGAGATTAGGCCACTTCTCCAGCATTATAAAACAAGTGCATGTGATCTTCAGAAATAGAACCTGGGTCTCAACTTCCAGCTGTTTTTTTTTTTTCTATATGTCATGCTGGAATGAGTAATTCTATGTGTATTTTCCAATCATCAATTTGCTTGTTTCTTTGGCTCATCTAATTCCATCTCACTGCTTGCTCTATGTAGAGCTGGGTGAGAGGGACACAGTGGGACTTGAAGTTTTTGATTCCATATTTTATTTTGGAGGAAGAAATGAGCATGGAATGTAGAAGAGATAGCAATAATACTTCAAGTTGAAAAAGCACTTCTGTATGTGTCCAATTTCCTTTAAAGGCACAAACATGTATGTGTATGCCCAGGCCTCTGTGTGTGTGTGCGCTCTTTTCTAGATCAAATATTCTCGGACTTTAAAAGAACAAATTTACACTGAGCCTCTGGGCCCCAGGGTCCTCCCCATAACTCAGTGCTGGCACTGGGTGGTCCACTTAGGAGACTTTTAAATATTTGTTGGGTTTAATGAAGGGACCTCAGAAAAGGCAGTCAGTCTGGGTACCGCCAGCAGAGAAAGAGAAGTGGAACTACAGGGAAGAAGATGAACGACGTGAGGTTGGAAATATATTCCCGGCAGGGTGCTTATCTGGGGTCTGGAATGGGCAGCGTAGCATTTATAAAGGAGAAAGAGCAGCTGTCATGGCAGTGGAGGAGGGTAGAGGTGGGGGAGGGCAGGGAGGAGCAAGGGCTTCATAGGAAATTCAGTCTTTATTTTGAAGGCATGGGATGTAACATAAAATCTTAAGTAGGGGAATGAGTTTGCACTTTAAAAAGATCACTCTGCCTGCAGAATGGAGAAAATCAGAAAGGATCAGAAGTATTAGAGGATTATGATTAGACTGTTGAATCTAAGTGAGATGATGGTGTTCTGGAATGGGTGGTGGACAGGTTCTAGAGCTATTGGGGTGTGGGGTGGGGTTTGAACTGGCCTGACTTACTGATTGTGGTAAAGGAGGGTCAAAAGGATGTGATCCAGGCAAGGAGGTACATAGAGTGGAACAGGGAGAAGGTTGGAGGAGGGTGGGTGAGGAGAAGATGAATTTAGTGTTTGAAATACTGACAAGAGAACAAAGCAATGATTTCTAGTAGTCTGTGTGCCCAGTCACTAAGTTGTGTCTGACTCTGCAATCTCATGGACCGTAGCCCGCCAGGCTCCTCTGTCCATGGGATTTTTTCCAGGCAAGAATACGGGAGTGGGTTGCCATTTCCTTCTCCAGGGCATCTTCCAGACGCAGGGATCGAACCCGCATCTCCTGCGTTGGCAGGAGGATTCTTTACCACTGAGCCACCTGGGAAGCCCATGATTTTTAGTAGGCAGGTGGACAAATGGTCTGAAATTCCAAAGAAATCGGGAAGACAAAGCTCTGGTGTGGGTTACAACATGCACAGATGTGAGTAAGGTAACCAGAGGTTCCATCAAGTAAGGAAAGGCAGGGCTTGAGAGAAGCCGGCATTGATGGGATGAGGACGAGAAGAAGAGTGACCTTCACAAGAGGCAGTGGAGGGACCCATGTGGAGTCACAGGGCCAATGAAAGAGGCGTTTCACATGGGCCAAGCGGCCAGCGTTATCACACCCCACCAGTACATCAAGGAAGATAAGGACTGCAAAGTGTCCCCTGGCTCTGGCAATAAGGAAGTGCATATCCTCAGTGAGAACAGCTTTAGGGAGGTGAGGAAGAGTAAACAGGCTTTCAAGAACTGACTGTGTTGAAAGAGAGAGAGCACAGTAGCAAATGGGGATGGGTGGTCTTAAGAGGTCTGTGCGTGTGAAGGGCTGGGACTTGAACAAGTTACATGTTGAGAGGGCGAGGTGGAAGACCTCAAGGAAAGGGGCAGGGTCCTCTGATTGGAAGGAAAGAATGGGCCGGAGTAGAGGCCAGGGGTCCCCTCTCTCCTCACAGGATGGAGGGAGGAGAGGTGGAAGTAGACGTCAGGGAGTCTATAGGTTTGGCGGCCTGACAGCATTTAGGATGGGTGTTCCCTTGTTCCAGTGGTGACACTGGATGGGACATTCTTGTGCTTCCTCCGTGCAGGAGAGAAGGTGGTAGGGCAAAGGAAGGAAGGAGCCAGGGGGAGCACAAGCCTTGTTTTTTTCCCCCGAGTTTGGATTTTTACCTTTTGGAATTCAGTTCTAGTATGAGGGATCCCTCATACCTGCCTGCTGAGTCACAGACCCCTTTTCGGGATAACACAGTCATCCTCTCTCTCTCTCGTTATTCACAAGGGCAACAGTGAGAGGCTGAGACTAAAGGCCTGGGCCTTCTCAAGGTAGAGTTGAGAACAGACGGTGTATGGACAGTTTTGAAAAGAATGAAGAGTCAAACAAACATCTGGTGATGAGGAGAAAGGTGTGCATCCCAAGAAAGAGGAGTGACCTCATCTGAGATCTGATCTCAGTGGCTAAAAGCAGCAGGAGAGGAGGGGATGAACTTGGCTCAGATGCAGACCATATTGAGTCGTAAAGGATGCTGTGTTCAGGCACAGGAAGGAGGGTTAGAGTGAGCAGGAAAAGAAAGAACCTGGGAGACGAGCAGAGAGCACGCCACTCAGAGCTCTCAGGAGAGCAGAGTCAGAAGTATCCCACTTGGCCAGAGTCTGCTTCAGCAGACTTCTTTTTTCCCTTGTATTTATCTGAAGTACATTCTATTTGCACTACAAGCTCTTTTGGCAAGCTTTAGAAATCCTTTCCCTCAAGGAGGAATTTTGCTGGATGCAATTTCACAGTAAACAGATCTGGTGGAATTTTAAACATACAACCTTGTCGACAGAGGCTGAAGACCTAACGACCAAAGTGCCTTCTGCCCAGTTCTTTACGCTGGGTGAAGCAGTTTCTGGTGCCAGCATTTGCAAAGCAGGGTCACCTGGGGGTTGGGGAGGGACAAAGGGCAGCGGAGCTCCACTCTCAGGGACAGAGGCTCTGTTTTGACGAGTGTTCTGAGAGGCAGAGGAGGGGGAGGAGAGTGAGGAGAGGAGCTGCAAAATGCTTGAAAAAGGAATTTTCAGTTTAGGAATAGTTTGAAACTATTTATGCACAGAGCATCCTAACAGACTTGGAAACATAGTCATTAACTATTTTGGGAACTAAATCAAACCTTAAAAGGACAGCAGAAAAAGTTTTTCCACTGCTGAGTGTGAGGGTTTTCACCCCAGATGACTGCAGCTGCAGAGGTTTCAGGGAGGGGCGGGCCCACGGAGGTGTGGTGACACCGCACGCGTCACTCCTCCCACCTCGTGGCTGAGGCCTTGGGGAAAGTCAGTGAAAACAGGACAGGATGCACATGCAAACAGGCGCGCCAGCTGGAGCAACCCACCACCATGAGATCCCTGTTAGCGGAGCAAAGCAGCCTTTTCTCTTGCTCCTGGGAGCTGAGCACACCTGCAGGTGACACCTCCAGCTCAGCCTGGAATCGTGATCACCTGTGTCCACCTATGACCTCAGGTGGACCTGGCTCTAAGAAACAGGTGGGGCCTTGTGACCAAACTCTCAAAACGTGATTCTGCGGCAGGACAGTGAGACAAGGAGACAGAACAGGATGAGATCATTCAGAGACATTCCCACAAAGCACAAGAAAATTTAGGCGCAGACCAAGAGATAGGTAACAATCCCTGGGGTTATCTACCGGCACAACATTACCAAGAGTATCATTTGGAAGATAAATGAACCAAGCTGCTGACAACACTCAACATGGCTGGAGTGGCTGCACAGAGTGTGTTATGGAAATACTGCATGAAGAGAGGCTAGGGCACCACATCTGACTTGTTGCTTGGCCACAAAAAATTACAAATTATCTCCAGATCTCATGGACAAGGATGTATACTGACTGTGTTTAAGTCTACCCTACACTTGGTAGCCCTGGCATTTGAATTTACTGCCGTTTACAACACAAGAAGAGTACGGTACAATTTACAAAGACAGGACCCAGCCCCAAGAAGTTCACACCCTGCCTTATGACACATATGAGTGCCAATGACAGCGCCAGGGGGTTGACAGTGGCTTTTGTGGTTGTGGGAATGGTGAGCCAAGACCAAGACACAAATGTGTCAGGGATTAAGCAGTGATTCAGTTTCTGCAGTGCAGGCCGTGATCTCACAGTGCTGAGATTCTCAGTATTCCGGTGAAACAGACACTTTCTACTAAAGCTAGTAGATTTATGTGACCTGCTGAGGAGTAACAACTTGATCGCAGCAGCATGAGAGACAGACTCTGGCATCGAGGGCCCTAGGCATTTAATGCACTTAGGACGTCCTTCTCACCCATCATTTTGAGATACAAGGGGAGGAGCAAGTCCTAGAGCCTTCTAACAGAGACACGTGCAACCTTGGCCTGACCTCCTCCACTGAGAGGTGAGGAAATTGTCTACTAACAACAACTATGTCTCCTTGGGATCCCTCCCCACTGAGAGTCTGGCATAATCTGTGCTCTGAGTGTTACCCGGCAGCTCACCTGTTCCAACATGTCCTTGGGCAGATCCTCCTGCTCATCCATGGTTAGAATTGCTCGTTTGATTTCATCATTGGATAATTTCAACCTGGAGAAAGAATGTTTATTTGTTGGGACTACTCAAGCTGATATTGTTAACAATTTAATACAAGATAACTCATTTTACTACGTCAGTTGCCAACCTTCAGGTACCATTTTTCTCAAAATCTCTCAGTGAAAGCTTATTTCCTGACCGTGTTGCATCTAAAAATAGTATTTTGAAATGGCTTTAACATTCTTTCTGGGCTTTGTAATGCTCTGCTGACACAGAGAACAAAGCTGTTATGTTCTACCGTTTAGTTTCCTTAAGCAAGGGATTGAAAGATGAGAAGTAGGGAAAACACCCACACACAGCTATTTAATACATAGTATTTACGAATTGCAGGTCAAAGAGGAAAATTAACTTTTTAACTTGATTATGTGTCAGGCGTGTTTAAGGTTTGCTCTCAAATTAAAAATGCATGTTGAGAATGTTATTGTTAAAAAATTGAATAGTTGATATACAAAATAACATAGCTGAGGTGTGTTCATATATGTTATTTCATTTTGGATTCAAAATAACTGAAGATTTTTTTTTAATAGAGGGAGAAACTGAGGCTCAGAATGGCTGAGTGATTTGCCCAAACGCATACAAAGGCACAGTATCTAACACAAACCCAACACTGTTGATTGTTAATCCCAAATTCTTTTAACAAATAATGCTTATCTAGTTAATATCTCATAAGAAGAGATTTAAGCAAAAACTCAAATCCGATTTCTGTTTTCCTGTCTACCATTAATTCCTATGATTTACTGATTTATATGAAGGATTTATGTCTTGATTATGGCAGCACAACAAAGTGTTGAATGTGAAAAAAGATGAAATTAAAACATGCTTGTAAAATTTGTTTTTATTAGATATAACCAAAAGTCTTAACTGGGGCAAAAAATCTTAATCAGATTATTAGCTGTTACAATGGGGTCATTCTTTTGTTCTGCTTTTAAGCATCAGACCCAGACTTATTTAAAAATTCCTACTTCCTTATAAGCTACCACTAGGGTCTCATATTAACATTATTTGATTCATTCTTCTTGTTTATGATCTTCAAGAAGAATCACATTTAGGACAGAGGATAAAGACTAAACACAAAAATATAGAGCAAGGCATACAGCCTTCACGTGTAACATTTGAAGTAAGGGGCTCTGGCATCAGACAGGTTGTACTCATGTCTTGGCTCTGACACTTCCTGGTCAGTGTGACCTTGGAAAAAATCTTTTCTTTAGCCCCAGTTGCTTCATCTATACAACAGAGATAATAAGAACTATGTATTTTTTTTTAAAAAGGGTATTTTTGTGTGTGTAAAGTGAAATAGCACATGCAAAGTGGTTAGCACCGTGTCTCACTATAGAAAGGGCACAATGAACTATGTTTATTCTGCAAGGCACATTTTTCCATCCAGAAAAAAAAAGCAGCAATACTTATGTAACATCAATATTCAAGTACAGCTATTTGATCAATAAGTAGGCTTACCATGAAACTTCCCAAAGTGCTCTCAGAGCCATTATTTCACTGGAGTTTTCCTCTCTGTCTATAGCACCCATTAGGCCCAGGAGTATTAACAAAGAATCAGAAGTCACAGTGCTTATTTTAAAGGTGCTTATGTTTGAGATGGTTGGATGGCATCACTGACTCAATGGACACAAGTTTGGGCAAACTCCAGGAGACGGTGAAGGACAGGGAAGCTGGGTTTGTTGCAGTCCACGGGGTGGCAAAGAGTTGGACATGACTGAGCAACTGAAGCACGTGTTTGCGAGAATCAGATGATAGGCAGAAACACTCCACACAAAGGCTGCCTATGCTCTCCCAAGAGGGCTGGGTGAGTGCACAGGTGGCCATCTGAGGAGGAAAGGACCTGGGCAAGACACACCTCATTCTGGACATCCCTTGCCTGTCCTTTCCTCTAGATTTTGACATGATCTTGTTAAAAGCATCCATCCTGCCATTGATACTGGATGTTGTTTCATGTACCAATAAGTAGGCCAATAGGAAGGAACAGATTGGGGAATCCTATTGTATAAATACTACTCTAATTTGTGCTTTCAAACCCAACTAGAGCACCTAGGCAACACGCCAATTTGTCCATGTTCTAGAATAAGACCTGTTCTCTTCCCTAGTCCAAGTTGTAGCACCATCATAACTCCTGGGCTGTGGACAGAGACTTTGGACCAGACAGACTTCCCCAGGTTGATTTGGTCTAGAGACAATCATTTGCCATGCACATGGTCTCTAGATCATCATGATGTAAAACCACCCAACTTAAATGGCATAAATACGTCAATTTGGCATGGGTGAAACACACAACAGAGGAAAACTCTATCCCGGCTCAAGATCTCCACCACATGGGCCCTGGGTAGCCCTAGATTTCAGGACACTAAAGACTCCTGAGTCAAGTAAGGGCAAAGACCATGGTGTAGCCAGCAAGGTGAAAGAAGCAGGATGTGAGGTAAGGTTGAAACTGCCATGAATGAAAACCATCAGGCTCTGGAAACATATAAAATCATCATGAGAAAAGCTCCACTTATTTAAAAAAAGATTAGTTCTGTGTCCTTTCCACACCAAGTGGGAGAAACCACTTTATGGTGTCTTTCTGCTGAGTCCTTCTGTTTTCCATTTAAGAGAAAAGGAGTTGAACGTCAGAGTGAGAACAATACTTGAAGTATCAGATTTGCATTTCATTAGCTCCCCATATGGAGTGCAGAACTTCTTGCTTTTGAAATTGTATATATTTATGCTGTTCAACCCCCTGAGGCTGTCTGGACTAAACACTGGCACTAATTCATAACAATTTTGGTTTCTCTTAATGTGGCCCACAAAGATACTTGAGACTTTAATGGCTAGTACTTAAGAAAATCTACCTGTTAACATCCTGCCTTGCACGTGGCCTGTGGGAGCTGACAAAGAAGCTGTACCTTTGGGGAAAGAGGAGAGGGGTCCGCGGCCCTCTGGGAGGCTTCTCTAGGTTGCCAAAGAGTTCTTAGTATCGTCTGTCATCCACTGAATGAGCCGCTAATCTCTGTAATTGAAGGGCCCTACCAATCCTAAACTTTTAATGGCTTTGAGAGCTTGTCAGTGTTCTGGCGTGCAGGAGGGTGGCAACTTGTGAGACACCTACTTCAACTTGCTATGCAAGGCAGGAAACAAACTGGCCATTTAAAACCGGTATTTAACTCCACCTTGCTCCACTCAAGTATTTCAAAAATTCGCCAAGAGACCTGGAACATCCAGGCGCAATTAAACTAAGTTAAGGATGGGTGGCTAGATCAGCCTGAGCTCTGTTTCAGTGGATTTAAGCCAAATCCCTCCACTTTAAAGTAGCTTTTTGTGGTTTACTACACCCTAGCTGTCATGTTAAATGAGCATCTGGAAAAAAAAAAAGAATGGCAGAACACTTCATAAAAGTGTATTTTAGGTGGGTTCATTTTGCAATATAAGCCAGCTTCCGAGATTCTTATTTTTTTGTTTTTCTTTTTGAAAGGAAAGGAGAGCTATGTTTAGGAAATAAAGCCAAGGGAATTTAAATTGCCACATGTCACCTACACACATACACAGCAGAGAAGCTGGCTGGCTCTGCCGGGGGCCTGAGGAACAGTTCTCAGGCACACCACGTCCATTTCACTCATTTCTCAGGTCTGTGACAGGTAGGATTTGCGGTGGCCTGAAGCACCCCCCTTCCAGACAGCCTCTTTCTGGGTGCTGAGAGGCCTTGGCCTCTCACGCTGTGAGCACATGCACTTTCTCCGCTGCTTGGACCCTGCAATGAGGTGGGCTTTCCTTCCAGCTGAACTTTTTGGCTCCAGGTGAAGCCGTGGAACCTACACCTGGCCAAATGGTCCATGAACTTCCTCAGTGTGTGGGTAAGGAAGAGTTTTTAAAGATAACCAAACAGTGCAGACACGTGCACATTACAATACCGCCCACAGAACATGCCACGGGCTTTCGCTGTGGTGGAATTAGGTATAATGACTACACTGCTGGAAATTAAATTCCCAGTCAGCAAGATAAGACACAGAGAGAGGGTTACCAGACTTTGGGAAGGCAATAAGCAGAAAAGAAGAAAGGCAGTAAGTGTGGAAAGGTCGGAGATCTTGACATCAGCTTGGAAACACTCCTACTCATTGTCCCCAGGCACAAAGTCAGTCTCCAAATGCTAGTGACAGTTTCTCTCTCCAGTCCGTCCCTCATCAGGGCTTAGCTGAGCAACAAAAAGAGCTTCCTGTCTGATGGCAGCCTGTGCCTCCAGCTTGACCCCTTCCAACCTATCCTGCAAACCCATGAGATCAAACTCAAAACCTTACTGAGACAGTGCTCTTCTCTGGAGCAAAAGGCACTGGCTCTGGATCCCCTGGGAATATAATCCGGCCACTGACTGAGCAGCTGCCATGTGCAGGCACTCTGTTAGTGCTTCTCAGGTGCTGCGTTCTCATTCTTACAGACCTACCACTTTCATTATCTCCATTTTATAGACTGACTCTGGGTGGACTCAGGCTGTTACAAAAGCACCAGACCTGGATCTCAGACGCTCCTGCCTGACTTCATTTAATCCAAGTAAGACATTGCAACCACAGAGCTCTCTCTACAGCTCTGCTTGAACGCCCCCTTCCCCCTCCCCCACCTTTGCTCTTTGCTTCTGCCATACCCTTGGCACTGCCTCCTGCGCCGCCCCGCCCCGCCGCAAGGCCCACTTTCTCAGGAAAATCCTGCTGCTGTCCCCTCTCTCCCTTGGCGGGGCTGCCTGTCTCCTTCCAGCCAGACCAGTCTAAGACCTGCATTGTTCACAAGTCATCTTGCCTGTGGTATTGTTCTTCTCCAATTAGCCATGTGCTGCTGAAGGCAACAGTGCAATCATAAGTCTTGGGACATCCTACGGCATCCAGCACAGTGCCAGGCAAATAAATACTCCAAAGTGACAACTCGAAGACAAAAAACATCAAAGCATCAAAAGCATCTTTCCCATCCTTGAAGCCCCTTGCTCCTTTTGTGTGTAGTCATGCATCGCGGATGAAAAGGAAGAGTGAAAGCAAGGTAAATTGCTGAGTGGTTAAACAACTAAATAAAAAACAAATTAGTTCTGCTTCATTTCTTTTACCTTTAGCTATCCTGTGCTTTCCTGAAGAGAGAGTAAAACTATTGAGCACTGAGCAGAAAAGCATGCAGTCCTGACTTCTCTGTGGCAGAGAAGGTTTTAGACCCTGATCAATAAGGCCCAATTACTGTAAGGGTAACTGGGTCTCAAAATCAGCTTGTCACACATAATACATTTTCAATGTTATGTGCTCACTGTAATACTTATTCATTAAATTGGATATTAATAGATAATTTAATAGACACAAGTTCTTAGAATAGTCTACTAGAGAGTTTAGACATATTCACATTCTAAGTCCCCTTAGCCTTTGACATTTTTGATGTAACAAGGGAATGACATACGGCAAATATGAAACAATCCCTCCAATAATGAGATGGGAACTTTGCCAGAAAGAGTTGTAACCTTATCTATAACTAGTGTAATTACCCTCGGTGGCATCTTGTACTGAGAATGATCTGTCTATGAGGAACTGGGTCACAGTTAGAGCTCTTAAATACTATAAAAGTTCAGTGTGATGGCTCTCTTTGCCAAGTTGTTTTTAAGGGGCTCTTCTATACTGCAAAAGTACAAAATAGAGGGGGAAATTCTAGGGTTTAAAAAAAAGACTTTCTCCAAATTTTCATTTAATTTTGCTATTAAGTAAAAATGTTATTTGTAAAAAGAAGTTGTAACAAAACAAATTGTACAGTCTATAGAAAAAAAATATGTAGACCTTCAAAACTATCTTCAATAGTGTCTTGCTGAACACAAGTGAGGATAAACACAGGGCCTGGCCATTTACACAGCTTCTAGCCAGAGGCAGAAAAGTAAGTGCTAACAGGATGGTTCACATTACCTTACTAGTTGTATTAAAACTCAGGGGTCTTACCAAGCTTCAATTTCTCTTTCACTAAAAGAAACATTTTCTCCCTAAAGTAATATACATCTGGCTCTCAATCAAGCATCTATGCTGCAAACCAAGCAGCAGCGCTTTGTGTTCAATTTACTCTAAGACCGTGTGAAAAATAAGAACTACTACTTTCCATCTTCACCATTCCTGAAAGAGAAGTCACCTTGCACCAGGCTTGATACAGATTCAACATTCTTTCCAGAGTGTAACCAATGTGACTTAGATTGTACAGAATGCCCCAAACTTCAAGGTTCTTTACATTTTCCTTCGCCTCATCAACATCAGGTATCTCTGCCTAATGTGAAAGTCCTTTTTAGAGAAAAGAAGAAACTAGATTCAGACAAGCTACTCGAAATGCCCAAGACTAGCTGACACATTCCCTGAAGCTATTTATAATCGGATTCCAGGCTCCTAAATTTCCTTTCTTTTTTTCAAGCTCTAGGACCATGATGGTTCATCAATTATGAGAAATACTTTTGAATGGGGCTGAACTGGATAAATTAGCATTTCACTGAGGTTTATTGACATATTTTTAGTCATAAATATGTTCACAAAGAACATGAAATAATATAATCTGAAGTTTAAAAGGGTGACTTAAGAAGCAAAATGAAACAGAGGCTTCATGGTGGGTGCTGACTCTGTGACAGTGTTATTTCAATGGCCAAAGTATTAATAGCTCTAAAGCCGAGAAGTATAAATAACAGTAAAGTCCATTTTACAGGCTCTCTGGAAAAACCAAGCAAAACATTGATTTCAGATGTTCTGCTTTTTAAAATTTAGGAGTCTGTGGAAATTAAACCCCAAGAAAGTAGGCACCAGCTCTGACATGTTCCATGAGGGAAAGTAAACACTAAGAGTCCTCTTCACCTTGGACAGAAGAAACTCGGAGAGCTGACCCTCAGTAGAGTTCAGGTAAAAGAATGAGTCCAACCACGTGGTTTGGGGCCACAAGATAGAAAAGCTGGTCCTACCAGAAATGTTGAGACAACATCAACAATACCTCGAGAGAAGGATGTTGCAATTCTGAGCTCTCCGACCATCGATCACCGAAAGCTCTCTGACTTTAAGTTTGGAGCCCAGTGTGTCATCAATGGCATCTGCTTCTTTCTATAAAGAGCAGGAAAGAAATCCATCAAAGTCAAACAGGGACATTCCAACTTCAGACACACAGTTTTCCTTTATATTTGCTGTTTACATGTACACACGCACACACGCACAGCTGAGATGGTGAGGAGGGGAATGGAGGGGGGTGGTGGGACTGAAACAAAGGCTAAAATCTAGTTGACAAAGGAAAATAACAAGAAAAGCTGACCACCCACATTTGAAAAAGCATTATTTGGAAGAACAAAGTGCTTCTAAGTTGAAGATGCATAAATTATCAATGAGCGCTACCCTCCTTTTGTCCCCCAAATCCCAATGGAGAGCAGACAGAAGGACTGTCACTATGAATCAACCTCAGCTGAGGCGTGCCACTGCCGGTCCAGCCATTTGCAGGGCCCATTCACTCCAGAACCATTTGCATCCTGAACACTCAGAAAACTGAACAATAAAACCTTCCAAACGTCTTTATGTGCAATAGGAAGCTCCCAGGCCCAGATGGTACCTTTCATTATTACGCTGGAGCCTGATGGACAACAGGGAGTGTGCAGTTCAAGGGATTGTTCAATTTACTTCAATTAACAATAAAACACTACTTGTGCACTCTGCTGCTGAACAGAGAGTTGTAAGCAAGGAGAGCCATAATTTATGGTGGAAGAGGCATAAGGCAATTATACATACAATACCTTTTGAGTAAACAGAGCATCAAGGTAAAAACAGACTGATTTGATATACAGCAAGTCTGATTTTATGGAAAGGTCAGGATCAATTTAAAAAATACATCATGGCATTTAAACCAAACATTTCTGGAACTGGATAATGGTTTAGGAAACAAAGGCAATATGGAGTCTATATTAAGAGGCACCATGTGACCAAACTTTAACTATTTCATATTGTGCAGAGCTTTCAGGCATACCTCTGATATTCAGTGAAGAGTTGAAACCCAATGTGGAATTAACTAGACATTGCATTACCCTAGGAAAAAACCCAGGAAAACCAAGACATTTTGAGCTATAGTGAGCCAAGGAGTTATATTAAGCAAGCTGGGGGTTTTAGCTCACTTACCTGCTTGGAGTTACTGTTCACAAAGAAATCCTACAGCCATGGCAGAGGCATGGAAAAGGCAAATAAGATACAAGCAGTTCAGAAATCACAGCAACACACAGGAAAGTCAAGGAAACGAGTGACACCGGGTAAGAGATAATTTATGTCCCAGGAGCAGCACAGAGAAGGCACTGGCGACCCCTTCCAATACTCTTGCCTGGAAAATCCCATGGATGGAGGAGCCTGGTAGGCTGCAGTCCATGGGGTCACAAAGAGTCGGACACGACTGAGTGACTCCACTTTCACTTTTCACTTTCATGCATTGGAGAAGGAAATGGCAACCCACTCCAGTGTTCTTGCCTGGAGAATCCCAGGGATGGGGGAGCCTGGTGGGCTGCCGTCTATGGGGTCGCAAAGAGTCGGACACGACTGAAGCGACTTAGCAGCAGCAGGAGCAGCAATGACAGTTGATGAAGATGAGAGTCTGGCTGAAGATACACTGACAAGCAGGGTACTAATAAGCATTGAGGTTCGAGAGAGAAGACAGCAGGTGCTATACACAATTTTCAAATCAAAATTCAAATACGAAAGGACTTAAAACACCCCCAAAAGAGTTCAAGTTGGGGAAGGAAAAATAATCCTCTTTGAAACGACCATTGGGGTCCCTGTGTTTAACATGACAATTGAAGCAGAAAATATGGATCAATTCCATCAACTTGAGGAAACTACTACCAGCAAAAATATATTTTTTTGAGTGGATAGAATAATCTTCTGTCTTCTTGTGTTATGAGGAAGAATGAAGAAAAGAAAAAAGACAAGTTCAACAACATAGGTCAGTAAAACCAACTCTCAGTACTGCTTGAAAGTCCAAACAATGCCTGTGGGTACTCTGGGTAGGTATGAGGAAAAAGACAGAATTTCCAATTAAGTGACAATAAGTGATTCAAGGGCTACAGAGTCATTGGTGGTCCTGTCCCCATTGCCTCAGGGCTGTTGTTCAGGAGACAAGGGCAACAGTCTTTGTTTAAAATAGTTCATAGAAAAGATTCGGAGTGAAGAAGGGAAAGAGGAAGAGATAGTTGACATGCTATGAGAAAGTCACAGCTTTCTTTGCATATTTTTGCCATGATGGCATGAATGAAGCTTCGGTGTGCAAAATACACCCCAGCTTTCGGGCCAATGACTTGCACAACCAGCATTTACTCAGCAGATTCCTGAAGGCCTCACTTGTCCCGGCAGCACTGCCAAGGCCAGTTTTACACAGATGAGCTGTTTCACATCGTTCTTCACATGGGAAGCAACTCGTATACTCCCCTGGCTCCACCCATACAAGGAGGGATTACTTTTCCGGAATGGCATTTAAAAAAATAAATCGATAACCACACGAAACCTTTCTTTCCTCTGATGTCACAGTTTTATTTTGTCCCTGTTGTAACTGTCAAGTTTTTTTTTTACCCTGAAACTCCTCAGGACCCATTCCCTGTAAAAGCAGTTTCTCTTTTCAAGAGCAGAGAAAACTCCAGTGTAGTGAACTCCATGAGGTCATCTTACCCTGCTTTTCTTCCTTAAAGAGACAAGTTGCAAGCTGGATTTAGACACCGCTCTCCCTGTCTGGCCTTCAAAGAAGGAACTTGTATGAAGGCCTCTATAACTCATTCTCCTCAAGTTCCCAATGTCAAGAAATTAAGACCTCTGACCTCTACTGTACTGGGCTACAGAACCAGGCCTCTAGCATTTGCTAGGGATGTGACTTGGGGCTCAGTTTCACTAGCTGTACAATGAAGTAAACAACTGGATTACTACTGTGAGGATTAAATGTGATAACGAAGATACGGTATTTTGTACAGTACCTGTCACATATTTATGAGCTCAACACTTGGAAGCTGTCATACATTACAGTTATTTTATCTTTTAAGACAATGATCAAGTCCATTTCTTTGCCTATTGCTCTGCTTCTCAGTTGAGCTGAAGCACAGTTGGCCAAGATCTCCTGTTTATAACCAGCAGCAGCACTAAGTGTAACAGTTAATAGCGAAGTAATTTATCTTATCTTTTGCAAGGTGAGGATGAGGAATGCCATGGCAGAGTATGGCTAATTGGAGGTCTTGAGATTCCCCCTTTTTAAAAGTCCTTTAATCATCACATTGTAAATAAAATCACCAAGTTTCTTAGAAGGAAAATGTTAAAAATAATTATGTTTCCAGGCTTATTTCAAATAAGTTAATATTCTCTTTGAAACTAAATGATTCACTCATTGGTTTGGGTCAAACATGACAGGACTGTCTACATTTGGCTCCACCTAACAGGATGCCTGATTTTTCCAGATGATTTTTGGTATAGGGATTAGGATTTGGAAAATAAACAGGAAATTGGAGCTTGCATTTTCAGGAACCAGTGCTGATAAATTCCTATAGATAGGGTTTCACCATGTAATAATGACTCACCATTTTATAGACAATGACAACTTTTACATGAATGGTTCTTAATCTTTTTGAGGTTGATAAAAGCTAGAGATCCCTCTCCAGAGAAATGCATGCACTAATATTTAAATAAAATCCTGTATTTGATTAACTCTTACCATGTTGTCCAGCTACAGAACCTCTACCTTCTACCGTGGAACTAAGAAAACCCACTATTTACAGTTTTTACCTTCTGCCTTCATGTGCCATGGCTAAAGATCAAGCTTATTGAATCAATGTCCTAAATCATATAATTGTTCAATGTTAGAAACTAGATATACAGAATAACAAAAAACATAAAAAGAATAAAAAAGGAAATTTCTTTGCCCATCCATAAAATAAATCAGAAGATATCACAGAATATTCCAAATGGGACCCCAAGAATGACCCCAACAACTTGTGTGTTACATGTTAGCAGGAGCGTCAGATTCTAAGCCTAGGAGAATGGTTATCTTTTATTCTGTGTCAGAGCAGAGAGGCTTCGAAATACTATGTGCTGATAGTAGAACTATGAAGAAGGGGTGTCCCTAGGCAGAGAGAAGAGGAGGAATGGAGACAGCCAGTTGCTCATTTGTTGTCACAGAAATACGTGTTCCTTTCGATGCAGTAACTTCAGTTCATTTCCACTCTACCAACTGCATAGATAGGGAGAATGAATTTATAACATCTCAAGATGAAAATTTCCCACAAAACGAAGATAAATAGTTCAAATGTATCTGAAATAGTGCTAATATGCAATGAGCTACATTATGTGTTAAAATAAGTTTTTTGTGGCTGGCTGAGAAATCATGTGTAAGTTTCAGTGAGGAAAAGAGGTTCTGAGATTTAGGACATTGACTTTTAAATGAACTTCTGGAATGTGCAGGGGAATAACTGCATGCTACTATATTCCATTTCGTGTGGCACATAAGCTTACATATTCAGTTCTGCACACCTTTGATATCCACACTGGAAAAAAAAAAATCCTGAATAGAAATGGTCTTGTTCTTAAAACTGGAGTTAAAGACAGTATAAATATCTGTTCAGTTTTTAATAACTCAATATTTCTCATATCAACAGGGCATATCTTGTGTGTGTATACATTTATTTATATAAAATCTCTCCTAAATGTCATTAATCAGTATTCACCTAAATTGTAATAATCTGAAGCTTAAAATTATTTTTTCAAAATCATATTCTGTGTAGTGTTCCTGTTACATGCACACAGACGATGGTATTCCTGTATTCTTTGCCTCTCTGAGAAATTTACTTGGTCACACAACTGGCTGAAATCCTGAGAGTTTGGTCAGGGTTATATAACTCTGGAAGGAAGAAAGAAGATATCACAGGAAAAAAAAAAAGGTTCCCAGTATTCATTTGGGAGTAGAAAAGAGAGCAGTTCCAGTGTGATAATAATTATATACAGCACTGCCAAGATTAAAATGAAAATGTATAGGTTTTTGACATTGCCATTAGTTATGAGACTAGGGAACATAATGACAGAAACCCTGTTTCCTTTATCCTGTGTGCTCCTAACTAGACTGCTTTCATCTTTCAATTTTCTGTCTTTCAACATTCAATAAATTCAACGGAATGGTTGAAATTACCTTCACTTGGGAAACACATTTATGGTTTAAAAATTCTCATCTCACATTCTTATACCAAGAGGAGAAACGTAACTTGAATCAGCTGAGCAAGTGTGCTGAAAATTTTCTCCAGGAAGCACTCTTGGAAATGTCACAAATGATTCTACTTACCAGTCTACGACTTAGTGTTAACTGCAACTGAAATGTTCTGGTCTAGCCTGACTGGCATGACTACTGATTACTTAAACAGCAATTGGTTGCTAGGAGACAATTACCCAATTGCTAGGCTTTCTGCAACCCTGTCTCTTGGAGCTCTTGAGAGCTGTCCACATATTTGTCCCAGGGCATTTTGGCAGCATCCTTCTGCACCTTCTGCTAGAAAGGCAGTTAATTATGAGTCTTGCAAACTTGGGTCTTTCAACCACCTGCCTTCGCAGTAAATGCGATCCACAAGCTCAGACTTGAAGAGCATCATTTGAAATAGATGTTTTCTCTTCCTTTTATTTACTTCTCTTAGTTCCCAAACCTTCATCTTAGGCAACCAGAATGGACCAGTATTAATGACTGAGGCTGAAGTAGGGAATCAATGGAATGTGTGATGAGGTAGATTATTTGAATCTACCTGGAGACTGGCTAAAATGTCCTAAAAAGCCCAGAAATAAACCTTCTTGGGATAGCAGAGAGAGAGTGTGTGTGTGAGAGAATGGAAGAGGCCTGTCATGACCCTTCTGCAGTGAGTCTGGTCCAAGTACCTGCCATGCAAGAGCTCTCAACACATCCTTTGTTTGTCCCTTGAGAGACAAGGTATCTTGCTTTCAGTTGGACAATGTCCTATCCTCTTTTTCTTCATTTTCCTTTATTTGGCATGTATGACATTGCACAAGTTTGCCTTCATACTTTCACGGGGGCCAGGTTGAGAGCTCCTATTTTGGAGTCATGCTGTCATGGCAGGCAACCACCTGCATTTTTGTACTTTATTAAAATAGCATAAAGGGTACCACAAGCAAGTATTCCCTCCCTTAAGGGAAAATATTCTAGCTAAAAGACAAACTACTTTTCCTTCTCAATTTTAGTTTCATCAAAGGCCGTTTTGAAAAAGAAAACCCTCAGATGTTGTTTCTCTCCAGCCTCAGTCCATTTTCTCCCTCGGGGCTTGGCAGTTCTGTTCTGAGACACTCTTTCTTGGGAAGCAGGCCAAGCCTCAGCAGACTAGGAAGTCTGCTGCTTGTCTGAGGATGCTCCACCCTGGGCGTGATTCACGCAGGAGGTAAGGGCCTCCCAGTTAAGCCTGAGGAAAGCCCCTGCACAGACGCCCGCCCTCTGCCTCTTCCTGTTCAAGACGAAGTCTGCGCTCCTCCTCAGCTTTTCTCTCCCCCAGTCACTCCTACAGCTTTTTCCCTTACGCTCTGGGACTCACTTTTCCCCTTTCCAGAACTCCCATTGACTAAGACCCCACTCCACCTTTTCCTTGTTTTTCTGAGACTCTTGGAACCAAGCCACTTGGCTGTGAACTCTACTAAGATGCCCTCTTGAGGAGTGAGAGCTACCACACAGATGTGACCAGGGCTCACGAAGTGATGCTGCCTACTCAGCCACATCAAATCGCACGTTCTCACGACTATCACATTGCTCACTTTTCAGAAGCACCTCGGGTCCTGTTTGTCCCATTGCCATCTCCACAGTTGCTCAGCGGTCACGGCCCCGCTTCTGAATTGATCATGTTCCTGACAGAGTAAAAACTTCCCCCAGGGTTCTATCAAGCTGCCGACTTACAGTCCCTTCCTATCTCCCAGACTTTTGAAGATTCCTTCTACTCAACAGCCCTATCACAATGTCCTACTGTACAGCACAGGGAGCATATTCAATACCCTGTTGCAAACCATAATGGAAAGGAATATGAAAGAGAATAAATTTATGTATAACTGAGTCACTCTGCTGTACAGTAGAAATAAAACACAGCATTGTTAAAAAAAGAAAAGAAAACAAAAATGTCCTAAAAATAAAAAAGGCAGTCCACTTCTGATAATAACCCCTTGAGATATATATGTATAAATAAAACAGCTTCAGAAATGAACACTGGGAGGTAACACTACAAGTTATGTAATCCTTCTACTAATATCTTCACCTGGTGACCCCTTTGACTAAGCACAAGTGACAAGAAGATACAGACTCCTTCCACCAATGGAGAGAAGGTTGTAGACACACCCCAGAGTATGATTCTGTCCAACGAGGAGCTTGTATGCCTTCAACATGTACACACATGCACATGTGCGTGCACACACACACACAGGCACCTAGTCACACATGCAGACCCAAGTGCTATGCTATTTGAGGGAACATTTCAGGGTAGATCAAACAGCCTAGACTTAAGATGCCCATAACAGCATGGTTAAGGCAGATGGCCCAGGGATCACTCACAAGAACATGAACTTCTTAACTGTTTTAGCATCTGGAGGGCACAAGCTCTTACCTGTTGTCTTTGATAAGCAGAGAAAGTTCTTTCCAGGTCTTCAAGATCTAGAACTTTGAAGACTTTTGTATCATCAATTTCGGTCCATACTGTTCCTTCCAGTTTGTTCTGCAAACATCAAGTTAATAAGTGCTGGGGTTTATAGTTAGACACAAAAAGAACAGATGCAGTTATTTTTTAAAAAAGTGCTGCTCTCTCAAATTTTTCGCTTACCAGATGCTCAGAATGAGCTGGCTTTAAATAACATGTCATTTATTTCAGAAGCTTTATCACTTAAATATCTGAGCTAGTGAGAACCCCAAGTCTATGTGAGAAAATGAAACCACTGGAGAGCCAAGGCTGTCTCCTTGTCAGGGACAACACAGTAGGCTGCTAATGCTGTCCATGAGATGGCAAATGTGAACAAATGGCTTACCTCAGGCAGCTTAGACCAGTTGAAGGATTTCAGGGCATTTGTGGGCTGAGGAATGTTCTTCTTCTTGAGTGCCAGACCCAGGGGGGCACCAGGAGGTGGCATGATTCCCCCCAAGGGAGGAGGCCCTGGGGGAGGAGGGGGGCCTCCTGGGGGGAGGGGAGGCGGCGGAGGAGGAACCAGTCCACCTGGCAGAGGTGGGGGTGGTGGGGGAGGGAGGAGAGACCCTGGCATAGAGGAGGGAAAGGGTCCCCCAGGGGCTCCAGGTGAAGATACACCTGGGAGTGAAGCACAGACAGCCCTCTGAAAAATAAAAATAGGAAAAGGCAAGATCAATGGGAGAAGTAAATTCACCGGACGATTTTGAGAGTCTGAAACTCTGCCTAACATGTACGTTACAGAGAAATTCACACATCCGAGATTGTGGGCTTTAAGGGGCAGTTGAGTCCAATGGACTTGTACATGCTGCTCTACGTCTCTCACCACTGGTACCATCCTCCAGTTTGGTTTTCATGATAACAAGTTTTCATGTTAAGAAGCTCATGTGATTTCCTCACTCAGAACAAACACCCCCAACCATCTCTGCTAACGGGCAGGGTCAGCAGAGGCAGTAGGTTGTACAACCACTGTGATGGGTCAGGAGAGGGTTCAGGCTCTCTTCCTGCCCACAGAGCTGACTGCTGAAGGATGGGGCTCCGGGCTGAGTGAGGCATCAGCAGCTGCCGAGCCGTGGAGACCTGGCCCTGGGCCGGCGGCCTTACCCTGCTGAGCTCGTGCAGCTGGGCCGTGAGGTCCGCCACCTGCTGCTTCACTTGCTTGTGCTCGGTGGTCTCTTTTTCCAGCTTCTCTTTCATTTTATTTAAGGTCTGCATCATCTCTTCCTTCTCCTGGGTCTTGGCATCACATTCTCGCTCTTTCTTTTCCAACTTCTGTTGTAACTCATTGTGCTCTACACAGGAAAACAATTGGACATGAAAATGGCGTACTCTTCAAAGCTGAAGCATTTTTCTCCAAACAGAAAATTGATTGAGGTTGACTGGGAGGCTCTTTATTAGGTAAATATCATTCCTCTTCTCCATCGAAGGGAGCAACTCATGGGCTCAATGGTGCTCGTGCTTGGAGGGGGCTTTGGATGAACAACTTTATCAATTACATCTGTAAAAGGCGGAAGAGGCCCTCCAGTCACAGTGCCAAAGAGGGGACACAAGCGTGGGCAAATATGGAGGTGAACTTTGCCTGCTTGGTATTTAATTCAGAATCCTGTCCTAGAAATGGCCCTTTAGTCACACTATGGAAAGTGACTATTAACAGGACTTCTTTTCATAACTTAAAAATGGGAACGAGAGAAGGCCAGTGTTCATTAGCTGGGTTTGCTGGCTCAGGTCCGACTAGTGGAGGGGCTGAAAGGGAGGATCCTGCTCTGGGAGGAAGTGCGGCTGCCAGACCCAGGGTTTGTCCCAACGTGGAGCCATTGCTCCCACCCCCCTTGAGGGCCCCTTGGACTTGAAGTGCTGTATGCTCTGGCATAACAATTATTAAAACTTTCGAGGGCAAATTTTATCATCTCAGCTTTAAACACCTTCGAGGCAGGATTACCTGCTGAGCATGAGAACCGTAAGAGAAGAAAAATTTTAGCTCTTAGCTGTGGTTCCACTGACTCCTCCAATCCCACTATTATGGAACAATGCACCCCATTTCGCATAATGTTTGCTTATGCTGCCAACACACCTGCTGACTCTAGCACTGACAAGAGTGATGCTCTTTAGAAAAGAAGACTAATGAGGTTTAGGCTGCACATTTTTATTTCAAATACTTGGTCCCGATTCCTAGTGTTTTTATATGAATAAACCCACTAGAGATAGAACCCACTGGGACAGAGCTATACCGAGTTGGGCTCTGTTTTTGAATTTGATAACACATTTCAATGCTTGCTTTCTCTGTCTCTTACTTTCTCTCTTCTGAGTCTTCCAAAGTCAGAGTTTGCAGAGAAGGGTTCAAGTCACTAAACTTGGATTTTACCAGCCTTGGAGTTAAGATAACTGTCAACCTATGTCTACCACTCTACGGATGCTTCCCTGACTTCTTCAGCAGCATCTAAAAACTACCCCACTGCATTTCCCTTTCCTTCTTCTATCTCCATTTCATTCCTCTTTGGCAACTGTTTAAGACCTGACTTCCTATCACCAGTCATTAGCCTTTGACAAATCTGACCAAGCCTCAGGGCCACTTGAGAGACTTTAACATTTCAGAACCCCCAGACCCCATTCCAGGAGTCTATTCTATAGATCAGGGGCAGGGCTTAGGAACTTTCCTCTGACTGACCTCGGCCATTTCCTCTAGTACCACCTCAACTGCCTAAATCCTATACAAAACTTTCTACCATTTATTGGTGGTGGTTTAATTGCTAAGTCGTGTCCAAGTCTTCAGATGCCATGGACAGTAGCCCGCCAGGCTCCTCTGTCCATGGGATTTCCCAGGTAAGAATACTGGAGTCAGTTGTCATTTCCTTGTCCAGGGGATCTTCCTGATCCAGAGATCGAACCCACGTCTCCTGCATTATAGATGGTCTCCTGCATTGCAAGTGTATCCTTTACTGCAGAGCCATCAGGGAAGCCCTCTACCATTTATTAGGCAAGTAATAAATGCCAGGCTCTATGCTAAAGTCCTTGTATTTTTCATTTAATCTTCACAACAACCCAATTAGGTTCAAGCTTGACTTTGTAGAGACAGACTGGAAGAGTAAAGGACTTAGCCTACTCACATACCAGTCCGGGGCAGACTGAGACTCAGACCCAGACCCCAGAATAGCACCTGACCTGGCAGCCATTCAGGACATTCCTGCTACATGAATGACTCCCAAGCTTATGTCCTAAGTACTCTCTTCAACTCACACACCCGAGTCTCCAGGCTTCAGGGTATATCCCCAAAATATCACTCATTCATTGACCATCTTCTCCGGTGTAACTCTCTCTTTACCCTACAAGTTAGGGTAAACTAGTGTCTCTCTTCTTTCTGTAGCAGTTTCTGGAATTAATTTATAAAAATGTATGTGCAACCTCACTTATTTAAGACCAATCTGAATTCATATGAGGAATCCATAATATAATAGAACTTTATATTTCTATTTTCCAGTACCAGTGGTGAGACTGCTTTTCTGCTCAATGGACAAAATGTGATATGAGGAAAGGAAATGCTTCAGCATCTCGTGGACTAGCTTTTCAACACACTGAATATTGGGGCAAGTGCTATATTGTATGTCACTGGTGTGAATGCATCACTTGGACAGGGAAAAGGAAGTCAGTGTGCCAGCATAATGAAAGAGTGGTGGCCAGGAGTATGACTGTTTTCTCAAAGGGTCCAACTTTAACTTGCTAATTTTGAAGGAGGAGAAAAGTTCCATCCATTCTGTGAGTGGTTGTCATGGTGATGGGCATGACCCCCAAGTTACTTGATGCTAAGTGTTGATATCAAAGACATATTGAGACACTCATCAATAGCTGGCCTGTTAACATTTCATAACATGTACGTCTACAATGGTCAGTGATTTTCTGCACGATTTCTCTTTTTATAACTGGTGCCAAATTAAGATCAAATGGAGAATTGGACTGCTGAAACCAAGTGGCCTGAACTTTTCTTTTAAAATTCTGGGTAATCCCTGGGTGTCCCTTATTATATTTCTTAAAATACAGTGTGCTTTAAAGAGCAGTTATGGGGAAGGTTGGCATGAACAATAGTTAAAATCTGAATTAATGAATACTGAACAGCACATGCTTAAAAAAATGCAGATGATTATAATATAATAAAAGGATAAAATATTGAGGAATCAACATGACAACTAAGACAGTTTGATTCAAGAAAAACTAGGCAGACTGCCCTGAAGACATGATGGTGTGAAAAGGCTGTTTATGCACCAATGTCAGTAAGAAGCATCAATGCAAATTTCTAAAATATTCACTAAGGAGAGCTGTCCAGTAACCAGTAACACAACCTCTTTTCTTGTCAGGACCTCATCATTTACCTTTTCTCATTTTTTCTGCTTGTTCTTTCCACTGCTTAACTTCATTTTCATTAACCAACCTGTATAATAGTTAAAGGAGCATTCATTACAAAAAGCACAAAAGACTGCTAAATGCATGCTCTCTAGGTACAAAATTGTTTAACATAAAGCAAGTCCTCAGCATGCTTGAGACCCATTTTAAATCCAGAAGTTACACACATGTATTACATGTATACATATAGGAACTCATATCTGACCTCCAGAACACTTTAATTCTCCCAACTGCTACTTTGAAGTAAGATAAAACAAATGTCTTACATTGTTGCTGTTATCTCAAGGGCAGCAATATAAGAAGCAACTTACATCCGGACGACATTCTTGATATTAAAGTTTTCCAAAGGTGTAGAGTCAGGGTCTTGACCTTTGTCATTCTGAATAACTATTTGCTGTATAATTCTATCTAGGAGTAGCCAGTACTGAACTGTGTTGCCACTCCTCTTGTCTAAAAAAGAAAAGAACAGTGGAAATACTTCAAGTGGTTTCAAAACTTTAATGAGTATTTTTCAACAGGGGTCACCCACCAGAGTCATAGAACCAGACAGATGTTTACTACCCTTCCCAAATATCTGGAATCTGACCCTCAATGATCATTGATCATTTACATGATTGAGAGGTACTTTTTATCCCCTTCTACATGTGTTGTAGGGCATATATTTATTTTTAAAATCAAAGTGAGGTATAATTCATTTTATTCTGAGAGCTTTACAATACCCCTTAAGCTGTGCAATGACTTTGTTGTTGTTTAGTCACTAAGTCATGTCCGACGCTGAGACCCCATGGACTGTAGCCCACCAGGCTCTTCTGTCCATAAGGTTTCCCAGGCAAGAATACTGGAATGGGTTGCCATTTCCTTTTCCAGGGATCTTCCGATCCAGGGATCGAACCCATGTCTCCTGCAGTGGTAGGCCGGTTCTTTACCACTAAGCCACCAGGGAAACCTGCAGACACACCGGGCTGTCACAAAACCAAGGTTTGGAATCCCTGGTGTGCACCCAACCTAAGCCACACTGTTCAGATGACAGAGGCCTCTGAATGATGTCCCAACATTCACAAACACATGTAAATCACAAACACACTCACAAGGCATTTGGAGGCAGTGGTGTAAGATGGACATGAAGTGAGGGTAAGCTTCACTGTGGGTGAGCCTCTTCCTGGTCAGCTCAAACATCTGAGTAGCACTTTTTGTGTCTATATGAACCTGTTTCATATAAAAAGGAAATCTAAATCAAGCATTCAAGTCCTTCAATTCCTGCAAGGTAAGGTAAGCAAATCCAAGGCAAACAGAACCTAATCCTGCCACTTAGATAGCAAAACAGAATTGTGATTTTGCTCTTACATTACACAACTCTATGACACACATTACAACAGGGAAATCTGTGAGCTGCCGAGTCAAAACAGAATAATTAAGGATACGTACCAGTTCAAATCTTTTGGCAAATTCTAGCTCATCTTCATTTCGGAGCATTTCAAAAAAATCTAAATGCCTGAAAGACAAAGACAATTTACTAAAAGCAGAACATCCTATAAACAGGCACATAGGAATCAGGACATAAATACAAAGACCTTTCCTAAAATTTCAGAGATATCTCTAAAAGAAGTATCACAACAGAATTAAAATGCCTTCCCTTAACTATGTGCTAAGGAAAAAGACATCATGTGTCTGAAATGAGATCATTGCAAAAGACAAATCTAAAAGCCTAGGAGGCCTGGCACTTAGAAGACAATTCATAAAAGTTTACAATCCAAAAGCAACCAAATCCAGATTCTATTCACAAGATCTCTTCATGGAAAAATAAGTCCATATAAGTAACTTGCTTGACTACTGAATTAAAGACTACAAAGCAATGGTCGTGCCTTTCACTTATTCCCATAAATATTTACTGAGCCCCTAACTATTGATACTGGGGATGATTAGTTCTGTGGAGACAAATGCATGCAGGTAAAGGGAGCAGAGAATGATGGGGGTGCAGTAAGGTAAAGAACGTGAACACAGCGACCGGGAAAGACCTCCCTGCACAGGAACAAGCAGTTTGGACATCTGTGGGACGATCTTTTAATGCTGAGGAAACAGCAGGTGCAGATGCCCTGAGGCAAGTCTACATGACCGTAGACTATCAAGAAAAGCAGCATGGTGGAGTGCACGAGGGCGGGAGAAGAGTGGTAGAGCAAAGATCTGAAAACTTGTAGGGTATGTTAGAAATCGCAAAATTTGCAGACAAGCAAACGAACACGGAAGTGGACATTAACATTCACAGAATGTCTCTCCGAGATGCCATGTGACTCCACATGTTTTACAGTAACATCTCATAAGAGCCCTTAAAGATAGTGTCAGCATCATCATCACTATTTCTTCGGGTATAGAAACAGTAAGGGTCACAAAAATTGAGTAACTTGATCAGAACACATAGCAAGTAGGCAGCAGCATTAGGATATGGATTCCCGTTTAATCTCAAAACCTACACTAAGTTCTCTACACAATCTGCTGCTTCTTTCATTGAGAAAGTCTTGCTAATAAAAACATCATTACCTGGTCTAACATTCGGGTACAAGTTCCTTAGGTCACGAGTAGTTCAGACCGGCACTGCACACGTGGAAAACACACGAACTATCTCCTGTTGTTAACGGTGTGACTTACCTATCTAATGTTGAATTTTCATGTTCCCTTAATTTATCTATTACAGGCTGAATTCCCAACATCAGAAATTCATAGCGAAGATGAAGTCTAAAGTCCAAACTTTCCTGAAAGTAGAAGGGTGATGGAATACATTTTTAAGCTCTTTAGAGAACATACTTGTTAGTATTTTTTTTTTAATTGTTCTTTAATAATACGTTTTAGATTGTGACACAGAAGGCTCTTACCACTCCTGCGCCTTGGCTTAGCACTGCATTGATGAAGGACATGATGGCAGTCTTAAGACTCACTTCATCTCGATACCGCCCCGTGCTCTTATCCAAGTCATTAATTAACGTCTACCAAGGATACAAATGTGAAAACAAAGGACTGAATAGTTACTACCTTACACTCATTTTATTAATTTTTTAATACTTAGAAGTTAATTTTTAAAACCTTGTGTTGAGTCAAAATTACATCGATCCATAGAAAGCTACCTTTTTTCCTTAAGATTAGTCCCCAAAACTCTACTTTCAAAATTCTTACATCATATATGTTTATACATACATGTATACAAAGTATTAACACAAAAGATAATGCTTCATTAATTTTACTTGCTTTTTCTGAGTATAAAAAAATGTGGTGACATAATCTCACTGTTTATATTGATCCTAAATCAAGACTGGCAATCTGTAAGATTTTCAGAGAACACTCATTTAGTGGATTGAAAAGCGTGTTACATAATGTTTAGAAAGGAGGGAGGGCTACATTTTTAAATTCAGTGCAACAGTCTTCCCTTCTCCACAAGGGATGTGTTCTAACATCCCCAGTGGATGTCTGAAGCCGTGGGTAGTACTGAACCCTATATATACTCCTATATAGACTTTGTTTTTCCTCCATTAACAGCTGGGTGGTGTATAAATTGTGGGTATTCTAGACAAAGGGATGATTCACATCCTGGGAGGGACGGAGCAGGATGGCATGAGATTTCATCACATTACTCACAACAGCTGCACAATTTAAAACTTATGAATTGTTTCTTTCTAGAAGTTTCCATTTAATACTTTCAAACAGCAGTTGATCACGGGTCATTAGCACTGTGGAAAGCAAAACTGCAGGTAAGAGGGGAGGACTACTGGAAATCCACAACCCCATATGACCAACTACAGAAAGAATATTCTACTGTTTACCCAAGAGGAAGGAATTATTTGAAGCCACATATGAATGCTCACCACAGGGGGAAATTTCAAGTTAGGCACCCTCCCCACCACCACCACCCACGGGCCAGGAAAGGCACCTGTCATGAGGCAGGAATGAAGATGTGGCGTGGAAGCACCCACCTGAAAGCGGGTTCTCTCGCTGGCATACTTCTGGTAGTGCAGCATGGCCTGCAGAACCTTCTTGTGGCCCCCGGGAACCAGACACACAGCGCCCAAGATTTCCAGCACGGCCACCTTCGTCTTAATGTTCTCTGTGCTCAGACTCTGAGCAATAACATTAATACTCTCAGAATGAGCCAGGACATGAGCCCGACCTTGAGAGTTGTTCATTAGCGCCTTTATACATCCAATGAGAGAGGTATGTATTCGAGACTCCGAGGTCTCGTAGTCCATGGTCTTTAGAAAGTTGAGAATACATGACAGGCCATCCAAGTCAATGAATCTGGTTACAAACCTGTCATGAGAAGAAGGTTAAAGTGCATCAGACTTAAGTCTCTTTGGAATTCTTTAATAGCCCTTAAGAGAAAAGTTTAGGGGGGTGGTAGTCAGGAAAAAGTAAGAAGATGTAGTTCCTAAAGTAACAGAAGGCTCACATTGATGAAGTCTTCTTAATTGGAGGCCTCTTCCTTGGCACAGGTCTAACCAGAAGTGGGAAAAAAATCTCCATTTGAGTTAGAAAAGATCTTAGTTGATACCAACAACCAATTAACAGACCTTATAACCATAGGAAATCAGGAACAAGAAGACACTCAGATATCTGCCTTAGGTTAAAGTCATCTGCTGATCCTGTGTTAGGATAGCATCCAGTCTCCAAGCACATTTAAGTGTTGACCACTGACTCAAGCATCCCCCACACCAATGAAAGTCAAAAAGCATCCTTCAACTCCAGGATATTTACTTGCCAAATGATAATCTATTTTCTTAAGGTTTCATAGCAAAGCCCTCCTTTTGTATGACATGCTATATGGAATCTCAACATATAAAACAAATAAAAGCAATACTTGATACTATATATTAATGTTTTTATATTTATAGCACTTATTTACTTTAAAGTCAATCATTGAGAATAATTCACAATGTACATCTGCAGGTTAAGCCTTTTGAAAAGTTCGAAGTAACAAGACCTAGATTACTCCAGAAATTTCCAAACTTATTAAACCTTGGGCATCCACTAACGTCTGAGAATTTGGAACACATATACAGAGGGAAACACAGTTAGGATAGGCTAGAAAACTTCTATCATTCAAGGGTATATAATTTTTGAGAAATCAGCAGATTTTTCCTATCATTTTACAGTCAAATATAGGAAACCTTTATTTTACAGTCATTTCATCCAACCATGTGACCAAGATCTAGCCAAGCTTCATTCATAGCACTTGTTCTAATGAAATGCACCTGTAAGCACCCCCATATCCTACCAAACTTTAGAGGCATTAATAAAGGTGTGGGAGGCATACAATAGATGATAATCCATCTTTCATAACAGTTTTACTGAGCAATAACTCGCATGCCATAAAATCCATACTTTCAAAATTATAATTCAGTGATTTTTAATATATTCACAGGGTTGTACAACCATGATCACTATCTGATTTTGGAACATTTTAATTACCCCGAGAAAACCATTACTCCTTCCTAATCAACCCTAGAAGAACATTTCCCTCTCTTCCTAACCCCAGGCAACCACTTTTCTTCTTGTCTCTATGGATTGGCCTTTTTGGGATATTTCATATAAATGGACTCATACAATATGTGGTCCTTTGTGTGGCTTCTTTCACTTTGCGTAAGTATTTTCAAGGCCTATCCATGTTGTAGCATGTATCAATACTCCACTAGTTTTTTATGGTTGAAAAGTATTCCATTATATAGGTATATCATATTTTACTTATGAATTCATCAGTTGATAGAATTTGGATAGCTTCCATTTCTGGCTATTATACATAATGCTGAAATTCACATATAAGGTTTTAGGGGACATGTTTTTACTTCCCTTGGCTATATATCAAGAAGGAGCAACACTGTTGGTTCATATGGCAACACAATGTTTAATATTCTGAGGAACCGTCTAGCTGTTTTCTAAAGTGGTTGCACCATTTTATATTCCCACCATCAGTGAATGAAGGTTACAATTTCTCCACATCTGTACCAACACTTGTTAGTCTGCCATTTTTACCTTTAGCCATCTTCATGCCTGTCTACATCTTTTTTAATTGAAGAAAAATAATTTAGTGAATGTTCAATGGTGTAAGGTATTTCATCCATGGTTTAATTACATGTTTTTATTTTAAGGTTACCCCAAAAGTTTGGCTATTGCAGAAAAATTAAGAAAAAGGAAGGGAAAAAAGAAAAGAGGGAGAAAGTAGAAAAGAAGAAGAAGAAAAGAGACAAGTCGTACATGCTGCCTAGTAAAACATTACCTCATTGGTTTTGTCCTTAGTGCTGTCTTCAAACTCTCTATAGTTTTACTTCTCTCTTCTTCCTCTTCCTTCTCTAAAGCCAGCAGAGATTTTCTCTATGCAAAGAAAATTATAAAGCAACTTCTTTAAATTATATGTTTTAATTATGGCACAAGCAAAACAAGCCCACAGATTACATGCTACTATCACATTTAATACAAACAATCAAATGAGACTATGACTAAGATTTACTATAAGCCAGCATGTAGAGCAAAAGCACCAAGAATTCCACAAATTCATTCTACTACAAGTTAGTTCTTTTGAATTTAAATAAAGTTTTAAGAAAATGTTGAGAAATCTGGTAGAGATTAAGTTTTCCAAACACTTATATAACTAACTATTCTATAACTACACTCCAATGAAGATATTACTATTTATACTTGATAGAAAGATTAGACTTGTAGTTAAAGATAACTTTCTGACAATGAAATAATATTATCACACTATCAAACAGAGGTAGGCAGCAATCTTCCCATGCTATTTCTCTCATTCTTCAGCCAAAAAGTGTAATCTTTTACACTTTCTGTTACATCAAATTGTTTTTAAGAAGAATGATTAAATTCAATCTGACACAAAGATAGACAATTCCTTCAGAGTAAATGCTTAAGTTTTAGAAATGATTCAACATCATTTGGAAATCAGGGTATAGTGTGTGTGTGTGTGTGTGTGTGTGTGTGTGTGTGTGTGTGTGTGTGTGTGTGTGTGTGTGTGTGTGTGTGTGTGTGTGTGTGTGTGTGTTCTCTTCCTACTCAGGACTAGAGCAGTACTTTTCAAACTTTAACAAGGATACAAATTTCCCGGGGAAGCTTGTTCAAATGCAGGTCCTGATTTGGCATATCTGAGGTGAAGCCAAAGATGCTGAGCTCCTGACGGAGCTGATGCTGCAGTCTGTAGACCTCACTTCAAAGAGGAAGGCGCTAGGAAGCAGATCTCGGTTGATATCACAAAGTCATGAATGCTAGTAAGATTCACAGACTTGTTAAAAAGTTATTTTCATTCCTTTTACCTCATAGTCACCTACGTGTACTAAAAGTTGTTGTTGTTGAGTCACTAAGTGGTGTCCAACTCTTTGCAACCCTATGGACTGTAGCCCGCCAGGCTCCTGTGTCCACGGAATTCTCCAGGCAAGAATACTGGAATGAGTTGCCATTTCCTCCTCCAGGGGATCTTCCTGACCCAGGTATTGAACCCGCATCTTCTGCATTGGCAGGTGAATTCTTTACCACTGAGCCACCAGGGAAGCCTGGTACTAAAAGTATCCCAAGGCTTAAGGCCCAGGTGCCTCCACCCACAGAACCACAGGTCCCTTGCCTTCTTCCTAGTTTTAACATGTGCTTGTCCAGTCTCAATGTTTTTACCTGTTACCTATTCTAATAAAATGCGTGGTTGGGAAACAGACTGGGATATTGAAGAAAACATTTAACTCTTATTCATATGTCTCAATGGTACAGTCTCTCCCTTTCTTTCAGGACCACACATCATCAAGGGGTGACTTTACTTAATTTTTTCATGTTAACAGTACAAGCATTAAGTAACTAAATGTTAACTAAAACCTAAATTTGACTTCACACTTAGGAGGGTAAAGCTCAAAGCAAACATATATCAGCATCATTAATAGCAACTGAAATAAAAATCAGTAAAGTCTTCTTTTGTATACTTGAGTTATTTCTGCTAAAGCTGTTCTCTTGCTAGAGATGTGCCCTGACAGCTGTCACCAGAGGATGGCAGGGGAAGAGGCTGTGTGTGGAAATAGCCAATGAATTTCTTCATGGCTCTGTGAGACCCATATCCTGGAAAATTGAGCACAAATCCAGCCAAGTACGTTTAATCTCCTGTGGCACAGCTGAATTTGTTTAGGCTCTCAAGCAATCACTTGGAATCCGCAATCCAGGATCAAGACTTTTATGAACATCATTTCTTGTTCCTAAGCTTAGTCACCCAAACCTCCCAAATTAAAGACTAAATACATTTCTTCTTGTGGTTCTTTAATACCAAATAAAGATGCACATATTTATCCTTTTAACAACCTTGGGGAAGGGGGAACCTCCAAATAAAGGCAGACTACATTAAGTCTCTCCCTAGAGGAGTTGGGAGTTTTATGAAAAGAAATTTAAATTAGAATTTCCTTTCCCAATATAAGAACTATTACTTTCCTCTCAAAACAGAAGACATTATCCTCTTTTCTGTGTGTTGTACAATTAGAGTTGAATCTAAGATTGTTTATTGTATTTGAGAAAATCGATTCTATGTAGATGAACCTGATATTCTAAAGTGACTTTTCAAAATAAAATAATTTACATGAAGTCTCAAGTTTTCAAGCTTCACATTTATGGAGAAGTCTAAATTTACAGTTTTTCATGGAAAAGGGGGATATGCTTACATTTCCTAAGATGACTGCTATGTCAAACAGCCAGGATGCACCTTGGCATACATTGGACAGGGCTGTGGTGGCCTCCTTGGGTGCGCTAACCACTTACTAAATCTCTGCTCATTTGAGGAGTGGGCAAAGGACAGAGTGCGTCCTAGCAGAGGCTCCTCCGGTCAAAGCTGCTGAGGTTTACACTGGGACATGCAGCGGGGAGAGAGATGTACAACCCAGGCACAGAAACCATCCCTGGCTGGGAAAGTCTGGAAGTAAGCTTCTTTTTGAAACATTTCACTGGTGTGAAATCAATAAGCCAACCTGCTAAGCACACAGAACTTCATCACCTCACATCCTTGCTCCCTGAGAGTGCACGCAGAAGCCACACACAAGACAAGTCCAGGCCCTTCTGGAACACGCTCTTTTATTAAACTGTTTTTCACTCTTTAAAAGCCAACAGATCACTCAGGGGTCCTTTAAAGAACAAAGAATTCTTGTTACGAGGCTTCCATAAAGTAAATGCACTTGTTCCACAAAGGGCTTCACAGACCAGTAAGTGCTGCGGTTCTCATCTTGAGCTGTTTATCAGACTCTGCAGATGCCTGTCCCACCTCAGAAAAGCTGGGAGGTGGGGCGTGGGTGGGATTTCCAGGCCTCTTCCACAGGGATAAAGGATTTTAAAAACCTAGTTATTGAGAGGAAAGCTGGAAAGGAGTCTTTGAGCTGATGGGCTTGACTGATAGGCTTAAATTCCAACTCTACCACTTCCAAATGAGATGACCTTGGGCAAGGTAACCTTTCTCTGAGTCTCAGACTCCTATCTATAAGTGGCACTTAGAGCAGAGGGTGCTTGCAAGGATTTAAAACCGCATGTAAAGTGCCTGTTAGTCTGCCTATCACATGACACACACTCAACAGCAGCAGCTGCTTCTGGTGCTGAAGACAATAGATGATGATGATGTGGATAAACACCCCTTCAACAATTCCCAAAGCAGAGCCAGAGAGCTAAGCTGCCAAGCCAGGAAAGGACCGGGAGGAGTCATGTGCCTTTCCAAGTCCCCAGGGATGATGTCTCAGAATTTCCGCTGTGAGGAATTCTCCAGAGAGGTTAGCAAGACCTCTAAGGAGGCGGTGGCCACTAATAGGTGAGAAAAACAAAAACTCAGCAAAGGGTTTCTGGTCTCATCAGACCTCCTTGCTCCTTTATAGATGCAGGAGTGTTGAGGCCTCATTATTTCATCAATTGTTATAATGCCTTTACCCTTAACCCTGAAAAGATGCTAGCTTTGTCCTTCAAGGAGCAGAAGAAAGCTTTGCAAGGTGCTTAACGCATTTGTCATTGTTTAGTTGGTAAGTTATGTCCGACTCTTTGCAACCCCATGGACTGTAGCCCGCCAGGCTCCTCTGTCCTTCACTGTCTCCCAGAGTTTGCGCACACTCATGTCCATAAAGAAGAGCAGTCACTAACATTTAAGGGCCTGGAGATACTCTCGGAGAGGGCTTTAGATTAGGAAGCAAGTATAATTAAAATGTAGATGATGTGTGAATGTGGCAAAAGGTAGTTCAAGGATCTGGATGAAGGAAAAGGGAGGCTCTTGAAGAAGTGCTACAAACTGGCACATCGGGGACCTTCTAGTACAGGAAACAAGCCAGGCCAACTCTGGACAAGGTGTGGAGTAAGTCACTAAAGGACAGATTAACCAAACTGCCCTAAAATTTGAAGAAAGGAAAAAACCCAGTTATTTAGTACTTCTCCGCTCATAGAAGTGAATGCATTAACAAAGGAGCAACTTTCCACGTTAGACATCAAATAAGGCTGACTTAATTAGAAAGAGAGACAGCTGCCTGACAGCTCTCTTTTTTCCCTAACAGCCAAGAACAAGATTTCAGAAATAACCTTTACGTGCAGGAAATGCAAATGGCTCTGTATTATTATTGCTCAGGCGGATGGAGAGAAAATCCCTGAAGGCCATCACAAGCCTCATGTTCTGTTAACACATTCATATGAATGCTGAGATCACCCTTTTCTCATCTTTGTGTCGGATGCCTGGTAGAAGGATTTGGTGGTTTCTTTCTGTTCTTTTCTGCTGTGCTTTTAGAGAAACCCTTGGGGCAAAAGCTTATGCAGTTTCTTCTATAATTTATACAGCTCTGTTCACATGTACCAGGCTGTTTATTTTATTCATGGTGTGACAGCAGAAGAAGCCTCATCAAAGGAAAAGCTAGAAAACAGGAAGTTACGAAAAGTCAAGGCCTCTGAAAGTTTCGCAGAAGTGTGAATGATTCACATAGCCTAGTCAGTTTTTAACTTTTTTAGCAGCAGCAAAATATCAGACAATCTGGAATGTTTGCTCTAAGTGATAAGAAATGAATTCTCCCCAAGGACTCTGGGGAAAGGAGGAAAGGGAGAGGTAGAGAAAATACCATGGAAGTTGTCATCTGCTTGAATGGAATAAACTCAAAGTTGAACCTGACAGATACACTCTTAAAATCAGAAGTGTGCCCACGGAGGCAAAGCCTGCTCTGCTGCGGGAAACCTCCAACTTTTATCAACATGAACAAGATTTAAGCTATTAAGACTCAAATGTTGATGATGTGTTTTCTGCTGTGTATCTCTGCTAATCCCTCAAGCAGCTCAAAACTCTGATATCGCAGAGATATCCATGTGACTGGAATTTGCATTTTAGATATTGAGAACACCTTTTAAGCAATTACTAAATCAAAAATCCACCTATCAAAGATTTCCCAAGGACATCTCAGCATTATTACTATTACGCCTTTTCATTAAACCACCTATTTCATGAACTTTTAAAAATTATTTCTATGAGTAAAAGAATATTTTGGTTCCCCATAAGACCAAGAACCCAGGAAAGCCCTCAGTTTTAAAAAACAGGGGAGGAGGAAGACAACAGTGAAGGGATAGTTTCATTGTACTATTTCTGAATGGTATTAACATTTAGAATGGTGTTGCCCTATCAAAGTTCCACATGACTGATAAGACCAGTTGCAAGTTAAAGCTGAATAGAAGCCAGATTTATGATTACATTTCCTTCAATAACATTAAGCTCACTTATATTTTAGTATGTGCTGATTTTATGTAAAACATACCGGAAAATAATCATCTTGCCAAGTACCATTCCTGCCTCCCCTTTCTCCCCCAACATTGAACATTTGGAAAGGACTTTGGAGAGAGAATGTTATTTGGTAGTTCTTATTTAAGTGAATTTATTATGCAACTCCATGCTTTGTACTAAACTTGCATTTTAAACTGCATCAGAGAACAGAAAGGATACCTACAGCAGCCATGGAATTGAGCTGATCAATGTAGAACTCAGGCCAACTTGTTGCTCCCTTGTTTTCTTCCTGGTCCTAAAGAGACAGGGGAAAAAAAAAAAAGTGATATACCATCAGATATACACAATGGTCACAAAAACATCTGACTTCCACAGCCTCTAGACAATGGCCTGCACAAACCATTAGAAGACACGGAGGTGTAAGATATTTGTCTTTCAATGTTGGCTTTAAATCACCAGACTGTCCCTTTGACCAGGGTGGTATTCCTGATCCAATCTCCACAGATAGTGCTGAAGTCAGACTTAGGTGTGATAAAGGGCATGTTTTCTGAACCAGGGAGCAAGGGGAGAAATGAGAACTTAGCCACGCAGTTATGATGATGCTGTTCCTTCAAGGGAACAGTAACATTGGGAAGGGGTCTGTGTCTGTTGCAAGGACAAAGGACCTCTAGGTTCCGTGTGGGGCTAAAGACACTACTGCTGGATTACATGTCTGGATGAAACTCACAAAAGAGGAGAAACTGTCTTTAAAAATGACCATGGGATTTGGCCAGCTGTTAACTAGCCTTTTGCAGTTGGTTTATTCAGGCTCCAGCAGACAGTAAATATTTTGAAGAAGGGTCTCATTTGATGTGACCAAAACTAGGTACTGCTTCAGATGAGGAGGTAAAATAAAGCCCAACATCAGATGGAAGGCAACAAAATAAACACACGTTAGACCCAGGTCCAGCCCTTAGGCCGAGACAGCTTGTGAGTTTGAGAAAACGTAACGGGAGAAAATATCTGAGCTGAAGAGAACTGAAACCCAAGGAATTCAGGAACCCATTCCTAAATCGCTGCATCTTACAAACCAGGGTGACTTGAAGTCAGCACCAGAGTCCCTAGGGCTTCTGTAGATGGGAGATCTTTGTCAACCTGAGCCCACACCTCCCCCCAAAATTGGGTGACTGTGGCCTCTGTCCCCTCAGAGCATCAAGTCCACTTGAAGATGGCCTTGTGGTGAGAGATTTCCATGCAAACCTGTATGGGTCTAAGTCATTTGTGTGACAAAACAAACCTGAAGGGGAAAATTCCAGCTCTTCTCTAGCTTCACATTCAGAGAGCACCTTAGTACAGTTGATACCTCTTGTTTCCATGGAGAAGTGCTGGTCTAGGCACACAGAGCTGTACTGGACAATGAAGTAGTTACTACCTACTTACTGTGCCTGGATCCCCATCCTTGGAATAATGGCTTTAAGGTAGGGCTATTAATTTCAGTCCTATACTTTACTTAAAAGAAACAAACTTTCTCTAAACAAATCTTTCTAGGCAAGTCTACTCTGGTGAGATAAAAGAAACAATTTCAAAACTCTTCTTTAAGTAGTCACAAGAAGGGGGCAAAGTGACTGTTGCTCACAGTGCCTTAAAGGCTGGTAGTAACTGATATCCGAACTCAGGGAGTTGCATGAATTTCATCTGGAGACTGAACAAGCCAGCTGACGGGGACAAGGCTATAGCAGAGGCTTTGAAGTTGGACTGGATTTCACTTTCATGGCTTTTAAAAGCTAAGGAAATTTGATGAGTTTTTAGAACAGCCCCTGATTATTATTTAACATGTTAATAAAACAGCTACAATGGGAGTATAAATGCTGAACCCTTCTCTCCTCTTAAAATGATGTATTAAAGTTAGCAAAACCCTACTGCTACCAAGGTATTCAGCAAGCCAAAACCCACAGTGATATTCAATGGTATTCGAACCTATAAAATGAAATAGAAGGCACCAGATCTTTCTATTGCCTCAAACTAGGGCAAATTTCCAAAACTACAACAAAATCACGTCCCACGTCTAGGGTCCCATGACAGACTGTTTGTAAGTTTAACATTCATGGTTACAGAAGAGAGATCATTTTAGAAGCTTAAGATCAGTACACAAAGAAAACTCTTTATACTTTGAAAATGCTTTTAAAAGAATGTAAACGGATTAAGAGTAGATCTAGATTCTGCAGTCAAAATTAGGGGAAGAAAGCTTCATTTTTATTTTACATGCATCAGTGCTGAGAAAATCAAATGAGCTAATGTATGTGAAAGCTTCTCGTAAAAATACAGTGTTATCTCTGTATCCCCAGCAGGGTGATCCTCAGAGTCCTTCATTTTAGCAATGCATCGTCAGTTTCCCCTGTGTAATTCCCTGGTGCTCTACAGACGTGTGTGTGCTACCGTAGCCAAGACAAACTCATATCTGTGAACCAAATCTCCCCCTCCTTTGTGTGGCTGCTGGAGTCTCCAGTGATACAGAGACACAGGCCAGAAGGAGCTGAATTTAATTTTTCTCCGAGGTCCCCTAAAGAGCACTGGACATGAAGACTTGCCAAGGGGAGAGTTTCTCCTAAGAAGTCCCTGAAAAGGATCACTGATGGAAGGGGAACTTGTATAATATTCCTGGAAGGGAACTGAGTCCTATGCATTACCAACCTCTAACATATTATTCTTTGAGCCATCTGTTTTGGTTCTATATACTTGTTCTAGAGAAACAAGCGGAAAAATACACAAGCCTGTACAAACTGTATCACTGTATTTGTAACGGAAGCGGCAGCAATATCCCAATACATACAGAGCTTCTTCCCATGCATCAAACACTGTGCTAAGCACTGCGATCTTCATTTAATCTACCCTGTGAGGTAGCTGTCATCACACTCATTTTGCTGAAGAAGAAACAGAGGCAAAGGGAGTACAGATGAGTTGCTAAAGGCCGTCCTGCTGGAAATTCAGAGGCAGTGAGAAGAATCGTGACAACCTCTTTTCCTAAAACGAGACCTCAGATTAACCACAAGCAACACACACTGAGTGCAAAGCTGCTCTTTCACTCTTCACCACTTCACTGTAAGAGACTCAAATACGATTAGCGGATGAAAATGAGTTCACATTTCCCTAAACCTTAGTGCTACTTTTTGCTACGTTCAACATTTCTGAATATTATTCTAAGGTCTGATGTCTCACCCGGGCTACCTCTGAACCTTCTCTCCAGGCTTTCTGTGGGAACTCTTTTGCTCCTCTGTCAACACCTCATCTATCTTTATATGTATGCATGCAGACAGCACTAAGAAGCTTTTCCCTAACCTGTTATCCTGTCTGTTATACACTGCATGTTACAGTCTGTCTTCATGGAGACTTCTCAAGAGCTGCTGAAGATGAGCCCATGGCACTGACCACCTGTAGACACTGAAATTATACACAAAATCCTCCCTACACAATATACATCTAGCCCTACTTTTGGCTACTTACTTCACTGATTCCATTAGACATTTTCTAATGGAAAATAAGCAAAAATATTGCCTTCATTCTATTCTTTAAAAACACTGCTTTCCCCCTCTCTTTTAAAACAGATAGTAGGTAACTCTTAAAGACACTTAGAGAAGATTGTCTTATGGGACTACAAGTTGTAGCAATCACATTAAATGTTCTTTTTATTCTACATACAGAATGGATAATTCATATTAATATCCAGTTTTGTTTCCTCTTGAAAACATAATAAGCATTTAAGTTATATGTCTATCTTTAGAAGGTCTATTATTAGATATTAAATTGGTATAAATATTTTATGTTCTTAAATTCTACAGTGATAATTGGTTTCCAAGAATATTTGCAAACAACACTTATAATTCAGAGAGATGGTATGGTGGAAAAATGACGAGATAGGCCATGCAAAGATGAAATTCAAGAACTTACTTGTTGGTTTATTCAATTAGCACCTATTGCTAAGCTTGAAGATCTTTGGGTCTTGTTTTTCTTCTGTTCAAATTAAGAGGTGAGACTAGACTTTTCAAAGCACCTACAAGCTCTAAGATTCTACATGACTCTAATGGTGAGATGTTATGTGAAACATTTGTTACTATTAATATATTTAGAGTGCTCAATTTCTAAAGTCAATAATTAAAAAAAATTATGTTGTTCAGTGACTCAGTTAACATTTAACTTGCAACAGCTACTTCCTTTCTAAGGTAATTAGAGGGGGAATCTCAACATTAATTATTTTATTATCTCTCTAATCCAACTTATCCTATTTCCTTAGTAGCTTGATAGGCATCAATAAGAGTGTATTCATGGACAAAATTTCCTGCTGGATGGACACTCTGCCTTTGCTTTCAATCTGCACTGAATGCAGCTTTAACCTCTTTTCTTGTTTTTCCACTTTGCTCCTACAATCTCAAATTCTAAACAAACAAATTCTTCGCTAGAAAAGGGAACTTGTACAGTGCAAAGGACCTCCAAGAACACTGAATTTTTTCTTTTTTCCTCTTTTTTTATAAATCTGGCTCTAATCAACCAACTCATTTAAAAAGTAAAGAAATACACAATCTATTTCTAACCTCACTTCATTTCCAACCAGCACAGTTTTCGTTCCATATCGCTGCTCAGTGGCTACTAAAAATAAAAAAAATTCAAGAGATCCTCCCCCATCCTCTTTAAATGCTCAACAGTGCATTCGCTTTTCTCAGTATCATTTTGCCCATAAGAATAAAATTTGCATTATTTATTTGTTGACACTTCTGTCTCTCACTTCACTATCATCTCTTTCTCAATCCAAGCAGATTGTACTCCACTTCTACCACCATCAACAGACAGGCATTTGAATCCTCAAACACTCACTACCTTAAATGACTTTTGGCAGGAAAGGTAAGTAATTTCTTTGTGTGACTCAGCTTTAGTTTCCTTTTCTGTAAAAGTGGTGCCTACCTCATAGAGTCATTGTGAGGATTTAATAAGTTAGTGAAAAAGTGAAAGTGAAAGTCGCTCAGTAATGTCCAACTCTTTGCCACCACAAGGACTGTACAGTCCATGGAATTATCCAGGCCAGAATACTGGAGTGGGCAGCTGTTCTCCAGGAAGCTCTTCTCCAGGGGAAGATCTTCTCCAGGGGATCTTCCCAACCCAAGGACTGAACCCCAGTCTCCCACATTGCAGATGGATTCTTTACCAGCTGAGCCACCAGGGAAGCCCAAGAATACTGGAATGGGTAGCCTATCCCTTCTCCAGCGGATCTTCCCAACCCAGGAATAGAACCAGGGTCTCCTGCATTGCAGGCGGGTTCTTTAGCAGCTGAGCTACCAGGGAAGAGCTCTGGGAACCGGACACACAGAAATGCTCAACATATGTTAGCCAGGATGATAATGATACTGTTTCAGGATCTCTAGCTATGTCCATTCTAAGTCCCTGTTACTAGGGCTGCAAAAATTTGTAGCAGTTTGAACATAAATTGACAGTAATTGTTCATATTTAAAACGCACACAGTCTTTGACTCTGTAAGTCTATTCAGGAATTTAGCCTATGATTACACTTGCACGGATACATATTACAAAGATTTGTTTCACTGCAGAACTGTTTGAATTAGTAAATAAAGTTAACAAGTATATGAAAGGGAAATGGTTGAATAAACTACTTTGTAGCAGTAGCAAAGAATGAAGTAGAGTTGACCAAGTAGGGACTTCCCTGATGGTCCAGCAGTTAAAACTTCACTTGCCAATACATAAAGGTGTGGGTTCAATCCCTGGTCAGAGAGCTAAGATCCCACACAGCTTGTGGACAAAAATAAAAAACCAAAACATAAAATATAAACAATACTGTAACAAATTCAATAAAGACTTTAAAAATGGGTCCCCATCAAAAAACAAACAAACAAACAAACTTTAAAAAAAAAGGACCAAGTATATTATTGAGGGAAAAATGATTCAAAATTTAGCTCCAATCTATAGAAAAAATATATACACTATACACAAACACCTCTGGAAATAGACATAATAAAATGTAACAAGAGCTACCCCTGGGTAGCAGGTTAGTAGAAAAAGTCTTTCATTTATAAACTTCTATACAATTCACACTTTCACTTTACTAAGAACAAGGGCTATTTCCACAATTAAAATAGGAGTTTGAAAGCATCAGTTTGAAAGTTCTGTTAGGACAAGAGCTCTGCTTTTTCTAATGTTCTGTGTTACATGAACAATATCTGGTCAAGACTGTGCAACATTTGGGGTGTGTCCATTCTCCATCACCAGGGCACCCTTCTGCTCCCTACAGAAAATTATAACATTTCTCTAATTATTTCCTCTTACTGGATTGTCTATTAACCCTAATATCAGCTACAGACAAAGAAATTGTGTGATCTGGGATAAGGTTTGTGTACCTGAAGCATGCTAACACGTTCTAAAGTTTCCACACTTATTAAGCTGCAATTTCTTGGTAGCATCAGAAGTCTTTAGTGATATAAGTGAGTCTCAAAGTGCAGTTTAAATATTAAATCTTAATGTAAAGAATATTTCTTTCGAAATTACCACAGGACAAATTTTTAATAGGATCAGGTAACAATATGTAAGAACTGGTATTGTTTTTTCTTTAAGATGCTCTTAGAAGGCCCAAAATAGGCTGTGCAAAGGTCAATCAATTGTAAAGGACACACACTGTGGTTGTTCCCTAGACCACAAATCACAGACTGGAGCAACATGCACTTGGCCAACTAAAGCCATAAATCTTCATTCAGTTACAAACCCATGCTGCTGCTGCTGCTAAGTCGCTTCAGTCGTGTCCGACTCTGTGTGACCCCATAGACGGCAGCCCACCAGGCTCCCCCGTCTCTGGGATTCTCCAGGCAAGAACACAAACCCGTGAGGTTCTTGGATAATACTTGGTAGGAAAGAAAGACACTCACCATTTAGATTGGCTAAAAATCTTCTAGTGATATACAATAGTACCATCAACTGAAAAACAGTAGCGCTATATTAAGGTTTAACTAAATGAATCTCAATAGCAGAAAGGTACTGCTTCATATGATACAAAGTAAACTTCATTCTAATAATGTTCATTACAGGACAAAGGCAACTAAATACTAATAAAACCTGTTCCGCTTTTAAAGAAAATGTTATTAGAAAACATGTTCACTATGATCATACAGGCTCAAGACTTTCTATCCCTTGTTACTGATCAAAATAGTCACCTGCTACATTGAATTGTCATTCCTATTCTGGATTTAATGGGCTCAGCCCCATAGACTAATCAATAAAACAGCTGTTAAATAAATTCACTCTATACCTAGAATTTTTATAGAATTCTAGGCAGAAAGGGCCAGACAGGTCAAAATATTTTATTCTTTAGGTGTGTCTCCATGGTGTGTGGCATCTAATAAACTCAAATGAATGATAGGAAACAGATACCAATGTGGGTGAGACCAAGCCCAAGGAACAGGAAAGGAAGAGTAGGTAGGATGGAAGAGGGGAAAATATTTTGTGCACAGCCTTGCTAATAACTTCTGCTATCTAGATGAAGCACAAGCTGGAATCAAGACTGCCTAGAGAATTATCAACAACCTCAGATATGTAGATGACACCATCCTGATGGCAGAAAGCTAAGAGGAACTAAAGAGCCTCTTGATGAAGGTGAAACAGGAGAGTGAAAAAGCTGGCTTAAAACTCAACATTCAAAAAATGAAGATCATGGCATCCTGTCCTATCACTTCATGGCAAATACAGGGGGAAACAATGGAAACAGTGACAGACTTTATTTTCTTGGATTCCAAAATCACTGCAGATGGTGACTGCAGCCATGAAATTAAAAGACGCTTGCTCCTTGGAAGAAAAGCTATGACAAACCTAGATGGTGTATTAAAAAGCAGGGACATTACCTTGCCAACAAAGGTCCATCTAGTCAGAGGACTGATGCTGAAGCTGAAACTCCAATACTTTGGCCACTTGATGCAAAGACCTGAATCACTGGAAAAGACTTTGATGCTGGGAAAGTTTGAAGGCAAGAAGAGAAGGTGATGACAGAGGATGAGATGGTTGAACAGCATCACCGACTCAATGGATATGAGTTTGAGCAAGCTCTGGGAGACAGTGAAGGACAGAAAAGCTTGGCATGCTGCAGTCTGTGGGGTTGCAAGGATTCGGACACAACTGAGTGACTGAACAACAACAATCTTTCCTTTCTAGCTCAACTGCTAACTGCTAAGTCACTTCAGTCGTGTCCGACTCTGTGCGACCCCATAGACGGCAGCCCACCAGGCTCCGCCGTCCCTGGGATTCTCCAGGCAAGAATACTGGAGTGGGTTGCCATTTCCTTCTCCATTCTAGCTCAACAGTACTAGTATAATCAGTATCTTCTTAAAAGATGGCCATGATGAAGTATGGAACAGCCAGCCTTTTCTGTAAAGGGCCAGATCATACATATTTTAGGCTTTGTAGACCACACAGTTTGTTGCAGCTACTCGATTCAACTGTGCCTTTGTACACGCAAAAGCAGCAATGGTGGTAGTGGTTTGGTCACTAAGTTGTATCCAACTCTTTGCGACCTTATGGACTGTAGTCTGCCAGGCTCCTCTGTCCATGGGATTTCCCAGGCAAGAATACTGGATTGGGTTGCCATTTCCTTCTCCAGAGAATCTTCCCAACCCAAGGATTGAACCCATGTCTCCTGCTTGGCAGGCATCCCAGATGGCTCAGTGGTAAAGAAAGCAGCTATAGATAACACTTAAAGAGAGTGGGCCCTGCCATGTCTCAGTAACACTTCATTTACAAAAACAGGCTATTGGCCAGATCTGACCCACGGGCCATGGTTTGCCAACCTCTGTGCTAGATTAAGCTCGACTCTCAAGAGGGTGGGAGTACATCAAAATTCTCAAAATTCTTACTTGATCACCAACTGTTTCCCATGCTTTCTCCTCTCCTCGAAGCCACTCTATGTCCAGTAAACCCCAGTTATAAGTTCGGATGAGCACATAAAGTGTGCGGGATTTGCCCAGTAGTGTGCACTTTTGCAAGAAATGGAGCAGGCCCTGAAAAGTCTACCTTCTTACCAAGCTTGTTGCTTCCTGAAATTTCATTTTTTAAAAATAGCACAGAATCATTAGGTCTTTTAAATCCTGATATTTGCCTCCAACTCCTTCCCTCTTGCTCTTCTTTCATTGGGAAAAGAAAACCCAGTAGGTCCACAAACCTGCATTCCTGTGACAGTTGCTTTACTCAGTCCTTCCAACCCTCACCTCTGACCCCTAGCAGTGGGCTGAAACTATATCCTATGTCTGAAGTTTGCCAAACACAGGCAGTTGGTTTCAAAAAGTAATTCCAATGTTGTCACAGTTAAAGAGAGTCATGTGGTTCCTGGGACTGCCAACCCTGGCTACATTTTTTGGCCATGGCCACAATTACACATCAAACGCAACTGCTGCCAAAATCCAGTTGGGCCCACACAAGAACGATTACAGGACAGCAGCTTCTTCATCTGCCAGGAAATCCAACACCTCCTCCTGAGCCTCAGAATGTCAGTCATTTTCTAGAAAGACTGGAGGGTGACTCGCTATAGCAGTGGCTTTCATATTTAGCATTTAGAATCATAGGAGAAGAGCAAACTTTCTTCTTCATTTCTCCTCATGCTATAAAACATCTGCATGTTTTTAAGGCAAGCCATCACGTAATTATACAGCTATGTCTTTGACCCTGGAGACACCCAAGTTTGAGTTTCTCCTCACAGGGATTCCTTACAGAAGGTCATCGGCAGGTGATCGATCATGTGTTTTCTGAGAGAAAGCTTCAAGGGCCCAGAGTTGTTTGGAACCAGCATTCTCACTGACTGTCAGAAAACTCACCCCATTCTGAACTGGCAGATGTCTCCTTGTAACTCCAAGAACTTGTTGGCCTTAGTTTTGCCCTTGGGAACTATACGGACTAAGTCTAATTTCTCCTATGAGCAATAACCCAGCAAATATTTAATTGATTCAAAAAAAAAGCTATTATGTCCTCCCAGAGTCATCTCCTAACCAGGCCAAAAATTCTCCAGTGACTGAACAGCAAACGTTTATCTTCCTCAATTCATTAAAAAAAAAAAATCTCAAATTTTCCATACGCTCATCACACTCTCATGTCTGCTACTTGGAAAAATAACTCCAATATAAGCCATCTGAATTCCTACGAAAGGAATGTGCTTGTCAGTGATGCTCAACTCTACCCAGTCTCTACTGAGAGGGCACCTGAGACAGATATCTGAGCAGAATGAATGTCTCTGCAAGAGGAAAGAGAACAAGTTCTTGCTTTCCTGATGGGCCACAAGTGGCATTTTTGATTTAGAATAAAAGATACATGAAACAGAGGTAAACACGGACAGTCTGTATTTTATCAAGCATACATATTTTAACAACGTTTGCCATAAACTCAAGAGTAAAATCAGTTTTTATTATAAGATTGAGGACATGTCGTCTCTAAAACGTAACTTAACAGAAATGAAGTAGGACCTAGGCTCACTGATTATACATATGCTCCTTTCCTGTACATCCACCTATTTGAACATCATACGAACTTCTTCCACGTATGAAGCCTGACACCTCTTCTGATCTCCTGAGTTCTGCTTCTTCCCTTGCTCTAGTGGATGCGGGAATAAAGTTCAGTACAACTGATAGACAAGGCACGTTTTCCCAGACAGGGCTTGCCACTATCATATCATGTGCTCATTTAAAATATGATTAAAGATCTCAGATTACTTAAAGTAAGGTAGCCCCCTATCAATTCTAAGTTTAAAATTCTGCATTGACAAAGGATAATTTTTTTAAAGGTAAAATGGCATGATTTTGGTATGACTCAAGTCAAAGATTTTGTTGAACTCATGAGTAAGTGAGAGAGAAACAGTAAGATGTTACAACAGGTTCAAAAGAAAATTTGTTAGCAAAGATATATAGACATTAATTTACAAATAGATGCAAAACTAGTCAATAGGGCAATAAGCAACTGAATTAGACACAAGACATTTCAATGAACAAGAACATTTGCACTGTGATCAGTTAAAAAAAAACTATCTGAAGATTTGTTAAATAGCTCAAAAATAGTGAAAAGTGGAGATTACTCTGAAGAGGGCTATAGACAGAACATTCAGTATTTTTTTTTTTTTTCTGGCATTTCAATGAAACCACAATTTAGCAAAATAAAAGATGACTAGTACTTTCTGGTTGAAAAGGACACAGTCTACAAAGGTGTAATGTGGAAACCAAGCTGTATGACTAACACCTTGCACCAGACTCATCACACCTAAATTACACAAATGCTTGTGTATGCATGTGCATGCTCAGTCACACCCCTATGGACTGTAACCTGCCAGGCTCCTCTGTCCATGGGATTCTCCAAGCAAGAATACTGGAGTTTGTTGCCATTTTCTTCTCCAGGGGATCTTCCTGACCCAGGGATCAAACCTGCATCTCTTACACCTCCTGCATTGGCAGGCAAGTTCTTTACCACTCATGCTATCTGGGAAGCCCAAAGCTTCTGATGAAGAACACTTACCCCATCCTTACCACTTCACTTCAATTCTGCCTGCTTCCACTGCCTTGTCTAGTCTGTGTGGCCCGGTTTCTATTTATGCATCTCTGAGACTATGCAGATGCACCTGGTTCTCTATCCTCTCCAGAAATTTGCTGGTCAAACAGCTGGGACACTTCTTTTACACACACACACACACACACACACACATACATATATATGTATATATATAATTAATTATTTGGCTGCACTGGTCTTAGTTGCAACACATGGGATCTTCATGCGACATCTAATCCCCTGACTAGGGGTTGAACCAGGGACCCGTGCATTGGGAGCACAGAGTCTTGGCCACTGGACCACCAGTGAAGTCCCCTGGAATATGTCTAAGAAATTTCTTTCACTCCTCACCAAAACAAAAGTGGTCAACTCAGTGAGTTTAGACCCACTCCCCCACCCCCCAACTCCCACCCCCAGCCAGAAAGAAAACTACACTTGACCACTATTCAAACAACAACAACAACAACAACAACAAATCAGGCTGTACTACTTCTCAGTCAGCTATCACTTTTATTCTCTCCAAAATTAAGAGTGCCACTTTAAAGACGTCTAGTCTCTCTGTGGGAATAGCAGCGATGAAACAAAGAGTAACAGTGTGACTTCAACAGTAAGGAGACCAGCTGCATTTCTTAAACAGCTCAGGGGCCCAATCTGTTCCAACACCCTCTTCTTTCCTGAAAGTCTTGGCTGACCTTACAGAACTGAAATCTTACAAGTCACATGCTACAGGATCCTTAGGGAAAATGCATTTCGTGTGCTAATATAGCTGAGAAAATAGCCACAATCCTCACCTAGAACTAAAAGCTGAAACTTTACAGCCCATTTTCCAAACTACGAGATATTTATTTCATTTATTTTAACAAGTCACTTTTTTTTAACAAAGCACTTCATGGCATGGAATATGACTGGAGCCTAAACATCTCAATCAGTGTAAATCCAACATCTGAAGCCAATTTTAGATGACAATTTCCCTTCATTTTCATGGCATAGAAAAAGAAAAAGGCTCTGATTATTATTTTCAGAAATGACACCAGCCTACATTTCCCTGCTGCCTATGACACAAAGGTGTGCAATGACTTAAAACAAATTACTTCTATGTAGCTTGTTAAGAGCTGAGTCTTTGACTCACATGTCATCTGGGAGTGCTACAGACCCAGGTACGATTTAGTCCAGCTGGTTGGTAAATTAACATGTTTGGACACACACCACTAAACCCTCATGCAGTGTGGAAATCCAATCAGTGGTGTCAGTGGCCTTTGTTGCCTCACATCTTGCTACCAGATTTGCTACCAGACCAGCTTTTCAGAATGCTATAAAGCAGGTTTTGATGTTCTGTAACCTGCTCTTGGGAAAACAATCAAAGTGTGTTTATGATTTGCAGTATAACACTTAACACGAGACCATAAAGAAAGGACTTTGGAAAATCGTAATTAAACTATGAAGAGAATTGGGGGAAACAGTGAGCCCATAAAGGCATGTTCCATTCAGGGAAGGATTCTCAGGATGCCTGTGAGAAATGCTACGGCAGGGTTAACTGTCCCCTGAAAGGAGAGTCATAACTGTATTTCTGGTTTTAAGTCATCACTGCCTCTTTAATTCAGAATACAACTGAATTAATAACAGCATTTTTGGCAAAAGAAAGAAAAGAGAAAAGCATCCACTGGAAGATATCACTGTCTCATAAATGTCTAAATGTGAGGATGTGGGCAAATAGAGCTTAGAGACTGAGGAAACATAAACTGCCTTTCCTTACATATGGGGACAGATAAAAGGATGGCATCCTAAGACTGCTCCAGTCAATGTTGTTCCACAGTGCACTGAAGAATAACAAGAGAATTTAAGACACTAACTTAAAATTGGTATTGTTCAGTAGACTTTCTACTGCAACCCGTTTCTTGTTCCATACATTACTCAGTTTCTGGAGTGTAAGAATCTGGAGAACCCCACACAGAAGTTATTAGGGGCACATTCTAACTTACACTGGGAGCTCAAAGCTTCTTCCTACTTCCCAAGGGGAAGAAGCTCTGAAATGTACCAACCATATCATGGATTCAATAACATCAGGTGTGCTAGAGCTATTAGTGAAAAGAATGAAATAAATATATATACATAGGAAAAACTCAAGTAAAGTGGCTTTTTTTCCTTCTTTGATCTCTCATCCAAAGTTGATACTTTCTTCTACTGATGTCTTTCCTAAACCTGTCCTCTGGAGCTGGTGAAGTCAGGATGACTTGGGGTGGTGTTTTACGAAAGTAAGTGTCATAGGACCTAGAGAATCTGAAGAGAACCAGGGAGAGACCCAAGGGAAAGAAGCATGGTAGGTGACACTTATGTACAACCATAATCTAGGCACAACAGGAACCTTCAAGAGCAAGGAGGGTGAATAGCTATTACACGTGCCACATTCTCCCATCATGTGTCATGGCAGCCAGTGCTAATCAATTACCACACTATTCGTATTGAGGTTATTTATAACCTCCAAATGCTTCTCAAAGCATCTGGGCGTCAATCCCTTGGTGTTTATACATGGGTTTGGGTGGACTCCGGGAGTTGGTGATGGACAGGGAGGCCTGGCGTGCTGCGGTTAATGGGGTCGCAAGGAGTCGGACACGACTGAGTGACTGAACTGAACTGAACTGAATCAAGATAAATCTTTTTGCCAACTCTGCTTGGAGTTATTCACAGTGAACTCCATTAACCAAGGAAGGAAGCCACAGTCCAAAGGAAAACTGACACAGAGGAGGTGTGCTGGTTTGGACTGTCTCATGAGCTACACGTGCCTGGGCTGGTGATAACCAGAACAGGAGGCTAGTTCTGGATTCTCATGTGTGAGATATAGCAATACTCCTTTCCAGAGGTGCAATGACTGCTGAGAACACTCGTTCAGTGTGCAATTCTATATTTTCAGATTGCAAATTTTTGGAAATGCAATGGACCAATGCCTATGTGCTTCAACACACAGGCAAGGGGCTCAAAGGATCTCACCGAGTTGCATTTAGAACCCTGGTTCCACAATGGTACTGTTGACAAGTACTCTATGACAAAGAGTGAGAGCTCCAAGATTGTCATGTATTCCAAACTCTGCAATCAACACATGATAGAATTTGTCCTGCATCTGAGCTGTCAAAAGGAATCTGCTTAACAATTAATATTTGGAAGCCAAAGATAGCTGCTCTCTGGTAGCTGAGAACAACTGCTCTCCCAGGACCTCCATTCAAACCCACAGCTCCAAGTCTCTTCCAGCGACTGGAGCAGAAGCAAGAGTGTTCTTCCCACAGCACAGCACAGATGCAGGCATGAGTGACAAGTACAGAGTGAAAGCTGTGGGGCTTGCTTCTCTAGCCCCCATTCCAGAAGGGAAAATAGAGCTCCACAGGACACACAACCCCTACACTCCCCATGACTCCATGTTAATTGCTTTGTCCAACCAAGATACCTTACTTTGTCTCAGCTATATGTTGCCTATTTATTTTCACTGTTGTTTGAAAGACAGTAAGTGAATGCAAAACACAGGGTCATTTTCTCCCTCCATCTACCACCCTGGTGTTCTCTACTTAGAGGGGCCTTGGATGAAGGGTGTTCCTCATTGAAAATGCAAGTACGAGGAAGCACAAAAGAGAGAAGGTACCCATCTCAATTTCTCAGTATCTGAAGGAATTGTGGAGTACAAGAAGGGGGAGAGGCTTTTGTGATTTGTATAAAGAGATGTCCCAGAAAAGGGTGTTCTGCTTAGAAGAAAAGAAAGAGACCAGTTGTGTGCTTTCCCAGCCACTGTGCCTGTTTGTGTAGACATGCTGGTTTTGCACCTGCACGTTAGTCGCCTGCCAGGGAATTGGCGGATGCCTCAGAGGAAGTTCCTGTGTTTGATGATGGCATATATCAGTCAAGAGCTGGCTAAAGATGGAAACACAGCTTCCCGGGGTCTGGACCTGAGGGTGCAAAGAGGTCTAGAGGAGAGGAAGAGTGAACCACACACAGAGCAGTTTCCTTTGTAGTCAAACCAAATAAACATAATGCTGAGGGAATTGTCCATTTTTAGGTACTTGTAACATTTTGTACTTTGGTCCAGCTTTATGGATATGTGAGTGGAATGCTTTCATTCTCTAAACTTTGGGGTTTTCTTTTTTAAATGAAATGTTTACTTTCTACTGCAGGAATTTGTACTTTAATTTGATTTGCTAAGCTATACGAGAGAAAACTGAAGAACTTTAATGACAGTGTCTTGTACCCAAAACATTCAAACTTATGTAAAGTGATTGATTAGGGCATGCAAACACTAGTTCCACCCCCTCCAACAATACCAAGCCCTTGGATGGTTGACGACTAATTTGCTGCAGGTAGAAACTATTACAAGCACTTTGGAGAGCAATTAAAGGTGAAAATGTTCAAACCAAACAACCCAGTAATTACATGTCTAGGTGCCTACCCTAGAGAAATTTTTGAACATACATACAAGGATGTTTGTTGCAAATTTTTTTTTTAATAATGAAAACCTGGAAACAGATATTATTCAAAGAGGGATAAAAATAATTAAGCTGCGGCATGTTCATGTAATGAAACATTATATGGCAGTTAAAATGAAGACATACCATATATTGTCAATGGATATATACATTCAGAGAAAGAAATATATATATGGGCAAAGGAAAACATATCACCTTCAGAATAGAGATCACCTTTGGGTTTCAACAATGTTTATGATGTTTTATTTCTTTCTTAAAAATCCACGGTATTAAAAAATGTTAGCATTTGTTAAATGTAGGTGTTTATTATATTCTATATGTTTTTGCATGTAAAAACATTTCACAAACACACAAGAATAATCAACCAGGATAAAGTAATTTATCACATGACTGAGGAGAAAGTTATTAGAAGTTTGCTAGTTTTCATTTTTTAGAAATTTTAGAGAATGTCAATTTATTAGAAGCCAGAAAGTCCACCCTGGTAATTAAGTTTAAGACTTCTAACGATAACAGCCACTGTGGAAAACAGTATGGAGGCTTCTCAAAACACATAAAAGAGAACTACCATATCACCCAGCAACTCCATTCTTGGGGATATATCCAAAAGAACCAAAAACACTAATTTGAAAAGATACATGCGCCTCAATGTTCATGGCAACATTATTTATAATTTCTAAGCTATGGAAACAATCCAAGTGTCCATCAACAGAGGAATAATAAAGAAGCTGTGGTATATACACAACAGAATACTACCATTCATAAAAAATAATGAAAGTTTGCCATTTGCAACAACATGGGTAGAACTTGGAGGGTATTACGCTAAAGTGAAATAAGTCAGACAGAAAAAGACAAATACTGTATGGTATCACTTACATGTGGAATCTAAAAAATACAACAAACTAGTAAATATAACAAAACAGAAGCAGACTCATAGATATAGAGAACAAACTAGTTACCAGTGGCGAGAGGGAAGGGGTAGGGACCAGGCTGGGTAGGAGATTAAGAGGTACAAACTACTATGTATAAAATAAGCTACAAGGATATACTGTATATCCCAGGGAATATAGCCAATATTTTATGATAACTATAAATGGAGTATAACCTTTAGAAATTTTGAATCACTACATTGTACACTTGTAACTTCTGTAGTATTACACATCAACTATACTTTAATAAAAAGACTCCTAATAGTAACAGTATCTGCTACTTTGTTGAAATATTCTTTTATTATTTCCTCAACACTGACATTTTGTTTTATCAGCTTAGTTTCAGAAATCATACAGCTAGAACGCACTATTATAATGCTGCAACTTTGAACAAATTTTGTTGCTGAGCAGAGAACTTGTAAATCCGGTTCATTTTGATCTAATAAGTTACTCATTTGTGAATACTGACTTGTTTAATGGAACCTCTTGATGTTGTGTACTACAGAGGGACTTTCCCCCATTGCAAAAATAACAGTTGCAATGTTGTCATCTAAAAATATTCTTTAATTGTTTTATGTTGAAAACTGAAGATACTTACTAACCACTTGCCTTTCCTGGGCCACAAAGAAGGAAGCTTAACTTTATTTAACAACACAGCTTGACCCACATACATGTCCACTCCCCAGAGTTTAAGTAGTGTTCATGACTGCTTGCCAGGCAAGCCCAATGATGTGAGCATCTCCACTGGTTACCCAAAGTCAGCAGGGACTGAGTGCTGCAGTGGCATGTGGGTGAAAGTAAGAAGGAAGTGAAGTGGAATTTGACTTCCTCTTCGCCTCCATCATCCAAGACATAAATTAAGGATGCTCCTGAAGTCAGATTCAGGGTTCTACTCAGAAGTTAAGGGACAGCCCCATTGATCAGTAAGGCAAAAATCCCTAGAACTTCTTAATTAAATGGGGACCCTCTTTAACAATTTCTGACACTCACAATAAAGACTTTCTTGGTTTTTTCCCTTATCTTCACAATGAATCCTCCTACCTTACTGTCTTCACCTTGAAATGTCCTGTGAGAAACTAAGGGAGAGGTGCTGTTCTAAGAAACCCAGGTACCATTATTTACTAATAGGGACCTGAATCCCTGGCTAGCATGAGTGTGAATGAACAGAAACTCAGTCCATACCATTATTTCAATTACTGTCACCATCACTGACGTTGTCAGTGATAACATTAACATCGCCAAGCACCAAGTTCTTCAACAACTTCAAAATCGTATTTTCTCAATTTTCACAACAACTTTATGAATTTGACCTCATTTATAGAGAAGAGAGAAATGAGCTGTTAAGAAATATGCCCCAAGTCACACAGCTAGCTAATAAGTGGGGTACCCTGCCTTCTCAGATTACCCTTTAGATAGACTTTATGCAAAGTCTTTCTTACAGCTATTACTTGGCTTCTATTTGTGATGGAAAAAACAGAGTCAGTCACACTATACTAAAGTTTAGAACAACTGTGAGGGACAAACAAAATTTAGGAAACCTTCAAGCAGATCCATTAATGGAAAACTGTTGGAGCCAGTCCACCCCAAGGTAGGTGGGAAGTCCTCTCATTGGTAGTATCTCAAGACTGAAAAACAGAGAACTCTACAGAATTGGAGGGCTACACCCCAACAGAAGAATCCACTTCACCAAGTACCAAAGAAGAAAGATAGATATGCTTTGGTTCATTCTATGGGCAAGTTTGTTCACTTCTTCACTGAGATGAGTCAATGCTAATGAAAACACAAACTATGAGTTCAGGAGCATCTGGACACCCCATGGCAGGAGTGGTAGTAGGCCCAGCTGGAATGATAGAACTGGTAACACTGGAGGAAAAACTGCACCTAAAATAATATTATTAAACAAAGAGGATTACAGGAAGAGGAGATAAGTAAATCCTCATGAACCACCTGCCTTTGACAGGGATACAACTTTGGTTTAAGGGCTGCCAGAGACAGAGAATCCATGAATTTTGGACTCCAATTCTAAAAACTGGCACTCATTTTGATAGCACTGGCTTTTGTAACAAAAAGAAAATAAAGACAGAAAATGGGGCACTGGCTATGAGATTATGCTACTTAGGGGAGAAAGGGCCATGATAAACAGACAATTTCCCTTCAGCAGACTTCTCGGCAGAAAGCTGAGGCCATCTCATCAGGACCAAGAATCACCATGCTTTTAGTCACTGCTTAAAGAGATAAATGGTATTGAAAAATTCTGGGTGGTTTACAGATTCACCTTTGTTTTAATCCTCCCAAGGAAGAGGAAATAAATAAAGGGCCCCTGAACTAAAGAAAAAAAAAAAAATGCCAGAGTTGTCTTGACAACACAAGCACTGGTTATATTTTAAACGATATTTATTTTTCCTCCTAATTTCAAAGAGAAATATGGCGTGGCTTTGCAATGTTCAAGTTGTCTAGGCTGAGCCAACTGCCTACAGGTTTCAGGGAGGGCAAGCCACAAGAGACTCTTATAGGGGAAGATGTAGAGGGTGGCAGTGAAGCAGCAGCCATTTTGTAGTTTATAGGCACTGTCCTTTATCAGCTGGCTCACCTCATTGGTGTGAATCAGTAGGCAGGTATACAACTGCTCCACCTTCCCCTGGATCCTCCTTCAGCTTCTCCTTGGCCAGGGGGGTGTGTGTGTGTGTGTGTTTGTGTGTGTGTGTGCACGCATGTGGGTGTTGAACTCCATGACTAATGGCTCAGGCTTCTGCAGGACACCCAGTCCAGGGTCAGCCAGTGGGACCTGCCACATGAGTCAGTCTGTCCCTGTGGACTCCAGCCTGTCCTTGTTACCCTCTCTTTACATCCACCCTCCCTCCCAACTGCTTGCTCCAAGGACATAAAGCTCCAGCATTAGAAGCAAAGACAGGAGCTTTACAGGGAGTGCTTAGCTAGTTTCTGTGATTACATAAGGGTTAATCTCTTTGCATGTGATTTCCCGCAACATGTGTTTCCCTCAGCAGCCTTGCTTTTCTGACTGAAACCTGACAAACTATACTATACATATTTTTTAAAAAGAGCAATTTTATTTTTACCATCAAAAAAAAAAAAAACCTTATCCCAAGGTAGAAGTGAAAATAATGACTATTGGTACATTTGGGAAATATTTGTATAAAGAAAAAAATAAATCAAAATAAACCACCCACAATCCCACCAAACAACAGTTTATGTCTGTCTACTTCTATAGATATAGAAAGTTTCTTTTGCATATTTTTGATGGTACCAATTACAGTTTTATTTCTTTTGTTAAACCTTCATTTCATCCTGAGCAATTTCCCAGGTCTTCAAAATTTCTTTGAAAGCGTGACTTTTAAGTGGCAGCAAGATACTGTTATGGTTGCATCCTATAATATAATCATCCCCCTCTAAGTTGTTGACCATCACTGGCTTTCAGAGACAACACCGCAAAGAACACCCCACACATAGTTCCTGGCCTGTATCTTTCATCACTACCATGAGATCAACTCCTGGAAGAAGCATGTTTCAGGCTCTGGATACATATTATCAAGTGATTTTGGCCACCATCTTTACATCTATCAGCATCTCATACTTAGGCCAATGTTCAAAACATTTATTAACAGTATAACCTGGGTATCAATGAATTGGAACTAATAATGCAGTGTGGGAACAGAGTCCTGTTGTCCCCTACCTGTCTTGCCAGGAGTTAGCCCTCGAGTCCCTGAATCATGAAGGAAGACTGGTTGGCCCTTGCGGGGAAGGTCAGATTGTCAGAAGAGTTTTTATTGGGAGGGCTTGAGGCAGCTGCTCTTTACCAACCAGAATTGGCCATCTTGTGACAGACACCACAGTTTCATTGCTATGGACACCCGGTGAACAGCCTGAGTTGGTGTTTTCACCTGACTTCTCTCAGTTGAATAAACCTCAGTTATTTCAATCTTCCCCTCAGTGTCTTCATTTTTCTAAAGTTTAAGCCTCTCCATAGATTTCCTAACAAGCTCTAGAAACTGTGTTTAGTAAAGATCAGATTACCCAGCAGTCTAAACTTGACCTTTTAGGCACTGGCAGAAGGGAGAAAGAACAAAGTCCAAGTGAAGAGGGAAACTGTCCAGTGTGTGTGAACATAGCTCAGCTGTTGGAAAAGGAGCCCGTTCTAGATGATGGGATAAAAGCATGACATCAGCTCCCTTGCTGGCATAGCCCTGGGAGTGGTCACAATGATGAAGGAACTGCGTCTCCATCACACACGAACACCCCAAGGCTTGGAGGCTCCTTCCTCTGTGCCCTAGAGTCTGCTTACCTCAGAATGGAGCTTATGGAAAGACCTGGCAATTATTTGATTTCATCTGCTTCTACCTGGACCATCCACTCCAGAAAATTTGACTTGTTTAATCTTCTTCAGAATCTAGCCAAGTCTGCCCCAGATACTCAGTACACGTCAGGATGACACACAAACCAACTAGCCCTTTACCAACTGCACTGCTTCATTGGCTGAAACACCAGATCTGCAAAGCTTGTTGTTTTTTCACTGCTTCAGTCTGGGATTAAACACACATCCTTCTCTCTCACAGCTGGGGAATATGTAGACAAGGCAGGGAGTTTCAGAGCCTAGCAATACCCACTGTCCTCCAGTTACTGTTCTTCCCTCATGTATTCTCAGAGAAGCAGAGTCAGAAAGACAGGCCAGTCTTATTTCTGATCAGTTTTAAGTCTGCCACATTCTGTAACCTCTTAGCACTTAGGAGCACAAAGGCCAACTGGAATCCATTATCAGGGTGAAAACTCGATGGTAGGAGATCAAACCAGGTATTTCTAAAGAAGTCCAGAAACAGTTACAGATACCTCGTTTTCTCTCCTTCCCAAATCTCCGACATCTAGCAGAGTGGGCACCTGAAAACCTAAGGCTCATTCTACTGAATATTCAAATAATCATGGTAAAGAAGGACCATGTTAGTCGCTCAGTTGTGTCCAACTTTGGGACCCCGTGGACTCTAGCCCGCCAGGCTCCTCTGTCCATGGGATTCTCCAGGCAAGAATACTGGAGTGGGTTACCATTTCCTTCTCCAGGGAAGAGGAGACCTCACTTCTCATCCCTCTTTGCTTTCCATCAGGAGACTGGGAACAACCAGACCATTAACATATCAACATTCCACTTCCTTGCTGTACAGCTGCTTTGTTTGACAGTCCTGTAGAAGACCGATGGTTCTTTTGTCTTTAATTCTACTATTAGCATATGTTCCCTTAAATCCCTGTTTTGATCAAACCACTTCCTCCTTGTGCTCCGAAGGCATCTGAAAGATCCTGATGACCATTCACAATGCATTGCTTTTTTGTGTATGTGGTAAAGGAGAATTCCTTCTCGTGGAGCAGACTGGGGAAGTGATCCAATAAGGATATGCAAACCAAACAAAGGAAGTGAATGAAAGGTACCAGGAGAATTCTCAGCCACTTTTCCTTGATGTCTTCTGAACATGCCTAGCACCAGATCAGCACTTCCCACAAAGCTGAAAGGCTCAACTGCAGCCAAGTTAGACAAGGTTCTTGAGTGATTTAATTAAACTAGCGTCAAACTCAGCAACAGAGCAAAAACTCACCTTCTCCAAAGCTGACCTCAAAAGATACAGAAATGTAATGTGGAGAATCCAGAGCCATTTACTTAAGCCTTGGCTTAGGGATCAGAAATGCATGGAGGAAACATTGGGTGCAGTCATCAAATTCTGATCTTTGCCTCAAATATCTGATGTTACTACAGCTCACAGCTTCTAATTCCATCCACTGACTCTGTGAACTCTGAAGCTCATGGAGAGGGAAAAAGCATTTTCTGGACACTTATAAGGACTGGTTAAGTGATACAACTACTGCAACTGGTCTTGTGAAGAAGTGTGACTAAAGAAGATTTCTGCCTGGGCTGATAAGACTGCTGTTGCCATAACACAGTGTGTATACCATCTTAGTCTCTCCTCTCTGAAGACCTACTCCTTACTTTTCCCAGGGTTTAAAAATCATGTTAACAATAAGCAAATACAGCATGGCCAGATGCCTTTCGTGGTCAGATGGTTCATTGTTTAAAAAGCTTCAGTTTGAAATCCAAAAGATTGTTAACAGATGCAGTTTCTGGCCGAAGACTGGGAAAAACCTCACTTAAACAAAAGAGCATGTTGTGATTGGAACTAAAAAGGGAATTACCTTTAAAGATAAGAACCACAAACATTTCCTATTTGAAAATATCCCCAGCTCCACCAACAGAGCCTTTCCTTGGACCTTTCGTAAAAGTTAAAAAAAAAATTGACAGTGCACTGCTGCCTACGACAAACCACGGCTGACCAAACCACTCTAGTCATTTTTACAGATTTGTTTGGACATTCAACAAGCCTGCAACATCCATCTCTTGCTCTCCCCCCAGATTACTTAATTAGGCAAAATTCCAATTAATTTCTTTCCAATTCTTTTAGCCCCAGGAACACTTTTGCAGCTTTCATTTTGGCTCTGGAAATGGGTTTTCAACCAGAGGACTCGGATAAAGCCGTTTGAGAAATGAACACAGAGCCTGATAAGCAGATAGCCACCGCTGGGACTCAAATCTCTATTGGATGGAAAAGAGCCACTTGGCCGAGGAAGGCCGGGCCCCATCTTCAGTTCCCAGTCCCGTTTGTCTCCACAACTGCTGTGCACTTCTATGCAGAAAGCCTGCTTTTCCCCAGCTCTGTTTCTGTTGGCGCTCATGGACCCTTACTCTATGGCTTCACTATGTGTGAGAACATCTATGATGCCCTGAGTTCTAATCTTGAAAGATGGAAAGTCTGAAGGGGCTATGGGGGTGTAGCTTTCCCTTGGCCTGAGAAATGGATGTGGTCAGGCTTGCTGGTGACAAATCTGATTTGAAAAGGCTATACCCAAGAGATGGTCCAAGGAAAACAGTCTGTTCTTGGTGGTAAGGATGGCCACCATTGGCTCCCTTCTGAGAATGGGCAACCCGTCCTGAAGGAGACCAGGTTCTCTGAAGAGGGCCAAGAATCGGGCCCTTTTCATGCAAAAGGTTTTGTGTTCTCTTATTGTGTTATTTCTCTATTTATTACAGGGTCCCCAAAGGTCAATTGTAGACCCAAAGCATAGCATAGTTTTAACAGTTTGAGAAGCTCTAATCAATAAAATCCCCAGTCAAGCCATTTTAAAGTGAGGCAGATCTATAAACTCCCAGGATTCCCCAACGAGTTAAGATGGCTTTTTCACTCAGTCACACTATTGCTAAGTCATAAAGGGAATCCAAGCTGCTGAAATGAAGCTAGCCGGAAAACTGCTTTCCCAAAGATCTGCTCAACTGGGCCAGGTACTCGCAGGAATAGCCCATCCGTCAGGAAATGGGATTCCGAGGCCAGTGGCCACATCTACATCCACTCTCCTACAAAAAGCCAACCCCACCATGCACATAGGAGACAAGGTTTGAAGGAGGATTTGATAGGCCAGGAAATTGAAAAATGAGCAGCAGCTGTGAGGCCGAGGTCATTTCTATCCTCCAGGGCTTGCCTTTTCTAATCTAAGGGGCAGTAGTTTCCATGATTAACTTTCAATTGCCGTCAAGGGTGTAATAAAATCTGGGAAAGAAGAAAACTTTCCCTTCGGTAAGCTGCTCCCATTCTCCTGCCCCTTCCTCTCCTCTAGTGCATATTCTCAATCCCCATCACGTTGTTTCCTAATTTTGAGAAAAAAATCTGCACTCGTTTGAGCCAAAATAGACAATGTCCTCTGTGTACTCAGGCACTTGAGGATTTTTCTTTCTCAGTTGTAGGGGCCAGGTCTTGAAGGCAGCTGCCTGAAAAGTTCTCTTGTTTTCAAGACCATTCAACACTATTACCATCAGAACAGAGCACATTTTATTTTCATTTTAAAATTCTTTCCATTTAAAATCTCTTTCCTGAGTGATGACCCATCAGTTTGACAGAAGAGAGGTCTTCCCATTGGTAAGATGTTCACAGAGAGAAAGAGGAGGACATACTCATTCACAAACGCATCTTACTGGTTACCACTGCATCAGGAACCCTTAATGCTTGACATGATCTAAGTGGCTCAGAAGTCATCTTAAGAGGCTACAGTTGGACACCTCTCTCAGCAAAGACCCCTGGAACAAAACCCCGCATGTAGTTTTATCAATGACAATAGCTCACATGGAAAATTAAATGTGCTTTAGTTTGTTTGAGAGGTAGGTATAACCCAACAACTCAGTGGTTCATTCATCATACCTTCGCTTCCAGGTATCAGATGCTGGTGTTACAAGGGTTATAAAGCCTGGCAGGAGAGGAATACAGGAAGGTTCACTGCTGGAGAGATGCTCCCAGGAGGGGGCATGCCAATTACACAAGGCAGCGTGGTGGGGCGGGGGGGTGGGAAACATGGAGGCAAATGGAGGTCCCCAAATGCATCCTAATCCACTAAGGAAAGGTTTTCCTCGCTGATACTGTGTCTTCTCAAGATATTGGATTGTTATAGTTTGTTCCAGTTTCTTTGCTTCCAGAGGTGAGTAATCCAGCACCCACTCCTGTTGGAGAGGTAGCATTTCCCTTAGGAACTAAGGGAACTGCCCTTCCTGCTTCCCTGTCTTGATGTAAGTCTCCCCTAGAACAGATGGGAAAGTGGCAAAAGCTGACCATGAACACAAGTGGTTCCAAAAATGGGTGAGAGAACAGTCGCAGAATCTGCCACCAGGTTTGAAAGATGGCAGAGTGAATTTTACTGTAGGAGATACAGTCCATGGGTGGTGCCAAGTGCCATGGAGGTTAGGGAAGAGAGTTAAGTACTTTCTCTACCCCATGAATTCCTTTCTCTCCTCCTCCAAAGGTACCAGAATCCCCAGCTTTTATGTGTGGATGACCACCCAGAATAAGATCGCATTCCTGGCAGCGGGGTGTGGCCATGTAGCTAACAGTGGGATGTGAAGGAATTCAGGTCTGGCATTCCCAATGTGGCCTAAGAGCCGGGGTGGGGAGCTGTGCCTTCCCCTTTTCTCCATCCCCAGTTTGGAACGTGAAATGGATGGAAAGCCACTTCACACCACGAGGACAGGCCACATCTTAGAGATGGCAAAATGGAAAGTTGTTAGAAGGTAGTCACAGAGAGCGGAGAAAACTACAGTTGTGAAACCACAATGCTGGTCCTCACCTACCTACATACAAACTTGCACGTAAAGGGCAAGTTTTGGAAAAACACTTGAACCTTCTGTAAGCTGATGTTATTCAGGGGTCTCATACACAAGGTTATGAATAATGGTGTGAGGTGAGGGGGTTGCAATGAAGTGTTGATAAAATCAACATTCAAGGAGCTGGCCCTTTACCACATGTAGTACTAAGGCCACAACTGGGCACATTCGACCTGGTTTTTACATTATAAAGAACTGCCCGAAGTCTGGTGGTGAAACGGGAGCGCAAAGGGCATCAAAACAATGATAATTTTCCAGTTAACCGTAATCATCATGAATATCTTACCTTTTTCTTGCTACAGTATATCTGCCATTTTTTCTCTGCTGGAAGTGCAAACATGGCTTCCCTGTGTTTGTCTGTGAGGTCAAGTTCATCCTGAGAAGACAAATAACAATAATTATTTTACAAATTAATTGTTATTCCTATAAGGGAAGTTTTATCAGCATCATCGGAGTGAGAAAACAAAGCCAACACATATTCAAATGAACTTAGGAAAGACCAAGAAGCTGCTAAGTGCCAGTGTCTGTTACCGGCATTAAGAAAGCAGGTCCCTGGCCTTGGGCTGGGCACCCGGTGCAGCCCTACACTTACCCAAGGGCAGGGAAGCAGGCTGAGCCCAGACAGAATTGTCCTGGGCCACTGGGAACTGCTGCAGAGGGTCCATCGAACAGTAAAGGTCTCTAAGGCTCCAGAGTTTGGAAGGATTTACTCATTTTACAGATGAAGGACTGGTAAGGATGGCTCTACAGACACTGACAATGGGATGGGCCCTGAGGGACATGATGAGATGGGCGGAAGAAGAAAACCAAGGGTCAGGATGTGGTAATGAACTAGAGTGTCTGGGGGACACTGACCGGCTTAGCTGAAGCACTGGGTTTATGCAAAGAACCATCAGATAAAAGGTTTGGGAGGTAAGGAGTGAATCTGTGGACAGTCTTCAAGGCCAGATTAAGGAGCTTATTTTTTTGACCAAGAAGAGCCAGTGAAGGTTCTGAGCAAGGGAGTGACATCTGTATCACTTTTATTTATTCAGTACTTCAAATGTCAAGCACTGTGCAGTCATTTTCTCATTTAGCTCTCACAATAACCCTGAGAGTTCCACTCATGATCACACCCACCTTGTATCAATACTTGTTGTAATACAGCTGGGGGAAGTTTTGGCAGAAGGTTGGGTAAGTAACCTGCTCAAAGACTACATATGCCTGGTAAATGATGGGGCTTGGGGTTTAAGCCTTGAGCTGTCTGACTCCCAAGCCCAGACTCTCAGTCTCTCAGATCAGTGTCTGGAAACATTAATTTTATAGTGGTGTGCAGCTTAGATTGGACACTGAGGGAAAGCAATTTATGAACATCTATAACTAATGAACAACAATGAGATAATGACTATAAAGTGCATAGGGAACAGTTCTTGGCATTTAATAACTCAACCCATGGTCAACATTGTTATTGGTATTGAGCATCTGGTACATTTTTATTCCCATAGGGAAAGTTGAATCTAGTTAAGAGCGGCAGATTGATGGGTGTGAGACATATTAAATTACTATAAATTAAGGCACAATAATAAGGTTCAGCTAACTGAGGCATATAATGTAGCTCTACCACTCGTGGGCCTCCCATCTTACAGTTCTGCCTCTGCTGGGTCATCAAGTGCTATCATTTCTTCCTTGAAAAAAAATCTCACATTTTCCCTTTGATTTGTTTCCAGTGAAGCCACCCAAACTTACGCCCTAATCACCTCTGCCTTGGCTCTGGCACCAGGCTCCCCAAGTTCCTTCTTGCCCTTCGGATCCTTTCTATGTCATGGCCACTGATGCATTACACCAGTGGTCCTCAGACTTGAGTGAGCAACAGAATCACCTGGAAGGTTCCTTACATCATTGATTGCCCAGTGTTGAGGACTGAGAAGGTGGGGGGAAGTACAAAATGTCATTAGTTTCACACTGCCTGCAAAATTAATTATACATCCCTCACCCAGTCTTTTGAGGTCTTCCATTTATAACCCCAACTTAATTGTCAGGCTTATTTCTCATTATCCCTTATGCCCTGATCTTGTTAACCCCTGCACCTCCAGGGCCTAGACACACAAGGTCTGATACATGCCGGCTGCCTGGGAAAATTCTTCATCTCATTAAGCCTCTGCTTCCTCATCTCCAGGATGGGCCTGTTATTTCTCTTACAGGGCTCTGTGAGGATTAGCAACATCAACTCAGCAGGTAGTAATGCCTGGCATAGGGAGGGACAAATGTACTGTGGTTAGTTCGCTCATCTTTAAATACAAATCAGGAGCTATTTTCTTTTAAGAGCAAGGTAAGCAGTTAAGTCACTAAAACACACACTCAGACACTAACCACTAGAAACTAGTTAAGAATTGCAATAATGTAAAACCAAGGAAGGAATAAAATTTATTTACAGAAAATTCCATTATAAGGGAACATGTTAAAAATGTTAAAATTTTGTTATGCAACTGTTACATATGTGAAACAATTATTTTTTCCCTTTCTTCCCTTTTTAATTTCCTGTAAGTTACACCTGTTCTCCTCTACTGATGAATAGGGGGATATGGCGACATAAAGCACTTACTTCCCAGCAAATAGGGTTTTCTTGGGGTGGGATTGTGGAGTCAGGTCAGTTATTCAAATAGCTCAATAATATGGTGCTTAGTTTGGGGAAAAGGGTTGTGATTTGTGAGAAAAAAGTGAAAGTGAAAGTCGCTCAGTCATGTCTGACTCTTTGAGACCCCATGGACTATATACAGTCCAGTGAATTCAGCAGGCCAGAATACAAGAGTGGGTAGCCATTCCCTTCTCCAGGGGATCGTCCCAAACCGGGGATCAAACCCAGGTCTCCCACATTGGAGGCGGATTCTTTACTAGCTGAGCCACAACGGTAGCTCAAGAATACTGGGGTGGGTAGCCTATCCCTTTTCCAGAGGATCTTCCCGACCTAGGAATCAAACTGGGGTCTCCTACATTGCAGGTGGATTCTTTACCAGCTGAGCTACATGGGAAGCCCTGATTTGGGAGAGAACAGTGCTACTAATATTGTATCCTTACTACACTGCACTACTCTGTTTTTCCTAACTGAGCAGAGGTGTGAAGAAACATGTGAATCCTAAAAACCTCAAAATTCACAGCAAAAAGTATTAGTATTACTGTATTTTGCTGTTAGAGTTAGAAAACTTCTGCTTCTGCTGAGACACAAATGACCAATTTTGAATTGAGAGGACACAGTTGAATTAGAACTTCAGAGCAGACGGCTTCATGCAAGGAGAGAATTTCCATAAAATAATGAAAAATTGCTATAGGCCCTCTAGGCTTCCCAGGTGATTCACTGGGTAAAGAATCTGCCTGCCAATGCAGGAGACGCAGGAGATGCAGGTTTGATCCCTGGGTAGGGTGGACCCCCTGGTGGCTCAGACGGTAAAGCGTCTATCTACAATGTGGGAGACCCAGGTTCGATCCCTGGGTAGGGAAGGTCTCCTGGAGAAGGAAATGGCAACCCACTCCAGTGTTCTTGCCTGAAAAATCCCATGGATGGAGGAGCCTGGCAGGTTACAGTCCATGGGGTCGCAAAGAGTCAGACACGACTGAGCGACTTCACTGAAACTGAAACTGAAGGGTGGACCCCCTACAGGAGGAAATGGAAACCCATTCCAGTATTCTTGCCTGGGAAATCCCATTGACAGAGGAACCTGGCGGGCTACAGTCCATGAGGTCGCACAGACTCGGACACAACTGAGCATGCACACACATAGGCCCTCTGGATGTAATTTGGGATTACAGTAAGACAATAGGAAGGAATACATGGATAGTGGTAATGGTAACAGCTAACAATTACTGAGCACTTTCTGTGTGCTTAGTGGCAGTGTTTTATATGGATTAATTTAGTTTATCCTCACAATAATCCTATAAAGTGGGTAGTATTATTCCACTTTCCAGGAAACTGAATCAGACAGATTCAATAGCCTGTTCAAGGTAACACAGCTAGTAAATGGTGGAGGAGGAGCTTGAGGCTAGACTGTCCGGTTCCAGAGCCCATGTCCATAACCGCTAGCCTGTTCATTCTGTTGATCACTCAACAGGTGGGTAGAACCATGACACTGACGTCAGTAGGAAAAACGCATCTTTGAGCAGCACTGGCGGCCCGCTGGGCCTGCTGAGTGTCTGTTTGCACAAAGAGGGAGACTTTGTTGTCAGATACCCCTGACTTCCAGGTCTAGCTGTTATGGATTATGTAAAATTCAAGTGTCCACTAAATATAGGCATTGTAGGTGCAGAGAATAGAAAGATACCACAGAGCTCATATGCTCAAAGGGGCAGAACAGAAATCAAATAATCACATGACCCCAGGGACGAGCGCACAGAGCTGAGCTGCCAGAGCCCAGTTGCTACGGGGAGTCATGGGGCAGGGAAGGCTGTGGTTGAGGTTAGACCTGAGAAATGAACAGAAATTAAACAGGTCAAAGCACCACAGACAGTGAACAGCAGCCTTGCAGGCAGGCCACTGTGAACTTCGGTCTTTATCTTAAGAGCAATCAGAGGTCACTGGCAAATCTGAGCAAGGAGGGGTGACATGGATTAAATAATAATTGGGAGTGCCTAGGCACAATGCCCAGAGTGTAATGAGACCCCCACCCCTCCATTCCAAAAGTTTCTTTGCTCTGACTCACTCCGTTTTAATCATACGGCTTGAAACAAGCCTGCAAGACTCGAAGAGACTATCACACAGCCTTAGAGATCAATCAACACCTACTCCATGTCCTACCCATTCCAGGACCATGGCCAGACATTACAAAGGATGCAAAGATGAATAACAGACCCCAACTGCATGGAATTTAGATTCCAGTTAGGAAGACAAGATGATAGAAGGCTTCAACAATTCTTCTTCTTCTCAGGATAAAGTCCAAATTCCTTAGCTGGTAGGTAGGGCCCTTCATGATATGGCCTTTGGTGACTTGCCCCACCTCACCTCCTCCTCCTTCTCCTCCACCAGCAGCCAACTTTCAGCACTTGGGATCACAAGTTGCCCATTTCTGAAACCTTTTCCCAAAGAGCCTTCCCACAATGTCTAAGAATCAGTCCTGTTTATCTAAGTTTAGGGGGCTTCCCTGATAGCTCAGTTGGTAAAGAATCGCCTGCAATGCAGGAGACCCCAGCTCGATTCCTGGGTCGGAAGATCCTCTGGAGAAGGGACAGGCTACCCTACAGTATTCTTGACCTTCCCTTGTGGCTCAGCTGGTAAAGAATCCGCCTGCAATGCAGAAGACCTGGCTTTGATCCCTGGGTTGGGAAGATCACCTAGAGAAGGGAAAGGTTACCCACTCCAGTATTCTGGCTTTTACAAGGTATCTAAGCTTTTACAAGGAATCAGTTGTCCCCCAGGCAGCCTACCTGACTTACCTTGGTGGGTGGGGGTACCCCCTCTGCTCTCCTAACCTTTTGGCATTAATCACATTGCCATAGTTATCACACTTGCATTAATCACAATCACATTGGCATGTCTGACTCCCTTCCTAGACTCATCTCTAGATGGCAGGAATGAAATTTGTTCTATTTATCTTTGCATTAGTTGCTGCTGCTGCTGCTAAGTCGCTTCAGTCATGTCCAACTCTGTGCAACCCCACAGACGGCAGCCCACCAGGCTCTGCCGTCCCTGGGATTCTCCAGGCAAGAATACTGGAGTGGGTTGCCATTTCCTTCTCCAGTGCATGAAAGGGAAAAGTGAAAGTGAAGTCGCTCAGTCGTGTCTGACTCTTAGCAACCCCATGGACTGTAGTCTACCAGGCTCCTCCATCCATGGGATTTTCCAGGCAAGAGTACTGGAGTGGGGTGCCATTGCCTTCTCCGTTGCATTAGTTGCCAGTACCCAAAACAATATCTGATATACAGCTGGACTAAGGTGAGGGCAGGTGGGTATCTGAAAAGGAGAGGGGTTATTATGGGACATAGTGAAGATCAATGCATTTCAATAATTCATATCCATCCTCCTTTCCCTTTTTTTGCAGTAAGATAGTGGCACTAGTGGTAAAGAACTCACCTGCCAGTGCAGGAGACATAAGAGACTGTAGCCTGGGAGGCTACAGTTCACAGGGTAGCAAAGAGTCGGATACAACTGAAGTGACTTAGCACGCATGTACGCAGAGTAAAGGTACACTCTTAAGTAAACAATTTTCGTGTTCTGGCAAAGGTATACACTGAAGTTTTTTGCACTTTAAGCTTCAGAAACTGGTTGTACCATTTTACTCTCCCACAAGCAACATACAACAGTTTTGGTTACTCCACATCCTCACAAACATTTGGTACTGTATCTTTTAAATTTTAGTCATCCTAGGGCTTTCCAGGTGGCGCAAGTGGTAAAGAACCTGCTTGCAAACACAGGAGACATAAGAGATGCAGGTTAGATTCCTGAATCAGGAAGATCCCCTGAAGAAGGGAATGGTTACTCACTCCAGTATTCTTGCCTGGAGAATCCCATGGACAGAGCCTGGTGGGCTACAGTCCATAGGGTCACACAGAGTCAGACACCCCTGAAGTGACAGCACAGCTTATGTGAAGTGGTACCTCAATGCAGTTTTAATCTGCATTGTCCTGATGACACCTGATGCTGAGTATGCCTTTTCACAAGTTCACATGACATTCACATGTATTCTTTTTTGAGGTATCTATTCAAATCTTTTGCCCACTTATGAATTGCCTGTCTTATTGTTGCAAAACATGTTCTTTGTCAGAGGTATGTACTGTCAGTATTTTGCCTCACCTGTGCCTTTTCATTTTGTTAAGTCTATTTTGATCACTAAGTGTTATTTATGGAATATAACTTCATAATATTTTTTCTTTTGTTAAAGTTAGTGCTTTTTATTTTCTGTAAGAAATCTTTGCAAGCTGCAGATAAAACAAAACAAAACTCTATGGTTTCTTATGGAAGCTGCTAGCTTTAGCTTTACCTCCTATGTTTGAATCTATACTCTTATTTCACAGACACTACTCCTGGGGTCGTTCTTTGGTTACAAAATGGATGGACTGCTTTTGTCTACTTTCTTTTTCAGATACCTGCACTCATTTAGATACACTGCTGGGCAAGCTGGGGAATGAAAGCACAATTGATGAAAGGAGGAAAAAGAACAAAGTATAAACTAATTTGAAATCATCTCATACATTAGTTTCTTCAAAGCTATGAAATTACTTCAAAGTAATATTATAAGAGATTTTTCATTTTGATAAATCAAATACTGAAAGAGACAATCATGGAAAACAAAACAATTAGGATCACAGCATCTCAGATAGTATCTCTTTACATGAATTTTTAAATAAAAAAAAGTCAGTCTATAGAAGCAGAAAGCAGATCAGTGGTTGCTTGGGGCTAGAGGAAGGAACAGAGATTAACTGCAAGTGGACCCAAGAGGAGATAAGGTGATGAATTATTCTAGAGCTGGATTGTGGTGATGACTGCAAAACTACATAAATTTACTAAAATGCATTGAACTGTACACTTACAAGCGGTCAATTCTACAGCATGTAAGTTATATCTCAATAAAGTTCTTAAAAAAAAAAAAAAATCAAGCCTGGTTGATGGAGCCCCAGGAAAACAAAAAATTTCAGAATAGAGAAAATAGGGCTGTGTGTACATAGTAAGGAAAGATCATTCTGGTTGAACAGTTAACTAAAACAAGGAATCTATTTAGAAAAGAAAACATTGAAAAAAAATGCATGATGAGGCAGGAAAGGGAAAAAGTGAACCTCTTTAGAGTAAGTGGTTCAATCTGAGAGATGTTACAACTTTAGATACAGTTTCTGCTTGAAACCATGATCACTTCCATGAAATATTCTTGTCCTTCCCTTGAAGATTATGTAGACTCCAACAGTACGCATTCCATTTAGACCAAGAGATGGGCAATCTTTTCCCCAATGTCCTTTAAATTGTTCTATTAACCTATCACCTAATTTAAGTCCTGAAGAAACTTTTCATTGTTTTTTGTTTCTCCCGAGTGGTGATCTGAGAAGAGTACTGGCTTCTCTGTGGGTTAATAGTCAAGTTTTTCATTTGTTGATTCAGTTGCTAAGTCCTATCCAACTATTTGCGACCCCATGGACTGCAGCACGCCAGGCTTCCCCTCCTTCACTATCCCCTGGAGTCTGCTCAAACTCAAGTCCATTGAGTCAGTGATGCCATCCAACCATTTCATCCTTTGTTGCTCCCCCTTTTCCTCTTGCCCTCAATCTTTTTCACTAAGATTTTCTTCAAAATTTTTCACTAAGACTAACAAAAAAATGTATTTAGCACAACCCCAGGAAGCACCCCGGTTGCTTCTAGATCACCTTCTAACCTCTCACCTTACTCCTCCCACCCCCAATTTTTGGAATCTGACTATGTCAGATATGGTTTTGAGGGCTGGCAATTAATCCAAAGATAAACAATAAATTTAGTTCCTGCTACTATACCTTAGACTGAGATGGCCTAGCTCCTTTCATTGGCCAGAGAATTTTTTTTTCCATATTATTCTTTCTTGGATAGGGCTTTAAAAGTTAAAGGAAAATGATTTAGTGAATGGTAAGGAAAGAGGCACCTGCACCAAGCATCATTTTTCTCCACAGAAAGTTCAAATGTCTTAAAAATGGAAACCAACAAAGGCTTTTCTTCTGTGGGAAGATACCAATTATGTTTTTCATATCTTTATAAAACACTTATTTCCTATATTTATATTATCTTGGAGAAAACATAATAATTAGACACTTTTTTATTAAGAAGAAAAGAACGCTGAAAGAGGTCCAGCTGTGGGAACTAAAGTTCTGGCTTCATCTCTCACAAAGCATGTTACAAACCCCACTTGGAAAGATTCTGCACAAAGAAACCCCACCAGTTCTACACTGTAGAGTAAGCAGGCAACTCTATAGAGAAATCTATATAAATCAGAAAACAATTGGCATAGCGAAATAAATCTAAGGAAATGGATTGATTCACTAGATAAAGCAAAGGAAGGAATTTTGAAATAATATACAATAAGGGTCTTGAATGAGTTGAAAAGCTCTTTTCAGAGATGTGTTATAACACCTTCAATGCAATATTTAAAGGACTTATTTTTTGAACATCTACCAAGTCAATAGATTTCGGTGAGCCAACAAGCGAGTTTTCAGCTAACAAGAGACATATCTAATGAAGGAATTCAGGATTTCTATTTTTAATGAGTTAAGCTAACTCTATATCACCCAGAAGTAGGAAGACACATGTTGAATGCTGGGGGAAACAGAGATTAAAAACACGAAGAGAGGGAGAGCTAAGACAGACAGGTCCTTGGGGTTACCCTGCCAATCAACCCACTGTTTTGTGTATGTTGTTGTTTTGGGGTTGTTTGACTTTGTTTTTTTTTTTTTAATAAATTCATTTATTTTAGTTGGGGGCTAATTACTTACAATATTGTAATAGTTTTTGCCATACATTGACATGAATCAGCCATGGGTTTACATGTGTTCCCCTTCCTGGACCCCCCACCCACCTCCCTCCCCATCCCATCCCTCTGGGTCATCCCACTGCCCCAGCCCTGAGCCCTTGTCTCATGCATCGAACATGGAATGGTGTTCTGTTTCACATATGATAATATACATGTTTCAATGCTATTCTCCCAGAACGTCCCACCCTCACCCTCTCCCTCAGAGTCCATAAAATTGTTCTATGCATCTGTGTCTCTTATTCTGTCTCGCATATAGGGTTATCGTTACCATCTTTCAAATTCCATATATATGCATTAGTATACTGTATTGTTGTTTTTCTTTCTGGCTTACTTCACTCTGTATAATGGGCTCCAGTTTCATCCATCTCAGTAGAACCGATTCAAATGTATTTTTTTTTAATGGCTGAGTAATATTCCATTGTGTATATGTACCACAGCTTCTTTATCCATTCGTCTGCTGATGGACATCTAGGTTGCTTCCATGTCCTGGCTATTGTAAACAGTGCTGCGATGAACATTGGGGTACACGCGTCTCTTTCAATTCTGGTTTCTTCGGTGTGTATGCCCAGCAGTGGGATTGCTGGGTCATATGGCAGTTCTATTCCCAGTCATCAAGACAGTATGGTACTGGCACAAAGATAGAAATATAGATCAATGGAACAAAATAGAAAGCCCAGAGATAAACCCACGCACCTATGGACACCTTATCTTCGACAAAGCAGGCAAGAATATACAATGGAGAAAAGACAATCTCTTTAACAAGTGGTGCTGGGAAAACTGGTCAACCACTTGTAAAAGAATGAAACTAGAACACTCCCTAACACCATACACAAAAATAAACTCAAAATGGATTAAAGATCTAAACGTAAGACCAGAAACTATAAAACTCCTAGAGGAAAACATAGGCAAAACACTCTCCGACATAAATCACAGCAGGATCCTCCATGACCCACCTCCCAGAATATTGGAAATACAAGCAAAAATAAACAAATGGGACCTTATTAAAATTAAAAGCTTTTGCACAACAAAGGAAACTATAAGCAAGGTGAAAAGACAGCCTTCAGAATGGGAGAAAATAATAGCAAACGAAGCAACAAACAATTAATCGCAAAAATATACAAGCAACTTCTGCAGCTGAATTCCAGAAAAATAAACGACCCAATCAAAAAATGGGCCAAAGAACTAAACAGACATTTCTCCAAAGAAGAAATACAGATGGCTAACAAACACATGAAAAGATGCTCAACATCACTCATTATTAGAGAAATGCAAATCAAAACCACAATGAGGTATCATTTCACACCAGTCAGAATGGCTGCTATCCAAAAGTCTACAAGCAATAAATGCTGCAGAGGGTGTGGAGAAAAGGGAACCCTCTTACACTGTTGGTGGGAATGCAAACTAGTACAGCCACTATGGAGAACAGTGTGGAGATTCCTTGACTTTGGTTTTTAAATGGTCCTTGACAAGGTAATCACCCATTTGACTCAATGCACAGAGCTGACAGTATTTTTTAACATTATATCATTCACACAAGGGTAACTTTTCTTCTTCAAATTAAAAACACCAGGTATTTACCCATAGCAAACAGGCCTAAGTTACCCATCCTGACCCCACTCACCAAAAGTCTCCCACACGTCCAGCAGGCAGCAACCCCCTGGTTCACCTCACATAAACCCAACAGCAGCGGCGCCTTCTCTGGGTTTAGCCCTCTCCCTCATCCATCCTCATCTCCCATGTCTAACCTCATCTCCCACCCCACAACTCAACCCTACCACAAACAAGACAAACCCTCTTGGAGGGACAAATGGTCAAGCCTTAAGTCACAAGACACAGTGATAAGCGCCACATAAAGGGGAAAGGGCCAGACAAAGCAGACAATGGACTGAAGGGTGACACTTTAACAGCAGCAAAATTAGACTTCTAGAAATGTATTGGGAAAATGTACCTTTCAGCTGCAATAATTCATTAAATTTATGAACATCCATCCTTCCCACAGCAAACAGCAACCACATCCACGAGTCATGAAATGCCATCACAGCTCTTAAAATTTAACCACCATGACCCTGAGAACAGTATTTTATTTTCATAGGGGTGGTTGGAAACCTGAAAGTTAGATAAGCCCTTTGCTAGTTTAAATAGAGGAGTGTTCAGTGAATTATTACCTGTCCCTAACCAGTCAAGACAGACATAAATGGAGAACAACAGAGAGTGTTAAGTCCCCGAAGAGATGTGTACACATAGAGAACAAACCTTAAAGGTTTTCAGCCTGCAAGATTTCTGCCAACGTTCTTAGTCATTACACAAAATACCACAGTGACTCACCACCACCTACACAATAATGTTCTCTGTGTCTGACAGATGTGTTTTCATTCGACATATAAAAGTAATAACTGAGAAACCCCACAAGCAAAGGCTGACTAATAGAAATAATTTTTAGTTTCTTACTACCCACGGTTAATTATTTTACACTATTTCCTTTCCTACTCTGAATAGCAGGCAATGCAAACTATATCCAGTTTGCTAGACAAAAGTCTGCTGCGAAACCGGTAGGCTTCTTATTTGGCTTCTTTGTGTTATTTCAACTAGAAACTCATTAGACTAACTTTTAATTAGTCTGCATCACCAGCAGTTTTCCAATAATCTAAAGTAAATCACTCTGTTCTAAATATATGCTAAAATCAACTCCCAACAGCAATCCAGCCACCCAAATTTCCAATTTTGATATTTATAATCTAGTACAACTTCTGTTGACAAGGCTTAATTGAGAGGATTTCTAAGCAGTGTTTTCCTGATTGAATGGAGGGACTTTGTCTCCTGAGACCCAGAGTCAGCTTGTAGAGTGAGAGATAAGAAAGGCCCTGTGGGCAACTGTGAAGCCAAGTTCCACACTCATCCCTCTTCCCCAGAGACAGCAGCACTGCTCTCACCCAGGCCTCTCCCCACCTGCTGAGACTTGCTAAGCAGCTCAGCTGGCACTTCTAAGTTTTAGTTGGGTCAAAAGATATCTAGCACAATGAGTCTCCTCCCACACTGCAGCTATTTACTTGTTTTACCATGTAATATAGGGTGGAGAGACTGCCAAGGACAGAAAATATTTCTTAGACAAGAATGCTGAAGCTCCAATACTTTGCCACCTGATGCGAAGAGCTGACTCATTGGAAAAGACCCTGATGCTGGGAAAGATTGAAGGCAGGAGGAGAAGGGGATGACAGAGGACGAGATGGTTGGATGGTATCACTGACTCAATGGACATGAGTTTCAGCAAACTCAGGGAGATAGTGAAGGACAGGGAAGCCTGGAGTGCTGCAGTACATGGGGCCATAAAGAGTCAGACACGATTGAATAACAACAACAACACCCTTAGCCTTTTAACCTGCAACCCTTCAGTGCTCCCATGGTAACTGACATCCAAAAGAAGAAGAGTAGAGAGAATGACAAAAGGTGGACATGGATGCAGGAAGAGTACAGGAACCAGCTCAAACCTATCACGACTACTTCAAGAATAATTCAGAATAGTAATCCAACTGTTGGCTGATTCAGTCATCATTAATTCACACATGCACACATACATTTATTCAAATCTTCCTGAGCATATCATGTATAAACCTTCAGTAGTGAGTTATTCATCCAGGCCACAAGCATTTACTGACCATGGACTCAGGACCAGGCACTGCTCGAGGCCCTGGGGATCTTGAGTGAAAAAGCCAGATTCGATGCCTGTGCCCTTCTGCTCTCTGACAGTGTAAAGGTGCATGCTCACAGTGGATTTAATATGAGTGTCCATAGGTGAATAAACTAAACTGATTGTTTAAAAGATGGCAAAGGACTTGCTTTTTTCTTCTATACCCAAGAAACGTCCATCTTTCCTGAAAACAACGCAAGTATATATTCTAAGTGACCTTCGTTTGGTTCAGTTTAGTTCTTAAATATCACATTGTGTAATGAAATAAACAGCTAGCAGCTGTAGGATATTTCCAGTGGATTTATTTAACATTAGACAAGAGGTGGAAAATTCCAACTTTTTTAGAAATTTGGTTTTCTAAAATATATGTTTTATATATATATATGTATGTATGTATGTATATTTTTTTTTTCTTCATCCATGAGCCAGAAAATCGTAACTAAAAGATGTAACTGGTACTGAGCTCCTACAATACAAATCAAGAAACACCGAAATTCCAGAGGAACTGAATGTGGAAAAGGGGGGATTTCAAGCCTAGTAGATAAAAAGAGTTGAGGACAGTTTAGAATTGCAATTCATGATCCATGTATTGGGCATTCACCTCCCGCAGGCTGTGTGACATATGTTTTATGAGAGCAAATGGTATTTAAATGATTCCCAGTGCATCAATATATATCCTTGAGTACATTTATTTGTACAAACTACCAGATTGTTCTAGCCATTACTGAAACACATTTTCAAAATTACACTTGAAAGCTTACCTAAACCATACCACTTATGGAGATCAAATTATCCTCCCTGTCTTTAAAACCTATACTGGTCTGAATGGGGACATGTAAAGAGTTGGCAAGTAGCGCAGTTTGCTGACTGTGTAATTCGCACATGGCAGCCTGAGGATTAAGTTAAATAATCAGATTTTAAATTGAAGCCAAAAGCTAAGTAGATACATACCTCTCAACATCTCTTTAGGACTCAGGGTAATGAAAATCATCAAGGCCAAGGGGACTCATAACCATTTTCTCAATAACATTATTAGTTCAGAGACGGTTTTGCAGAATTTGTATTAAAATAAAATAAAGTTTTCATGATTTTTTCCTCCATCTCTCCCTGAGCCCCCATCCCCATTTCAGTCCTTGCTCTAAATTAAGAAGCACCCAGAAATAAATGGATTGATAACAAAGTACCTAACATGGAGTAAAAAATGTAAATTTAACAACTTGAATAAAAGGACATTTGGAATGGTCTTGATGAGATAAAATATACATTTAGGACTAGAAGGAATAAAATGGTTTATGGTTTTATCTTAAGCTTTTCTGGATTTGTTTAGTGAATCAGAAGACAAGAAGAAAACTTTGAAAACCATCTTCACCATCTCACTATCTCTAAGCAGACAGGACCTCAAAGAAATGTATACTGTCCATTGAAATGAAGATCTACTGCCAATCCTACTAGATTTCTGGATGTATTGCAAAGTTCAATTCAAAAGCACAGCATATATAAGGAAAACCCCCTATATCAACATCCCCTGTATCACAAACCATCAGCTCTTCTCAGGCCCTAAATAATTTGTTTATAAAATTCTAGCTTTAGGATCATTTTTTGATCATCTTTAAATTGACTGTATACTGGCAACAGTTCACATCTATCCCACAGGAATTTTAGCACTGAGCCCATTTAAGCCCATATCTGCATTCCTACTTCCTTTTGTGATATACTGTACATTCTCCTAGTGTTCCAAACATTTCTCTATGAACTCATCAAGTTAATTTCTTCAAAAATACCACAGTATCAAGGGACTATCTACTCAATATTTTTTTCTTCTCTGTCAATTAACCATGTCCTTTACATGAACAGAATTTTCTCTTTTGAGTTTTATAAGTTTGTCAATTAAAAAGAATTTTTAAACTCATGCAATTGAACAATTTTGATATCAATTCCTTCATTAGACTATGATTTTTGGCTTTCAGACAACTGAACACTTTGAGACTATTCTAGATATATCTTTGAAGTTTTTGTGCAGTCTGAGTTCCTCTGCTTAATTACCAAGCAATCCTTTACACCAGAGATCCCCAATCTCCAAGGTCTGATGTCTGATGATCTGAAGTAGAGCTGATGTAATAATAATAAAGTGCACAATAAATGTAATGTACTTGAATCATCCCCAAACCATCCCACCCTCCAACCATCTGTGGAAAAACTGTCTTCCATGAAACTGGTCCTTGGTGCCAAAAAAGTTGGGGACTGCAATTAATGTATAAAGTTTACACGCCAATTAAAAAACAACAGATGAAAACTGTGACTTCCCAAACTGGCTTAAATCTCAACATTCAAAAAACTAAGATCATGGCATCCGATCCCATCACTTCATGGCAAACAGACGGGGGAACAATGGAAGCAGTGAGAGACTTTATTTTTTTGGACTCCAAAATCACTGCAGATGGTGACTCCATCCATGAAATTAAAAGACACTTGCTTCTTGGAAGAAAAGCTATGACCAACCTAAAAAGCAGAGACATTACTTTGCTGACAAAGGTCCATATAATCAAAGCTATGGTTTTCCCAGTAGTCATGTATGGATGTGAGAGTTGGACCATAAAGAGAGCTGAGCACCAAAGAATTGATGCTTTTGAACTATGGTGTTGGAGAAGACTCTGGAGAGTCCCTTGGACTGCAAGGAGATCCAACCAGTCAATCCTGAAGGAAATCAGTCCTGAATATTCATTGGGAGGACTGATGCTGAAGTTGAAGCTCCAATACTTCGGCCACCTGATGCGAGGAACTGACTCACTGGAAAAGACCTTGATGCTGGGAAAGACTGAAGGCAGGAGAAGCGGGCAACAGAGGATGAGATGGTTGGATGGCACCATCAACTCAATAGAAATGAGTTTGAGCAAACTCCGGGAGATAGTGCAGGACAGGGAAGCCTGGTGTGCTGCAGTCCATGGGGTCATATAGAGTTGGACATGACTGAGCAACTGAACAACAACAAAAAGAACAAAATCTGTACACTGGTATATCATAAGACTAACTTGGATTCCTGTAGCTCTTTTCATACCAAAGTGACTTCAGAACATAATGAAAAATGAAGAGTTTACTGATGTATGTTCCCAAGGGAATTCATCTGGCACAGATTGCCTTGACTGTGAATCCATCTAATTCTGATACATCAACTAAATCCTCTCAGTCTTACTATCTTCATTTCTCAAAGTCTATGCTGGTTACTAATGTTGAGAGTGTCCTCAGGACCTAACAATAATAAAACTGGCCCATAGTAAGTGATTATATTTATGAGCATACAAATCTCATTATCCACCAACAGTATCTTCCCCATTGAGGTATTACCTTTTGTTGACAATCCTCAATTATATAAATGATGATCATTAATGAATTTCTCAATTAGTTTCTTTCAAATGTTTCCTGGAAGGCATAACACTTAAACGATACTATACAACTAAACTTTTTTAATAGCTCTTTTGGAAATCAGTTCTTAAAAAAAAAAAAAGCAACAACTGTATATTGGCCATCTAAAGACAATTCTCCACTTGTATCCAACATAACCTTTTCTATCTAAAGATCTAAAGATAGAATGTAAATATGCCAAAATGGGAATTCCAAAAAGTGACTTTTGGCAAACTAAGAGTTATTTAAGTCAGACTGCCACCCACCCTCAACCCACAGATAGAGTTGGGATTGGAAATGAGTTACACAGGAAGAACCTCACCCTGACAATGGGTCACCCAGTAACTCCCAGTGGGGAGAGGGAACAGTGGCACTTGGCATGGGCCACAAACTCCAGCAGCACCATTCAGTAATTGCAGCACCTAGAAACACCCCCTCACATTTCCACACCTGCAAGTGGTGGAGTATTAAGTTGAAAGCAACACTTGCACCATTTTTATTGAGAATGGTGAAATGCACAGGTGTTAGGATAGATGGCTCTAGTGGTAAAGAATCCACCTGCCAGTGCAGGAGATGCAAGAGACACAGGTTCAATCCCTGGGTTGGAAAGATCCCCTGGAGTAGGAAATGGCAACCCACTCTAGGATTCTTGCCTGGAAAATTCTGTGGACAGAGGAGCCTGGAGGGCTACAGTTCATGGGGTTGCAAAGTCAGATATGACTGAGCACCCACCCACATGCACACAGCACTGTATAACAAGTTATCCTAGAATATTAGACACATTGGTCAAATAAATGGAAGACTAAATACTGAATCTGAAAGAAGGCAGATTAACAGAAAACAGTATAAATAGAATTGGTAACATTTCAGGCTTAGGAAAACTTGGGTCTATATTGCTAATTATTTCCAACTATCTATAAATTCACAATGAGGTACTCTCTTAGAAAGGAAAGTTTTCCTTTGGTCAGTTAACTGATTCCAAAGATACTTCGAAAATCATGACCAGACTTATCATAAACCTGGTTTCTCACCTATTAATAAAACCTCACCCAGGAAAAGCAGATGTATATTCTGACGTTTCACAAGGCAAGAGAACTGAGGGAATCTGTGAGGAGATGCCATTTCTAATATAACTGCTGCTGTGAAATATTCTGCGGGAAACACTCAGCCCATCAACTCTTGGTATATTCAGGAGTCAAGTATTTGAACAGAAAACCAGAAGGGGGCTACAGTAAATTCTCTTTCCATTTCAAAAGTCAAGTAGCCACAGGAGATATGCATTGAAACAAGCCATCTCACCTCAACAGTTGGACTCAAAAGAAAACGTATTCAAAATCTACCCAAGGAGACATGACATATTTTGCTAAAACATTCTGACACCGCACAGAGGCTGCAATGAACAAGGGTTATTTTTGTAAATATAACCACATAGCAAAATTTTTTGATGTACTTTAGCATATTTCATTGAGAAAACCTGTAAGAAAGCAGGGGTACTGTCCTTTAGTTCAAATAAGAATCCGAGAATATATAATACCACAACTATCTCTCTCCATTACTTTTTCCTGGCTCTCAGAACCCCAATCCACCCAGCCTCTTATTTCACGCACCATCTATGCTGAACTTTCAATTTCTTGAGTCTTCCATATTTTCTCTCTCACCTCACAGCCCTATACATGCTATTTTCACTGTCTGTAACACACTTTCCTCTCCTCTTTGCGTGTATAATTCCTTCTTTTCAAGTCTTACATTAAATATCACTTCCTCCAGGAACACTTCCAAGTTCCTTCCATGCTAGGTACCTGTGAGGCTTGGGGGTAGGTGTCAGTAAGCAGCATCCTCATTCCCCAACAAGAATGGAATTAAATAACAGCTAGGTTAAGAGCACAAGCAGATGGAAGATCAAAAAACACCTCCCTTTTTGCCCCCTGAAAGCTGGGTTGGAGAACCCAACTTTCATCTACAGACGTGGGCTTGCTGGGATTTCAATGCTGAGTTAGACACATAGCCACCAGTCATGAAGATAACTGGACAATTTCAGAACTCCCCAAGGGGGTTCAATCCTATGAAATTTATAGCACCGAGGGCCACAGAATGTGTGCTTTCTGAAAGCAGGTGAGTTGCAGAGAATTAGAATAAGGGAGAGAAACGAAGCTATGAATTTTCCAAAGAAGGGCTGGAAGAAAAGCCAAGAATGTTACTTCCCAGCAAGAGAGCCAAGGGTGATGGAAATGGAACCTGTGAGCCAACTCTCACCTTGTGAAAAAAGGGGGAATAAAGGTTCTTCCTCAGGAAAGTGTCCTGCTGGAGTGGCCCCTCTCAGAACCCTCAGTCACAATGGATAAGAGTGTGTCTTCTGTTGCCTGTTTCCCCTGCTGGACCTTCAGCCCCACGAAGTCAAGAAGGACCAGTGGCCTCAGGGGCTGGCACAGAGCAGGCAATTAACACACACGCACATACACACACACCAAAGGAATTGATCTGTCAATTAATAACACATTCTTCTGTTTATCCCAAAGGAAATCTTCCACTGCTAATGTTAAGACGGAGAAAGTTACATGAACAAGGACTGTGTACAGTGCTATGCCCCCTAGCACTCTTCAAACATGCTGGTGGGGATAATCTAAGACCTAAAAACCCTGTTGAAAAGACAAGACTTTAGCTGAATCTTATTTTCTGGGAAGAGTGCTGAGTCTCAGATTGGTTACATTCTTGATTTGTGACTGAGACACAGGACAAAGCAGAAGTGGAGACGGGGGGAAATGGGGGCGGTAATATGGATAAAGGATTGATGCTCAAAGGCATAAAATCTATGGTTAGCGGAGATAACACTGATTCTCAACATTTTATTTTTAAATATCCCAAATCATTTAAAAATTGTTGGCAGGAAGACTATTTCTATTTGGCAGTTCACATAAATGCACACACACATTCCCAGGCTACCCATCCTCAGCTCTCCAGGAGCAACACAACAGCTTCAAAAGCAGCTGGTCAATCGGAAGTGAGTAGAAAGCAGCAAGAATTGGTGAAGGTGTAGAAAACTTGGAACTCTCACACACTGCTGGTGCAAATGTAAAATGGTGCAGTGTAGCTAACCTGGAAAACAGTTTGGAAGTTCCTCAAAAGTTATACACAGTGTTATACATGACTCAGAAATCTCACTCTCGGGTATATACCTGTAAGAACTGAAACTATATTTCCACACCAAAAAAACTTGCAAATTAAAGTTTAGAGCAGCAATACTCATAAAAGCTGAAGACTGGCAACAACCCAACTGTTCACCAACAATGAGTGGATAAACAAAATGTGGTATGTCCATACAGCAGAATATTGTTCAACAATAACAAGAAATGAAGTATTGATACATGTTACAATTTGGCTAAACCTTGAAAAGATTATGCTAAGTGAAAGGAGCCAGTCACAAAGGACCACATAGTATATGATTCCATTTACAGAAAATAACCAGAACAGGCAAAGTCATAGAAACAGTAGATTAGTGGCTGCCTGGGGACAGTAGGGTTGAGGGGAAGAGACAAGTAATGACTAATGGGTAAGGGAGTTGCTTTAGGGGTGAGAAAAATGTTCTAAAATGTACTGATGGGGGCATTATTTGGTGAATATACCAAAAGTCAGTGAATTGTACACTTTACTCAGGTGAATTACTGGGCTCGCCAAAAAGTTCATTTGGGTTTTTCTCTAAGATCTTATGGAAAAACCCAAACGAACTCTTTGGCCAACCCAGTATATGGTATATCAATTCTATCTCCACAAAGCTGTTACTAAAAATGGGGCGGGGGTGGGGAGTGTGTGCACAGAGTATGAGCCTGGGACCTCCAGAAACCACTACATCCTGAAATTGCAATGCTCTTGACCATACACTGTTAAGAGTATGAGGCACTGCTCAGGGCCCACATTCTTAAAAGATCCACGTGGTCGACCTCCCATCCAGGCTTGCTTTATTTATGAGATGATAAGGTTGCTGTAAGCAATTCTGAAAGCAACCTATTTGGTATCACTTTTAAATACATCAAATGAGTGACTCATCAGAAGATGCAAAGGAAACTAGCTCACAATGACCAGCTCTGATGAGATGCTTTCCATCAGATAGAGGCAGAATGGCCTGCAAGTTAGGACCAACACTGGTGCACTCACAGCAGGCAGATCAGCTTTCAAGAAAAGGAAAAACCTGGGATATTTGCCTGGGGTGATGTGCCCAGAACATATCTGAATTATCTTCCATCCTTCTTGCTATACTAGGATGTGGGGTGTGAAGCACCCATGAATAGGCAGCAGTCTTTTTTAAAAAAGTTGTCTTCTTTAATCTGTGCACCAAGACATCAGAAAGATGGCATTATCCCCATTTTACAGACAAGGAAATAAATCCAAATTCCAAAAGAAACCATCTCAAAGGAAGTTACCCTACATTGCAGCATGCTCCGCCTCCCCACGTGGCCATCCTCTTCTGTGCATGGGCATAGGCAGAAATGCTCCTGCGACTACTCAAGAGAACCCTGGGCAGAGGTTCCCAATGGCTCTGAGCCCACCTCCCTTGCTCCAGGACACCTTTGGCAGTTGGGTGGATTTGTGGTCTAAGTCCCTGAAGTCAAGAGTAGACAAAAATCCATCCATCACTCACCAGGACAGATACAAACCTCAAGATAATTTGTTTTCCAATGGTTTTGGCTTAAAGTTCTGGTTTGGCATTGGCTTTTTAACAACTAACAGCTGTAGGCAATTTTTACACAGAATAAAGACATCAATAAGGCTGAGAGTGGAATTTTCTCCCTTATGAATACAGAATAATGAACTGTCTTCAAGAGGTACATGGAGCTGCCACTACACAGGCTCTGGCTTGGGTGTCATTTGGGGAGGCTGACAGAATACAACTGAAAGGACCATGGAGGGTGCTCTGAGGGGACTAGCTCTGTCCACCAGCTTCTCTACCACTGAGGAGGCCTTTGTCTATCAGCAACATCTGTCTCCTTTTGGTTGACTTTGGTTTCAAAATACTTTAACTGGGAAATAATACCAAGCCCATCAATGCATCATCATTGCCTTTCATGACAGCCATCATGATTCACTGCCCATCCCTGGGAAAGGACGGTGTCCCTGCACCCATCCCAATGACCTTAGGCTCGGCCATGTGATTTGTGGTGCCAATCCCTACAGAAGGATGACACGTCCTTGCCCCTGTGAACTCGGGAGCGGTAATGTGATCTGCGTAGGCCAAAGGAACGTGTGGTGAAGTGACACGTGTCATTTCCAAGCATAAGCTTAGAGCCTGAGAAGTTCACCATGTCTCCCCTCTGCCACCAGGCCTGGGCCTTGATCCTGAGTAGACAATGGCACAGTGCAGAACCACGGCTGGTCCACAGCGGACATGCAGCATCACTAACAGAGAAGCCACTGAGGGTCTGCCGTCACAGGACAAACTAGCTGCAGATGACCAAGACAGCCATTAACGCTGATCCCTTCCACTTCTCTTTTCACTTTCAATCCCTCCTGACCACTCACCTCCTCCAGGAAGTCTTCCCTGATCACCCTCCTCAGCCATCATGTCCTATATCCCACAACAGTCACACACAACCTATGCAGAGGTGTGTGGGCTTCTTGCCTTGGATCATTATACCTCTCATGAAACTATGGAAACCAGCAGCAATTTGGGAGCAGGTTCTAATTTTCCATTTTGAACCTCCTCACTAACATCTAGAACAGAGTTCTGCATGCAGTGGAAATGGGAGAAGGAAGGTATTCCTGAAACACTGCAAAATATTCAACATCATCAAGTATAAACATGCTGCCAGGCATCACCTCTTTCTTTTCCCAACCAAGTTTCATTGGTAATCGCCTCATTAATCCACTCAGGAGGCCAGAACTCAAACATCAGTTTCATAGTATTAATACTCGCCCTTCTTGGTTTATCTCATAAGAGAAGCTTATAGGTGAATTTTGGTTCATCAAAGCTGGAGTGACGCAAGCAGTTCAGTTACTGTCCCTGGAGGGCAGTGACACAGCTTACAACATAAGTCACGGAAAATGATAGCAGTCCCTAGTATCTGCTGAACAATATAAATGGTTTGATTAGAACTAACTCCATTACAAAATGTCAGATGTGATCAAAGGACGATAGTCTCATGTAATATTCACTGAGTACCTAAGAAGGGACAGGCACTGGGCCATTCCCACTCTGCATGATTCTCATTGAAACATTACATCAAACCTAGCAGGTGTTTTTCCCCTTCCACTTTCTAGAATATAGGCTCAGAAAAGTTATAAGCTTTTTCCATACTGATACAGATAATAAAGTCAGAGCAGCAATGTGAACCAAAGTCTTCCTAATGTCCATGCCAGTGCCCTTGACCATACCATAATATCCTCTGAAATGCAGACTGGAAAGAAACACTACTTTGCAGATGCTTGAGAAGCTAAGTTGCAGAGAGCACCTATATCTCTTGATGAGTGGGTCCTACATAGATACGTCTCTCACTTCAGTATAGTGGCTTTTAAAATATGATAGCATCTATAAAAAGTTTTCCACAACAGTTATTATTGCAGTCATATCATTAGGCTAAGTAATGATACTCTACTTAAGTAATAATGTCTTTCATCCAAGGATCAAGGACATGAGAGACAGTGTGACTAATTTTTTAAAAGACACTACTACTACACACTGGGAGTGGCAGGAAGTGTGAGGGGATCCCAGGAGGTGTCAGATGAAGGAAATATTTGTGCACACAAGCATCTCAGGCTGGGATGGCGAGGAACTAGAAAGGGCAACTTCGGATGCAGTAGGGCTGCATATTCGAAGACCTAAAGGTCTAAATCTCTCCATTTAAGCACCAGCAAACCCTCTGAGGTAGTGATGCTACCCTTTTCTTTCTTCTCTACAGGCTCAGTGCTGTTGACAGTGGGGGTGCAGACGGGGGCTGTTTCACCAAAGAAAGGCAAGACCATGTCCAACCAAACCATCCACATCCTCTCCTCTCCCTCTGGCTCCCAACCACCCCTGGGATGAAGTCTGAGACTTACCACGAGTTCGCTGAACATGACGTCCAGCTCCTCCACAGGGGGCATGGGTAACGCTGGCTCCATGGTCTGAAGCGCAAAGTTGCTATCATTTCGCAGCCGATACGTGATTTCTGGGTGATCATTGTTTCGGAAACAGCAGAAGATGAATGAAATCCCCCGTCCACCTCTCTTCCTTGGGGCCATAGCTGAATTCTGTTTTATTTCTTGACTGATTAAATTCTGCCAAAAGAGGATATAAGAGAGTTAAGAATACAAAACTGGATAATATATTTCAAGACAGACCAATTCAAGAAAGAGCCCCATGTACTGAAGGCAATGTCAGAAGAAGCTGACAGCTGGAGACAACATCCGCAGGACATAGAAGACAAGCCCAAGAGGGTCTGGGGGCCAGCTGAGCCGAGAGCACATGTCCTTCTAGTCATAAGTTAAATGTTTCCTATGACCCACTGCTGAGCAAACAGTACCACCCTAGCCACCCTATGCCTCGGCATTTGCTCCAATCACACTGAGCTCCTGGCCATGCTTTTCACATTATCTGCTCTTTCTTGCCAACCCATGTTGGTATTGTTACCCCCTGCAGGAATGACCTTCTCTTCCTTGCCACCTAGAAGATTTCTTACTCATCCTCTAGGGTTTGATTGCAATTTCTCCTTTACAATCCTCAAGCAGAATTAATAATATATATGCTAAGGCACGTCTACCTATTCCAGCTCTTGTCACAGTCTAAGATCCTCAGCATTGTGTCTTCAAGTTAGACCAGGATAACTAGAGGTAGGAGGGAGGGACTCTGTATCAAGTAACTTTGTGGCCCTCGTGCTCCACGCAGCACCAGGAAGACAGAGGCCCTTGGTTAATGTTTATTGTGTTGAATAAATTCATAACAAATGGGGAGTGACTTAACATGAGCTAGGAGGGTCAGAGATTTCCAAACAGAAAAGATCAAATAAGTTCACTGATAAAGAGATGGTTGACTAAATTATAGTATACTCACATAAGAGAACCTAACAAACTCACTAAAAAGAACGAGGCATCTGTGCATGTAGATGTGAAAAAAACTGCTCAAGATGCTATGTGATGTGTATACTATATACTGCTGCTGCTGCTGTTAAGTCGCTTCAGTCGTGTCCGACTCTGTGCGACCCCATAGACGGCAGCCCACCAGGCTCCACCGTCCCTGGGATTCTCCAGGCAAGAATACTGGAGTGGGTTGCCATTTCCTTCTCCAGTGCATGAAAGGGTAAAGTGAAAGTGAAGTCGCTCAGTCGTGTCCGACTCTTAGCGACCCCATGGACTGTAGCCTACCAGGCTCCTCCGTCCATGGGATTTTCCAGGCAAGAGTACTGGAGTGGGGTGCCATTGCCTTCTCCATACTATATACTACAGGATTGCATATTTTAAAGCACTTATAAATACATGTAAGAAATGTTATCAGCAGTAACCTCCAAAATAAAAAGAGGGGATTGGAGAACTACTTTTCACTTCATATCCTTTCAAATTTGAATTTTTACCATAAAAACACTGCAGAATTTTAATCACTGCACAGTCTTTTTTAAGTCACAATTATGTGTATTATCCTAGAAAAATTTCTAAGTTATACTGTCAAGTGAAAAAAAGCAACTGAAAGAATAATGTGTATAACATGTCCCACAAAGTCTTTTTAAAACAATCTTACACAAAAACCTAAATAATTTACATGTAAAAACATAGCAAAAGGCCTGAAAAGATACACAGCAATTTCCTAACTCTGAGAGATGAGAGGGATGGGGAATAGGTAAGAATGGAAACATACTTTCTGTGAGATATATATATATGTATAAATATATATATATATACATTATGATGAGAGCATATTCATGTATAACTCCTGTAGATTTTTAATTTTTAAAGAGAGATAGGGTTGAAAGGGAAAAAGAAAGGTGGACTATGAATTGACCCTTGGTGAGCTGGAAGGGCAGAGGCTGCTGCTGCTAAGTCGCTTCAGTCATGTCTGACTCTGTGCGACCCCATAGACGGCAGCTCACCAGGCTCCCCCGTCCCTGGGATTCTCCAGGCAAGAACACTGGAGTGGGTTGCCATTTCCTTCTCCAATGCATGAAAGGGAAAAGTGAAAGTGAAGTCGTTCAGTCATGTCCGACTCTTTGTGACCCCATGGACTGCAGCCTACCAGGCTCCTCCGTCCATGGGATTTTCCAGGCAAGAGTACTGGAGTAGGTTGCCATTGCAACCCGGAAGGGCAGAGGAGGAGAGCTACCTCTGTGCCGGGAAGGTGTGGGGAACACAGGCATGGAGTCCAGGGAGGAGCCACGGGGAGTGAGCGCAGAGGAGGGCTGGTGTGGAGAAGCCACAGCCCAGGCTGAGAGTCTGGATTCACCCCCTGAGCAATTTCGAGTCAAACTTCAATGCCGCACCCACCCTACTCTACTTTCGTTAAAAAAAAAAAAAATACAGAAAGCAGATGTGGTTGGGTCTTGATGACTCTCGTAGTTCAGAGCTGTGGGCAGGTGATCTTGCTGGAGAAGCTACAGTGACCGCTGAGCACCAGAGAGTGCACTGCAGATGATCAGACACTGTATTCACGTTCCCGACCAGAAAAAAATGCAGCACTGCTGAGACACAGAGCTAACACTACAGCGGGCACTTCTTGAGATGGAAGAGAAAACCTGAGGGGGAGGCAGAGGCCTGCAACTATCCTCTCAAATGATTTCTAGGGGCAGCTCCATGGCAACAGGGTCAGAGCTGTGTCACGCCCCCCCCACCACAGACTGAATTTAAAACCAATGGGAAGAAGCTATAAGGAGACATAAGGAAGAATTTTCCAATGTCTATGGTTGGGGTAGGATGGAAGTGAGGAGTTCCTGGCTCCACTGTCTTCAGACTAGAGTTACCTGTTAGAAATGCCTAAAGGGTAAGGTACCCCAACTCTCAGATGGGAGAGGGGAGAGAAATCAGAGATTTTCAGTAGGTGTTGATTTGCGCTTGTCACTCCAGCTTCAATTTCAGCAGCTCTGCTTTTATCCTTTTGGATATTGACATATTATCTTATAAAAACATCCTGTGGCTACTCACTGCAATTATAAGAACATGCAAAGGCCACACAACAGCCTCCAAGGGGCATTACAATCTGGCTTCTGACTTCCCCCTCCCCCCACCCCCATCATGTAGCGCTCTTTGTATGAGTCACTGCACTTCAACTATACTGGCCATGCTGACTCCTGCCTCAGGGCCTTTGCATCAGCCACGTCCTTGATCCACGTCCTTGACAAGCATGTTCTGGCCACACCTGTGCATGTCTGATTCTTCTTGTCATTAAGGCCTCAGCATGAATTCCACTTTCTCAGGAAGCCAACCCAACCACTGTGGCAGATGCCACAGTCCTGTACAATGCTCCGGTCACTATCTCTTTACCTTGTTTGAAGTTCTTCAGGGCAAGTATCACCATTGCAAATTATCCTATGTGGTTATTTCATGGGGCAGGGGCCTTGCACATACTGTTCACTGCTGTGCCCTCAGTACATAATACTACATGGGACACATGTCTCATATTTAACTAGAAGAACAGTCGACTTTTACATAAAATTTCATTTAAACAAAGGACATTATTTTTTAAAAGAAATGTTTAGACTATGAGGCATGGGGATGCAAGTCAAGGAGTCTTGAAGCTTTATCTCCAAGATAAAATTTAAATTAAATTTTATTTAATTAATTAGTAATTATTAATAATTATTACTAATTTAAATTATTATTATAATTTAAGATTTAAATTAAAAAATAAAAAACAATGTATCCATACATTATTTACTCAATTAAAAATAAAAGTGTACACACAAAAGACCAGAAGCAAGTGTGTGGACATTTAACAATGGTTAATTCTGCATAATGAAGAAAGGGATGAACTTTGAACTTTGTTCTTGTTAAGTTTTAAAAGTAAAACCCAACTTATGGACTTAAGGTGTCTCTTTCAAATCAGAGAATCCAATTCCAGAATCTGTCACCAGTTTTTCTTGATTGTGTAGTTAATACAATGATGCAAACTTGGGTGAAAATTCTCATCAATAACTATGATTTGCAAACAGTTCTAGAGAAAAACCCTCCACTCACTTTAAGGGATAGTGGTCTCCAAAAGCTAGCCACTGGAAGTCTCTGAGTTGGGTAGGGAGAAAAGAGGTTAAGAGCAAAGTATCTGTCACGGAGCCTATATGATGACCTAACTGACTCTGGAATAAAGACTTCGCCGAGATACCTAATATTTCATTCTGTTGAAGCAGACATCTCCTGGCTTAGGGAGTATCTGTACAAGGTCCTATGAGCCATAAGCAGTACCTCGGATTCCCTTGGTAAATGTGTATTATTATCTACTATATACCAGGCATGACAGTAGGTACCTAAGGATACAGAAAGGAAGTGGTCATTAAGAGCTTTTAATCTGGTGGGAGAGAGAGCTTGAGGGTGCTTAGCTGCTCCATCATGTCCAACTCTTTGTGACCCCATGGGCTACAGCCCACTAGGCTTCTCTGTCCATGGGATTCTCCCGGCAAGAATTCTGGAGTGGGTTGCCATGCCCTCCTCCAGGGGATCTTCCTGACACAGGGACTGAGCCCACATCTCCTGTGTCTCCTGCACTGCAGGTGGATTCTTTACCCACTGAGCCACTGAGGAAGCCCCAAGAGAGAGTAGTGCTCCAAATAATTATAACAAAATTAATATGACATATCATATAGTACGTGCTATGTAATAAAGCAGAACACTGTAGGGGAGAAACTGGTCCCTGATGCTTGTGTGGAATTTTGACAGATATTAGAAAGCAGGCCATTTAGACAGACTGAATAGTGCAAACAGAAGCACGAGTTGGGAAGGGGCAAGGAGTACACAGGAAGTGAGGGAGGTGCTCACAGCACAGGTGGTGCTGTACACCACCTTCTGAGAGCTGAGCCCTGGAGGGCCTCATCTCCACTCAAAACCCACCGATGGCTCCCCAACACCATTCTCAATTGGCCTTCAGTGCACCTTCAAATCCAATTCCAACTCACTGCTTCTGTTTTTTATACTTCCTGAAAAGTATCCTAGGGACTTTCCTGGTGGTCCAGTGATTAAGACTCCATGCTTCCAACACAGGGGGTGTGGGTTTGATCCCTGGTCAGGGAACTAAGATCCCACATGCCAAAAAAAAAAAAATTAAAAACATAAAAAAATAAGATAAAAAGTATCCTACACTTAGCCAACAGACAGTTTTCCATGCCCCATAAATATCTCACCCTCCCACTCTCTTCTATCCAGGTGGTCCACTCATTTCCTTTGCCCTTCTCTTTGTCAACTGTATCCCCAGGCTGACAGTCGTGAGAGCACTCAATGCAGCAAGCCTCATCCACTGCTGGTGGTAGATGAAATTTGGTTCAACATTTCCAAAGGGCAATTTACCAAGGACTTAAAATGGTCACAATTTTTGACCAAGAGTTTCTACTTCTGGAAATATATTCTAAGGATATATTCAAAGATACAATCAATGGTGTTTTCACAGAAATTATCAAACCATGATCTTTAAGAGCAAATAAGCAAGGGCATAGAATAGATGCTAGTGATAGAGAACTATGTGAAGAGTAAATAAGTTATGGTACAACTAGTTGGTAGATGACAATCCAGTCCTTTGAAACAGAATATTAATACAAGGATATATCATACAGCACAGGGGATATAGCCAGTATTTTATAAAAACTATGAAAGGAATATAATCTATAAAAATTCTGAATCACTGATACATCACAACTAATATTGCAAATCAAGTATAACTTAAAAAATTAAAAAGTATATTTAATGACATGCAAATACTTAGAATATATGAAATAAAGAATAGGTAGGTATACACGGTCTCATTTAGTATAAATACACACACACACACACACATATATGAGCAGGGGGCAAGGACAAGAGAAATACACCAAAATATGAGCTGCAGTTAGCTCATGTCAGCTGTATGGATTACTTTTAAAAAAACCAAAAAGTCTTGTATTCTCCAGTTGTTCTCACAATTAAGATATACTACTTTCATAATTGATAAAACAGGATAAGATTTTTTAAAAACCACTTTATATGACTATTTATGTGAGAGAGGAGGGGGAAATGTGTATACAAAAATGTTCCTATCAAAAACTTCTAAGTTATGGTGATCTACATACCAGGTTCTCAAACTATCTGTGGTGAAGGATGGTTTTCTCAACAATCTGTTACAAACATGTTTTTGTAAAATATGGTACAATATTTCAGCAATGTCAAATTGCTGTAAGTCTCCTTCAAAGTGTGCAATTCTTGCACTTTGTTAACCAGCACGGGTAGGCAGCAATGGCACTGATGTACACCAGGAGATGGGAAATAAGACTTATTAAACTGTAAGTGTTCATGCTTGTCTCTTGTGTGTGTCTTCAGGGCAGGAACCACATCCCATTCAAGTGTCCTACATACCCTACCACTCCCAGTCCATAAACTGAAGACTGTTTGGAGGCTCCTGTCCAGGTCTGACTATACATACATGTGTGTATGACGGACTGTGGGAGGCAGCGTTAAGGCTATTCAGAGATAATGTTAAGAAACAAAAGCAGGTGACCAGCTCATGGAGGGCCACAGAACCAGGCTCGGCCCTCAAGTTCACTGGCAGGCAGTCTTGCTAACCTACCCATTTGAACACAATCTTGGCCCTGCCAGCGTTTTGAGATCTCCATGATGAACAGTCAACAGGTAAGGTAATTTGTGGTCTGGATCTTTCTTTCCCCACTGAAAAGTCAACTCCATAGGGGAAAGTGCCCATGGCGTGTGCTGCACAGCCTCACATGTGTAGGAGGGCAACCACTGTATTTGAGAAATGAATAAAGAGGGCAGTTACTTTACTTTAGCATTTTACAAGTTGTTTCACTTAAACCTGCTGCGGCTGCTGCTAAGTCGCTTCAGTCGTGTCCGACTCTGTGCGACCCCATAGACGGCAGCCCACCAGGCTCCACCGTCCCTGGGATTCTCCAGGCAAGAACACTGGAGTGGGTTGCCATTTCCTTCTCCAGTGCATGAAAGAGAAAAGTGAAAGTGAAGTCGCTCAGTCGTGTCCAACTCTTAGCGACCCCATGGACTGTAGCCTACCAGGCTCCTCCATCCATGGGATTTTCCAGGCAAGAGTACTGGAGTGGGGTGCCATTGCCTTCTCCTCACTTAAACCTAAATTATGTCAATACTACATTCTGGCGATATTGAAGAGGGGCACAGAGGAAACATTAAGATCTAAAAAAAAAGTCCGTCCAAAGCATTTTTCAAGTTGAAAAAAAAAATGCCAACAGTTCTATAAACAAAAGAATACTAAGGAGTCTTGGCTAGTTTCTAAGATGAATAATAAGATATAGAGCCTATTACATCTAAGGACCTAATTGACGTCATTTTAATAAGGACAAATACTGCCTTTGATAGGTGATTCGTGTTTAAAAGTCTCGGTAAAGCTCAAAGACCAAGTTTTTATGCTGGCTCCTCTGTGGAACCCCAAATCTAAGGTCCTCCACAAAACCCATCCTTAAACTGTAGATGATGGCAAAACTTTGAGATTTCCAACAAGCAACCCCTTTTAATGCACTTATTTGGAGCTCCACTGTTATGAGCCTAGTTTCTTAGAGATGGACCAAAACAGGAAGCAAAAGGAATCATTCCACTTGACTTCTCAGTGGCAGTAGGCACTTCCAGCCACCTCTCTTAACTGCTCTAGCACTTTACTAATGAGTGATCCCAACAACTGTCTGTGCACAGGATTCCAGAAGCACATTCACACCCATCACGTCTTTCCATCATCCCCATGTGACAGATGAAATTTAAGAGAAGGCATGGGAGGAGTGGGGCAATTAGGAACAGAGTCCTTTAAGAGAGATTTGATTTGCTGGTGAAGGTAAAGAGACGCTTATTGGGAAGAGCCTAACTGTTGGGAGTGGGGTAGAGAAGCTTGCAGAGGTCAGAGGACAGGTTGCTTAATTCAGCTGGAATCCAGTCCCCACCCTCTCTCATCTCAAGGCCTCTCTCTCATTTCTCATCTGAATGACCACAGCAGCTTCTTAACTCCTCTTCCTGACCCCAGTCTAGGGGTTGACGAACCTTTTCGGAAAAGGGCCAGAGAGTAAGTATTTTAGGCTTTGTAGGCCGTTAAGCCTGTATCACAACTGTTCAAGCCTGCCACATCATGAGCAATCAGACACCTCTGAACAAGGGTGTGCCTTTGTGTCAATAAAACTTTACTTGTGGACACTAAAACTGAATTTTATGTAAGTTTCTCATGACACAAATATTTATTTTAAACCATTTAAAAATGTGGCCACCATTCTTAGCTCATGGAACATACAAGAATAGGTGGTATGCCCGTGTGGGCCCATGGGCTGAGGGCTGCCAACGGCTGCCCTAGTCCATCACGTTTATCTATTTAATTCATTCAGTCCAATGGTCATCAAGTATCAATTACGTACCAAACACTGTGCAGTAAAGAAAAAGGGATGAAAGAGAAAATGCCTTTAGGGAGCTTATTTGATTTGAAGAAAGCAGGGGGGGGAAAAATCAAGTGAAGTAAAACATAATTACTAATTTTGATTAGTATTATAGGGGATGCAAGAAGAAAATGAAAGAAAATGGTGGTGCTGGTGTTGGTGGGAGGGGACAGCTACTTTAGCAACTGTGATCTGAGAGGGGGCATTTAAACTGAGGCCTAATGGATAAATGGGACCAGCTCTGCAACGTGTCAGGGAAGAGGACTCCAGACTGCAAGAGTGTGAGCAGATACCCAGGGCAGATGGAGACCTTGGTACATTTGAGTCAGGAAGGAAGATAAGTGGGGCTGGAGCATAGCGGGTAACAGGAGTGCCATTGAGAGAGACTAGGCTTCCGGGGGCAGGGGCCTAGACCCTAGGGCTTCGTACAGCAGAGTCGGGGGTCTGGGATTTATTCTCAGCACATCATAAATCCGACTTGTCACTTAGCTCTGCAGCATCTCCTAGATATGGTCCAACTTCCTGGGCTGGACCACAGGACCCTCCATGGCCTGCCATGGCCTCCTCTATTTCTACCTCTCTTTCCACACTCTTGAAGGCTGTGCGCCCCACGCCCAGCCCACTGTCCACAGCAGTAGTTTCACCTCCAAGCCCATCTCTCCACAGTCCCATTAGCCTAGGTGTTCTCTTCCTTCTTTACTTATTCTCCATTTAACAGTCAAGACCTAATCCAGTACTGCTACTTTTATGAGCCTTAAATGTCCCAGAGGCGATCACACATTTCTTTATACACCCCTGGCATCATAAACATAGTTGAGTCATTTTTTGTCGCTTTTTAAGAAAATTCATGTCTGTTTCCCCCATGAAACTATGAGATCCTGAAGACAGGCACCAAGTTTCATTCAGTCCCTGGCACACAGTATATTCGCAATGTTTGTCGAATGCAAAAGCACAAATGCCTAAGTGAACAGATGGTCTCATCTCTGAACTTCAGCAGAGTGCAACTGGGTGTTCTTCCCACAGTTGCCTCTAGATCTGCTTTTCACCAGTGCCAAAGTATTTGAAGGCAATCCGATCACCAAGTGCTTTTTAGCTACTTGTCAAGATTTTTGATGCTGACAGTAGCCCCACAAACAGACTTCATCCTCGAGGGGAGGTGTTTACCGCTTCCTTAGAGTGAGAAATTTCTCTCTGGCTGAACTAGCTGGTACTTGGTTTTTCTCCCCATCCTCAGGTAAGCTCCACTGGAAACAGACCTGCTGATAGAATCTTACAGACATTTTCCACACTTCTTACTTTCAGTGAACACTTTGCCCAAGATGTATGCACTTACTCAGCTCTCATACATGAACCTCCTCCACAGGCCAGACTCAGCGTGAGATGTTCAAGAAATAGATGAAAAACCCTCAGAGATCAGGGAGGTCACACCTAGTTGGGACATTTAGGGACCAGTGAAGTTGGTCTTTCTGTCTGCTGAAGAGGAAATGTGCAGTTAATGAAACCAGGGACCTGTGTTTGTACATCTTGGCCCCCTTTTAATCAGATCAGCCTGAGGGAAAGGACTAATTCCACCATTTCAGCTGGGCTCTCAACCAGAACACATCTTCTCATCTAAGCTTCTGGCACTGCTGCAGAGGGGAAGAGGGTACTTCTGGGACATCCAATGTGCAATCCATCTATAACATTATAGATGACTATTGCTATGCCGTGCACAAGGAGGCAATTAAAAAGCTACTTAAGATTCTGGAGCAGGTGCATTTTGCTTAGCAAAGAATCAGAAATGCAATCCACCTGCGGCCTAGCTCAGAGTCATTTGTACTCCTCTTTACCAAAACAAACAAAACTCTCAATGTGATAACAGACCAAAAATGAGGGCCAAATTTTCTGGAATGTTGATGATGATTATAATGACTGAAAAAAACAAAACCACTAGAGAACAAAAACAGTCCACAAGAAAACCCCCTTCAGTAGTTTTCCTTTGATAATGCCAAGTCACAATACATACGCAATATGGAAAGTTTGTTTTCCACAAAGCTACACACGAACAGTACCCAAAATATGCGGGAAACTGGAAGGTCATGTTGACAAATAGATTTACACTGATACATACATCATTCTGGGCTTCTCCGGTGGCTCAGATGGTAAAGAATCTGCCTGCGATGTGGGAGACACAGGTTCCATCTCTGGGTCGGGAAGATCCCCTGGAGAAGGGAATGGCAACCCACTCCAGTATTCTTGCCTAAAGAATTCCATGGACAGAGGAGCCTGGTGAACTGCAGTCCATGAGGTCACAAAGAGTCAGACACGACTGAGCGACTAACACTTTCATACTTTTATACATCCTTCTAACTGGCTCATCAGGGACTCGTGCCACACATTTATAAGATGGCTGAGGTTACCACTGGCTAAGTTACCAACGTTTTCCTCTAATCAAACTGGTTACAAGGGAAACAGCTTACCTGCTCAAGGAAGGGAAAAAAGGAGATGGTGAGCTGTCTTCCATTAACTTGGTTAAGCAGTTGAGAGTGTCTGCATGCACTCATGAAGCACAGTGGGGACTATGTATTTGAGCCCCATGTCTATTATTTTAATCAAGATGGACAGTATTTCACATTTAATTCTCCAATTATCCTTTCCCCAATAAAATATTGTCATTGTTTATTACAAATGGTTTCTGGAATTTCAGAAACAATGTCACAGGCATAAAAAGGACAAGAAAAAAAAAATTATGCCCCAAGAGCATTTTAAAGAGAAAAGTTGAGAACTCTCAGTTTTAATCATCGAACCTATTATTTTCAGAGCTGCAGTTTACCTCACATTTTGCAGAGGGCCCTGACATATGACTTGGGTTTCAGCAACATGTTAATGTTAACCCAATTCTCTTATCAACAAGAATGTGAAAGGGAAAAATGGCTTTGCTTCTTTCCTTGACCATCTCTCTCCCCTCTCACATTCCTCATGTCTGGTTTCATTTCCCAAGAACACCAGATGCCAAGTACTATTTGGAGCTTTAAAAAATAATGAGACGCAGTCTAAAGGTTGTCGGAGAAACCTATGAAAGAGAATGTGTTTTCCCTGTAAGTTTCAACATCCTCTGCACCAGGAAACGGAAAGGGCGTTTCTAGTGTGTCCAGTGGAGGGACAGCCCTTCCCACACACTTGGTCCCAAAAGGATGTTCTAATAGGCCACTTCTTGGATGGCTCCTGGAAATTCACCCAGCAGTCAGTCCTCTCAACCCAGTGACTTTTCTGAGACAAGAGAAGAACAATGAGGGCACCCCACCATGGATGGGGAAACCAAAACCCAAACATTCAAATAAGGCACAGGGGCCCTGCAAACACTTCCTGTCCACTGTGTAAGCAGGGCAGCAAAAGCCCAGCACACTCCCTCCTCTATGTTTGCCTGCATCAGTGTAGGTGTTGGGTGGGGGTGGGGGGGCGGTAGTAATTGCAAAGTGGAAGCCAGAACCAGTCCCCTTCCTTCCCTACTTCCTCCCGAGATAAGGGAGGAAGGAACCCAAGTGAAGTCCATGCACACCCTCAAGCCAGACCAAGCTTCAACCAGCACATAATTAACAGCCTTATTCCAGGCCCAAGCCATGGACTCCTGCCAGAAAACAACCCCTCCCCGTGTAAAGAGCAAAGGGAAGGACCTCCAGGTCTTCACCCTGAAAAGCTGGCAGTAACTACTCTGTCATGACTCAATACTTTAACCATGGGTTAGAGCATAAATCCCTAAAGCCCATATAACACATATCTCGAGCTAGGAAGTTTGTGCTGTTCACGTGACAGAAACTAGTCTGGAAGCCAGGACATCTCGTCTAGATCATCTGGGAGAAGAGCCAAACCAAGTGTCATAAGAGCTCCCCATCAAACAAAGCACAGCCTCATCGGTGTGGGCCTGCTGACCTGTTGCTAGTCTGTGAGTACAGTCAATAAACAAATTTAAATCCAAGCTGTAAGAAATGCAAATCATTTTCCACCCTTGAGTTTCTATCTCCCTGCCTCTCAGGGACCCATTCAGAGTCTATAAAGACAAATTTAAATGTGGGGGTTAAACACAAGAAGCTACAACTCAACAGCCAGCTTTATCACATCAAAGCTCTCTACTATTCCATGAGGCCAAGTTTTGCTTTCAGTGAATATGTAAAAGAATGCAACTTTCCTAAATCACCTAGCAGCTCTTTGAGCAACAGTATGACAGTAAGCTATCACAGTCACCAGAAAAGAGTACTTGTTCATTTCAGGACACCAGCAATCACCTGTTGTGTATATGCTCTGGTCCTCTGCTGATCCAATTGAAATAACCCCCAAAGGTCAGAGTCCTCACCACTACAGGTCAGTCTTTTTATTTAGTTTCTCAGTCATGTCCAACTCTTTGGGACCCCATGGACTGTAGCCCGCCAGGCTCCTCTGTTCATGGATTCCCAGGCAAGAATACTGGAGTCGGTTGCCATTTCCTTCTCCAGGGGATCTTCCCGACCTAAGGATTGAACCAGCATCTCCTGCATTGGCAGATGGTTTCTTTACTGCTGAGCCACCAGGGAAGCCCCACAGGTCAATAAAGAATCTCTAAATGTGTCTCCCCACTGAAATGACCATACTTTAGGTACTTACGGTTTCAGACTTTCTCAAACAAGTAGCCAACCCTTATGGTGCCATCTTCACAGAAAATGCAAATGAAATTAAAAAGACACCATCCTAAAAGAACAACAATACTATGCATTTTTGGAAACAATTGAAATAATTCCAATAAATTCTGAGAGAGAAGAGGGTGGACAGATATATACAGTCGACTCTTGGACAATGAAGGGGTGAGGGGCTCTGATCCTCCACACTGTCGAAATTCCGATTGATATTTATAGTTGGCCCTCTGTATGCTTGGCTCCCCTGGCATCCGTGATTCTGCACACGAGCATCCAACTAACTGCGGATCATCCAACACTGTCATATTTACTGCTGAAACAGCTCCATGGACAAGTGGACCTGGGCAGTTCAAACCTGTGTTATTTGAGGGTCAACTGCACTTGGTTTGAACAATTATGTTTTCCAAATCTTCAAGCAAAGTTTCATGTGATTTAGAGAGGATAAACTAGGGGTACTCTAAGCCAAGAATTCATGACACATCCTCCCAGTAATGTTAAGTCCTTTTCCCCAGTGAAGCTATAAGATGTGGTCCTCTGGAAAAGTGACTATTGCTACTGACCCTCATAGCCCAAAACCAGACGCTGTTCAACCTTACTCCTTCTCAAACTACATTTTACCATCAAGGCCAAGTATAGGTATAATTTTTATTTCTACACAAGCCTCCATGGAAAATAACATCTCTTGGCATTGTAGGGAAACTACAGGTCTCTGGACTGAAAATTAAGAAATAAAAACTCGCCTAGAGGTTTACGTGTTTTCATGTTTCCTGAAAGCAAATTTTAAAACTCACTGATTACATTTCGTCTTTTCATGTTCTTCTAACTACTTTTATGCCAAGATCACAAGTGCAACAAGAAGAAATAAAAAAAAACACCATGCAGAACAAAAGTTCTTGGTTAAAATTAGCCTCACTCTCTGGTAACTATTAAGAAACTCTCATCTTTTTCATGGTAAACGTAGCTTTTCAGTTAGGGGAAAATGGATGAGCAGATATAATATGACAGGCAGCCGTGCATGGAGTCACAACCTGGGTTCAGATACCAGCTCAAACACTTTTTTTGGCAAGTGACTTTAAAATAGACTTCAGCATCCTGAAGTCCTCTATAAATGTTTGATGGATTTTAAATGGACATCACAAAAGGAAGTGAGAACTACATTAAAAAGTTGGAAGGTGGGTTTATATTTGTTAGCTACTGTTTGGTGGAAATATGTTAACCAGATTCCTCTCCCTGACATTCCTGTGTGTATCAGCAGAACAAATTCCTGGAATGAGATGGATTTAATCTCTATAGGGTAGTTGGTTGTCACCACTAAATCAAGCTCTCTGCAGGTTAGTCAGCTTATCTGCAAATTGTGGAAAAGTCTCTGAGGGTTTGGGGGCAGCGTAGAAAAGGCATTAAAAAAATTAGCCTTCTTGTATATTTTGAAGCACTCAACAGTTTAATATTTCGATCTAACCACGTACACAAAAGTTACCACACAGCACACCCAGCTGAGTCACTGCAACGATGCTGACATTTACAACACTGACCTGATTCCTCTTCACATTTTCTTCAATCACTGATCTCATCTATTTATTATTCTACTTGTGACATCTGAAGGCAGCCTCTCCGCCCAGGAAAGTCATTGTGAACCGGTCACCAAGGTAGAAAACCTACTGTAAGCACCTGGGGCCACTGGCTTTCCCAGTGTTGCCTCAGAAAGAACATTCTGAACAAGCGTGAACACAGCCACAGTTTGCCATCATAGGTGTGAAAAATGTTTATGGAAAGCTAAGTACATGGTGATTCTTGGGTTCCAAATTACAGTGTGGTGAGCTGTTTACTAGATAGATGCTGAGTCTCTCCACACCCCTGCTGCTCTGAGGGGCTCATTTTGGGCCAGGCCAGCACCACACCTACACTCGGGCTGTTCCTAATGAGTCCTGCTCATGATGAGGAGACAGCAGCCACCCAGAAACAACGAATCAGACGATGGAGTCGCATTATGAAAACTGAAACTCCCTTCAAAAGAAGTACCCTACCCTTCATAAAAATTCTACCTATAAATTTTACATAATAATTCTTCAAGAGAGGTTTATGGAAAGATGATCATAAAAGCGTCCATGGAAGGCAAGCTCAGGTATAGAAAGAAGGTAGTAAAGAGGCACTCTGGCCTCCAAGTGTTCAGGTCTTGTGTGGTTCTGGTGGGTGTGTGCGCATGTGTGTGTTAGTCACTCAGTCGTGTCCAACTGTTTGCACGCCCCTGGGCTGTAGTCTGCCAGGCTCCTCCATCTACGGGATTTCCCAGGCAAGAACACGGGAGCGGGTTGCCATTTCCTTTTCCAGGGGATCTTCCTGACCCAGGGATCGAACCTGGGTCTCCTGCACTGCAGGCAGACTCTTTACCCTCTGAGCCACCAGGGAAGCCTGGCTCTGGTGAGTGCCGTTCTCAAATCAGCACTGGCAAGCCCCTTGAGAGACACGCATGCTTCTAATGATGAGAAGTACAGGCAGGAATTCCATGTCAGCCTATAAAACTAAGGTCCAAAGACACAGTACTCAAAACACCTAGCGAAAAAAAGCTTTGACATAGGATTTCCCCAGTCTCCCTTCATGATAGGAACCTCCATAAGCACTTAGACATACAACCTTCCAAAATCAGAACAAACATTTTTCACAACTGGGGTGGGAACAAGGCAGGTGAGGGAGAAGACCAGTTTTTTTTTAAAAAAAAAAGGCAACAAAAAACCCTCTGCCCAACAATGGGCCATCTAATAATCAGAGAAGGGGAAAATCAATTGTATCACAATCTGGCAGTATCTATTGTTGTTTCTAATGCACTTGCCCATTGATCTACAACTAAGAATTCCTAGATTCCATCAGTTCATTTCAGTTCAGTCTCTCAGTCATGCCCAACTCTTTGCGACCCCATGGATTGCACCTAGATTTCACATGCAGGAATTAACCTACCCACATACTTACACATGAGCACAGAGAAATATTAACAAGAATGTTCACTATAACATTATGACAGAAAGAAAACAGGATCCATTACTTGTAATAGAGAATATCTAATGTCCTTCAAAGGGGGATTGTTTCAATAAATGTTGGAGCATCCCCAGTATAAATCACTGGTTCTCACACTCTGATACCCAGGCTTTATACTACACCAATCATATGAAACTCTCCGGTACTGGGGGCTTGGGTAATTTTTCAAATTTCACAGGTGATTCCAATGTGCAGGCAACTTTGAGAAGTATTATAGAATCTGGCTTCCCTTGTAGCTCAGACAGCGAAGAATCTGCCTGCAATGCAAGAGACCTGGGTTTGGTCCCTGGGTAAGGAAGATCCCCTGGAGAAGGAAACGGCAACCCACGCCAGTATTCTTGCCTAGAGAATTCCATGGACAGACCATGGGGTTACAAAGAGTCAGACATGACTGAGCAGCTAACACACACATTATAGAATCCTATGCCTGGTTTCAAAGAATATGCTAGGTCCACAGATACTGACAGGGAAATATCTTATTCAGAGTGGGGAAAAAAGAAATTAAGTTGAATAATACATATACATCACCATTTATGTCAAAACTGCGTTTGTAGCTACACATAAGCGTGCGCGCACACACACACACACACACACATACCCCTCTACCTCTATATATGTGAATGCACAGAAATGCTTCCAGAATTGGAAGTATTAATTTTAAGGTCGCTAAAGTATTTAGCCAAATGCTTGGCACATGGAAGATGCTCAATAAATGGTGGCTATTACTTCCACATGTGTCAAAGTTTGGGGGAGCCTACTGGAAGAGTTTCATGTGGATAATGAACTCATAAATGCATCATGCAAATTCAAGTTTTCTATTCAAAGTAGAAAGTCTGCAAGACTTCTCAATAAAACTCCATCAAAATTTTAAGTATATACCTGAATAACTTGTTAATAGTTATACCTATTCTTTTATTAAAAATTACAGCTTGCTTTCTGCATACCTTCAACCTATGCCCCAAAATGAGACAGCTTCACTGTCAATATTATATTGATTTAGAGTCATTCTATGTCAGCCAACGACTTCCCTGGTGGCTCAGAGGGTAAAGCGTCTGCCTGCAATGCGGGAGACTTGGGTTCGATTCCTGAGTTGGGAAGATCCCCTGGAGAAGGAAATGGCAACCCACTCCAGTATTCTTGCCTGGAGAATCCCATGGGCAGAGAAGCTTGGTAGGCTACAGTCCATGGGGTCACAAAGAGTAGGACACGACTGAGTGACTTCACTTTCACTTTCATGTTAGCCAACAAATCTGAAAATGTCAATGTAATGCAAGATGCAACCTTGATGAACACACAGAAGAAGAATATTCCCAAGCCTGCAAGCACCAGCTATAGGAATAACAACGTGACAAACTTAAAAAAAAAAAAAAGTTTTGCTATAAATTCTGCAGACTGTAAGAGGAAATTGGAGAATTTTTGGTTCACTAAAGTCATGTTGAAACTTCATTTGGTCACAGAGCTGGTTAGAAGAGAGGGTGGGAAGTTCTATTATTTGTTCCATTTATTTGCCTCTGTTTCAATTATACTTCTATTGTAGATTGGAAATCACAAGGTATAACAAATAGAGCCAGCAAACTTTGGAAGGAAGAAAACTTAGTACTTGGTATGTTTTTAAGATGCCAGCAGATATACTTTAACTTTTTTAAAAGGTAATAAATTCAGTACAATTTTCAAAATTCTTCTCTACTTTTAGGTACTTTGAAAAGGTGTACATATTCCATATTTACTTGGGTGCTGAATGTTTGGCTACAATAACATTAAAGTTGGTTTCTAACAATATTCTCTCAAGGACATGTTCCTGAGGTTCCATTTTTTAAAGGTGAAATGGTTGGGGTCCTCCTTATCAATAAATAAAAAATGGAATCATATTGCTTGTAGAACCAAATGATAACATGGTGACTGTATGAATTTATAAGGCAAGAGATGGTCTTTCCAGAACCACATTAAGATTTTATGAAACTGAGGTCTGAATGCTGACAACAGTCCTATAAGATAAGATTCTACCGCCTGGTCACACTTCCCAAAAGTCTATGTCATTGAAACCTGATTTCTTCAAATATCACTAAATATTATTCATTGCAAACAGCTGGAAAGAAAATAAATCATTCTCAGAACAGCAAAATGATTACCAGTATACTAATATCATTCCCAGGGAAATAAAGTTACCATTACTTTGGAAGCAAATGCCTACTGTAAAAGTGAAAGTAAAATGGATTTTTCTGAGATCATTAGAAGACACTAAAATGTAAGCATGTACAGCTCATAGACAATGATGACAAGGTCTGAACAAATCAGCATCAGTCAATATGACATGCCTATCAAGCTTTGGGAAAATAGCAAAGATAAGAGACACTTATTCTGATATCTGTTAATAGGCTGCTCTGGCAATTGAGTTCCAAGTCACTTCCAGAAATCTCAGCTGGCCTGGGAGAACTGGATAACGATGCCATTTCTGGGTGATAAGAAGCCATCCAAAAGCAAAGCCTTGAAGAAGTACAAAGACAAGGTACATGCTCTCAGAAAAAATAGTGTCTTCCTTTCAATATGCACTTCAAAACTGTCTAACCTATACACAAAGCAATGAAAATAGACCTTGAGGATGAGGGAAAAGGTAAAGTGAGAGCTAAGTGGGAATATATCAAGGACACAAGTGCATATGTGTTGAGTGAGTGAACTGATAAATACATCAGTAAATACATCTCTTTTCATTAAACAAAGCTAACAGTCAACCTAAATAGAAATTACTGGCAGCTACAATAGAGTATGTCTTCTTATTGGTGATTTCTCTGTGTGATAAATATCCTTGAGAAGTTATGCACATAGCCAAATAAACAATTCTGAAACTGTAGGACTCAAACAAAGAGTGAGGAAGGATCCTTTTTAAATTTTCATCATTAATTACTATACATGGATGACCACACTCCTGATTTAAACCCAGGCCAGAAAAAAGTTCTCCTACCATCATCAAAAGGAAAGTGTGAAGGAAGTTGATACTATCCAATATGCCCCCTCCACCCAACTCTGTAATTTCCTACATAATTAGATGAAAGTAGTAATTGCTTTATTGGGTAATCTAAGAAGACTAGACAGTAAAGAGACTGCTTCTCTTACAAAATTTGTTCTCAATGAAATAACAAGAAAAGCTCTGTTTTAAATTGTTACTTCATCTCAAGTACCAACCTTGGAGTAGTTGGACTGAGGTTAATATTTGGACTTCATATTCTGTAAAACAATACTAAACAGCCAAAAGATATCATATGGTTAAATATGGGAAGCTATCACTAAAAGACTGGTTAAAAGATTTAGAGTACCTCTCAACATAATGAAATACCATACTGCCATTAAGAAGAATGAGCCATCTTTCTGATGTTCAGAGGTATAAAATATATTAAATAAAAAGTCTAATTTCCATAATAACTATGGTATATCATAAACATAGGAAGGCTATGCTTATTTAAACATGCACATGATAAAATAGCAGATACAAAAGCCAATGAAGAGTAGCTCGTTGGAGAATAAAATGAAGATTGGAGAAGAGGGCTTGCCTGCATTTGAAAAGTGAAAGTGAAAGTCACTCAGTTCTGTCTGACTCTTTGTGACCCCATGGAATACATAGTCCATGGAATTCTCCAGGCCAGAATACTGGAGTGGGCAGCCATTTGCTTCTCCAGGGATTCTTCCCAACCCAGGGATCGAACCCAGGTCTCCCGCATTGCAGGCAGATTCTTTACCAGCTGAGCCACCAAGGAAGTCCTTGCATTTAGTTCCTTCTATTTTATTTATTTATTTTAGCATGGACTTGGACTATGGTTTTTGCCTTAATTATCCAGCTGTTTCTGAAAGTTTGCAATATTTGTTTGTAAGCCAGTCTTTTTAAAAATTAAATAACTCTCAGTTATCAACCCTCTTTAACATGCCAGGCACTTTCAATGCCCTTTACATTCATTCATTATCTTGGTTAATCAAAGAGATAAGCCATGAGTCCTTAAGTGTCTCTTTTTGTCCTTTTGGGACCACAGTTCAGTTCAGTCACTCAATCCTGTCCAACTCTGTGACCCTATAGACTGCAGCACGCCAGACTACCCTGTCCATCACCAACTCCCGGAGATTGCTCAAACTCATATCCATTGAGTTGGTGATGCCATCCAACCATCTCATCCTCTGTTGTCCCCTTCTCCTGCCTTCAATCTTGCCCAGCATCAGGGTCTTTTCAAATGAGTCAGTTCTTTCCATCAGGTGGCCAAAATATTGGAGTTTCAGCTTCAGCATCAGTCCTTCCAATGAATATTCAGGACTGATTTCCTTTAGGATGGACTGGTTGGATCTCCTTGCAGTCCAAGGGACCCTCAAGAGTCTTTTCCAACACCGCAGTTCAAAAGCATCAGTGCTTCAGTGCTCAGCTTTCTTTATAGTCCAACTCTCACACACGTACATGACTACTGGAGAAACCATAGATTTGACTAGATGGACCTGTTGGCAAAGTAATGTCTCTGCTTTTTAATATGCTGTGTTGGTTGATCATAACTTTTCTTCCAAGGAGCAAGCGTCTTTTAATTTCATGGCTGCAGTCACCATCTGCAGTGATTTTGGAGCCCTAAAAATAAAGTTTGTCACTGTTTCCATTGTTTCCCCATCTATTCGCCATGAAGTGATGGGACTGGATGCCATGATCTTAGTTTTCTGAATGCTGAGTTTTAAGCCAACTTTTTCACTCTCCTCTTTCACTTTCATCCAGAGGCTCTTTAGTTCTTCACTTTCTGCCATAAGGGTGGTATCATCTGCATATCTGAGGTTATTGATATTTCTCCAGGCAATCTTGATTCCAGCTTGTGCTTCCTCCAGCCCAGCGTTTCTCATGATGTACTCTGCATATAAGTTAAATAAGCAGGGTGACAGTATACAGACTTGATGTACTTCTTTTCTTATTTGGAACCAGTCTGTTGTTCCATGTCCAGTTCTAACTGTTGCTTCTTGACCTGCATACAGATTTCTCAGGAGGTAGGTCAGGTGGTCTGGTATCCCCATCTCATGAAGAATTTTCCACAGTTTATTGTGATCCACACAGTCAAAGGCTTTGGTGTAGTCAATAAAGCAGAAATAGATGTTTTTCTGGAACTCTCTCTCTTTTTCAATGATCCAAAATTTGTCAGCAATTTGACCTCTGGTTCCTCTGCCTTTTCTAAATACAGCTTGAACATCTGGAAGTTCACAGTTCACATACTGTTGAAGCCTGGCTTGGAGAATTTTGAGCTTCACTTTGCTAGCATGTGAGATGAGTGCAACTGTGCAGTAGTTTGAGCATTCTTTGGCATTGCCTTTCTTTGGGATTGGAATGAAAAGTGTCCTTTTCCAGTCCTGTGGCCACTGCTGAGTTTTCCAAATTTGCTGACATATTGAGTGCAGCACTTTCACAGCATCTTTTAGGATTTGAAATAGCTCAACTGGAATTCTATCACCTCCACTAGCTTTGTTCATAGTATTGCTTCCTAAGGCCCACCTGACTGCATTCCAGGATGTCTGGCTCTAAGTGAGTGATCACATCATTGTGGTTATCTGGGTCATGACAAACTTTTTTGTATAGTTCTGTGTATTCTTGCCACCTCTTCTTAATATCTTCTGCTTCTGTTAGGTCCATACCATTTCTGTCCTTTATTGTGCCCATCTTTGCATGAAATGTTCCCTTGGTATCTCTAATTTTCTTGAAGAGATCTCTAGTCCTTCCCATCCTATTGTTTGGGACCACCGCCCATTGTCAATGAATATCTATTCCTTGGCCCTGGCTCACAGAATGCTTTCATTTTGCACTTTTTCACTTTACCACACCCACCCCTACAATTGTTAGTTCTCCAAATGAAAACAATCTGTTCAACTGTAAAACACCAATATGAACAATGACTTTTTTCCTTTAAACTTATAATTAATTTAGAATGGTGGGGGGAGTGAAGGGGAAACTATCAAAAAGAAGACTGTATCTCATCACCATAGCAACAGCTGTTCCTTTTTACCAAAATTGTATAATTGAGAATCTTCTTAAAGATTTTTATTTATAATCTTAAAGATTTTCTGCATTTTTTTTTTGCTACAAAAGTAAATATTGCTACCTTTATCTTAAGAACATATACTCCCCAGGCGCAGGTCCAGAAACATTATATAAAAAACTAAAAGTGTCTAATTAAGGAATTTTTTGTTAGGTATTTATTGGCAAGTTTGACCCAAAAGGAAAGAATTTGCTTAGTAATCCAAAACCCCACCTCCTAAAGCTCAGTTCTAAAACTATTGAAAGAGCACTACAGTGTATCCTGTTACATTCATGGCTTCTGACCAACCTTAAATAAGCAAGCAAATACAGTAATGGAAAGAATAAACTACAAAAGGGCACCAATGGAAGCATAATAGCCAACCCCCAAAAGATGAAGGCAAACACTGGTAACTTTTTAAAGAAGGATGAGAAAATTAATGCCAAAACAAGAGGTTGTTGGTATTTAGTGCTAAGTTGTGTCCAATTCCCTTGAGACCCCATGGACTGTAAGCCCGCCAGGTCCCTCTGTCCATGGGACTTCCCAGGCAAGAAAACAGGAGGTAGTATAACACTAAAAGAGATCTAAAAATAGTCCAGAGAGTTAGGCTTTACATTTCAAGGGAGCATTCAATCTACTTGAAGACATGACAGAAAAATGTTTAACCCTTACTTACACATGATTGCTACATATATGCCATCACCTTTCCCCTGCACTCAATGTCTTTTTTTTTTTTTCCTCCTAAAATCATCACTTACCTTACCTTACACTCTCCATTCCGTGAAAATAACCCACCAAGACAGCTTGTTTTTGTTAGATCTCCCTTCTACTCATCAACAGTAACCAGAGCTGTGGCCAGTGTTCTTGCTAACCTGGCTACTGGCTCCTCCGTGGTTCCTCCCCTTCCACCGCCCCACCTCACGGGGTGGTGGCAAGTGTAAGGGAAGAGCCATCTCATTTGTGGAAAAACATGCTGGTTAACAACCATACTTGCTCATACTGGAACAGTCACAGGACAGAGAGGTCCATAGATAACCAACCTACACACAAACACACACACGTTAAACTAGTTCTGCCTTGTAGACAATCCACAGGCAGTCAAGACTCACCCCCTTCCCACACAGGTACACACCAACCCCAAATTTACAATTCTGCATGTGTGATCACTTACACATTTTCATCCATTCATTCATGGGCCAACCGTGTGCCCAATTCCCTGTTGTGGGTTGGGATATGAGCATGAACAGAGTGGATGCGGACCTTGCCCTCGCAGAGCTGGTCCACTGGCACCCGACCCCTGGCTGTTCCAGCCATTGCAACATTCCAGACTCTGGCTCAGAGAAGACAGATGGGGAGTCAGTGGAGGGAGGGGTCAGTTTGTCAGCCCATCTTCAGGACAAATATTTTGCTTGCTTCAAGTAGCAATTCACTTTTACTGGAAACTTTCATGTTTCCTGAAATTTGAAGCACCCAGGAGAGAAGGGAGCAGAAGTAGAGGTGACATGTATGTTCCTGAGGAACAGGGGACAAAGAGCTACCCCTGGAGGGCTAATGTTCAGAACTTCAAATAAGACCCTGGACTCCCACTTCCCCCCATGAAAGATTAACTGCTATGGGAATCACACTACCCACAACTACAAAAATACATCAAACTGAGAAAATGAAATTCCAGGTGAGGTGAGCCCTACTAACCACCCCACCTTGTTCCAGACAGTAGTGCAGGAAGAGGAAACCCAAGCCACGTTCAGGGCTCTTGCTGAGATGCAGAGTCAAAGTTGGGGGAGGTTGAGACAACTAGAGCTCTGGAAATCTGCCAGGGAGTCCCCTCAAAGCTTCAGCTAAGGACTGCTTTGCACGTGGACCTAGGATCCACACAGGGCTGGGAATGATTTGCATTCCCATCAGCCTCACAAGACACAGCTCAGACTACCTAAAACACCAGGGGGAGTCACCAAAATGGTCCTAGGCTCAGGCTGCTCTGGAAAAAGCTTGACAGCAACCTTAAAAGGGTCATTGAGGAACTTAACTCTGTGCCAGAACAAAGGCCAACACTCTTCAAAGGAAGTCTTTCAGGCAGGGAGAAATTGATACCAGACAGAAATGTGGATCCGCACAGAGAGATGAAGAATGCTGGAAATGGACAGCCTCGGGGCAAACAGAAAACCAGACGCTGCCTCAGAGTTTCCAGATCTACTGACCAGGAGGAGGTGCTTTTGTAGAAGTCCACTGATGATACCAATGGGGTCAGAAGGTCAGGATCAAAGCAGTTCCCAAGTTACTACTTATTGCTGTTGTTCAGTCACTAGGTCATGTCTGACCCTTTGTAACCCTATGGATTACAGCACACCAGGCTCCCCTGTTCTTCAGTATCTCCTGGAGTTTGCTCAAATTCATGCCATTGAGTCAGTGATCCTTCTCATCCTCTGCCGCCCCCTTCTCCTTCTGCTTCAATCTTACCCAGCATCAAGGTCTTTTCCAATGAGTCAGTTCTTCACATCAGATGGCCAAAGTACTGGAGCTTCAGCTTCAGCGTCAGTCCTTCTAATGAATATTCAGGACTGATTTCCTGTAGGATTGACTGGTTTGATCTTGCTGTCCAATGGACTCTCAAGAGACTCCTCCAGCACAATTTGAAAGCATCAACTCTTCAGTGCTCAGCCTTCTTTATGGTCCAACGCTCATGTCCATACATGACAAGAGTACTACTCACTATTTCTAATCTCAGTCAGGCTCCTGATGCTCTCAGGCCATGATGTCCTGAGGATGAAACTACCTTGAACCATCCTCACATTAGATAATGACTGTGAAAGTGCTTTGGAAATTTTAAGGATTCAGCACATAATTACTGAGTGCTTTCTATGTACATTTCTAAGCCAAATCCTGTATGTCTGGGCCTCAGTTTGCTCATCATAAAATAAAGGTAATAATAGTAGCCAGGCTGCAGGGTTAATGTTTGAATTAAATAGGTAAATATATATGTAAAGTACAAAGAATAATGTCTGGCCATAGTAAGTCCTTATAGATGTATTTTTATTACCATTATTATTACTGGTATTATACTATACTGCTACTACTAATTAAAATTATTAGGCATATGATCGAAAAAGCAAGAGAGTTCCAGAAAAACATCTATTTCTGCTTTATTGACTATGCCAAAGCCTTTGACTGTGTGGATCACAATAAACGGTGGAAAATTCTGAAAGAGATGGGAATACCAGACCATCTGACCTGTCTCTGGAGAAACCTGTATGCAGGTCAGGAAGCAACAGTTAGAACTGGACATGGAACAACAGACTGGTTCCAAATAGGAAAAGGAGTACGTCAAGGCTGTATATTGTCACCCTGCTTATTTAACTTATATGCAGAGTACATCATGAGCAACGCTGGGCTGGAGGAAACACAAGCTGGAATCAAGATTGCCGGGAGAAATATCAATAACCTCTGATATGCAGATGACGCCACCCTTATGGCAGAAAGTGAAGAAGTAAAGAGCCTCTTGATGAAAGTGAAAGAGGAGAGTGAAAAAGTTGGCTTAAAGCTCAACGTTCAGAAAACTAAGATCATGGCTTCTGGTCCCATCACTTCATGGGAAATAGATGGGGAAACAGTGGAAACAGTGTCAGACTTTATTTTTTTGGGCTCCAAAATCACTGCTGATGGTCATTGCAGCCATGAAATTAAAAGATGCTTACTCCTTGGAAGGAAGGTTATAGCCAACCTAGATAGCATATTAAAAAGCAGAGACATTACTTTGCCAACAAAAGTCCGTCTAGTCAAGGCTATGGTTTTTCCAGTGGTCATGTATGGATGTGAGAGTTGGACGGTGAAGGAAGCTGAGTGCCGAAGAATTGATGCTTTTGAACTGTGGTGTTGGAGAAGACTCTTGAGAGTCCCTTGGACTGCAAGGAGATCCAATCAATCCATCCTAAAGGAGATCAATCCTGGGTGTTCATTGGAAGGACTAATGTTGAAGCTGAAACTCCAATACTTTGGCCACCTCATGCGAAGAGTTGACTCATTGGAAAAGACCCTAATGCTGGGTAGGATTGGGGGCAGGAGGAGAAGGGGACAACAGAGGATGAGATGGTTGGATGGCATCACTGACTCGATGGACATGGGTTTGGGTAGACTCCGGGAGTTGGTGATGGACAGAGAGGCCTGGCGTGCTGCAATTCATGGGGTTGCAAAGAGTCGGACACGACTGAGTGACTGAACTGAACTGAACTGAACTGAGGCATATGATGATGAAAGGGGTCAATTCAGTTCTTCACCTCCAAGTTCATATTTGAGCTGTGTCATAAGGAAAACAATGTTCTGGAGAAAATATGTTAAAAATTTTGCCTGAAAAAAACTATGAAGATAGCTGAGGTGTGGTGGTGGTGGGAGCTGGGGGGGAGATACTAGTAAGAAGGGAGACCTAGACCTAATCCCAGCACTGCCCCTTAAGTAACTCTGTGACTCTGGTTATTTAGCCTGTTGGAGGCTTAGTTAATCCTTAAAGAGGTAGGATGATGATCTTTAAGATCACTTCCAGTTCTAGCGTCTGAGGAAGTAAACCAGAGGATCCACTTCAGATGCACATTTTTCCTGCCTTTTGAGCAATTTAATCCTCAGAGTGTCAAATCCCAACATAGAAAATAATTAATTCTAAGGAAGGGAAGTTTATGATTTAAGAAAGAAAAAAGAAGAAATAAACTCTAGACCTAGGATTTATAGTCTGCACATAACTCCCAAACCAAGAACCAAGACCACCTGATTCATCCCTCTAACAATGGGAAGGAGGACTTCCATGGTGGTCCAGTGGTTAAGAATCCACCTACCCTTGCAGGGGACCTGGGTTCGATCCTTGGTCTGGGAAGATCCCACATGCTGCAGAGCAACTAACCCCATGTGCCCCAACTACTGCCCCCTACACCTAGAGCTGTGCTCCGCACTAAGAGAAGCCACCACAGTGAGGAGCCCTGCACCAGAACGGGACAGTACCCCAACTCACTGCAACTAGAAAAAGCCTGGGTGCAGCAGCAAAGACAGAGTGCAACCAAAAATTAATTTAAAAAATAAAAAATAAAAATGGGGAGAAGTGCAACAGCCCACTGTTTCTACCCATTGCTGGGCAAGCCATCATTTTGATCTTTGAGAAGAACTCTTCCTTCTGGTTCTAACGTTTGAATTGGCTCCAATGAAACAGAAGTCACTCTCCTGTTTACAGTTCCCACAATTAAGAAGAAACATGGTAGTACACTGGGAAGTGAATGTTAGCCGTTCAGTCGTGTCTGACTCTTTGGGACCCCATGGACTGCAGTTCGCCAGGTTCCTCTGTCCATGGAATTCTCCAGGCAAGAATACTGGAGTAGTAGGTTGCCATTCCCTTCTGCAGGGGATCTCCCAGACCCAGGGATCGAACCTGGGTCTCCTGCATTGCGGGCAGATTCTTTACTATCTGAGCCACCAGGCAAACCCTGGTAGTACACTGTAGAAATTCCTTATGCTAAGAAAACAAGAAGAAATATGTAAATAGCCAGCTTCTTCTATCCACTACTTACCACAACTGGTACCCAGCATGTACCACAACTGATACACTATAGACTACAAACACAAAAGCTCCCACAAAATTAACCAGGTCAAATCTTACAAAGCACAGATAATTTTAGCCATGTCTCAGAAATAAGTGTTTTCCTTATTGGTAAATGCCATTCAAGAAAAGCTTACACTGGAAGAAATAGGAAGTGGTAGAACCCTAAGAGAATGAATCTATGGCTGGTCTTCCAAAGTAACACACAACAGCATATGGGTGTGCATGCACACACATGTACACAGAGTACAATTTGAGAGTGCACTGTGTCTGTCTTTGGGACCTCTGATCACTAACCCTAAGGGGCATGTGTCTAACCTATCTGCTCACTTTGCACATCTTTGGGAAGGGCTTAATCTCTCCCACAGGTGATTCTAATGGAGTAATCAACAAGTGGCCCTGTCTCTTCTCCACCCATAGAGGTGGGCACATGGCATTGGCTTGGCCAATTAAGGCACTCCACCCCCTGGACTGAGTGACTGATCTAGGATGGGCACACAACACAAAGACCAAAGGTCTTTATTTGGATGGATGCTGTAGATGAGAGGACTGCTCTTTCCTAGAATCACAAGATAAAAGATACACCTGGAATTTACACTAGCTGCTTTTTCCACCATGTGTTAGAAAGTGCCCAAGAACAAAGGCAGCATAGACAAAAGCAGAAATGAGAGAACAGGACAAGGGGCCTAGGGAGAGAAGGAGGCTTTAATGACATCATTGAACTACTAGATCCAGCTGAGCCTCAAGCCAAATATCCCTTGACCTTTTGCATGATTCAATGCAGCTCCCTGCCCCATTCCCTGAGGCCAATTTAAGCGGGATTTCTGTCCCTTAACAATGCAAAGAACACTGATTCCTGCTCCACTTGACTAAACAAAATGGAAACTGCCAATTGCTGAGTGCCCCCAAAGTGTAGAGATCACGTGAGACATCAACATGCATCATTTCAGCTCATTTTTATGGCCATGCTAGGAAGCAGCTGTGAGACATCAACATGCATCATTTCAGCTCATTTTTATGGCCATGCTAGGAAGCAGCTATCACAGTTTTAGATACCAAGAACATCCAGAAAACCAGGAGACATCAGAAAGGGTTTAAACCCTGTCTCACATCAGCCTATTCTCTTTCTACGTACAACATCCCCTCAAACCACAAACTCTTTCAAGCATTACTATTTTCCAAGAATCAACCTAATAGTCAAGTCACAAATCCAAACACAAATGTCTCATTTTAGAAAAGGCTCCAAAGATTTTGCTGCTCACAAATCAGTATGACTAATGTAACACCTCTTTTCTCAAAGGGCTCCTATTTTAGAAACAAATTTTGCAAGAATGACTTTCTAGGACTCTTAAATAAGTCTGTGAGGGACTTGTTCCTTGAAGCTGGGGAAGTACACAGTATAGTGCTGAAAAGACAGTTACTAGAATATAAAAGTCATCATCATTGCTAGGCAGGGAACATTCAGAAGTTACCACCACTATTTCCCTTTCTCAAATAGGCCACAACCCCATTTCAACCATTCATCTCTACCTCTGTAGCTAGCAGTAGAGTCTGAGCGAGAAGCTGCATGCCAGAGAAGGAATATAACAAGGGCAAGGAGAAAAGAAAAAAAAAAGCGGTCAAATATGAAAAGTCCACCATTGAATCTGCAAAAGAAAATGTCACAGGGAAAGGTATCAAAGCAATTGTGCACAGTGAGAAAGAAGAGACTGCAGAAACTGGAAAAGGCCAGGGGTGGTAAGTAAAATATAGTGTCCTGCACTGGGTATAAAATTCATTTAGTTATCTCTCTCTCTCTTTCTACCTAGAAAAAGAACTATCAAGGCAATAAGTAAACTGTGTTTAACTATTAGGCATCACTACATGATATTTTACTTATATTATTAAGATACACTTGACTGTATTCATCTATAATACATAATACACTTATATATTACTATATATGAATTATTTTTCTTGTCCTAATTACACATGCAGTATCGAACTTTCAGAGTTAGTTGCACTGACCTTCTTGTCTTTTCCTCCCAGTCTCTCTAGATGCATTAATCTATTAACAACTTATATTTTCCAATATTTTATTCTTATATCTAAACTATCCCTCATGACATAATGAATGTATTTTCACTTTATTAGGCTTTATCATTACAGGGTAATAATCTTAGATGTCTTAACATTTGGAAATTTCTATTATTAAATTAGTGGGTGATTTGAGGAAAACAGTTTTCTGGGTGGGGGAAGAGTGCTTTGTATTTTGTTTCTTGTTTTGGGAAGGTTTCTTGATCTTCAACACTACACTTTTGACAAATGGACATATTCATACTTATGATGAATAAAGTGAATTAAAATTTTAAAAAAACCTATTAGGCTTACTTTTTGCAGGATTTGGGTGGAACAGGTAAAACCTCGAGGCCCTTACTTGGGTAATAGTCAATGGTCCTAATTATAGGTTGGATTACTTATTTCATAGAATCACAAAAAATCTAAGTGTTAAAACCACAGGGTGTAACCCTCCTTTATAACATGTAATATATTCCCTTAGTAATTTACAGTCTTCTAAGTACTTGAATATGCACAGTAACATTTGATTTTCCCAACAAATTTTTCCTGAAAGAGGAAGAGAGAGGCATAGGCAATCATATATTATCTTTATATCTACTTTACAGTTGAGAAACTTCGAGCACTAATGTGACCTCCACAAAGTCAAAACAGTCCTAAGCAGCAGACACTGGAATTCAGGCTTCCTTTCCCCCAATACTCTGCACTGACATCCTGCCCATCCTACAATCATCTCAGAAAGAGTCGCCTGAGGCTTTCACTGAAAGGCTCTGACGGAAGAAACATCATTTAAATTATGTGTGAAATAGATGATAACTGTGTGTCATCAAAACATTTGATGTTTTAGAGGGTAATACACTGTACACCCAGGAGGTGTCTAGATCAGCAAAAATCATACAAATGTGAATATTCCAGTGTTTTATTGGGTCAACTACAGCTTTACTCCCTCTCCTATTAAGAAGCTATCTGTCAGGGGTTATAGGAAAAGGATTAGGAATACTAAAATTGAACAAGCCATCCTCTGTGCCTTTTAGAAGTAGATAAAAAGGAGAGTCTGCCCGGCAGATATGCATGAAGAACACAGGGGAAGGACAAACTATACCCATGACTGTCTGGATAGGATAGGAGACAATGAGAGAAACCACACTTGGTTCCAGGCATTCCGGAGCTTATAGTCTAACAGAAGATAGCCTCACGAACACAGCAAAATACACAGCTTTAGATATAACTGCCACAAAAGAGATATTAAGTATTTCAGAGATTCAGAGGACCTTAAGGGCACTTCCAATTAGGATGACCTCAGAAATTTTTGAAACAGATGAAATATGAATGGGCCTTCAGAGAACCGTTACATCTTAGCAGAACAGAAGGAAGGGGCCTCAAACACCAGCTGCCTGCTCCCTGTAGAGAGGCGTCCTCAGAAGCTCTGGGTTCCATGTGGGGCTATGACAGCCAACTAGCTGTGGACACAGGTGCTGCTGGGCTCCTTGGAGCTTTCTCTCATTCACAAGGTCATAAAGGCATCTCATAAGACAGATGGACAAAACTGATAAAAGACAACAACCAAGACACTCATCTTATGGACCTAATGAACCTGAGCCATTAGGTAAGAACATGCATGAATTACTCGTGCTGCCACTATTTCTTTCTACGTAGCCTTCGTGCTTACTGATGGAAAGATCTCAACATAAAGAACAAATATCCTACTCTGCAAAATTGTCAACTATATCCTCACAAGTCATTCCAAATAAATCATTTAGTTCTGAAGGCGAAGCAAGTTGTAAATATATCATCTAAAGGCACTCTAATAACTTCAAAGGGATATATGAGCTTCACTAATACTTCCAGTTCCAGCAACACTGGAGCTAGCATATGTGCTCAACTAAAAATCACCCCGAATTATAAAAGAGACTTGAGAGATCATCTTCATTTTATAGATACTGAGGCTTTAGGAGATTAAATGACTTCCTCAAGGCCATAGTCATTTAAGACACAGCAATTAAGTAGACTCAGTGAGTGATTCTAAATAGACTCTTGATAAACAGACAGCCTGACCTAGCAAATGAATCTCAAAATCCTGTATGACTGTTTTTTTTTTTCTACCAAAATTAAAAACAAACTAAAAATCTATATGAATATTCCTGGTTTATAATGATGCTGTTTTAAACACTGTTTGAAATTTCATCAAGATCTGTATACTCTAATTAGTAGAATGAGTCAACTTTGATTGCATTCTTTTAAACATTTTCAGTCAAAGAAGAAAACTAGAAACCTAGCTCCAGAGGCAAAGTATGTCGCATATCATTTGTGAATCTGTGATCCTTCAAATAACTGAATGAGCCTGTTCAGAGACACTTCCCACTGACCAGCTGTTTCCTGCTCTGGGAAGCCATGTGGGAAGAAGGGAGCAAGTCCAGGGACTAAGAGCTCAGCCATGTGGTAGTGTCTTACAAGAGACTGTGTCAATCCTGATACAAAATGTCTGATAGATGCAAGTTTTCTAAAGTATGCTTGATGGCATTTAGGTATCTTTGAGTTTATTCCTCCTTCAGAAGAAAAGTACATAAAGTGCTCGATAATTTCAGATCAATCCATTCCCTAAATCTGCTGCATTAGCTTAAACTAAATCCTATATTGGTTAAGCTTGGCCAGGGGTGGTCAAAACAAATTTTTTCAACTTCTGATTCTTATCAATATTTCTCCTGGTATTTCCACTGCCAACGCTAGATCAATAGCTAACCTTTCTGTTACAACACTCTCTAACATGTATTCCACCACATACATATGGGATGTCTCTGGGAATGTTCTTACCATGCTTTGGATAATTTTCACTACACGTTTCCTTCTAACATAACAGGAATAGATGTTCACACGTTCCTAGTTGTAACTAGGAACTCAGCTGAACTGAGCTTTTGATTAAAATAGCTACTCTTCAAATCCCACACTCTTTCACATAACATTGCAGAATGTGTAGGTTAAAACCAATGGACTCTACACGTATGAAGGGCAAACTGCAGCCCATAGATCATTGTGGTACTCCTCCCCTCAACAATATTTTTTGTAAATAAAGTTTTATTGGGTCACAGTCACAACCATGTCTACAGACTGGCTATGGCTGCTTTCTGAGTGGTTGTCAGGGAGGTATTTTGGTCCCCCAGATCTAGAACATTTACTATCGAACACCTTATAGAAAAAGTTTGCTGACCTCTGGTCTACACTAAGCACAAGAAACAAGAGAATTTGGGGAAGGTTTTCAAAAACATTTATATTAAAAATAAATTCATTCATTTACAAAGCATAAGGTGACCACCTCTGGGGACTCTTCTAGGTGCTGGAGAGCCATCCAGCCATGATGGGGCCCCCATCTTCATGGAGATCATATTCTAGTAAGAGGGGACATCAGATAGATAAAATAGGATATTTAGAGAGAGTGGCCAAGGATTCTGAAGGGGGAGTGATTCTTTAGAAGATGCAAAGTCATGAAGGTGACAGCTGAGAAGATGTCAGTGGAATTGATATCTGAATGATGAAAATAAACCAGCCATGCAAGAATCTAAAGAAAGACTGTCCCAAGCTGAGAGAACAGCAGAGGCTGGAGGGGAGGAAATACTAAGCTGCTTGAGAAACAAAAAGGTGGCTAATGTACCTGTGGCATGGTAGACTAGAGGAAGAAGCACAAGGCAAGGCCAAAGTGTTCAGCAGGTGCCAGACCACGTGTGAGGAGTAAGGAGTAAAAGCATGTTTCTAATAAATGGCCACCTTCAGATTCTTAGCTACTAAAAAGCACGACTAGACAGAAAACTAATCATAGTGTAAGGATCACTTTAGCAACTCCATTTTGCCATAACGTCTTTCTTCTGATCTGCTGAAAATTACCTGAAGCTTCAAATGTTGAGCAGCTCAAGAAAGAACACTTTGTTAGAGGCAGTTTCTGCTAAGGAAGTGATTATTCACTCCCTGCAAAAAAAAAAAAAAGGCAAAACTGACTGCCTTCCTCGTTGTAAAGATCATTTTATGTCATCTAAAATGGGATTTTTTTTTTTTTAAGAAAGGGAATTTCCCGTTATTAAGCATAATTAAGCCTATTTCCCCCAAATCTACCAGGGTATTCATTGGATGAAATGAGTTCTGTCCCCTTGACACCTCTGCATACCAGCTGTGTGCATGTCCCAACTGAAAGCTTTCAAAGCAGTTGGCTGGTCTGGACAAAATGCAATATTCCTCAAAACCCTGCAAAGATGTACCATGTGGCTTGGTTTACCATCTCCAAACTAAATGGAGGGCTGTTTCAAGGGTAGAGAATTTCAATATGTTGGTGCTGCTACTGCTGCTTAGTCACTTCAATCATGTCCAGCTCAGTGTGACCCTACGGACTGCTGCCCACCAGGCTCCTCTGTCCAAGGGATTCTCTAGGCAAGAGTACTGGGGTGGGTTGCCATGCCCTCCTCAATATATTGGTGAACAGCCACCAAATCAGTCTCCTTTGTCAATGGCCTTTCCCTTACAATTTTGTAGAGTTACTTATGAATCTGAAAAGATAACTTTCTACTTTTAGATCCAAGAATAAAAGAAATCAAGGGCATTCAGAAGAAAGGTCAAGTCAGAGGTGCTCTGATAAAACCGTGACTTTCAACCAACAATGTAAATTTAGGAAGAATGAGTAGTTATGAAATATTCAGAGGTATGATATCCAACTGGTCTTCTTAAGACTTGACAATGCACAGATCTGCAGTACAGGCTCTCCTCATGGTGAATGCTATGAGGTGACAGGTATGGATGTTTATGAGCACAACTGAACAGGCTATCAAAGAACAATAGTGAAACGTATGCAGAAGCATGGGGCTTTCCTGGTGGCTCAGCAGTAAAGAATCTGCGTGCAATGCAGGAAATCTGGGTTCAGTCCCTGGCTTGGGAAGATCGCCTGGAGAAGAAAATGGCAACCGACTCCAGTATTGTTGTCTGGGAAATCCCTTGGACAGAGGAGCCTCATGGGCTACAGTCCATGGGGCTGCAGACACGACTTCTTGACTAAACCACACCACACACACACAGTGAAGAAGCATAAACCTTCCAGCAGCACTGCTGGAGAAAAGCCAGTGCACAGCTTCCCAGAGGAATTAACTTGCAATCAGTTTCCTCCCCTGTAAAGTGGGGATAAAATAGTACTAACCTTCAGTCCGGTGCAGTCTTTACCAAATGCTCAATAAACAGTATATTTATCAAATGTGCCAATCACTTCGCATGCCTTATCTCACTGAATACTCATTAAGTCCAGAAGTTGATCCTACTGTACCACGTTTACAACTGATTAGCAACAAAGGCTCAGGAGGAGTCACATAAGTTGCCCAAAGATAATCATCTAGTAAACGGTAGCACCTAGACTCAAAGCTGGCTAGTCCTAAAGTCTGTGCTCTTAAACCCAAGTTGCATATTGGTGGTTTGTTCACACACTTTCTTAGACCCACTTGCTGTTGACTGATAATATAGCAGTAGCTAAGGTTTGTTAAGCATTGGCTCAGAGGGTAAAGTGTCTGCCTGCAATGCAGGAGACCCGGGTTCAATTCCTGGGTCAGGAAGATCCCCTGGAGAAGGAAATGGCAACCCACTCCAGTACCCTTGCCTGGAAAATCCCATGGACGGAGAAGCTGGTAGACTACAGTCCAGGGGGTCACAAAGAGTTGGACACGACTGAGCAACTTCACTTTAACTATATGTTAGTCACTGAGTTCTTCTAATGGGCTTTCTCATCGAGTTCTAACTACAAGCCTATGACGGGGTTTTATTATAGGCACTGTTTTTCAGTGAGGATCTGGGGCTCAAGGATTAAGTATACTACTCAAGGTCACACAGCTAATAAACAGCACAACTGGCCGTTTGAACTCTGGCTGTCTGGCTCCAGAGCCAAATTCTTAACCATTGGACCAAATAGCATCCTTAAAAAATAATGTTTTAAAACGTAGTTTTATTAATTGCCAAATACCTGGGCGTTCGATTAACACAGTACTTTCATTCCCAAGCAGCAATAACCTGAGGCAGTTTGCCATGATCCCACCAAGCCTACTCTTTCTCCAACACCAAGGCCAGGAGTCAGTTGCCATTTTTCATCATTTTCACTTGCACATAAATAAGAAGATGGTAAAATAATTCCTGAGCTTACATTTCTATCAAAAGTGGGAAAAGAGAATGCAGTGTGCCACATGTCCAAAGACAAATGAGAGACAAGTGGAAAGGAATATTCTTGTCTGTTTAATATGCAAAACGGATGACTGTTTTCCTTCCTGAGCTGAGTTACATCACCCACCTGCTAGAAACATTTGAATTTGATCCATCTTATGGCTCAGCAGTAAAGAATCCGTCTGCCAATGCAGGAGATGCAGGTTCCACCCCTGGGTCAGGAAGATCCCCTGGAGAAGGAAATGGCAACCCACTCTAGTCTTCCTGCCCGGGAAATCCTATGAACAGAGGAGCCTGGCTACAATCCATGGGCTTGCAAAGAGTCAGACACGACTTTGCGACTAAACAACAAACAACAATCCCTACTCCATTGCAAGCAGCAAAAGACATGCTGATAGTGTACAGCTGTTCAAAAGAGAAAACTTTTAAATTCTGACAATAGGATGATGAAAGGAGTCCCACGTGCCATGGAATTCAAATAGTCAATTTGTTAAAATCTTTTTTGTTTTGTTAAGTGTTTAATTTGCTTGGATAGAAAGAAATTCAAGCACAGGCAGAGGCTCCATGTTACCCTGTGGAAGACTACTGCCTCCCTGGGTAAGGACCCTTGTTTGTAACAAAAGGCCTCTAAGCATCTTTGTTCCCCAAACCACCACGACCACAACCACCACCACCAGCACCAGCACCACCACAACCACCACGACCACCACCACCCTGCTTGCTCAGCTGCAATTCTACATCCAGTTACACCAGTCTCTGCGCCACCCTAGTCAGACTTCCAGTTGGCAAAGGCTCCATGAGTCAAGTCCCACCATGGTCACCTCTGGGGACCATTTGTAAGTAAGCAGCAAAAGGCCCACCCAGATACCATTATTCCACAGAGAAACAGTGGACGTGTCGTGTGGTTTGCCTCGTCTGCATCACAGCTGAAATTCCATTTGTAAAGGGAAGAGAGCTAATAACAGGCCTTAAATTTAAAATCAACTAAGGTTTACACCAGTAAGTAGACAGTGCTAAATTTACCCCATCACTGTCCCATTCTTTCAAACATTCTACTAGTAAAATGGGTGTTGGTGGGAAAAACTTACTTGACATTCTTTGCAACCCACTGCACTATTTATAGGAAGGACAATAGCCCAGGCCACCCACCACGATGGCAACACCATCCAGAACCATGGCTTCCCTGAAGGGCCTTCTGAGAGCTTGGTAAGAAGAGAAGCTGACCCACAGGGCAGTGGGAGTCTCCTTCCTTTGAATTTCAATCAAGAAGCGTATCAAGCAAGTTTTATGCAACCTATTGAGTTTTACCAAGTTGTTAGAACTACACTGTTGGCCACCTGTTACATGGTAAGTGAATGGAGAAACATTTCAACTGTATTTACTTCAAAATTGAGAGCAGAATGAATACACAAAGGGCCCAGAGAGATTACAAATAAATCAGAGTCTTCCTTTTAATCTTACTGAAGCGACTTACAGCAGCAGCAGCAGCAGCATATTTTAAATCTTGGTTTTATGTCTCTTTAAGAACCATGTGAAGTGAGTTTTTAAGTCAAACTCAAAAAAACCCAAACGTTAAGTGATACACTGGTGTCAGGAAGATCTCCTTCAAACAATCTACAAAAAGCATCCCCTGCTCGGTGAAAACCAGCAGTGGCTTTGGCAAACGTGCTAAATCAATATCTTCCACTGCTGGTGTGTAAGGTTGGGCAAAGTGACCTACACAGAGGAAACACCCACAGAGGACATCTTCCAATTCGGTCCACTAAGCTTCTTAGTTTCAATGAAGTGAAGTGAAGTCGCTCAGTAGTATCCGACTCTTTGCAACCCCATGCACTGTAGCCTACAAGGCTCCTCTGTCCATGGAATTTTCCAGGCAAGAGTACTGGCTGCTGCTGAGTCGCTTCAGTGGTGTCTGACTCTGTGCGACCCCATAGACGGCAGCCCATCAGGCTCTGCCGTCCCTGGGATTCTCCAGGCAAGAATACTGGAGTGGATTGCCATTTCCTTCTCCAGTGCATGAAAGGGAAAAGGGAAAGTGAAGTCGCTCAGTCGTGTCTGACTCTTAGCGACCCCATGGACTGTAGCCTACCAGGCTCCTCCGTCCATGGGATTTTCCAGGCAAGAGTACTGGAGTGGGTTGCCATTTCCTTCTGCAGGGGATCTTCCCGATCCAAGGATCAAACCCGGGTCTCCCACATTGCAGGCAGACGCTTTACTGTCTGAGCCACCAGGGAAGCTTGCTGGGTAATCAGAACTACAAATATTCAGTCAAACCTTTAAAAAAGTAATTCATTAGACTACTTCTCTTAACATTTTCTAAATATTGTATCAGTGTAAAAGAAAATCAATGTAAAAATCAAGGTGTTTGAGAACTCAAGGGGAAAAGAGAAAACATTCATTCTACCCATGGATGGCCCCTGGAGAAATAAATTACTTGAAACTAGAGGTAAATCTGAAACAAAGTAACCTTTTGATCTACAACCCTTGGGGGAAGGTCGAAGGGAAGAAGCAGGCAAGGGAAGACACAAGGTTGATTCATACTGCAGACTGACATGCTACAGAGTGTGCTGGCCTCCAGGTGGTTCTGGGCAGAGAAGAATAAGGAAAAGCCATCAAGCACAGTACACAAAAGTATGGACCCGGTCCTGGGGGAAAAAATCTGAGTAATGAAGCCCAAATATAGGCGTAAAATCTAAAAATAACTCTTCTGCTTCTACAGAGCTATTTCCCTTTTAGCATCCATTCGAAATGTGTGGGAAGACAAAATAGCTTGAGTTAAGTGAATTTCCAGATATCATCAAGTGATGCTCTAAACCACTTTCAGCCAATAGTAAAACTGCAATTTCCCCTTCCTTTAGTTTTCTCTTCTTAAGTAGAGGAGGCAGACAAAGAACAATAGTGGGCAAGAATGTCATTTCTAAAGGCTATGAGAAGCTGATTATCTCTAGGTAAAATATCTTAAAATTCAACTTATGTCATGGGAAACTATTAGATCCTTGGAATTGTGTCAGAACCACTGTAATTTTTTTTTTTTCCATAAAGAATGATGAATGGAGGATGACAGAATGTTGACACTGTAATTACATTTTCCTATCATGCCACAAATTTAAAAGATTTCAGTATCACTGCCAGGGTGTTTTCTCTCCCTCAAGATTAAAATAAAATGAAGAATATGGTAAGAAAGACCAACGTATGGGCCAAAATATGTTGTAATCCTAGCATTTCTTCAAAAAATATTTAAGGGGTATCTATGAGTAACCAGGCTCTAGGCTTCATGCTGCTCCCAGATGATGTAAACCTTTTCCCCAATGGAGGTAGAAACAGTCTTACTTCTTTTTCCATACTGCTTAAAATTCTATAACTACAATGGCAATGCAAAAGAGACAAATAAATGGAGTACCAAAGGATCCCTCTACACTATATAAGAGGGCCTGCCTTAGGAGTGGTGAGGAACACTTCGTCTATATCCTGAGTGTGCAGTGGTGTCCAGCAGTGATGATCCTTTCCTCTTTAATCTTTCTCAACTTCTGCTTTTCTTGTTAATAAAAGAACGGAGGTGTAACCCATGCTGGTAGATACACAGACGGAGCATGTTAAGTGGCCCCCCTAATTTCAGAGAACTGAGAATCCTGCTGAAATCTACTGTTCTTTTTGCTGGTCTAGCATACTGATTTTACAGGGAATGATCCATCCCTATTCCTTAAACTCTTGGTGTCTTGCCTCCACCCTGCCAACCCTGCCAACCCTGCCAAAAATGTGCCAATGCTGAGCAAAGATTTAAAGTAGGCCAAGTAGACTTTCTCCCTGGAATTCTAAATCTCCAGAGCCACCTGTGCTCTCCAGCTTTCATTAGGGCTACCCCATATTCTTCTGGTAAATTCTTTTTGCTTAAGTTTAGCTTCTCTTGCTTGCAATCAAAATAATTCTGATGCATAGCCTAAAAGGAAAAGAACAAAGAAACAGACACTTTGGTACTACTTGATGCCTCCTCTATGATCCTGTAGTGCTGTAGTAGTGCTTAGTCGCTCAGTTGTGTCCAACTCTTTGTGACCCCATGGACTGTAGTCTGCCCAGGCTCTTCTGTCCATGGAATTCTCCAGGCAAGAATACTGGAGTGGGTAGCCATTCCCTTTTCCAGGGGAATCTTCCCGACCCAGGGATCAAACCCAGTTCTCCTGCAATGCAGGCAGATTCTTTACCACCTGAGCCACCAGAGAAGCCTCTCTATGATCTTATAGAGGAACAAACCAAGTCAGCCAAGAGAATAACACACAAGAAAGCAGACATCAGTTCAACCCCTCTCCACTCAGTTGAATGTCCCAGGAAACAGTCTATCACCAAATGGATTCCAGTAGAAAATGTCCTGCACCTCATTCTCAAACTATTTCAAAATAATAAGTGGTACCAAGTTGACCTTTCAAATGCAAAAAGAAAAAAAAATCATCCTCACACAACAAAAACACATTTTGAGCATATGTTCCATTAGATTCTCAGCAGTTGTTCTTAGTTGCCCTAATGTCTTAAGGTTTGAGTTTCTTGACACATAAACAAGAGGGCTCAATGAGTATAAACATCAATCCACAGATATACATGGGCTATGTATCACTCTTTCAGTAGCAAAATCTTACACTTCATAACACTGTGAAAAATGATTCTGTGTACTCTTTCTCCTTTGATCTTCATAAGCCCCTCTAAGTAGACAGGGAAGCCAGGCATCAAAATACTCATTTCATCCAAGGGGAAATTAAATCAGAACTCCCCAGATTCAGAGCTAGTGGTGGCAAAGCCGACCCAAGAAGACTCGAATCAAGATTTCTGCTCAACAAACCTAGCATTCTGCTGCGTCCAGAATCCTACAACCATATTGCACTTAGTTCCAGGGGTCCTCACTGCCTAATGGAATAAATGAGGCCACGTAAACAGAGCCCAAGTCCTATTTTGTGTTAGAGGCAAGAACATTGTTTCATCAGCGATGCCTCACTAACCACATTCATTTTTTGGCTTCACCAAGAGAACTATTAATTATCACTAATAGAGTCATAGTAAGTACTGTTGGAAGCAATAATGAGTGTGGTTCATGAGGAAACCATGTATCAGTAATAAACCAGTTCATTGTTCAAAACTAGACAAACTTATTTTCAATACAGAATGTTCAATTTCAGCAGATTTAAATATTAACAAAAATTAAAACAAAAAACCACATTGAGCAAGTCTGCTCCAGAGTTAATCAATCAACCAATTACTGTTTAAGTATTAATACTATAAGTACTTACAGGTAGAGTACAGGTGAGAAAACATATTGCCTTTGCCTTTCAAGAGCTTTAAATTTAGTTATGTTCCATGACATTTACAGAAGAAAGCCACCAATTCTCTGACTTCCTCAGATCATTCTGTCTCCTGCCAGTAGCTTCTGGGAAAACAAAATCTCAGGAGGAGAAGCCTGTGAAACTCAAGTCAGACGCTTAAAAGAAGAAATGAAGTCAAGACAACACTTTTCGTTGTGGTTCAGTGATTGGCAATGGATGTTATTCTGGAAAATCTGTGTTTTCAAAACAAATAACTACATCCATAGCAGGAACCACTCTTGAGTCCAAACACAATCCATGGCTAACACTCAGGCAAGGTAACTGTATACATTTGGAGCAAAGTAGTTAAGGATAAATAAAGGCATGGCTAAATGCAGTATCATAGTCCCTGAGGCAAAGGAGCGGGCACCAAAGGAATACTAGAAAGGAAGGATTCTGAGAACAAGAAGCCAGAGTAAGTAAGGACTGGATGAATCATAATGCATGATGGCCAAGTTCGTGTTCAAACCAAACTTTATATTTATATGTACATGAACCTATAAAAGACATTGGCACTAAGTCTTAGGTTCTAAGATCCAGTTCTGGGGAGCAGAAATTCCAATTTCCTAGACTTTAGTTTTACTCTTGGAGGAAAGGGTATTACATAGCAATCTGTGTACAAACTTACTGCAGGCTAAAAAAAAAAAGCCCATTGAAGAGCCAACCTGCTATGACAATGGATATGTTATCTCTACAATGTCTAACAGAGTAGCCATTAGCCACATGTGGCTAACGAGGATCTGAAATGTGGTAGTGATGATGCCTACATCCAAATTATAACTAAATTCCTCTCCAAACTTAGGCCAAGTGTGTGATGCTGAAGAGGAATTTAACACACCCCACTACCACCCCAATCACCAGCCTATCTTCAGAAACTTTCTGGGTGAAGTTGTGTGAGTTTGGTGGGGTGTTTTGTTCTAGTTGTTGTTTTAAATAATCTTTTCCTGCAGCCTGGAAAAACTCCGTAACACTTCCCAGTTCCTGGCATGAGCCGCTGTGGAGACCACCAACATGTCTGGGAGCATCCTGGTCCTTGTTCTCTGCCGTCCTCTGGAACAACCAAGAGCAAAGAGAGTGCTTCTTGCAGCATATCAAGAAGCACCTTTATAGTTTCTCCTTTGTGAAGGACCACTCATTCTTTGTCTTTTGTTATGTTTCACACCTGTTTATAAACAGCCACATACAGCTGGTTGCTACCTTATTGGACATCATACGACATGCTTACTTAGAAGAAAATCAAGATCTCACACTTCCACTGGTAACTCCAGTTATAAGCCACAATGATACAGTCAGAATCCCATCAAAGGTGAAAAATGTCACAAAGAGATAAAAGGATGATGTTTTGTGGATAAGTTGTAAGGCAGATAAATCCACTCACACTACTGAAGATGAAAGTAACTGTATGAAGTGTTATGGTGACTGATGGTTGATCAATCCTTACTGCCTTAAAAATTGGTCAAACACATTCACAGGGAGCTGGTCCTGAGGCCTGGCATGTCACACAGGCTGTCTCTCTGGGTCTACTGTGTTCAGTAACAAAAAAAGGCACATGTATGGATTAGGAAGAACTCAGTTCTCCACCCCTACCTGCATGATAAACAGCCTTTTTCAGACAGTTCTCTTTGTCCCAAGACCAGGTCAAACACAATGTCAGATGAACAAATGTATAGCAAAGGTCTGTTTTTAAAAATTTTTTTATCTGCTGGAAACTCCAATTTGGGGGATTTAGGAAAGGCATTAAGAACTCTCAATCCAGTCAAAGTACAGGCTGGTCAAAAAAAAGTCAAAAGAAATATATACGTATTGTATATATTTAGAACTCAACTCTTTATAGCTCCAGTTGAAGCCATTAAGCCAGATACATTAATTACTACAGAAATTACAAAATGGGCTAGATAATACATCAACAGTTACTTTAACATTAAAATATTCTAAGGCTTCGTGGAAATGTGAAATTGACCCTTGAAATGAATGTAGTTAAAAAAACCTTTTTTTGCCTATCAATGACATATAGGCTTAATAAAATGGGTAGACAATTTGCATGGGTATAATCAATAGAAAGAAAGATAGCACTAAGTTGTGTCTGACTCTTGCGATCCCCTGAGCTCTAGCCCAACAGGCTCCTCTGTCCGTGGGATTCTCCAGGCAAGAATACTGGAGTGGGTAGCCATTTCCTTTTCCAGAGGAACTTCCCACCCCAGGAATCAAACCCACATTGCAGGCAGATGCTCTAGCCACTGAGCTACGCAGGAAGCCCATAATCAATAGACAGCTGTCCAAAATCATATACCCAGACATATACATACACATACATAACCCAATCTCATTTTAATGGAAACAAGATACTGATTTGACAGAGGTAATACAGGTCGTTGGGAGGACATGCCTGAGATGGACAGTTTTTACTGGAGAGGAGAAAGGAACATGGGGTCCTGTACTGATGTGAGCAAGGCATTTCAGGGAGGGACTCTGGGAAGTCAAAGGAGGTTTGGCTAGAGAGTGAATGGTCAAGGAGGAGAGGCCTTAGAGACGACACTTACCTGCTAGACACTACCTATGCGTAGTGACCCCCACCCACAAGGAGGGTGAAAGGTACACAATGAGGGTGTCAACGAAAATCTGGAGGGAATCTACCCTTGTAACCATCATGCATAAAGTTCTGCTCTGCAAGAAGATAAATGTGGCAGATGCGATGGGTAGCTATTATTTGAGCCTGCGCACCACCCCCCTCCCCAACTAGATTCCCATTTGAGTTCCTTGAATAAAAGAAATACATCCTTTTCTGCAGGAAAAAAAATAGGAGGAATGTGAGAAAGGTAGTCATAAGGGGCGAGTCTTTTCTGTTAGTTTGGTTTCAGCAGACAAAATAATCTGGTTGCTTCCTGTCAATATATGACCAAAAGTAACCAACAGTGGCCAGAAGACTGTGGGAGCTGTCAGATCTATGTACCAGAATTTAGAGACAGTATTCCTTGGTATTCCCTTGCCTGCCTACTCCCCAAGTCTGCCACACAGGGCAAAGGAGCTAGGATCCTGTCTTTGGCTGGTGTACTGGGCCATTTTCAAGATCTTCAGACTTACGTGCTCACTGCCCTGGTGGATTATGGAAGCTCTTGTTATCCTGAGCTCAGACAAGGCAAATGCAAACACCACTGCCTGGTGCAGGCCAGTAACAACCCTGAGAGGCTGCAGCTGACAGAAAGCACAGTTGGGGGCAGGCCTTCCAGCAGCCCAAGCCAGTTGACTAGCATCCAGTCGTCACTTCTTTTCCAAATATCGGTTCAACAAACCTTGATTCAGCTCTTGTGTTACACTCTGGTGGAGAACAGTACAGAGGAAGCACCAAGAGAAAAAATCTTATAGAGACTATTCTGGGCACAGACCAACTACATGTTCTCATGAAATCGTTAATAATCCAGGGGTCCTTTATGTTCGTTTGAATCTTCCATGTCTAGTGAGGAAAAGACATATTTCTTTTTTTCTCCTCAGGGAGAATAAAAGCAGGAAAGTAAAATTCCTGGTAATGTCATATCCAGTCAAACAGGAAGGTTTGTAGGCTCTGGGTTGAAAGGTTTCCAGAGCTACAGTCGGCCAATCTGAAAATAATTGATTTGATTTTTATTGGCTTCATTTCCTCCAATGTTACTATTCAGCTCCCTACTCCCACGGCCACCAAGACAAGAGGAAACACTTAGTAAACACAACAAAAACGTCGTGTTTAAGAAACACCTGAGCTGTGAAAAACTGGAACCTTCAATCACTGCTGGTGGGAATATAAAATGGTACAGCCACTTGGAAAATAGTTTGGCAATTCCTCAAAGTATAAGCATAGACTCTCCATATGACCTAGCAATTCCATACTTAGGTATTTACCCAAGAGAACTAAAAACATATGTTCACACAAAAATTTGCACATGAATGCTGACAGGAGCATTATTCATAACAACCACAGAATGAAAACAATCTAAATGTGCATGAATAAACAAAATGTGGTGTATCCATAAAATGGAATATTATTTGGTAACAAAAAAGGAGTACATATAGGCTATGACATGAATGAAGTCTTAAAAAACATTATACCAAATGAAAGAAGCCAGTCACACAAGATCACATACTATACGACATCATTTATATTAAATGTCCAAAACAAGATAATCCATACAAACAGAAAGCAAATCCATGGCTTTCTGGGATGAACACGGGGGGGCGGGGGGAGGAGTGGAGAGGGTACACAAATAACTGCTGATGCCTATGGAGTCCCTTTTTGGAAAGTTGAAAATTTTCTAATCTAGGATTAGACTGTGGTGATGGTTATACAGCTCTGTGGATAAATAATGAACTGTGAAAAAAAAACAATTAACTGTACTCTAAAAGAGATGGTTTATATATATGAAATGTATCTCAGTAAAACTGAGGAAAGAAGGGAGGGAGGGAGGGAGGGACGGAGGGAACAGGGAGGGAGCAAGGAAGGAATGAAAGATACTAGACCTGAAATGACACACCTCACCTCGAATGGTAATTCTTCCTCTCAGGGTGTTTTTAACTTTTGACTCTTGCCATAACCTTGAGAGTCCCTTGGACTGCAAGGAGATCCAACCAGTCCATCCTAAAGGAGATCAGTCCTGGTTGTTCATTGGAAGGACTGATGCTGAAGCTGAAACTCCAATATTTTGGCCACCTGATGCGAAGAGCTGACTCATTTGAAAAGATCCTGGTGCTGGGAAAGATTGAGGGCAGGAGGAGAAGGGGACAACAGAGGATGAGATGGTTGGATGGAATCATCGACTCGATGGACGTGGATGTGGGTGGACTCCGGGAATTGGTGATGGACAGGGAGGCCTGGTGCGCTGTGGTTCATGGGGTCGCAAAGAGTCGGGCGCGACTGAGTGACTGAACTGAACTGAACTTGCCATAACCTTAGACTCCTAAGGAAGGAGAAGGAGCAGGATGAGGAGGAGAAGGAGCAGGAAGAGGAGGAGCAGGAGGAGAGGAAGAGAAAGGCAGAGGGGGAGTAGAATGGGAGGAGGAGAGAAGAGAAAAAAATCCCCTGCTTCCCCCATCGCTAATACCTTACATCACTATGACACACTATCAAACCCAGGAAATTGACACTGACACATCACAGTTCACAGATATTACTCAGCTTTCTAGGGATGCCTTTAAAAAACAGCTCCTGGATAATAATCCTTGAGGTTTGTTTCATTCCTACTCTTTTTACCTAAAACAGCAGTCACTCTGGTTGTGATTACAAGCTAATCAATAATTCCAGTGATGCAGATATGAGCAGTGGATATTTTAACACTTCTGAGATCCCAATTTGCCTTGGGAAGAAAATCAAGTTACCATTAGTGAACTATCTCCACCAAAGCACATTAATTTTGTATATACCTTGAGGGCCCTTCACACTCATCATGTTGATCATCCGCTGGATCATCAAAAAAGCAAGAGAGTTCCAGAAAAACATCTATTTCTGCTTTATTGACTATGCCAAAGCCTTTGACTGTGTGGATCACAATAAACTGTGGAAAATTCTGAAAGAGATGGGAATACCAGACCACCTGACCTGCCTCTTGAGAAACCCGTATGCAGGTCAGGAACAACACACTGTTTCCAAATAGGAAAAGGAGTACGTCAAGGCTATATATTGTCACCCTGCTTATTTAACTTATATGCAGAGTACATCATGAGAAACGCTGGGCTGAATGAAGCACAAGCTGGAATCAAGATTGCCCGGAGAAATATCAATAACCTCAGATATGCAGATGACACCACCCTGATGGCAGAAAGTGAAGAACTAAAGAGCCTCTGGATGAAAGTGAAAGAGGAGAGTGAAAAAGTTGGCTTAAAACTCAACATTCAGAAAATTAAGATCATGGTATGCGGTCCCATCACTTCATGGGAATTAGATGGGGAAACAGTGACAGACTTTATTTTAAAATTATTGCAGATGGTAACTGCAGCCATGAAATTAGAAGATGCTTACTTCTTGGAAGGAAAGTTATGACCAACTAAGACAGCATATTTAAAAGCAGAGACATTACTTTGCCAACAAAGGTCTGTCTAGTCAAGGCTATGGTTTTTCCAGTGGTCATGTATGGATGTGAGAGTTGGACTACGAAGAAAGCTGAGCGCCAAAGAATTGATTCTTTTGAACTGTGGTGTTGGAGTAGACCCTTGAGAGACCCTTGGACTGCAAGATCAAACCAGTCTATCCTAAAGGAAATCAGCCCTGAATATTCATTGGAAGGACTGATGTTGAAGCTGAAACTCCAATACTTTGGCCACCTGATGCAAAGAGCTGACTCATTTGACAAGACCTTGATGCTGGGAAAGATTGAAGGCGGGAGGAGAAGGGGACAACAGAGGATAAGATGGTTGGATGGCATCACAGACTCAATGGACATGAGTTTGAGCAAGCTCCAGGAGTTGGTGATGGACAGGGAAGCCTGGCGTGCTGCAGTCCATGGGGTCGCAAAGAGTTGGACACAATTGAGTGACTGAACTGAACTGAGGGCCCCTCAAACTCATCATGTTGCTCACTCAGCTCCTTCCCACCCCACAAGGGAAACTGAGTGTAAGCCTCTAGGGCACTGGTGATAAGCTATGATAACTAAAGTTCCTCCACAGAGTCTTCCCTTAGGCAGTTCAAGAACTTGCAGTTAGCCATCCTAACTTACTCTGAAAGAAAACAGACTTGCTAAACGGCTGATAGATGAGAAGGACATATCTCCTGTTAAAGACAGCAGATAGCTTCAGTTTTCTGACCTACGAGGCTCTCATAGTTTGTTTTCTTCCTCCATCCTTTTATATCCTAACTCTGGGCACTACTTTATTGTTGTTGTTTAATTACTCAGTCATGTCTGACTCTTTACTACCCCAAGGACTATAGCCCACCAGGCTCCTCTGTCCATGGATTTTCCAGGCAAGGATACTGGAGTGAGTTGCTATCCTTTTCCAGTGGATCTTCCCAACCCAGGGATCGTACCCACCTCTCCTGCACTGCAGGCGGATTCTTTACCACTGAGTCACCAAGGAGTAAAAAGTGAGCGGGTTCAGAAAAGCCATTTCAGTTTCTCAGTATCAGATCTGTTTAAACATACGGGAAAAGAGGAGGTTGAAACTATTGACTGCAGTGAAATGGTTGGCTTTGCCACAGTTACCAGAAAAGCAGCTCTGCTCAGGAGATGACCTTCCCAAGGAGGGAAAGGCAGCAAGCTGCCTGTCAGGAGTCTGCAGGAGCAGCCAACCCACAAGAATCCGAAGGAAAACACTGAACACCCCACACACAGGCATGGAACTGGGATCTACTCAGCGTCCTCTGCAAAGTGTCACCAGACACTTGTTCCAGTAATTCTAGATCACCTGCAGCCTCCGAGGGGTAAGGTAAACTGAGGTAAGCAAGTTCTAAAAACCAATGAGTTTTAGAGGGACATCTGAGGCAAAATGAAAAAGACAGCCCAGACAAGGTATGTTAAGTATCATATTTGGCTGATATCTTGATGGCACGTTGATTTAATAATGATAACAGGGGACCAACGCAGAAAAAGAAGTCCTAAACTTGTCCTCTGACAGACAGGAAAATCTAGGAAAGAGACCAGAGAGTCTGCTTAGACAATGGTAAAATAAGGACAAGGTAAGGCATGCCACAAACACAGCATGGGGAAGAGGCACAACAAAGGGAAAAAGAGAAGAGAAACTGTCTTCTGCCTAGAGCATCACTCGTTACTGTTTCAAATAAAGTTAAGCTTTAAAAAAAGCTTATCCATCCCTCCACCCACCCCAAACTGTCAAAGAAGCCCACACCCAAACAAGACAAACATTAACAAATACATACACCACATAACCTATTATTCAGGGTGGAAACAGATTTCAGGCCCCTGGTATTACATTGCAAACAATTTTTTCCACTTAAGTATGTGCTGCACTCAGAGCCGGCAGTGGTGTCAGCTTACCTCCTCCACCGTCTTATGAACAGGACAAGGGGATGAAGAAAGAGTGGCCAGCAAGAGGGACAACACTGGTCCTTATCCTGGCTCCAGTGTTAACCAATAGGGTAACCTCGAAATACTGTGTAAAATGGGCAGGTAGGATTACCAGTCGTTTTCAATTTTAAAAAGCTGTGAAACCCTTTATCTAAATGAAATCTCATGGAGAACCCCAATATACAGAAGAGTTTGAAGTAGACAGGCTGGTTAAAGCTGGAAGGGGTGTGAGGCAGTAGGGTAGTGGGTGGGGGGTGTCTCTTGAGGCACCTCCTGGAAATGGGACTCCATTTCCAACAGCACACAGAATGGAAACCACTGAAGAGGTCCCTTAAAACAAAAATTAAATCCTACTTAAACGAAGAAAAAAAAAAGACAAAGTAGTATAGAATAATGATTTTTAAGGCCTAACTCTCGGTGGTAGGGATTGTGGGCAGTAGGTGGAGGGTAGGAAATATCACAAGGAGCCTTTCATTCATAAGCTTGTAAATGTTTTGTATATATATGCATGCCCATTTCTCCAAGTGAATTTATATGCTGTGATTAATGAAACTGAAATTCATTGATGGTGTCACCGAATTCATGGTCATGTGGTAATCTATAATTATCTTAACGAAAAAGAAATCATCATATTGGGAACTACTGCTAAAAAGAAAGCAACAGCATTCCACTTGAATTAAACAATATAAGTAAATTTCCTTTAAAAAATTTACAGTGGCCCTTTTTTAAAGATTCTGCTACATACAAAGCCAAACTCGTTAGAATTCCTTGTCTATTAGCTGTAGCTATTAGAATGTTGCTTTGAGATGGATTCTGAAGTCATGTCCAGGCTAAGTAGGAAAGAAATGTCACATTAGATAAGCACTGGATAAACACTCTCCGCCATAATTGTGGGCAATGAGGAAGTGGGGGAAGGGACGTGTATTTGACATCTGGGGCTGTCAGATAACCATCTAGGATGTGATGGTAGTGGAGACCTGAGTTCTAACTCTGATTCTGTCATTACACTAAATTTATTAGTAGGCAAATTACTCATTCCGGGTTTCAGTTGTGCCAGATCCCGACTTCTGATGCAGGACACTCAGGGTCAACTCAGATAGTGAATGTTACACGCCTTTCAAAGCCACTAGAGACAAAACTGTCACAGAAATGGTGAGCTAATCCAAACCTCTCCATCTCACATATCTGAAATTGAAGGAAACTGAAACCCAAGAGACTGTCAGCCAAAGTGACACAGTAGATAGCAGGCTAAAGAATCTACATTCCCTCACTAGACAGTTTTCTATAATGTGAGCCATAATGTATGGTTTGAAATTTTGATTTAAGATTTGTATTAGTTCTCTTTGGGGCAATAGATAATTTCAAGGTTTTCTGTCTGAGATTACTTTTAAAACTTCTCACTTCAAAAAAGTTCACGCCGCCAACTAGATGATTATACTAAAAAAAAAAAAAAAAAAAAAAAATTACAGCATTATTGTTATAACATGGACCTAGACTTTGTCACTTAGGTATTAAACACCAAGAATTAAAACTTTCTTCAACAGAGCAAGACAACAAATATATTTGAAAATCTAAGTAAACAGAAACCAAATAACAATTGTTTGCCAATCTCGGTAGAAAATGAATGACGTTATCTGTTAAAGTTTGACCCACTTAGGACTTGCCTCTTTAAAAAAATGAAACCTACATAGAAAGTTACAAAATGTGAGTCGATCAAACCACCCAAAAATTTTATAAGAGAAATTAACAGGAAATGGCTAAATCAGAAGATAACAGAGTAATCTTTTATATTTTAAATCATTTTTTTGTAAATTCATAAAATATGGAACTCCTTATCATTAACTAGAAAAGTATGTTTGAATAATTTTAGCCTAGAATTTTACCAGGCATAGACTAAAAGACCATAAACTCTATTCTGTTTCATATTAAAGATTTTTCACAAGATTTTACCATTGCAAATCAATTAAATATTATAGAAAATTAAGGCAAAACATCTCAAGGTCCATTTACATTAGAGGTGCCATTTGTCCACAGAATGTGGGAATGCAGTTTCAGATTCTTTACTTAGAAAGGCATTTGGTACTCTTGGAAATTCTGTTCTATCAGTCAATTTATAATGAATCAAGTGAAAGTGAAAGTCACTGTTGTGTCTGACTCTTTAGGACCCATGGACTATACACAGTCCATAGAATTCTTCAGGCCAGGATACTGGAGTGGGTAGCCTTTCCCTTCTCCAGGGGATCTTCTCAACCCAGGGATCAGAACCCAGGTCTCCTGCGTTGCAAGTGGATTCTTTACCAGCAGAGTCATAAAGGAAGTCCAAGCATACTGGAGTGGGTAGCCGAGCCCTTCTCCAGGGGATCTTCCCCACCCAGGAATCAAACCGGGGGCTCCTATATAGAAGGCAGATTCTTTACCAACTGAGATATCAGGGAAGGCCTCACCACTTGTGATCTGAATGGTGCCTAGGAACTAACAGATCAGCTGGGGAGAAATATCTTTTTCTAGGCTAGGAAGACATGAATTGATGATTCAGAGAGAAGAATGCAGAAGTGACCTTCTCCCCTGGATCGTGGTCCTTATTCCAGAGAATACTTTCATAATAACCTCTCCACCCGGCTTCCCATGTGGCAGTAGTGGTAAAGAACCCGCCTGCCAATGAAGGAGACATAAGAGACGCGGGTTTAATTCCTGGGTCACGAAGATCCCCCAGAGTAGGAAATGGCAACCCATTTCAGTATTCTAGCCTGGAGAATCCCATGGACAGAGGAGCTGGGCGGGCTGTGTGGTCCATAGGGTCACAAACAGTCGGACATGACTGAAGCAACCTCTCCACCACTGGATCAAACTATGTCTCCCAAACAAATACACAAGGACTATCTGCCAACGGCTTACCAGAAAATTCCACATTTTGCATTTTGTTTGTTACTTCATGAACAAGGACAGACAACCATAGTGTCTCAAAGTAGAGTTCCAGAAAAAATATGTCAACAGAACCATGATAATTCTGAATAAAGTGGTCTTCTCTAATGCATGCTGGAAAACACTGCCTTATATTCTATTATAAGTTATAGTTGCCATAACTATCTAAAATTAATTTCAAAACACAAACCTCTCTCTCAATGCTTGGAAGATTTGTTGGGTTTTTTTTTTTTTTTTCTGTTTAAATTAGAACAAACCTGAAGTGCTTAAAGTAGGAGAAAAGTCACATCCCCACAATATTGATTTATGATATATTGACACAAAGACAATCAGACTGTGATGAGTACAGCATTATCGTAATATTAGTACTGCACAGGCAATGCCTTAAAATTTTTAGCTAAGCACTTGAGTATCTGCTTTGAGATACCATTTATAAACAAAAAGAACTGAGTATAACATTTCCTTTATCACATAAACCACTCTAGTATAAACTTCTGCCTCTTTCTTCATAATATTTGGATTATTTCATTGTTCTACCTCCTATTTTTCCAAACATCTTCAGTCCAATGGAAGAAAACCACTTATCATCTCCCTGTTCTCTCTGCCTCCAGAAAAGTCTTCTGTAGCAGTCTATCAGCAGAAAAATCACTTAAAGAAAGAAACCACTGAGCCAAAAGTTCCAGAAAATGCAATTGGCCATAAGATGGCAGGAGTTGACCTAAGGTTTCCCTCCAAATAATGAAGAAAGGGCTTGTTAATATAATTAATTATGCAAATCTGTAGCCAGAGACCCTTAATTACAGAGAAATACTTTTAAGTCATTTTAAAATGTGCCTGGAGACCACATAATTTTTCTGCTAAGGGGTTCCATGACTATTTATACATTTGTGAAAAGTCTGGTAACTTCATATTTGCATTGCTAATTAATCTCTTTTATGATCCATTCAAAACACTGGGATTCAAATAGATAAATGGGCAAATAACCATTTGAGAAAGGAAAACTACAAATAGCCTAGAGAAAAAGTTTCTATTTAACAAATTTTTGGGCTTCCCTGGTGGCTCAGACAGTCAAGAATCTGCCTGCAAAGCAGGAGACCTGGGTTCAATCCCTGGGTCAGGAAGATCCCCTGGAGAAGGGAAGGGCTACCTACTCCAGTTACTCTTACCTGGAGAATTCCATGGAAACAGAAGCCTGGCAGGCTACAGTCCATGGAGTGGCAAAAGAGTCAGACACAACTGAGTGACTAACACAACAAATTTTTAAATGTAAATTAAAATACAATGTGATAGCATTTATTGGTTGTTGAATCACAGATAATTGTAAGATAATAATATTCACAACATAGACATGAAATGAAAGATGTTTTAGTGTCAACTGATTCAGTGTCAACTGGCAAAGCCTTTCTTAAGAACGATTTTGCAGTACTTAACAAAAAATTTCAAAATTATATACCTTTTGATCCATTTATTTCATTTCTAATAAATATATTCTAAGAAAATAGTGTGAAAAAGAAAAAAGATGTTCATAACAGCTTTTAATGGGAAATATTAGGAAAATAATTACCCTATACTGCACATAAAATGGAAATAAATACTGTCATCTAAGTTTATTAGATGAATAAATTCATTCATTTGAATAGTCATCTGAATATTCACTGGAAGGACTGATGCTGAAGCTCTAATACTTTGGTCGCCTGATGCGAAGGGCTGACTCATTAGAAAAGACCCCGATGCTGGGAAAGATCGAAGGCAGGAAGAGAAGGGGACGACAGAGGACAAGGTGGTTGGATGGCATCACCGACTCAATGGACGTGAGTTTGAGCAAGCTCCGGGAGACAGTGATGGACAGAGAAGCCTGGTGTGCTGCAGTCCATGGGGCTGCAGAGAATTGGACAGAACTGAGTGACTAAACAATAACAAAGTTTATTAAAAGTTTTAATAATCTCTCACTTATTAGGATGGTTATTCAAAAAAACAAACATTGCAAAGATGTGCACTTTTGTTTCTGGGAATGTAAAATGGTAGAGCTGCTATGGAAGAGTATGACAGTTTCTCAAAATACTAAAAATAGAAGTACCATATGATTCAGGCTCTGGTTATATCCCACCTTTGGGTATATATCCAAAAAAATTGAAAGCATGGTTTCAAACTGATACTTGCACACTCATGTTCACAGCAACATTATTTACAATAGCCAAAAGCTGGAAGCAACCCAAATGTCCACCGATGGACAAATGGATAAACAAAATGTGGTATATAGATGTCCTGGAGTATTATACAGCTTTAAAAGAGGATATCTGGCCAGACGCAACAAAATGGCACAAGCTTGAGGACCTTATGCTAAGTGAAGTAAGTCAGCCATAAGAAGACAAATACTGTGATTCCACTTACACAAGGCATCTAAAGCAGTCAACTCATAGACGAAGAACATAGAATGACGGTTACCAGGGGATAGGGGAGAGGCGAAGGGGAGTTGTTTAATTGGTATAGAGTTTTAGTTCTGCAAGATGAAAAAGTTCTGGAGATCTGTTTCACAACAATGTAAATACACTGAACACTACTAAACTGTGTATTTTAAAAATGGTTAAGATCGCTTCTTGGCCTTTTGGCTAAGAGCAAGTGTAAAAATGGTTAACATGGTAAATTTTATGATATGTGTTTTCTAACACAATAATAAAACTTTAATAACATGAGAAATGCTTTGACAACATTTAGTTGGAAGAAGAATGTAAAACAGGACATATAATATATAATCAAAAATATTTTTAAAACTACATAAAGATACTTTCCCATAATATTAACATTACTTGCCTTTATAAGATTTTTCTATATTTTTTATACTTTCCTATTTTTTTCATTTTTCATATGGCAACCTGTATTAATATTTAAAAATTTTTTAATCTGTATTAATTTTACAATCAAAAAATAAATAACCTTTGACTAAATAGTTTGGAATAGCCTTGAAAATTCCCCATGCTGTGCAGGACATTTGTCAGAGAAGGGACTCCTGTTCAGAAAAAAAATCAAAATTCAGAAATGGTCAAGAGAGACTACTGTGTATCTTTTCAGTGGAGTGTTATTTGTGGTCTAGCAGGTCCTCCAGGGATTATCTTTGACTTTTTCTTCCTTCTAATTAGGCCAATGATTCTCAAAAGGGTGGCTTGGGAAGCCCTGGAGAGCATTCAGATCTTGTCAGGATGTTTATAAGTTCAAAAATATTTTCATGATAATATTAAGATGTTATTTGTCATTTTGTCTCTCATTCTCTCAACAAGTATACCATGGAATTTTTCAAAAGTTTCAGCACCCATGATGAAGTCATCAGTCAGATAACATGAATTAGGTTTCACTGTTGCTTTTTTTTTAATGAAAGAACAAAGTGTTTCACTTCTGATTTCCAATTTAATTTGTATATTCAACAACTTTTCTTGGAGTCTTCAATATTTAATAGGATCAAAGTGTCCTGAAATGAAAAGTCTGAGAATGTGCTGGGTCAGACTATTTCACAACTCTGTAGGGGTAGGAATTAACTTGTAAAAAACACACAACAATGTAATGACTTTTATCTATAAGGAAGCAAATGGATTTTGTCTGACAGAGATACAACTGATTTACTTAAATGTATAAAGGAAAACGTTACATTGTATAGCCCTTTAGACTATCAATCAGTTTTGCATCCACAAGCAAATTTATTTCAGTATTTCTGATTGTGGTTAGATAAATAGACATATACACGTTTTTAAAATTCTCCTTTGAACTGGTCTTGACAGCCTACTGATTCCTTCACTAATTAATAAACTAAATACAAATTGTTGACATGTTTATAACTGAGAATCTTATTTTTAAACTAATTATTCTTTAACATCAACTATCTACAAACACATCAGTTTCTGAATTACAGGCCGTAAGACTAACAAAACCAGAGAGTTTAATAATTAGTAACCTTCTAAAAGAGAAGGCACCAGACTCACATGGATTCACAGGTGAATTCTACCAAATACTTAGGGGAAAAAAATCATACATATTCTCTGCAATCTCTTTCGGAAGATATACAAAGAGGGAATACTTCCTAACTCTTTTTATGAGACCAGTATTACACTAACAGCAAAACTAGACAAAAACATGACAAGGTAACTATAAACCAATAGTGCTTAGGAACGTAACATAAAATCCTCAACAAAATATTAGCAAACTGAATCCAACACAAATGTAGAATTATACACCAAAAGGAAGGAGATTTATCCCAGGTAAGCAAATCACATGATAATATCAATAGTTGCAGAAAAAATATTTGGTGAAGTTCAATACCCATTTATGATTACGAACTTCCAGTGAACAAGGGATAGAGAACTTTCTCAACTTAATAAAAAAAAATCTACAAAATATCTCTAAGATACGAGGTTAATAGTAAAAGTCAATTGCTTTCTTGTATACCAACAATAAATGAGTGGAAGATGAAATTAAAAACACAACACAACTTAGCACTCCAGAAATGAAATACTTAGGTATAAACCTAACAAAACATGTACAAGATCTATATGTGGAAACTGCAAAAGCCTAGTAAATGAAATGAGAGAACTAAGTAAGTGGAGAGCTACTCCATGTTCATGGAAGACAATATCGTCCTAATTTGCCACCCCATGTGTTTACATACTGTCTATGGCTGCTTTTCCTACAATGAGTTGAATAGTTGTCAGGGCCAGCATGGTCTACCAAGACTAAAATATTTAATATCTAGCCCTTTACAGGAAAAGTTTTATATCCCTCATGCTAAATTGTTATGCTCTTAATTAAGCTTTTATCAGTACTTCTCTCAATCCAATTCTATTTTTTCCTTCAAAATAAAATTTAAACCAGAAAGTCTCTTCTACTTTCCTTCAATGGTAGTCATATAAAGTTATTCTCTTAGAACAATATCAAGTGTTGCAGTTTTTAAAATAGAATATTCCGATGGTGAGGATTTAAAATATATATCACCTTCTTTGAGGCCACAGGACACACCTCTGGAGAGCCTACAGATATGAAATAACTAGCAAAGTCCTATTATAGAAAAGCAATTATTTTGTGATCAGCACAATTTTAATAATCTGGTTATTTTCCAAAACTCAAAACTGAAACATCTTCCTCCTTTAAAAAAACTTTTTTTTATTTTATGGAAGCTAAACTCTTTTTAACAAAAAACACAGGCTAAAGGACTCCTAAATAAATCTAAGCATCACTTAGTGCATCTGTATGTGATATATTTTTCACAAGAATTTAAACTACACTAATTCACTCTGAGTATGCAACTTTTAGACGCTCTCAATAATAAGAATTTGAAAAACTTAACATACTTGCTTTACTCTCAGGTATATCTCTAAATACCTATACACACACGGACAGTAAACTATATGGATGCATTCTGTTTACCAAATGAGCTTTTACCAAATAGTTTACATTCTAGTAAATGATATGTATGCATTCTGTTTACCAAATGAGCTTTTCTACCTCTAGTGACGAGAGGTCTATGGTATCAATTATTTTCATCTTAACTAACCTAAAGGAAACAGGAGAAATAGAGGTATTTTGCCATGAGGTCCAGACTGTAGGAAATGCTATAGGACAAATAATCCAGTTCTTCTCACAAGTAAACTGCAAGGAAAAATACTACCTGGGATTTAAAGAGGTGTAAGGGACATTTTTTAAAAATTGCAGTGTATGAACCTTACTGGAATCCTGAGTTGAATAAACTTTTTGAAAGGTTAACAGTAAACTTGAAAACTGATGAAATGTTTTGTAACTTTCAAGGTATAATATAAATTATTTTAGATATGATAAGAGATTTTAGTTATGTTTTTAAAAGAGTCCCAATTTTTTTGGACAGAAACTAAATAATATTTACAGATGAGATTATAAAATGTCTAGAATTTACTTTAAAATAATCCCAGAGTTGATAAAAAGTAATTGGAGGTAGAAATGAAAGATTAAACATGAACTGATAACTGATGAAACAGCTCCATATAAATATGCCTATAAATATACAGGTTTAATATATTAAACCTATATTAATCATTCTTTGCATTTGTGTTTTTGTGTAGGAATTTTAGTAACAAATTTTTTCAATCTTCATTTTCATTCTACTTGAAACAAGAAAAGTAGCAATGGAAAGCAATAAGTTTGAGGGGGAGATATTTTTAAAAGATGGAGTAGGTGGGAGGGGGGCAGTGGGAGAGGTCCTAAATCATACCTTGTGAAATGTCATTTTGGGATTTTGGGTTTTTCACCTTAATAATCATCAGCAATATACTGGCATAATTTCTGTTATCCGGTATGAAAGGCAGAACTTGAAATGATGCCTCATAATCTTTAGAGGGTGAGTGGAACCAATGAATATGATGAGCTATCACTCCTATTATTATGTTATATTATATGGTCAAAGAGAGATTATATTGGGTGGGCCTGACCAAATCAGGTGAGACCATAAAATCAGCCTTTTCTCTGGCTGATGGCAGAAAAGAAGTGACCTAGAAGAGGAAGTTAAATATCCTCTTGTTAACTTCCGATGTAGGCCATGTGGCATAAAATGTAGGTCTCTAGGAGCTAAAAGCAGGCAGTTCCTGGCCAGTAGTTAGGAGTTTTCAGTCCTTATGTGCTTAGTCATGTCTGAATCTTTGTGACCCCATGGACTGTGGCCCTCCATGCTCCTCCATCCATGGGATTCTCCAGGCAAGAATACTGAAGTGGGTTGCCATTTCCTACTCCAGGGTATCTTCCCGACCCAGGGAGTGAACCTGCATCTCCTGTGTCTCCTGCGTTGGCAGGCAGATTCCTTACCACTAGCACCACCTGGGAAGCCCTCAGTCCTACAGACACAAGGTAATAAATTCTGCATCCTGAATATTCACTGGAAGGACTGATGCTGAAGCTGAAGCTCCAATACTTTGGCCACCTGATGCAAAGAGTCAACTCATTGGAAAAGACTATGATACTGGGAAAGACTGATGGCAAGAGGAGAAGGGGTGGCAGAGGATAAGATGGTTGGATGTCATCACTGACTCAATGAACATGAGTTTGAGCAAACTCTGGGAGATAGTGAAGGACAGGGAAGCCTGGCATGCTGCAGTTCATGGGGCCTCAAAGATTCAGACATGACTTAGCAACTGACCAACAACAACTACCACCAGACAGCTTGGAGGAATCCCCTGAGCCCCAGATGAGAACTGCGGCTTTGGCTGACACATTAGTTTTAGCCTGATGAGACTGTGAGCAGAGAATCCTAGCCATAGCACGCATAGACTTCCAACCTGGTGGGGTTTTAAGTCGCTAAATTGTGGTAGTTCATTATGCAGCAATAAAACTAATTTGTCTGGAAAACCATCTTATACCCAAATAGAACCTCAAAGTCTACCTCTACACAAGTTTTTGATCCCAATGGCACCAAATGAGTACCTCAACATTCAGCAATTTAACTTTTAATGCAGTGTTTCTCAAATGATCATGAATCCAAATTTGAGAAACCCTGAGTTACATAATCCCTTATAAATGAAATATTCCTTTCCAACAAACACAGTATTACAGACAAGATTATATACTTGAGCGCTTTTTACAGTGTGACGGTTTCTACAGCAGAAAAATTCTGCAAAATAATCGAACAGAACAAATTTAAAGCAAATTGCAACTAAGCTAAAACCTTAGCTTATCATCACAGCAGGTATAAAATTTTGCAAACCTGTCTAACCTTTAATGCCCTAGCTCACAATTAAGAGGGATGAGAAAAACACGAGACATATTTCATTACAATAAAAATGTCATTGTAACAGTTTCCCATGGTTCAGGTGGTCCTGAGGAATGATCACAATTATTCTTTGTCCATGTTATCTATTTAGAGAAAAAATTGAGGTGTATATGAAGAAAAGAGATAGAAAAGTAAGGCCAAGATATTATCCCTAAGGTCTAAATTCTAGGGTTTTACTTAGTCTGATTCTTTTTAGTCTTTTCTTTTTTTGTTAGTAACAGCTTTATTTTTATATAATTCACACATGATAAAATTCATTCATTTAAAGTGTACAGTTTAGGGGGGTTTTGTATATTTATAAACTGTGTGACCATTATAAGTAATTTTAGAACATTTTCATCATCCCTAAAAAAAAAACAAAAAAACCTGTATTCTGCCTTTTTTAAAAACTGCCATTCTTTCTTTAATAACACGTCATGCTAACAAATTTTTCTCTAATACAAAACATGGCCATCTGAGACTCAAAATTGGCATTTAGGAGAGAAGGGAGCTGAGGATAAAAGATTTGATCTGCAGGAATAACACACTGGAAAAACTGATTTGAGATTGTAGAGCATTGCTTCCTATAACTGATGCTGGTTACATTCCTTTGAAAATGTGGACATGATCCAAATAAGCAAAACATGAAATTACTTGCCAGTGGAAGCAAAGAATCATTCATTGGGTAGACTCTTCACCTACTGCACAACGTAATTTTTTTATTTCAGAAGCTGAAGACAGAGGATAATCTGAGCTTTATTTAGTAAAACAAGAGTTCTGCATTCCAAAGGGGAAAAGCTGGGATATAAAACAGCATTCTGATATGTTCACATCCAGTATCAAAACATTCTTTATCCTTTTCACAAATTCAAAATTCTAGAAAACAAAATATTCATATCAAAATGGATACACACAAAAAAATGAAAAAAGAGCAGTGCATTTAACCATCCAGCCATCCAGGCCAGCACATCTTTGCAACTATAACCACATTTCCCAAACACAAGGATCTTGTGTTCCTAGCGGTTTTCAGTCCTAGCTAAGTATCAGAATTACTATGGGAGCTTTAAGAATCCTAAAGATTGGGCCCAAATTCTAAATCTACTGAATGAGAATACCTGGGCATCTCACTTTTCTAAAAAAATATAGTTTTAAAGGTTACATTCCATTTACAGTTATTACAAAATACTGGCTATATTCCCCATGTTGTACATACATCCTTGCAGCCTATCTTACACGCAATAGTTTGTACCTAATACCACTCCCCCCCACCTTTATGTTGCCCCCTATCCCCTCTCCCCACTGGTAATCACTTGTTTGTTTTCTACGAGTCTTGCTTCTTTTCTGTTATATTCAGTAGTTTGTTGTATTTTTTAGAGTCCACAAATAAGTGATATCATAGAATATCTTTCTCTGACTTATTTGACTTAGCATACTGTCTTCCAAGTCATCCATGTTGCTGCAAATGGCAAGCTTTCTTTTTATGCCTGAGTAGTATTCCATTGTATAGATACACATCTTCTTTATCCGTGTCCATCTATTGATGGACACTTAGGTAGCTTCTCTATATTGGCAATTCTAAACAATGCTGCTACAAACATTGGAGTACATGTATCTTTTCAAATTAGTGTTTTTGATTTTTTCAGATATATACCCAGGGATGGAATTTCTGTGTTATATGGTAGTTCTCTTTGTTTTTTGAGAAACCTCCATACAGTTTTCCACAGTGGCTGCATCAATTCACATTCCCACCAACAGTGTATGAGAGTTTCTTTTTCTCCATATCCTCACCAACATTTGTTTTTGTGGTCTTTTTGATGACAGCCATTCTGAAGGATGAGAGGTGATACCAAGGGATTTCTTTAAACCACCATGGAGAATTATGATTCCCAACCGGGATACAGAACAACAGTGTTTAAGAAGAGGCATGGATCCCTTTAGAAGTCCCACCTACCCCTCTAAGAACAGACTTGATGGTTTATGTTTTATCTGAAACTGTGTGCTCCCCTAAACACTATCGCTGGATTAGTTGCTCAAGGACTGAGCTTGGATTGGTTAATTAAAACTTCACAACACTCTCCCTCTGTACACTGAAACTCGGCCAAGGTTTTTCTGAGAGGCAAGGCAAGTTTAAGTGTTGCCAAAGCCCGTTTTTGAGTCAGGTTTTACAGACATTCTTTTTTGAGGGAGAGGAAAAAAAGAGGGCTGGGGGACATCAGTCTGCTGCTACTTCTTTTGAGAGCTCTTCCCTCACTGCTGATTTGAGATAAACTGTTATTTTTTTAAAGCTGATATTTTTTTTTCTTAAAGCATTTTGGTCTTTGACGTTTTCTTTCCCCAAAGCCTCATCGTCTTTATCCACAGATCACTTTACTGATCCACCAACACAAGCTATGTGTTTCAGAGGTGTTTACACACTAGCTCTGGTGGGCTTGCCCTGACCCAGCATCAGTGCCTCACAGAGCCCCCTGTTGTGACCAAGGACATGTCCTTAAACTATGGCTGGCCTCCCAGGCAGTGGTCATGGAAGAATGAAGCAGCGACCTCGAAGGGTCTAATTCAATGACCTTTACCCTCTTCTAACCAACTACCCCCACTCCTGAAAAAAAAAAAACAAAACAGCAGGGTAGCTCCGTTTCCCAGATGAATTTTAATTTATCCTTAAATATCCAAGCCTGGTCCAATGTTTAAAATTCCCAGGCCATCCAAAATCGGTCAGCTGGCTCTCAACTGAACCCAGTTTTGCTCCCCAGGGGACATTTGGCAATATCTGAAGATATTTTGGGTGTCATAACTGGGGGAAAGGTTGCTACTAGTGGGTAGAGGCCCAGGACACTAATGAACATCCTTCACACACAATACAGCCCCCAACAACAAAGAAGGATCCTGCCTAAAATGCCAATAGTGCTGAGATTAAGAAACCCTGGATTGGGTCATTTGCCAGCCCACTGCTGGATAAATGGTTGAAGAGCCTCTTACTGCAATTTAATTTGGTTTAAAATGGGGATTGAAAACTCAAATGCCTTCAGGGTCCAAGGAGGTTAAGAAGTATCACATAAACTAAGTGGCTGTGTATGAGGCACTAGGGTTTGGTGAGGTCAGTAACAAATCAGAATATAAATGCTAACTAAAGTCATTCCATTTTTGAAAATAACATTGTGCTGGCCTAATAAAATATGACTGTTGGCTGCATCCATCCTGTGTGCCAATGATGGTAGTCAAATTCTAGTTCGAACAGATGATCGACTTAAAAAGAACTTGATGGTCACTCAAAGACACCACAGTCTAGCCTCATCCTTTATTATGGAATTTCCTAAGCCCCAGGCCTGGGGAACGTGACTAGAAGCTGCTCAGTTAAGAAGATTAGATTAGAGATCAGATCTTGAGGGTTTAACTTCCAGCCACGAAGAGGGTTTCAGAAACATTGTGCTAAGGACAGGGACCAAGGTTGGAAACTCTGAAGGTAAGAAAACAGAGTTCCCCCTCACTGCTCTCCATTCTAGGGGAACCCAGTGGACATTGTATCAACATCACACAACACCATGTAAGTGAGGTCATTATGTTAGGATGAAATCGTTCTCATAAGATTTTAGAATTTTCACATTGTTTCACAGATGAGGAAACAGAGGCCCAGGAAAGTTTAAAGGAACCATCAAGATTACCCAAACCTGAACCTAAAATCAAATGGTGTTTCTTTTTCCTCTGTGCAATTGCCAAGCAGCAACCAAAAGAAGAGATTTCATTCAAGGTGTCAAACATTTGTTTCTAAATTCGCAACCAACATAAAGAAGTTATACATAGGTGCTAAACTATCTCACATCATCTCCTTTCCCCATTAGAAAAATCATTAATCCTTTTGCCTGCAAGCCATCATTTTAAGATCTCTTTTCCCCGTAATGGAAGAATTTAAAGCAGGTTAAATCATTCCAGCCCTCCTTTCAGATCAAATTGGAGAGAGGACAGCCAAGTCAGCAATTCGAGCACAAGGAGAAGGAAGCCCCAATCTCAACAACCCCGTATGGACGCATGCTTTCTGCTGGAGGAATTCCTGACCTGAGGAGACAGTATAAACAAAGGGAATCCAGAGGGAAACAAATGATAAGATAAGTGAAGCCCAATAACTCCCTCTATCCTCCCTTCCACCTACCTCCCCCAACTTGTTCCATCAGAAAAACAATCTGAACTTGAGAGAATTACAAAGCAAGCCATCTCCTCTCTGCTGCCACACAGCTCCCTATTCTAAGTAGGAGGTTAAGGGGCAAGGCCCTTTATAAGGTCGGTGAATGTGTCTCCCCTGGTATGGAATCCGGCCACAGAGGATCACGGTCTCCCTTAGCCCACAGGGAGGCTGTGAGAGAAAAACTGGCAAGGAAATAGGTCACTGGTCCTTCAGACTCAAATTACAATCCAAGGAGTACAGTAGGAAAAGGTGGCGTACGAAGAAAGGTAGCTTCAGTCACAGTCTGAAAAGAAACTGGGTCAAACTAAAACACACACACACACACACACACACACACACACATTCCTTAGCAGAAAATGTGAACCAAGGCGGTCTTGTGCCACGGTTCCTGTAACTGTAGTTGCAAATGTCACCTCCTCACTGAGTGTCAAGCCCTAAATGGGTCATAGAGGTTTTCTAGACGAATCCAATTTCTATTCTTGATTTTAAAATACTAAAATATAATAAAAGGCCTTTGATTCAACATTCTGAGGATACCATGCAGCTTTAGCTACTGGCTTCAATTCCAGCAAGATTCATTCCAGACTCGCTCTGACTTTAAGTTTGAATGACCATTGAGTGCTGAGCAGGGAGAGGGGTGTGGTGAGGAGCACCTATAATGCAAACAAGGTTGCCACACACAAATGGAATGGGAGCAGAAATGTTGTTGTTTCTCTTCCTACCATCATCCTAAATCAAACAGCCACCACTAATATGGAGTAACTGTAGCAGCATTTATTCTTTTAATTCCTAAATCCTTTACCTTGACGCAAACCATATATTACATTTTCTATATCCACAATTTCACCAACTTCCAAGAATAAGAGAATGCACCAAGGACCTTTAAATGGTCTAATTTGTCCATTTCATTTCCTTTTTACAATAAGTTTTGTAGTAAATTCTCAAGATTTAGAAGAGTCTCTAGTCTAACCCTTTGTCACAGAACTCGGTTCTAATTTGTGTATAGACATTTCACTGCTCAGTTTTACCAAAACTCTATGAAACAAATACAAATTTGAGCCTAGACGCATGTGAACAATCTAGCTCACCTGGTGAATGATGCTGGCCACGATCCTTCACTCTTCTTCCAGGGTGCAAATCTGCAAAAGCTTTATGGGAGAAGAGCAAAGCCCAGAAAGGGCACCAAAGCACGCACTAATGACTGTTGTCACACCTCTAAGAAAGGGAAAAGACTAAGGCTGTGTTTTAGGAAGCTGCCCCTATTCCTGACCCACTCTTCACAAGAGGACACCTGTCAAAAACAGAAACATAGTTCCTTGGCAAACTGCCAGTGAAGCCCTGCCTCTAACTTATGGGGTCTGAAAAAAACTAAAATCCTCATTAGTTCATTTTCTAATATGGCACCATCTTTGCCCTTAGTGAAGATGGCTATGCGCTGATATATCCACAGGGTCTATCCACTGTCTAGTCTTCTTTGTGACCAAGAGCACAAAGAATTAAAAAAGAAAAAAAGTTACTAGGATTACAGGTGCAGTTGGTGGCTCCAAGACCAGGCAAAACTAACGCATGCCCTTGACCTGGCTTGTACATCACTAACAAAATGAGCTCACCTAGTAAGTCAGAATATGAGAACCTATCTCAAAAAACAGAAGATGGGTATCTGCATTGCCCAGACAATACCCAAAGCTCAGATCTAGACTATCGACACTTGGAAATCTAAATTCAGACACTCCATCAGATGGGCAATGTTTGCCAATCATACAGGAGGTTTGTTTTCTGCCCCCCAGAAATGAAGACGACAAAGACCTGTTTAATAGGTGACCCTAATTGTGTGCCCGGCAGAAACACAAGGAACCTTCCACTCCGATCCTGGTGCAATTTATAGAACAGAAACAGCTCAGGCTATTAGTACAGGTGAATGACATACTTAGGAAACCTAACAAGATGAATTTTAAAAATTCTTCTGAAATCAATGTCTGTTGAATGAATATTATGTTTGAGCAGCTTAAGGGCTAACAAGCCTTTTGTTTTCATTTTCCCTTCCTGACAATATGCTGTTAGGGCATAACTTTCCTATTATTTCCCTAAATGACACAATTTGTATTTTATTCAATAGTCTTCATTAAATATTGTCAACGTGGCAAAATATCCAGTGTTAAGCCAAAAGTAAAAGATCTATTGTAAGTCAGGAAATCACACCAACATTGGAAACTGAACTTACTTCCCTAGTTTTCCACATTTAATTCACAATAGTGGCTATGGTTTAAAAGAACTGCAATTGTATATTTGGCACCAAATTCGCTCCACTGTAAAAACAAGCCTCTTTTCTAAGGTGAGGGTTCGGGAAAAGGCTTATTTTAATATCTAAGCATGCGTGCTACGTTGCTTCAGTCGTGTCTGACTCTGTGACCCCGTGGACTGTAGCCTGCCAGGCTCCTCAGTCCATGGGACTCTCCAGGCAAGAATACTGGAGTGGGTTGCCATGCTCTCCTCCAGGGGATCTTCCTGACCCAGGGATCGAACCCACGTCTCTTATGTCTCCTGCACTGGCAGGCAGGTTCTTTACCACTAGCACCACCTGGGAACCCATCTAAGGATAACCAAGATTAGATGACATGTGTGACTACTGCTCAAGTTTTCATTATTCTCTTTTCAAAAGAGCTTTCATCATGTATATTAAAAGACAACAGGGAGTTGGGAAGCTAAGAAATTATGGGAGTCTTAAATCTCAAAACAGGTTTCTGTGGCCCTGCTCTGAGTGAGAAGGGCTTTCCTCAGATAAAAGATTCAACCCACTGAAAAGTTATCTCAGTTAACAAGAGGGTTTAATGCAAATAGATTCAGAGATGGCAGGTAAAAGCATTTCCTTTTTCAAGTAATTTGCCTATCATTCACAAAGCAAAGTGAGTTCAAAAATTCTTATCATTCAAATACACAAACGCAACATTCCTAATCTCATGTAACATTTTTTGTTCCAGAAAATCAGACTCCAAGAAACTTTTAAGTCAATAAGCAGTTTTACTCTCAATCGACCTTATTTACTCTTACTGACCCAGCACTGTTTCTAAATCAAGAGACACAAAGGAAGTTGTGATTCCTCCAACTCAGTGGAGAGTAAATAATAACATATAAGAAAACCAGAGGCAAGGCAATAATGTGTTTGTGTGCATGTATGCATGCAAGGGGCGAGGGGTGGAGGTCAAGAATTAGAAGCCTGGGTCCCTAATTGGTTCTGGTAGTTACTAGCTGTGTGACCCAGCTGTGTGAGCTCAGTGAGTTTGTTAATTAACTTCTTCATGCCTCAGTTTCCTCAACTATAACATGGTGATAACAGTACCTACCCCCTACAGCTGTGAAACAGGCCATGGTAAAGCTCAAGAAAAGTTATCAGGAAAGGCCTGACCCCAGCTTAGCACCTCACATTGCTTGACTATTAGCATCACATTAGCTGTGAGTGTGGGCAGGCTGAGGGCTCTTAAGGAGGAAGGTGCCACAGATGGTCGTGAAAATGGAGGGGGAGGCAGGGAAGGCTTCCCAGAAGCTGGATCTGAGAGGGCAAGGAGAATTCAGATGCTCATATGAGGAGAGCCATCATTGCAGATAGTCATAGATGGGGTAAAAATCAGGAGTACTTAAACATCCACAGGGACAATAAGCTCACCAAGGCTGAGGGTATATTTGGGGACCTCAGATTAATGGGCAGGGGTGGGGCAGGCTCTATGTACTTGTTGCTATGCTCCTAGGATTTAATCATATCATTTTTAGACATGTGTACCGTGAATGCAAACTCATTCCAAAATGTTTATTTCTCTGTTTTTGGAACAGTGGAGATGCCAGAAAATACAAAGGTAAACACTTTTTTTTTTTTTTTTTTGCTGCGGAAATAGTCTGCTAGAGTGGAATGTAGGTCACCCAGATCCACTTGCATCTCATCTTCATCTGTCCCTCTTTCAGTGGGGCCATGGAGTGGCAGCTTGAAGGAAGGGAGAAGAGGGGCACTTCAGATCCATCCTTCAACTCCAATCTCTATCAGCCCCTCAACCACTCCAAGCACATCCTTCAAGAGAGGTATCCTCGGACAGCCAGCCCCAGCCTGCCCCACCAACCTATAGACAGAGTCCTCCTTACAAGTTCTGAAATATTACCTATGCAGCAATTGCCCCTAATCTGTGCCCTCAAATAGAGGAAACCACTACGATCTTATGCTCTAAGTGTTTAAGATACATACATTCACTTAAAAGATTCCCTCCATTACCAAGTTAGAAATTTTGATACCAAAATAAATGACAGTAGCCCACATTCCTTATCCAAAGAAGAAACAAATCACAAAACAGAAGAATTTTTGTTTTGACTGGAGCCACCTCTAGAGATTAAACAAGTTTGCTATCCTAAATGGGCAAAGTTGCTTTGTTTCCTGCAATACTAGGATAGACTTAATACTTAGAAATGCCAGGGGCATGACACGAAGCCCGGGAGGGCCCCCACAAAAGTTACCACCTCTTTGATTATTTCCTGAACCAAACACCTAAGGCTATCAGAGTTTTGTTGGAAAAGCTTGTTCCCCTGATCCAACAGCTGTAAGTTTTTAAGTAATTTCACAGAAGACCTCAAGATTCTCAAGCCAAAGCCACTCTTTATACAATTCCCCAAATATTTACAAAATGAAACACTTTCAGTCTTAACTATGTTTTATTTGTAAACAACTTATTTGTTCTGATGACCACAGTATCAACATGAAAAGCAGCCTTTTAAACAAAGTAGCTCAAATAAAACCACACCCAGAGGCGTGTCCACAAAGCAAGAAAGTCAGGATTCAAATTCCTTGGCACCTATTCACTGAGCTCCTGTAAGCACCACCCAAGGACATGACCCACTGCAACCTCTTTACTATCACATCTCCTCATTCATTTACACTTCTGAAAACCCACAGAATGCAAATTACTGGACGATAACTGAATGCTACAACTATTGGGCAAATGTCTTTATCCTGTTCTCCTCCCATATCAGCAGTCTGAATAACTTACCCTGTTTATAGAATAACCCCACCCCAGATGAGAGAGCTATCATCCACCTTCCTACCCAATGGTGCTTCTGGGGGGCCACTCATGGCCTGGTAGAAGTCTCTAGGTATCTTTGCCTTGGTCTCTCTCCCTGTTCTCCTGTCATACACCTCCTGGGAAAGTTATCTGGGCCAAGGACAGTACAACAGAGAGAAATTGAGAAATGTCTGGTTTGGGGTAATAAGAAGTGTATTAAGAATTATGGAGGTGGGGGGGTAGTCTGTGAGAGAATATACACCAAAAGCAAACAGCTACAATTCGATTATTTCAAACACGTGGAAGCCTTTTATGCCTCAAGTCACATGCTGCACAGGAGTTCTGATTTATGCTGAGATGAAACTTTTTGACAGAAAACTAAGGGCTATTACAATTGATGACAAAACTATCAGTGGAAAGAATATAGATCTTGGATCTCCAATCATGTTTCTACTAGTTAGTAGTGATTCTACAAATACTTATAAAATACCTGCCAATGGCCAAACACTGCTTTAATTGCTGGATAGGCAGGGATAGATTAGACAAAGACTCTGCTCTCAAAAGACCTTCCAAGTGGGAAAAACCCACAAATGGTGGGATTGTAAACAGCATTACAGGGAGTCAAGAAGTGAGATAATTGAAAGCGGTTCTAGTTTGCGGTGAAATTTCAGTGCAGTGAAATTTCTGATACTCCTTCCTCATGGGGATGTAACCACCTACTTAAAACAAGATGATGAATGTCAACCACCTGGCATACAGCATCCTCAAGCATTTACCTGCACATGAAGGCACATGCATTGATGCTAACAGATATACACATACCCCTTAACTGCAATATCTGTGATAATACACTTCGGTATGAAATGAAAGCAGAAGGTAAGTAAAATGTATAGCTCAATTATTGTTAATGCAATTAAATTACCAATAACTGCATTCAATGAGAATCTAAAAAGTCAAAACCTAAACAATTCTACTATAAAAAGATAAATAAAAGTCCAGGTACTGGGATAATAGCAGTAAGAGTAGAACTAATATTATAAATACTAATATAGCTGCTTTGCCCACTGTGAAGGATTACCATGAGACCTAGGCTATTTCGCCATACAAGTAGGGCTCAGATATTAACCCGATGTCACAGTGTCAAAAGCTGGGCTTAAACTCTCATCTTTTCAGATTTCTTTGAGAAGAATAAAAGACAACGAACAACTCCATCTTAGAGTCACAAGATTTTATACTGAAATCAACTTTAGGAAACACTCTATGCTGCTTTCCCCAGGTCACCAATGACTGAGGTCCCCGGAGGCAGAGAGTTCACCCCAGAATGGGGAAGCCAGTAATGTCAGAGCAGGACCCAGGCTTCCTAGATCCCAACCCTCTCAAGGATCTGAATCCTCTAGGCAGGCTTTTAGATTTCATTAGAAACACATGGGATAGCAGTGACTTCCAGAACTCAATTTCAGTTATTACTTGTCCCTAGAATCGCACTTAAGGCAAATTGAGGACCTTTACTGGTAGCCAGGGAGCTCTCTTCACGCATGACAGAGAACCCCCTCCTTGAGAAAGCTGTTCCCAACACTATTACATATGTTATTAGGAAAATGAAGCAGCTAGCCTGAAAGAGGAAAGAGATCTTTTGGTTGTAATTTTCGGAGTCTGCCTCAGGACAAAGGCTCTTAACAGCTTTTTCTGGGGATGGAGCTGGAAAGACCAGGTATGGGCTCGAGAGAGTGAAAGGGGTCTAAAAATTGTATTCAAGCTATTTACAGGGAATGGAGAGAGCCCGGGACTGTGAAACCTGTGACCAGGAGAGAGCAGCTGGGCCCAGGGCGAGCATCTGACCACACCTACTGGCCACGCCCTCCCAGCTGCCCGCAGGGCCACGACGAATTGAAACAGCAGTGGGAGCAGTTAAGATTCCGACGGCAGGAGTCGCCATGGCAACAGGATTCATCTCGCAGGCAAACTCCGCTTCAATTCACTAGGTCCCTCCCGAGCCTCGGGAAACTACTAGCTCAACGAGAGCAAAACGGTCACGGGTGGCATTTATTCTTAATGCTCTTCTTGAGCATCCTGGAGATGGGGGGCGGAGGGAGAGGGGCTGGGTAGTGAACGAGGGTTGCAGTGTATTCGACTCCTGGGTCCACTAAAATATTTCATAGGAACGAGAGGCAGAACACCCCAATCGCAGGCTGAGAGCAACTTGAGAACGGAGCCTTTAGCAAAGGTTTGATGAACGAGTAAGAGAAAGGATAAGGGTGCTAGGGAAAGGAAATCCAGAGGACTTGATTATATAGAGTTCTCGGGCCTCGCACACGTCTCCATGCGGATCACAAGCAGTTGGATTTTCACCACCAGCTGGGAAAACCGATTACACAGCCCTTCTGCCCCACTGCGACTCGTATCGTTGGATTATTCAACTCTGCCCACCGCTTTACTACCGCCCAGCCCAGCGCTCCGGGCAGACGCTTCGTCCTAGCTCAAGTGTTCCTTGTCGAGGGAGCCATCAGTCCAAGGGGCAACCAGGTGTGCCCTACCCAAAGGGACGGGAGGCTGGATCGCCCAGCGGCGCCTCGAACCCGATCCGCAGGCTGCGCAGCCGCCCCTCGCCACTGTCCGCAAACACCCCTCGCTCCTTCCGCAACGTGGGTTTCCCTCTTCTTTTTCGTTTGAGATCTTGAGCTTCCAACTTCGCCTAAATTACAGTCACCCCATCCCTTTCGAATGAGTCTTGAGGCGAGGGTGCCCGGGATAACGGGGTTTCTGCTGGGAAGCGAACGAGTAAATGAGTCCCGCCTCTTGGGTTACCACTCTAACAAGCCTACCTCGGGATTCTCCCCTCCAGAGCCTCCCGGGCCAGCAAAACTCCCGACAGTAGCAGTGCCCGCAGCACCCAGCAGAGGCCAAGACCCCCAGAGCCCCAGTGTGTCATCGGCAAGGCGGCGAGTGGTACCCTGCTGGCTCTCGGTGTCCAAGCGCCTCAGAAAGAAAGAAGGGAGGCAACTCCGTCCTCGGGGCGCCTTTCCCCGGGCTCGCCTTGCTTTGAGCCGCGCTTGCAGCCATTTTCCCAAACCCAGCTTGGCAGCTGGGAGCTGTCTAGGTCCTGTTCCACCCAGACCCAACCTGAAGGACGGGTTTAATATTTACCTACTGGCCCGGGAGCTCGGAGAAGGCAGCGGGAGGGCGCGCTGCGAACTCAGCATCGGGCCGCGAAGAAGCGCGCCCACCCCCGCGCCACCGCGCGGTGCCTCTTAATGAATGAGTGCGGCGGGCGACGCGGCACGTCCCCCTTACCTGAGCAGCCCCCGCATGCTGAAAAGGCGGCTCTGCGCTCCGGGTACAATGGGATCCGGTTAAACAGTTTCCTTTACAGCCGCTCGTAGGTTACCAACTCGCAGGTGACATCACCCTCTCCTCGCCTGATAGGATACAATGTGGCGCCCACTGCGCATGGACTACCGGGCCGGGCCCGTGTACTACTGGGAATCGTAGTTCACACTCCACAAGCAGAGCCTGGATAGCTACGCTCCTGAGGTTCTGGAAATTACACTTCCCAACAAACTCCGGGGCCTCTTCGTCCCCGCCCCTATCCCCGCCCCCTCCTCGACCCGCCCCCTCCCCGCCCTCCAGCCTTGCAGTAGTAGCGGTGGTCTTTCAGGAGCCGAGCTGCGGACTGCGTGGGCAAGAGTTGGGGGGAGAAGCACCCTGAGGTCATGCCCTTTGACTTGACCTCCTCTAGGCCCCGTGCGGTCTCTGAGGGACCAGCGGGGTCCAGGCTACTGCACATCAGCCAGGCACCTCTGACCAACCCAGCTCTATTGGCCCCAGCTGGGAAGAGATTAAGCCTTTCACTGCCTTCCCTCTGCGCAGCAACTAATGAATAGGACACTCTGGTTTCTGGGTTAAATGCGGTCCTGGAATTCCCCAAGTCCCGGACAATGAAGGACGCTGACCCTGAAGGAAAGAAATCTCCCTGTGCCCCCCTTGGTACAAATCACCTGCCTTCTCTTTCCTTTTCCCATTTAACGGAGTCAGGGTGACCAGCCAGAACTCGGGGAACAGCTTAGTCGGCTGAGCTGACAGAATAACGCAGGGTGTCAGTAATAAAAATGCAGTGTAACAGACTAGATAGTCGCCGCAGCCCTCCGTCAGGGAGCCTGCTGCTGCTGCAGAGATAATGCTATCGCGCAGCCATGCTTTTGTTCTCTGCAGCAGACTTCCCGCTCTCATGGCTCTGAACTCGCAGGAAGACAACATCCTTGCCTGAAGTTTTAATAAATAACACATATATATCACATATATATACATGTACTCTTAAATGCACACACTTTCCCCTCATGTACTCTTAAATGCACACACTTTCCCCTCAATTTACATACCATACTCTTCAAATTTTTGGATGACTTCAGCCAAACAACACATCATGCTGTTCAGGAATTACTGATATTAATAACCTAAATGTTTAATTAAAAGTAAGCAAAAGGTATGAAGAATTCTGAACCTTCAGGAAAATTTTATTTTTCATATGTATATTTTTCCTGTGGCACTTTTAATTACTCAGTGGTCACCAAATGTTAAGAAAAATTAACACTGAGAGCAAATCCCTAGGTGTCTTTTTAAATGAAAAAAAAAAAACAATACATCCAGTTATTCCAGTTGTAAAGGTAAATTGTAATGGCATTCAATATCTTAATCACGTTTAAGAATTAGTTCACACTCCTGTTTCCACTAGCAGAATGTCTAGAAAACCACGGTTTGTGGGGGAAAAAAACAAATTCACAAAATTTCAAACAATTCTCCACCTAATTGTTGGTGAAAGTCTTATCACTCTTATTTTCTCATATCATTGTGCAAGAATAATGGGGTTCAAGAGAAAAATATTCATGGAACTAATTGAGGATCTCAGGAAAGAGAGAAATGTTTTGTTTTTCTGAGAGAGGGATTTTAGCACTGAATTCCGATTTTCTTTTAACAAGCCAATTTCTTATAGCCAAACGCATTTTTCTCCGCTGAAGGAAGATGACTTTGAGTATTGCTCTCCTGTTCTGAGCTATTACACCCATTCCAAATATCGTCTTAAATGGAACCTAGACAATACAAATGTTCCATTGGCCAACAGATCAAGAGTACAATCAGGGTTATTGTAGCTAATGGGTAGACTTAATGTATTGAAGTTCACTGTGGGGAAATATTCAGAAAGAAACTTGACCTGGGATGATTCTGAAAGCTCTCCCAGTTTTGTCACTGTGTAAAGCTTTTAGATGGAGATATAATCATTGGGCCTGAAATTTATTGAGTCAAACTGGATGTGGAGATTCTTTATAAGGCAAGACTTAGCCTTACAGATAAAAGTCTATTACAGTATTGAGATATACTCTGAGGAGTAACTCTACAGGGTAAATCACCCTTCAGCAAGTTCTCCTTGGTCTTCAGTAATGAAGGAAAGGATGAAGTCTGCCTAAAGAAAAAATTCCATTCTCTATGCTGCTAAGTCGCTTCAGTTGTGTCTGATTCTGTGCGACCCCATAGACGGCAGCCCACCAGGCTCCCCTGGCCCTGGGATTCTCCAGGCAAGAACACTGGAGTGGGTTGCCAGTTCCTTCTCCAGTGCATGAAAGTGAAAAGTGAAAGGGAAGTCATTCAGTCGTGTCCGACTCCTAGGGACCCCATGGACTGCAGCCCACCAGGCTCCTCTGTCCATGGGATTCTCCAGGCAAGAGCACTGGAGTGGGTTGCCATTATAGCAATTAATATTATAGGTATGTGCTGTATTACATGTATCATTTTTCTATGTAAAGTACATCATACACACTAGATTGTAAGCACAGAAATGTGTGAATATACATGTGAGCTGGCCTTACTATTAAATAGATATAAATATAGATAACAAATACTGAAAGCAAGCCATTGTGTTTGAAGCATTTTGCTATGCGTGATGAATCTGAACTGATCCCTGCACACTATTTCATTGGTAACCAGGGGAAACAAAGATGGCTCTTCAGCATCAGAAATGCAATCTGTGGATCTGGAACCAGAGGAAGCTTAACAGCATCTATGCAGACAGAAAGGAAACCACCCCCCCTACACACACACACACACACACACACACACACACACACACACACTCACATAAACTCATTGTGTGGGTTTGTATTTCTTTCTAGGTGATTAAATAGTCTCATAAGCCATCAGAAACACCTACTCTGTGTAGCTTAATTTATACTCTCAAATGAGTTTTTTAAACTTTTTTCTTTTCTTTTAAAAATGATCTTATGAAAGGCTGCATCCTGTCCAATAATCATTACCTATTAATTAAGAACCCACAGGACCACTGAGAATAGATTTAATTGACGAGCTACAGGAGAAGGCAAGGGAAAGTCACCATGGTATGTTTTGCTCATCTTTCAAAATATTTTCTGTCAGTAATGTAATGGTTACAAGGTTTTACTCTAGATGCTGGGTTTTAGATAAGGGAGGGAGTGAGACATCAACATAGAAAGAATTTGAAGTTTGTAGCCCTGCATGTGTTTTCACACAATAGCTTGGTGTTTTGCAACAATTGAGGTTGTGTACTAAGTCCAGGTTTGGGATCTTGCCATTTTGCCTCTTTTGAGCCATGTGACTTTGCTTATTTCATGTTGGTTATTTTCTCTGAGTTTCAGTTTCCTTATTTTTCAAATGGAGCTAACAGTAAACTTACTTCACAAGGTTTTTTTTTTTAGGATTAGATTAGGTAAGACAGATAAAAACACTTTTCAAATTGAAAAGAACTATACAAATGCCAGTTCTTGTTATTATTTGCAATTTTCTCCTGAAGATTATCTCAGAAATGTCAGCCCTAATTATGGAACAAGTTAATAAGAACCTAGTTAAATTATTAGAAATTATACAGTGTGCACATATTATTTCAGTAATTTGCAAGTTGGCAAAATGTTCTTTGAGTAAAAAAATGAGAAATCCACATTAAACAGTGCTAGCCCTGGCAACCCACTCCAGTACTCTTGCCTGGAAAATCCCATGGATGGAGGAGCCTGGTAGGCTGCAGTCCATGGGGTCGCTAGAAGTTGGACACGACTGAGCGACTTCCCTTTCACTTTTCACTTTCATGTATTGGAGGAGGAACTGGAAACCCACTCCAGTGTTCTTGCCTGGAGAATCCCAGGGACGGGGAAGCCAGGTGGGCTGTCGTCTATGGGGTCGCACAGAGTCGGACACAACTGAAGCGACTTAGCAGCAGCAGCAGCCCTCAGCTTGCTTTCTTACACAAACCTTGCTCTTACACAGCATCCAGCTAACTTCAGTATCTCAGGTCATCTTCCCCAAACTTCCCAGCCAGGAGAAGCACTGCTGGGAGACCGATGGTAGGAGGAAGGGAGAAGACAGGGTGTTTCACTAGCACCACAAAGCTGCCCTAGGCAATGTTTCTGGCACCTGCAGCAGCATTTTCCATTTTGGACTGGTTCATCGTGGTTCCAGCTTCTTCCAGGTCACTGTGGCCTTTGTTAATGCCACCTTCTCCAACTGTACCTCCAGCCTACTTGGGGGTAGCTTCCTGCTGTTGCTAATCTTGTTGCTTGTTTGTCTTCTGAGACCTTCTATCACCAGCAGGATCAATTCCCTGTACTGTATTATCTGTTTTAAATGCTTAGAATGGTTTTTGTTTTTATGGTGGAACACAACGCATATACTCCTGTCTTAGTTTAAGTTCTTTTAGGGGCAGGCAACAGCAGGCAACAGAAACTTGCAAACGGGCCAGTTTGCAAAATAATGAAAGTATTAAGATGTATTCAAAGGACTGAACAACCAAGGCTCCTCCAAAGAGCAGGAGCCAGACGAGCTCTGGGAACCTGAACAGTGGTGGTTTTGGACCTTCTCTCCAGAGCATTGCTCTAAAAGCCCTCAGTCTCTGTGTCTCTTTGTTCCAATTTTCAAATTGCTGAGAAAAACTGGTTGCCCTGTCTCAGAGTGACTATCCCAGACTTAATTACCTACAGCAGTAATTCTTCAAGGAGGGCCCCAGATCAGCAACATTAATGTCACCTGAGCACTTGTTAGAAATGCAAATACTAGCACCCCACCCACAGACTTACTGGCAAAGAAACTTTAGGGCTGGGCCCCACAGTCTGTGTTTTGATAAGTCCTCAAGCTTATTCTGACACTCAATGACACTTTTCAAACCACTTGTCTATAGCAAAGATTACAAGATCTGTGGCTCAGATGTGATTACTCAGGACCTATCCCTGTGTGTCTGGGAGTCCTCCCAGAGAGGAAGAAGTGTTGTGAACTTGGCAGCCACCCCTAAGAGGTGTCAGGGGAAGCTGGTAAATCTGTCAAGATCTTAAGGGTAAAACTTGGTTCTTCCTGAGGGAGAGGACTTTGTTGCATTCTGAACCAACTTAAATCAATTTAGTCACTGCAGAGGCATTTGGAAAAGATTCGTTTCACTCTGAGAATTCAGAAAAGCTGAAAAACCAGCACTGGGTCAGGACAAGGGGGATGGAATCTTACAAAAAATCTAAGAATACTAACAATAACGTCAGACCACAGTAACAGAAGATATGAAAATAGTTCCAGTCATTCAAATTCTCTCCACTGCAGTCTCATCTGAACAGTTCCTGGGAATTCAGAAACAAAAATTGTTGTTTGACAACTGCTGCAATCCCTGTATCACCTTCTTTATAACTGGTTTACCCTTAGCCCATCTATGAGACCTGCACTTTTCAATTCTGTACCACTGGCTCCATGTGGCTATTTAAATTTATATTAATTAAAATTAAATGTAAACAATCAGTTCCTCAGTCACAATAGTCACATTTCAAGCAACGAAGCCACACATGGCTAATGGATATCATATTGGACACCTTGGAAACAGAGCATTCTCATAATTTCAGAAAGTCCTGTTGGACACCACTGCCCTCGACTTTTACCTCATGAATTTTCAGACTGCTGAAATCTACCCTTTCCCCCCGTCTTTTCCAGGTCAAATTCCAGGGAGAAAGAAAGAATGAAAAAGTGAAAGAGGGGAAAAAAAATCTGATTGTTCCAATTCACCATTATAAGCCACATCATAGTATAAATCACTGGCCATCATGAAAAAGGCATTTGGCAGAACAGAAAAATGGCCAAAAATCTTGAATGGGCACCACACACAACTGTCCCCTTCCCAACATCCAAATGGTCAATAAACATATGAACTGCTGCTACTGCTACTGCTACTGCTAAGTCGCTTCAGTCGTGTCCGACTCTGTGCGACCCCATGGACGGCAGCTCACCAGGCTCCGCCGTCCCTAGGATTCTCCAGGCAAGAATACTGGAGTGGGTTGCCATTTCCTTCTCCAGTGCATGAAAGGGAAAAGTGAAAGTGAAGTTGCTCAGTCGTGTCCGACTCGTAGCGACCCCATGGACTGTAGCGTACCAGGCTCCTCCATCCATGGGATTTTCTAGGCAAGAGTACTGGAGTGGGGTGCCATTGCCTCTCCGTACATATGAAAAGATACTCAAATTAATTACCCACCAGGGAACTATAAAGACCACAATGGGATGCTACTGCAGATTCATCAGATTGGTTAAAATTAAAAGCACTAATTATATTAAGGATTGGCAAAGATGAGAAGCCATTTAAATCTTACATAGCCAGTGAAAGTATAAATTTGTATAACTGCTTTGGAAAACTCTTTTTCCAAAGTGAACACCAAGAGTGAACACTCATACTTTATATAGCCCAGCAATCTACCCCCAGAAATATACTCAGCAGAATTGCATATATACATATGTTCACAAAAAGACACATATTTCAATATTCACAGCTATGCTATTCAGCCCATGGTTGCTATGCAATATTTGGGGTATACTTATATTAAAAATATTCTTCATTGTTTGCCTGAAATTCAAATTTAACCGAGAGTTCTGCATTTTTATTTGCTAAATCTGGCAATCCTATTATATAATCTCAAACTAGAAACAGCACAATTTTTCATCAAAAGTAGAATGCATAAATACATTGTGGCACAGACACATAATTAATACTATGTAACCAGAGTCAGCAAACTTTTTCTGTAAATGGCTACATAGTAAATACTTTTTAGGCTTTGTGGGCTATATGATCTCTGTTACAACTACCCAACTCTGCCACTGTAGCCTGAAAGTGGCCATAGGTGTAAATTATAAAGCACAGCTGTATTTCAATAAAACTTTATTCACAACAACAGTCAGCTGGCCTATAAGAAATAGTTTTACAGGCTATCCAGAAATGATAGTGAATGAGTCCTGTCTCCATGTAATGAATGAACCTCACAAAATTAATACTGAGTCAAAGAGGATATATTGTATGATTACACTGATATAAAATTCAAAAATAGGTACAACTAATAGTGGTGTTAGAGACGAAATAGTAGTATCTTCAGGAGATAGTAAAAGGAAAAAGTATGAAGAAAGTCTCTGGGATGTTGGTAGTGTTCAAAATTTTTCTGAGTTACACGAGTATTTCACTTTGTGAAAATTCACCATACTGTACACTTACAATTTGTGTGTGTTTATGTATGTGCATTATATGAAAATAAAATATTAATACTTATATAAATTAAGAACTAGGCCAAATTATCTCAACATCATGCCCATAAGAAATTATTTTATGAATTCTGGTACCCATGTTTTTTGCTTGTCCCTAACTATAACAGGAATTCATGGTCTTTGTAGAGAATTTTAAATATATTGCTACTTAAGGTGATAAAATCTCCCATAGGCCTACAAACTAGTGAGAAAGATTAACATTTCTCTCCCTTGCCCTTCTTCTCTTTCAAACTCAGGGTCATTTTATTTTACAATTGGCTTACTTTATTTAAAAAATTATACCTTGGGCATTCTCTATGTCATTGATTTTTGATGTTTTATCATGTGAAAGTACCCATTTTTTATTCAATCAATCATCTATTATAGAATAAATCATTTCTAATTTTTTTATATTATCAGTAACTGTGATGTACCTAATAGTTCAGTTGTACCTATCCATGATTAAATCTTTAGGAGTACAGCATAGGAGGATATCAAGACTTTTCATGCTTTTGATACATATAGCCAAACTGACCAAATACATGTTTTTATTATTTGTTGATATTATGGTTGATGTGTCCTTTGAACCCACATAGTTCTGGTAACCTCTCTGAAAGACCTGAATCACATCCTGAAAGCAATTTAAACTCTTTGAGACAAAGTCTAATCATGCTAATGGGGTGGTTGAAGGAACTTCCAATGAATGAATGTCCAAGGAAAAGGGAAGTACTTCTGTTGTTCACAGTTAACTGACCTCTAGGATTTGCTAGGTGTATTCATTTGCTCAAGATACATAAGTGAGTACCACAGACTGGGTGGCTTAAACAACAAAAATGTATTGTCCCAGTTCTAGAGGCAAGAAGTTTAAAATCAAGGTGTGAGAGGTTTAGGTCCCTCTGAGAACTGTGGGGGGAGGATCTATTCCAGGCCTCTCTCCTTGGCTTGTCGATGGCCATCTTCTACCCATGTTCCTTCATCTTTCTCTATGTGTGTCTGTGCCTGTGTCCAAATTTCTCCTTTTCCTAAAGACACCAGTCGTATTAGATTATGGGGTCACTCTGATAAACTCTCTTTAGCTTGATTACTTCTGTAAAGACCTTACTTATACATGAGGCCACATGCTAAGGTACTGGAGGTTAGGATTTTTTTCCCTTTGAGGTGGGGAATGGGAGAACACAATTCAACCCTTAACACTAGGTAAACCCAAATAAGAGAAAACTGGCATTATCAATCTCAACTCCAGTGTTATACCCCAGTGTGCTTCCCAGGTGGCACTAGTCATAAAGAAGCCCCCTGCCAATGCAGATGTGAGACGCAGGTTCAATCCCTGAGTGAGAAAGATCCCCCGGATGAGGCAATGGTAACCTACTCCAGTATTCTTGCCTGGAGAATCCCATGGATAGAGGAGCCTGGCAGGCTACGGTCTATAGGGTTGCAAAGAGTCGGACATGACTGAAGTGACTTAGCACTTAGCACACACATGTTAGAGTCACATAAATTTTAAAATAGTTGAACATCTGGTTAGGCAATACAGATAGAATCAAAACCCTGAAGACAGCAAACTAAAACTCCTCAAGAATAATAGAAACAGGAAATACAGAGTGGTTCCTGCATCACATGTGGAAGCCTTGATATTGACTCTCTCTAGTTTTGAATGCAGACGTCTTGCCTCCAAGTACCCAGTCCTGTCATTTTTGATAAGAATTCTCAGCTGAAAATTCATGGACTTTCCATTGGTAAAAATTATCTGGCCATACACTTTAGACAAACCAGCCCAAGTTAGCTTTCAAAATATCCCCTACTGAGTGTGTCATACAATTTTCATTTTCTTTTTCTCTTTAAACATCAAATCTCTGCATGGGCTCTTAAATGGGCAGTTCATGTGTGGCAAATTCTGATATAAAAGATGGGCTGGGTGTCCCTTGGAGAGAAAGAATTCTGTTTACTTTTATTGGTTTTGTAACTTTCCTCATTGGGAATTATCCTGGCAGATACATTCTCCTTTGTAGCTGAAATATTACAGCTTGCAGGATTTATGTAAGAGCCTTGTTTCACAGCAGGTTGTGCTGGCACTTAGGCACTGGATTTGGAGATTAGGGATGACTTTAGTCCTGTATTACATGAGAACCTTGTGATGTGGAATTTCTCATGGAAAGCCACACTTCAATACAATAAGTCACGGCATATTATCTTTGTGAGAGTATTTTCAACTTCACCAAACTGTGATTGTAACCTTTTCTCTCGGGTTGTCTGTGCCCTCTCCCTGTGTCTCAAGCTCCTAAGATAATATTTGGGGTTGTCAGAAGACCAGCCACCCAGTAAAAGGGGGGAAGGAGATATTGGAATGCTTTATTCTGGCTTTGCTTTCCTGCAAGTGACAGGTTTTCTTCTCTGGGATTTATGTTATTGTTTCAGAAAATTATACTCATTTGAACCTAAACATGGTTAAAACAAGTAAAATATGACCCTGTTACTTTTCAGTTGTATAACAGTGATTCTGAATAACTGTATAATCTCCCTCAAGTGCATGTTAACTATGCTGGAAACTCTCTCACCTCTGACTACAAACCCACTAGATTTTGCAAGCCGAGTAGCTTTGAGTAAGGTCAATGCGAGGATGGGAACTTCCAAAGAAAACTCAGATGTCTCAGAGATGAATGCAGGATTTAAACTAAGGTGTTTTTTGCCCCTAATACGCTAGTCTCAGATCCCTATGACGTTTACATCATTTCAGGAAGCCTTTTCACTATGCACAGCCCGATTTTAAATGTGCAGGTGAAGAATCCCTGCTCCACGCAGAATCTACATTGGTGGTGCACAGGAGTCCATGGCACTGGCTCACAAAAACCCATTGTGAAATTTCAGGAATTTTGTGAGCCAGTTGTTAAGCATAGTTAATATTAAAAGTTAAAGTACATAAAATTGCAGTTATATAAACTATATTGATAACCCATTATTTAGTAACTGTTACATTTTATTATTATCTGATCTTGAGGTTCCAACTGAATCTGAATGGATGAAATACTACGTCATGGTTTATTGCTACAGATCTTTTCCCAACTCCGTGTAGATCTTTTCCCAACTCCGTGTTCAGTGACATCATACTGGGGTCTTGAAATCAGTCATGGTGGAGTAGTTACATCATGGAAACCTGCAAATGCTACAAAGTAGGGCTTATCCTGCCCAGCCAGCTGTTGAAGAGTTACTGGCATCTTCCTCCCCCTGCATTTGTTGCAGAAGAACCATCCTCTAACTGCTATGTGGTTCTATATTTTTCTCTCCTGACTTCATTCCACTGTTGGGTCCTAAAAGTGGAATACATGGATCATCACACTCAACTTGGGCAGAAGTGTGGCATCAGATCCTGAGCTGAGAAGAGCCCAATTCCTGATTGGCTTCAGGGAGCTCAGCAGTATTGCTCCAACAGGAAAGAGGAACTTGGTGATAGGTTTAGTAGCGGGGTAGTGGTTTTAAACCAGGAAGAGAAGGAAGTCAACTTGGCACTATTGTAGGTATCAAAGCAAATGCAGAGAAAATCTTACGACATCAGCACTGATGCTGCATGACTATGCAACAGCTTAGCACAAAGTCCTACATACTGTCTTTAAAAAAATTCTCATAAGTCTACAAAATAATGATAAAAATAATCTTTAAAAAAACAATTTGGAGAATTTTTTATGAAATGAAATTTTTCATAAAAGAACTGTTCTTTATTCAGGGATCATAGGTTAATATATCAAAAATAATAAAAGCAACTTTATTAGAAGCATGAGGCTATTATCCAATATACATACAACATATATATAAACATATATAGTGTTTATCTTATGAATTATTTTGTCATAAAAGTCCATTCTGTACCCATTTTTACGTGCTTGTGTTAGAAAGTACTTTTTTTAAAAAAAATAAATTAATGTTATAAATGGTGATCAGGTTTCCAGTCTAGACCAAAAAAGCATATATATCCCAGTATTCTGGTAGTTGAGTCATAGCATTCATGTTGAAAGCCTGAAGTCTGAATGGTAGGGAAAAGGGTAGTCTTAGCAGGGATAAAGAATGGCAGAAGAGAAAGAAAAAGCATGTCTTTTCCTTCTCCAGAGCCAATGGATGGTGCACCAGGAAAATTGGAACCAGTTAAGTTTGTCCCCTCACCCCTCTTCATGCCTTGCTCTCATAGAATCTGATATCCCTTCTCACTGGCTCCTATTCCCGTATATTCTGCATTCTCCACCATGGTACATCCAAAGGTCTGTCTGAACTGCTAAAATGCTCCAACTGTCAAACACAACTTGCTCCTTCCTGCCCTCAGTCATAGCCCATCATCCATTTTCCAGCACAGCTGGTCTCAAGTGTCACTGGACAGATTTACACAAATGTGTAAATGGTTGAGAGTCCCTAATTTTCCAGAACCATTTGAATTTTTAGGAGTGGATTTTGAAAACATAAGTTACTTCTAATTGGCAGTATATTGTGAAATATAAAAAACAAACAAAAATTATAAAAAACCAAGAGAGTCAGAGTCAGTGGAAGAGTGTTGGAATGGGAAGGAACGGAGCACACTGCAAGCTAGTTGCTTAATCCTTTAAAATATGTTTGTGATTTTCACAAATTCCTCCCTTTGACCTACAGATTTTCCTGAACTGGACAAACTTGGATTTGAACTAATCCTTGTTCTGGTAATTACCCACTGATACAAGCAGCCCCAGAATAACAAATGTTCCAAGATTAAACATTATAATTCTCTACATTTTTTCAGATTCATACTTGAAAAACTCCACATTCCCCACAAGGGATTTTTATGGGAACTATGGCATTTCCAGCCATAGAAGGGAGATGGTATGAGTGTGTGTGTGATGCGCACATGTGTGCTGGAGTAGGCTGCAGATGTATGGATGCATACACAAACTATTCATCATTTTGCAAGAAGACTTCAATATATATTGATAAACATGCAACAGCTTCTAGCCTTGCTCAGTTTAGGAGACATCTTCATCAGCTCTAACATCCAAACTCACATCTATAATTCCTTCTGTCCAGTTATTCCCTTCTCAGACCACAATCTTCTTGCTGTGCTTACTATGTATATTCTATTTACAATTGTAATCTCATTGCTGCTTTTTTTCTTAGTCAAAAGTATACCTAACCCCCATGCTCTGCAAAAAAACAGGTGTCTTCTGGTCTTGAATTGCCTTTCAATCTAATATTCAGAGTTAACCATCACAGTCAATTCCCATCTCTCAATCAGCCATTACTGATTAGCAATAAATGCTCACCAATTAGCTAAAGTTGTTCATCTACTGATATAAACCTAAACATGAATGAACCACCACAAATGATAAACAACCACCAGGTGTAAACAGTAGAAGGGAGCTTGCACAGATCGTGGGCACTGTGGGTCAGATCCTGCATTCACAGTGGGTGGAGCCACACAAAACACAAAGCAACGTGGCCTCTGCCCTGAGGGACTGAGAAATAAAAATAATAAGAGTGCCTCTCTCATTTCACAACAGGGAACCTCACCAGAGAAAGGGGGGAAACCTCAGTCATTTGAGCAAAAATCAGAGATAAGTGTTTTTGAAATGGAAATTGTGCTTCGGTTTGGGCTGGGTGAAAAGGTTATAGAATAACTACTTGTCATTTATATTTTCATCTAGGCTGCACCTGCTTACTTTTTCAATCTAGAAAACAGTTGTCTGATAGAAATATTACATGAGCCACATATGTATTTTAAGATGTTCTAGTACCCACATGAAAAAGTGCAAAGAAACAGGTGAAGCAAATATTAATAATATATTTTTAACCAAATATATTAAAAATATTGAGTTTCTCCACCATCTCAGGGGGTAAAGAATCTGCTTGCAATGCAGGAAACACATGAGATATTTGTTCAACCCCTGGGTTGGGAAGATCCCCTGGAGAAGGAAATGGCAAGACACTCCAGTATTCTTGCCTGAAAAATCCCATGGACAGAGGAACCTGGCGGGCTACAATCAAAAGGGTCACAAAGAGTCAGACTTGACTAAATGACCGAGCACAAGCACAATTCAAAAATATCTTTTCAACAGATAATCAAATAAAAAGTATTATTAATTGGATAGCTTACATCCTTTTTTTTTCACACTAAGTCTTCAAAACCACTGTGTTTTACATAGACAACACACCCCAACTCAGGACAGCCACATTTCAAGTGCTCAATAGCACACGTGTCCAGTGGCTACCTAACAGACAATGCAGGACTAGAACATTCCACTCCAGAGGAAGGGACACTTCGCTTCCTGGTTCTATTTCCACCTCCTACAGTCAGAACTTGGTTGGAGGCAGGAAAGGTATTAATAGAGCAAATCATTTCTGAAGTTTTCTGAGGAGCAGTTTAGCAATGCTTGTTATCATCCCGAGGTACTTCAGGACTGAAAAGCGTCCTTGGTTAAAAGCAGACTCTCTTTGTGATGCATCAGAAGAATTCCCTGCATTCTAGGGAGTCTGATTTATGATGCTGTAGGTTCACCACCCAGAGGCCTGGCCCTGCCTTTTTGCTCAGTCTCCTCTGTGGTTTGGGTTGAGAGGAATTCCCTGATCCATATTATCTTTCCTATCTGGGACTACCCAAAGATAATTCACCCTGGAAGCATTTCCTTCTGTCTCTGGTCTTCTTTAAAATGCCAAGGCTCTGCCTCCAAGGGACTGTAACTGACATCAACAGCTTCCACCTCTCTGATGTTTGGGCCTTTCAAAGCAATCTCAAAGATGCTGTGGTGCCTATCCTCACCTACCTTTGTTAGGACTGGCACTTCGAACCCACATTTCTGAAAAAAAATCACACTGGCTTTGTGATTAGTTTCTGGCAAATGTTTTCAAATTTTAAGGTGCATGGGAAGCTTTGAGGGTATTTGTTTCTGTTGATGCCAGGGCTCCTTGTCTTGAGGGTCAGGTCTGTGCAGAGCTCCATTTTATCAACCAGAAGCACTACAAGTAATTCTGAATCATGTGGCTTGGTGCTCCACAGTTTTGAAACACTGGAGGGTATTTGAGCCCAGGTTGCCTTAGACGGTAAAAGCGTTTGCCTACAAGGCAGGAGACCCAGGTTCGATCCCTGGGTCGGGAAGATCCCCTGGAGAAGGAAATGGCAACCCACTCCAGTACTCTTGCCTGGAAAATCCCATGGACGGAGGAGCCTTGTAGGCTACAGTCCATGGGGTTGTGAAGAGTCGGACACGACTGAGCGACTTCACTTTGCTTCACTTTGCTGTACATGGAGGTCACTGTTCTGTGTACTTAGTTGTACCACGTCAAGAGGTAGGGCAATAAATCACTCACATTTTCATATGAAATTATATTGCAAATCCTTTTTGCCCATTGGGTTTCCCTGGCAGCATAAAATTCTGTGTCCTGGGGAAAGGAGCTGCTTGACAGAGTTTTTTTTTTTTCCTTCCTCAAGACAATAAAAGGGATGTACAGAAGCTAAATAAAAATTGAATATAACCTAAGGTGATACTAGGTTTCCCACTGACTTACTTTTCTTCCCTATCCTTGCTAGGCTTTTTTCTTTTATTAATTTCATTACTTGATTAGTAAGGCTCTCTTTAGATACACGGAGAAGGCGATGGCACCCCGCTCCAGTACTCTTGCCTGGAAAATCCCATGGACGAAGGGGCCTGGTAGGCTACAGTCCATGGGGTCGCTAAGAGTCGGACACGACTGAGCGAATTCATTTTCACTTTTCCCTTTCATGCACTGGAGAAGGAAATGGCAACCCACTCCAATATTCTTGCCTGGAGAATCCCAGGGACGGGGGAGCCTGGTGAGCTGCCGTCTATAGGGTCGCACAGAGTCGGACACGACTGAAGCGACTTAGCAGCAGCAGCAGCTTTAGATATATGTGAAAATACATATTAAAATGAAAGGAAAGCTACCCACAGATCCATCATTCAAAAATGTTTGCTTCTTTTTCACAAAACAAATTCCTAAATAAATATGAATTCTGGTGTATCTGCCTTTCCCCCCTCCATCTTAACCTTATAATTCATTTTAGGTTTTAAAATGTCTCATCCATATTGTTTTTAATGATAGTTTCTTCTCTAGTATGCCATAATTTCATCAACCCTTTACATTGGAAGTTTAACTTTTCTTTTTAAATAGAGTTTTTTAGAACAGTTTTAGATTCACAGCTAAATTCAGAAGAAGGATTCCCAAATACCCCCACGCCCACACATGCATAGCCTTGGCCATTATCAACATTCCTCCCAGTGGTGCATTTGTTACAACTGATGAAACTACTTTGACACATAATAACCACTCAAAGTCCATAGCTTACATTAGGCTTCACACTTGCAATTTTATACTCTTTAGGTTTGGGCACATGTATAATAACATGTATCCACTATTACAGGTATCATACAGAGTGGTTTCACTGCCCTAAAAATCCTCTATGCTTTCCTATTCATCCTTCTCTCACCCAGTCCCTAGCAACCCCTGATCTTTTTTACTGTCTCCATAGTTTGGATTTTTCCAAATGTCATATAATTGGAATCATATACTATGTAGCCTTTCAGGTTTTTCTTTCTCCTCCTCCTTCCTCCCCTTTTTTCTTTTCAGAAAACTATGGAAAAGATTCTTTATATCCTTCTTTTGGGGAGAAGGCTTGAACTGTTAATAAATGAAAACATAGAAGGAGAAACTAACACCCATTTTCCACTATCCAGAATTAACTACTATTAATGTTTCAATACATTATTTCCCAGCCTTTCTGCATATATAAATATCTGAAAAATATACAAACATTCTTCTTTTTTGTAAAAAAAGATGAGACTGTTCTAAGTAAAATGAAAAGTCACTCTGGCTATCACTTTCTAATCTGGTCCCTTCCTTCCTTTGCAGAGGAAATAACCATGATGAGTTTGGTGCGTATTGTAATCCATTTTTATACATCTAAAAGGGCTTCCCTGTTGCTCAGTGGTAAAGGATCCACCTGCCAATGCAGGAGACATGGATTCGATCCCTGGGTCAGGAAGATGCCCTGGAGATGGAAATGGCAACCCACTCTAGTACTCTTGCCTGGAAAATTCCGTGGACAGAGGAACTTGGAGGGCTACAGTTCATGGGGTTGCAAAAGAGTCAGACATGACATAGTAACTAAACAATAATAATGATTTATCTAAAACAATCCAGTAACATCTTGTTAACTTTTACATAAATAATATTGCCCTGCATGTATTGTCCTGCAGTTTATTTTTCTCATGCAGAAATACATATTTGATATCTGTTCCCATGTTGTTGTTTAGTTGCTAAGTAAGTTGTGTCAGACTCTTTTGTGACCTCATGGACTGCAGCATACCAGGCTCCTCTGTCCGTGGAATTTCCCAGGCAAGAATATTGGCAAAAGGTCTTAATGACCCAGATAATCACAATGGTGTGGTCACTCACCTAGAGCCAGACATCCTGGAACATGAAGTCAAGTGGGCCTTAGGAAGCCTTGTTATGAAGAAAGCTAGTGGAGGTGATTGAATTTCAGCTGAGTTACTTAAAATCCTAAGAGACGATGCTGTTCAAGTGCTGCACTCAATATGCGAGCAAATTTAGAAAGCTCAGCAGTGGCCACAGGACTGGAAAATGTCAGTTTTCATTCCAATCCCAAAGAAGGGCAATATCAAAGAATGTTCAAACTACAATGCAATTGTGCTTATTTCACATATTAACAAGGTAATGCTCAAAATCCTTCAAGCCAGGCTTCAACAGTATGTGAACTAAGAACTTCCAGATGTACAAGCCAGATTTAGAAAAGGCAGAGAGGAAGCAGAGATCGAGTTGCCAACATCCATTGGATCATAGGCAAGAGAATTCCAGAAAAACATCTACTTCTGCTTTATTTACTATGCTAAAGCCTTTGACTGCATGGATCACAACAAACTGGAAAATTCTTAAAGAGATGGGAATACCAGACCACCTTACCTGCCTCCTGAGTAACTTGTATGTAGGTTAAGAAGCAACAGTTCAAACCAGACATGGAATGACTAGTTCAAAATTGGGAAAGGAGTAGTCAAGGCTGTATATTGTCACCCTGCTTATTTAACTTATATGCAGAGTACACCATGCAAAATGCTGGCTGCATAAATCACAATCTGCAATCAAGATTGCTGGGAGATATATCAACCACCTCAGATATGTAGATGATACCACCCTAATAGCAGAAAGCAAATAGGAACTAAAGAGCCTCTTGATGAAGGTGAAAGAGGAGAGTGAAAAACCTGGGTTAAAACTGAACATTCAAAAAACTAAGATCATAACATCCAGTCCCATCACTTCATGGCAAATAGATGGGGAAAAAATGGAAACAGTGACGGACTTTGTTTTCTTGGGCTCCAAAATCACTGCAGATGGTGACCGCAGCCATGAAATCAAAAGATGCTTGCTCCATGGAAGAATAGCTATAACCTAGACAGCTTATTAAAAAAGCAGAGACATCACTGCTGACAATGGTCTATCTAGTCAAAGCAATGGTTTTTCCAGTAGTCATGTACGGATGTGAGAACTGGATCATAAAGAAGGCTAAGCAGAGAGAAACTGATGCTTTCAAAGTGTGGTGCTGGAGAAGACTCTTGAGAGTCCCTTGGACTGCAAGGAGATCCAACCAGTCCATCCTAAAGGAAATCAACCCTGAACATTCATTGGAAGGACTGATACTGAAGCTCCAATACTGTGGTCACCTGATGTGAAGAGCTGACTCACTGGAAAAGACCCTGATAATGGAAAAGATTGAAGGCAGGAGGAGAAGTGTGTGACAGAAGATGAAATGGTTGATGGCATCACTGACTCAATGGACATGAGTTTGAGCAAACTATGAGAGATAAAGAAGGACAGGGAAGCCTGGTGTGCTGCAGCCCACGGGGTCTCCAAGAGTCAGATGTGACTTAGCGAATGAACAACATAACAATCATGACTTCACTATCTCTTATCTGTTTCCTATGTATGGAAATTTAGACTCGTCCCACCTCTTTCTTTTTGTTTATGTGTTTCTCTTGGTGGATGTGTATCTTTTTCTCTAGGTTAGACACTGAAAGGCAGAATCATTGTGTCATAGTATAAACAGTATATTTTTTAAAGAGACAGTGTCAAATTTGTCTTCCAAAGTGGGTATACCAAGTTAGCTTCCTATCAGCAACACATATCTGTATTTTCAGAAACTTGACAACACATAACATTAGAAAAATTTTTAAATTTTGGGTTGCATGAATGAAAACCAGTACACAGTTTTGAATTCTCAGGGAGGTAGTGAGGTTAAGCATCTTTTCAATGTTTATTAGCTAAACATATACTTACGTACGACTATTTGATTATATTCTCAGGGAAAATTCCTATCTGGTCAAAGACTATATTTTAAGCTTTTGGAACATATTTTCAGATAAAATTTTTGTAACTATATTCTTGTCAAAACCATGATAAAATATCCATTTTACACACTACAAAACTGGACTATTCATTTTAATCTTTGCCAGTCAAACAAAATGTATATCTTGTTTTTTCTTTTTTTTACTGGCAAAGTTGAATAGTTTTTCTTTTTAAAAAATAAAATCATATTTACTTTACAGAACAGAGTTTATGACTTTAGCCAACTTTTATATTGGATTTTGTTTTTCTTATTAACCCACTAGTATATAATTTACAGATATCTCATTTTTATATATCTTTTAACTTTATGATAATTTATTTATATTCACATATTTTTAATATTTTAAATATGGACATATTTTCATTATATTTTCTGCTTTTTCTTTTAAGTAATAGCTTTAATTTCTAATCTCAAAATTCATGTCAGTATGGAAAATTGTTAAAGTGGAAATAAATTAAAAGAAGAAAGTAAAATCCATGTAATTTTACCACCTAGAGATAAGAATTACTATTTGAAGTATAGCCCTCCAGATTATCTCTATGCATATATAGTGAGTGAAGTCGCTCAGTTGTGTCCAACTCTTTGCGACCCCATGGACTGTACAGGCTCCTTCATCCATGGAATTTTCCAGGCAAGGATACTGGAGTGGGTTGCCATGCATATATAACATTAGCATAATTTTTAAAAAGAATCATTTAGAACACACCATTGTCATTTAAATGACATTAAATATTCTTAATAATTATAAATTATAATGCTGTAAGGTATTACGTTTGAGATGTACCCTCAGAAGGAAATGGCAGCCCACTCCAGTGCTCTTGCCTGGAGAATCCCATGGACAGAGGAGCCTGATGGGCTACAGTCCATGGGGTCACAAAGAGCCAGACATGACTGAAGCAACTTAGCATGCACACACCCTAGTGTGCACCCAATCTTCTATCTTTAAATATTTAGATTGTTTCCAAATTACTTTCAAAAGAGATTCTGTTTCCTTCATAGGATAAGCGATCTTTCACATACAATCCCTTTTCAAGGGGAGAAGGCACACTCTTTCCACAAGCATCAATTTATTCTAGGACTGAAGATGTACGTTATTCTGTTACACAAGATTATTATACTTTCTTCCCTTTAGGCTCAGACTTGCTCCTGGAAATCCTAATCAGAAAGGTAAACGTGAGGGCTGCCCCACATGCTCTCCAGACCTCGGTTAGCAGGGTCCTGGCCATCTACCTGAATGGTGGCTCTAGAAATGTATACTGCCAACCAATCTGCACAGTCATAAGTGCTTGTCCAGCACAGATATGGCTTGTCCACTGGACCATTAGGCCTAGGGATCAAAGCACATGGGATCTGTACCTTCCCATAAACCTGCTGAACATGTGATTCAGGGATAATGTTCTAGACCTGTGGTCCTCCAACTTCATACACATCAGAATCACCTGAAGGGCACTTGTTAAAATAGAGGTGGTTGGACCCTACTCCCACAATTTCTGGCTCAGTAGGTCTGTGAGGGGAACTGAGAATTTGCATTTCTGACAAGTTCCCTCTCAGGTGATGTGGATGTTGCTGGTCTGGGGACCACACGTTGAGAAGCAGTGTTAGGCTCTCTCTCTCTCTCTCTAAACCATCACACTGCAGGCACTTCCCTACTTAAACCCCTTTTATGGTTTCCTTCTGTCTACAGGACCAAGTCCAGACTGCTTGGCAAGGCACACACCTCTTTTATGCTCTGGCCCTGAGCTGCTCCCTCTCCAGATTCTCTCTTCATATGTGGCCCAGCTCTCCACCCCAGGAAGCTGACCGGTGTGGACTCTGTCAGTAGGTTTGTGCTCTGTACCTTCTGACCTAACAGGAGACTGGAGGGTGGGAAGAGAAAGTCACAGTGTTCTCTCCCTGGGTTGCTTCCCTCCAAGGTTTGGCAGTGACTCCATTCCTCTACCCAAAGTCCACACGGACTGGGTTCCTTCCTAAAGCTGCAGTTCTCACTGAGTTCTGGTTATTTTTCCCTTCAGCGGACTGTTAGACCCAGGAGTCATAATGCATTCCAGCTGCAGTTGGTCCCAGGGGAGCTTCGCCTTCCCTAGGGGTTCCTTTAACGTTTTAACGTCGCACACACGTCACCCTCTTTTGATCACCCCTCCTCTTTCCTGCTGAGACCCTGGCTGACTCAGACCCTCGTTTTACTTTCCAGTCTCATTTCCCACTAACCTCCTTCGAGGCATATGCACTGACCACACATCCCCCGAATACCATGTTGTTCACAAATCCTTGCTTGTCCCTCTGGCCGGTAAGTCTCTTTACCTTTCTCTATGTAGAAAACTCATCCTTTAATCCGTAAGTCAAATGCCATTTTCTTCATAAAGCTGTTCCCTTCTCATTCAGACCTACTCCGTGTTTCCGAGACTTTTAAAATATATACAGATGTATCGAGAGACAAACATTACATACCATAAGATTCGCTCATTTAAAGTGGATAGTTCAGTGGCTTTTAGAATATTCCTGGAGTTATGCACCCATCATCACAACCTGATTTCAGAACACTTCAACATCCCTGAAAGAATCCCTGTGCACATTAGCAGTCACCCCCTCACTCCTCTCAGCCCACTACTTTCTTTCTCTATGGTTTTTCCTATTCTGGATATTTCATATAAATGGAATCATACAGTAAATACTCTTCGGTGGATATCAAAGGGGAGAGGGAAAGGGGGAGGGACAAATAGGGATATGGAGTTAGTAGATACAAACTACTGCATATAAACTAAGCAGTGAAGATATACTGCATAGCATAGGAAATTATACCCACTATTTTGTAGTAACCAATAAGGAGTATAATCTGCAAAAATACTGAATCACTATGCTATATACCTGAAACTAACATAGGATTATAAATCACAGCTATACTTCAAAAAAATAAAGTTTTTAAATATGTAGAAAATAACACAAAAAGAACCATCTCTATCATAAATGAGGAATCTTTTTTTTTTTTTTTTGGCCTTGAATAACAAAGAATAAAATAAAGTCAACAAGAAGCAAAGAATTTTTTTCTGGTAAGGCACAGGGTTTTTATTATCTAGGCAGATTACACTTAAAGAATGATCCTTCATGTTTTAGGTAAAGGCATTAATTATTTTAAAAAATAATAAAAAAGAGCAAGACCATCAAAATTGAACAATTATTACTAAGAATTTTTTTAACACAGTTCATAGCTTATTTTTAGACTCAAGTATTAAAAAATAAAGCAAATAAAATTCATTTGCTAGGTTTTGGCCTTCAAATTCATTCCAGCATTCATTTTCTCACTATAAATGTGTGGTGCCTTGAGTTCTTTTCTGAACAAATTACAGTATCTTACTGATTCCCTCATTATTAGTGACTTAAATAAAACTTTTCATATGTGTATTTGTATGAGTTATTATTTAATTCTCTTGTAAAAATAATTCTTTAACAGATGAGACATTAGAATCAGAGCTCAAAACTTTTTGCCACATGATTTTCTGACCAACAGCTCTTACAGGATGGGAGATAGTAATTTTCCTTTTGAGACTGAAGAATAGGAATTAAACGTTTTCACTCTGAGAACAGCAACCCCTTTACCCTTAGGGTATCATCATCTATCTCCAAGTCAGCTGTTTTGGGTATTAGAAACAATTCCAGCACAGACTTTTATGAAGTAAGTTACTCTGCTTGTCCATATTAAAAGTCAGATTGTTTTATTTTTTCTCTGCATCTCAGCTACCTTGATCTTGCTTTCAAGATTCTCACTTCTAAGGGCTTTTTTTGCTTTTGTTGTTCTTTAATTCTTTTTTATAGCATTCTGTTCTTGTTTTATGGGTACGATATCTCCCCTCATCTTGATGAAGATATTAATACCGATTTTTAAAAGAGTTCTCCTTATCTTATTTTCATTTACTCAAAGCATTGTCTTGTAGTTTTTGGTTGGTTGGTTGTTTTTAGTTCTGGGTTCAGTCTTTCATTTTCAAGTTAGGAGTTTTCCTCAGAGAGTGGCACTCCCTAACTACGCAGGTCTGAAAGTAGCAACTGGAAAAGTGCCCTTCTTCCTTCCTCATCCCCCACTTTCTAACACACCCTCTCAACTCTCCCCTACTCCCAATCCTACTCCCAAACCCTCTTTTCTTTCAAGATTCAGCTTAAGCATAACCTCCTTTTGGAAATGGTTTTGGTGTCCCTTTCTGCCCCATTTCCCAGTTTCCTTGGTGGCTCAGAGGGTAAAGCATCTGCCTGCAATGCAGGAGACCCGAGTTCGATGCCTCGGTCAGGAAGATTCCCTGGAGAAGGAAATGGCAACCCACTCCAGTACTCTTGCCTGGAAAATCCCATGGAGGGAGGAGCCTGGTGGGCTATAGTCTATGGGATCGCACAGAGTCGGACATGACTGAGTGACTTCACTTTCTGCCCCATCACTACTTTCCCATACTCCTAGACCACCCCACATAGATTGGGGACAATTTGGCTCCCAATCTTAGTGCAGTTGTACATGGCAAGCAGTTGTGGAAAGAATGAATGTATGAATCTCATCTCCAACACATACTTCATAGGCATTACTTCTTTTTGAGATGAGATTTGCTGGTGTTTAGTGGCTAAGTTGTATCCAACTCTTTTGTGACCCCATGGGTTGTAGCCCACCAGGATCCATCACCATGGGATTTCCCAGGCAAGAATACTAGAGTGGGTTGCCAATTTCCTTCTCCAGGGGATCTTCCTGACCCAGGGATTTAACCTGCGTCTACTTGCATTGGCAGGTGGATTCTTTACCACTGAGCCACCGAGGAAGCCTGTGGCTTCTTTTAATCCTCACGATAACTCTGTGCCATTCTTCTCTTTTCATGGTTCTTTAAAATTGTGGAAAAATGAGGAGACTGACAACAGATAAGATGTTGAGCAAATGAACATATTTGCAAGCAAAACGAATAGCCTTCATATTGCCATGTAGGTTTAAAGCAGAGAAGTAAATGGTGGTGAAGTGAGATTAACAAGGAAGAAGGAAGGCCTAATATGTACCTGGAACTGTGCTAAGCAAGCATTTGTATACTTTAAACTATTTCTTAAAACAATACAGTGATTTATAGACAGGAAGCTGAGGCTCAGAGAGACTAAGTAATTTGTCCCAAATCAAACATCTACTATTTAAAATCAGGCCTCTCTGGTCCCTCTCAGTGTAGCTCCAGGGTGTCTCTAGGGGAATCCAGACAGGAAGGATGTCGGCTTTGGTGGGGCTTTTGGTACACTGATGGACTCACCCTGCCCCAGCCCACTCAACTCCCTGGTGTCCACCCTTAGTGCACTTACATACTCTTTATTTAGAAGGTTGCTGTGATTTTGGATTGAAACTTTCAGTAAAACCAGGCAAGCAGCCTTACTAAGTCACTTGTAACCGAAACCCTTGATTGGGTTTCCTGTGTCCAGCCTCGTGAATCCCTGAACTGTTCAGGGCATGTGAAGTCGCTCAGTCGTCTCCGACTGTTTGCGACCCCATGGACTGTAGCCTACCAGGCTCCTCTGTCCGTGGGATTTTCCAGGCAAGAGTACTGGAGTAGGTTGCCATTTCCTTCTCCAAGGGATCTTCCTGACCCAGGGATCGAACCCGGGTCTCCCACATTGTAGGCAGACGCTTTACCATCTGAGCCACCAGGGAAATGCTCAGGGCATAATTCCTTATAAATGTCAACTTTGTATTTATCAGCACAATTCTTAGTTATAGCAATCAATAGGACATACCCTTCTTTTACTAATGGCTGCATTAAATGGCATCTGTCCCTTTGATTAAGAAATCACATTTTACTTGTCTGCCAATGGACTGAAATGAAAAGAGCATTCCCAGCAGCTTTTTAACTGCTGCTGCTTTTCTTTGGGGCTTAGTGCTAAAAAGATGACATGAACAAAATGGGACTCCTGGTTTCCTCGCATTTTCCACCCTTACATAGGCACTGACCACATAACTAATAAAGGAGCTTTTCAGCCCTAAATGGCATATGTAGTACTTCAGACATACAGGAAAGTTCCAGGACTCTTTTCCACAAGCCATTTCTCCACTTAGTAGGGTCAGATAAGTCACCCAACAGAAGTGACTGAGCCCAGGGGGCTGACAAAATGGAGATTTGTGTTATGGGTCATCATTTTTTGTATTTTTTATTTCCAGATCACTGGATTTAGGTCCGATCTAATTTGGGTAGGTCCAGGGCCAGATGACACAGTGATAATCTTCATTAGCAAAGCAATATTGTGTATTTTTCCCACATCTGATTAATGGATTATTTCCTTATGCATATTTTAACTTTCTCTATGTTTATTAAGCCATTAATCATTTAATCTTTCCTTCAGGCATGCAACCAGACCTTATTTTTGTGCTTCTTAGGAGTGTTCTTTCAACAAAGTAAGTCATAAAAGATAAGATGTATCCATTCTCTTTTCAATGTGTGGATATGAGCCACCATAAAGCATTCTGACTGCATAAAGAAAGGAACTGTGTAAAAAGCAAGAGTTATTAATGTATTACTTCCCCTGGGCACGTTTGCCAACCAAAATTTTAAGCTCCCTTTAAAGAAATGCTTGGGAATTATTTAACCACTCAGTTAAAGGTTTATGTGTGTAAAAATATTCCAACCAAGCTTAATGTGCCTGGTAATGTAATGTCATGTGTAGTCTTTCAAAAGGGATATTTTGGGGACTGCAGTTTCTCCTGTGGGGTTGTGACCTAATTTTTCTTAATCACTGGAATGCCAGAAAAGCGAGCTTTTAGTGTATAGGCCAGACTTGAGTATAACTGTCAGTGTCTCTTTATGTTGAAATTAGAAGTGCCCAAATGGAATAGTTTCTATTTATCACTTTTCTGTTTAAACACGTTGCCCATGTCTGCTACAAAAACAGATGAAATAAACCAAAATGCTTATTTAAATCCAAATAAGAAGGAAATGGCAACCCACTCCAGTACTCTCACTTGGAAAATCCCACGGGTGGAGGAACTGGTAGGCTACAGTCCATGGGGTCGCAAAGAATCGGACACGACTGAGCGACTTCACTTTCTTTCTTCCTGAAAATTATTGGCCCAATTTGTTCACCATAAGTGTTCAGAGTGTTCATTCTAGCTTCGCTTCTTTATTCTCTTCTGCTCCCTTCCTCTTTGCTTTGAACTCAACCTTGAAAAATCAGCTCTCTTTTTTTGGTACAGAATTGGAAGCCACCCCCCCATTCCACTCCCTGCACCAGCAAGGTTCCAGTGAGCTTGTGGCTGAGCAAGGCAGGCCTGACCCCATCTGTGCTCCTTGGCGGAGCTGGACAAACACCGCTCACAACAATGTAGCAGCTGTCGCAGACCAACCCCTTTTCTTCCCAGCTGAGCAAGCAGGGCGCTGAGTCTCACTAACTGCACTGGACATCGACTTTATTTTTCTCTAAAAGGGCAGGTGGCCGTAATGGAGCCTGTCTCCGGCCCACCCTTTTCCCCTTTGCTTGCCCATTTGCAAGCAGTAAGGTAGTCACTTGAGGCTTTGGAGGCGAAATCTGATACAAGGGCAGGCAGGGAAATCTTAGACAAGAAACAAAGCCGTTTGATAATGGTGGCATCAGCCCAGCACTTTGATTTTGTGTGTTTGGCTCTTAAATGCTAGTTACTATAGCAACCATGAGCAACAGATAGGAAGGTGATAATGGAACCAGTCAGTGGCTTTTCAGGAGCAGTGTGTATCACACTTTCTTTTTGAGCTTTACTTGCACTGAATGTTAAGCCAAGGATATCTACTTTAATTAATGGTTGAATTGGAATAGAAAATGAATCATAATTAGCCACTTGACACTGATCGTCTGAAGCCTGAGATTAAGATTTCCAGTATTCCAATTTTCTGCCAGATGTAGAAGTATGCAGGTTATAGAGCTAATCAGGAAGAGAGTCTCAGAAGCCCACTTTAAGGCTTATTAATACTGTTATTTATTCTGAATCAAAGGCCCAGGGTCAGATTTATCCTGTTAAATTTAAATTATAGAAACAGGGGCTTCCCTGGTGGCTCAGTGGTAAAGAATTTGCCTGCCAATGTAGGAGATACGGGTTTGATCCCTGGTCAGGGAAGATCCCACATACTGCGGGTCCACTAGGCATGTGCTTCACAAGTACTAAGCCTGTGCTCTAGAGCCTGAGAATCGCAACTACTGAGCTATGTGCCACAACCACTGAAGCCTGATTGCTCTAGAGATCTGTGTTCTACAACGAAAGAAGCCACTGCAGTGAGAAGCCCATGCACTGCAACTAGAGAGGAGCCCCTGCTCGCTGCAACTAGAGAAAAGCCTGGTCAGAAATGAAGACCCAGCATAGCCAAATAGATAAAATTTTTTAAAAGATAAATAAATTGCAGAAAGAATTGATAGCAATTTCCCTTCTCTGTCTTAAATCATTAGATGAGCATTTTCCGAGGTCATTAGACATGGCAAAGATTTATACATATGAACCTCAGAGTCTCACACAGAAGTAAGAAAGACACTATAAAAGCTGAAGACCAATCTGCACAACTTTATGGTAATATTTCTCTGTTTTACAAACTATTTTCTCTTCAGTGAGCTCCATGTTGTCTAAACAGCCATTACAAATTCTTACTCCCCTTATACTAAATTACCAGCTTTATAATCAGAGGTGAAATTTTGCTTTGGTAAAGCCTGCACTGCAAAACCAAATAATACAGAGACTTACAAAAGATCTCCTTGAACTTACCAGAAAAGCAAAAAAGTAAAACCACTTCTCTGCTCCTGATGGAAATGATTATCAATTCAAGATTGCCCACAGAGAAGCCTCTCTCCAAGATGCATGGTAAAGTTTCCAGAACATAATCTAATAACAGCAAAATAAATAGAAATACTAAATAAATAGTCCGACAAACCCATGGCTCCCATCCCTGATGGAAATTCAGAGTGCCGACAATGTGCAGATTTTTCCTATGACCCAGAGCCTGATAAGAGTACATACCCAACCTAGGTGATACCATATGGAGGTGTGGAATGTCATTGTGCTTTTCCAAGCGGAAAAAGTGATGTACAGAAAAGGGATACGGCTCACCCAAGGTTACCTTGCACAGGGGTGAGTTTATTAGAGACTCAAGCATCCTGCTGTTAAGCTGAGGCTTGGCCTTCTAATTCATTGCCTTTTCTAGCACCTAAGCTTTCTTTTCACCATGAAGCCTTATTACACGTTCCTTAAATCTCATGGAGTGGCAACCTACTCCAGTATTCTTGCCTGGAAAATCTCATGGATGGACAGAGGAGCCTGGCAGGCTACAATCCATGGGGTGGCAAAGAATTGGACATGACTGAGCACACACACACACACATAAATCTCATGGAGCCTCATATGGTGATCAGAAAATAATTATTTTAACAATAACTTTTAAAATGCATACCAATAATGCATGTTCATTCATTATGGAAAAACTGAAACTATAGTCAGGAGAAATGAAGGAAGTAAAACCAACTGTAATTCTATCACTTGCATTTTAGACCGTTGCACATTATCCTTTTAGACATTTTCCTTGGCATATAGTTGCAGAAGGAAATGGCAACCCACTCCAGTACTCTTGACTGGAAAATTCCATGGATGGAGGATCCTGGTAGGCTACAGTCCATGGGGTCGCAAATAGTCGGACACGACTGAGTGACTTCACTTTCTTTCTTTCTATAGCTCCTTTTGGAGAAGGAAATGGCAACCCACTCCAGTGTTCTTGCCTGGAGAATCCCATGGACAGAGGGGCCTGGTGGGCTGCAGTCTATGGGGTTGCAAAGAGTCGGACACGACTAAGCAACTAACACACACACACATACTTGGCATATAGTATACATATAATAAATATATATAATATACATATAATAAATATCTACTCTCAATTTTACCAAAATAGGATTGTATAATACATAGTTTTATAATTTGCCCCACATGTAGATTGCTAACATATAAATCTGTTAATAAATATTTTTCTACAACTTCATTTTTAATGGCTAAATAGTGTTCTATTACATAGAATTCCATAATTGTGAACTTTATGGGTTGGGCATTTAGTTTTTTTCCTCACTTTAAATGAATTTTTTTAATGAGAAATTTTATTAAGTAGAAACACTGAAAAATATGGGGGTGAACATTTTTATAATTAATATTTGTACACACTCTTAATTACACATGCATAATTATTAGTTGATTAGTATTAGTCTAATGGAGCTTTCAAACCCAGCAACTTAGAGATCACATGCACCATAAAAGCATGATTCCTCCTGAAGAATTCACATCCTACCTCCCTAAGGCACCACACAAATAGTAATCAGTGAAAGTGATCTTAAACGTTACAGTCATTTTTACCTTGGCAATATAGGTAGGTAGGATTTTAGCACTGGGAAGAGAGGAAAGGTGATGAAAGTTGAAAACTCTGATTAAATACAGATTCTTCATTAGTGGAAGAGCTCAGTGTCATCCCATATGGCAAATTTTGAACAGAAATGTTGTCTAAATGCCAGAGTGATAGAAACTACTAATACTATCTGTGCAAAGGGACAAATTGTGGGAAATAAACTGTGAAGGTCAGATTATCTTCTAAGAAGCCACATGGAGAAAGAAAGCTCCTGTTGACAGAATCCCATCAGCCAGCAGATCAGCCTTGAAATATGAACTTTCATGGGATATCATGCATCTTTCTAGGAACTGCAAATCTCCTTGATCTTTCTGCCTACAGTGTTTTGGAGATGTTTACAGTAAAACTGTAACCTAAGACTTGCCTTTCAGGAAAAGAATAACTGGTAATCCGATCCTAGAAAGCTTTCTGCACTTTTTTTTTTTTAAATAGTCAGCGAGGGGCAGGATTTCCCTCCCACCGTGGCCCACAAAGGGAAAGGGGATGGGAACCTAATAAGTTCTCAGTTGTTTCTCTGAGCCGGGTGCTATGCTAAATACTCAATGTGCATCATCTCATTGATCCTCCCAACAACTTCAATAGTGACTCATTATTATCCCATTTCACATATGATTGGAGAAGGAAATGGCAACCCACTCCAGTACTCTTGCCTGGAAAATCCCATGGATGGAAGAGCCTGGTAGGCTACAGTCCTTGGGGTCGCAAAGAGTCGCACACGACTGAGCGACTTCACTTTCACATATGATTCAGAGAGATTAAAAATTTTACCCCCAATCATACAGTTGGCTAGTGGCAAAGGCTAAATTTGTGCATACTTCTGCCAAACTACAAATCATATGCCTTTTCTACCACACTTGCTTATTTTTAAAAAGTATTTACCACGTCTCACCCAGATCTTTGCAATAAAGCTCAGTGAGTTTGATGAGTGTGGTCTTGGAAGTTAAAGTCTGACTGGAGCCAGTGTCCTGAATCTTTGCTTAGATCTCTTCTCAGATATACTGAAAATAGAACTTAATCCAACATGTCCCTTTGGAAGAGAAATAAGATTTGTGTATAAAGAACACCAGTTCACAATTTTAAAACTTATAAAATCTGCAACTATTAAAAAAATCCCACTACCTTGACTTTTTAAAACTCAACTTTATGTTTGTCCCAGTGAGTTATTTTATAGCTGCACATTAAAAACAAATGCTAACAACATGCTCTGGGGCTGGTTTTGAATTGTGTTCAACAAGAAACTGACATGCGTTTTCAAAGCTATCCTCTGCTTTCCTTAAAAGTCTTTTAAGGAAGTAATTTTTATATAACTGAAGCTTAGAGAAGTTGGGGTTATTTATATAGTTTTGGATTCCCAAATTACCAACAATACCTAAAGACAGAAAGATTATTCCTGTAAAGAGAAGACAAAATGAAATAAAAATCAAAGCTTTCTTCTTATAGTCTGGGTTTTTGAGGGAATACTTCATGGTGGTAGGTGAAAGAGTAATTCTTTCTGAGGTCTACATAAGCTTCTCTAAGCATACTCATATTTGAAAGGCTGAGACTAACCAGTCAGAGAAAAGTGGATTAAAAGTTCTATGAGAAGATGGAGAGGCATTCTGTCGAAGATGGGGTATTCAGGTGTTCCTCTTGGTCTCCTGCCACGGAGAAGTAGACAGCCATGGAAAGGGCCAGTGAGAACTCTATTTCATTCTCTTTCTTTTCATACTGAATTTAACATGTTCCTCTTTTGCAATGTAACATTAATATGAGCTATTTAATCAGCTACGTTTTCTTAATTCGTAGTTAAGGAAAAAATTTGAAATGGAGTGGGGAAATAAGAATGGCAGTATCTTATGTCTTTTACTTTACAAGGTACTTGGTGAGGGTGCTGGGGTGTGAAACCTAAGAGGGATTTTAATACGAGTTTGTGCAATAGAGGACAATCTGGAGACGCTCAATACAGAGAGTGTGGTGAAGATGGCAGGCCCAGGGCTAAAAAGGAGGCAAAAAGGCAGTGAAAAGAGGCTTCTACTTACTCAAGTACAATGTGCTAGGTCTCTAGGGCTAGAGGTCCAGCAACCCCCTACTTTGCCTGTTGCTATAAAATACTTCACCCTAGAACCAACTCTTTAAAGAATATACCTGTAAAAAAGGTAGAAAAAAAATCATGAAGAGTATTTATTTTTGAAGTATGAAAGCAAGATTAAAGACAGATGAACAAGACATAGCAAATGCTGGTTACATACAAGGCGTTGTTGTTGATGTTAGAACTTCAAGGTAACTGGATTTTAAAAATTAAATGGAAGCACATTTTCCTTTAAGTGTAAATATGTAAACATTTAGTGTAAATTTGCTGGGTTCATTTTTATAAAATGAGCAAATGGAATGAATGACATCCCAATTTGACTGAAATATCTAGGAAATATAATTGAGACCCAAATCAGTTTATATAGACAATCTATTTAAATAATTACTTTAATTCTCTCTTTACTTTAAATGTTAGATCAGGCCCATGCCTTATTTTGGAGTTTCTTAACCCTATTCTACATATGGTTTTACTTATAAATACCTAGGAGGCATCTGTGTTTAGAAAACTCCTCTATCCTTACAATATACAATGTTGTTGCTGCTGCTGCTGCTAAGTCGCTTCAGTCGTGTCCAACTTTGTGCGACCCCATAGACGGCAGCCCACCAGGCTCCCCCGGCCCTGGGATTCTCCAGGCAAGAACACTGGAGCGGGTTGCCATTTCCTCCTCCAGTGCATGAAAGTGAAAAGTGAAAGTGAAGTCGCTCAGTCGTGTCTAACTCTTTGCGACCCCATGGGCTGCAGGCTACCAGGCTCCTCCATCCATGGGGTTTCCCAGGCAAGAGTACTGGAGTGGGGTGCTATTGCTTTCTCCCAATGTACAGTGTTATTAACAAGTAAAAGTCTGATATGAGTTGTATGTATGAATAAGATCAAACCACTTGAGGGATGATCATCTATTCCTCTGTTGTTGACAATTCCTCAGCCTGGGGCAAGAATATGATCAACATCATGAAATATTTATTTGATACCTTCAGGAGTGTTCTTTCTGCACTGGACTCCATGCTTGTGCTCCACCGGTGGTCAAAGAGAGTTGAAACTTCAATCCCCCAAAGAAAATTCTAAGAATTCACTTGTGCTGCTGCTGCTGCTGCTAAATCGCTTCAGTCGTGTCCGACTCTGTGCGACCTCATAGACGGCAGCCCACCAGGCTCCGCCGTCCCTGGGATTCTCCAGGCAAGAATACTGGGGTGGGTTGCCGTTTCCTTCTCCAATGCATGAAAGGGAAAAGTGAAAGTGAAGTCGCTCAGTCGTCTGACTCTTAGCGACCCCATGGACTGTAGCCTACCAGGCTCCTCCATCCATGGGATTTTCCAGGCAAGAGTACTGGAGTGGGGTGCCATTGCCTTCTCCATTCACTTGTGCATGGAGCTCTAAAAATGAGTATTTTTACATATTTACATCTATTAGTAAGTAAGTATAATTCACTTACACTGGAGCCAAACCACAAGAGTCTGAATCCTTAAAAGCACCAAGAGAAGGTACATTTGTTCTTTTAAACTAAATATCATGTGATTGAAAGCTTTTAGATGATGATTTTTTTTTTTTATAAGTTGAATGAAGATGAGTGCTTGGGCTTAAGGGAAGCAATCAGGACTTTGGATAGCCTACTTGTACTTTCAATTAGATATAGATATACAGCGATCAATGCAAAGAAATAGAGGAAAACAACAGAATGGGAAAGACTAGAAATTTCTTCAAGAAAATTAGAGATACCAAGGGAACATTTCATGCAAAGATGGGCTCGATAAAGAACAGAAATGGAATGGACCTAACAGAAGCAGAAGATATTAAGAAGAGGTGGTAAGAATACACAGAAGAACTGTACAAAAAAGATCTTCACGACCCAGATAATCACGATGGTGTGTCACTCACCTAGAGCCAGACATCCTGGAATGTGAAGTCAAGTGGGCCTTAGAAAGCATCACTACGAACAAAGCTAGTGGAGGTGATGGAATTCCAGTTGAGCTATTTCAAATCCTCAAAGGTGATGCTGTGAAAGTGCTGCACTCTATATGCCAGCAAATTTGGAAAACTCAGCAGTGGCCACAGGACTGGAAAAGGTCAGTTTTCATCCCAATCTCAAAGAAAGGCAATGCCAAAGAATGCTCAAACTACTGCGCAATTGCACCCATCTCACACGCTAGTAAAGGAATGCTCAAAATTCTCCAAGCCCGGCTTCAGCAATACGTGAACTGTGACTTCCAGATGTTCAAGCTGGTTTTAGAAAAGGCAGAGAACCAGAGATCAAATTGCCAATATCCGCTGGATCATCGAAAAAGCAAGAGAGTTTCAGAAAAACATCTATTTCTGCTTTATTGACGATGCCAAAGCCTTTGACCCTGTAGATCACAATAAACTGTGGAAAATTCTGAAAGAGATGGGAATACCAGACCATCTGACCTGTCTCTTAAGAAACCTGTGTGCAGGTCAGGAAGCAACAGTTAGAACTGGACATGGAACAACAGACTGGTTCCAAATAGGAAAAGGAGTACGGCAAGGCTGTATAATGTCACCCTGCTTATTTAACTTATATGCAGAGTACATCATGAGAAATGCTGGGCTGGAAGAAACAAGCTGGAATCAAGATTGCCGGGAGAAATATCAATAACCTCAGATATGCAGATGACACCACCCTTATGGCAGAAAGTGAAGAAGAACTAAAGAGCCTCTTGATGAAAGTGAAAGAGGAGAGTGAAAAAGTTGGCTTAAAGCTCAACGTTAAGAAAACTAAGATCATGGCATCTGGTCCCATCACTTCATGGGAAACAGATGGGGAAACAGTGGAAACAGTGTCAGACTTTATTTTTTTGGGCTCCAAAATCACTGCTGATGGTGATTGCAGCCATGAAATTAAAAGATGCTTACTCCTTGGAAGGAAGGTTATGACCAACCTAGATAGCATATTGAAAAGCAGAGACATTACTTTGCCAACAAAGGTCTGACTAGTCAAGGCTATGGCTTTTCCAGTGGTCATGTATGGATGTGAGAGTTGGACGGTGAAGAAAGAATTGATGCTGAGCGCTGAAGAATTGATGCTTTTGAACTGTGGTGTTGGAGAAGACTCTTGAGAGTCCCTTGGACTGCAAGGAGATCCAACCAGTCCACCCTAAAGGATATCAGTCCTGGGTGTTCACTGGAAGGACTGATGTTGAAGCTGAAACTCCAATACTTTGGCCACCTGATGCGAACAGTTGACTCATTGGAAAAGACCCTAATGCTGTGAAGGATTGGGGGCAGGAGGAGAAGGGGACGACAGAGGATGAGATGGCTGGATGGCATCACCAACTCGATGGACATGGGTTTGGGTGAACTTCAGGAGTTGGTGATGGACAGGGAGGCCTGGCGTGCTGCGATTCATGGGGTCGCAAAGAGTCGGACACGACTGAGTGACTGAACTGAACTGCATGCATATCATTTGTGTCTTCCCCGGTGGTTCAGCAGGTAAAGAATCCACCTGCAACGCAGGAGTCACAAGAGATACCGGTTCGATCTTGGGTTGGGAAAGATCTCCTGGAGGAGGGCATGGCAACCAACTCCAGTATTTGTGCCTAGAGGATCCCATGGACAGAGGAGACTGGAGGGCTACAGTCTATTGGGTCACAGAAACTTGGACACGACTGAAGTAGCTGAGCATGCATGCATACATACACATTTGAACATACATAAATATATGTAATATATGTAACCTTTAGCTGATTTTGTTGTAGTTATCAGGATTTTAATTTTGGGGGATATTCTTAGAGTCATTAAAAAATAGTGTTATTCTCATATTATTTTCATCAGCAGTATATAATGACACATCTTCACTAGGCTAAGTGAAATCCTAATACTTGGGTCTTTTCTTCATAAGAATAGTTTATTTTAGCATGTTCGTCTCCCTCTGGTTGTGAGATAGAAACTGGTGGCTTGGAATTGTTTAACCATGGTAGCATGGGATCAGATGAGAAGGGAGGAGAGCTTAGAAGGAGATGTACCTCCAGAAAGAGTGCCAACACCAAGAGGTAGACTTGTAGCAGGGCCTAGCAGGAAATCCAGAAATCATAACCTAGAGTAGCAGTCTTCAAACATGAGTGTTCATGAAAACTACTAGGACAGCTCGTTACAAATACGGAATTTTGGACCCCATAGCTAGAAGTTCTGATGCAGTGGGGTTTGTTGTTCCTGTTGCTGTTCAGTCACTCAGCTGTGTCTGGCTCTTTGTGACCCCTTGGACTACAGCATGCCAGGCTTCCCTGTCCTTCATTATTTCCCTGAGTTTGCTCAAACTCATGTCCTTTGAGTTGATGATGCCATCCAACCATCTCACCCTCTGTCACTCCCTTCTCTTCCTGCACTTAATCTTTCCCAGCATCAGGGCCTTTTCCAAAGAATCAGCTCTTTGCATCAGGTGGCCAAAGTACTGGAGCTTCAGCTTCAGCATCAGTCCTTCCAATGAATATTCAAGGTTGATTTCCTTTAGGATTGACTAGTTTGATCTCCTTGCTGTCCAAGAGACTGAGGAGTCTTCTCCAGCACCACAGTTTGAAAGCATTAATTCTTTGGTGCTTAGCCTCCATTATGGTCCAACTCTCACTTCGGTTCATGGCTACTGGAAAAACCATAGCTTTGACTATATGGACCTTTGTCAGCAAAGTGATGTCTCTGCTATTTAATATCCTGTCTAGGTTTGTTATAGCTTCCAAGGTGCAAGCATCTTTTAATTTCATGGTTTTTAATTTCAGTGGGGTTAGGTGTGTTAAAATAAATGATATTTTAAAATAATACTCCTGCATAATTCTGCTTCAGATGACCTGTGGATCATACTTTGAGAAACACTGCTCTTTGGGGTGGGGGGAGTTGAAAAATGGGTAACAGGTGATAGTCAGGGATAGTAACTGGCAGCAGGAATGTTGCATCCTGGGAGTGGGCTGCTATGGAAGATGAATAGAGACTCAGCTGAGGAATTCAGACACAGAAAGTATTCTGAGAGTGAAATGGCAAGCAGTGGTAGTAGGAAAGTCCCAAAGATTCCATTTCCCAACTGAGACAAGTCTCTAGCCTTTGGAAGGAGGACTATTAAGGATAAGGCTTTACTGTATCCTGAAGAGCAGGTGTTCAGGCCAAGGGAACAAGACTCCCATCTGACCTAGGGCAACAGGAGGAGACTGAGACTTAGGAAAAAAACTCTCTAATGAGTTCAATTTGTCCCTCAAAAAAGATATGTTGAAGTCTCAGTCTCCAGTGCCTTTGAATGTGACCTTTCTTGGAAATGGGGTTTTTACAGAAATAATCATGTTAAAATGAGGTCATTAGGGTGGACTTTACTCCAACATAACTGGTGTTATAAAAAGGGGAAATTTGGACAGAGACAGAAACTCACATAAGGAGAATGATGTGAAGGCCAGTGACTGGGGTGGTGATTCTGCAAGCTAGGACTGCTGGCAAATGTCAGAAACCTCACGAGTCAGGGAGGATTCTCTGCTAGAAGTGTCAGAGGAGCCAGCACCCTGACTTTGAACTTCTAGCCCCCTCCCAAACTTCAAGAGAATAAATATCTGTTGTTTTAAGCCACCCAGTTTATGGTACTTTGTTACGGCAGCCCTGGAACATTAACACAACCCTCATACTCCTTCCCATCCCCATCGCCACTACCCTGGCTACAGCCACATGACCAGCTGCAGCCTGGATGCCTCCAGCAGCTTACTGATGAAGCCCTCCTCTCCAACTTTGCTTCTCTTGCCTTGACCCTGGCCAGAGCAATCTTTCTAAACACAAACCTATCCATTCATTTGCTTGCTTCAAACATATTGGCTTCCCTTTTAGGATAGAGTTCCAACCTCACATCATGGCTTATAGCCTTCTTTGTCTGGCCCTGGCCATTTCCCCATCATTATATCTTGTGATTTAATCTGTTTTTCTTACCCTTCGCCCACTCTAAGCTCCAAAACTAACACTTAGTTCTTAGAATATGTTGTCATTTCTTTCCTTTTAGGCTCTGCAGATACTGAATCCTCTGCTTCAGACTCTTTGCCCTGCCACTTTGTCATGTAAGTCATGCCATGCTCCAGGACCTATCTTGGATGTCATTCCTGTGACACTTAGGTTTGATGTCCTTCTCAGTATCCATAGCACCAACTGGTACCCTCATCAGAGCACTTATAGTACTTGGATGTCACTGACTTATTTGTTAATGCTTGACCCACTAAATGTAAGTTCCATGAGGTCAGGGACCAGACCAGTGGTGGCTTCAGAATTTCCATTATGAGAGGATTTGAATGGCAATCTGGTTATAAGAAGGGCTAGGAATTTATTTGGGGTGGGGTAGAAGGGCTAATTTAGGATGTGGAATGTCTGAAGTCTTCCCAAACTATTTATTGTATTGCCTTTGACAGGCATTATGCTTATCTGGTTCACTAATGTGCCTGGCACATAATAGATACTCAAATATGTTGAATAAATGAACAACTGACCAAATATGTGGGATGACCCATGATTATTTCTTGTGCTCAAGGTCAGAGCCAGAGGTACTGAATCTCAAATGGAACTAAAACATCTTAAAATCCTTCCTATCTAAGGTCAGGATTGGTTGTCAGAGGCTCAAGCTGTTGGAAGAGGAAAGATGCTGGAAAAGGCTGCCTGGTCATTCCATCCTCAGTTCCTCTGGCTTGCTGCTCATCAAAAGTGTAGCTCTCATTATCAACTCCTCACCAGATGCTTCCTTCTTTTACAGCAAAATTAAAGGGCATCCTTTCTCCAAGATTGATGATGTATGTAACAATCATTTTGCTGACCTCTAAAGACACCACACAGCAGCCATCCTCTTATATTTTTATTGAATGGACATGGCCATTCAGGATCCCATAAAATTTTGTCCCTCTAGGGACTGGTAAGAGCTGTATTAAAAAGGGACAGTAAAATAGAAAGAAATAACACAGAAACTACTAGAACTGATAAATGAATTCAACAAGGTAGTAGGATGCAAGATTAACATATAGAAATCAGTTGCATTTTTTTACACTAACAATGAACTTTCAGAAAGGGAATGTAAACAAACAATCTCTTTTAAAATCATATAAAAAAATACTTAGGAATAAAACTGACCAAGGAAGAGAAAAACTTACATGCTGAGAACTATAAAACACTAATAAAGGAAATAGAAGATGATTCAAAGAACTGGAAAGATAGCCCATGCTCTTGGATTGGAAGAATTAATATTGTTAAAATGGCCATACTACCCAAAGCAATCTACAGATTTAATGTGATCTCTATCAAACTACCCATGACTTTTTTTTTCACAGAACTGGAACATATAATACAAAAATCTACACAGAACCATAAAAAACCCAGAATTGCTAAAGAAATCCTGAGGGGAAAGGACAAAGCAGGAATCATAACCTGCCTATACTTCAGATAATACTACAAAGCTACAGTAATCAAAACAGCATGATATTGGCACAAAATCAGACTTATGAATCGATGGAACAGAAGAGAGAAGCCAGAAATAACCCCACACACCTGTGGAGAATTAAACTTTGACAAAGGAGGCAAGAATATACAATGGAGAAAAGACAGTCTCTTCAGCAAGTGGTTTTGGGAAAGCTGGACAGCTACATGTAAATCAATGAAGTTAGAACATATTCTCATACCATATACAAAAATAGACCTAAAATGGCTTATATATAAGATCTGATACCATAAAACTCCTAGAAGAGAACATAAGTAAAACATTCTCAGGCATAAACCATACCAATGTTTTCTTAGGTTGGTCTCCCAAGGCTATAGAAATACAAGCAAAAATAAACAAATGTAACCTAATCAGACTTATAAACTTTTGTACAGCAAAGGAAACCACAAAGAAAATGAAGAGACAACCTACAATTTGGGAGAAAATATTTGCAAACAATGCGACTGACAAGAGCTTAATTTCCAAAATGTACAAACAGCTCATACACTCAGTAGCAAAAAACAAACAATCCAATCTAGAAATGGGCAGAAGACCCAGACATTCCTCCTAAGAAGACATACAGATGGCCAACAAGCACACAAAAAGATGCTCAACATCACTAATTATTAGAGAAATGCAAATCAAAACTACAATGAGGTACAACCTCACAGCAGTAAAAAGTCTACAAATAACAAATGCTGGAGAGAGTGTGGAGAAAAGGGAACGCCCCTACACTGCTGGCGGGAATGTAAACTGGTCAGCCACTATGGAAAACAGTATGAAGATACCTTAAAAAACTAAAAATAGAGTTGCCATATGATCTAGCAATTCCACTTTTGGGTATATATCTGGACAAAACTGTAATTCAAAAAGATCTGTGCACCCCTATGTTCTATCCACAATAGCTAAGACATAGAAACAACTTAAATGTCTACCAACAGATAAGTCGATAAAAAAGATGTGGTATACAATTGAATATTACTCAGCCATAAAAAAGAATGAGATAATGTCATCTACATCAACACGGATGGATCTAGAGATGATTGTACTAAGTAAAGTCAGTCAGAAAAAGAAAGACAAATTTCATGTAATATCACTTATATGTGTAATCTAAAATATGACACAAAACAGAATCACAGATATAGAGAAGAGACGTGTGACTGCCAAGGGGGTGGGGAAGGGATGGTTTGGGAGTTTGGGATTAGCAGATGCAAAATATTATATATTGAATGGATAAACAATAAGTTTCTACTGTATAGCACAGGGAACTGTATTCAATATTCTGTGATAAATCATAATGGAAAAGAATATGAAAAAGGATGTACATATATGTATAACTGAATCACTCTGCTGTACAGCAGAAACTAACACAACATTGTAAATCAACTACGCTTCAATAAACTAGAAAAAACAGAAATGGATAGGGAGAAGAAACATAACTGAATGTTGGGCAGTGGAGGCAAACTTTGGAGGAAGAATATATATTGAGTTTGAAGAGACCTTGGAAGAATCCCGACAATCACACTGTTAGACAGCCAACAGTTATTTATTTACTGAGTATCTTCAAGGAGTACTGTTCTAGAAGCTAAGAAGACATGGAAAGGGGGCCAGAACTTCCACGAGTGCATTGTATGAATTCTATGTATGTACAATAGAATGTTCATGTGCAGCTAACGCTACATTTCTGTGATATATATTTGCTAGAGGACTAGAATGGAGAAAGAATCTAGCAGTCATGCAATGTTGTAGGTTCTCTACCTTTATCTTTTCTAGGCTACACTCTGAGCCAAAAAGGCAACTTGGTTTCACTTCAAGTAGGAACCAAGAAGGATAATAGCTCAGAATGAGAGTGGCTGGGGTTGAGAAGAATTCTAAGAGTATCTAGGCCCTATGAGAGAAAGCCATGATCAGTTAGAGATGTTTGCCAATTAATGTGGTGGGGGGAGAACAGAGACACCATATATTTACATATCTTTCATCCCTGTTCTAGGTCATTGGCAGATATCTGAGTATCCTCTGGAGCTTTCAGTTCCAACTTCCTAACTATAAGCTGGAAGTTTGCACTTCTAGACATTCTTTTAATAGGATGGTAGATTTTGTCTTCTAGGTTGAAACATGAGAGATTCAATTAAAAGTGCCCACAGATACTTAACCTACTTCAATAGGATTGCTCATTAATAATCAAAGAAATTAAAACAAGTTAAAACTACTCTTTTAAAAACCTATTAAATAATAAAGATTAAAGAAAAAAGAAAATTCAGGAAAATGTGCACACTTACACAACACTGAACAGAATACAGTTTGATGTAACTTTTCTGAAAAGTCATTAGATAATATATAATCAAGAGTCCAAGATGTTCAGATCCTATACTTAGTGATTTTAATGCCCCAAATTTATCTTAATCAATTAGCTACAAGTGTCTGTTTAAAGATATTTAATGCTGGTGATTGCAGCCATGAAATTAAAAGATGCTTACTCCTTGGAAGGAGAGTTATGACCAACCTAGACAGCATATTAAAAAGCAGAGACATTACTTTGCCAACAAAGGTCCATCAAGTCAAGGCTATGGTTTTTCCAGTAGTCATGTATGGATGTGAGAGTTGGACTGTGAGGAAAGCTGAGCACAGAAGAATTGATGCTTTTGAACTGTGGTGTTGGAGAAGACTCTTGAGAGTCCCTTGGACTGCAAGGAGATCCAACCAGTCCATCCTAAAGGAGATCAGTCCTGGGTGTTCATTGGAAGGACTGATGTTGAAGCTGAAACTCCAATACTTTGGCCACCTGATGCGAAGAGCTGACTCATTTGAAAAGACTCTGATGCTGGGAAAGATTGACGGCAGGAGGAGAAGGGGACAACAGAGGATGAGATGGTTGGATGGTATCACCAACTCAATGGACATGGGTTTGGGTGGACTCTGGGAGTTGGTGATGGACAGGGAGGCCTGGCGTGCTACAGTTCATGGGGTCACAAAGAGTCAGACACGACTGAGCCACTGAACTGAACTGAATGCAGCATGTTTTTAAACAGCAAAAGGTTAAAAATAACCTAAATATCTAACAAGATGGGATTGATTAAATAATGTTAAGTACATTAAATGTAATAAAACTGGAGCCACCCCAAATCCTCACCGATTATTAAATGCAGGCTACAAACCACTATATATAGTATAATTATAAATCACTGAAAACATTTTTTCCTCCTCATTGTTGTTGTTCAGTTGCTAAGTCATGTCCAACTCTGTGACCCCATGGACTGCAGCCTGCCAGGATTCCCTGTCCTTTACTATCTCCCTTAATATTGTATAGTAATATAATTAATAATGTGTCACAAGCACGCATACACACAAGACTGAAAGGTAATACACCAAATGTCAAGAGTGATGATTTCTGGACTTATGGGTGAATTTCAATTATTTTTATCTTTCTGTGCTTTCCAAATCTTTTTCACACTGAAATGTAAAACAGAGAAAGAAGATAATTGCTTCTTTAAAATTTACTCACTGTCTAAGTTACATCTGGGTGGTCTTGGTCTAGCCAATCTAATCTTCAGCCGGAACCCAATAGAACTCTCTATCATAGTTTGTTACTTTGGCATGTATCATACAAAGCATGATACAAATTATCCCCCCACCCTTTCCTATAGACAAAGAGATTGAAACATTGGTGTGAAAGAGAGGACATAAATAATTAGGGTGAAGTCAGGCTGCAAGTCGTTGGTAAGACCTCAAAGAAAATTCAAGACTGCAGTTTCCCAGCCCCACACTTAAATTTCTCCCAAACATTCTGTGCAATTGTTCAGATCCATTTGGTTGTCACATGCCTGCTAATCAGTTAGAATTCAGTCTTTGCAGAATTGGATCATGAATTAAGTTTTTTTTTTCTTTTGTCTCAGCTGCTGTTGAAGTCTTCTCTGAGGCCTCCAAACTAAATGGCTTTCTAACCTCAAAGAGCCTTCTGTTTTTGTGACTACAGGATGTTTGCAGCTGGAAGTATTTCATGTAGCCATTCTTTCCCAGGCAGGCAGCATCAATGTTAACTTTATTAACATGTAAATAGATATTGATTCATTACATATTATTTATCACTGGCATTTGTAATTTTAAGGTAATAGATACTTCTAGTTCTAGATATTGTAAGATTGTTATCTCACTCATTACTATAAATGAAAACGACAAAGAACTTTTTTTTAATCCAAGCAACACAATTAATTCCCTCAAATTGGTAGCATTCATTAAGGGGTATAGATGCACCCTATTTGTGATGTAATACAGAAGGATAAAGTAGGCCTAGAAGCACAGAGAAATCTGTCCATTCTTTGTCTGATTTAATCTCCAACTTGCTCATAACTTAAATTATTTTTTCACTTTCTCAGAGACCTAGCATCTCAACTGTAAAGCAGAATAATTTATGGCCTTCACTTGAAACACAGGGTTGAGGTAGGTGGACCACTCAAAGTGGAGATTAGTTCAAAGTGATACAATTACCCTACAAGTTCCATCAGCTTCTTAAAGAAGCATTTCAAATAATAAGATATTATTAAACTAATTTAATATTAAAAGCAATACTAATATAACTTATATTTATATAGAATGTTTTTATGAAATAATATGGTAAAGTAAAAATGAATTCTCAGTTAAATGTGCCTAAAAAGCCCCTTTTAGGTATTTAATATATAAAATAACATTATTTAATATAAACAATGCAGGTGTATTTTATATGAACTTGAATTATCTGCATTAAAATAGCACAATATAAAAATAAAGTTTTCTTTAATGCACAGAACTTGAGGTGAGAGTCCCTAAATTGAAAATGTAGTACAAATCAGATGACTTCAAAACTGGTGGGCCCATTGGGTTATTGATACTTCATGTTAACCATGTTAGAAAACAGAAGTATATGCTCTCTCTCATCAGGACTAACCCTGAAAACAGAGGTCTTGAAATAAATATGAGCCCTGAATTAATCAAAGTGTCTGGGCCTCTATCCTTTGCATAACACACTCCCATTTTTCATTAAAACAATTATGGGATGTCAGCATTTACTGCCTTGAATGTCTTTCATTTTGATTTTGTATTTAGATAAAAAAATTAGATCAGACAATGTCAGCATTTTGAAGCCAGTTAGAAACACTGTCTGTATTTGCGGGAACACCAAACATTTGGCCTTTAGTTTTCAAAGCTATAGTGAGACTCCTATAGCTTCCATCAAGGAAGTAGTTGATCCCTAATCCCAAATATGCTCTGACGCAAAATGACATTGACTTCCCTGCTCGATTTACACTGTGCTAATAGCTTTTTAATGGCTAAATCCAAAGATCTATATTTGGACCTCTTTTGCTTGGCTTCCCTGTATTATTTGTTTCTTGAAACCCTTCCCTTTGCTTCCCGAATACAACTGTCTACAGTTCTTTTACCACTCAGCACTCTGCTTCTAGGAGAAGGCAATGGCAACCCACTCCAGTACTCTTGCCTAGAAAATCCCATGGATGGAGGAGCCTGGTGGGCTGCCGTCCATGGGGTCGCTGAGAGTCGGACACGACTGAGCGACTTCACTTTCACTTTTCACTTTCATGCATTGGAGAAGGAAATGGCAACCCACTCCAGTATTCTTGCCTGGAGAATCCCAGGGACGGCGGAGCCTGGTGGGCTGCTGTCTATGGGGTCGCACAGAGTCGGACACGACTGAAGTGACTTAGCAGCAACTCTGCTTCTGTCTTCTGCTTGTTCCTCCTTTTCTGCCCGTAAATGCAGGTATTTCACAGGGGTTTAGATATTGGTCTTTTTCTCTTCTAACTCTATAAATTCCCTGAGTGATTGCACCTGTTCTCTTGACTTTAGCCTCCATTCACACAGTCATGACACATACCTAAGACTATCTTTAGCTCTGCACACCTAATTGAATAGTCTCAGGCATCCAAGTTGAATTCATTATCTCCACTGTCCTCATCAACTTGTTCTTGGCCATTTTATCTTCCTATATTCCATCTTTCATCGGGGTCATCACCCAGGCTCCAAGCTAGAAGACAAAACCAACCCCAGTAACTCCTTCTCCCTCACCTCTTACTATCCTGTTTCTCATTCATCATCAATAATTCTATTACAAAACTATATTTTAAATTTGATTCCTCTTCTCCATTTTCACTGCTACCACATTAACCAGGCTTCCTTGTGTCCTTCTCAGCCGGCTGCAATAGCAGCTTAGACTCTATCCTTGCCACTAGTCTCTTCCTCTACATAGGTCACACCCCATGCCACTGCTAGAGTGAGTTTCTAAAACACATGGCTGCTCATGCTTTAAAGCTTCCATTGGCTCTTAGATCAATAGAAGTGTTTGAATAAATGAATAATGGATTTCTTTAATAGAGAGCTAATATTGCATAATGATTGAGAGTCCAGATTTAGGAGTCAGGCATAGTTTGACTCAGGAGTTTAATATCTGAGTGTCTTGGGCACTGTCTCTAAGCTTTAGTTTTGGCACTGCCTAACCAAATGAGTTTCAGAAGTAAAAGATGATTTCCAAATGAATGAAATTAACTGAAAGCTGCAGTGATTTTTCTTGCATGAGTACTACCCTTTTCGGTCACAATATGTACTCATTTCCAAAAGGCTGATCAAGATTAGAAATGTTCATATATTTGGTTATAACCTTTACAAGGGCTTAGCTATTTCTCAGAGGATTGCAAGCACTTATTGAGACTCGAGCTCATCTTTCTTTACTTCACTCCCCCCTAAATTTCTTGCACATAGTTCTGTAGTCATAAATCATTTGGAATATCCCAGACCTGGACTCTCCAGTGCTGGAGATCATCATCTGAACATAATTCTCAAATCTCCGGGTGCCACTCTGCATATTCCAACCCTGTATTACTTTGGCCTCTTCTTTGATGTTCAAAAGTTGGTGTCCTCACATGTACATTCTCAGTGACCCCTTGTTTTCATTTTTGGAGAGAGATTTCTTAATGTAGACCATTTCTTTTTCAGCACTTTTTATTCCTAAGATATTCTGAGGCATCCACAGTTCTGGCATAATCTTTCAATGAACTTAAATTAGAATCATAAAACGGCAGAGCTAGCGGGGGTCTTAAGAGACCATCTGATCTAGCCCTTTTCCCTTTAGGAGCTGTCATAGCCTTTTCTCTTTGGGGCAAATTGGATGATTGATTTGTTTTTGTCACACCTGAATGGCATGAATTTAGTGTCTAAAAAGGTTTAAACTAGTTTAGGATGGGATGGGTTTGGTCAAAGAAAAGGCCATACTCTTTCCGTCAAAGGAAATGGATGTTGGGAGGAGGTAAGCATATATCACTGAGTCTGAACAACAAGTCTCCCCAGGGTGGACTGGAATTCCAGTGGTTCATGATCCTGTCAAGATCAAGTGGTAGAAAGAAATGGGCTCCAGATTTCCTCCACTGCAACTGAAACTTACAGACACTCGTCAGTGCTAAAATGAGAAATATTAGGACCTTCGTTTTCTCTCATATAAGTTATTATACAGGAAGGAAAATAAAGATTATTGATCATTGGGTTACAACTTCAAAAGGAACAGGTGTTCTGTGGAGAAATCAGTCAGTTTGGTTTTGTGTGGGAGAACAGGCCATCCGGGGAGCAACGGTGATAATACCTGCTAAGCCACAGGGTAACAGAAAGCAAACTCGTTAGCCATATGGGATCAGTCAAGGGAATCTGATTGTTTTGTAAAGGTCCTGGTGTCAGTCCAGGACTATTTGATAGGGTCTCTGGTACCTGAGGTCTTTTATGTGTTTCTTGCACATTTACCATCTGCTTGAGCCTGTGTTTTTGGAGTTAATTTATTTCACATGTTATTAGACCTGGAAGAAACCTTACAGATTATCAGGTTTCTTGGTGGCCAATTCATGTGCACTCAGGGGCCAGGTACTAATGTACATGTGTGTGCTGCTAGGCATCGGTGAGAGAGAGTGGCAGGGACTAGGGTGAACTGGAGAGCAGAATACATACCACCTCTCCCCACAACACATAAACACTATACCTGTCAAAGAATATATGGGGCCAGACCTGACCCATGGACCACAACTTTGCAACTGCTAAGTCTCTAACTTCCTCTTTGTAGAAGAGGAAACTGAAGCTCCCTGGATGATTGATGGCAAAGCTATGTATAGAATCTGAGTCTCTGTTTCCTAATCCAAAGGTTTGGGGGCGATATGTTCCTAGTCATGCAAGAAATGCCATATCACCAAGAAATGCCATTACTTGATGTGGCTGTAGTGCGGGCTTCAGAGTGAGAGGAAGGAAAGTGATAGGAGATGGGGCTGGACCATGAAGAGCATCCTCTGCCATTCCAATGAAATGAGACTTAATCTTGCAAAAATAGAAATCAAAACCCAAATCTTGGGGAGCTGCAAAGTTACAATACAACAACTTGCTCTTGAGAAAATGCTCTAAGGAGGGGCCACACCGTCCATGTGGGAGAACCCCAGAGAATGCGGCGGGCAAAGTCACAGGAAGCCAGTGTTTGGAGATGCTTTCTGCTCTTCAAAGACTTTGCTCAGCTCTCCCAGCCAGCGCTCAGCTCAGTTCCATAGGAGGTAACTGACTCAGACGCAGAAGCCGTTGCATGAGTAGTCTCCCTTGTTACAGAGTTGGGCAGAAGTGTTGCTGGGGGAAGAGAGGATCAGTGATCACATTCTTGAAATTCGAAGCAAATAACTTTAAAGATTATCACCTCTTTAGGAGGTGATCTTCTAAATAACTTACTGACTAGAGATAAAAATTCTCCTAAATTCATTTCCTAAGACTCTTATTATCTGAAGTCTTTCTGTTGCCATCCTAAAATCATGTTCTCTTTTTAGCAATCACTTTACTCCAAAAAGTTATAAAATGGAGATGCGTGAATTGCATAAATCACAACTTTTCCTCTTAGTTAGTGTTCCTGTCTTACAGTTTGGAAGGGAAGAAAGCATGAAGGCTCATGGTAAAGTGACTGAAGAGTCTCATCGGGTCCAGCCCTCAGTTGTAGGGACAGCCTTCTCAGCACTAGATTCCTCCTTAAGTGCTTAAAGTGTGTCATCTTTTTGTTCTTTACCTCCTGTAGGAAGACATCTCTGAGGAATGAGGGGAGATGCTCATCACCCCTATAGGCAGCGTCATGAGACATAATATGTGTTTGGAAACCTCAGTGTTTAATTAGCTTCAAAGAAATGATGAGCATTTCTGGGCCATCACATACCAAAAAATGCAGCTTTCTGGGAGATTACAGGTTATTTTTTCTCCTCTATAAAAAGTTATGATGAAAATGAAAATGTACTCTAAATTTGCTTAATTTAAACCTGGTATCAGCACTCTTGCTACACAGGACATGTTATTTGACTTTTGGGGGACCTCCTATATGTTGATCTCCATACAGACAGTACTCAACTTAACGATGGTTCAACTTACGATCTTTCAATTTTATGATGGTGCAAAAGCAATATGCATGCAGGAGAAACTGCCCTTCGAATTTTCAACTTTGATCTTTTCCTGGGCTAGTGATATCCAGTACAATTCTGTCTCATGATGCTGGGCAGTGGCAGCTCCCAGGCAGCTGTACCAATCTGGGGGTAAACAACCGATACACCTACAACCATTCTGTATTTCATTTTCAGTACAGTATTCAATAAACTACATGAGGTATTCAACACTTTAATCTAGAGTAAGCTTTTTATCAGATGATTTTGCTCATCTATAGGCTAATTTAGGTGTTCTGAGCATGTTTAAGGTAGGCAAATCTGTGCTATGATATTCAGTAGGTTAGATGCATTAATATAAAGGCATTTTCGACTTAAGATTTTTCAACTTACAATGGGCTTATTGGGACATAACCTCATTGTAGTTCGAGGAAGATCCATATTATCCCAATGTGTGAGATTCTGTGTCTTTACTTCTTTCTCTAATCTGGTTTAGACTTTACTGCCCATCATTTTAAGCTCTCCCTTGCTAATTCGCTGGCCAGTCTGTCTGTAGTTGTACCAAGCAAATGAATGCCTGCTAACTGGAGGCTACACACCATGGAAGAACTTCTTATAAACTAGAAGGATATACAGACCAACCATCAGGATTACCAAGCCAGAACCCTGGGATACAGTCTATGCATGGATATGAGTGCTTCTAAAAAATCCCAGTGCGATTCCGACACAAACTCCGATGAAGAATCACTGCTCCTACCCCCTGCTGGCTGATCTAGCGATCTGTCTTTTCTGTGATTGCATCAGGCAGCTGAGAAGTGCAGGGGAAATATCACATAACATGCTGATGATTATCACTACAGTTTCATGATCGCCAGCCTCAACTGGGAGCTCAACACTGCTCATGCGTATCCTACCAAGCTTCCCTTGACTGATCCACCTGCTCTCCATGGTTACCACTTCAAAGCTTCCAGACTCTTTGGCTTCTCTTCTCAGTTTTAGCAGATTATTTTGCCTCTGATGTGGGAAATTCACAATGTATTTGCAATAAATTTATAAACCTACCTATCTCTATACCCATTCTTCTGTTGCAGAGGAGGAGGAATCTCTTCTGCCCAAAGCTAATCCTTTTCCATGTCCTCTGGGTCTCATCCCTTCCCACCTGTCCTAATAGACAGGAGGTGGAATTCAACTGACAAATTTTTTCATCATCCCCTTGACTTCTTGGAGTACTTTACACAGGCGGCCACTCTGTCCTTCTTGAGCTACTCTTTCCCTTAGCCTTTGTCATACTACACACTCTCAGTTTTTCTGTACCTCACTTTCTCTCCCCCATGTCATCTTTACTGGCTTTTCCTATCTAACTTTTAAATGTTGAAGGTCCTCAGGGATATACCATACCATTTTGTGTTCCACTAACCATTTCCTTCAAGTCTCCATCTTTGTATTGTAGTGTGTGTGTATGTGTATATATGTGTGTATGTGTGTTCAACCATAGGAACTCAAGTGTGCAAAACTGTAATACAACTTTTCAAAAACATTTCTCATGTTTTTATTCCTGCTGGTGGTGGTAACTCAGACATTTTGGCTCAGGGTTTTTCACTCTCAATACTACTCACATTTGGAGCAGGATAATTCCTTATTGGGAGAGCTGTTCTGTATATTATAGGATAGGATGTTTAGCAGCATCCCTGACCTCTGCCAACTGGATGCCAGTAGGTGCATCCCCTCCTGCTCTGTACCAATCAAAAAATATCTCCAGACATCTTCAAATGTCTCTCAAGGAAGAAATTAACTCCTGATTGAGAAGCACAGCATTGAGGAGCCCATAACCATTTCCTATTTCATCTCTTTTCCCCTTCTCCTTCTGATCTCCACAGGAGCCATCAGAGACTCTGGGGGATTTATATATAATCTTGGCATTGACAGAGAAACCTTGGGCTACGATCACCTTTTTGCTCGCATCTACTGTTGATGTAACTCAAAGACTCATCTCAACAGGCTCACCTCAGGGCTGTTGCTCTGCTGGGTTCAGCCTTCTACTCTGTGGACAAGGCTCCAGCCTCACCTCTGGCTGGGGTCCACTGAGCTTCTGAAATTCAGCAACATTTTATATCTCATCTCTGACTCCGGCCACCTACCCCATAACCTCTACTGTGAGAATACACCGCCTGCCCCTCCTCTGCAGACCTGTGCTTTAGTTCTCTCTGAGCTCACTCTGGAGAAGACAGTGGCACCCCACTCCAGTACTCTTGCCTGGAAAATCCCATGGACGGAGGAGCCTGGTAGGCTGCAGACCAGGGGGTCGCTAAGAGTCAGAAACGACTGAGCGACTTCACTTTTCCTTTTCACACATTGGAGAAGGAAAAGGCAACCCACTCCAGTGTTTTTGCCTGGAGAATCCCAGGGACGGGGGAGCCTGGTGGGCTGCAGTCTATGGGCTCACACAGAGTCGGACATGACTGAAGCGATTTGGCAGCAGCAGCAGCAGAGCTCACTCCGGTCCCTCCTTCAGGTGCTGCAGCTACAAACGGAGAGCGCAGGTGCCATGTGCGTGACAACGGGTCTGCCTCACATCCCTTTTCTCCTGCACCTGCCCTGTCCTTCCCCTTCTACTGCGGCTACTCCACATGGGTCCCCAGGAAGGCTGCTTCCTGCCAGCGCTCCAGACAGGACACAGGGCCCAAGTCCACTCCTGTCTTGTCGTCCCACATCTTTCTAGGGGTTTCCATCACTCCTTTCCCTCCTGGGGATGTGGACCCAGAGGCAGCAGCATTAAGCGGCCCTTTTACAAAGACCTTCATCATTCACTTCCTCTAAGTCTTTTCATCCCCCACATCTCTCTAGCTTCCTCCCTCAAATGTTCTTATTTTTTCTTTGTGTTTCAGGGAAATGACACTGAACTTTATCACATAAACACCTGTTCTGAGCACTTTATGTTCTTTTCCTTCTGGAGCTCAAGAAGACTTTTGTTTTCTGCTTTTGAATCTGCCTCTGTCAAAGGTTGAAGAAACTATTTTTAAAATTCAATACAGGCTTTCGAGCCTACAACTCGATTCTTTTGTTCTTCCTGAGATTTTTGGTGCCCTTTCTTCACTGGGGCAATGAGTCTCAACATTAATGCTCAGTAGGGCTTCCCTGGTGACTCAGTTGGTAAAGAATCCGCCTGCAGTGCAGGAGATCTGGGTTCGATCCCTGGGTTGGGAAGATCCCCTGGAGAAGGGAAGGTTACCCAGTCCAGTATCCTGGAGAATTCCATGGATAGAGGAGCCTGGCGGGCTACGGTCCATGGGATCACAAAGAGTTGGACAAGACTGAGCAACTTTCACTAACATTCAGTATAAGTGATAGAAGGATTGGAGAATAAAAAGAAATGACCAAGAAAAGAGATAAAAAACATTATTCCCACTACATGTCAGCTTTTTTAACCTTTGCACTTCACTTGGTAAAAGCCTTTTGCAGGGCTCATCTCCTCGGAGGTGGAGGATTCTGCTACCTACTGCTGGCCTTGAATGGGACATGCAGGGGTATACAGACCTGACTACCATCCTGTTTCTCCAAACTTTGGAGTGGATCAGCTGTAAAATAGTTTGAGTCATAAGGAATCAGCTTTGCTTGGTATCACTGATATAGACACTTCAGTCTACATGGATATAAGCAAAAAAAATTTGAAGGGAGTGTAAAGTGTGTATATGTGTGCTTTAAAAGTTACTGGCAATGCCTGGTTGTTTCACTGCCAGTAACGGTCATTCATGTTTTCCCCTATAATTCTATTCAGCTTCATTCTGGACTCATTCGAATAGGAAGCCGACGCGATGTCTACCAAAAAATCATTTTAATCTCCAAGTCCCATAAAACAATATGAGACACTCGTATAACTCATTTTCCTGGAATGAAGGTTGTAGCAACTAAAGGGCTTCCAATTTTATTTTTAGAAACTAATTCATGCATTTTACATCGAATGAAATCGCGTTCCTTTCTGTGACAGCTGGGGAGCTGTTTCAAATCACAGCCAGTGGGTAAAGGACAATTTGTTTCTGATCTAGATTTTCGCTTTGAAGAGCCCATCGGCTCTATTAGTAAGACAAATTCTGTTTTTGTTTCCTTGAGAAGCCATAATCTATACAGTCTCTACCCGGTGATCTGACAGAAAATGAATTGTGATAAAATAGATTTTATATTACAACGAGTCAGCCTCACATGGAGCCAAGAGACTAGTCCTGAAGAGTGACAATCACTTTTACTTCATTGCGGAGCCAAAAATGCTTCACGGCCCCTGCTCACAAGTGCTTCTTTACGGAATCTCCAAGCCTTTGCAGATCCATATGCAACCTTTCAAGATAATCTATACCTCAGCTGGTTCCTAAACCTCAAAATTACTGCCCACAGACAAAAGCATAATTTATAAAAGAAACTCTCATAAAAATACACAGATGAAATATAGGTTGAAAATGGTGTATAATTACTGGTACATTACTGATCATTACTGATGCATTAGGAGTTTGCTCTGATTAAAGAGGTAATAAATCTTCAAGGAATTAAATAATTTCTAAGAGGCAGAGTGACAGTTAATGATGGATTTCTGTGTCCCACTGGGAAAAACTAAAAAGTACATTTATGTGGGAGGTAATTTTTTTTTTTAGTTTCTTGAAAGACAGGATAAACATCAACTACCATTTTTGGTTTGAATGTGGAGATTGAATAACAAGTAAATCTTTGGTAAACCCCTTGCAGTCTGGAATTGGCTCAGAAAAAAACAGACAGGAGAATTCAGAAAAGTCACAAGATGAGGGCCGTTGGCTGGTAGATGACATCCCCCAAAGTATAACTGCTGAAGAGGTTGATGTGCAAACCTCTAACCACTTGTATTAACTGACTGGCCCTCAGCATACGCTACCGATTGATCCTTTGTACCCTGCCTGGTGACTGCTTCTAAAATTAACATTGTTTTTAGGTTTATGTTCATATTTCTCCCAGCTTTTTATTTTGAAAACTTCAAACCTACAGAAATGTTAAAAGAATACTAGGATACCATTCACCCAGATTCATTAATTGCTAACATTTTACCACATTTGTGAGAGATTTGTGTTCTCTGTGCACATCTCCCCCAACTATTTGCAACCCTATACATGTCTTAACAACAAGGACGTTCTTCCACATAAACAGCCATAATACCAAGATCACACTAGGAAATTTAACATGGTGACAAAACTACTACCTGGGACTTCCCTGGACCAAATCCTGCTACCTTTTTACACGTGAGCTATGGATCCGCCCGCCAGTGCAGGGGACACCGGTTCAATTCCTGGCTGGGAAGATTCCACGTGCCGCAGGGCAACTAAGCCTGTGAATGCCACAACTACTGAAGCCCGAGTGCCCTTGAATCTGCTCTCTTCAGTGAGAGAAGCCGCGGCCATGAGAAACCCGCGCACGGCACCTAGAGAGGAGTCTGCTCCCCACAACCAGAGATACCCAAGCACAGTAACAAAGACCTGGCCCAGCCGAAAATAAATAAATAAATCAACATACTATCTGATTACACAGAATGTACTAACATCTTCCAAATTGTTTCCTAAGTGTCCTTTATAGCATTTTTTCCTGATCTAGGTCCAGTTAAGAATAATGTCCCACATTTGGTTGTCTAATGTTTTTTGTTGCCTTAAATCTAGAATGAGGGTCAGCATTTTCTGTAAAAGATCATATATAAATGCAAATATTTATGTAAAAGTAACGTGTGATAATAAAATAATAATATAAATATAAATATTTTAGGCTTTATAGGTCATACTGTTTTCTTTCCCACTAGTCAACTCATTGTAGAACTGAAATAGCCATAGGCAATATGTAAAGGAAAGGATGTGGCTGTTTCCATAAAACCTATTTGTGGGTGCCAAAATTTTAAATTCATATAACACTCATATGAGCAAAATATTATTTTCTTTCTTTTGTTTTTTTTTCAACCATTTAAAAGTATACAAGCCATTCATAGCTCACATGTAAAAAGGTAGCAGGATTTGGCTCAAGGACCATAATTTGCTGACCCCATATTCAGAACAATCCTCTACCTTTTTTTTTTTTAAGCAAACATTTTATTGAAGCACGTGGAAATCTATACAATTTTAAGTGTATCGCTTCATAATTTTTCACAAAGTGAACACAGTCAATAAAACTCAGAGTAATGAATACCTGTGAGTTTTTTTAAATTTATTTTTAAAAATTAATTTTATTGGCATACTGTTATTTTTCAATGTGGTGTTAGTTTATACTGTAAGGCAAAATGAATCAGCCACACATATACACGTATTCCTTCCTTTTTGGACTTCCTTCCCATTCAGGTCACCACAGTGCATTAAGTAGAGTTCCCTGTGCTATATGGTATGTTCTCATTAGTTATTTTATACACAGTATCAATAGTGTATGTGTGTTAATTCCAGTCTCCCAATTGCTCCCATCTCCTCTTTCCACCTTGGTATCCATCCATTTGTTCTCTACATTTGTGTCTCTATTTTTGCATTGCAAATAAGATCATCTATACCATTTTTCTGTGAAATCTGTTTTCAACCCACAGAATAGGAGAAAATACTTGCAAATGAAGCAACTGACAAAGGATTAATCTCCAAAATATACAAGTAGCTCAATATCAAAACACCAAACAACCCAATGGAAAAATGGACTGAAGACCTAAACAGACATTTCTCCAAAGAAGACTGACAGATGGCCAACAAACACATGAAAAGATGCTCAACATCACGGATTAGTAGAGAAATGTAAATCAAAACTGCAATGACATATTACCTCACACCGGTCAGAATGGCCATCATCAAAAAATCTACAAACAATAAATGCTAGAGAGGACGTGGAAAAGAGGAAATCCTCTTGCACTGTTGGTGAGAGTGTAAACTGACACGGCCTCTATGGAGGAGAGTATGGAGGTTTCTTAAAAAACTAAAAATAGATCTACCACATGATCCAGCAATCCCACTTCTGGGCATATACCCAGAGAAAAACATAATTCAAAAAGATCCATACACCTCAATGTTCATAGCAACACTATTTACAATAGCCAGGATATGGAAGCAGCCTGTTGGCTGAAAGCTCAACATTCAGAAAACTAAGATCATGGCATCTGGTCCCATCACTTCATGGCAGATAGATGGGGAAACAGTGGAAGCAGTGGCTGACTTTATTTTTCTGGGCTCCAAAATCACTGCAGCCATGAAATTAAAAGATGCTTACTCCTTGGAAGGAAAGTTATGACCAGTCTAGATAGCATATTAAAAAGCAGAGACATTACTTTGCCAACAACGGTCCGTCTAGTCAAGGCTATGGTTTTTTCCAGTGGTCATGTATGGATGTGAGAGTTGGATGGTGAAGAAAGGTGAGTGCAGCAGAATTGATGCTTTTGAGCTTTGGTGTTGGAGAAGACTCTTGAGAGTCCCTTGGACTGCAAGGAGAACCAACAAATCCATCCTAAAGGAGGTCAGCCCTGGGTGTTCATTGGAAGGACTGATGTTGAAGCTGAAACTCCAATACTTTGGCCACCTCATGCGAAGAGCTGACTCATTGGAAAAGACCGTGATGCTGGGAAGGATTGGGGGCAGGAGGAGAAGGGGACGACAGAGGATGAGATGTCTGGATGGCATCACCGACTCGATGGACATGGGTTTGGGTGGACTTAGGGAGTTGGTGATGGACAGGGAAGCCTGGCGTGCTGCAGTTCATGGGGTCGCAAAGAGTCAGACATGACTGAGTGACTGAACTGAACTGAACTAAATGACCTATGACTTCACTGGTGCCACATAAGTTGACCCAGGGGTGGTCAGTATCAAGTCTATGTGCCCAACTATACATTCCTCCTAAAAATGTATTTGACTGTTATCAGAGTCTTTACCCTGTGTCTACACAGCAAGGGGACTTGCAGTGAACCTCATGTTTCAGTTTTGACAATGAGTCTGCCTGCTGGGCCAGCTAATTGTCCCATTTGGAGCTATTTCAGCAGGCACGATAGCTGCTCTAATTTCCATTGACTGCTTCACCCTCTCTTCCCTGGCTCTCTTCCAGCTAGTTCTATGTACCAGCTCAGAGGGTACCCAGGCAGGAAGGTACTATTTTAAGAATGAGCTCAACAAAGGGTAGAGATCAGCATAACCCACAGTCTGTCAGGTCTGGGCTAAGTGAAGCTCACCTTTATCAGCCAACTTGCTGTGAAGATTTAGGACCATGTCACAGTCTGGCTGGAGGGAAATCATCATTTCTGACAGTTAACTGGCTGACGGAACCACTAAGCAGTTATTGTGTCCTGTTTGCTACATTTTATTTACCATGGGTTGCAAAAATCTCTCAGCTTCTTAAAAACAGAACTTGAAAAGGCTCCTTTAGACATGGGAATGGTCATGAGTGGCTCACGGGATCTCCTTCTAAAACACAAATAAGCTGCCTCACAAGTTTCCTCTGGTGGGTCCCAGATTTCCTATTTACTCCAGGCATTTGAAGTCTGTTTACAATATTTCTAGGGATTATTCTCAGTGTGAAGTGGGGATTAATGCATTCTTTTAGTACACAGAGCCTAGGTCAGTTTTCAGCTTCTCTGAAGACGGCAGAACTGCCTGGATGGCTGTTTAGGAAACGTGTCTTAATTTGAGACTTGTACAAATACATGATGGTCCAACCTTGAGCCTCAGCACGTGGGCTCAGTTACCCAGTTTTACAGGAGCAAATCTGTTTGCAGAAGCTTAATCCCAGGGCTACACTGACTGCAGAACTTTAATAATCTCCTAGGGAATTTCACACTCACATTCCAAAATAAAGACTGCATTTGAGAGGCCCGACATCAACACTAAAAAATTGAACAGGCTAGGGGGCCAGTTTCACTCTTGAGGTTCTCAAGTTCTTCCTTGTTTTCTACTCTAAAACCTAATTTTATGTTAATCTCTAGCACCCCACCCCCACCACCTCTGTCAGCCATTTTCATTTGGCTGAAGGCATGTAATCATTAAGCTCTTCAATTTCTTTAAAATTTTTTCTACTTTCACTTTCCAAATAATAAAATGGCACAATTAAACTAAGCACCATGGCAGACAATCTGTAACAAAGAAAAGAAGCCAATCAGATACTATGTATTAGAGAATTCCAGGTTGGGAAGAAAAAAAAAAGATGTGATGAATCCTGGTAGCTTTTTTGTCTTAGGTTTATTTATCACAAAGCAACTTGAAGAGATGATCAGCTTTCTTCTTTTTATTTATGAAAGGACAGGGTTGTGGTTGTTAACTAAATCCCATTCTCTGGCTTTCCCAGTTAGCTCATGTTTCCAGCTCAAAGCATCATAAATAACCAATGAAGGAAAAAAAAATACTGCCTAAATGTTGGGAGACAATTTCCATAAATGTTCCCATTAAAAATGCATGATTGGTATGAAGACTTAATTTTAGTCAGCGCAGTTCCTGTGTTTTGCTGTGGTCATATTTTTCTTTGCATTGTCTGTCTTAGCTATTTAACTTTGAAGCCCACTAAAGATGAAAAATGGGCATTTATGGAGCAGGCACATATGGCTTTAGTGGTTCAGTTGCTGACCTGGCATTTCCCCCTCTGTAGCATCAGCCATTGTGTTTTCAGCAACGAGCTTTAACCAGCAAAAGAATCTCAAACCTAAGAGGTGGTGGAGAGTGGAGGAGGAGATGTTCAGTGATGGTACAGAAATTGACTGTATTATTTCTTTTGCCTGTAAATAAACTAACACACAGGCTTCCCAGGTGGCAATAGTGGTAAGACTCTGATTCGATCTCTGGGTTGGGAAAATCCCCTGGAGGAGGGCATGGCAACCCACTCCAGTATTCTTGCCTAGAGAATCCCATGAACACAGGAGCCTGGCGGGCTCCATAGAGTCCATAGGGTCACAAAGAGTCGGACATGACTGAAGCCACTTGGCATGCACACACAAACTAATACACAACTAACTGCTCCTTCTACCCTGCCTATGTGATTCTAGAGCTGTGCAACATTTTGCCAGAGACGCTCACTGAGATTACTGAGCTGAGTCAGAGTCTAGTAAACTAGACGCAGTGTTCACACAGTGATTTTCATTTCATGGAAATCAAATAAGAGACTTAGCATGATGCGCAGAAGGACCTAGAACAGGCTACTCATTACTATTATTGCTGTTGCTGCTTAAGCCGGCTGAGGAGCTGCTGGTTAATATTTTTTTGGTCATAACATGCTAGTAAATATTCTGAAATGCAGAGTGGGAAAAGTTAAAATTGGGAATATAAGAAATATAAGTCCTTTTTTTTTTTTTTCTTGGCTATCAAACTTTTGTTAAGTGTGGGTAGGCTGCTGAGGTTTCTGTGGGAAATGTCATGTTGGCCTTGGGAGGACTGCAAAGCTCAAGTTGGGCGTAATCTGGGATCTTGGAGTTGGGAGCTGTTTGGCTGCCTGGGAAGAAGTGTTGAGAAAAGTCCCCTTTATTTCCACTGGGAAGGGGCCATGCCAAGACTTATTTTCTTTGCCTTCCAGCACCAAAAGTGTAAGGGCTTGAGATATTTCAAGCCAAACAAGTAAATGTGGTGAAGAAAACATGGCCATGAAAGGCTAAGGATAAAGAAAGACCCCACAGTGGGTCAGGAGGCAGTAAGTTTAGTGTCTCTGAGGAGAAAAGGTACAGGAGAATCTAGTTAGATTGGGGCCAGAATTTTAAAACAGAAATTCTGATCAGTTTATGAATAGTTCTTCTTCCAGAGTATATTCCAACTTTTTTAAGGGCTGAGGTCCTTTGCTTCTCTGTGTCTTCCACGCGAAACTTTCAGCAAGGAACCTTCCTCACTGTAATGGTTCAATACACCTATGGACTCATATGCTACTTATAAAATACCCTTTTTGTGTTTTGCTTCTGCGTATATTTTGAATACAGGCTTCTATAGTGGCTTAGTTGTAAAACCTGTCTGCCAGTGCAGGAGACATGGGTTTGATTCCTGAGCTGTAAAGATCCCCTGGAGAAGGACATGGCAACCCACTCCAGTCTTCTTGCCTGGGAAATCCCATGGACAGAGGAGCCTGGTGGGCTATAGTCCATGGGGTCGCACAGTCAGACACAGCTTAGCAACTAAACAACAAGATATTTTGACTGTGATGATAAAGTTTGAAGCTTAGCTAAGTCACATTCTGTTCTGTAAAGGATGCCTATGAATTAAATGTAAAATGAGTTTACAAATAGCCACACCTAGTTTCTGTCCTGAGTCAGGAACCTTTCTGATCTGCAAAGTTTGGAGAAGCAACATTGCCACCTTCTGGTAGATATGTGTCATATTTCTTTCCCACTGATGCCACTCCTGCCCCTTCATAGTTTGTATTTAAGTCAGTAAAGGTTCAATTTGCTTTGAAGTTTTGCCAACTTAAAATCAAGTCTAAATAATATCTTAGATAAGTCAGATGAATATTAAAGGCCTGTGAATAAGGCCCTTGACTTGGAGAAGGATATGATTTTGATACTAAAGAAATCTTACTCCAGGCCCACTGTGATGTCAGTTTTAAGACCTACTATATTACTGGGGTATTCTCATAGACCTTTAGCATGACCAAGAATGTTCTGGCATTAGGGCTAGGGATGATGGGAATGGGTAAAGGGAGAATATGATGAAAAATTCACAGACAAGTTTAGTAGTCACGAAAAAAAATGTGGTCAGCCTGCCTAAGTGGTGAAGAAGTGAACAAGATTTTCCACAGCTGTGTTTGCAGCTCATCTTACTTGGGGTTAAATATTTTCAGATACAGGAGTAATTGTGACTGTAACTATAAATTCCAGGAGATAGTTCCCTGGAACCTCATGTGGACTCAAAGCTTCCATTGATGTTAGGCGTATAGCTCGTATCAACAAGTTTCAGTTTCCTGAATGAATGACTGTGAAAATATCTTTTCTTCTATAATTCACCTCTGAAATACTCTGCTGGAACTCTGAAATACTGCTGGGAGAGCAAACAGCTAATTTTTCTAATCTTTCTTATCGATTCTCCAATCCAAACCCAATGGCAATTCATAAGGACAAAGTGCTTCTAAATTGAGCCTATTATTCATTTATCTTCTTCTTGATCCATTTAAGGAAATACTGAAGATGTTGGAATAAGCATACAAGACTAATATCTTTTCAAGGATATTTCAAGGAAATATCAAGGAAATGCTGGGGATTATTTGCCGATATAAACACATGCACCTTTGACTAGGTTGTTTTATAATTCCGCAGAGATGAAAGTTAACTTGTAGAAAACTGAGAGCAATGCAAATATGTCAATAAACATACACATAAATTTTGTCCAGGGGAGGGTTAATTGACTTTCTTCCTCTCTCCCTAAAAAAAGCACCAGTTTTTTGTTTCCATTTGCAAATTATTTTCAATATTCCTGGATTATCTTCTAGTGTTATCAATGTTTAACTTCTAAAATCCAATAGAAAGCTGAGCACTGAAGAATTGATGCTTTTGAATTGTGGTGCTGGAGAAGACTCTTGAGAGTCTCTTGGACTGCAAGGAAATCAAACCAGTCAATCCTGATGGAAATCAACTCTGAATAGTCATTGGAAGGACTGATGTTGAAGCTGAAGCTCCAATACTTCGGCCACCTGATGTGAAGAGCCCACTCATTGGAAAAGACCCTGATGATGGAAAAGATTGAAGGCAAAAGGAGAAAGGGGTGGCAGAGAATGAGATGGTTAGATAGCATCACCAACTCAATGAACATGAGTTTGAGCAAACTCTGGGAGATAGTGAACAACAGGGGAGCCTGGTGTGCTGCAGTCCATGGGGTCACAAAGAGCCAGATGACTTAGTGACTGAACAACAATATCCAGTAGAGGGCATGAAAGGAATTGTTTGGCTTACTATTTGAAGACAGGATTTGAATAGTGAAATGGAAAACACATGGATTATATATTGCAATTTTCACACAGGGCCATCTTTAAATATCAATCTGAACTATATTGCATCCTTTACTTTTTCTTATTTCCTATCTATATCCTTCATTTAACATAAATACTTATCTCATGTCTCTCGAATTAGATCTATTATATTTATAAAGCACAGATGAAATCATTAAGTAAAATATCAATGATTTAGAATGGATAAACAACAAAGTCCTACTGTATAGCAAAGGCAAATATATTCATATCCTGTGATAAGCTATAATGAAAATAATATGAAAAAGAATACATATATGAATAAATGAATCACTTTGCTATACAGCTGAAATTAACACAACATTGTAAATCAACTATACTTCAATAAAATTAAAATATATAAATCAGTAATTTGTATGCAGATCTATTAGAGACATATGAGAAAAATATAAAAAACTTCAGTCCATGAGGACATGGTATCCACAAGAAGCAAATTTCCATCTTCTGGTGGAAACTGTCCTTTAGAATACTGCACTATGCCCAGGGTCCCTAAACTCAGAACTCCTGTCCTAAAATGCAACCAATGGCGCACAGGCTTACTTCTGTGTCCATCTGTGTCATACCTATGCCACCTGGGAGCAAGGAGAACTGACGCAAATGTGCTGATGCTCATCCTGCTTGCTAGGCCATAATAATAAAGCCCTTGGTCTCTGATCCAGGAATATCATGTTTATTTGTTTTTTTTACCAGCACCCACACAATCATAACAGGCTAACTTGTCATATTTTATGTAAGCTACACTCTCAGAATCTTCACAGTTCTTGACACTATGTAAAAGCACCTTTACCACAGGTTCAATAATTTTTTTTTTCCCTTAGCCCAGGTGCTTGCCTGGTGAAATCAACAATGACCAAGGAAATAAGTAGGTGACTTGATCAGGATCACCAAGCTAGTTCCAAGCTGAGTCTAGAATCCTGGACTCATGATTTCTAGCCCTCTGCTCTTTTTGTCAGGCTTTGGCACTTGGCTAAACATTCCAGGCAAAGAACATACAAAGAGAACATAATTTTATCAGAATAGTTAGACAATCCACCTTGCAAAAGAAATGCTTTCTAATTGAGCCACTGGATCTTGAACAAAGTCATCCTTAAGCCAACTTCTCTAGTCGTTTTCCCATGTAAAGATTTACAGACTGCCTCATTTTCACAGACATCATTTTCAGCATCATTTTCGCAGACAATTTGAGTTTATGGATTGTTTAACAATACACAGCATGTATGAAGGAAAACAGAGTAGAAACTACATTGCCAACAAGCCTTGGGACAGATGGACGTACTAAGCTGGTGCATAAGTGAGGAATTCTGCACAGGAATATCAGGTCATGGTAATCACAGGTAGCCATTGGATGGATTGTGTGAGACAGGCTAGATTATATTTGGGGCAGATGGTAGCAGTGGGGCAAAACTGGGAGAGAAATACGCGAAGTAATTTCATTCAAAATACCATTGTCTTATAAGTTGTTCAGCGCCTCTTAGTGAAAGAAAAACTTAAAAGCTTGGAAGTAAAAACAGCTGGAAAGCATTAAGCAATCATCATGAGTTAGTGGACAAAGGAAGCAAGAGGTTGGGATAGAGTCTCAAAAACAAAGAACACTTGATTGAAAATCCTATTTGGAAACTTGGCTTGGTTTTGGACGTTGTTCCCACTTAGGCTGGGCTTCCCAGGTGCGTCAGTGGTAAAGAATCCATCTGCCAATGCAGGAGACACAGGTTCAATCCCTGGGTCGGAAAGATCCCTTGGAGAAGAAAATGGCAACTCACTCCAATATTCTTGCCTGGGAAATCCCATGGACAGAGGAGTCTGGAAGGCTACAATCATGGGGTCACAGAGAATCAGACACAACTTAGCGCTGAACACACATGCCTACTTAGATATCAGAGTTCCAGTCAATAAAATACATGCATATTCTTTATTTTGGCTTAGAGTGCTGCCATACCAGTAACAACTCTGGGAGAACACAGAGTCCTTTCTTAGTTTACAATAGTTAACAGGCAGCTTTAGGGTCAAGCCTGAGCAGACACAGAGAGGACAAATGGTACAAAGTAATTTCTGTCCTTAAATAGCGTACAATCCAGTAGGAGAGACAGACAGACAAATAACTAAAGTAGAGTGAGCTATGTGTAATAATACGAATATGCAAGAGAAGGTCATAGGAGCGTTAACTCTGTCCTGAGGTAGACAGCAATGAAAAGGTTCCCAGAAAGATGACATCTACATCATTGATCAACTCTTTGGTTCATTCTTTTAATATGATAGAAAATGATCTGGTTCCCCTATTAAAGTGTGTCCTTCTTATAGAAATAAACAAAATAGGTGGTGTGTTTCTTCATCCCAATACATGGAGAACTAATTCAGAGGCCATCAAAAGTTGTCTACCCCTTGGAAATGTTTTCCAGCTAGATAGAGATGTAGATCAGATCCTTTATGCAGCTGGTGTCAGAATTACTGAATGATTGTGCAGTAAGAGATTACTGATTTTGTCATAACTATGCTGAGGACCAGTTCACTCATTCACTCCAGGTCTGAGCTGAGCTTAATAGACGAGCCACCGAAGATTCGGTGACAGCGAAGAAGTGCAACATCTTTTGGACCTAAAGGCTCCCATCATGACCACCTCTCATCCTGAGGCCAAATACTAATTTGGAGCATTTAACACAGGAATGTAGCAGTTGCTTGCTTTTCTTGTCATTTTAGTCAGCCCAATTTCATCTAGTAGGTTCTCCGTGACAAAATTCAGTATTTTCATGACAATCTCCCTCTGGCTTTTAGGAGGGTCAAAATGCTGGACAAAATGCTCAGACACTTGTACTTGATACCTTCAAAGTTCTTTTATTTTTTCCTAAGGAGTTTAAACATAGCAGGGACCTTTTTTTCCCCTCTTTAACATCCTTCATCATTTTTTGTTTCAAAAGAGAGGCTTTGTCTATTTAGGGTTAAAGGTTGACTGGTTCTCCTGAGATTTTAAGGCTACTAGGGGAAGGCAGGGAAAAGTATTTCAAGTGGAGGAAATAGGAGGCACATAAATATAAGGAAGTTTGAAAGAATAAGGCATTCACTATCACAGGAGAACAGTGTGCAAGGGCAGGAGAAAAAGAACAGGAAGTAGGCAAGCAAGAGAGGCAGGGGGAGGAGGGGAATTTGAAAGCTATTTAAAAAGGGAAAGTAAATATTATTTCATAAAAGAATTGACTTCAGGATAAATAATGGGCAGGTAGAAAAAGATGACTATCAGATTTCTGATTTCAGTGTGCTGCTGAGTGGGGAAACCATAAGAAAGAAGGAACGTGGGAGGAGGTACAGGTTTGAGAGACTAGTCTAAGCCTGGCATCATTGTAGAATGTCTAGTTGAAGATATTCAGAGGAAATGAGATGCAGATCTGAAATTGGGAATGGAACTTTGATAATAGATAATCAGTGGAAAACCTTAGCAATAGAGAACATAGGAATAGATACTCTCAGCCAATGAGCTAAACGTCGATATCTTTTCCATCCATAGTCTTTGCCTTCGGCAGAGGTGTGAAAGTGAAAGTAGCTGAGGTGTGTCCAACTCTTTGCAGCCCCATGAACTATACAGTTCTTGGAATTCTCCAGGCCAGAATACTGGAGTGGGTAGCCTTTCCCTTCTCCAGGGGATCTTCCCAACCCAGGGATAAAACCCAAATCAAACCCAAAGGGATCCCACATTGCAGGCAGATTCTTTACCAGCTGAGCCACAAGGGAAGCCCAAGAATACTGGAGTGGGTAGCCTATCCCCTCTGCAGGGGATCTTCCCAACCCAGGAATCGAACTGGGGCCTCCTGCAATCCGGGCGGATTCTTTACCAACTGAGCTTTCAGGGAAGCTGTGTATCTACCGTTAATTTACATTCACTCGACAAACACTTTTTGAGATCCCACTGTCTGAGGCATTGTGCCAAGCAAGAGTGATCATAGGGTGAAGAGGACACACCGGTCTCTGTCTCATGAGCTCCAATTCTAGTTCATGAAGGCGCACCAGGAAGAGCATCTGCAGCAGTGCTCAGGCAGGGAAAAACCCCTGATGTGCTTTACAAACTTCAACATGAAATGAAGTTGGAGAGGCAAGCAAGGCCCGATCCTGTGGGGCCTTCTAGGTTATGGTAAAGAGAACAGAGGTCTTCCTGACTCTCTGGGGATTTGTCACTAGAGGGTATCAACATCTGATTTATCATGTCCCACTCCCAGCCACAGTGGGTTGGGTTGGGAGCAGGATCCATTCTGAGGCTGAGAAAGCCTAGTGAGAAAAAGATCAGCTGCATCAATCAGGAATCTTTCTTTCAGGAGCTAGTATTGATAAACATGGAGGAAATGTGGTAATTGACAGTGGTTGCTGATGCTGAAAAAGTGTTACAGGATAGAGAAAGAAAAATGGTGGTCTATGAGAAAAGGTTACAAGATAAATAAAAATGATGGCCTGTGTGCAAACTGTACCTCGTGAGGAAGCAGAAATCTTAATGTATCATAAGTGATGTGGTGGAGGAAACCAGAGCACACCCTGTTCTTTCATTCCATTCAGAGAACTTTGCCCTTTATTTCCCCGTACATGTGTATCACTGAATAGCTCTACCCTGTCTGAATCTGCTTCTGTGAATCTCTCTCCCTTCTAATTGAAAAGGTTCAATCAAGACACCCAGAAGAGCAAGTAAAGAGAGAAGAGGACAGCGTTCACTATTTTATCCTTTGAGGCCCTGCCAGCAAGTTACCTGTACACATTATTATTAAATATTATTATTAAATAATAGCACTTAAGTATAGATTAGATTATACTTGTGTATTTGTATGCCTCTCTCATTTGCATGTCTTATTCATCTTTGCATGTACAACATTGATCATTATGCCTTGTGCATTAGTGGGTACCCCCAAAACCTTGTTGAACCTGAATTGAACTGAGGAAGGAACCTTGAAAAATAGTTGAAGGTTGAATTCAGTTGGAGGGAAGGTGGGATAAGTCCATAGAACAGATTTAGAAAAAGGACCTACAGCAGTAGATGGGGGACTAGAAAGATGTGGTGTCTGGAGGGACAACGGGGGTATCATAAAAAGGTGTGATCAAGTGACCCACGGCTTTGTACAGTTTAAAAACAATGAAGGTACAGGGCTTTCCTGGTGGTCCAGTGCTTAAGAACCCACTTGCAATGCAGGGGATGCAGGTTTGATCCTTGATTTGGGAACTAAGATCCCACAGGCTCTCAAGCCATGCACCACAGCTATTGAGCCATGTGCTGTAATGCATGACACAGTGAAGATCCTGTGTGCTGAGGCTAAGACCCAATGCAATGAAATAAATAAACCAATATTTTAAAAAGTGAAGGTGCAAATAAGCACCAAATGGGTTTACCAACAGTTTTATCACAAAGATAGAAGTAAAGATCATACTGTTATCTGCTGAGGAGGCTAAGTCAGCTTGAGTGGATGATGTTCAATACACCATCACAGCATAAACTGACCTGGTTGATTTCCTACATTCAGATATTACAAACTTTCATTCCTATATCACGGTGGACCAAAGGATAAATCCTTGGTCACTGAAAAGAGATGTATAATGTTTTCTATCCTAAACAAATAAAACATTAAAGCTTCAACACACTCCAGTTGAAATATATACTCATAATTTTTTTTTTTAAAGTAAGAATAATAATTTGGTCTCTCACTTCATAAAATAGAAATCTGAAATTTCTCCTGATAGTATGAAGACATCAATCCATTAAGTGCAAAGTGTTACACATAAAGTTTCATTTAGAGAGTTGTGTAAATGATGCGCCTCTTATGTGACACACCAGAAGGGAATTCATAAAATATGCAAATCAAAGTGTTTAAGTCTTGTATGGTTCAAATAGAAGGCAGCCTCAGATTTTCATATTAAGTAGGGTTTGCATCATTTTTCATGGTCTAGATTAATGTTACATATAGTATACTTCGATTAAACTTTATAATTCTAAAGTGGAATAGAGGCAAATGATTGCTGCTTAAAACAGTTTTTCCAGGTGATTTAATCTTCATTGGAAGAGATTAAACTAGGAGATTAGTCTGCTAGTTAATTTGAGTCACTTAGTCATGTGTGCTTTAGATGTCACAGTGACTATCTTCTAATCCTGGTGACCCCTCTCGACCCAGAGAGCCATATTCAATGATAGCTCTATCAGATCACACAGGTTTGTGTTTTAAAAAAAATTTTGTCTCTTCCTCCCCTCTCCTTTCTGTGCTGTCTGAATCTACTTGGTTTCTTTTTTAACTATTCAGTTTCCTTCTGAATGCCATCAGAGTTCTGCGGGAGAAAGTTCTGGAGATGGACCGTCTTTGGGCAGAAGATTGAACTCTGGACATTGAAAAACATTGCGACTCTGACTTTCTGTGTTTGCTGCAGACTTCTACCTCCACCTTAAGGCAGGTGTGGCTGTGTCTGAATGCAGGAGGGGCTCTGTAGCCGTGATCTCACTCCAGAATCACTACCTATAATGGGTCTCTTCTCTTGTACCATATTGGACTCTGACTTTTCAGCTTTTAGTTGTCTGCTTGCCTTGCTTTCTCTTCTCCTTTACTGTCAGTCTCCACAGCCTCTGCAGAACTGCAGTTTTGGATACCCTTTCTCTTCTTTTATTGTTTTGCTATCTTTGGGGGCTTTGCATCCCAAACATGATTCTGGTGAATTTTTCTTTTTCTAATGTTAGAATGCTCAAGCACTTGGGTTCCTGTTAAGGATACCCTGAACTTATGACAGGTGCTTTTTTCCCCTGAAGGTTGTGCTGTGAGACAAATGGCCCTCGGGTATCAATGTCCTTTGCAGAAGGTTCAGGTCTGTCCTATTTGTGTTCTGCTTGGCCTCTGGTGTTTTTCCTACATTGCTCTAGCTCACATCCTGTGGATAGTGGTCTATTTTACCTCATTTGGGTAAGAAGTAATAGTCTCCCATGGCTATATTTTGTTACTAGATAGATAAGGCACCCAACTTCACATCTTCAGAAAGTTTTCACCTTCCTTTTTACAACAAGAAGAAGACTTTTGTCTTTCTTAGTTTTTGTTTTTGTTTTTTTTGGTCTCTTTTCATAAGCCAGGCTAAAAGACAAAGAATCTTCCACCATTTCAGTGGACCCCGATAGCCTGGTTTAGGAGTGGGAGTTGAATGACAGTGATGGAGGTGACCTTTGTAGCCAACTTCCTTCTCCTGTCCCCACAGACAAATCTGACACCATGGTCCACTGCTATTAGTATTTCAGTAATTTTTGCCATGAAGAGTAATCAGTTGTCAGGGTGCGTGCAGTGTTAAGGAGAATATTACCATGAGGAAGATTCAAACTGACCTGCAATTTGAAAGAACCCAATAGAGAGGAAGAGCAGAAAACAGCAGAGTCCTACCAAAGGGTCCCTTCCCCAGGCATCAACTTGATCTAGCAGTTAGCAGCTTCCTACCCCACCACACAGCAATGATCTCTTGTGCATGTAGATATTTTTCCTACCATGACTACTACTACTATTTGGATGACTTTGGGAGGTTTAATGGAGATTATGGAGTGAGAAATACAATTTCTCCAGCCACTCCTTAGTACCATGATTGAAAGTTTTAACCATCTGCCAAGATTTTGGCACCTAGCCCCTCTTTGAGTGGGCTTCCACAATCATCATTCTTCACATGGATGTCCATACAACTCCTTGATGTCTTCGTTCCTTGACACCCTCATCTTGAGTGACCCTGTTCACTCTCCCCAGCCACCCCTCCCATGCACTTGCCTACAAGATTCCGATGAGGTGATAGAGCCCCTGAACATGCCCTCATCAGCATCTTGTAGCTCTATCCTCCCTCATTCTCTTTGTCTTTCCTCCTTTACTCTCCAGTCTTCTTTCAAATCTTCCTTCAATTCCTCTACACTGTGTTGCTTCCCAGCTCAAGGCAACACTTGAGAACAGATACATTTTCTCCTCCTGAAATATTTTCTCCCTCCAAGCTGGATCCTAGCTATTTATCTAGCTTCTGCTTACTCATCCATTAAGTTTTAGCTTCAGCAATTCTCTCTCTCAGGAAAGCCTTCACTGACACAAATGACAGAGTGAGGTCTCCCTGTTTTACATTTTGAAGGCACTGGACATTTATCCACTGTAACATATCTCACAACTTTGATGAATTAGTTTGACAGCATAGTAGCTGGCAGACAGCACATGCAGCAAATTGTTGTTGAATGAGCAAATGAATGAATGAAGAGTCTGAAAGAGGGAATTCAACTTTTTTTTTTAAACATTAATACAGCCTATCACCTTTATTCAAATTTCACTAGTTTTATACGTACTTTGTGTGCATGTTTAGTTCTATTCAACTTTATCACGTTTAGATTTGTGTGGCTGCTGCTGCAATAGAGATAATGAATAGTTTCATCACAAGGATCCCTCATGCCATCTTTCATGGCCAGAGTCATTTTCCTTGCTCCATTACTCTTTTCTAACCATTGGTAATCACTAATCTACTCTCAATTATCTACTTTTGTCATTTCAAGAATGGCTATATAAATGCAAACTTTTGAGACTGGCTTTTTTTCACAAAGCTTGATTATTTTTCATTCCATCCAAGTTGTTATGCTTACTAATAGGTTTTCTTAATTGCTAAGTAGTATTCTGTGGTATCAATGCACCACATTTTGTTTAATTATTTACCTGTTGGAGAAATATAGTTTGTTTCTGAGTTTTGGCTATTACAAATAAAGGTGCAATGAACATTCATGTATAGGCTTGGTGTAAACCTAACTTTTAATTTATATAGGATAATTGCCTAAAAGTGAAATTGTTGAATCAGATGGTAAACACATATTTAGTTTGTTTTTTTTTTTTTTTAAAGAAACTGCTTAGTCACCAGTATATGTATAGTTGATATTTTGCTTAATCTTGCTAGTGGTAGTGTGGTGGTGGTACTGGTTTGGTCGCTGAGTTGTGTCCAACTCTTGAGAATTCATGGAGTGTAACCTGCCAGGTTCCTCTGTCCATGGGATTTCCCAGGCAAGAATACTGGAGTGAATTGCCATTTCCTTCTCCAGGGGATCTTCCCAAACGAGGGATCAAACCCAGGTCTCCTGCATTGTAGGCAGATTCTTTACCAACTGAGCCACCAAGGAAGTTAGTATTCTATAAAAATAGAATTATACCATATGCAGTACTCTGGGACTTACTTTTTTCATTCAACATTAAATTACTAAGGTTTCTCCACATTTTTACATATAGCTATAATTCATTCATTTTCATTGCTGTATACATATTTCCCTCTTTGACTATATTACATCATCTAATCAATTGTGGAACATGTTGCACCATTTTGTGGACAAAAATGCACCATTTTTGCATAAGGTGTTTATATGCAAAAGTTTCTTTGGGGCATATTCCTAGGAACGGTGTTGCTGAGTGCTAAGGAATTTGAATGATTAAATTTTAGGAAAAATGAAAAACCATATTAGTTTTCCAGGGCTGCTTTAACAAGTAATCAAAAGTTTACTGGGTTAAAAAAATAGTTCTGACCTCTGACATTTTGGAGGCCAGAAGTCTAAAGTCAAGGCATCAGCAGTGTTAGTTTCTTCTAGAGGATAAGATGGAAAAATCTGTTTCATGCCTCTCTGCCAACTTCTGGTGGTTGCCAGCAATCAGCGTTCCTTGGCTGGTAGACACATCACTCCAATCTCTGTCTTTACATGGCATTATCCTCTATGTGTGTTGGGGATTCTTTATGGAACAAAAATCTAGAGGTGGTAGAAGCCATACGACTTAGAAACAGGTCAGTGGGGCTGGAGGACACACTATGCAGTGTGCCATGGCTTACAAAAAGTATTCACATTGTCTCAAATGATCCTCAAATCAGCCCTGTGCAATATACATTAACTTTATTTCTATGATTAAAAGCTGGAAAATTTCTAGAGCTGGGGTTGGAACCTAGGTTGTCAGAGCCCGGATCTGAACTTTTTCAAAGTTGGATAATGTACATGAACCTTAGACCTATCCTTCTGAATTGCCATCTGGATATTTTGATGTGTGAAATATTGGGCAATAATAACTGTTTAAAATAGATTTTGCCCATTTCCCACCTTGGATTAGAAACCTAACACTCCTTTGATTCTGTTTGTTGTCAATTCTGACTCTATTTGCTGACACACTATGCACACTTTAAGTTAATGAAGGGACTTGAAACCAAGATGGTACCAGGGAGAGGATAGACCGTTAGAGAGCTGAGTTTTCCTGCTGGAAGGCCTTGTGTTCTCAGATTTTCCATGGATGGTACTTCTAAATTTTCTCACCAAGGACTTGATTTATCTCATAGCTTTTGCCACATGTGTGATTCATCTTGTACTTCCTGAATCTTGTTGCCAGGTAAGTGAGGAGCAAACCCAATTGCCAACCTTGAAGAATTTCTTAAGTTTCGTCCAAAACAGCACCAGCTTTTAGATGATCAGGTTTCATTGGTTCAGTGAATTTCTGCCATTGTTAGTTAAAATATATCATTTTAAACATATTTTGCAAATTATTGTAGATTGCAGCATACAATTTCAAATTGTTAAATGAGGCTAAGAAAACATTCCAACACTTCAGAAGTCTTTGCAGGAAATACCTCTGGTTTCCTCTACTTTAGAGATGGTGACAAATTACTGTGATGATGTATGTTGGAAAGAAAAAATAAAGAAGCAAATGATTGAAGTGAAGAGACTAGATTGTTTGTCAGTTACCCTGAGCTGGTTGTTGTTTTTTTTTTTCCCCTCACTTGTTTCTACTTGCTGCTTCTTTTTCCCACTGCCTGGTTATTTTCTTTTTATCTTTCTGGTCTGAGCTGAACTGTATTTCTTCAAGATAGCCATTTCTAACAGCAAATTTTAATTTTGATCCCTGCTCTCATAGTTACTGTTTTCCCTTAGGGTACCTACCACGTGTTGTCATTATATGTCTGCTTGAGTTCAGTTTTCTCTGTCCCTCCCCCAGACTGTAAGCTCCACAAGACACAAACACTGTTATTCTGTTCACCATTGTAAACCTAGTGCCCAGCTTAGTGTCTGGTATCCAAAAAGTATGTATTGAATAAATGACTTGAAACTGAGACCTGCAATACTAATGGCACTAAGCTGGTTTGGGGTTATGTTGAGAATATTACAACTGATGCAACAATGTCTACCCCAACCCCTTGGCCATCATACCACAGCAATACAGTCTGGGGAACTGGCCTCTACTTCCAGGACACATACAAATTGGTCTAAGCTACACTATTAATCCCACATCCCTTGTCACAGATGACATGCCTTCAGTGCCAGTTACTTGTTCAGCGGCAGAGAGGCCCTGACTTTAATTGGCCAAACAAATTGAGAGGAAGAAATGTTGCTTCCTAGTTGGTGAAAAACATTTACTCTCCTGTCAGCCAGAAGAGAAACAGGTAGCATGTTGCCACATTATATTGATACTAGCAGCCATCTTATACCTATGATGGTTTATATAATTTTTTACATGTATAACATGTATTTACTCTGTGACATTTTCCTCATTGAAGATAATTTTAAATAGATTTAAATGTGTCAATATTTTATGAAAAATAAATACCTAGCAGAAGAATTTAGATAATACCTATAATATGCATGATTTGATGCTGAATATCCATTCTTCTTCACTTCAAACATCATTTTTTGAAAAGTAACATAAAAATAAAGATTGCTGCATTATTCACATATCCTGTGTTGTACAGATTTTAGTTCCATTTGTTCTTTTCTCAATCATACATGGTAGTGGTATTCGCTGCTGTGTTTTTGAATGGGTAGAGTATCCATTTTCTATTTCTTAACAGTGATATTTAGGCCTTCTTTCTCTGATTCTTTAAGAAAATCCTTCATGCAAAGTTTAAATAGTAACTGAGGATCTGGTCCAGAAAAGTGGTGAGAATTATAGATCTCTCTAATTTTGAAAGCCTGAGGGATGAGTCTAATCAAGTGCTTATCATGATTTTCATGAGAAGGGTGTGTGAATAACCATCCTGGCAACTCGGGATGACCATGGAGGCTATCTGCAAATTCCACCTGCTGCCAAAACACTGAACTGGCTCTCAGGTCCACACGAGTCTTTACAGCAAGCTGTGGTCCAATTTTGTCAGCTTCAGCGTCTAATGTTCTACTGTACGGTCTATCAAAAATATACTTCTATACTTTAAACTATATCTACTGGCCCCATAGTGCCAAACTATTCCAAGAACAAATGGCCCAAATCATGGTGAGAAAAATCAGACCTAGGAAATCCAATAAGTGAGCCAAGCTAGCCTTTTCTGCAGCATCCCGAAGTATTGCACATGCTAGTTCAGGGCCCAGAGGGATGAAAAGAGGCTGTGAGTGTCACAGCAGAGAGCACAAAGAACCTGGGTCTTTGATGATATCATGAGACACCACATCAGCAAGTTCTGATACCTGACCTGTCTCAGAGAAGCAGGGAGAGAAAGAATGTTCTCAACAGAGGGAACTGGTAAAGAAGGGCCACATATTTGAGAAACAGAAAGAAGACTGTTGTGACTGGATTATTAACCTGTGGAAGACTTTCCTGAGATAAATCTAGAAAGATGAGGAGAGATCAAGTCATACAGAAGCTTGTAGTCATACTAAGTACCAGTTAAGAACTCAATCACTCGAACTGAGCAAATTCCAACTCTCCAATTTCCACCTAGGTAACCTTGGGAAAGCAGCTTAATCTCCTCTCTAAACCTCAGTTTCCTCTCTTGTAAACAAATGGCAACATACAAGGTTTTCCATAGTGTTCTTAGGAAGAGTAAATTAAATATTGCAAAGAATTTAGGAGTTTAATAAATGCACCAAATAAATGAAATAAAAAACAACTACAGTTATTGCTTTGGGGCAGAATTTATGTGTTAGTCACTTAATCATGTCCGACTCTCTGAGGGCCCATGGACTGTAGCCTGCCAGGCTCCTCTGTTCATGGAATTCTCCAGGCAAGAATACTGGGGTGGGTTGCCATTTCTTTCTCCAGGGCATCTTCCTGACCCAGGGGTCAAACCCAGGTCTCCTGCAATGCAGGCAGATTTATTACCATTTGAGCCACTGGGGAAGCCCATAGAATTTATGTAAGATTCTGATATTAACTATAATAATTTGGGGCACTAAGTGTAAACAGAGAAAATCATAATAAATTTCTATTTTACAAAGTTCCTTTAAATAGTTACTAGAGCCATGGGGATGGATGAAAATTGGAAAGAGAAAAAACAACCAGATACCACACGCAATCTAAAGATCAAAGGCCAGTCACTCTTCTCCCACTTCTGGGTGCTGCCTTGTGTGGCGTTAGCTTCCTCCTAAGGCTGAATCTTTTTGCAGCCTCAGAATGGCTGCCTCTAGTTTCTGAGGCTACACGTCTCTTTTCCACAGTGAAAAAGGAGGGTAGGTCTGTTATTTTCACAGAGAAAGGGGAGGCTTTTCCCTCTGAAGTCCCTGGTAAAAGTTGGGTTGGGTCACATGCCTATCTGAGTTAAAATTTGGCAAACCTCAGGTTTTTCAGTTGTCGTGTATGGATGTGAGAGTTGGACCATAAAGAAGGCTGAGCACTGAAGAATTGATGCTTTTGAACTGTGGTGTTGGAGAAGATTCTTGAGAGCCCCTTGGACAGTGAGGAGATCAAACCAGTCAATCCTAAAGGAAATCAATCCTGAATATTCATTAGAAGGACTGATGCTGAAGCTGAAGCTCCAATACTTTGGTCATCTGATGCGAGGAGCTGATTCATTATAAAACACCCTGATGCTGGGAAAGACTGAAGAAAGCAGGAGGAGAAGGGGATGACAGAAGACGAGATGGTTGGATGGCATCACCAACTCAATGGGCATGAGTTTGAGCAAGCTCTGGGAGGTGATGAAGGACAGGGAAGCCTGGCGTGCTGCAGTCCATGGGGTTGAGTCAGACAGGACTGAGTGACTGAACAACAACAACAGAATGGGATTATGGTGCTTAACCTGAACCATGCACAATGCACATAAGTGTTGAGAATGAAGTCCAGTTCTCCACTGCACATTAGTTGTGAGCCTGAGGCTTGACTATCTTGATTCAATACTGATTCAATTATCAAAATAAAGGAGTCTTAGACTTTCCTGGTGGTCCATGATTAAGAATCCACCTGCCAGCTCATGGGGCATGGGTTTGATCTCTGGTTTGGAAAGATCCCACATGCCTCAGGGCAACTATGCCCATGCATAACAACTACTGAGCCTGAAAGTCCTAGAACCCAGGTGTGTGAAGAGTTCAAGAATCCCACATGTTCTGTGGCATACCGTGAGGGAGACCCCTATGTAGGCTATTCAGGAGGTGAGAGGGAGTCCTAGCATGGGAGAAGAACTTGACTTTGGAAAGGAGGCATGCCTCCTCCATTTTGATAGGAAGAGAAGAAAATGAGTTTTGTCATGTAAAGTTAGGGAGTTCTCTCCTGGTGAATTATATTTTATCTGAACAAGGAGGTAACTGCTATTGAGAGATGAGGGAGAAAGGGATTTGGAGGTTTGAGGAGCTTGGACAAGGTTTGAGAAGATGACAATGAGACGATCAGAGAAACTGAGTAGGATTCTTGGGCTACGGTGCCTTCCCATGAGAAACTAGAGACCCTGAATTTATAGAGGGGCAGATTTTCCTGGTTATATGATTTTCTTCAGCAATATTCATTTGCCCATGTTCAGGAATGGGGAAGTCGAAGAGTTAGTCATCCCAGGTCATTTAGTTTGGGTTTAATGCAAGGATGAAGGGTCAGTAGGATTAGGGGAATAAATAAGAAGAAGGATTGAAATGAAGGGCCCTGGAATCTAAGCTTGATATTCAGAAAGTGAAAAGGAAGAGAAGCTAGAGAGCCAATTGATGGAGGTCTCAAAGGTTAAAAAATAGTTGCAGTAGTAGTGATTTATGAGCAAGCAGGAAGGATGGGAAAGAAGATAAGAAGAAAGTAAAAATACTTAAGTTACTGGTTTCGGTGGTACAGACGTTTCCGCTATTGACTGTACTCTGTGCATGACTCTTACAGTGATTGGCTCAAGTGAGATGGTGGCAAAGGTTCACTGGAAATGTGGAAAGTCCGAAAACACCCGGTTGCTACAGGGGCATCTTTGGATGCTGAAATCACTCAAGAGGATGGGAGGAGACAGAGACAAAGATTTCAAGTTCCCATGACCAAGGCTGACCCTTAATAGCATAACAATAAAGAAAAGATCACTGACTCCAAACTCCAGAGAACCGAGTTTTCGTCCCATCACGGTCACTGACTATCTGAGTACCTTTGGGCAAGGAGCTTAATGCCACCAGGTGTTCATTTGCTCATAGAACACCAAGGAGTGATGATCCCTAAAGTTCCTTCCAGATGTAAATATATTACTGTTCCAAGATTTCATTATAACAGTCTGCTGGGATTGAGTAACTCATACTCTTCTCTCAAGTTCTGAGCAGATTAAGAAATCGAAATAGGAATAAGAAACCAAAATAAGAGCATGATTACTGGTAAAGCTAGACTGGAGAATATAGCTTGGACCAGGAGCCAAGAGATCATTTTTACCTAGTGCCTTGGATTGCATTTTTCCACCCGGTCCTGGCAGAGCAGCTGGGCAAGCATTGGCCCTTGCCTGTAAGGACAGGTCCTTTCTTACCCAGTGGGCTCACAGCGTGGAGGGGAGATGGGCACCAGCAGAGCGAACAAGAGACCACACATGGACAATGGTTGCTGCCCAACAGGGGGCAGGTCTGTTCGTTAGTTTTGATCACTTTCCTCCCTGGAAAGAATGAATAGAGGAAACGAGGGTGAAAGGTTTCTTTCCAACACTACAAATTTAGTGCAATTGTCTCTTTTACCATCTGAAATAGGAACCAGGGGAAAAGAAGAAAATGTTTCCCCCTTTATAATACATGGATTAACAACCAAAATTACAGTTTTAACTTTCATCTACCCAGTTGTATATATGTATAATAAATATGCAGAGTTAACATGGAAAAAAGTTTCTTGAGTGATGCTAGGGTTCCAAGAACATTCTTCTATAGTTTTCCAAATGTTCCATGTGGAACTTGGAGTCCAGTCAGACTTATGAGGTTTCTAAGCAACATAACCAGAGACAGTAAACAGGGCTTGAGTCACTATAAAATAAATAGCTCTCCTGTCTTCCTAGCTTTAGCCAGGTCAGCTGAGGTGTGGATTTCATTTCTGTGACCCACTTTGGTGATATTAACAACTGCAACAGGCATGATAAAAAGCAGACTGCAAGCCAGTGAGAAAAATATAATGAATGTTCAGTCACAGCTCTAGGGCCGCCACTTTCCTTACATGGTATTCTGTTAAGCTGACATCCTTGCTACTCCTGATTCTGAGATTTTAGTAGGGGGACGCTGGAAAACAACTAGCTGAATGGACCACAAATCCCAGAACAATGGCAGCTACCTCTGTACAATGTGGGGTGCTGCCCAGGCCCTGCCATGCTCATAGAAGTCAGCAGGCTCTTTCAAGGTGACCACAGAGGGATGTCAGGAAAGTTCTATTTTTCCTTCAAACTTCTTCCCTATTGATATTTCTAGAAGTCCACCATCAGATGCTTATATGGGGGTGTTGACACGAGGTTAAAACACTGTTGGAGAAATACTAGCTTCAATTTGAGTTTGTTATGTGGGAGAAGTTGCATATTAAGTTGTTAATTTCTAAAACTTTAGTATGAATTCACCTTGGCAATTTAAATGGGTATATCTTTCCTTTTCTCCTTTGCCTTTCGCTTCTCTTCTTTTCTCAGCTATTTGTAAGGCCTCCTCAGACAACCATTTTACCTTTTTGCATTTCTTTTTCTTGGGGATGTTCTTGATCACTGCCTCCTGTACAATGTCATGAACCTCCATCCATAGTTCTTCAGGCACTCTGTCTATCAGATTTAATCCCTCGAATCTATTTGTCACTTCCATTGTATAATCATAAGGGATTTGATTTAGGTCATATGTGAATGGTCTAGTGGTTTTCCCTACTTTCTTCAATTTAAGTCTGAATTTGGCAATAAGAAGTTCATGATTTGAGCCACAGTCAGCTCCCTGTCCTGTTTTTGCTGATTGTATAGAGCTTCTCCATCTTAGGCTGCAAAGAATATAATCAATCTGACTTCAGTATTGACCATCTGGTGATGTCCATGTGTAGAGTCTACTCTTGTGTTGTTGAAAGAGGGTGTTTGCTTTGACCAGTGTGTTCTCTTGGCAAAACTCTGTTAACCTTTGTCCTGCTTCATTCTGTTCTCCAAGGCCAAACTTGCCTGTTACTTCAGGCATTTTGTGACTTCCTACTTTTGCATTCCAGTCGCCTATAATGAAAAGGACATCTTTTTTTCAGTGTTAGTTGTAGAAGATTTTGTAGGTCTTCATAGAACCCTTCAACTTCTTCAGCATTACTGGCCAGGGCATAGACTTGGATTACTGTGATGTTGAATGGTTTACCTTGGAAACGAACAGAGATCATTTTGTTGTTTTTGAGATTGCACCCAAGTACTGCATTTCGAATTCTTTTGTTGAATGTAACGGCTACGCCATTTCTTCTAAGAGATTCTTGCCCACAATGGTCATCTGAGTTAAATTCACCCATTCTAGTCCATTTTAGTTTGCTGAGGCCTAAAATGTCAATGTTCACTCTTACCATCTCCTGTTTGACCACTTCCAATTTGCCTTGATACATGGAAATAACATTCTAGGTTCCTATGCAATATTGCTCTTTACAGCACTGGACTTTATTTCCATCACCAGTCGCATCCACAACTGGGTGTTGTTCTTATTTTGGCTCCGTCTCTTCGTTCTTTCTGGAGTTATTTCTCCACTGATCTCCAGTAGCAATAGTGACTCAAGCCCTGTTTACTGTCTCTGGTTATGTTGCTTAGAAACCTCCTAGAATAGCAAGGAGAGATAAGAAAGCCTTCCTCAGTGATCAATGCAAAGAAATAGAGAAAAACAATAGAATAGGAAAGACTAGAGATTTCTTCAAGAAAATTAGAGATACCAAGGGAACATTTCATGCAAAGGTGGGTACAATTAAGGATAGAAATGGTATGGACCTAACAGAAGCAGAAGACATTAAGAAGAGGTGGCAAGAATACACAGAAGAACTACACAAAAAAGATCTTCATGACCCAGATAATCATGATGGTGTGATCACTCACCTAGAGTCAGACATCCTGGAACGTGAAGTCAAGTGGGCCTTAGGAAGCATTACTATGAACAAAGCTAGTGGAGGTGATGGAATTCCAGTTGAGCTATTTCAAATCCTAAAAGATGATGCTGTGAAAGTGCTGCACTACATATGCCAGCAAATTTGGAAAACTCAGCAGTGGCCACTGGACTGGAAAAGGTCAGTTTTCATTCCAATCCCAAAGAAAGGCAATGCCAAAGAATGCTCTAACTACTGCACAATTGCACTCATCTCACATGCTAGTAAAGTAATGTTCAAAATTCTCCAAGCTGGGCTTCAACAGAAGTGAACTGTGAACTTCCAGATGTTCAAGCTGTATTTAGAAAAGGCAGAGGAACCAGAGATCAAATTGCCAACAACCGTTGGATCATTGAAAAAGCAAGGGAGTTCCAGAAAAACATCTACTTCTGTTTTATTGACTATGTCAAAGCCTTTGACTTCCACAACAAACTGTGGAAAATTCTTCAGGAGATGGAAATACCAGACTACCTGTCCTGCCTCCTGAGAAATCTGTATGCAGGTCAAGAAGCAACAGTTAGAACTGGACATGGAACAACAGACTGGTTCCAAATCGGGAAAGGAGTACACGACTGAGCAACTTCACTTTTACTTTTACCTTTCATGCACTAGAGAAGGAAATGGCAACCCACTCCAGTATTCTTGCCTGGAGAATCCCAGGGACGGCGGAGCCTGGTGGGCTGCCGTCAATGGGGTTGCAGAGAGTCGGACACGACTGAAGTGACTTAGCAGCAGCAGCAGTAGCAAGGCTGTATACTGTCACCCTGCTTATTTAACTTACATGCAGAGTACATCATGAGAAATATTAGACTGGATGAAGCACAAGCTGGAATCAAGATTGCCGGAAGAAATAACAATAACCTCAGATATGCAGATGACACCACACTGACAACAGAAAGCGAAGAAGAACTAAAAAGCCTCTTGATGAAAGTGAAAGAAGAGAGTGAAAACACTGGCTTAAAACTCAACATTCAGAAAATGAAGATCATGGCATCTGGTCCCATCACTTTATGGCTAATGGATGGGGAAACAATGGAAATCGTGACAGACCTTATTTTTTTGGGCTTCAAAATCACGGCAGATGGTGACTGCAGCCATGAAATTAAAAGATGCTTGCTTCTTGGAAGAAAAGTTATGACCAACCTAGACAGCTTTTTAAAAAGCAGAGACATCACTCTGCCAACAAAAGTCCATCTAGTCAAAGCTATGGTTTTTCCAGTAGTCATGTATGGATGTGAGAGTTGGACTATAAGGAAAGCTGCTGCTGCTGCTTCTAAGTCGCTTCAGTCGTGTCCGACTCTTAGCGACCCCATAGAAGAAAGCTGAGCACCGAGTAATTGATGCTTTTGAACTGTGGTGTTGGAGAAGACTCTTGAGAGTCCCTTGTACTGCAAGGAGATCCAACCAGTCCATCCTAAAGGAAATAAGTCCTGAATATTCATGGAAAAACTGATGCTGAAGCTGAAACTCCAATACTTTGGCCACCCGTTGTGAAGAACTGACTCATTTGAAAAGACCCTGATGCTGGGAAAGATTGAAGGCAGAGGGGAAGGGGATGATAGAGGATGAGATGGTTGGATGCCATCACCGACTCAATGGACATGAGTTTGAGTAAGCTCTGGGAATTGGTGATGGACAGGGAAGCCTGGTGTACTGCAGTCCATGGGGTCGCAAAGAGTTGGACACGACTGAGCAACTGAACTGAACTGAACCGAACCTTGGCAGACCCCATCTCATAGGATAACTAGCCAAGAACAGGCTCCTTAAGAAAGGGGGAGGAAAACATTTATTTTCAGTGGCTGGGGCATGGGAATGGTTGAGGGGAATGAGGAGCAGGGTTTAGGAATGACAGCCCTGAGGGAGGAAGCCCCAGGGAAACCAAGAGATGGGTGTTGTGCAGACTAAGTTGCTTCAGTAGTGTCTGACTCTTTGCGACCCCATGGGTTGAAGCCCACCAGGATCCTCTGTCCATGGGATTCTCCAGGCAAGAATACTGGAGTGGATTATCGTGCCTTCTTCCAGGGGATCTTCCCAACCCAGGGATCGAACCCATGTCTCTTATGTCTTCTGCATTGGAAGGTGGGTTCTTTAACACTAGTGCCACCTGGGAAGTCCCGGAAGATGAGTACCAACCAGATAAGGGAAGTGGTGCCGGTTGAGCAGACAGCAGGACATCAGTGATTGCCTCTACTTTTCTCAGTCTCCATGTAAAGTCAGCAGATCTCACTGCAAAGGTCCAGAAGAGCACCATGCCCACCTGTGTCAGGGATGGACAGTTGGCACTCTGCTCTCTCTGCCAGCAGCTGGCCCCGCCTCTACATCAGTGCTGGCCTCAGTACTGTTCAGGGGCTCAGATTAAACACACACACACAGACTCACAAAGCAATGACCATGAGAACAAGTGAAATAGAAATAACAACGATCCCAATTTAAGTCTTATGGTAAACTAGAAGTTATCTCAGACACCAGGCAGCGGATATGCCAACAGACATTGAGTGATTCCAGAACCAAAGTATGCATTGTTCTTTTTCACTAAAATCAATGCGTGGCCCCTCTTGGGACTCCCTTCTGATCACAACTTGGGGAAGCTTCCCCTTTGATCTTGTTCTATAAAGTGAACTGCTGCCACATGGAGAGAACAGAGAGGCCTGGGACACCGGAAAACTCCAGGTAAATGGAGCTCAAGGAATTAGAGCTTTCCCTTAAATGGATAATTTTTTTGGTAGTTTTCAAAGAAACTACAAAGGAACTTTGATACACGGATTTGAACATTTTGAAAAACATTCCCAGGGCAAGCAAAAATCTGGTGTGAATAAGTAGATGACTGTGCAACAGAATTTCTGTGGAGTTGGAGGCACGAACCCCATTTTCCCTCAAGACTCCTCTCCAGGCAATGTTCTTGGCTCTGCAGAGAGACCAAGGCAGCAGCAGGGCCAGGCCAGCCCTGTGAGTGCACTGGGACACGACTCAGAGGCCACGTGAGATTTAGAATTATTGTTAATTCTATTAAATTCCTTGACATATTATATATCACATATAATATTAAAGTCCTTAAAATGAGAAGGAATTTAAAAAATTCATCATGCTCTGCTTACTGAGGAGGGAAAGTGGGCTCACTGGATCTAATGATTTTATAAAGTATTCTCCAGCTTTTTATATAAAGTCATGAGAGACAGAGAGGGAGAGAGAAAGAGAATTCACTATCATTTTTTCTTTTTTTTTTAACAAATCAGTTCTTTTTTAAAAAATAATTCTATTTATTTGTTTATTTTTGGCTGTGCTGCGTCTCTTCATCCCGGCACAGGGCTTTTCTCTAGTTGTGGCGAGCAGGGGCTACTCTCTAGCTGTGGTGCGTGGGCTTCTCACTGCAGTGGCTTCTCCTGTTGCAAAGCACAGGCTCTAGGGCTTCAGTAGTTGCAGTTTGTGGTACAGGGGCTTACTTGCTCTGTGGCATGTGGAATCCTCCAGGACCAGGGACTGTACCCATATCTTGTGAACTGAAAATCAGATTCTTTATCACTGAGCCACAAGGGAAGCCTCCACTAGTATTTTCTAAAACTTCCTTCAGCTAACCCTGAAGTAACCATGATATTCTATTTTCCAATATTCTATTGGAGAATCCTCCAATATTCCATTTTCCAAGCACTTCATCTAACTGTGGTTTTACTGTACAAATCAAACACAATTTCTTTTGTTCAACTTAGCCTGGCTGCCTCACGTGCACGATGTATTCCTTTCTAGAACACTAGGAAGTCTCAGGAAACTACGTGGGCGGGCTGCAGAGAGAAAATTGGTGGTGTTGAATTTCGATGTTACTAAATTTTCTGAGTTATTTAATCTCATCCCTGAAATAGGCAAATCATCACTCTCTGTGGATGACTCATACAGGAAATCAAACCATCTTGCTTCAGTTCAGTTTGTATTTTCCTCAATTTAATTATCTTAGTCACATGGAGTCCTACTCCCAGACCAGTCTTCGTTGTGTGTGCTTGTTGTTCAGCCGTGTCTGACTCTCTGCAACCCCACGGACTGTGGCCTGCCAGACTCCTCTGTCCATGGGATTCTCCAGGCAAGAATACTAGAGTGGGTAGCCATTCCCTTCTCCAGGGGATCCTCCTGACCCAGGGATCAAACCCATGTCTCCAGCATTGCAGGCAGATTCTTTACCATCTGAGCCAACAGGGAAGCCCAGTCTCTGTCTAGTATTTAATTAACACAGTCATTGACAAGAAAGGTCCTGGATGTGCTGCAGAGTTTTCTGTTAGATTCCAGGTTTCCAGGAGGACACAGATGGGTTTGAACCAAGTATTTGGGGCTGATTTCCATTTCTTTTTATTTTGACAACTTTGTACACTTATTTACACACACTTAAAGTTCATTAGGGAAGTAGGAAGAGGACCTCCAGATACTGGCAGAAATTGTGGTAGCTTAATTAGGTGAAATATTTATTTATGCTTCTCCCCCTGAATTGTTTCTATCCCAGATTTGATGTTAGTTAGACCTACTGGAAGTTCAGCCTAGGAATCTTTGTAGTGTAGAAAGCATAAACACCGAAGACTTTTCCTATTTTTCACAAAACTTCAACTCCATTAATAAGATGAAGCTGGGTGTCCAGAAAGAAAGAGAGAAGAGAAAATGTTCTTGAGAGAGCATGGGAAGACTACTGGGTTCTGGGAAGAAGCAGGAAAGAGTCCTGGGGACTGACAAGGATGAAGGACTGGGTATCCTGCACATTCCTCTCTGCCCATCTGTGGGGGAGTTGCAAGGCAACTGGTAGGTAACTTCCAAAAAGGGGTACAGGGGAAGCAGCCTCAACTGGGTATGGCTGTGCACCTAGGGGAGGCAGGCCCCAGAGGGCAGACCAAGATTTAAGGCCCTCCCATATGGCCCAGCAATCCCACTCCTGGGCATATGTCCTAAAGGAAACTGTAATTCAAAAAGACACATACACCCCAATGTTCACTGAAGCACTATTTACAATAGCCAGGACATGGAAGCAACCTAAATGTCCATCAACAGATGAATGGATGAAGAAGATGTGGTACATATAAACAATGGAGTATTGCTAAGTCACTTCAGTCATGTCCGACTCTGTGCAACCTCATAGACGGCAGCCCACCAGGCTCCACCGTCCCTGGGATTCTCCAGGCAAGAATACTGGAATGGGTTGCCGTTTCCTTCTCCAGTGCATGAAAGGGAAAAGTGAAAGTGAAGTTGCTCAGTCATATCTGACTCTTAGCGACCCCATGGGCTGCAGCCTACCAGGCTCCTCCGTCCATGGGATTTTCCAGGCAAGAGTACTGGAGTGGGATGCCATTGCCTTCTCTGAATGGAGTATTATTCATCCATAAAAAAGAATGAAACTGGGTCATTTGTAGACACATGGATGGACCTAGACACTGTTATACAGAGTGGAGTAAGTCAGAAAAACAAATATCAAATATTAACACATGTATGTGGAATCTAGAAAAATGATGAAACTATTTGCAGGACAGGAACAGAGATGTAGACATAGAGAACGAATGTGTGGACACGTTGGGGGAGGGGAGATGGAGGGAGGGATGAATTGGGAGATTGGGATTGACATGCATACCCTACCTTGTGTAAAACAGATAACTAGTGGGAACCTGCTGTAGAGTGCGGGCAGCTCACCTCAGTGCTCTGTGAAGACCAAGAAGGGTAGGAAGTGGGAGGCGGAAGGGTGGTTCAAGAGGGAGGGGATAGATACATACTGATTCACTTCATTGTGGAGCAGAAACCAACACAACACTGTAAAGCAACTGAACCCCAGTTTAAAAAAGCAAAAAAAATTTAAAGACTTTGCCTTGTTGAGACAGGTTGCGGAGAAGGTAAAGAGCGAAGGGATCTCCCTGCTAGTCCCCCTTTCACTCCTGGCTCTGGCTCTTATCGCCTCCCTCAGCCCCACCCTATGGAGAGCCTTCTACTTATAGGGATCTTCCTCTGCCTTAATGGCCAGCTCGAGTCTCATCTCCTCTGCTAAGTCTGTTCCATCCACTTAGTCCACTTATTCTGCTCCTCCTCGGAACTGCTCCCACACTTACAGATTGCCCCACAGAGAAGCATCTGATGATCACTGATTCAATGATCAATCAGTCCCAAAGTCTTCTCTCGTTCCTTCATTGAACAGGTACTGAACTCCTGGTGTGTGTCTGTTCTAGGTACTAAGGAGACCACTGTGTCCACCAGATCAGGACCCTGCCTTCATGGTACTCACAGTCCAGAGGGGAAGAGACAGAAGGACCACTCCTGCTCTTGAGTGTGTGTCAGGCTCTCGCCTCGATCTAATGAAAAGTCACAAGGGGAAGAGTCACAGCACTTAGGCGGGCACAGTTCTCAGACTACTCTTCAAGGACAAGTGGTACATTGCAAGCCCTTCGGAACACACTGGAATATCTGGGCATTCTAGGTAATTAAGGAAGATGGTCCACAGATGCCAGGTTGGATCTATAAGCCCTGAATCTCAGGCACAGTGATATCTCAGACATATTTTTCTTCTGTCTTAAAACCTGTATTTTCTTATTGCTATTACAGACACATGCATGTAAATATTGACTTTTGATATGTTTCTGGTGACCTTAGAGTTGAGTTTAGAATTCTCCTACAACTCAGTAAAAAGGCTGGTAGTATTTCCAAGGTGCTCATAGAGCAGACACTTCACAAGGAGCATCTTTATTCTCCAACCTGAATGTATCCAGTGGCTAAAGGACTTTTTTCTTTTTCACTCAGGAGTCAGGAGTTGGCATGTCCATTATGGTTAAATTTTTTCCCAGGCCTTAGTAAGATACTGGTTTGAAAATTTGGCTTTCCTGCCAATAGAGAGAGAAAACATAGAAGTAAATTAAGAGTGGGTGGTCTTTTTCCAAATTACTTGCATTGTCAAAAAAAAATTTCCCCACAATATTGAAAGCCAAGCATGTCCCTGGAGAGAGGGGTCTTGGATCCACAAGGAATAGTGAAGAGAGAGCAGCAAATTGATGGTTCCTAAGAAAAGCAGTTATCTTACATCCTGTATTAGAATCACTAGTTCAGACCACTACTTAGGAACCAGTGTTCCTGCTGATTATCATTTTGTGAGGAAGAGACATCAGTTGTGGAATTGGGAATTGTCTCACTCATTTTCTTGCAATGATGTGCCAATAGTAAAGAAAAGCCTGGAAGAAGCAGGGTATTTGGAAAGAGATATTTGTAATCATTTACATGGAAAAAAAAATTACGGGTCTCAAACAGACCCCTGAGGGATCTCAGATGTTAGCAGCAATTGAGAGGAAACCTGGCTGGCTGTGTATGTGAAATAGATCTCTCCTTGTCAATGCCATTCTTGGCAACTGAGGATTCAGAAAGGAAAATTAGGGCTTTCGGAGCTTTGCCTACAAGTTGGCATGTAGTATTTTGTTTTAAAAAAGGGAGAGGGAACTAAAGTATAAAAAAACCTCTCTTTTCCACTGTGCCAGCATTTTATATGGCAGAAAGTTTCCTACTAGGGAAATAAAGCTAAGATGGACATCCCATTCCAAAAAAAGAAAAAATCAACTGCCTAAGTCTAACTGCAAAAAAAAAAAAAAAAAGATTTCTATCCTTTCTTGAAAAGCTGAACCCAAACAAACTGCATCCTTCAGTCACTGTCAGATACCAGATGAAAAGATCATAGTAGAATGGCAAGGATGATTGTATGATGCCAATTTTATTCCAATTTTACAAAACATGTGATGTTTTACAGCCACATTTTGGGATCTTCATGCTTCCTTTGACTCTATGTAAATGAAACATATTAGAGAATTCATGGGACCCTCATTTTTAGAGTGTTATTCTGTCATATGTTTTTAGGTTTTCTCCGTGACATGAGCATTTGACTTGAAGGGGCACACTTTTCAGAATTTTGTTTCTCCAATTATATCCTTGAAGATTTCATTCCTTGATAGAGACAGAAATGGAGGTATTACAGGTTTCTGTTTAAGCAGAATGAATGATAGGGTTGATGCAGTAGAGTCCAAGAAAGGCCAGCCCTTCTGGAATAGGCCACCCCTGTCCCAGCAAAATAATTTCATCCCAGCAAAATAATTTCTTGGGAGATCTTGTCACACTTCTGTCTGTTGGACGGCATGACTGTGTCATAATCTTAGTAGATTTCCCACAGATGCTCCTCTTGTTTCAGCCAAAAGTCATCATTTAATTTTGCTCTGTTAATGACTGAGATCTAATTTCCAAAAATTGAACTAGACAATAATAAAAACTAGAACAAGACCAGATGATATTAACTGAAAACAGTATGAGTCACAGGGTACAGAGGTGATTTAAGTTTTGTGAATTTACAGACCCCCAAATAGAAAACAAACACATCATTTGCTTGGGGAAAAAGAGGCAGGAGAAAATTTTGCATTGTTGTAATTATTTACTACTATGAAGTAGTGGTTTTCAACTATTTGGAGACTGCTAACATCCCACAAATAAGAAAACTTCCAAGACAGTCTGGTTAACAACAGAACTTACTGTCTCCAAAACATAATATAAACCATTTATTTCTATATGCTGCTCAATACATGTTCACAGCAGCTAATAAAATAATCATCCGGGCAAACAATAAAATGCTTGTGTGTGACAAAGTTTTGTCCAGGGACTTGTTTGGTCATTTGAAGTTTGTCCCTACCTGACACTGCTAATAAGTCTTCCATCCCCGTATTGTGTTTTTGTCGGCCAAGGCGGATGCTCACCTGGTTATTAAGGCCAAGTGTCACCATAGTTCATACTAAATTAAGAAATTATATTTTATTTTTAATCTTTCCTTCAAATCACTATTTGTGACCAATATGAGAAAATCTGTGATTTTCCCCCCCTCAATTTAAAATCTTTTTTCCTTTTAAAAAAATTTATTTATTTTTTAATTGAAGGATAATTGCTTTATGGAATTTTGTTGTTTTCTGTCAAACCTCAACATGAATCAGCCATCGCGTACCTATACTCCCTCCCTCTTGATCCTCCCTCCCATCTTTCTTCTAAGCAATTGGTCTAAAGTAAATTGTATACATTTATAAAACCATAAAATCATTCTTCCTCTATCATTTGTGGTCTCTTTTTATGAAGTCTTGCTTTTATGAACAGTTTGTAAAACAGGCAACAGGGCAGATTCTGAACCAGATTCCATTGTTCATTATATACTAGAAGACATGCCAAAATTAAATAAATAATTAAATAAAATAATGATCAGCTCCAAACCAGTTGGCAAGACATTAACTTATGGAATCTATACAATAAGTTTCACTATCCTAACAAGTCAGGTGAGAGCATCTGTCTCCTTCTGCACTTCCTGGTTACCATTTTTTAAATCTTAAGAGCCATTTTATCCCATCTACCTGATCATGTTGCAGGACTAAACTGATGGGCCTGAAGCTGGGGCTTGTGAAGGAAAGCTGTGCCTGGGAAACTGACCTCTGACTTCCTCATCTCACAGTGAACACTGAAAAACATGCTGGGGTTGTTTGCATCTGTTACTTGTTCCAGGTGGACAGGTTGTGTTCAGAGCAGCTGGAAGCAGGGAGAGAATGGTGGGAGTGGGGGTGAGCAGAGGGATGAAGAGAAATTTCCTAGGCCTGGTGAAATGCTCTCTCAGTGCTGATGCTAATCCTTGTGGGAATCTGGGAAGCTGTCCATTTGTTTGAGAGCAGGCTATATTGTCTCTGGCTTTGTGTAACCACCTCCATACATTTCTGTATGCTTTACCATTAAAACACTGCATGTTTCAACTGGGTCAGTTGGAATTTTCAGTTGGATGAAGAAGCCATAGGTACCATCCTAGTTTCCAAGAAAAAATCTCAAAGCATTACAGTTTGTATGAGATAGTCTACATAGTTGTACATTAGCTTCCACATCCTGTGGTTTGACCCTAAGGTCTAAAGTATAATGAAATTGGCTTTTACCTGTATGTACTATGTGAATAATTTCTCAACTAGAGAAAGACCACACGCAGCACTGAAGATCCAGCCCAGCAAGCGATAAAGAAATAAATAAATAAAATTAGGTTTAAAATTTTTTAAAAAGGTTTGTAGAGAGTATTGTGCTAAGAGAACAAAAAAACCTACGCAAAGTAAACCACCATAAAGTGCATTTTCATAAAGGGAGTTAATACTATATTTTTTAAGGCCCATGGAGATGAGCCAAAGTTAGTAAAGTGTATAACCAAGGGACACAAAACTGAGAAGACTTGAATGATGTAGGCAGTGAAGGTATTTGGAAAAGCAGGTAGGGGAACCTTCTCTGTCATGGGTGGAAAATCCACAGGGAGGTCTTTGTTAACTCCATATCACTTCTACACACTGGCAGTGATGATCTTGCTTGAATGCCACCTCTAAAGATGTTTCACTTAAAAAAAAAAAGATGCTTCACGTGAAGTCAGCTAAAACATAGAGTCTGAAGCAATCCTTATGGATAAGTGCACCATTAGATTTATACTGGAGTCCAATTTATTTGACCTGTTGATTATAACTCAAGGATTATTGCTTTTGAGGAGGGTCTTGCCTTAATGAAAGAAAATATCAATTTGTATGTTTTGTATTTTCAGATTTAAAGGGAGTGCATTTGGGATTGATAAAGACGCTTGAAGAACAGATTTCTAGCTATTAATGGACTATCCTAGGGTAAACTTTGGGCCACACATTTTTTTAAAAGTCAAAACCAAAGAAATATCTCTGTTTATTGGGTGATAAAAAGCTACATCCCCCTTTGATCTGTTTCTACAAGACAGACTGTCAAATTGTTTTACAAATAGACTTGCTCAGCAGATTACTATATGGGAATACATCCTAAGAAAGTTAAATCATCACATGGAGAGAAAGGGGTAGTACGAAATAATTGCCAAGGAAGACTGTTGTGTTGGGTCTGGTGGAGTGAAGACAGGAACCCGTCTTGCCCCATAGCATAGCTTCCAGCTCTGGTCTGATGCCTTAGACCAGAAAGAGGATCCCAGGTACATATGATGTCATCAAAGGGTCTCTCTGTCAAGGGAACATGCAGACTCAGATCATTTAGCTGAAACCTTAGAAGGAAATGTGAACTTATTTTGTACCTCCAAATTGGCAAAATGAGACCTAACAGTTGTCATTTTTTACAAATAAGGGGATGAAATTTGCTAAGTACACATACAAAGAAGATGCTGAGATAAAATGCTATCAAATGAGATGGAATGGTGTAATAAAAGTCAAGAATGATTAAGATTAGGAAAAAACCCTCAATAATTATAAAAATAAAACAGTAAGATTAAAAATACAGAGACTATAAATTGCAATAAAAATAATTAGCTTAAGGAATATTACAGATAGTTAGTATTTTATCATATATCCTTCTAGATTCTCCATAAGAAAAAGGGTAACACCATATTATTGTTGCTTACAAGTTGTTTAACTTAAAATTTTACTTGGTGTATATTTTTACATCAACACATATAGATCTACATCATCTCTTTTAAAGGCTGTAAAGGATTCTATTGTATGCTGTAGTGACACATTTCACCTTCTGATCGTGGGGGTCTAATGTGTCAGCTGGGACCATGATAGTGAACAGAAGGCTGGGAAATTTCCCTTACAGATGCTTTCTTCTCTTACCGTAAAAAAAAAAAAAAAAAGCAACCAAAGCCATATACATATTCAGAGTTAAGATAATGAGAATTTTCATGAATTAAAAGATAGTTTTGTGATTCAGGTCATCAGAAAACTGGCAGAAGAACAGTGTAATTTATTAGACTTGTCTCCCTGTGTTAGAGAAACAGTTGAGCCAATGTTAGTTTGAACAACTCCTCTCTTCCTGAGTCTTAAAGTGAAATATATATGAAAGAGAGATAATGCCCCTGCTTCTTCTCATATAATAGCTTTGAACTAAGATAAAAAGTTATCAATTTTGGTGGACAGAAACCTGGGGAGACACTATAAATGGTGCAAGCTCTGGATACCCTGGGGCTGTTGCAGTCAGTATTACCTTTATCCTACTTGGATGAAATTCTGAGCAAACTTTTCCTTCTAGATCATTCTTAGTTGAAAAGCTTGTGGACTTATGTAGGTGACCTGTGACCCAGGAGGAGAAAAACACATTCATTCTGAAGGGAAACATCTGAATCCATGAAAGTCTTTCTCTGAGACAAGAGTGAGAGGGTTTGGCGGGGGCGGGGAATATTACTGGAAATGGCTGTAGCTTTCATTTTGCTCTAAAAAGAACAAAATTAGAATTATTTCCCTTCTTAAATGTTGATGGTAGAAAGACCGTAAAACAGTTGAATTATTCAGTGGGTCTAAAGAAAACTAAAACAGGCTGGATGCATCATAATTCACCCAGCCAGTTCTTTACAGAGAGACATGTAGTTTATTTCTGGCTCTTTTTAGTTTCTTGGTCTGCAAACACCCTTGTACATATATCTTGTCACATTTATTTGATTACACCCTTATGGTAATTGGGCTTCCCTTGTGGCTCAGCTGGTAAAGAATCCGTCTGCAATGCAGGAGACTTGGGTTCGATCCCTGCGTTGGGAAGACCCCTGGAGAAGGGAACGGCTACCTACTCCAGTATTCTGGCCTTGAGAATTCCATGGACGGATTGCAAAGAGTTGGACATAAAAAAAGGCAATGCCAAAGAATGCTCAAACTACCGCACAATTGCACTCATCTCACACACTAGTAAAGTAATGCTTAAAATTCTCCACGCCAGGCTTCAGCAATACGTGAATCGTGAACTTCCAGATGTTCAAGGTTTTAGAAAAGGCAGAGGAACCAGAGATCAAATTGCCAACACCAGCTGGATCATCGAAAAAATAAGAGAGTTCCAGAAAAACATCTATTTCTGCTTTATTGACTATGCCAAAGCCTTTGACTGTGTGGATCACAGTAAACTGTGGAAAATTCTGAAAGAGATGGGAATACCAGATCACCTGACCTGTCTCTTGAGAAACCTGTATGCAGGTCAGGAAGCAACAGTTAGAACTGGACATGGAACAACAGACTGGTTCCAAATAGGAAAAGGAGTACGGCAAGGCTGTATATTGTCACCCTGCTTATTTAACTTATATTCAGAGTACATCATGAGAAATGCTGGGCTGGAAGAAGCACAAGCTGGAATCAAGATTGCCGGGAGAGATATCAATAACCTCAGATATGCAGATGACACCACCCTTATAGCAGAAAGTGAAGAAGAACTAAAGAGCCTCTTGATGAAAGTGAAAGAGGAGAGTGAAAAAGTTGGCTTAAAGCTCAACGTTCAGAAAACTAAGATCATGGCATCTGGTCCCATCACTTCGTGGGAAATAGATGGGGAAACAGTGGAAACAGTGTCAGACTTTATTTTTGGGGGCTCCAAAATCACTGCAGATGGTGATTGCAGCCATGAAATTAAAAGACACTTACTCCTTGGAAGGAAAGTTATGACCAACCTAGATAGCATATTAAAAAGCAGAGACATTACTTTGCCAACAAAAGTCCGTCTAGTCAAGGCTATGGTTTTTCCAGTGGTCATGTATGGATGTGAGAGTTGGATGGTGAAGAAAGCCGAGTGCCGAAGAATTGATGCTTTTGAACTGTGGTGTTGGAGAAGACTCTTGAGAGTCCCTTGGACTGCAAGGAGATCCAATCAATCCATCCTAAAGGAGATCAATCCTGGGTGTTCATTGGAAGGACTGATGTTGAAGCTGAAACTCTAATACTTTGTCCACCTCATGAGGAGAGTTGACTCATTGGAAAAGACCCTGATGCTAGGAAGGATTGGGGACAGGAGGAGAAGGGGACGACAGAGGATGAGATGGCTGGATGGCATCACTGACTCAATGGACATGAGTTTGGGGTAAACTCCGGGAGTTGGGTGATGGACAGGGAAGCCTGGCGTGCTGCAATTCATGGGGTCGCAAAGAGTCAGACACAACTGAGCGACTGAACTGAACTGAACTGAGTGACTTTCACTTTCACTTTATGATAATTGCCTTAAAGTGCAATTGTTGAGTATGAGTTTATACAACTTTAAGGTTTTTGATAAGTTGTCTGCCAAAAGATAATAATTGATACCTTAACAAAAGCATATGAGGATAGTTATTTTTTAATAATACTGTCACCAATATTGCATATTACTGTTATAATGAAAAATAGTTTAAAAAATTTGTCTAATCTGAAATGTGAAAAATGATATATCCTTTTCTTAAGATTAGTTCTGAGAACAAAGATCATTATTATATTAGCATTTATTTAGGACTTACTGTGTGGCCAACCACTGCGATAATCTAGCATCTTATTTTCTCAGAATAGTGCAATGAAGTAGGTGCTATTAATTCATAAATCTCTGTTTGTATCTTTGCCTATTTGGGAAAGGGTGTAGAAATATGCTATAAACAGTAAGGAAATCAACCCTTTCCTTATAATCTCCTTTTCTGAGAGATGTGACTTCACTGGTATTTATATTGGCCAAAAATTATTGATAATTCAGAAAGCATGGGGAAACCCTGAAATCAAATACAAACAGAAACAAATGGACCTCAGCATGTGTCAAAATGATAACCACACAGAACAGAAATAATTAATCCAAGTGACTTTTGAATATAGTGCTTTGACATACACCCTTAGTGGAATATATTCCAAGGACAAAAAGGACTACAAACAAACAGTAAACATTACTTAATAGTAGTAGAGGTAGTGAGGTAGTCATTCTGAAATTATTTGTGCATACTTTAGAATTGAGCAAATGAGGATGACAGATAAATAAACAGACTGATATTGATATTGCTGGGAATCAGGCTCTTACCAAAAGATTAAGGTGGTACAAACATAGAGTGGATCAAGGAGATGAAGGATCTTGTGGTATTTGATTGGAATTGGAAGTGTGAGTATGATTCATATGTAGTACCTGCCTCTCTAAGCAACCTCCAGGCTTGTAAACATGCTCCAACAGGAATCTGGCTGCACAAATAAATTGCATGGTCCCCAAGAAATGCCTATTCTTCCATGCCTTTTTGATGTAGCTGCAGGGGTTGGTGGGCAAGAAATTGCACCTCCCTGAACTAGAAATCTTAGACACTAGGGACTTCCTCTTGGAGCCAAATCAGGGACTTGGTTCATCACCAGGACAGGTATCTTCAGGATCCCCAACCAAAAGGACTTGATTTCTGCTGTGGAAATGATGATCATGCTGTGTTCCCTCCATCTTCCTTTTCTGTTCCAAATCTATCACTGTGGGTAGGAACAGAACTTTTCTTAGACTCTAGGTGATCAGACAAAAAGGAGGCACATAATGGAGAGAACTTCCCATTGCTGGTGGCTCAGAGGGTAAAGGTCTGCCTGCAATGTGGGAAACCTGGGTTTGATCCCTTGGTTGGGAAGATCCCCTGGAGAAGGAAATGACAACCCACTCTGGTACTCCTGCCTGGAAAATCCCATGGACAGGGAAGCCTGGTAGGCTATAGTCCGTGGGGTCCCAAAGAGTTAGACAAAACTTTGTGACATGGCTGAGCAACTTCACTTTCACTTTCCCATTGCCAAGAGATCCTGGACTATGAACTTGATGATATCTTGGATGGGACTTTGGATATCTTGGATGGGGATACGGATACACTGAGTGTAGCAGTGCAGGCATGGATCTTTTGAAGGAGGTGGCCAGTATCTTCATTACCTCCACCATAGTTTGGCCTCAGGTGAAATAACAGGGAGAGACCACAGCCCCACTCATCAACAGAAAATTGAACTGAAGAGTTACCCAGCATGGCCCCACCCATCAGAACAAAACCCAGTTTCCCCCTCAGTCAGTCTCCCCCATCAGGAAGCTTCCATAAGCCTCTTATCCTTCTCCATCAGAGGGCAGACAGACGGAAAACCACAATCACAGAAAACTAACCAGTCTGATCACATGGACCACAGCCTTGTTTAACTCAATGAAACTATGAGCCATGCCATGTAGGGCCACCGAAGACAACCGGGTCATGGTGGAGATTTCTGACAAAATCTGCTCCACTGGAGAAAGGAATGACAAACCACTTCAGTATTCTTGCCTTGAGAACATCATGAACAGTATGAAAAGGTAAAAAGATAGGGCCCTGAAAGATGAACTCCTCAGGTCGGTAGGTGCCCAATATGCTACTGGAGGTCAGCGGAGAAATAACTCCAGAAAGAATGAAGAGACGGAGCCAAAGCAAAAACAACACCCAGTTGTGGATGTGACTAGTGATGGAAGTAAAGTCCAATGCTGTAAAGAACAATACTGCATAGGAACCTGGAATGTTAGGTCTATGTATCAACACAAATTGGAAGTGGTCAAGCAGGAGATGGAAAGAGTGAACATCAACATTTTAGGAATCAGTGAACTAAAATGGACTGGAATGGGTGAATTTAACTCAGATGACCATTATATCTACTACTGTGGGCAAGAATCCCTTAGAAGAAATGGAGTAGCCATCATAGTCAACAAGAGTCCTAAATGCAGTACTTGGGTGCAATCTCAAAAACAACAGAATGATCTCTGTTCATTTCCAAGGCAAACCATTCAATATCACAGTAATCCAAGTCTATGCCCCAACCAATAATGCTGAAGAAGCTGAAGTTTAACTGTTCTATGAAGACTTACAAGACTTTCTAGAACTAACACCAAAAAAAGATGTCCTTTTCATTATAGGCGACTGGAATGCAAAAGTAGGAAGTTAAGAAATACCTGGAGTAACAGGCAAGTTTGGCCTTAGAGTACAAAATGAAGCAGGTCAAAGGCTAACAGAGTTTTGCCAAGAGAATACATTGGTCATTTTTTGGAGCCCCCCAAAATAAAGTCTCTCACCATTTCCATTGTTTCCCCATCTATTTGCCAAGAAGTGATGGGACCAGATGCCAGGATCTTAGTTTTCTGAATGTTGAGTTTTAAACCAACTTTTTCACTCTCCTCTTTCACTTTCATCAAGAGGCCCTTTAGTTCTTCATTTTCTACCATCAGGGTGGTGTCATCTGCATATCTGAGGTTATTGTTATTTCTCCCAGCAACCTTGATTCCAGCTTGTGTTTCATCCACAAATTCAGAGTTACAAGTTCAGCATTCTTTTAGAAAGCTCAAGAACTTATTTTTAAAAGCAAAGAAAAAACATTAGCATACACATATTAAATATAAATAATTAAACATGATAGCATACATGTAACTAATTGAACTGGAACTTCTCTGCTTTATTGTTGTTTAGTTGCTAAGTCATGTCCGACTCTTTTGCCACCCCATGGACTGTAGCCCAACAGGTGCCTCTGTTCATGGCATTTCCCAGGCAAGAATACTGGAGTGAACTGCTAATTCCTTCTTCAGAGGATCTTCCCAACACAGGAATCAAACCTGTCTTCTAAATTTCAGGTGGATTCTTTACTGCTGAGCCCCCAGAGAATCCCATTCCCCTCTCAGGCTTGAGATTTAAAAATCAACCTTTTCTGCCGTATCTTGAACAAACTGATATTATTCTAACTGTATATATAAAGCAGCTATTTAGCATCAGGTTGGGTCAGCTTCTCTTTTTTGCCAAAAAACTTTGGACAATCTTCTAGTTTCAACTGAGAATTCCTGCAACTTCTTAGCTAGATTTTTTTTTTCAAGAGCTTTCTTATTTTCTCAAATAGCAAAAATAAATCCATCAAATTCCAATTAATTTCCTTCGGTCTCAAGTTCCTGCCTTAAAAAGAACAACCAAAATTATCACTGGAACATCAGTTTTTGAGGATCCATAATCTTTACAATCACATCAAATATGTTGAAGTATGAATGTGTACTTCCCATTCACAAAGAGGTAGAAAAATACAGTCAGACAGATGATTCAAACTAAACACGAGGCTTTCTTGGCCAAGGGTAGGGTGTGATGTGTGTGTATGTGTGTATATGATCAATTCAAACACAGAAAGAAGACAATCAAATTGGGAGCCTTGTCAATGATTCCATGGTGTACAGACCAAAGGGATAATTTCTAACCAGTAGGTCCACTTGAGAAGTTGAGTCAGAACTGGCAGACAGGTACTCTGATCTAGAGAATTCAGAACTTGGGCACCAGTTATCACACAGATGTCATCCTAATTCCTAGCTGACTTCACAGAGCATGACTGGCCATCATGTGGTAAAATAACACTCAACGTTGTACATTTACATTTAATCTTCACCCTATTCATCTTTTTTCCCTAGGACTATGTCTAGCAGCTCTAGTTATTAAAACATGGGTGGCATGATCCTGGACCTGAGTTATACAGATGACAGGAAGCTTCAGTGTAAGCCTACATAAAACTTTCAAAGGGCCTCTTATCCTGGAGATTGGCATCAGGAGACATAGCAGTGAGAATTCTATCCTAGGGCTCATTACATTAGTTACAGTCCCTTTGAGGCAATACCAAAACATAGGGATGAATTTAAATACAAATGTAAATATAAAAAAAGCACAATTTTTATATCCTTTCTTTTCTTACATACGCATATACCTTTCCATGTCATATAGATTTAGCACATTTTAAAAAGTCTGCTAGATCCCATTTACTAACCAATGCTTTATGGATTAGGCTGTTTCAATTTTTCACCATTATTAGCAATGTTCCTGGTAAGATCACCCCTTTCTAAGTTTTAATTATTTGATCAAAATATGAGAGCTAGCCACAGATAGGGACTCTCTATATGGATGCAGACGTGACACGGCACAACTCCAGGGGTTGCTATTCATGCCAGACTAGGGTCTTTGTAGATGGCTGGCAACGTTGATGGCGTTATTCGCCAGCTCCCCATTTATCATTGTTTTCTGACTGCTTTCAGAGACTTTACTTCTTTGAAACTTCTGCCTTGCCATGCTTGATGGCTGGGCCTGCTCCCAAAGCCAGACAAAAGCCCTCAGAATTTTACTAGAGAGAGATACATGTTTGGAGAAATCGCAATGTCTGCCCCATGGGCCATCCAGGCCTCGATTTTTCAGCTATGTGATCTAATAAATTTCCTATTTTTGTTTGAGAAAATCTGAGTTCGGCTTATGTCACTTTTGAACAAATGAATCCTGACTAATCCATATAGCAGATATATACTGCTTATTTGTATATAATATACATAATGATAAATAATCACCAAGTATCACTGTAAATTATTAAGAGAAATATCAAGACAAATAAGATAAAAGACCCACATTAAACATAATAATTACTGTGATTAGTAATAATTATCACTTATCAATAGTTAAATTCAATGGTCATCTACTATACATCAGTCCCTAATACCAATTACATGGTATTAAAAATGGTTATTTATTGATTCCTTAATTTGAGGCAAATTTTTAAAAAATATTAATAAACCTTATCTTTAAAGCAGTTTTATGTTTGCGGAAATACTGAGCAGCAAGTACAGAGAGTTACCATATACCTCTTTCCCACCCTTGGCCACATATATGGTTTTCCCTATTATTAACATCTTGCACTTAGTGTCGGAGAAGGCGATGGCACCCCACTCCAGTACTCTTGCCTGGAAAATCCCATGGATGGAGGAGCCTGGTAGGCTGCAGTCCATGGGGTCGCACAGAGTCGGACATGACTGAAGCGACTTAGCAGCAGCAGCAGCAGAGAACACATTAAAAAGCAGAGACATTACTTTGCCAACAAAGGTCTGTCTAGTCAAGGCTATGGCTTTTCCAGTAGTCATCTATGGATGTGAGAGTTGGTCTATAAAGAAAGCTGAGCACTGAAGAATTGATGCTTTTGAACTGTGGTGTTAAAGAAGACTCTTGAGAGTCCCTTGGATTGCAAGGAGATCCAACCAGTCCATCCTAAAGGAGATCAGTCCTGAGTGTTTATTGGAAGGACTGATGCTGAAGCTGAAACTCCAACACTTTGGCCACCTGATGCGAAGAGCTGACTCATTTGAAAAGATCCTGATGCTGCGAAAGATTGAAGGTGAGAGGCAAAGGGGACAACAGAGGATGAGATGGTTGGAAGGCACCACCAACTCAATGGACATGAGTTTGGGTAAATTCTGGGGGTTTGGTGATGGACAGGGAGGCCTGGTGTGCTGCGGTCATGGGATCGCAAAGAGTCAGACACGACTGAGCAACTGAACTGAACTGTAGGACATTCACAATGTTGTATAATCACCATCATTCTCAATTTCCAAAAATTTTTCGTCAACCCAAATAGAAACTGTATACCCATTAAACAATAATACTCCATTTCTCCCACCCTATCTCTGCACCTAGGAACTTCTATTTTATTAATACTTTCTATCTCTATCAATTTCTCTATTTTAGATACTTCATATAAGTAGAATCATACAGTATTTTTCCTTTTGTACCGGGCTTGTTTTTCTTGGAATATGCATTCAAAGTTCAGCCATGTGGTAGCATGTACCAGAAATTTTTTCTATAACTGTGTAATAGTCCATTGTATGTGGATATCACATTTTGTTTATCCACTCATTTGTTGATATACCCTTCAGTTGTTTCTCCTTTTTGACAACTGCAAAAAAAAATGCTGCTGTTGAACACTGATGTGCAAGCATCTGTTTGAGTTGTTGCTATTTAGTCGTGTCTGACTTTTTTGTGACCCCATCAACTGTAGCCTGCCAGGCTCTTCTACCCATGGAATTTCCCTGGCAAGAATACTGGAGTGGGTTGCCATTTCCTTCTCCAGGGGATATTCCTGACCCAAGGATTGAAGCCGTGTCTCCTGCATTGGCAGGCAGATTCTTTACCACTGAGCCACCTGCGAAGCCCCATCTGTTTGAGTCCCTGTTTTCAATTCCTTTGGGTTTTCACCTAGGAGTGAAATTGTTGGATCATATGGTAATTCTATGTTTAAATTACTTTCCACAGTAGCTGTACCATTTCACATTCCCACCAGCAATGCACAAGAGATCTAATTTTTCTATATCCTCATCAACACTTGTCTTCCATTTTTTAAAAATAATAGCCAACAAAGGTCCATCTAGTCAAGGCTATGGTTTTTCCAGTGGTCATGTATGGATGTGAGAGTTGGACTGTGAAGAGAGCTGAGTGCCGAAGAATTGATGCTTTTGAACTGTGGTGTTGGAGAAGACTCTTGAGAGTCCCTTGGACTGCAAGGAGATCCAACCAGTCAGTCCTAAAGGAAATCACTCCTGGGTGTTCATTGGAAGGACTGATGTTGAAGCTGAAACCCCAATACTTTGGACACCTCATGCGAAGAGTTGACTCATTGGAAAAGACCCTGATGCTGGGAAGGATTGGGGGCAGAAGGAGAAGGGGACGACAGAGGATGAGATGGCTGGATGGCACCACCGACTCAATGGACATGAGTTTGGGTAAACTCTGGGAGTTGGGGATGGACAGGGAGGCCTGGCGTGCTGTGATTCATGGGGTTGCAAAGAGTCGGACACGACTGAGTGACTGAACTGAATTGAATGGATATGGAATGGTACCTCATTGTGATTTTGAGTTGCATTTCTCTGATGATTAATGATGTTGAATATCTTTTTATGTGCTTTCTAGCCATTTGTATACCTTCTTTGGAGAAGCATCAAATTCATTGTCCATTTTTAAATTAGAGTTTTTGTTTTTTGATTGTTGAACATTGGTCTTTTGTTGTCTCTATTGTTTTTTATTTTCCAGAATGTCATACAGTTGGAATTATGTAGTATGTAGTCTTTTCAGATTGGCTTCTTTCACTTAGCAATATACGAATATAGTTCTCCTATGTCTTAAATGGCTTGATAACTCATTTCTTTGTAATGCTGAATAACATTTCATTGTATAAGTTTATAACAGTTTGATACATGGACGTATTGATTGCTTCCAAGTTTTGGCAATTATGAGTGAAAGTGAAAGTCGCTCAGTCATGTCTGACTCTGCAACCCCATGGACTATGCAGTTCATGGAATTCTCCAGGCCAGAATACTGGAGTGGGTAGCCATTCCCTTCTCCAGTGAAGCTTCCTCACCTAGGAATCAAACCGGGGTCTCCTACACTGCAGATGGATTCTTTACCAGCTGAGCTACCAGGGAAGCCCAGTAAATCTGTAATAAACACTTGTGTGCAGGTTTTTGTATGGACACAAGTTTTCAATTAACTTAGTTAAATAGCAAGGAACATAACTGCTGGATCATATGGTAAGAGTCTGTTTATATGTATATGAAAATGCCAAACTGTCTTCCAAAGTGGTAATCATTTTGCATTCCCACCAGTAATGCATAAGAGTTCCTATTGCTCCACATCCTTACCAGCATCTGGTATTGTCAGTGACCATTCTAATAGGTATGTAAGTAGTATCTAATAGTTGTTTTAATTTTCAATTCTCTAATGACACATGATGAAAATTCTTTGATATGCTTACTTGATATCTGTATAGCTTTGGTGAGGTGTTTGGGTCTTTGGCTCATTTTAAATTGTTTTAAATTGTATTGTTCATTTTCTTATTTTTGAGTTTTAAGAATTCTTTATATATTTTGAGTACTAGTCCTTTAACAGATATGTGTTTTGCAAAGACTTTCTCTAAGTGTAGCTTGCCTTTTCATTCTCTTAACAGTGTCTTTGGGAGAACACAAGTTTTTCATTACAGTGAAGTCCAACTTAATTTCTTTCATGGGTTGTATATAAAAAGTCATCATCAAACCCAAGGTCAAATAGATTTTCTCACAATATCTTTTTTTTTTAAATTGAGGTAATATTGCTTTATAACGTTAGGTAAGTTTCATCCATACATTATATTTTGACTTCTGTATACACTATTGTGTGTTTATCACCAGAAATTCAGTTTCCACTTGTTACCATACAGTTAACCCTCTTTATCTGTTTCACTCTTCTTTTTCTTCCGTCTGGTAGCCACTACTCTGTTCTCTGTATCTATTGTTTTTTGTTTTGGCTGTGCTGCATGACTTGTAGGATCTTAGTTTCCCAATCAGGGATCGAACCCGGGTCCATAGCACTGAAAGAAACCACTAAGACCTAGTCATTGGACCACCAGAGAATTCCCTCTATGTGTTGTTTTTGTTCCTTTAGCTTGTTTTTATATGTATACATGAATGAAATCACACACTATTTGTCTTTCTGTATCTTACTTTACTTGGCAAAAATACCCTTAAAGTCCATCCATGTTTTTTCAAATGGCAAGATTTCATCTTTTTTTTTTTTTACGGCTGAGTAGTAATATATTGTGTGTGTGTATGTTTGTGCTATGCTTAGTTGCTCAGTCGTGTCCAATTCTGTGCAACCCCATGGATTGCAGCCCTCCAGTCTCCTCTGTTCATGGGGATTCTCCAGGCAAGAATACTGGAGTGGGTTGTCATGCCCTCCTCCAGAGGATCTTCCCAACCCAGGCATCGAACCCAGATCTCCTGTATTGCAGGTGGATTCTTTACCGACTGAGCCACCAGAGAAGCCATGTATGTGTGTGTGTGTGTGTGTATATGTAAATGGGACATATATATATGTCTTTATCTGTATAGATATATATATATGTGTCTTTATCCATATATAGACACATATATGACTTTATATATTTATCCATTCACCTGTTGGTGGGCATTTAGTAGCGTCCATGTCTTGCGAGTCAAGATTTTTAACTGTATTATTTTGTTTAATATATATAGTATTTTACTTGGCAAGAGAGAGATTAAGGTTGTCAATTCACTGAACTTGAGACAGGGAGATTACTCTGGATGGTGAGAGTAGGCAAAATTTCTCAAGGGTTCTTATATGTGAAAGACGGAGGCAGTAAAGTTAGTATCAGAGGGAAATTCAAAGATGCTATACTGCTCACTTTGAGGATGAAGGGACAGGCATGAGCCAAGGAATGCAGACAACCTCCATAAATTGGAAAGGCAAGGAAACAGATTTTCCCCTAGTAATGCAGTCCTGTCAAAACACTGACTTCACTTCATGAGACCCAGTTTGAATTTATGACCTCCAAACTTGTAATCATATATTTGTGCTAATTAACCCACTGAGGTTGAGGTAAACTGTGATAGTGGTCATGGGAAACCAGTACACTGTGACTGAAGGGAGGGGACTATTTATAAAACTAGCCCCTCCCAAGGTTCCAGAGAGAATTATGATGTTGACATGAGATTACTCAAAGGATTCTAAATCACTACTCAGATGCTGAAGGAGTACTGTCTAAGCACACCATGAAAAATGAAGATAAAGAAAAATCTTCAAAAGGTAGGACTGCTTTAAGGTATTCTGTTTGAGTGGAGGACTTTCCAGGTGCTAGTGGTAAAAGAACACGCCTGCCAATTCAGGAGACATAAAAGACCAGGGTTTGATCCTTGGGCTGGGAAGATCCCCTGGAGGAGGGCATGGTTACCCACTCCAGTATTCTTGTCTGGAGAATCCCAAGGATAGAGGAGCCTGGCGGGCTACAGTCCATGGGGTCACAGATTCAGACGTGACTGAAGTGACTTAGCACGTGCACACACACATTTGAGTGGAAGCGTAGCCTGACAAGCTCTAGCCTACTCTTGGTGAAGACTTCCCGGGGGGCTGTTTTCTCTAATGGTGTAATAAGTGATTTTTGACATTCAGTTCAGTTGCTCAGTCATGTCCGACTCTTTGCCATCCCATGGACTGCAGCAGGCCAGGCTTCCCTGTCCATCACCAACTCCCAGAGCTTACTCAAACTCATGTCCATTGAGTTAGTGATGCCATCCAACCGTCTCATCTTCTATCATCCCCTTCTCCTCCTGCCTTCAATCTTTCCCAGTATCAGGGTCTTTTCAAATGAGTCAGTTCTTTGCTGACCTATGTATTGGAGTTTCAGCTTCAGCATCAGTTCTTCCAATGAATAATCAGGTCTGATTTCCTTTAGGACAGACTGGTTGGACCTCCTTGCAGTCTCAAGTCTTCTCCAACACCACAGTTCAAAAGCATCAATTCTTTGGGGCTCAGCTTCCTTTATAAGTCCAACTCTCATATCCATACATGACTACTGGAAAAACCATAGCTATGACTAGATGGACCTTTGTTGGCAAAGTGATGTCTCTGCTTTTTAATATGCTGGCTAAAGTGATCATAGCTTTTCTTCCAAGGAGCAAGCATCATTTAATTTCATGGCTGCAGATGGTGATCTGCTGTGATTTTGGAGTCCCAAAAAATAAAGTCTCTCACTATTTCCATTGTTTCCCCATCTATTTGCCATGAAGTGATGGGACCATATGCCATGATCTTAGTTTTCTGAATGTTGAGTTTTAAGCCAACGTTTTCACTCTCCTCTTTCACTTTCATCAAGAGGCTCTTCAGTTCTTTGCTTTCTGCCATCAGGGTGGTGTCATCTGCGTATCTGAGGTTATTGATATTTCTCCCGGCAATCTTGATTCCAGCTTGTGCTTCATCCAGCCTGGCATTTCTCATGATGTACTCTGTATATAAGTTAAATAAGCAGGGTGACAATATACAGCCTTGAGGTACTCCTTTCCCAATTTGGAACCAGTCTGCTGTTCCATGTTCAGTTCTAACTGCTGCTTCTTGACCTGCATACAGATTTCTCAGGAGGCAGGTCAGGTGGTCTGGTATCCCCATCTCTTGAAGAACTTTCCACAGTTTGTTGTGATCCACAAAGTCAAAGGCTTTGGTATGGTCAACAAAGCAGATGTTTTTCTGGAACTCTCTTGCTTTTTCAATGGTCCAGTGGATGTTGGCAATTTGATCTCTTGTTCCTCTGCCTTTTCTAAATACAGCTTGAACATCTGGAAGTTCATGGTTCACTTTCTGTTGAAGCCTGGCTTGGAGGATTTTGAGCACTCCTTGGTTAGCATGTGAGATGAGTGCAATTGTGCAGTAGTTTGAACATTCTTTGGCATTGCCTTTCTTTGGGATTGGAATGAAAACTGACCTTTCCCACTCCTGGGGCCACTGCTGAGTTTTCCAGATTTGCTGGCATATCGAGTGCAGCACTTTCACAGCATCATCTTTTAGGATTTGAGATAGCTCAACTGGAGTTCCATCACCTCCACTAGCTTTGTTCATAGGGATGCTTCCTAAGGCCCACTTGACTTCACATTCCAGGATGTCTGGCTCTAGGCGAGTGATCACACTATTGTGATTTTCTGGGTTGTGAAGATCTTTTCTGTATAGTTCTTCTGTGTATTCTTGCCACCTCTTCTTAATATTTTCTGCTTCTGTTAGGTCCCTACCATTTCTGTCCTTTATTGAGCCCATCTTTGCATGACATGTTCCCTTGGTATCTCTAATTTTCTTGAAGAGATCTCTAGTCTTTCCCATTCTATTGCTTTCCTCTATTTCTTTGCATTGATCACTGAGGAAGGCTTTTCTTATCTCTTCTTGCAATTCTTTGAAACTCTACATTCAAATGGGTATATCTTTCCTTTTCTCCTTTGCCTTTCACTTCTCTTCTTTTCTCAGCTGTTTGTAAGGCCTTGTCAGACACCCATTTTGCCTTTCTGCATTTCTTTTTCTTGGGGATGGTCTTGATCAATGCCTCCTGTACAATGTCATGAACCTCTGTCCATAGTTCTTCAGGCACTCTGTCTTTCAGATCTAAACCCTTGAATCTATCTGTCACTTCAGCTGTATAATCGTAAGGGATTTGATTTAGGTCATACCTGAATGGTCTAATGATTTTCCCTACTTTCTTCAATTTATGTCTGAATTTGGCAATAAGGAGTTCATCATCTGAGTCACAGTCAGCTCCTGGTCTTGTTTTTGCTGACTGTATAGAAATTCTCCATCTTTGACTGCAAAGAATATAATCAATCTAATTTCGGTATCCTTCTGGTGATGTCCATGTGTAGAGTCTTCTCTTGTGTTGTTGGAAGAGGGTGTTTGCTCTGACCAGTGTGTTCTCTTGCCCAAACTCTGTTAGTGTTTGACCTTGTACTCCAAGGCCAAATTTGTGTGTTACCCCAGATATTTCTTGACTTCCTACTTGTGCATTCCAGTCCCCTATGATGAAAAGGACATCTTTTTTTGGTGTTAGTTCTAGAAGGTCTTGTAGGTCTTCACAGAACAGTTCAACTTCAGCTTCTTCAGCATTACTGGTCGGGAGATAGACTTGGACATTACTGAATCCATTTTCATTTTTCATACTCTCATGGTAAACCTTAGAATTAATTTATAATGTAAAATATGAACAAAAATGAATCTGATAGATGCTAGTTAGCACAGGTCCCTTTCTCTTGAAATCTAATATTCTTTAGTTTAAACAGAGACCAGTAAACAATAACATCATGCCAAAATCTGGAAGAAAATTAAAGTTGCCACTTTTATTGTTTTAATGTAAGTTGAACTATCTGCACACAGAGAGATTAAATTTATTGTCCTTTGAAGAATATTTATCTATGTATCTATCATCTATTTCTACACTAGTGCACTTAATATTTTAAAGTATTTACTCCAACTGGTATACTGACTTCAGTATTTAATACTTTAGGAAGTGTTTTTAACTGGTAAGATTATGACATTTTGATAATATAAGGCTACTTTTTAGTTTGTAAATCAAACAATAACAAAATTATCCCAAAGTTCTGGGGGCTTATACTATTTAGATCTGATTCAGTTTCTGATGGAAGAGATTGGTAGGGAGGTAGGTTTAATCTGATGGGACTACTAAATAAAAATGAAGGATATTTACAAGGAATTTCTCTGAGAAGCAAGACAATCATTTGGCTGAATTGTTTTTAATATCAAGAGTCAGAACTCATTGAGATAATGATTATCTTTCTACTTAATAGGTAGTTTTTATTCCTTCCTACTGAGCAGCACAGAGAGGAACAGAAAATGAGGATTAGAAAGAGAGACCTCTGGGTAAATAATCCACCCAAATCCATCTGGATTGGGCAAACTAAGTAATAATACATATTTTCAAGCATACAATAATTATTTCCGTAAGAATAAGCTGTATTGGATTCATCTGCCTCTAACCGCCAGCATATGAGTGATTAAATAGTGGTATTGGAAAAATTCCCCTCCCCTACTCTTGTTAACTAACATCCCCAGAAACAGAAATTTTCCCCTGATTTTTCACAGTCCAGGATATTTCATGTCAGGATAAAACTGGAGTTCCAATTTCATTTTGCTGTGATTATTTTGGGATTGTTTACTTTTGTATATTTGTTTCAATATAAGATTGCTATCTTTCTTTAATGGGAAGAGACCTTTTTAGTTTGTTTGGTTTTGTTTTGTGGCGAAGACGTTTTTTATTAAAGCAATCTGACCTCCTGTGTTTCTCATTACACTGGTCTTTAGCTTTTTAATAGAGCCCGTTGCTTCTTAAGCCTCTAGGTATGTACTGTTCATTGGTTTTATATGCTACTGCTTGATGGGAGCAAAGATATTTCAAGCTTTGGAGACAGACATTCAGGAAGAGTTGAAACTTTCCTTTTTGGATGCTGAAACAAATTTATTGGAGACCTATGTCAACATAACTTCAGAAGAACTTGAGATCTTTTTGCAGGTAAGAGATTAAGGGAGAGTCATAAATTTGCCAGTTGTGTTTAAGAGAGATGTAGACAGAAGATTTTAAAGAAAGCCTTCCTCTGTGTTTTACCTAAATAGCACGAGTTTTCTGTCTTCTGGAGACGGAAAAAAAAAGACAAGCATTTTTAGTAATAAGAGATATAAAGAAAACAGAACAGTATAAGAATGTAAAGGGGTAAGACCAATATAGATGAGAGGAAAAATTACAGAGCAGATATCACAAGGCTATAGGAACTATATAAGATATGCTGAAATGCTGAAGATCAGTACAGAAAAACTAGCATTGGACTAACTCTCCCATTGATAACAACTATAAAACAAAGCACAAATTGCAGAGAGACAGAAAACAGTGGTGTAAGCAAAGGAGGCAGAACCCAAAAGAAGATGGCCATTTAAAGAAAGCAGGTGAAGGACTTCCCTGGTGGTCCAGTGGTTGAGACTTCATCTTCCAATACAGAAAGTGTGGGTTCCATCCCTGGTTGGGGAGCTAAACTCCTACATGCCTCGTGGCTGACAAACCAGAACATGAACAACAGAAACAATACTGTAACAAATTAAATAGAGACTTTAAAAATGGTCCACATTAAAAAAAATCCTTTTAAAAATAAAATAAAGAAAGCACATGAGCTGAGTTCGACATTTCCTTGTCCTTTCCTCTGTGGGCACCCCCTATTAACCCAGGGTGGTGAGGGGCAACGAGCCCTAGCAGAAAGCTGCAATTTTATAGGGTTGAAGCACCGAGAAGTCAGAGCTTAGGGATGCTTAACAGTAGTTGGAATCTGAGGAGAAAGTCACAAAGAGGAGATATCTTCAGAGTGAGAAAGCCCCCAAATTCTAAATCTGCTACGAATTCCTCTCAAACCATTGGTCCACTTCTAAATTGTGCATGTTCAGATCAAGACCTCAGAAAAGCAAACGAAAGCAGCATCTGTGATTCTAAAGAACCACACAGAGACTTTAGCAGTGGTCTGATGCTGGAGAGGCAGAAGTTAGAATTCAAGACTCAGCAAGTTAGAGGGCTTTGGTAAATGCCCAGGCCTGTTGAGATACAAGCAACAACACACCTTAGAAGTAACCCTGAAACTAGAGCAAGCCCTAACAAAGTTTGAAAATAACTCTCAGCAGGGCAAGGGTGATCTTCTGGTATTCTATCTGCCTGCAAAATATAACCCAGAACCATCTATTAAGCAATATAGCAATATCCAGAGTCTCCACAAGTTTTCATGTACAATGGCCAGAATCCAATTAAAAATTAGGAAGTATAATTAAATGTTAAAACAACTGACTGGAAACTAAGTGAAATTACAGTCATTAGAAAGAGACTCATCTATAATTTGATATGAAGTTGTTATCTAAAGACTTTAAAATGTGTGGTTAATAATTTAAGAAAATCAAGGAAAGGATAGAGAATTTCAGGAGATGTCTGGAATTCTTAAAAGAACATCAAAACAATATTAGACAGATGGAAAACAGATTAGTGGTTACCAGAGGTTAGGGACAGAAGGCGGTGGTGGTACATGCAACTGAAAACAGGGAATATGAGGAAGACCTTTGTGTTTTGTTGACACAATAGCTCTGAATGTTGATTGTGGTGGTGACTATATAAGTCATTATGTGCTTTTCAACAATAGCAGCTTTAATGAGATTTCACACAATTCACTTATTTAAAGTTTACAATTCAATGGTTTTTAGTATATTCAGAGTTGTGCAAGCATTGTTTTATGCTATTTTTGTCTGTGCTGTCAGAGTTATGCAGATTTTATATAGAACATTGAAAGAAAACCAACCTTTCTTTCCTCCTCCTATCCTCTTTTTCCCTCTCTCCCTCCTCCTTCTTTGCCTCCCTCCTCCTTTCTTCCCTCTTTCCTTCCCTTTTTTTTCCTTCTTCCCTTTGCCTCTCCCCAATCCTGCCTCCCTCCTTTCCTCCCTTTCTTCCTTTGATAACTATTATGTATGTCTGTCTAGCTGAGGTTTAATGAATGATGCTAAGTTTGAAGTACCTTTGGGATTTTTATGTGAAAAGCCGCATTCATCTCCACGCAGATTTTTCTTGTGAGCTTTCAGCATGTGTGTGTGTGTGTGTGTGTATATATATATTTATATATATATATATTTTCAGGTTCTTCTCCCTTATAGGTTATTATAAAACACTGAGTGTTGTTTCCTGTGCTATACTGTTTCTTTAGCAATCAATATAACTTTTAAATGTCTTTTAGAAATTCTCCACAAATCAGATTTCTCTGTGCTTCTTGATTTTAAATGTTATGTTTTATTATTTTGTTTTGTATAATTTTGTTGTTGTTCAGTCTCTCAGTCATGTCCAGCTCCTTGCGACCCCATGGACTGCAGCACACCAGTGTATAATTTTAGTGTTATTTTAATGGAATTTTAGGTGAACAGGCAAGAATAAAGAGTCCATCCCACTACTTTAATTCACAGACATCCCTAATGTGATCTTTATGCCTTTCTTTGTATGTGTATGTGTGTTAGTGTGCCCATAATTAAAATTTGACAATATGTCCTCACCTGACAACCATCTGCCACAGTCGATTGCTTTCTTCCTTTTGGTAACTTTCTTCACGTGGCTTCCAAGATCTCACATTCTAATTCTGATTTTCCACCTATTTTTATTAGTTGTTCCTAGTTGTCTTTGCTGGCTCCTTTGAAGGACTTCTGAGCTCAGTCCTCAGAACTTTCCTGTTTTCCATTTCAACTCATTTCCTTTAAATTCCAGTAACTCCTAAATTTACATTTTCAGCTTAGACCTTTCTCACAAACTCCAGATTGTATAACCATTTGCCTATTTGAAATCACTTGCCTATTTGAAATATACATACACACAAGATGGTGGAGTAGAAGGATGTGCGCTCATCTTCTGTGAGCACTCCAAATTTACAACACGCCACTGAACAACCATCGAAAGGAGAATGTTGGATCGCACCAAAAAAAGATACCCCACGTCCAAGGGCAAAGGAGAATTCCCTTCAAGATGGTAGGAGGGGCAAAACCGCATTTAGAATCAAACCCCATACCCTCCAGAGATGCTCGGAGGGCTCAAACAAAACCTTGCTTGCACCAGGACCCAGAGACCCCACAGAGACTAAGCCAGAACTGCCTTTGAGTGTTTGAGTGTCTCCTGTGGAGGTATGGGTCAGCAGTGGCCTGCCGCAGGGGCTCTGGGCACAGCAGATCTGGGTCACACAGCATGTGGCATAAGCCCTCTTGGAGGAGGTTGCCATTAACCCCACCATAGAGCTGCGGAGCAGACAACCCACAAACTGCAGAACAATTATACCAAATAAATTCTTGTACTGTTAAGAAAGTTCTAGGACCCACAACAGATTTCCCAACCTGGGGATCTGGCAAAAGGACTGAGAAACTCCAGGGAATTTGACTTTGGAGGCCAGAGGGATTTTATTACAGAACATACACAAGATTGGGGAAACAGGCTCTTGGAGGGCACAAACAAACCTTGTGTGCACCAGGACCCAGTAGAAAGGAGCAGCGACCCCAGAAAAGACTGACCCAGACTTGCCTGTGAGTGTCCAGGAGTCTCTGGCAGAGGTGTGAGTTGGGGAAGGCCTCGGCAGTGTGTGCATGGGACCTTTTGAAGGAAGTTGCCATTATTTTCATTACCTCCACTGTAGTTTGGTCTCAGGTCAAACAACACGGATGGAACACAGCCCTGCCCATCAACACAAAATTGGATTAAAGATTACAGAACATGGCTGTGCCATCAAAATAAGACCCAGTTTCCCCCCCGTCAGTCTCTCCCATCAAAAAGCTTCCATAAGCCTCTTATCCTTATCCCTCAGAGGGCAGACAGAATGAAAAGCACAATCACAGAAAACTAATCAAACTGACCACATGGACCACAGCCTTGTCTAACTCAATGAAACTATGAGCCATGCCATGTAGGGCCACCCGAGATGATCAGGTCATGGTGGAGATTTCTGACAAAAGCTGTTCCACTGGAGAAAGGAATCACAAACCATTTCAGCATTCTTGCCTTGAGAATACCATGAATAGTATGAAAAGGCAAAAAGATAGGAGACTGAAAGATGAACTCCCCAGGTCAGTAGGTGCCCAATATGCTACTGGAGGTCAGCGGAGAACTAACTCCAGAAAGAATGAAGAGACAGAGACAAAGCAAAAACAACACCAAGTTGTGTATGTGACTGGTGATGGAAGTAAAATCAGATTCTGTGAAGAACAGTATTGCATGGGAACCTGGAATGTTAGGTCCATGAATCAAGGTAAATTGAAAGTGGTGCAACAGGAAATGGCAAGAGTGAACATTGACATTTTAGGAATCAGTGAACTAAAATGGACTGGAATGGGTGAATTTAACTCAGATGACCATTATACCTACTACTGTGGGCAAGAAATACTGAGAAGAAATGGAGTAGCCATCATAGTCAACAAAAGAGTCCGAAATGCAGTACCTGGATGCAATCTCAAAAACAACAGAATGATCTCTGCTTGTTTCCAAGGCAAACCATTCAATATCACAGTAATCCAAGACTATGACCCAAACAGTAATACTGAAAAACTGAAGTTGAACTGTTCTGTGAAGACCTACAAGACCTACTAGAACTAACACCAAAAAAAGATGTCCATATTATTATAGGGGACTTGAATGCAAAAGTAGGAAGTCAAGAAATACCTGGAGTAACAGGCAAATTTGGCCTTGGAGTACAAAATGAAGCAGGGCAAAGTCTAATAGAGTTCTGCCAAGAGAACACACTGGTCACAGCAAACACCCTCTTTCAACAAAACAAGAGAAGACTCTACACATGGACATCACCAGGTGGTCAACACCGAAATCAGAAGATTATATTCTTTGCAGTCGAAGATAGAGAAGCTCTACACAATCAGCAAAAACAAGACCAGGAGCTGACTGTGACTCAGATGATGAATTCCTTATTGCCAAATTCAGACTTAAATTGAAGAAAGTACAGAAAGCCACTAGACCATTCAGGTATGACCTAAATCTAATCCCTTATGATTATACAGTGGAAGTGATAAATAGATTCAAGGGTTTAGATCTGAAAGACTGTGTCTGAAGAACTATGGATGGAGGCTCGTGACACTGTACAGGAAGCAGTGATCAAGACCATCCCTAAGAAAAAGAAATGGAAAAAGGCAAAATGGGTGTCCAACGAGGTGCTACAAATATCTGAGAAAAGAAGAGAGGGTAAAGGCAAAGGAGAGAAGGAAAGATATACCCATTTGAATGCTGAGTTCCAAAGAATAGCAAGAAGAGATAAGAAAAGCCTTCCTCAGTGATCAATGCAAAGAAATAGAGGAAAGCAACAGAATGGGAAAGACTAGAGATCTCTTCAAGAAAATTAGAGATACCAGGGGAATATTTCATGCAAAGATGGGCACAATAATGGAAAGAAATGGTATGGACCTAGCAGAGGCAGAGGATATTAAGAAGAGGTGGCAAGAATACACAGAAGAACTATACAAAAAAGATCTTCATGACCCAGATAACCACGTTGGTGTGATCACTCACCAAGAGCCAGACATCCTGGAATGTGAAGTCAAGTGGGCCTTAGGAAGCATCCCTATGAACAAAGCTAGTGGAGGTGATGGAATTCCAGTTGAGCTATTTCAAATCCTAAAAGATGATGCTGTGAAAGTGCTGCACTAAATACGCCAGCAAATTTGGAAAACTCAGCAGTGGTCCCAGGAATGGAAAAGGTCCGTTTTCATTCCAATCCCAAAGAAAGGCAATGCCATAGAATGTTCAGACTACTTTACAATTGTACTCATCTCACATGCTAACCAAGGAGTGCTCAAAATTATCCAAGCCAGGCTTCAACAGAAAGTGAACCATGAAATTCCAGATGTTTAAGCTGGATTTAGAAAAGGCAGAGGAACCAGAGAGCAAATTGCCAACATCCGTTGGATCATTGAAAAAGCAAGAGAGTTCCAGAAAAACATCTATTTCTGCTTTATTGACTACGCCAATGCCTTTGACTGTGTGGATCAAAACAAACTGTGTTGAATTCTTCAAGAGATGAGAATACCAGACCACCGTACCTGCCTTCTGAGAAATCTGTATGCAGGTCAAGAAGCAACAGTTAGAACTGGATATGGAACAACAGACTGGTTCCAAATTGGGAAAGGAGTACATCAAGTCTGTATACTGTCACCCTGCTTATTTAACTTACATGCAGAGTACATCATGAGAAACCCTTGGCTGGATGAAGCACAAGCTGGAATCAAGATTGCCGGGAGAAATATCAGTAACCTCAAATACACAGATGACACCACCCTGATGGCAGAAAGCAAAGAAGAACTAAAGAGCCTCTTGATGAAGGTGAAAGAGGAGAGTGAAAACATTGACTTAAAATTCAACATTCAGAAAACTAAGATCATGGCATCTGGTCCCATCATTTCATGGCAAATAGATGGGGAAACAATCTAAATAGTGAGAGACTTTATTTTCTTAGGCTCCTAAATCACTGCAGATGGTGACTGCAGTCATGAAATTAAATGATGCTTGCTCCTGGGAAGAAAAGCTATGACCAACCTAGACAGCATATTAAAAAGCAGAGACATTACTTTGCTGACCAAGGTCCATATAGTCAAAGCTATGGTTCTTCCAGTAGTCATGTATGGATGTGAGAGTTGGACAACGAGGAAAGCTGAGCTCTGAAGAATTGATGCTTTTGACCTGTGGTGTTGGAGAAGACTCTTGAGAGTCCCTTTGGACTGCAAGGAGATCAAACCAGTCCATCCTAAAGGAAATCATTCCTGAATATTCATTGGAAGGACTGATGCTGAAGCTGAAAATTCAATACTTTGGCCACTTGATGCGAAGAACTGACTCATTTGAAAAGACCCTGATGCTGGGCAAGATTGAAGGGAGGAGGAGGAGACGACGACAGAGGTTGAGAGGGTTGGATGACATCACCAGCTTGATGGACATGAGTTTGAGCAAGCTCTGGGAATTGGTGATTGACAGGGAAGCCTGGCGTGCTGCAGTCATGGGGGTGCAAAGAGTTGGACACCACTGAGCCACTAAACTGAACGGATTTGAAATCTCCGCTTGATCGTATAGCAAACTACTCAGATTCATAGTTTCCAAAAATGGACACCGTCTTTTTGCTTTCAAAAGAATAATCTGCCACCACCCCTCAACCATCATGTGAGAGCTCTGCGAGTCTTCCTTGACTATGTCTTCCTTCTTTCTAGACTCAGCTTTAGTTTCTCAGAAAATCCTGCTGGCTGGGGCTTCAGAAACATGCTCCCTATCACCACTGTTGTTACTGGTCTCACTAAGCCATCATCTGGCTGGACTTTTCTGGAGCATCCTGAATTCTGCAGTATTCTCCTAATAGATCTCTTGGCTTCAACTTTGCTCTCTATATCCCCTTTTAAAAACAGCAGCCAAAGTAACCCTTTTGGTGTCTTTCTGGTATCTAAGTCACTTTCTCTGCTCATTGTCTTCCAGTGATCCTTTCCATTGCATTCAGATGAAAACTAAACTTCTTTGATCTTACAGAATCAAGTGCTCCTCCTTTGCTTCCTCTCTTACTTCCTCTTCTATTATTCTGCCCTCAACTTTTCTCTAGCTTGATGTTTCTAGAATATTCCAGGTTCTTACCTTAAGGCTTTTACCCTTGATCTGGTTATTTCCCCTGCTGGGAATGCTCTTTCTTCCAATACTTGTTTGGCTAACTTTCTCACTGCCTTCAAGTCCTTGTTCTATCTTATATTCCTGATGAGATTTCCCCTGACTATACCCCTCCAACACATCCATTCTACTTTGTTCTCCTTATCTCTTATCACCTCTCAACATGTTATAGAATGATTGTTTGTCTCCCCCTGCTAGAGTCTAAATTCCACAAAGGTAGATTTTTTTTTTTTCTACACTGTTTCAAGGGAAAGGTCAGGTCATACATTTCATCAAATTAATGCTTGTCTGTTTTGTTTGAACTTGTAGGTGCTTGCTTTTTCTATAAAACATGGAATAATCCCCTTAAGAAATGGAGCTATTTATTTTAGTTGGGATTTTAGGAATTCTTTTTCATTTGTGACATCCACGTTAAGCACAATAGGTGAGTAAGGTGCTTTATTTTTAGTTTAATTTAGTCTTATTTTTTTAATTTAGGAGGTCAGCAATTTAAATTTTTATCACAGTGTGGAACTTTGTTTACATGAGCCACAACCCTTCAACCTGCAAATTCAGAGCCTGCTTTTATTTTTAAGATGATGTTTCATCAGTACACGTAGCTTCCCCTTTATTTTCTATCTTTAAATCATTTGTCCCTTCCATAACAAGTTCTATGTTCCCATTCTCTTTAATGGGTGGTCTTGGCAATGACATTTCCACCTAGTCTTCCAACACTACTGGTGAGATAAAAAACAAAGCCAGATCCAGCCAGGTTTTCCAGGATTTCTGATAAACTATAATGTCCACAATTTCTCTGGCATTCAGCTATACTGTAGCTAGAGAATTTTGTAATTTAAAAACAAAAAGTTACAAAGTCAGCATAGATTTCTGCTGAAATCTAGACAATTCTAAGATAGTTTATTATCAACCAAGAGCCATTAGGATTTACAAAAAAAAAAAAAATAACCATAGTTTAAGATAGCTGTAGCCAAAGACCCTCAGGAGATTTCTGGAAAATACCACCTTAGACTGCAAAGACCTCTGGCACTGCCGTGGAATTTTCCTTCTCAGGAGACTAGAGAAGATTAATAAGTGATGACCATTATCCTCAAGTATGGCATACTCAGATCTATTTTCCCTTACTAAAAATAGGATGTGTACTTGCATGCTTGCAAGTTTCCAGCAAAATGATATTTGTTTTGAAAGTCTTAGTTGCATATTATATTTCAATAAAAGAATTGAGATCTTGCATTTTAGGGGTCCACATGAGGTCAGAGTGGGGACTGGATGTCACCATGACCCCTGGTTTCTGTCCTAAGGGGAAAATTCATACTTCTCACTTTTCTGGTCATTTCCTTAGGAAAAATTCCTGGATGTAAAATGACTGCATAATATGCTTTCTCTCTTTTTTTTTTTTTTTTTATAAATTTATTTATTTTAGTTGGGGGCTAATTACTTTACAATATTGTAATAGTTTTTGCCATACATTGACATGAATCAGCCATGGGTTTACATGAGTTCCCCTTCCTGGACCCCCCACCCATCTCCCTCCCCATCCCATCCCTCTGGGTCATCCCATTGCCCTCTCTTAAAGGCTGTGTGTGCTGCTGGGAGTATCTCTTATAAGAAAACATCAACAACAAAACATCAAAAGTGCATCAAAAGTAATATTGAGCAGATATTAAATTTGTCTCTTATCATCTAACAGGTTATGGGTCAATTGCGCCCAGAACTCCTATGGGCCAGATGTTCTGTGTCTTCTATGCTTTACTGGGGATCCCTCTAACTATCATATTCCTGCAATTTGTGAGTAATGCATTATTACAACAACTTTCAGAATTTGAGAAATATCTTCAGAATATGGAAATGAAAGAGGTAAAGTCTACCAAATGATTTTTTTACATATGCTTAGGTTCATAACCTTAAGTAGAATAAACACACAACACATTACATTCTTGTTAAACACATGCTAAAAGTATACACACACACACACACATATATATGTAGGTATACACCTGGTGTGTGCTTGCTCTACTTTTTACAGAATTCCTAGATCAGTAAATGGTATTCAGACCAATATAACTATATAGTGTTTTATTTTTCTTCAGAAAAAAAGGAGTAATATTCCAAAGAACATTGTAGAATAATGTAGTATAAGTGCAATTTCACAACCATCATCTTAATTAATTCCCTAAACCACCTTCTGAAGTAAGTACAGTATAAAACCTAACATCTGGGTTTTCTAGAGGAAAGTATCAACTTAAATTTTTCTGATATTAGGTTCTGAACTCTTTTCTGTCCACAATACATTTGTCAGCACTGCTACGGGCAAGGAATTAACATTATTTTATTTAAATTAAATTTAATTGTTAATTTATTTATAAGGGCTTTAATTTATTTATATATGTTATATAAACAAATATGCCTATAGTTAAAGGAGGCTGTTAGGAAAACTATTAGTCAAATTTGTGTTGAGTTGGGGCATATGAGACAAACAGAGATGACATGGATGGATAGTCCATTCCTGATATTCCAGGTGTCCCAGAAAGAGAGATGCTGAGAGGATAGGGACAGGTAAACTGTTTGCTCTTATTGCCTTGAGGAATTCCTGTGACCAAGGCTGCACTTTAGCAGTGATCCCTAACACCTAACTTAATCCAATTTAAGGAGACAACTGAGGCAGCATGCTCTTTTCTCTTCCTCTCAGGACTCACATGTACTGGCTTAAGAGTAATAACTAAAAGGTCAGTTTGTTGTCTAACCAGTCCTGATCAAAGCCAGCTACCCCAGGCCTTCTTAGCAAAGAGCAGTGCCAGTAAGAGCAGGCCCTGGCTGCTGTTTCTCCCACTAGACTCAAGGAAGTGGAGTCCAGAGAAAGAAACTCCTGGAAAAGCATTCAACCACCTACCCCAGAGTGGTGGTCATGACTATTCTTGGACTTGATCCCTTCCTACCAGTAATTCTTTCTTGGAGGTGAATTCTGGGAGAAATAGACAAAGAGGCAAGAGCTTTGAGCATTCCTTAGGGACCAAAAGTCTTATATGGAATAGTTCAACCAGAGAAGTTTCTTTCCCCTTCAAGGATCAGACAGCATCTGGAAAGATTTTGCCCATTTTCTTTTTCCTGAAGCCATGTTATCAATCCTTGTCATTATATCTGAAATCAAGGATTTGGCCATTTCAGAGATTTGAGATTGCTTGAAAGTTGCTTTTCAAAACCTACATAGAGCTAAAGTTGGACCCTGTTATATGCTTACAGACATGTCTAAACAAACTCATCAGACAGTCACTCAAATGCACCAAATAATAGTATAACCCAGATAAAATTATATCAGTGATACAGAATGCTCTGAGCTTATTATCACAGTACAAAGTTAAACAAAAGGAGCTATTAACAGTAATTCCACAGAAAATGAAACCCTCAATATCAATCTCCCCCTTTTCTGAAAGCTTTTTAAACAGTTCCAAAATACACATTAAAAGTCAGCTACCTGTTTCTTCCACTTTCCTCTATTTCTGCTCTATTCTGCTATGGGTACCTTATACAGGCTGGAGTATCTCCAAAGTTGATAACGAGTGTCTGTTTCCAATTTTTGGAGAAACAAGACATGCAAAAATTTTATAACATCAGCTTTATATCCTACCAAATTTAGAAAGTACTATAAATCCCACAATTTATAAAATTAGTGTAATCATTGCATTAAGCATATAATATGTGTTAAAATTTAAGGGAATATTTAGAAGGTGTTCCAGGAGCATAATAATAAAAATATGCAAAGTTCTTAGCACAGGGTCTGTCCAGTATGAGGTACTCTATAAGTAAAAGTTTAAAACATATTATTTCTAATATTGTTTTACTTGTCTCTCTCCTCTCCCTCCCAAAACTACAACCTCTGTGTGTACAAACTAATTTTTACCTTGTATCTTGAGTATCTTCCATGGTACTAATAGGAAACACTCAAAAAAGGCTTGTTGAATGAATTTTAATTATGCCATAAAAGACATTTAATCAATTAATTAATATGATGTAGAACTATAAATGGATTATCCAGTTTTTAGATGGCAAAATATTTTCTCTAACAATTTAAGGTGTTGGAATGTCTCTTATCAGAATAAGATTATTTTATTTGCTTGAAAAACTTAATGTTCTGAGCTCCCATTTGGTGACTGCCCAACCTACACTCTTGCAGAGCCATTTTGCAGTAAGGACCAAGAGCTGGAGGTGAGAGTAAGCAGGTTGCAAAGCAAAAGAACATTTTAGTCTAAGACCTAGGGAGGGCAGGAAGACAGGGATTGTTTTACATTAAAGTCACAAAAAGTGCAATGCATGAGAGAGAAAACAGAAGAAATAAAAGATGAGCAACAGAGATTCATAAGAAAGATGATGATTCAGTTGATAGAGCTGGGATGTACTTCTAGATGCAAAGGAAACCTGAAAGTCAGAGTACAGTAGAACATACTGGGTCAGGAAAGGATTTGTAAGAGGAAATGGTAACTGAATCAACTATAGGTCTCTGATTGCTATTAGGTTGATGTTAACATCTTCCTTCTTTCCTTCCTTCCTCCCTCCCTCCCTTCCTATTCTCCCTTCCACCCCTCTCTTCTTTCTTTCTTTCTTTGTTTTCCCTCTTTTCTTTAGACACAAATTAGAACTTGTGAGCTCCTCTTTTTCTTGGTAACTGGACTTTCCGTTTTCATCCTGCTACCACCATTACTTTTCATGCAAATGGAGGGCTGGACTTACAAGGAAGGATTGTATTTTGCATTCATCTCCTTAAGTACCATTGGCTTTGGTGACTACGTAATAGGTAAGTCAATTGATATTAATTTTAGAATAGCCACAGAATCAATAAAGTTTGAAGTAAATGTATAACCAGAAAGATAGCATATATCTTACAGGAGTTAGAGGCCAAAGATGTTTTAAAAATTTCAACCACCTGACAATCCACAAAAAAGTCCCAAATAATTGCTTTCCATCAAACTTTCTCCTTTGTTTGGGCCACAGAGTACACTAATTATGGGAAAATGGAACAGAAGAATTCTTTCAAAGTATGTTACCACTTACACAAGCATTTAAAGCTCATGTGTGATGGAAACAGTATGTACAAAGGATGAATTCTATGCAACATGCGTTTAATAAATTTTCCAGTAGGAAAGTTCACTTTCACATTGCATACGGAAGAAACAAAGACCCTCCCAGACATTAAGTAATCACGTACATACCTAAAATTCAACCGTAAAATATCCAAGAAATCTTTTGCATAAAGGCTTATTCTATATGGCCTTTTTGTGTTTGTAACTTCCTTAAAGGAGCAAAGCAAATCTTCAGGCTTATATATTTTGGGAAACTTTTCCACTGTTCTTGACTCACTTCTGCCCCAAATTAGCATCATCATATCATGCATCATTCTTATTAACATATTTTTTAAACTTAGCCCAAAGGACACATGTATAGCACCCCATTATGCATGTATGTGGGGCTTCCCTGGTGGCTCATCGGTAAAGAATCTGCCTGCAATGCAGGAGTCGCAAGAGATGTGGATTTGAACCTTGGGTTGGGAAGATTCCCTGGAGGAGGGCATGGCTTCCCACTCCAGTATTCTTGCCTGGAGAATTCCATGGACAGAGGAGGCTGGTGGGCTGCAGTTCACGGAGTCACAAAGATTCAGACGCAACTGAGCAACTAACATAAGGAGAGATAAATTTAGCAGTCATGGAGTGAAAAATAACTAATAGTTCAGGAAGAATACTTATAAATTTTTCAGCTCTAATGTTTACCCATTTCTGATTAAATTACCAAAAAGGACATGTATAGACATTTGGGGTTTTGTTTTTTAATCACTAGGTCACAGAAATGGAATAATCTGTAGGAGTCACTTTATTTAGAAAGGCAATACTGAAAAAGAACATAGTATGTGTGATATATACGGTATTGGATCAGAAATAGAAGCAATTATGCTGAAGAATGCATTGTACTGGCCCTCCTCCAATGCTAGTATTTTGGAAATATTTGGAATGGTGGGGAGTGGGAGAATTATTTGGCTGAGTGATCTTTTTTGAGGGGTTGGCACATTTGTATCCCAATCCATCCTGCAAACCCACCCTGCCATTTAAGGAATGAGTAATTTCACTTTGTGTCTGCAATTACCCACCTTCTCTGGCAGGTCTGCCATGCCCATATATAGCCAGCTCAGGTATGGAAGATGCCACATCTCTCTGCTCACTTATGAAAAGTTTATTCCTCTCTAGAATTTAGCTAATCAAGGTTTCTTGCAGCCATTGCTTTTCTCTGGGACCACTGAAAATGATTTTCATTTTGTTTGTTCTCTTTTTCACTATGGAATAGGAAAACTTTTGTATCCTCTCATTACCTAGCTGGGGGGCTTCTCTGGTAGCTCACTGGTAAAGAATTCACCTGCTAATGCAGGAGGTGTGGATTCAATCCCTGGGTCATGAAGATCCCCTGGAGGAGGAAGTGGCAACCCACTCCAGTATTCTTGCCTGGGAAATCACATGGACAGAGAAGCCTGGTGGGCAACAGTCCATGGGGTAATTACAGATTCAGACATGATTTAGTGATTAAACAATAATTACCTAGCTGGAATGGGGACTTCATAGATGTTTTAGTATAAATTTGAGGGAGTTCGGTAAGGACTCCAATTAATGCGCCATTAAACTGGAAAACAAAGTCTTTTCAACATTCATCTTGGTCAGTGAAATTATGCTGTCTTTCATAAAGTTAAGTTTCCTAAATATATGCCACAGGTTTACATTTTATTCTCTTCTTCATCCTAAATTAATCTTAAGTGCAGTTAAAATGTGTTCTCTTGCTCAATAGTCATACTTTATCCTGTGCTCTTGGTAGTCTTTACTGAACGACATATTCTCTTCATTCGGAGAAGGAAATGGCAACCCACTCCAGTGTTTTTGCCTGGAGAATCCCAGGGATGGGAGAGCCTGGTGGGCTGCCGGCTATGGGGTCACACAGAGTCGGACACGACTGAAGCGACTTAGCAGCAGCATTCTCTTCATTCAGTTCAGTTCAGTGGCTCAGTCGTGTCTGACTCTTTGCAACCTCATGAACTGCAGCACGCCAGGCCTCCCTGTCCATCACCAACTCTCAGAGTTCACCCACCCATGTCCATTGAGTTGGTGATGCCATCCAACCATCTCATCCTCTGTTGTCCCCTTCTCCTCCTGACCTCAATGATTCCCAGCATCAGGGTCTTTTCAAATAAGTCAGCTCTTCCCATCAGGTGGCCAAAGTATTGGAGTTTCAGCTTCAACATCAGTCCTTCCAATGAACACTCAGGTCTGATCTCCTTTAGGATGGACTGGTTGGATCTCCTTGCAGTCCAAGGGACTCTGAAGAGTCTTCTCCAACACCACAGTTCAAAAGCATCAATTCTGCGGCGCTCAGCTTTCTTCACCGTCCAACTCTCACATCCATACATGACCACTGGAAAAACCATAGCTTTGACTAGATGGACCTTTGTTGACAAAGTAATGTTTCTGCTTTTCAATATGCTGTCTAGGTTGGTCATAACTTTCCTTCCAAGGAGTAAGTGTCTTTTAATTTCATGGCTGCAATCCCCATCTGCAGTGATTTTGGAGCCCAGAAAAATAAAGTCAGCCACTGTTTCCATTGTTTCCCCATCTATTTGGCATGAAGTGATGGGACCAGATGCCATGATCTTAGTTTTCTGAACGTTGAACTTTAAGCCAACTTTTTCACTCTCCTCTTTCACCTTCATCAAGAGGCTCTTTAGTTCTTCACTTTCTGCCATAAGGATGGTGTCATCTGCATATCTGGGGTCATTGATATTTCTCCCAGCAATCTTGATTCCAGCCTGTGCTTCTTCCAGCCCAGCGTTTCTCATGAGGTACTCTGCATATAAGTTAAATAAGCAGGGTGACAATATACAGCCTTGACGTACTCCTTTTCCTATTTGGAACCAGTCTGTTGTTCCATGTCCAGTTCTCACTGTTGCTTCCTGACCTGCATACAGGTTTCTCAAGAGACAGGTCAGGTGGTCTGGTATTCCCATCTCTTTCAGAATTTTCCACAGTTTATTGTGATCCACGCAGTCAAAGGCTTTGGTGTAGTCAATAAAGCAGAAATAGATGTTTTTTTGGAACTCTCTTGCTTTTTTGATGATCCACAGGATGTCGGCAATTTGATCTCTAGTTCCTCTACCTTTTCTAAAACCAGCTTGAACATCTGGAAGTTCACGGTTCATGTATTGCTGAAGCATTACTTTACTAGCGTGTGAGATGAGTGCAATTGTGCGGTAGTTTGAGCATTCTTTAGCAGAACCCAGAATGCCACCAAAATTCATATGATTATTTACATTTTGATATAAAATATTAGTTTAAAGAATATTGAGAAAAAATAGCACAGAGATTAGGGGCATACTGCCAATGTTTATTGAAGCTCAATATAGTGTGAGATGCTGGGAATGATTGAAGGCAGGAGGAGAAGGGGACAACAGAGGATAACATGGTTGGATGGCATCACCGACTCAATGGACATGAGTTTGAGTAAATTCCGGGAGTTGGCGATGGACAGGGAGGCTTGGCGTGTTGCTGTCCATGGTATTGCAAAGAGCCAGACATGACTGATAGTGTGAGTTGGTTGTTGGGATTACGCATATTCTTTCTTTGTGTTTCTAATTATTTCAAATTGATTTTCACAACAAAAAGTTACAAAATATCTGTCGCCATAAAGAATAAACCAATGGCAGAGTAGGAATATATATTTGTGGGTGATACATTAAACAAAACTTGAGCTTCTAAAAGTTTTTTTTTATATCTTATGCTTTTTTTTAGGAATTTCCCACAGCAAGTAAAAGAAATGATCCTATTAACATACATGTTTCCCAAACTCTTATGCACATCTGTATCTGTATTCTAATCCATCCTGTAACATGTTCAGAATTCAGGTTAATGTATTTCCACACTTTCCAAACCATACATAGAAGTAGAGCATTTTTTTAACCTTCATGTAATAGATATGTTACAAAATATTTACCGTAAATTATAATGTGTAACTGTAATTCCATATTCTTGTTGAATACAATATTCATTTCAGAAATTCTACTTTTTAGTTTCCAGTTGGTCTTTAATAATTGGTGGTTAGAATTTAAAAGTTGACTTTTTATGAGTTTACGCTACTGTGATATAGTTTATAAGAAGACTGGAAGCAAAAGTTGTGCTTGAATAATTCAAATGTGATTTCCTTTGCATTTAGGTATAAATCCTTCTAGGAATTATTCAAATATTTACTTCGCAATAGTAACACTTTGGTGTACCTTTGGCCTTACTTGGATGGCTCTTTTTTTTGATTTGCTTTCACAAAATTTGGAAAAAACTAAAATAAAAATTACTTGCAATACATTATGGCCAACAGAAAGAAAGTCTTCTGGGAAAAGATCACATTTCTGGCCTTCTCTGCGAAGATAATCAAAGAGTATCTCAATTTTTTTTTTTTTTAAATAGTGGGACAAGGTGATGCAAAAGAGAATAAACATTTTTTTCCATTAACCTGCCATATGGATCACATTCACAGAGAAGCTTTGTAATTCATATTTTATTTTGAATTGTATTAAATAACTAATTGAAAACACAAAATTTTAACTGTCTTCATTGAATCTTTCATTTTCAAAGGCTTTCATTATGCAACATTTGATATATACAAAATGACTTATGCAATCACGTAAGTTAAAAAGTATAATAAATTCCCATGAATCCACCATATAACTTGTGAAGTAGAATTAATGACAATACAATTGATACTACTTGTGTGAACCTCTCCAATACCATCCTCTTGGCTCCTCAGAGGCAACAATTATTTCGACCCATGTTAGTACATAATTACCAAGTTACTTTTTAAAGTAGTTACTCAATTTAGGCTCACACCAGAAGTGCATGTGAGTTTTCATTATTGTGTATTTTCACTTAAACTTGATATTGTCAGATTTAAAATTTTTACCCATATAAAGGGTAAAGAATGTGATCTCATTATAGTTTTGATTTGTTTATTCCTGATTACCACAGAAGCTGAGTACTTTATATTTCTCGCTATTGTTTTTTCTTTTGTAAATTGCCTCTTCATGAATTTTGCTCACTTTTTTTTTTTACTGAGTTATTTGTCTTCTATTTAGTAACTTGCAGGAGTTACTTTATTTTTAATAAACTCTGAATACTAATCTATTTTCAGTTATATTTATTGTAGACATCATATCCACTTTGTTGTTCATCTTTCCACTTTTTATGGTATATTTTGATCAACAGAAGTTCTTAATTAAAATGTAGTTTTTCTAATACTATTTCCCATTTTGTTTAAAGATATTTTCGATTAATATATTTAACCAAATTAATTGAGAACCTAACCAATGTAAATGACTGCCCTGTAAATGAGTGTGAGAAATATGATATAGTCACTGTCTTAACAGAAATTAAACATCAGCTAATATAATGTGCAGAATAATGAAAGCCCGTTGTGTGCCATTCACTGTGGCAAATGTTTTGAGTAACTAAAACATATTGAGAATTTATATGTAAATTCTTTGCATTCATCATTTTATCTAATCCTGACAAAATCTTAGAAGTGGGTAAGTAATAACATTTCACAAATGAAGCAATAATCTGTGATAATTTATCCAAGTCACTCAGCAACTAAGATGGCTGAACATAGTTCATTTAAGCATTGTAATACCCCCAAGTCATCTTTCATATAGTGTAAGAAAAACAGAAAATAATCCAAATCTAGCATTTACATTTTGAAGACTTGTTAAGTACAGAGCACTGATTTATATCTTCTGGTGTTCATGCACTATTTATACAGATAAATGAGTACCATAATTAGGATCAAAATGCTTTGAGATCAAAGGAGGAAAAGCCTAGGTTATGACTGAAGAGAACTGGAATCAGCATCCACAGGAAGGTAGCTGTGATATGAGTCTAAATCACCTGAAGACTCTTACAGGTGAATCAGGCTGGGATGGTTGGGGTAAAGAGAGAGGACTTGACAGTGTCCAGAAAACAGAGGGCTGAAAAGATACTAGTAGGGCAAGAGATGAGGTTGAGGACACAAGCAGTTTTTGTGTCTACAAAATGGAGCTGCATTGTGGGTGGAAGGAGGATACATATGGGATTTAAGACAGTGGACAGATATTACTGAATTGAAAGATATTAGGAGAGGAGAAACTCTGAAAGTTTTGTGATGCTTAGAGTCTATTAATCACAAGGACAAAGTTACTTGGTGTTTGCTAATGAGTGGATGTAGTTATAACGGGGAACAGGAACTTCATTTACACAGGCTCACAATGTGTACTCAGGTGCGAAAGTCTTAAAAGATGAGTCACTGTCCAGTATTGTGCCAAGAGAAGAAGCCAAGACCTTAATCTTTTGGTAAAACTACTTGAGTGAGGGATCTGGCCAGAAAAGACCAACTACAGTTTTGGGATTTCTCCCCCTTGGGTAGGGAGTAGCTTTGGCATGGTGTTGTAAATACTTTAGGTAAAGTCCTTATACATCTGTGAAGATTGGGAGTGGTGGCTGTCTTGTCTAATACACAGATACCAACAAAAAGAGTCAAGGAAAGTTAAAAAAAAAAAAAAACAGGGAAATATTTCCCAAACATTAGAAGATCAATAATCAGAAACTAATGAAATGGGCATATATGACTTATCTGACAGAGAATTCAAAATAGCTGTTACAAAGATGTGTTCTACAAGATCAGGAGAACAAACTGACAAAGTGAAAACTTCAACAGAAATAGAAATATAAACAAGTACCAAACAGAAATAATGGAGCTAAATAAAATAACAGAAATGAAAAAATTCACTGGAGGAGTTCAACAAGAGACTTATTATTGAGTTCAACAATAAGAATTAAGTATTAAAAAACTTGAAGGCCAGTCACTGGAACTTATCCAGTTAAAGAAGCAAAAAGAAAAAAATAATGAAAAATAATGTAGAAAGCTTAAGGAGAATATGGGACACCACCAAACATGAATAGATACACTATGGGATTTCTGGGGACATAAGAGAGAGAGAAAAAGAGGCAGAAATCTTTTCAAAGAAATAACAGCTGAAGATTTCTTAAACCTGGGAAGGAAATGCACATCCAGATCCATGAAACCCCACAGAATTTGAATATGATGAATCCAAAGAAATCTACACCTAGACACTTAATAATCAAATTGTCAAAAGTCAAAGACAAAAAAGGTTCTTTGTTGCTTTTTTGAGGCAGTTATCCAATAAAAACATTACCACTGACATACATCTTAGAAATATGTGGAAGAAATTTGTGAATGTTGTTTGGAAGGATGGAGAAGACAGATTCAAGAACAGGACTGTATATAAAGAAAAGCATATTCCAATTTATACCATTTAGAAAAAGTCATCCTTAATAGGTACATAATCATTTTTTGTGTGTAATGAGAATGCCTAAGTGTGTGTGTGTTAGTTGCCCAGTTGTGTCAACTCTTTGCGACCCCATGGACTGCAACCTGCCAGGCTTCTCCATCCATGGAATTCTCCAGGCAAGAACACGAGTGAACTGCCATTCCCTTCTCCAGGGGATCTTCCTGACCCAGGGATAGAACCCAGGTCTCCCACATTGCAGGCAGACTCTTTACTGTCTCAGCCACAAGACCTACTCTCAGAGAGAGAATTTTGGAAGCAGGAAGAGCAAAGCAATTTGTCACATACAAGGGAACCTCCATAAGATCGTCAGCAGTTTTCTCAGCAGAAACATTACAGACTGAGATGATATATTCAAAGTGCTGAAAGAAAAAAAAAAGCTGTCAACCAAGATTATTATATATACCTGGCAAAATCGTCTTTCAAAAGTGAATGAGAGATAAAATCTTTCTCAGACCAAAAAAAAAAGCTGAGGGAGTTCATTCCCCTAGATCTGCTTTAACTCAATAGCAAGTTAAAAACATCCTATTTTTAAAAATGGGCCAAGGACTTGAATAAGTATTTCCCTGAAGAATACATGCAAGTTACCAAAATTACATATGAAAAGATGCTCAAAATTACTAAATGTAAATTAAAAATCCACAAGATACCACCTCATATCTGTTAGGATGGTTATTATAAAAAAAAATAATGTTAGTAAGGATATGGAAAAATTGGAACCTTTTTACACTCTTGGTACGAAAGTGAAATATTGCAGCCTCTGTGTAAAATAAAAAGTTTCCTCAAGAAACTGAAAATATAAACATCATATGATTCAGTAATCCCACCTCTGGATATTTATCCAAAAGAATTGAAATAAGGATCTCAAAGAGATTTTTTACTCCTAAGTTCACTGCAGCATTATTCACAGCAGCTAAGATGTCGAAATAACCTAAATGTCAATGATGGATGGATATATAAAGAAAATGTGATATGTATAATAGAATATTTTTCAGCCTTAAAAAAAATTCTGCCACATGTGACGATTTGAACAAACCTTACAGGCATTATACTAAATACTAAGTGAAATAAGCCAGTTACAGAAGGACAGATACTGCATGATTCCACTCATAGGAGATATCTAAAGTAGTCAAACAGAGAGTAGAGTGGTGATTGCCCAAGGCTGGAGGGGGAAATAGTGAATTGTTATTCAATGGGTATATAAAGATTCAGTTATAGAACATGATTTAATTCTAGACATCTACTGAACAACATTGAGTCTTTGGTTAACAATATTGCACTTTACACTTAAATTTCTGTTGAGAGTAGATCTCATATTAAATATTTTTACCACCATGATTCCGTTACTAAACTACAGATATCATTAGAGGCATTTATTTGGGAACCAGAAACTACACCTCTCTCTCTAGTCGCTAAGTCGTATCCGACTCTTGCGACCCCATGGACTGTAGCTTGCCAGGCTCCTCTGTCCATGGGATTCTCCAGGTAAGAATACTGGAGTGGGTTGCCATTTCCTCTTCCAGGGGGCTATTCCTGACCCAGGGATCTAATCTGGTCTCCTGCACTGCAGGCAGATTCTTTACCAAAGCTACATAACGCAATAGAGTTACAAATCAAGCAAACTTTGCAGAATGAAAAAGGGAATAATTAAAACACAGAATAATGGAAAGAGAGTAAGGCTGAAGAAGACAATACCAATAAATAAAAATCAGTTGTATTTCTATACACTAACAATGAAAAATCTCAAAATGAAATTAAGAAAACAATTTCCTTTACAATTTCAGGAACCAGAATAAAATACTTAGGACCAAATTTAATCGAGAAAGTTCAAGATTTGCACACTGAAAGCTACAAAACATTAATGAAAAAAAAAAGAACTAAATAAGTAGAGAGATTTATGTTTACATATTGAAGACAATGTTGTAAGATTAAAAATAGTATTAAAATTGATCTACAGATTCAATGTATAAATTTTCTTATGAAAATTTCAACTACCTTTTTTTGCAGAAATTAATCAGCTAATAGTAAAATTTATGTGGAAATTTAAGGAACTCAGAGTAGTAGAAACAATCTTGAAAAAGAGCTTGAGGACTCACTATACCTGGATTAAAAAATTACAAAGTTACAGCAATGGTACTCACACAGGATAGATACATAGACCAACAGAAGTGAGAATGGAGAAATAAATTGACCATAGATGAATGGGTTTATTTTTTAAAGTTCTGATACATGTTTTCTAGAATAGTTATAAGTTTAAAGAAAAATTGCACAGAGAATAGAGTAGAGAGAGTTTCCAGATACCACTTATCTCACTGCACAGTTTTCCCTATTATTAACATCTTGCATTAGTGTGGTACAATTGTTAAGATCAATGAACCTGTATTTATACCTTTTACTAATTAATGCCTGTGGTTTACATTAGGGTTCATTCTTTGAATTGTACCCTCTTCAGTGGTCAGTTTTAAGTGATTTGATACTTTCCATATATTCCAAACATTTTACATTATATTTTTGTAGTCTAATACCAAAGACAATTTCCAAGTTAGTAGAAAATGATTTAGGACATCTAAAGTATAAATTCTAAAGAGGTGACTTTGAAAGACTATGACTACCATAATGAATAAGTTTGCAAACAAAAATGTGAGCAATTTCCAGTGAATATCTCCTTCACATCCAGGCAAATTCCTTAATTAATATACAAAATCAAACTCTTTTAGTTGGTTTTACAACTTCTTCACCTCTTTCAATAAACAGACAAAAATTAATGTTCTACATGTCTTTCTTTTGATATGAGACCTAATAAATTATAATGCTTAGAAATACTAATTCTTTGAAATTGATCATTAACTATAAACATTTCAGAATACTTGACACAATTTATCATAGCTTCTAGCTTGGTTTCCATATTAGGGAGAAATATATAAAAATATATATATATTTATAAAGGAACTATTAATATAAAGAGATTTATTATAAGGAATTGGCTTACAAGACTCTGGAGCCTGGTAAGTCCCATGATCTGCTGTCAGCAAGCTAAAGACCCACAAGAGCCAGTGGCATAGTTTAAGTCTGAATCAGAAGGTCTAAGAACCTGGAGAGTCAACATCCCAGTTCAAAAACAGTCAAAGAGAGAGAACAAACTCCTCCCCACCTCGCATTTTGTTTTATTCAGACCTGCAACACATTGGATCAGGTCCATTCACATTGGGGAAAGCAGGTTGCTTTATTCAGTCTACTCATTCAAACATTAATCTCATTCAGAAACTCCCTCAACAGGCACACTTAGAATAATGTTCAGCTAGGTAAACATTGATATATAGGTACCCCACGTGTCAGCCAAGTTGACACATACAATATTACCCACCACTGTTTCCATCTGAAAATGACCTATTAAAAGATCAGTTCATTTCTATAACATTTCTTAACATTTCAATGAAGTTGTATAGAAGCCTCTATTAGTCATTTATAGGAATGTATTCATGCACTTTATAAGGTAAATACAGTTATTTTCCTCATTTTACTGACATGGAAATTAAGGGTAAGTAGCTTTCCCAGTTGGGCTTCCCTGGTGGCTCAGATGGTAAAGAATCAGCCTGCAATGCAGGAAACCAGGGTTTCATCCCTGGATCGGGGAGATCCCCTGGAGAAGGGAATGGCTACCCAGTCCAGTATTCTGGCCTGGAGAATTCCATGGACAGAGGAGCCTATTGGACTATAGTCCATGGAGTCAGAACAGAGAGAGTCAGACATGATTAAGCGACACACACACACACACACACACACACACACACACACAGACACACACACACAGACACACACACAGACACACCCACACACAGACACACCCACACCCACCCACACCCACACCCACACCCACACACCGACACACACACACACACACACCCCCACACACACATACCCACACCCACCCCCACCCCCACCCCCACCCCCACCCCCACACACCCACACACCCACACACCCACACCCACACACCCACACACCCACCCCCACCCACCCACACCCACACCCACCCACCCACCCACACACACACACACACACACACACACACACACACACACACCCCTCTCCCAGTTAGTAAATGATAGGATTGTGGTTCAAATTCTGATCTATTTAACATAAGAGATATCACCCTTAATCAAATCACCCTAACTGGAGTATGGAAGGCACGTTTGAGGGCTGTGTATTAGAGGCCGGAAGACAATTACAAGACTGTGGCAGTGCAGATAAAGATCTTAGAATTATTCTAGTGCTTTTATGAAGGAAAACCAAAAGACTAGGTAGCATTTATTTATCTATCTATCTATTTATCTAGCTTTGGTGGGAGACGCTGGGGTGGTATGAATAAAGAATGCAAGGAGTCAAAAATGACTGAGGTTTCCAGCTTTCCAGCTGGGGGTAACTTCTACTCCAACTACCCACATTATCACATCTGAGTCTCATTAAGTACTGCTAAGAACAGACTGCATTTTCGCAGGATAGGAGACATAAAGGGTTTTGAGAGAGTGTCTTTTATTGGTTCATAGAAACTACACATAGTGTAATTGAGAAGTGGACAGTCTTGGTCGTAACAGATTTTCCTTTCTCTCCCAAGGTGGTAGACAAATAACTGGGTCTTGCCAGGATGCTATCATCAACATACTGAGTTGAGTTTGTAACAGAGGAAACTATGGGAGGGATCAGCGTTAAGAAGTACTTCCCCTGGGACTTCCCTGGTGGTCCAGTGGTTAGGAATCCGCCTGCCAATGTAGGAAACATGGGTATGAGTCCTGGTCTGGGAAGATTCCACATGCCACAGGGCCACTAAGCCCCCAAGCCGCAACTACTATAGCATGCGCTCTGGAGCCTCTGCTCTTCAATGAGAGAAGCCACCGCAATGAGGAGCCTGTGCACTGCACTTAGGGAGTAGCCCCCACTAGCTGCAAACTAAGAAAGCCCATGGGCATCAACGAAGACCCAGCATAGCCAAAAATAAATAAAAATTTAACAAAAGAAGTGCTTCCCTATCTTATTATCTCTGTACATATGGCTAGGAACAGGAGAAGAAATGTGGTGCCTACTGACATTTGCCAGTCGTATAATTCATTCTGACTGAAAAATTTATTGACTTTCTTTTGAAATATTCATTAATTGTTACTAAGTTAATACAACAAAAACCTTTTTTTTCTTTCTAAAAGAAGCATATCCTCACTATTGGGAGTATGACATCACTGAGACACATTGAAATTGGCTAAGGCCCTTTAGCCAAGTACAAGAACCCCACACTGGCCAAGATGCTCTGGATAAAGTTCATTACTTAACCAACCAGCTTACAAAAGCAAAGCACCTCCTTCTAATTTCTTAGATGTTATTTGCAACGATGCCTTTAGCTTTTTAGGTATTCTGACTTATCAGTGAAGGCCTGCCAATACCTTAGAGAAAGTATTAGATGAGAAGGCTAGTTTGGAAGGGCATCCTTAAATCAAAATTTAGAACTTTCTTGGCTAAATGTTCCAGTACATTTTAAATTCGGCTGTAGAGCTGTGCATCTAGGGCATTTTTTAAAGGGCTTTAGAGACATGGGCCCCTTCTATTTTTGGAGGCTCTTAATTTATTAAAGAAATTAAAAATGCCAAAATAGCTATAATACTTGAAGAATAATGTGTCTACAGTTAATAACTTAATACTTTTAATACAGAAATATAGTGCAACATAATTATGCTATTTAAAAGATAATTACATTTCCCAAAGCTATATATTCATAATTCATGTTGGAGTCGGACTCTCATTTATGGGACACAGCATAAAAATGTAGGATGAAAGTCACTGTCTTTCTATGTGTTCAGTGTACCCCATTTGGAGACCAATATTTGAGGCCCTTCACAAATGTGGATCTCAAATAAATGGTCTGAGATCCTCATTTGGACAGAGCTGGGCCAACTTACCTGACCCAAGAAAATACTTCACAAATAGACCTCAGACTAAGTTGGCAAGTGATGATACTATGTCTGAGACATTCCTGTCCCCTCTCATCAATTATCCTTCTGAGAAACATTTTTAGTAGCATATTTTCAGTGTTTATCAAACCAGTTCAGTCAGTTCAGTTGCTCAGTCATGTCTGACTCTTTGCAGCCCCATGGACTGCAGCACGCCAGACTTCCCTGTCCATCACCAACACCCAGAGCTTACTCAAACTCATGCCCATTGAGTTGGTGATGCCATCCAACCATCTCATCCTCTGTTGCCTCCTCCTCCTCCTGCCTTCAATCTTTCCCAGCATCAGGGTCTTTTCCAATAAGTCACTTCTATGCATCAGGTGGCCAAAGTATTGGAGTTTCAGCTTCAGCATCAGTCCTTCCAATGAATATTCAGAATTGATTTCCTGGTTGGATCTCCTTGCAGTCCAAGGGACTCTCAAGAGTCTTCTTCAACACCACAGTTCAAAAGCATCAATTATTTGGTGCTCAGCTTTCTTTATATAGTCCAACTCTCACATCCATACATGACTACTGGAAAAACAATAGCTTTGACTAGATGGACCTTTGTCAGCAAAGTAATGTCTCTGCTTTTTAATATGTTGTCTAGGTTGGTCACAACTTTCCTTCCAAGGAGTAAGTGTCTTTTAATTTCATGGCTGCAATCACCATCTGCAGTGATTTTGGAGCCCCCCAAAATAAAGTCTGTAACTGTTTCCATTGTTTCCCCATCTGTTTGCCATGAAGTGATGGGATCAGATGCCATGATCTTAGTTTTCTGAATGTTGAGTTAAGCCAACTTTTTCACTCTCCTCTTTCACTTTCATCGAGGCTTTTTAGTTCTTCTTCACTTTCTGCCATAAGGGTGGTGTCATCTGTTTATCTGAAGTTATTGATATTTCCCAGGGCAATCTTGATTCCAGCTTGTGCTTCATCCAGCCCAGCATTTCTCATGATGTACTCTGTATATAAGTTAAATAAGCAGGGTGACAATATACAGCCTTGACGAACTCCTTTACCAATTTGGAACCAGTCTGTTGTTCCATGTCCAGTTCTAACTGTTGCTTCCTGACCTGCATACAGGTTTCTCAAGAGGCAGGTCAGGTGGTCTGGTATTCCCATCTCTTGAAGAATTTTCCACCGTTTATTGTTATCCACACAGTCAAAGGCTTTGGCATAGTCAATAAAGCAGAAGTAGATATTTCTCTGGAACTCTCTTGCTTTTTCAATGATCCAACGGATGTTGGCAATTTGCTCTCTGGTTCCTCTGCCTTTTCTAAATCCAGTTTGAACATCTGGAATTTCGCAGTTCACGTACTGTTGAAGCCTGGCCTGGAGAATTTTGAGCATTACTTTGCTAGTGTGTGAGATGAGTGCAATTGTGCAGTGGAAAAAACATTCTTTGGCATTGCCTTTCTTTGGAATTGGAATGAAAACAGCTTTTCCAGTCCAGTGTCCACTGCTGGGTTTTCCAAATTTGCTGGCATATTGAGTGCAGCACTTATACAGCATCATCTTTTAGGATTTGAAATAGCTCAACTGGAATTCCATCACCTCCACTAGCTTTGTTTGTAGTGATGCTTCCTAAGGCCCGCTTGACTTCACATTCCAGGATGTCTGGCTCTAGGTGAGTGATCACACCATCGTGGTTATCCAGGTCATTGAGATCTTTTTGTATAGGAAGTCAAGAGATACATGCAGTAACCTTTTATACCTGCAGATACCTTTTATATGTTTTTGCCAACTCTTCTTAATATCTTCTGCCTCTCTTAGGTCTATACCATTTCTGTCCTTTATTGTGCCCACCTTTGCATGAAACGTTCCCTTGGTATCTCGAATTTTCTTGAAGAGATCTCTAGTCTTTCCCATTCTATTGCTTTCCTCTATTTCTTTGCATTGATCATGGAGAAGTCTTTCTTATCTCTCCTTGCTATTCTTTGGAACTCTGCATTCAGATGGGTATATCTTTCCTTTTCTCCTTTGCCTTTCGCTTCTCTTCTTTTCTCAGCTATTTGTAACACCTCCTCAGACAACAATTTTGCCTTTTTCCATTTATTTTTCTTGGGGATGGTCTTGATCAATTGCCTCCTATACAATGTCATGAGCCTCCATCCATAGTTTTTCAGGGACTCTGTCTATCACATCTAATCCCTTGAATCTATTTGTCACTTCTACTGTATAATCACAAGGGATTTGATTTAGGTCATACCTGAATGGTCTAGTGGTTTTCCCTACTTTCTTCAATTTAAGTCTGAATTTGGCAGTAAAGAGTTCATCATCTGAGCCATGGTCAGCTCCTGGTCTTGCTTTTGCTGACTGTATAGAGCTTCTCCATCTTTGACTACAATGAATATAATCAATCTGATTTCGGTATTGACCATCTGCTGATGTCCATGTGTAAAGTCTTCTCTTGTGTTGTTGGAAGAGGGTGTTTGCTATGGCCAGTGTGTTCTCTTGGCAAAACTCTGTTAACTTTTGACCTGCTTCATTTTGTACTCCAAGGCCAAATTTGCCTGTTACTGCAGGTATCTGTTGACTTCCTATTTTTGCATTCCAGTCCCCTATGATTAAAACAACATCTTTTTTGGGTGTTAGTTCTAGAAGGTCTTGTACATCTTCACAGAACAGTTCAACTTCAGCTTCTTCAGCTTTACTGTTTGGGCCATAGACTTGGATTACTGTGATGTTGAATGTTTTACCTTGGAAACAAACAGAGATCATTCTTTTGTTTTTGAGATTGCACCCAAGTACTGCATTTTGGACTCTTTTGTTGACTATGATGGCTACTCCATTTCTTCTAAAGGATTCTTGCCCACAATAGTAGATATAATGGTCATCAGAGTTAAATTTGCCCATTCCAGTCCATTTCAGTTCACTGATTCCTAAAATGTTGATGTTCTTTCTTGCCATCTCCTGTTTGACCACTTCCAATTTACCTTGACTCATGGACCTAACATTCCAGGTTCCTATGCAATATTGTTCTTTACAACATTGGACTTTACTTCCATCACCAGTCACATCCACAACTGGGCATTGTTTTCGCTTTGGCTCCATTTCTTCATTCTTTCCCAAGTTATTTCTCCACTCTTCTCCAGTAGCATATTGGGCACCTACTGACCTGGGGAGTTCATCTTTCAGTTCATATCTTTTTGCCTTTTCATACTGGTCATGATGTTCTCAAGGCAAGAATGCTGAAGTGGTTTGTCATTCTTTTCTCCAATGGAACAGATTTTGTCAGAAATCTCCACAATGACCCGTCCTTCTTGGGTGGCCCTACATGGCATGGCTCATAGTTTCATTGAGTTAGACAAGGCTGTGGTCCATGTGATCAGTTTGATTAGTTTTCTGTGATTGTGGTTTTCATTCTTTCTGCCCTCTGAGGGATAAGGATAAGAGTCTTATGGAAGCTTCCTGATGGGAAAGACTGACTTTGGGGATACTGGGTCTTTTTCTGATGGGTGGGCCCATGCTGGGTAAAGCTTTAATCCAATTTTCTGCTGATGGGCAGGCTGTGTTCCCTCCCTGTTATTTGACCTGAAACCAAACTATGATGGAGGTAATGAAGAAAATGGTGACCTCTTTCAAGAGGTCCCATGCACACACTGCCACACTCAGTACCCCTGACCCATGCTTCCACCAGGGACTCCTGTACACTCACAGGGAAGTCTGGGTCAGTTTCTTGTGGGGTCACTTTTCCTTTCTCCTGTGTCCTGGTGTGCACAGGGTTTTGTTTGTGCCCTCCAAGAGCCTGTTTTCCCAGCCCTATGTAAGTTTTGGAGACTCGATGGTGGGGTTAATGGTGATCTCCTCCAAGAGGGCTTATGCAACATCCAGGTCTGCTGCATCCAGAGCCCCTGCCCCTGGGGCAGGCCACTGCTGATCCATTGAGGAAATGCTCAAACACTCAAAGGTAGGTCTGGCTCAGTCTCTGTGGGGTCTCCTGGTGCACACAGGTTTTGGTTGAGCCTTCTGAGCTTCTCTGGCAGGTATGGGGTTTGATTCTAAACATGATTGCACCCCTCCTACCATCTTGCTGGGGCTTCTCCTTTGCCCTTGGACGTGGGGTATCTTTATTGATGGGATCCAACATTCTCCTTTGATGGTTGTTCAGCTGTGAGTTGTAAATTTGGAGTTCTCACAGGAGATGAGCGCACATCCTTCTACTTAGCCATCTTGTAGGTTTATCAAACCAATAAATCCCAAAGGAAATCATTCCTGAATATTCACTGGAAGGACTGATGCTGAAGCTGAAACTCCAATACTTTGGCCACCTGATGTGAAGAACTGACTCATTGGAAAAGACCCTGATGCTGGGAAAGATTGAAGGCAGGAGGAGAAGGGGACGACAGAGGTTGAGATGGTTGGATGGCATCGCCTAGTCAATGCACATGAGTTTGAGCAAGCTCCAGGAGTTGGTGATGGACAGGAAGCCTGACGTGCTGCAGGCCATGGAGTGGCAAAGAGTCAGACACAACTGAGCAACTGAACGGAATTTTCAGTGTTTATACCTGAGGAAGTTGTATAATTCAGCTCTTTGTGGGAGTGACCCAGGGAGCTTTATTTTTCACAGGAATTTCTTTTGATTCATAATAGAATCCCAGGTGCAGAACCTCTGCAACAAGGCCACCTGGGTTCACATAGTTGTGGGGTCAAGTTCAGCTCTGCCACGACTCATTAAGTGACCTTGAGAAATTACCAGCCTCCCTGAACCTGTATCTCAAATGTAAAATGGGGATAATAATAGTCCTATTTCAGAGGGTGGTCTGAAGATGAAATAATGACTTGTTGCAAGTAAAGGACATTCCCTAACATCTAGCTGATACTCAAGAAATGTTAGTGCTCGCTTTGGCAGCACATATACTAAAATTGGAATGATACAGAGAAGATTAGCATGGCCCCTGCGCAAGGATGACACGCAAACTCGTGAAGCGTTCCATATTTTTTCGCAGCACTGTTTACAATAGCCAGGACATGGAAGCAACCTAGATGTCCATCAGCAGACGAATGGATAAGGAAGCTGTGGTACATATACACAATGGAATATTACTCAGCCATTAAAAAAATACATTTGAATCGGTTCTACTGAGATGGATGAAACTGGAGCCCATTATACAGAGTGAAGTAAGCCAGAAAGAAAAACAACAATACGGTATACTAATGCATATATATGGAATTTGAAAGATGGTAACGATAACCCTATATGCGAGACAGAATAAGAGACACAGATGCATAGAACAATTTTATGGACTCTGAGGGAGAAGGTGAGGGTGGGACGTTCTGGGAGAATAGCATTGAAACATGTATATTATCATATGTGAAACAGAACACCATTCCATGTTTGATGCATGAGACAAGGGCTCAGGGCCAGGGAAATGGGATGACCCAGAGGGATGGGATGGGGAGGGAGGTGGGTGGGGGGTCCAGGAAGGGGAACACATGTAAACCCATGGCTGATTCATGTCAATGTATGGCAAAAACTATTACAATATTGTAAAGTAATTAGCCCCCAACTAAAATAAATAAATTTATTAAAAAAAAAAAAGAAATGTTAGCCACAGTTACTGTTATTCATTTTCCAAGTAACAGAGCTCCATATAGAAGACACCAAAAAACATTCAAAACAAACTTTTTTTCATTAGTTTTTGATATTTAAATATTTCAGATGCTTTAGTTATTTAAAAAGTTTTAATATTTGTATCCATTATCATTTTGTGACTGTAAATACATCTCCAAATTATTTATTTATTTAAACTTATTTTAAAGAGGACTAGAGATACTAAGTGCTCTGATGAAATGTGTCATTTTGGTACTACTCATGTAGTACCAAACTTGATCTCCAGATGTCAGTATAAACTCAACTGATTGAGGCAGTTACTCTCAAAGAGGATGGTTACAGGCTCCTGTACTCTTACACATTAAATAGTATTGCAAATATACAATAACCATTCTTCAATTTTAGAAGAATAATGGACAGATCAGCTTCTTTGAATTCAGAATACACTGCATCATAAAACTAGTAATTAAAAATACACATCAAGTGCATGAATCTGAAAGTACTATTATAAGAAAGTTGGACACGGCTCAGACAGTAAACAATCCACCTGCAATGAAGAAGACCTGGGTTCGATCCCTGGATCGGGAAGATCCCCTGGAGGAGGAATCCAGTATTCTTGCCTGGAGAATCCCATGGACAGAGGAGCCTGGTGGGCTATAGTCCCTGGGGTCGCAAAGAGTCGGACACAACTGAAGTGACTCAGCACAGATGCATGTACTAAGGGATGGGCTCTTTGCCCATGGGAAGTAGCGGCTACAACAACAACCCTAAAGGAAGCTGAAAAGTCAATGTTTGGCCAGCCAGTCACTAAATGGACTTCACATCAGGGTCAGGCTTTAGTAAGTTTTAAGGGAACAGAATGGCTATCTCCTCGAAGGTTGATTCAAGTTCAGGCTATGCTTTTAGAAAACCCAGTGGTTACTATGAAGCCTGTGGCACACTAAATTCTTCTACTCTGCTACCCACAGAAATGGAGCCCCTGGCACATGACTGTACAGAAATCATAGATGCAATCTAGTCCAGTAGTCCTGACCTGGGAAGTGAGCATCTCCCAAATACCAGAGAGAAATGGTTCACAGACTGGAGCAGTTTTATCAGACAGGGGGAGAGAGGCTGGCAGGATACACAGTAACCTCACAGACCTATGTCATAGAAACAAGAAGTCTACCCCCAGGGATTTTTGCCCAAAGGGCAAAGCTGATGGCCTTCACCCGAGCCTTAAAAATCAGGACAGGGAAGATCTTAAATGTTTACACAAGACTTCCAGCAGGCGTATGCCATTCTACACACACATGGGGCTATTTGAAAGAAAAAAGGTAAGTTGACTATAGAGAATAAACAGATGAAACATGGTTTAAGCATACTGATGCTCTTAGAAGCAGTACAGCTCCAAAAACCTGTTTTTGTAATGGCAGTGATCATTACAGGGGTCACCAAAGGGGGGATGGGGAAGTAAGAAAGGGAAACAATAGGCTTCCCAGGTGGCGCCAGCGGTAAAGAACCCGCTTGCAAATGCAGAAAGGGAAACAATAAGGGTACAAAACTGCCAAAAAGGGGGCCCTAGAACGAGGAACTTGGCCACTACTACTCACACCTCGAAAGCCAGATCCATCCAATTATTCCCCAGTCCACACAAAGGAAGGATTAGACAAAGCCCAAAGAGGGGGCTTCAGCAGAGACCGAGGAGGCCAGATGTGGCCAGTTCATGAACAAGTGGAATACTGATCTCCCCAAACTGCAGTTTGTCAAGCAGTCAGGGAGGCTCACCAAGGAGCTCACCGTGGGAGGGAAGCCCTGTGTAACTGGTTAGTTGAGGTCACGGTAACTCCTGGCATGAAAAGTACAGTCAGATAGTTGAGACATGCCCCATCTACACAGTGAACAACTCCAACACCAGACCCCCCGTAGGCCCTCAGAGAATTCTCATTCAGACCAGAGGGACATATGCTGGGGAAGACTGGCTGATTGATTTCACATGCCAAGGATACCAGGCAATTTCAGTTATCTCTTGGTGCTAGTAGACAAATTTGAGTGGACAGAAGCATTCCCTGCTAGAACTGGAGTGGCAGCTGAAGTGGCTAAGGCTTTACTAAGACATATTTCCCAGTCTGGGGTTCCCAGGATCCCTACAAGCAGGAATGGTCCAGCATTGGTGTCTGAAGTGAAAAGGGGATAATGAGTGCCCTGAGCATAAAATGGACTTGGTGCTCAGCCTGGAGACCCCAGTCACTGGGGAAAGTAGAGAGATCCAGTCAGACGTTGAAATGGGCCATCACCAAGCAATGTCAGAAAACTCAATAAAATTGAATTCAGTTGCTTCCCATTGCCCTGTTCTGCGTGCGGTTAGCCCCAAGGGATAAGTGAAGTTCACTTGAACTCCTTATGGTAGACCCATTCCCTAAGCCTGAGAAAAGGGACACTTGAATCCCCTTGAAACGGAACAACTCAAATATGCCCTTCAGTTAGGAGCAACCACGAAAGCCCTCATGGAATATGGTAACCAGGTATGGCCCACACCCTCTGACCTGGCCATGCACCCATTCCAGCCAGGAGACTGGGTGAACCTGAAAACCTGGAAGACCAGCAGCCCACGACATCAGCTCACTCCTAAGAGGATGAACCCTATTTGGTGACCCCAACCACCCGTTCTACCCTGGAATTGCAGGGGTCACTCTGTGGGTGCAACATACTTGAGTGAAGAGACCCCTGAGCCCCAACCTCCAGAAAGACAACCTGGGGCAACCCCTCCCTCCCTCCCCCACCCCCACTGACTACTGGTGGGAAATTCTCTCTGATCTGAAGCTTCTCTTCTGAAAACAACAAAAATGTGACCAGGGCTACTGAGGCCAGGGCAGTGATCCTCGACAGCAGGGCACACTGGTGCCTTCAGGCAAAAGATGCCTTCATTTTTAGGAGAAATTTGACAACGTGACCATTATTTTCTTGCTAATACACGGGCCAAGCATCTAAACTTGTCTGGTGTCCTTCGTCTTCAAAAAGTTAACCAATGGTGGCCACTCAGGGATAAAACAGCTTGGGCTGAGGCCTAGTGACCATCACACACATCTAAAGGCGGCTGGGGAGAAGCTCGGCTCCTCCACTCAGGGTTCTGACATCGCCCAAATGCAGCAGGAAGACAGACTTGCGCCCCACAGCACCCTCAGGAATGAGGAGCAGGACAAGAGGCAGAGGAGGGACTTGTCACTGGCAAAGCCCATTAACAATTCTCAGGAAGTAGAGAGTCTGGAAAATAAAATGAAGTCTAACCTTTTTTTCTCTTTTCCTTGGTGCCACCTCTAGTTTCACTTGCTCATGGGGTGCTGTGTGTGCAGAGGCCTCGTACCTGGCCCTTCAGACCAGAGCTCTTGCTGTGAACTGGCTCTGCTCCCCGGTGAGAGCTGAAGCTCTGCGCACCGCGCTGCACCTGGAGCCTGGACAGCACAGCTGTGCTCACTTGTGCGAACCCCGCCCCCTTCTCCTGCTGATGAGACCCCTAGGAAGCCATCCCGCCCACCACTAGGGCGAGCACGTGCTCTAGGGAATAAAACTTTCTTTTGCTTCTGAACCGAACTCCCCAAGGAGAAATGCTAGGCTGGGCATTACTCGTCAGTCATAGATCCGTGAATAGGTAGGTCTGGGGACTCCTACCACCATTGCTCTCCATTCTGAGAAGCTGAATATACAGACAGTGACCAGATCACTTAGGGCAATAGAACTCTGACCCACAACCTTTGCAGCAATCAGCCCAGAGTGGTCAGGCTTTGACCAATGACTGCTAACTACCCTAATGTTCCACCCTACTTTCAAGTCAGGACTAATCAGAGTAAGCCAAACATGTTCTCCCCAAAGCAATCACAGGAGATGCCTTGCTTCTAATTAGCCTGCCTCCACCTCTCACGCCTACAGTCTTCAATCAGAGCACACCTGAAGTCTTCACCTCTTTTTTTCAGTCTAAAGCTTCTCCATTTTGCTTGCCTGCCTTTGAGACTCTGCCAAACACAAGTAATGTTGGATGAGTCCCTTGCTCTAGTAAACTCTAGATAAATCACTCTTGTTTGTTCTGTTGTTGTGTTGTGTTAGTTGCTCAGTCTTTGCAACCCCATGGGCTGTAGCCCACCAGGCTCCCCGTCCATGGAATTCTTCAGGCAAGAATACTGGAGTGGATTGCTGTTCCCTTCACCAGGGGATCTTCCAAACCCAGGGATCAAACCTGGGTCTCCCACATTGCAGACAGATTCTTTACCGTCAGAGCCACCAGGGGAGCATCCCTGTTTGTTCTCAGTGGTCTTTATTTATTTCCACAATTCTTATTGGCTAGGCCAGAGACTAATTTTTTGAGTAGAAACAAACAAGTGTGTTTAGGTGCCAGGCATTCTGGCAGCCATTTAAGGAGCTCTCTGGAAAACACAGCAGCCCAGCCCCTGGGGATGCTGTGGAAAGTTGCAGCCCCTCCTGAAGATGCAGGGGAGGGACAGGAGAGGGAAGCTCTGGTGGAAGAGGAGATCCTTTATTCCCTTTCATCTTAGTATGCATGCTACCTGGGCATCAGTTCCCTGGCTCACTACCACCCAAATTTGCTTGTTGTACCATAATCGCATTCTTGTTATGACCAAGCAGGCAGGAGAACAATAGGCCTTTATAAACGTTTCTGAAACCAGAAGACAGAGGTTTGTTGTCCTCCTTCCTCTATATCTTATCTGTAAGAACCTTCCAAAACAAAAAGGAGAGGGCTGCAGGGCTCCTCTCTGTCCTTTCACCCCCTGATCCTGGGAATCTGCTTGGGCAACAAGGCCTCTGGTTGGAACTCTGGTCAGCACTCTGGTCAGATTTGATGCATGTGCCTCAGTCCACTTGGCTGCTATAACAAAATACCACAGAGGGGAGGAGGCGGGTTTATAAACAAAACACCAGAAATTTATTTCTCACAGTTCTGGAGGCTGGAAGGCTGAGCCAGGGTGGCAGCATGGTCAGGTGAGGGCCTTCTTCCTGATTTGTAGCCGGCACCTTCTTGCTGTGTCCTCATAAGGCCAAAGTATTCCTGACCCTTTTGAGTTGATTCCCCAACAAGGCTTCTCCTGGCTAGCATTTCTCAAGCCAATAGAATAAGACTAGATTTGGTTTCAGAAGTATAGGAAAGCTTCTTGGATCAAAGAATGGAGAGGTGCCAGATTGCTCAGCTCTAGACAGGGAAGGCCACTTTCAGAGCACAGGCTCAGCGGCTCAGCTCTAGAGCACAGGCCCACCTGGACAGGCCGTAGGCAGGGCTGCTTGATAGGGATCTGGCAGTGGGGAGGGGGAGAGAGAGGGGCGGAGTTCTCTTGGGGTCTGCACAGCTGTGCTGCTCAGGCTCCAGCTTGATGTGCCCAGAGCAACACATCTCTGCACACAGCCCGTGGAGCTAAGGTGTTGGTGCAGCCGTTTTGCACTAGGAACTCTGGTCTGAGGTGCTAGGTGCAAGGCCTCTGCACGCAGCACCCTGTAGGGACATGAAACTAGACTAAGCACAAAAGAAGAGGTTAGAGCTTATCCCCTACATTCCATCTTATTTTCCCCAGAGTTCCCAGTGGGTTCCCAGAATCCCAGAAGGGGCTGGGGTTCTCTTTTATAAGAGCACTAATCCCAAAGTAATCACCTCCTCAAGGCCTCCCTTACTAATACCCTCACCTTTGGAGGTTAGGAACTTCAACATACGAATTTGGGGGAGGGCACAGATATTCAGACCACAGTATCATGATTACAAAGGTCATGGTTTTTAAGCGAGGCCAACGACCATGGTTGTGCTTCTGCACCAAGCCCTAAATAATACATTAGGCACAATGTGGGCCAAGAAACCCAAATAAAATCCTATTGGACTCTGGAGAGTTTGGGATACTCACTGGTAGCTCAGCTGGTAAAGAATCTGCCTGCAATAGGAGACCCTGGTTTGATTCCTGAGTTGGGAAGTTCCCCTGGAGAAGGGATAGGCTACTCACTTCAGTATTCTTGGGCCTCCCTGGTGGCTCAGATGGTAAAGACTATGCCTGTAATGTGGGAGACCTGGGTTTGATCCCTGGGTTGGGAAAATCTGCTGGAGGAGGGCATGGCAACCCACTCCAGTATTCTTGCCTGGAGAATCCCATAGACAGAGGTGCTTTGCGGGCTGCAGTCCATGGGGTCACAAAGAGTTGGACAAGACTGAGCAACTAAGCACAACACTGCCTCTTTCATCATCAGTCATTCCTTTGGGGTGGCAGAGGTGGACTGACTCTAGTCTAAGTTCTCTTCTGGGCAAAAGGAACCCAGATCCCAGTAGAGGGGCTTGTGAGATCTGTATGAGAACCAGCCTTGCAGGAAGCACAGGAGGCCTTGAGTTTCTTCAAGCAATTTGGAAATGCAGTTTTCAGTCATTCTGTTTTTGACTCAGAGGACTTGTAGGCTCTGGGCCATAGGACTAAGACGAATAGCTCTAATCTCTAAATATGATTGAACTTCCTTCTTCCCAGGACCTCTGTCCAATGTCTTTTGGGTGGATTTCTCTTCCTCTTCAGATGATTTCCAAATGTCTTCTATCCTTAAACTTACTCTGGCTCTTCTATCTTTTAAGAATTTTTACAGGTCCAACACTCATCTTTACATTAGATTTTTTATGTCTTTGACCCACAAAGTCGGGATGGATGCCCTGGAAAATATGATCCATAGCCAGAAACTCATTTTCCCCAAGAGCTTCTGCGTTCCCTGCAGAGCAAGCTATCAGTGAACAGCTACACTCTCACTATGCTTATTTTATTTTACTTTTGATTCAGAGTATTAAAGAAGTCATCTTTGCTCCCATGCATCAAGTTCAATAGTGTGTCAGGCAGGTCTGCATTTTTTTGATTCAGTTTAGTTCAGTTGCTCAGTCGTGTCTGACTCTTTGCAACCCCATGAATTGCAGCATGCCAGGCCTCCCTGTCCATCACCAACTCCCGGAGTTTACCCAAACTCATGTCCATCGAGTCGGTGGTGCCATCCAGCCATCTCATCCTCTGTCTTCCCCTTCTCCTCCTGCCCCCAATCCTTCCCAGCATCAGGGTCTTTTCCAATGAGTCAACTCTTCACATGAGGTGGCCAAAGTATTGGAGTTTCAGCTTAAACATCAGTCCTTCCAATGAACACTCAGGACTGATCTCCTGTAGGATGGACTGGTTGGATCTCCTTGCAGTCCGAGGGACTCTCAAGAGTCTTCTCCAACACCACAATTCAAAAGCATCAATTCTTCGGCACTCAGCTTTCTTCACAGTTCAACTCTCACATCCATACATGACTACTGGGAAAACCATAGCTTTGACTAGACGGACCTTTGTCGGCAAAGTAATGTCTCTGCTTTTGAATATGCTGTCTAGGTTGGTCATAACTTTCCTTCCAAGGAGTAAGCGTCTTTTAATTTCATGGCTGCAATCACCATCTGCAGTGATTTTGGAGCTCCCAAAAAAGTAAAGTCTGACACTGTTTCCACTGTTTCCCCATCTATTTCCCATGAAGTGATGGGACCACATGCCATGATCTTAGTTTTCTGAATGTTGAGTTTTAAGCCAACTTTTTCACCCTCCGCTTTCACTTTCATCAAGAGGCTTTTCAGTTCCTCTTCACTTTCTGCTATAAGGGTAGTGTCATCTGCATATCTGAGGTTATTGATATTTCTCCCCGCAATCTTGATTCCAGCTTGTGTTTCTTCCAGCCCAGCATTTCTCATGATGTATTCTGTATAGAAGTTAAATAAGCATGGTGACAATATACAGCCTTGCCGTACTCCTTTTCCTATTTGGAACCAGTCTGTTGTTCCATGTCCAGTTCTAACTGTTGCTTCCTGACCTGCATACAGGTTTCTCAAGAGGCAGGTCAGGTGGTCTGGTATTCCCACCTCTTTCAGAATTTTCCAGTTTATTGTGATGCACACAGTCAAAGGCTTTGGCATAGTCAATAAGGCAGAAATAGATGTTTTTCTGGAACTCTCTTGCTTTTTCGATGATCTAGTGGATGTTGGCAATTTGATCTCTGGTTCCTCTGCCTTTTCTAAAACCAGCTTGAACATCTGGAAGTTCACGGTGCATGTATTGCTGAAGTCTGGCTTGGAGAATTTTGAGCATTACTTTACTAGCGTGTGAGATGAGTGCAACTGTGCGGTAGTTTGAGCATTCTCTGGCATTGCCTTTCTTTGGGATTGGAATGAAAACTGACCTTTTCTAGTCCTGTGGCCACTGCTGAGTTTTCCAGATTTGCTGGCATATTGAGTGCAGCACTTTCACAGCATCATCTTTCACGATTTGAAATAGCTCAACCGGAATTCCATCACCTCCACTAGCTTTGTTCGTAGTGATGCTTTCTAAGGCCCACTTGACTTCACATTCCAGGATGTCTGGCTCTAGGTGAGTAATCACACCATTGTGATTATCTGGGTCGTGAAGATCTTTTTTGTACAGTTCTTCTGTGTATTCTTGCCACCTCTTCTTAATATCTTCTGCTTCTGTTAGGTCCATACCATTTCTGTCCTTTATTGTGCCCATCTTTGCATGAAATGTTCCCTTGGTATCTCTAATTTTCTTGAAGAGATCTCTAGTCTTTCCCATTCTATTGTTTTCCTCTATTTCTTTGCATTGATCACTGAGGAAGTCTTTCTTTTTGATTAGCCTCTATAAAAATGTACCCTACAATGAGGAAGCTAATATTAACTGCATCACCCCAACCACTGCCTTCCATTCAGCTTCATGGATGTCACCCTTCATTATGTAAATAGAGAATCTAGTTATTTTGTAGCAGAGTCAGGGTCAACTCTAAGGGAGCAAAATTCCCTTTCCCTAAAAGACCACTTTTGGTATCTATATGAGATTCCTCCCTCCCCAAATTCTTAGGGGGTATCTGAGCAAGAGCATTCCATGGAGATTTGTATAAGGCCCACTCCTCTCCTGGGGTGCCAACTGGTAGGGTAGCAGTTTTAAATAATTTTTACCTTACCTGGAAGGATCATGTCAGCTACCTAATAGTAGGTTAATACATTCCATTACAGAATAAGGAGCAACTTATTTGCAAAGACATAAACACCCTGAATTTTGACTTGATTTGCTGTCCTTTCTCTGTTATGCCACTGTCAACACTTAGTACTTTATACTCCATAAAAGTATCACACTCCACCACCTCTGCCAAAGGAACCAGTTTCCCAGTTAAAGAAATAAATCAAAGGACTCACTTCTATGGGATGAGCTTGTATCTCACATATCCTTGTGCAGAGCAGCTGATCTGTTGAATGTGTGACCGTGCATGGACCTGAAGATTCTAGCTAGAAACAAGTATTTTCCAAAGTTGTCCTGTCAATGCAATGTGTGTTCTGAACTCAAAACCTAATGCTCATTAAAAAACAATCCAAATTAAAAATGAGCATAAGACTTAGACATTTTTCCAAGGAAGACATAATAGGCACATAAAAAGATAGTCAACGTCATTAAGCATCAGAGAGATGCAAACTAAAACCACAAGGTATAACCTCACACCTGTCAGAATGGCTATCATAAAAAACAAACAAACCCCAAAATAACAAATGTTGGAGAAGAGGAAACCCTCATAAAATCACAGTGAGAATGTAAATTGGAGCAGCCACTATTGAAAACAGTATGAAGGCTTCTCAGAAAACTGAAAATAGAATTATCCTATGACCCAGCAATTCCACTCCTGAGCATATATCCCCCAAAAGCCAAAAACACTGATTTAAAAAGATACAGGCACCCCAGCAGCATTGTTTACAGTTGCCAAGTATGGAAGAACCTAAGTGTCCATAACAAGACTAATGGGTAAAGAAGATGTGCTCTTTCTCTCTCTCTCTCGTGTGTGTGTGTGTGTGTGTGTGTGTGTGTGTGTGTGTGTGTGTATTTTACTACCCAGTCATAAAGATGAATGAAATTTTTCCATTTGCAATTTGTATGGACTCGGAGGATATTATGCTAAGTGAGGTAAGTCTGACAGACACATATAATGGAATCTAAAAATTACAACAAACTACTGAATGTATTAATAACAAAAAAGGAATTCACAGATATAGAGAACAAACTAATGGTGACTAGTGGGGAGAGGGAAGGTGAAAGGGGCCAGATATGGCTAAGGGATTAGGAAGTACAAACTATTATGTATAAAATAAGTATGCTACAAGGATATATTGTACAACACAAGGAATATGGCCAATATTTTATAATAGCTATAAATGGAATATAACCTTTAAAATTGTGAATTATTATATTGTACACCTAAAACTTGGGCTTCCCCAGTGGCTCAGCAGTGAAGAATCCATTTGCAGTGCAGGAAACGCAGGAGATGTGAGTTCGATCCCGGGGTCAGGAAGATCCCTGGAGAAGGGAATGGCAACCTACTCCAGTATTCTTGCCTGGAGAATCTCAAGGACAGCGGTCTACAGTCCATAGGGGTCACAAAGAGTTGGACACAACTGAGGTGACTTAGCATGCATGCATACCTGAAACTTACGCCAACTCACGCATTTTTCCCTTTTCACTCAGTACCTGCCATCTATGTCTACACTGATATCTATGTCTATATTCATATCTATGTCTATATAGAGATAATTCATACTTTGTTTATAAAAGGTCATAATAAGCAATATTTTATGATGTCAGTCTAAATTTCTTTTGTTTTCCATAAAAAGATATTGCTATAATATACAGATCTTACCTTTGAACAGAATAAATCTTTCAAGCCATTCTTTTGGGTTAATGTACTTTTTGTTTGATGCATAAAATATTAAGAAACTCTGGATTGATAATTATAAACAATGTATACAAGAATCAGAACCCAATGAAAATAGCTCTATATACATGTACATTTTGTGCATGCCCACTTCTTTTACTAAAATACATGATAGGAAAAGAAAGGAAACACAACTTTCAGAATAAGCCTCTACTGTATACAAATGCCAACTTGAATCCAAACATGGGATGAGACTGGTATAGGGAAGGACAAATAAAGTTGAGATGTACATTATATTTTAAAATCATTTTTTAATGACAATACAAAATTAAAATCAATACATTTCAGTGTGGAAATGGAACACACACAAGAGATTTATGCAGAAACACCTGATTGTTTTTCTTTTCCTCCTTCCTATTCTGATACTTTTGAAAGGGCTCTGTGGAAATTCTCTGCATTTCAGTTGGAGCAAAGCAGTATACCAAGAGTACTGCTATCCAGAGCTTGACAACTCCTTTTCTTCTTCAACTTCTCTTTCAAATGTGTCTTTATTTAGCCTTGATCCCATTTCTTGAAAAAAGCTGGCTATCAAATTAAATAGAAGAGCAATCCAGGCAAGACCATAAAGATTCCAAATTAATAACAAGATTGAATAAGTGATGTCCTGATTGTCTTTTGTAGGATTTGAAACTAAAGACAGGAAGCAAATGACATGCAAATAATCAGATGATGATTTTTCCCCATAACATTTTCTTTCATTCAGTAATACCTAGGAAAATGCCTTCTTTTAGAATCTGATCCTGAGAACAAATTAGAAATTAAAATAAAGCATATCTAAAATTATTACTTCTTTTAAGGAAAGAGTATAATTTAAATTACAAATATTGAGATTCTATTCATTTTTAGAACACAGCTGGAGGGTGAAAAATTCTCTTTCTCTTTGAACATTATCCTTTTTAAATACCATAGTAAGTGTAATATTTTGCAGTGAGGTAATTTATCATTGCTACATGTAGGAAACTTTTAAAATGAGAAAAGGAAAAGATAAATATATTACACAAAATAATTTAAAATGGGATTCAGATTTTGTTAACAAAGATACAGTGTGTTTCCTTGTACCAGGTATCTGTATTTCTGAGTTTAAAATTCTATGAATTCATTGCCTTTGTCATTAGAAATCTTGAGAGAACTCTTTTAAGAAGGAAAAGAAAATTACTAATGATTAAAATCATCCTAATATTGTAAAACTATAACTTTTACACTCCTTTCAGGTCTTGTCATTTATTTTTCATGATTGCAATCTACTTGTAGGAAGAGGTACAGCTGAAAGAGCACAAACATTGCAGTCAAAACGAAGTAAGCAGAGACAAATAACACAATAAACACATTGTGATTTACCACAAGAATGCAATTTAACTGTGCTTATTAGAGCATGAAATAACAAAAAATATTTAACATTATCAGGCATTAAATGATTTGATATTTATCTAATATAAATTAACCAGCAAACATTTTCGAAGCATAGCAATCAGAGAATAAACTGAATAAGTATAATTGGAGGGCTACACTCTGGGTTTAAGATGACATTTGGTTAACTGTCTCTGATGCAGCTTCTTCCAAAACTACCTCCCAAGATACATGAGTACATGCACACACATATACACACACCCAATAAAAGCAAAATATCTAACATGAGATTCTAGTTTACTGACATAAACTGAGTGTATATTTTACTAAGTAAAAATCAAAGTATGTGCCGAACTTCTGTATTAGCATGTAGAAAAACACAAGAGATGCTTATATCCATACTAACACAGGAAAAAAAAAAAACTAGATGCACTACAAAATCATAGTTTTATTACAAAAAAAGAGAGAGAGCTGAGGACATGAAAAAGATTCCTAACAAACTAAATTTTTCGAAGTGACAAGTTCTTTCTAGGAGAGAGGAAGCCATACTTACGGCTTACTACCTGTAGAGTGATGATCACCATGGGTGTCCCAAGTGTAAGATAGGTTGTCCACTGAAGTGGGCAGGGGAATTGAGTGACCCTGTCTACAGCACACTGGGCCTTCACTGAGTGAAGGCAGCAGCTGGCAAAGGGGTGAAGCCAGGGACTGACAGAACACCCAGGAACCCAAATAGCTGTAACCAGGCTGTAGACTAGAGGGAGATCTCACATGATTATCTACAGTCTCACTGGTAGTACTCAGCTCCTAAGCCTTGCTGAAGGGTATAATTTCACTTAGTCCTCACAATATTCTAAGTCAGTGATGGGTTCAATCTAACTAAAGCAGCAACAAAGCCCAGACCCAGATCATCAAAACAGTCAATAGCTTCACCCCATCCCCACACTGCCAGCTTATACTAGTAACCTGGAAAATTCAAATTATTTTATATCCAGTTGTTTCAAAAATAGCTCAAATGAGCAGATTTTTAGCCATTTAGAGCCTGCCTGCTTAGCACATCCTATGAAATTGTGCCTAACATCTTGGAGCCATGGATAAGATAAACCCTAGAGCTGTCAGGGACTCCAAGCCATTGTAGCTCTTCGGAGCTCTCTGACCCAGAGACTCCCTATCAGGTTGCTGAGAGATATCCCCTAGACCCCAAAGCCCCTCTGATTCTCCTCTGCTTCCAAAAGTTCTCTAACCCTCCTCTCCTTCTGGGGAGTGTCCCCCAGGCTGTAATCTCTGTATGGTCTCATGCTGTGAGGGAATTATTCCACATGCAAACATGTCAAAGTGTGACTCAAATAAAACTCACTCATTCTTCTGCAACCTGATGGTCATATCCTTTTCCTTAATCACCTCTGAGATCTCCTGAACTCACTACAGGAAATTGATTGTAAGGGAGCATAAGCGTATTTTTGAAGTGGTGACATGTAATCAAGTCTAACTTTATTTTTGGTATTTGACTGCTGACAGTTTCCAACCAAGCCTCATCCCTCCTTTCCCTCTTGTCTCTCATTCTGGAAAACCTACAAGGAAGCTCACACACTCCCTCCCTCCGTGACTGTGGGAAATTCAACCATACAAGTTCTGGTTCAGTAATGGGAGCTCTCATACCTTTCCCATAGCCTAATCACAATAAAAGTCAAAGCCAGTCACTCCTCTGGCTCTCTTAAGAAATTTTCAGGCCTGCTTGAATGCCACCCTGCTCTACATATCATACTACACACATGCACTCTTGGTGTGTGTGTGTGTCTATGTGTGAGTGAGTGAGAGAGAGAGAGACCATCTCAACATCCAAGCCAATTTTGGTTGCAGTCTATCCTGCCTCTGTAGGTTGGTCACAACATGGACATATTCTGCTTTTGAGTGCTTGCACTGAGACAAACATTAATCAAATCTCATCAAACTGAATGCTTATGATCCATGTATTACACTATGAATAAAGTAAGTCTCAGTTTCAAAAGAGCACTTATTTATAAAATCTCATTTATGGTATTGGCAGTCAAGGATATTTGGACAAACTTGCCTTGCAGAAAACAAATAAATACATTGGATTAAATGCTTTAAAATTATGTTAAAGTCATCAGAAAACATAAACGTTTGGGAAACTACTAGACCAAGAGTATCTAAGCCACTTTTTTCATTAAAGGTATTTTCCTATTCTAAAACACTATGACATTGGTTTTGGTAGCCTTCTGTGGTGTGGTGAAAGTAACATAAAACAATCTCCAGTATGAAACATTCCTCATATTAAGCTGGGATTCCAATAGGCTGTAACTTTGGAGAATATTTAACTCAGAAATAGTCTCACCAGACATGCAAAATATTTTTAGAAAGCATGCCTAGGTGTAAATAAACAGGAAAAAATTATACTATAATCTTAGCAGTTTCTGATATCATGTTATCTGAATTCTATGCTTTTTAAAAAATTGCAGGGACTTCCCTGGTAGTCCAGTGATTAATATTACACTACCAATTCAGGGGGCACAAGTTCGATCCCTGGTCAGGGAACTAAGATCCTACATGCCACTTGGTGCAGCCAAAAAAAAATTTTTTTTTTTGCTTACTTGACATTATTAGTATACATAATTTTGTATCATTTTATGTGGTTTAATATTATCAAGCTATCCCTAAGTCATGAGATGCTTTTCGTAACTTGAAATGTCATGCTTTCTAAAATGTCTTCAATGAGCAACGGAAGCTTCTTTCTTTAAAAATATATTCAATTTTAGTTATCATTCCTTTTACTAATAACAGAATGTGATTTTTAAAAAGATGAGTAGTAAGTTTCATAATAAAAGATGAAATTTTCTACTGTAAAAGTGGAAGCAAATTTCTATGAGAATGCCAAGGAAGTAGTATCTCTACTTTGGGAATCCAGAAAAATGTAACAGAGACTCTTTGGAGTGATATTTAAATATGGTTCTTAGACTTTTAGGTATGTATTTTCAAAATATATTTATTAATATGAAATGATCCATCTAAATACTGAATATTAATTAATTTTAGTCCTATTTAGATTAAAAATAAATATAATAAGGACACTGTTATTTCTGGGTAGGATGGAGTGGCTTGTGATTGAAGAATCTTCCAGCCAAGAATAACCAGAAAAGCCAGATAAATTGAAAGCAAAATAGAGCAAAATCATGTTTAAAGGCACAAGAGAGCTGCTAAAGCAATCAAGAGTAGAAGGACTAAAATTCCAGGTGGGAGAGACAGACATTAAGTCTTTAGCTGCTTTCTCCCTTGAGTTTGTTGTTGTGGTTCTTTTCACAGAGTCTGGGCACAGACAAAAGGCTGTGTATCTGGGCTAAGCAGAAGGGCACTCTGAGGAGCACAGAAAATGTTAGAGCTTCTGGTGGCCCTTCTGTGTTGGACTGACACAATTAGAGATCTGAAGGATTTAAAACCTATAGCTTGTTTCCCCCTTCAATAAATTGCCAAATTCTGAAAGCACATGGAGTTGAAAGCTAAAAAAAGGAAAGTGCCAAATTCTGAAGGCACATGAAGTTGAAAGCTAAAAAAAGGAAAGCTGAAAACTTTTTTAAAAGAAGAGTTTCCAGTAGATTCAAGTGCAAGAAAACAAAGAAATGACTTCAAGAGCAAACTAAGAGTGTGATCTTGTGAATATACCAGGCTTTCATCATTTGAAGTTTGTAAAGAACTATAATTTAGGAACAGGAAGAAACCAAAGGGAAATTAAGGTTTTACCAAATCTGTAGTCTAGTCTCAAATCATATCATTCCCTGACCAGATTACATATTCAGTTACCCTCTCCACACTTCTATATCTCTATAAGCCTAGCAGAGGAAAGAATAAAACATCTCTGGAAGAAGACGATATTCCCTGGAGTATCTATAACTTTTAAAATACACAACATCCAGCATGCAATCCCAAATTATGAGACATGCCAAGAGACAGAACCATATGACTAAAAATGAAAGGGAAGAACTATAAAAGAGACCCACAGATGTTCCCAATATGGAAATAAGTGAATAAGAACTTTAAAATAACTAAGAACATTATGCTTTTCAAAATATGATATGGAAAAATAAGTGAAAATATGAAGGATTTCAGCAGACAATTGGAATCTACCAAAAAGGGGTGATTAAATGAACATTTTAGAGCTTAAAATATAGTATTAAAGTTAGTGAAAGTGAAAGTCACTCAGTTGTGTCTGATTCTGTGACCCCATGGACTATATAGTCTATGGAATTCTCCAGGCCAGAATACTGGAGTGCGTAGCCTTTCCCTTCTCCAGGAGATCTTCCCAACCTAAGGACTGAACCCAGGTTTCCCACATTGCAGGCAATTCCCTGATAGGGGATTCTATGATAGCTCAGTTGGTAAAGAATCCATCTGCAATGCAGGAGACCCCAGTTTGATTCCTGGGTTGGGAAGATCCACTGGAGAAGGGAAAGGCTACCCACTCTAGGATTCTTGGGCCTCCATTGTGGCTCAACTGGTAAAGAATATTAAAGTTAAAAACTCATTAAATGGGTTTGGAAGCACATTACATACAGCAGAAATTAGAATTAGTAAACTAGAAGATGGGTTAGTAAGAAATATACTCAGTGAAGTCCAAAAAGAAAAAAAAAAAGGAAAATACATAAAGTCATTAGAACATTTGAAACCATGTAAGGAGGTCTTACATCCATGTAACTGGAGTCCCAGAAGTAGAAGAGAAAATAATGAATAATTCATATTTGAACAGATAGTAGCTAAAATTTTTTTCAAGACACTTGAAAGATTTCAATTCACTTCAATAATTTCTGTGATTCCCCAAGCAAAATCAATACAAAGCAAACCGCACTGAAGTAGATTGCTGAAAAAGTTTAAAAACAAGTGGGGCAGGGTTTGGTGGGAGTGCAGGGGGAAGGTTCCTTACCTTCAAAGACCAACAATAAAACTTACAGCAGACTTATCATTAGAAATGATGGAAGCCAGAGACAATGGAATAACATCTTTAAAGTACTGTTAGAAAACAACTACCAATTTAGAATTCTGTACCCTCAATAACATAGGAGTTATTTTATAGTTGATTCACAGGTATTAAAAAACACCTAGTGTGTATATAATTCTATCCCTCTTCATTTTTCATCTTTATTTTAGGGAGAAACTTAAAATACATTTGGAAAAGTTACCTACAAAGTATAGGATATTTTATCATTTAAGCCTAGTGTTTAGAAACATAGACTAAGAAACTAAATCTACTGTTTAGAAACACAAAAAGCATATGCCTTTTGTTTTCCACATGTGATCAAGCAGAGATATTCAGTTTAAGAGGAATTGCTCTATATCTTATTCCTATAGTCAGTGATAACTGTGGGGTGGGGAGACAGGGAGGTAAAGGGAGTTTTCATTTAAAAGGGTTTGACCTTTATCTTATCTCTCAAAGAAATCTTCCTATACTTCCATCTGATTCTTTATTTCACATCCTGCTTCAATCTGTTGTTTTGATAGCAAATCTTATTTCAGGATTATTAAGACTCACCTACTGTATAGTCTCCAAAACCAATAGCACTTATGGTGTTGAATGAATAATAAATTCCTTCAATATAACTCCAATTCTCTAATGACATGAAAAAAAATGGTGGTAATACAAGAAAAAAAAGTGATCCAGTTGCAGCAAAAAATAAATTCTTCCAGAGATAAACATTTTTCTAAAATATATTAGAAAAAAAGATACAATGTTAGCAGTTATATCATAAACAAGCAACATTAAAAAAACTATTGTGTGCTCCAGTAGTTCAGTTTTTATCTATTCCTTCATTTCTCAAAGATCATTCTTTTGAATAATCTCGTCCCCGGGAGTATGTCCAGGCTTGACCGCTCTACCTCCTGTCATCGTTTGTCCTGCCATCTTGTTTTCTCACTTTCCTATTATCTACATCTAGACCTTGATTTAAGATTAATTTCCCTGTGACACTTTACCTCCAAAGCCTTCTAAGATTACTCTTGCCTAGATACCAGGCTACAGTTCCTTCTTGCTCTGGGCTCTGCCCACATCGCCCCAGTTTAGCTCAGATTCCCCATCTGGACACAGCTCCAAGCCTTTGACCTGCTTGCAAAATAAGGTAAATGAGATAGTTGTGGCCCATAGCATGTCGGATCCTAGTACCCCCACCAGGGATCAAACCCACAGCATTTACATTGGAAGGCAGATTCTTAACCACCTGACCATCAGGGAAGTCCCCCATGTACAAGTCTTTGCAGACATATGCTTTTGCTTGAGTAAATACCAAACTATTTACTATTTCACTAACAGTGAAACAACAATCATAAATTTGATGTATGTTTAGTTTTTTAGAAAATTGCTAAAAATTGTTTTTCAAGATGATTGTACCATTAAAGAGTCCTACTGACAATATATGAGAGTTCCAGCTCCTCCATATTCTCACCAACACTTGGTGTGATTGTTCTTTTTATTTTGAGCCATTATATCAGACATATATTGGTTTCTCACTGTGGTATTACCTTGCATTCTCCTAATAAGTAATACTTAGTATATTTTAATCTTCAGCATATATCTTTACTAGCAAAGGGTATGCTTAAACCTTTTGCCCATTAAAAATATTTAGTTATCTTATTTTTGAGTTTTAAGAGTTATAGGTATTCTGGATGCAAGTCTTTTTATAGGATATATAATTAGCACATATTTTCTCCCAGTCTGAAGCTCATCTTTTCACTCTTTTAACTGATTCTTTTCAAGAGTAGAACTTTTAAATATTTAAGTCTTGGTGAAGTATTAGTTAGGCTTTAGGTCAGTGTTTCTCCAACTTTAGCATTCATCTTAATCTCTTGCAGGGCTTGTTAAAATAGACTGATGGGCCCCCATCCCCAGAGTTCCTGATTCAGTACTCAGGGATGGGGGCTGAGAATTTGTATTCTTAATGATTCCCAGGTAACATTGATGCTGCTATTCCTTGAACCATACTTTGAGAACTGATGGTCTAGATCAATTTCTTAACTTTGATACTGACATTTTGGACCCAATAATTCTTTGTTGTGAATGCCTGTCTTATGCATTGTAGGATGTTTAGGAGCATCACTGGCCTCTATGCACTGGATGCCAGTAGCACTCTCTTCCTGAGGTTTGTACAACCCAATATGTGTCTAGACATTGCCAACTGTCCTTTCTGAAGCCAAAATCACTCCAGTTGAGAAACACTGGTCTAGATCCATTGTTCTCAACCTAGTTGCACATTGAAATCACTTACTGCTTTTGCTGCTGCTAAGTCACTTCAGTTGTGCCCGACTCTGTGCGGCGCCACAGACGGCGGCTCACCAGGCTCCCCCAACCCTGGGATTCTCCAGGCAAGAACACTGGAGTGGGTTGCCATTTCCTTCTCCAATGCATGAAAGTGAAAAGTGAAAGTGAAGTCGCTTAGTCGTGTCCGACTCTTAGCAACCCCATGGACTGCAGCCTACCAGGCTCCTCCGTCCATGGGATTTTCCTGGCAAGAGTACTGGAGTGGGTTGCCATTGACTTCTCCTTGGAAATCACTTAGGGAGTTTTAAAAACCATTGAGGGTTCCATCCTCAAAGATTCAGATCAAATTGGTCTGGAGTGGGGTCTGGGCACCAGGAACCAAGTGATTCTAATGTGCAACTGAGGCTGAGAACCACAGGACTGAACTCTAATTAGAACAGAAGAACAGATCCTACTGTAACCAGAGATCTCCAAAAAGAATACAAAGAAATAACAAAGAATGTGGCACCCTTCTGTGAAGGGCTCTGCCTCAGAGTAAGGACCAGTTGATCACATCAACCACTAGTGGGATTCTCTCACGTGGCCCATTTTCTTCCATGGGCTCCCTGAAGGGGACCCCTTCTTTATGTTCCCTCACAGAAAAGAAAAGAAAAATAGATTCTTGAAGAATGTCTACAACTCACTTTTGTAATAAATTCTCAATAATTTTAATAAAGAACTATATTTCTAATTTTTAAAGAAGTGTAAAACCTGCGCTAATTACTCAATTGAGTTACTACCCATGACTCAATATGATATGCAGACAAAATCTTGGTCCAAACATCTCTAGGGGCTAGTGTCAGCACTGCTACTAATTCTCTGGGTAATCTTGGGCAAGTCACACAGCCTTTAAGAAATGTTCTCCTGTTCTACAAAATAAATGAGTTGGCCAACTGACTTAGGAGAACAAACACCTATGAGAATTGTTTATACACAATTCACCACTGCTCAACTTCTAAATTAAATGACTAGAGGCAAAATATCTAAAAGGAAATAGATGGTCCCTTGAACAATGTCTTTTCTCACGTCTGTTTTAGAACACAGATGACTTGCTTTTTCTGCTCATATAATTCAATGTGAATTCAGTAAGTATAAAGTGTTATATGTCTAGTCAACCTAAAGTTGTGAATCCACACAATTAAAAAAAAACAGAACTTTTCTACCAAATGTGTCTGTGTGATTGTGTGGAAGGAGAAACAGAATTTACCTCATTTAATCCCTTATGTTGAAGGTATATTCCAAATTTTTCAGATGGCAGATAAACTAATATAAAAATATATTTAAATAACGTGATAGTTAGAGGGATTCCAAATGTAGCAAAGACAACACAGAACATCTGTCCACCAGCAGTTTTAGGAAAAATTGTTCCATAACCTGTTAAGAGGGGAAAAAAATAAATGCAACACCCCTCAATACAGCAACTTGGTACAATTTGACATTTGAGAGGTCTTTGAGAGCAAATTTTCAGTCATTGGTATTCTAAGAGCCCTAGTGCATACAGTTCTTACCAAAAATAAAAAAACAATGAGTCAACTGATCTTATCCTAAGAAAATGATCAAAAAATGTGAGTTAAAAAGTTCTTTTACAAAATCACTATTTCAAATTTTGAAAAACTGTAAACAGCAGGAATGAACAATTAAAGAGACTGGTCATGCATGATATGGTAAATAATAAAATATTGCAATATCATTAAGAATTACATTGAAATATATATGACATAGAAAATGCTAATGACATACTGGTCTGACAAAGCAGTCTAAAACTATATACTGGCATATATATATCAAGAACTTTCTATGACTAAAACTTAAACAGTTATTGTGTGCAGAGTAGTGAGATGTTAATTGTTTAAAAATCAAATTTTTCAGATTTTCCACATTCTACTCCTGCAATTACATAAGTTAAGAGCATGTGCTTTGAATTGACTAATTTTAAGAATGTATGCTATAGTTCCTAGAGGAAATCAACCCTAAATATTCATTGGAAGGACTGATGCTTAAGCTGAAGCTCCAATACTCTGGCCACCTGATGTGAAGAGCTGACTCATTGGAAAAGACCCTGATGCTGGGGAAGATTGAAAGCGGGAGGAGAAGGGGATGACAGAGGATGAGATGGTTGGATGGCATCACTGACTTGATGGACATGAGTTTGAGCAAACTCAGGGAGATAGTGAAGCTCAGGGAAGCCTGGGGTGCTGCAGTCCATTGGGCGCAAAGAGTTGGACACAACTGAAGCAACTTAGCACACACAGCACATATGGTTATATAACCATGTGTTGATTTATCAATTTCATATTTTTGATATGAGAGAGAGGAATTCAGCTCCTATAACTACTTTCTTCTTGGTCTTTTCCATGTCTGACATTTATATTGCCCCACTATTCTCCTATATTTGCCTTTGTATTTTAAACAATATTCTTAAACCTGTGTTTAAATGTTTATAAATTCCTGATTCCTGATACTATATGATAAGGGTATTATATCCTCTATTATTTTCCTCCTCTTTCCTCCTCTTCATCATTCTACATTTTTGTTTCTTTTTTATATCTTTTATATGATAACATTTACACTCTGCTCTGCAACTACAAGACTTCTTATTCTAAGAAATTTTTTTCTTCACTCATTCCTCTTTTGCCCAAGAGTTGGTAATGCAGCTTTTGGGGAAGTAGCAGAAGAGAATAAGTCTCTTTTGACTTATTTGAGAACAATTTTCTATATTTGAAATACTTTTCGTAAGGGGAAATGAAATGAAATGAAGGGGAAATGAAATGGAGTAAGGGGACAGCTTTTCTGATGCTCCATACTTCCTGGTTTAAAGAAAATAGCCTAAAGCCAAGATTTTAATGGATCCAAAGTGTAGAGAAGAAAAATTGTCCTTTTCACAGAGAGCCAAGAATATTGCCAGCTTCTTTTGTCTTAGCAGATCTTGTTCTGAATGGGCTAATGTCCCTTAAACAAATCACTTTATTTCATTAAATTTAAGACATCATATAAATGTGTAGACAGTACCTCATGCAAAACATTTATAAAATATTCAGCATTCTAACTGGAAAAAAAAAGCACAAACCTACCTATTGTGGATAGGGTGATTATACAAGTTATAAAAGAGTTTGTAAAAGTCCAAAAGAAAACGGTAGTCTTATTTCCTGTGGGAGGTATTCCTGACAATATTAAAGATGTCATCATCTACAAATTAAAACAAGAGAAAAAACAAAATCAAAGTTTGGGTTATGTAAATTATATTTCTTCAAGTAGAACACTAAATAAAATTAGTTCCATTTAGTTGGATTAAAACCAAAACCCATCTAATTGGATCAAATTGAAATTCTTCCTTAAGATCAAGTGAAATAGAAACGCTTATGATAATAACTTATAAGGAAGAACCTTATTTGTTTTAGTGGTGTCGACCCCTTTGGAAGTTGTATATGGGGTAGATATATGACTATAACAATATTTTTTAAGGAAATTTGTAACATTGTTTTGTATAGATTTAGCATAGTGACTAATTATTTTCAATTATTTTCAAACAATTAGCAAATATGAGTTGAAGATAGTTGCAGGGAGACTTCTCATTTAGGCAAATGGAAATCATGAGATATATGAGGAAAAAGATGTAAGAATACAGTAACTGTATCATATCATCAGAAAATAAGAAAGAAGCTAATGAGAGGGCCTTCAATTTCTGGAAAGTCTAAAATACACAGAATTCTATTGATGAAAGAACCTCAGCTAAAAACTTCACAATCTACACAGTAATAGTAATAATCTGCTCAAGATACTGATGTCTTTATTCCCTGAACATCCCCCCATCCTTGCCCCAAGAAACTTCGAATACAGAGTCAGGAGGAAAAGAAAATGGGAATGGAAAGTGGTATAATGGGCAGAATAAATTAAAAGATATTCTTCTATGTTTCTTGATTCTTAACAGAATTCTGGAATGAATCTGACACAAATACATCAAAACCATACATGAAAGCACAGGGATAAGAAAGGAAGGGGAAGGAAGGGAGGAACTATTATATAGAGTTCCTACAAAATATAGAGTCCCCAATTCTAAATAAAACAGTTATCAAATCCAGCAGAGTTATAAAAGAATATATTACGACTAAAGGAATGTAATGTTTGTAGGAAATCTAACAAAAATAATAAAGATGTAAACTCATATATTGATCACTTCAATAAGTACTAAACCAGATAAAATGAAATAATTTTAGGGAAATATTTTATAAGTTATAAAGAGGAACAAAATGTTTTAATTTGATATAGAAAAACCATAATAAACACCAGAAGCTTAAAGTTTAGTAGTGAAACATCAGAGGCATTCTAATTAAAGTCAAAAGCAAGATAGGAATGCTACTACAATAGTCACAGAAAAATCTTGCAACAGAATGAAAATCCTAAAGACTTCAAATATTGAATCACTGGACACAGAATATAACATTTGTTTAAAATGTTCATAAGCCATATACATTTTAAAAGGATAAAGAAAACTTTTAGAAACAAAAAATAAAACCATTAAAATTAAAAAGTCAGGTAAAGTGGAGTCAAAGAGAAAATAAGTAAATGAAAGATATATCTTAATGAATTAATCAAAATACACCAAAAAGGTTAAAATAGTGGAGAATAGAAAAAAGAATGGTTAAGAGATACAGAAGATATAAATAATAAAAGATCAACCACATTTGTCATTTTAAAGGAATTAATCGCCCAGTATTTCCTAGAATTGATATGAGAAATAAATACAAAGATTGAGGAAGCAAACCCCGAGGAAAATAAAAACAAAAGTCATATCTGCCTATGGCTGATTCATGTTGAGGTTTGACAGAAAACAACAAAATTCTGTAAAGCAATTATCCCTCAATAAAAAAAAATAAACGAAAAAAAGTCATATCTAGATGGCTGAATTAAACGAGTAAAATAACAGAGATGAAGAGAAGATCATAAAATCACAGAAGGCCTTCAATACCAGAGAGAAAAGGTAAATTATGTACAAAGGGGAGGCAATTAGATTGACAGAAGACTTCTTAGAGGTAGCTGAAGGAAGCCACAATATAGTGAAATAATGTTTTCCATGTTCTAAAAGAAAATAATTGTCAATCCAATAGTGCATACTCTAACATGTCTTTCAAGAAAGAAGATGAACATATTTTTGGAATATGTTCTAAAACCAAGCAAAAAAGAAGAGTGTTTTCAGAAGCAGACCATCATGAGATAAATTTATCACAGATATATTTTGCAAGAAAGAAAATTCTCTCTGAGAGATAATTTGAGATGAAAGAAAGAAAAAAGAAATAAATAAAATGTGGGTAAATAAAAACAAAGGCTATACATACAATAATATAATAATATATAGGGGAGTTTTAAAAATGAGATTGAACAGAAACACTCTTGGATGACATGTTAAATGAGGACGAAGTGGTGGCAATTAAAGGTAAAATACTTCAAGAGACAGATCGCTGCTTCCAGTCATGGTGGAGCAACACAGTCCAAATTACCCTCTCACAGTCAACAACTAGAAAACTGGACAAAATATGAGAAAAAACTGTTTCTAGACATTGGATAAGAGAAAATGCAGAACTGTAACTACTGAGAGAAGGAAAACAAATGAGGTGAGTACTATCATTGCCCAGACTGGCAATTTCTGACAGTTTCTGGACTGCTGTATAGGATGAAGGACCCCCAAAGAGAGCATAGGGATTTTGCTGAGCTGAGGAAACAGAGATTGGAAGTCAATAAAGCTGTTCAGTTCAGTTCAGTCTCTCAGTCGTGTCCGACTCTTTGCGACCCCATGAATTGCAGCACGCCAGGCCTCCCTGTCCATCACCAACTCCCGGAGTTTACCCAAACTCATGTCCATTGAGTCGGTGATGCCATCCAGCCATCTCATCCTCTGTCTTCCCCTTCTCCTCCTGCCCTCAGTCCTTCCCAGCATCAGGGTCTTTTCTAATCAGTCAGTTCTTCGCATCAGGTGGCCAAAGTATAGGAGTTTCAGTTTCAACATCACTGCTTCCAATGAACACCCAGGACTGATCTCCTTTAGGATGGACTGGTGGGATCTCCTTGCAGTCCAAGGGACTCTCAAAGAGTCTTCTCCAACACAACAGTTCAAAAGCATCAATTCTTTGGCGCTCAGCTTTCTTTATAGGCCAACTCTCACATCCACACATGACTACTGGAAAAACCATAGCCTTGACTAGACGGACCTTTGTTGACAAAGTAATGTCTCTGCTTTTGAATATGCTGTCTATGTTGATCATAATTTTCTTTCTAAGGAGTAAGCGTCTTTCAATTTCATGGCTGCAATCACCATCTGCAATGATTTGGGAGCCCCCCAAAATAAAGTCTGACACTGTTTCCACTGTTTCCTCAGCTATTTGCCATGAAGTGATGGGACTGGATGCCATGATCTTAGTTTTCTGAATGTTGAACTTTAAGCCAACTTTTTCACTTTCCTCTTTCACTTTCATCAAGAGGCTCTTTAATTCTTCTTCACTTTCTGCCATAAGGGTGGTGTCATCTGCATATCTGAGGTTGTTGATATTTCTCCCAGCAATCTTGATTCCAGCTTGTGCTTCTTCCAGCCCAGAATTTTTCATGATGTACTCTGCATTTAAATTAAACAAGCAGGATGACAATGTACAGCCTTTACATAGTCCTCTTCCTATTTGGAATCAGTCTGTTGTTCCATGTCCAGTTCTCACTGTTGTTTCCTAACCTGCATACAGGTGTCTCAAGAGACAGGTCAAGTGGTCTGGTATTCCCATCTCTTTCAGAATTTTCCACAGTTTATTGTGATCCACGCAGTCAAAGGCTTTGGCATAGTCAATAAAGCAGAAATAGATGTGTTGCTGGAACTCTCTTGCTTTTTTGGTGATCCAGTGGATGTTGGCAATTTGATATCTGGTTCCTCTGCCTTTTCTAAAACCAACTTGAACATCTGGAAGTTCATGGTTCACATATTGCTGAAGCCTGGCTTGGAGAATTTTGAGCATTACTTTACTTGGGTGTGAGATGAGTACAATTGTGCGGTAGTTTGAGCATTCTCTGGCATTGCCTTTCTTTGGGATTGGGATGAAAACTGACCTTTTCCAGTCCTGTGGCCACTGCTGAGTTTTCAAATTTGTTGATATATTGAGTGCAGCACTTTCACAGCATCATCTTTTAGGATTTGAAATAGCGCAACTGGGATTCTCTCACCTCCACTAGCTTTGTTCGTAGTGATGCTTCCTAAGGCCCACTTGACTTCACATTCCAGGATGTCTGGCTCTAGGTGAGTGATCACACCATCGTGATTATCTGGGTCGTGAAGATCTTTTTTGTACAGTTCTTCTGTGAATTCTTGCCACCTCTTCTAAATATCTTCTGCTTCTGTTAGGTCCATACCATTTCTTTCCTTTATTGAGCCCATCTTTGCATGAAATGTTCCCTTGGTATCTCTAATTTTCTTGAAGAGATCTCTAGTCTTTCTCATTCTATTGTTTTCCTCTATTTCTTTGCATTGATCACTAAGGAACGCTTTCTTATCTCTCCTTGCTATTCTTTGGAACTCTGCATTCAAATGGGTGTATCTTTCCTTTTCTCCTTTGCTTTTTACTTCTCTTCTTTTCACAGCTATTTGTAAGGCCTCCTCAGACAGCCATTTTGCTTTTTGGCATTTCTTTTTCTCGGGGATGGTCTTGATTCCTGTCTCCTGTACAATGTCACAAACCTCCGCCCATAGTTCATCAGGCACTCTGTCTATCAGATCTAGTCCATTAAATCTATTTCTCACTTCCACTGTATAATCATAAGCTTCTCCATCTTTGGCTGCAAATATAATCAATCTGATTTCGGTGGCTATAATAAAATAATCAATAAAGCTGAGGTGGCTACAATTTGTGGGCGGTGTTCCACAGAGGATAAAGCTACCCAGGGAAAGAATGATAGAAATCTGCATAGAGGTATCTTTGAGTCTTTGGCTCAATGACATTCTGCACATGGAAAGAGTAAGTTTATAAGGCTGGTGAAAAACAATTACCTGAGCGTGGCAGAGTCACTCCAAGTGGCCCCTATGGTCTGGAGTTCATGTACTTGTGTGACTCCTTCTCTCTGAGTGTGAGTGGGGCCTGTGACTTATCTCCAGCCACATATGTGGCTATGAGTATCTCAAAGGTGACAGGATGTACATGCCTCCAATGTATGTGATTAGGTTATATAAGACTCAGTGCTGATCTTGCTAGAGTCTCTTTCTCCCTTGCTGGCTTTGAAGAAGGAGGCGGCCCTTCTATATCCTATGAAAATGGCCAGGTGGCAGAAACATGAATGTAGTCTCTGGCCAACAGCCAGGGTGAAACTGAGGTCCTTGGTCTGATACCCCAAAGGAAATGAATGCTGCTAGAAAGCCAAATGAATTTGCAAGCCAATTTTCCCTCAATTGAGCCTCAGGTGAGACCCGACTCCTGTGACACCTTGATTGCAACCTTGCAAAGGACCCAGCTAAGCTGTGCTCAGACTCCCAGCCTATAGAAACTGAGAAAATAAATGTTTTAAGCTACTATGTTTGTGGAATGCTGTTATGGAGCAACAATTAACTAATATATTGGGAGAAAAATAATAACTGTGGCCTTTAAGCTGAACAATTCCTGCAGCTCACACCAGGCTAGAAACTATTTGAGTTTCTAGCTAGAGAGCAGAGGCCCCATTATATTCATGACATCCAGTGGAGGACCCAGGAAGGTCATAACTGAGAAGCACAGCAAAATCAGCCCTAGCAAAAGGGCTACTTTAAGCCTGGAAGGAGTTTAAAATGGATCTTAGGATGATTAAAGTAATGTTTAAGTAACTTACTTAATTGCCTGTCAGAGAAAGTCCAAGGAATTTAAAGGAACACAATTAAACAAAACACCATCAAACAATTCATAATGTCCATTATCCAATTTTTAAAAATTAACAGACATATAAAGAATCAAGAAAACGTAACCCATTACTAGGAGACAAATCAGTCAAGAGAAACAAACTCATAAATAACAATTCCATCAAAAGGATGAAATTAGCAGAATATGATCTTAAAAGGGCTATTAAAAATAAGTTCAAAGATGTAAGGAAGCATTAATATAATGGGGAGAGAAATGGAATGTATAAGACATAAGCAAGTGGAAATGCTAGAAATGAAAAATATAATATCCAAAAAGGAATAGATGAGATTATCAACAGAAGAAAATATTAATAAACTTAATGATACAGTAGTAGATAATATCCAGACTGAAGCACATAGAGGGGAAAAAAATGAAAAAAAAAATCAGATATCAAGTGTGTGTATTGGGAAAAAGGAGCCAGAGAAAGGGCAGAATAATGACTGAAAAATTTCAAAGGATGAAAATGGGACACACAGAGTTACAAGAAACTCAATGAATCATAAGCAGGATAAACACATATACACATGAAACATATACATCATAATCACATTACTAGAAACTAGTGATCTAAAATGTAACCAGAGGGGAGAAAAAGACACAGTATGTAAACAGCAACAAACCTAAGAATAACAGCAGGCTTCCTATTATAAGCAATGCGAACCAGAGCCCATGGAACAACATTTTTAAAGTGCCAGACTAGATTTATATATCCAATGAGAATGTCCTTTTAAAAAGGCAAAACAAGAAGAAAAAAAAAAGAGAAAAACAGGAAAAACAAATTTTTTCAGACAAAGTCTGAGAGGATTCATCACTAGATTTTTTTGGTTCTTCCTATGCTGAGTACTTTTGGATTATATCCTCTACATTTTGAATACTAACTAATCTACGAGACTCTTGAGTCTCTTATTTAAATCCTACAGAGACTTATTTTCAGTTTAGAGGCAATTTCTCTGTTTAGGCTTTCCCAATCACTCAGCAGGTAAAGAATCTGCCTGCAAAGCAGGAGTCACAGGAGACACGGATTCGATCCCTGGGTCGGGAAGATCCCCTGGAGAAGGAAATGGCAACCCACTCTAGTATTCTTGCCTGGAAAATCCCATGGACAGGAGTCTGGTAGGCTACAGTCCATGGGGTGGCAAAGAGTCGGACACGACTGAGCGACTAACACTTTCACTTTCTCTGTATAGATTCAGACTGCAAGTTCTAACTTACTCTGTGAAATGTGGTTCCAGTGTCTGTTCAGCTCTCCTAGCCTCTGCAGTACCATTTGGGACCTGTCCCACAGTCCATCACTCAGAAGTCGGTCTGGGACTTAGATTCAGGTCTACCCATTAGCTCAGTTCTCAAAGTCTTTGGTATGAAAGTTAGGATCATGTCCACGCATTGGTAGGTCAGGGGTGAACTCAGGAGATCATAAGCAATTTTACAGGGTCACTTTCCCAAACTGCTCCCTGTCTGTGATCTCATTTTCTTGGGGACTCCCCTTTTCGGTCTTCTAGGTGGAAAACAACCACTACTTCCTTGATTGTGCTGCATCTGGGGCCAAGTGGTAGGAGAAGAGACAAAGGTGGTGGAAAAATGAAAAGGTTTGGTCCTAACTTTGAAACTACAGCTTCAGGGAACAGAGCTGAGTTTCCCCTCTCTCAGAACTGTGTGAGTGGGTTCCTATGCTTCTACGGCTGCTGCCTTCTCTGCTGCCACCCCCACAGGATTGCTGGCGAACTGGAGTAAAAGAGGACAAAGAAAAGGAACAAAAGGGAGGGTTTCCACACTCTGAGCAAGATGAGTTCCCTTTCCTGCTTCTGAAGCCAGAACTAGCGGATGTCTCCCAGGGTCTTCTGACTGTGTTATGCCTAAGTTTCCAGCTACATTAAGGTCAGGCTGGGGGATACCAGAGAAGTGTGTGTGTGTGTGTGTGTGTGTGTGCGTGCGCACGCGTGTCAGTCACTCAGTTGTGTCCAACTCTGAGACCCCGTGGACAGTAGCCCACCAGGCTCCTCTGTCCAAGGGATTCTCCAGGCAAGAGTACTGGAGGGGGTTGCCATTTCCTTCTTCAACCAGAGAAGTATAACAGTGCTTAACTTGCCACCTGTTCAGTACTTCAAACCATGAAGTTCTTCCTTACATTGCTGCTGGTATTTACTTTTCAGGTTCCTCAAATACCTGATCCACATATTCTTCCCAGCTTTGTAGCTACATTCAGTGGGAGAGAAAGAGTGGAGTGTGCTTACCCCACCTTACCCATACCTGGTCAGTTGGCTTTGGACAAAGTTGCCATGGTAATTTCATGAAAAAAAAAGGACAAGTCTTTTCAACAAATGATTCTGAAATAACTGAAGATCTGTATTAAAAATAACAACAACAAATCTTGATGCTTACTTCTCATTTCATCAAAATTTACTTGAAATGTATCAAATAAATAAATATAAAAGCAAAACTAGAAAATGTCTAGAAATCTGACTTTGGTTTAGCAGAAGATTTCTTAGAACACAAAAAGTACAACCCATGAAAATTTATAAACTAGAATTTATAGGAAAGAAAATTCTCTTCAAGAGAAACTGAATAAAATGAGAATCAACTGGCAACACATGTGAGTGACAAAGTACTTTTCTCCAGAATACATGAAAAATAATTATAACTGCATTAAGTAGACAAAAGAAAAAATATGCAAATATTTGAACAGATAATTCATAACAGATAATACAAAGATAGCCAATAAACTCATAAAAATGCTCAACATGATTAGTCATCAGAAGAACACAAGTAGACTGGCTAAAATAAAAACACCTTACAACATCCAATTCTGGCGGGGATGTACAGCAGCTAGGACTCTAACGTAGTTGATGGGTTTGTAAAATGATATAAGCACTCTGGAGAACTCTGTTGGGTAGTTTCTTATGGAGTTATACAGATTTACTAGTTCTCATAGCAATTCCACTTGTAGGCATTTACCAAAATGAAGTAAAAACACGTTTCCCCACAAAGCAAATATTTGTAGCAATTTCATTTATGATAGACATAAACTTGAAAACAACTCAAAGCTCATCAATGTGAACAGATAAGCCAATTTTGGTATAGATATACCATAGAATACTGTTCAGCAATGAAAAGAATTTACCCAGTGATAAATGAAACAATAGAGCTGAATGTCAAAAACATCATGCTAAGTGGAAGAAGCCACTCACAAAAGACTATGTATTATATGATTCCTATATACTAACTGATTCTGTGTCTAAGAGTGCTCAATATTATCACATAATAATTCTCCCCAAATTCAAAGAAAATTCAATCAAAACCTCAGCAGAGTATATTCTGAAATATGACAATCTGATCTTGAAATTCATACAAAAGGATAGGAAAGTTCATTTCAGGACTTATTGCAATGGTATTGTCACTCAGACAAAATGGAACAGAATCAAAAATCCAAAAACAAATTTATGGACATAAGAGAACCTGCAATATGATAGAGATAACACTAAAAATTAATGGGGAAATAAAAATCAATCAATAAACTAACTGTTCTGGAACAATAAGCTGTCTATACGGAAAAAATATATAAAATTAGAATTTACTTTACAGGGACACTTAAGGTGCACACATGTGTACACACACACATATAACACACACACACACATGCAATCCAAGATGAAATAATTTTTTTTTGGTAAAAAAGCAAATTTGAAAAATGTCTAGAAGAAAGTTTAAGAAAATATCTCTGTGACCTCAAAATGGGCATGACTGGCAAAGGTTGTATAAACCCTAAAGGAAAAGAATAATAACAATGACTACATTAAAATTAACTTTTCTCAACTACAAAAGATATTACAAGGGAATATTTAAGGACAATATGCCCAGAGCTTAGAGCATGACAATATTTGGAAAAAGTGGAAGGGAAATAAGCCAATTTTCCTGCCAGATTCTTATCTCTTTTGTAGAACATATTTCTGAACTTCTTATGTAATAATGAAAAAGATCACTTCAATCACAGCAGTTTCAACTTTTATATTCATTTAGTAATTGGGTTGTAATTTGTCCCTTCTGTCACTTTTACCTCCTTCTACCTTGTTATCATCTCCTGCCTTCCTTTTTCTTCCAAGGCTGCATGATTTCCCCATGTTCCTCCTGCCTGTTCCATAGCTAACCTGAAATATCCTGCTTGGTAAACTAATTTAGTCCCAATGAAGGAAATTATTTCATAGAATTTTCACACTGAAGGCTTCTCTGCATAGGTAGCAGTAGTATGACTTTGAAAATACACACTTCTTCATCTCTTACCTGCACAAATCTTCTGACATCTTCTTTAGTCATATTGGAACGATTTTTTAGAAAATCAGCTTTTGCCTTAACTGCCAAATGTCGCTGCTGTACCTCAAAGTCTCTCTCCAAGGCTCCAAATATTAATGCCCCAAACATGATGTATAATATATAGACAAGCAGGACGACGCCCTTCCGGACTTTGGTGCCTGTCTCATCTTTATATAGTGGAACCAAAGAGAAATCAGAAGACTGTAATGTAGACTATAATGTTCTTTCAAAAGAAACCCAATACAGCACAGCAACCCAGAATTCCCAGATACAGTATATGAACTCTCTCTCTTTTCTTAACCTACATTTAAACAACAAACTATACAATTTCCTAAATAGTCAGAGAAGTAGAAAAATAATTCCACTTCTCTCCTAACTATAAACTTATTTATTATTATTATTATTATTTTTAAGAGAATTGTGCTATTTGGGGAGATAGGGAAATGTTGCAAGGGCAAAGTTAGCCAAACGATTTAGTCCTTCACTCAATTTTCTTAGCGCAAATTTTATTGCTGAATTACACTTTGGAGTATCTTCAGTGAATATTTTTAAAAGAGTACAATGTTAACACTTTAACCAGCTGATAAAAACGAGTTAACTAGACCACTTATACTCTCCAGTTACTAGCGGTATGAATTTAGGCCAGCCAGGTGTCTGGCTGTGTTTCAGATTCTTCATCTGCCTTTTATAAAATGAAGATAGTAAGAGCTCCTTGATAAGGTTGTTACAAAGATTAAATGAGTTATATATTTAAATACTTAGAGTGAGGCCTAGCAAACAGGCAAGGCCCAACAAATCCTAGCCAGTAGTCAAAGCAGCAGTCAGTTTGCAGCAGTAGTAGTAATCACAGCAGTACACAGTGGAGGAGGAACAACTCCTCTCTCCCTGTTCCTCTCTGCCTCTGACCAATAAGCATGGGGCAGAAACAAAGAACATGGCAGCTGGCACAATGCAAGAGACTCTTAGCTGGATGATGTCAGATTCTAAGAAAGGTGAAGTCCTGTGTGTTTCACAGGACTCTGGGACAATGCTTGAAGAAGGCATCTAATTAAGGTGGCAGCACTCTCCACTTGAACCTGCCTTCTCACAGCTGCTTCCACTTTAGAGCACAGGGCAAATCTCTGTAGCACAGACCCTCATCGCTTGGGTAAACTTTCCCAATGGGATATAAAAAAATGAAAGCACATCGTTACAGGTTTTGTATGCAACATTCTGAACTATAAGAAACAGTTACAAGAACAAGCACATTTTAAAGCCAACAGGGTTAAAGTATCTAAAATCCACCTTAATGAAATACTATACAATTAAATATGTCATAGTCACAGTTGGTAACATACATTTACAGTGTTAAATTATAAATTTAATCAAACTACATGTAAACAATTCAGAATAACAATAAAACAGTACAGTCCCACCTAAGGAACCATTTTACTTTGAATTTGTAGCAGGATAATAATATGCTTTTATTATTTTCTATTTCCATGTCTAAACTAGCAATAAATATCATAACTTAAAAAAAAAAAGGTATCTGAGCTAAATCTCCACAGAGTCTTTCTTAGGTTTCCCTGGCTTCAATAAAACACTGAATAGGGAGCAATCAAACCACTATATTGTATGTTTAAAAACAATACAATGTTCTATCTCAATTATATCTTAATTAAAAATACTTTCAGCAACCATTCGTTAGTTGGGCATTAAAAACATATCTGATCTGGTCACATTTCACAAAAAGGTCTTCTTTGATATGTTGGGATAAGACATTTGGAAGATTTTAAATTTCTTACAAACATGTCAACATTTGGGGGTACATTTTGCAGTCATACCACCAAACCAAGACTGCTCTTCACCATCGCTGTCACCAAAGACCAGACCCCACTCAAGGAAGCCATTTTGAAGCAATCCTACCTCTTAAACAAAGGACTGGGAAGTCAAAACTGTAGGAGAGTTGACTGGAAAGGGACATTTTGAGCCTGTCTAAATGATCTCATCACCACCCCAAGTTCCATCTGGAACCTTGGGGGTGGCTAGTTCTACACCCAATTATCTCCACATTATTACCGCATCCCTCAGGGTGTATGACTCAGTCATTCTGCACCCAAACCCCTCCAACCTGCTACCTTTCTGCTGTGATATCCTTCAGTTCCACCTTCCTGTTCTGTCAGTCTCCTGCTGATCCCTTTCCTGGCAATGACGTGACTCCCAGCCTGTGGTCAGTGGACCGCTTTATGTTTGCTGTTTCAGTTCATCTGCCCCTTCAGTTTACTTGCCCCTTAAGCTCTTGTCCCTTCTGACTCATGCTCAATACTACATGAGGCCTCTATGACTTATCTGTTTTCTTCCCACGCTTCTCCACTTGCCAAAATGCTCCTTAGCCTTCCAGATTTGATACCTGACATCAACTGAGTCCCTTTCTGGTTCTCTCTAATCAGAAACATGACTGACAGCAAAGAGCATTTCTAGCCACACCTTAAATAGAAGATCTCTGTTGTTAATTCAGTTACAGTATTTATTTGTACCATATTCAAGCACAATCCCCTAGGGAGATAGAAACAGACTCTATGTTATTTGAGTTGTTATACCTCCTTTGGACACCTAACAGGGTTTTACCTTCTCAATAAATGATTCTTGGATGCAACTGAATAATTTCCACGTAACTTGTACTGTTGACAAACTGTATTTTCCCCTCTAGACTATAATATCCAGAGATAATAAAATCTCCTGCAAAAATCATAGGTTTCAGAGTTCTGTGGCATTGGGTTTGAGTCCTGGATCAGACACTATCTAATTTGTGATCTTGGATAGCTAACCTCTGTGAATTTGATTTCTTATTTGTAATGTAGATTTCATTATCTCCTTGCATTGTTATCATTTTGGATTTGAGTTTCTGTGTAGATTGTCTGACACCAGATGAATTCTCAATGAACAGTTATAACTTTTACAACTAGTTGTAATCATTGTATTTAGGCAGAACGAACCTTCATGGCATATTTTATGGTGACTTCTCTCTGGTGTTCCTTTTTTTAAAAATGTTTGTTGAATGAATGGAAAATGTGGCAATGAACAAATGGAAACTTGGCAAGAAGAAATTCCTGGGAATTAGTCTGTGAGAAGCATGAATGGGTCATTTCCTGTTCTCCTCAATCCCAAGGAACCAAATGGGATTCTTCCTTGGCCACCATGAGCTAGGAATGAGAAAGCTATTTTGAGTGTATGAACCAAGAGTGTGGCCCCCCAAAATCGAAGGAAACATTGGCGCCGCCCCAGGTTTTTGTGAATGTGAGTGACTCTACATTTGGACTACCCTAGGGCTGTCCCACATTGTAGACGGAGGCCACAGTGTCCTTATATTCACACAACTGCCCTAGTGCCACATGACCGACCCTGGTGGAGCAGAGCAATTCACTGTTTGTTGAGCTGGAGTGTAACCTGCATTGCAGTACCAGGCCACCTGAGCTAAGATGAGTCAGTGTGTTGCACATGGAGGCTCCCAGATGCTTTGTATGCTAAGCAGCAAGTTGGAACACTAGGAAAGGAAGATAACAAGGTTATGCTTTTTACTCCAAAATAGCAGCAAGAAGAGGAAGAAATGGAAGAAGGGGAGGGGAAGATGGAGGGAGAAGGAAAGGAAGCTTTGTTAGGTGCTTCCTATGTACCAGCTACTGTCCTAAACGCTTAATCATGAGAGAACCACTCTGAGTTCATCCTACAAAGCAATTATTTTTAATTCTTCTCTTCTACAGATGAAGAAACTCAGGCCTAGATAAATTTTAAAAATTGTCCAAGATCACAGAACTATTGTGACCTCAATAAGCTGAGGTTCAAACTAGTGTCTAATTAGCCTCAAATTTATTCATGCTCTTCCCTGCTATTCATTAATATTTTAAAAAATATTAATTTAGCACTTATTTATTCTACGTTAAAAACTGATATATCACTGTAGACATAACAGTAGACAAAATATATGAAAATTCATGCTCTTATAGAGCTTACTTTCTAGTGGGAAATTCAAATAATAAACAAATGAGTAAGATACAGAATGTTAGGTGATGGTGAATGCTCTGGAAGAGAGTAGAACCAAGAAGGGAGATGGGGTTGCAATTTTAAATGGAGCAATTAGAGAATACCTCACTGACAAGATGAAAGTTGGGCCAAGACATAAAGGATTAAGGGAGGGAGCTATGGGAATCCAGGGGTAAGTTTTCCAGGCAGAGGCAATGGCAAATGCAAAGGCCCTGTGGCTGGAATACTTTTAATTCGCTTTAACCCGTGTGAGGAACAAGGGAGCTAGAGTAGTTGGAGCAGTTTTACTGCTGAAAGAGTGGGACACCTAAAAATCAGGGTCCCACTGAAGCAGAGACAGCATGGATGCTGTGGATCAAAAACATCATGTGGAGCATACAGGATCTGCAGAGGAAATTCATAACAGAAATAAATGCACAGAGAATGTGTGCTATTTACCTCGAAAGAGTGAACTGGGGGTAGGGAAAAAGGACAGGGTAGAATTTGTACTTTTCATTTAATACACTTCTCTACTTATTTTTAAACCAAGCATGCAATTCAATGTTAAAATCTAATTAAATGAATTAATATTCTATAAATGTGCTTAAGTATTAATACATGCACAAGAATGTTTACAGGTTTTCTGTTCCTAAACAACCAATAGGGAGCTGCTTTTAAATACTGGGCTATCTATATAAGGATATATAGAGATATTCATAGAGTAGACCTACATAATGACTTAGAAAGAGGTCTAAGATTTAGGACTCAAAGCACTGGAGTATGAAGTGTACCTTATGGACATAATTGAATACATGTGCTCATTTATTTATATGCTGTTGTACAAAGTTCCTCTAAATAATTGTTTATACAGTAATAGCAAAAAAAAAAAAATGGAAACTATCTGTTTACAATTATGGAACTGAAAAAAATTACGGCGCATTCAAATGCTAAACTATTAGTCATTTAAAATTATTATATATGTCTATATTTAGTATGAAAATACATGCTATGTATATTTAAAATTAATTTGAAAAAAGTAAGCTTTTAAAATTTAAATTGCAGATGTGGAATGATCTCTTTTTTTTTTTTTGGTAAAAGATATTAGAAAGCAATTCCATGAAAGGAGAGATTTATTGTTTTCAGTACTTTATTTCCTGAAAAACACCTGGTTCCTAGGGCATGGCCCACATACCATTGATATCTGTTGAATATTAAAACAATGAATAAAAGTGTATATCCACATGCAAAAACACAAAACCCAAAGGACCAATTACAATATGTTAACAGAATTTATCTTTAGGCATACCATTTAAATGGTTTTTAATCTTCTTGATACTTCTCTGTATTTCCTAGTTTTTAACAAAAATAATAGTTTCACTTAATGCTTATTTAAAGCATTAAAAGTTTCAGAACATTTCAAAGCTAAGAGTTCAGAAAACATCTATTTTCAGGAATGAGTATAACTAATCATTACCTAGCTGAGGACTCAGGGTTGAAGTGTAGGCAGTAGGGCCATCTGTTTTTACTGGGTGGAAATGGTCATTCTTGCAGGAGGCTGATAAGGAGGGACTGAACAAATCAATGTGAACAGAGCAGTTTTAAGTCGAAAGAGTTTGGAGAGGAGAGCTGCTGTATCCTAGAAGGTAATGATCCCTAATCATTAGGGAATTTGACTTGTACCAACTCATGATTTATTTTTGGGTTGCTCCTCTTGAGATGTGGGTAGCTGCCCTTGTGGACTACACAGTTCGGATTCCCCAGGAGTGTGTGTGATTTTCATGTGATTCAGTCAATTACGCATTTTCTCTTGAAAATAGTGCCTTCATTAAAAGTAAGAACAAAATGCGGACTTGTAGCTCTGCCTGAGCAGGACTGAGACAGAAGTTTTGCATTTCCACTGGGGCCAGGAACGAAGAACAATTGGAGTTGGGCCAAAGCTAGTTGGCAGTTTCTTTCTTTGATAGAAGGTTAAAAGGAAAAGTTTGGAGATGCCTATCTTCAGCATGAGGCTAAAGAGACACTCTTTCTAACATTTTGGAATTATGTAAGAAATTTAAGATACTTACTGGCCTTCTATATCCACCACAACCTAAACAGCTATAAATTAAAGTCATAGAAACCCCAAGCTTTTTGAAGCTGTTTCTTCTACTTTTGTTTTCATCTTGTTTTAAGTATGTGCATTTAATTGAATTTATTATATCACTATATTTGATCTTTTTTCTTCTGTTACTTCCTTTTATTCCTTACTCATGTACATGCTGGTAGTGTTTATTTTTCCCTTTATCTTTCAGCTTTTATTGCCTTATTTACCTATTATACTTACTCTTTATATGATCCTATTTTAAAAAATATTTTACCCTATCATACCATCTTAACACATCCCCTGGGATAATTTTATTCTTATACTTTGTAAAAAGTAATCACCACATCCCATTTTATCAGCATGCTGTGTGGTCACATTTCTCTTAAAAGTTTTCATTAAATCACTTGAATCTCACTTAGGCCTTCTCTCCAGTGATACCCAAAGTGACAGGAACACTTTATCTCACCCAGGAGGTAAATTCCCCACCCTCACCCTGACTCATTGCTGTATTCACCCTGGGTACTCCCTGCCAATCTGACTGCGATTCCCAATTTACAGTGTTGCAGCTCTTTGAATACATACTTGTGCCACCCGAAGGACCAGGTCAAGTTCTACTATTAACTACATCATCCAGAAGCACTTGTACAGACAGTATTCACTGCCTGCTGCTGCTGCTAAGTCGCTTCAGTCATGTCCGACTCTGCGCGACCCCATAGATTGCAGCCCACCAGGCTCCGCTGTCCCTGGGATTCTCCAGGCAAGAACACTGGAGTGGGTTGCCATTTCCTTCTCCAATGCATGAAAGTGAAAAGTGAAAGTGAAGTCGCTCAGTTGTCTCCGACTCCTAGCGACCCCATGGACTGCAGCCTACCAGGCTCCTCCATCCATGGGATTTTCCAGGCAAGAGTACTGGAGTGGGGTGCCATTGCCTTCTCCGATTCACTGCCTAACAAAGGCCATTCCCCTTTCCCCACTCTCTTGCTGTTATGCAGCCCTGACCAATAAAGACAAATGGGAAATATATCCAGAGTAAGAAGAAGTGCCTATGGGAAAACAACTTTTCATATATGGTGAATGTTATTAAGTCTACATGTGATTCCTGGAACTACTGCAGCCCTCATGAGACAATGAGGGGAGATACTGTCAACAAACTGAGAATATTTGTGAAGGGAAGATAGGAAAATACCAGAATTCATCACTGCATTGGATTGTTGAACTAAACCTGGAACCACGTTGCCTCTATACTTCTTATGGAAGATAATAAGTATCCTTATTACTTAAGTCCATTTTAGTCAAGTATTGTGCCACTTACAGCCCAAAGCATCCTAACAGACATACTGGCCTTCTGTGAAGGTCCACAAGTGCAGGAGTCACCATGCTGATCTCATCTCTTTTCTACTCTCACAGTGATTGTCTTTTTCAGACATCGATTGCATTTCACTGCTACTTAATTAAAGCCACCACAGTTCTCCCCAACTATTTCATGAACCACTGATAGAAGGAGTCAGATTCTTCTTCACCTCCCCTTTGGGCTCCTTATGCAAATTTGCCTACAAATTCCTAAGCAACTGTCAAGTTCATTATATCAGATTTTTCTTACAGAATAATATTGTAAAGTATTCACTATACACCTGCTATATAATAACTTTCTTCATAGCAACAAATTATGTTTATGCAAAGAACTGGAAAATGATAGAAAAAAGTTTTTAAAGAAAATTTCAATCCACTAACCAGAAATATGTTAGTGTTCTGGTGTATTTCTTTTGAATCTTATACAATTGAGGTCATATTGCACGTGTAATTTGGTAACCTGGCTTACTCACTTAATATACTGTTTCTAATCTTGTATTACTATTCTTCAAAAGAAGCATGTTTAAAGGTTTGAAAATATCCTACCATGGGGAAGTAGCAAAATGTATTTAATCATTCCATTATAGAGAAAGAAACTATAAAACATAATGTTAAAGCTACGGATTTTAGAGCGAAAAATCTCAATTCTACTTTTTATTGAACAAACTGATTAACTTCTTGTAGCCTTGGTTTCCTTATATATAAAATAGGTATAATAATAATAGCAATCTCCTAGGCTTATTGTGAGAAAGTATAAAAGCTTAAAACAGGATCTGGCACAAAGTTAATACTCGATAAAGGCTTATTATTATGATTAAAATATTGGGTTATTTTTAATTTTTCTCAAATATACATAAAGAATTCATGCCTTGAAACATCAATGACCATAAATTACTTTTTGCAACTTGATTAGTTGGGAGAATTATTTCCTAGGAAGGGAATTCTGGTTAATGCCTATTTGGTTTTGATAGTTTATCAGAGTTTTATAAAAATAAGAAAGCAGGGAATTCAGACTTCCAGAGATAATAGTGAGAAGAATACATACATTTGCTGAACTCAGTAAGTTATTTTCCATTTTAGTTAGTCTTCCAGTAACCCTCCTAACATCACAGGGTAGATTAACCCATTTTCTCCAAAGTTGAGTCTTTTGTCCTTTGAAGCAATCCAGTCTATTCACAGGGCACTAAAATAACAACAGATCTATTCTGCAGACCACTCAGATAACCTAGAGGATGGTATCATCTTTTACAGTTATGAATTCTCATTTTCCTTTTTGAAGAGAAATGTGATTTAAACAAAAATCTAGGTTTTTTCCAACATATAATTTTTGACAATTCATGGGAGTACAAAGAATGAGTAAAGTACAAAGAGTCCTTTCTGAAGGAAGCCTCATTGTAGACCCCAAGTATAATTTTATTTAAGTAGTATAATTAACTACTTAGTTGTCTAATTATGTAGTTTCATCAACCAATTATCAATTTCCTCAGATACATTTTCATTCATCCTATGTTCTGCTTGCCACCATTTCAAAGAAAGGCCACAGCATCTGTCCTGAACTCTTAGTTACTAGTCTTAGAATTCTCTATCCATCATGGCAGACAAAGAGAAGGTAATGAAAGGAAGAAGGCGTCTTCTGTTTTTAATCCCACTCAGAAAATCCTTTCACCAGACTCACTTGTCCTACTTATTCTTTGAATCTTTAAATTGAATGTAAAAGTTCTTTTGGATTAAATTATATAAGAGTTATTAAGAAAGAGTTCACTGACTTACAGCGGTTTTAAGTCTGAATCTGTGGAAGATTCTTATCTTTAAACAGATAAGAATCCTTCCCCAACATTTTTGCGGGTCAGGAACAGAGACACAGATGTGGAGAACAGCCTTGTGGACATAGACAGGGAAGGAGAGAGTGGGATGCATTGAGAGAGCAGCATTGAAAATATACACTATCATGTGTAAAACAGACAGTGGGAAGCTGCTGTGTAGCACAAGGAGCTCAGCTCAGTGCTCTGTGGTGACCTAGAGGGGTGGGATGGGAGCTGGGAGTGGGAGGGACGCGCAAGAGGACAGGATATATGTATACATGTAGGTGATTCACTTTGTGGTGCAGCAGAAACTATCACAATATTGCAAAGCAATTATATTCCAATAAAAAGTAAAAATAAAATGAAACCATGGGAAAAAAACCCGAAAAAACCATTTGTTGTTCATTAAGGGATGCTACAGAATTAAATGATGCCTTTGCTGCCCTCCAGTGGCTGTCCTGGATCCTAACAACTTGTACTGCCTTTTGCCCAGCAGCCTGGTCTCAGCCTTTGCCTTCTGCTTTCTCTGCTTTTTCAGTTCAGTTCATTTCAGTGGCTCAGTCGTGTCCGACTCTTTGCGAACCCATGGACTGCAGCACGTCAGGCTCGCCTGTCCATCACAAACTCCCGGAGCTTGCTCAAACTCATGTCCATCGAGTCGGTGATGCCATCCAACCATCTCATCCTCTGTCGTCCCCTTCTCCTCCTGTCTTCAATCTTTTCCAGTATCAGGTCTTTTCCAATGAGTCAGTTCTTCGAATCAGGTGGCCAAAGTACTGGAGTTTCAGCTTCAGGATCAGTCCTTCCAATGAATATTCAGGGTTGATTTCCTTTAGGATTGACTGGTTTGATCTCCTTGCTGTTCAAGGGACTCTCAAGAGTCTTCTCCAACACCACAGTTCACAAGCATCAATTTTTCAGCACTCAACTTTCTTTATGGTCCAACTCTCACATCCATACATGATTACTGGAAAAACCATAGCTTTGACTAGATGGACTTTGTTGGCAAAGTAATGTCTCTGCTTTTTGACCATTAGACCAACCTAATGTCTAGGTTGGTCATAGCTTTTCTTCCAAGGAGCAAGTGTCTTTTAATTTCATGGCTGTAGTCACCAACTTCAGTGATTTTGGAGCTGAAGAAAATAAAGTCTGTCACTGTTTCCATTGTTTCCCCATCTATTTGCCATGAAATGATGGGACCAGATGCCATGATCTTAGTTTTTGAATGTTGAGCTTTAAGCCAGCTTTTTTACTTTCTTCTTTCACTTTTCATCAAGAGGCTCTTTAGTTCCTCTTTGCTTTCTGCCATAAGGGTGGTTTCATCTGCTTATCTGAGGTTATTGATATTTCTCCCAGCAATCTTGATTCTCTACACTTTAGCATCCTTGTTCTCATCTTCAATATCTGAAGGAACTGAGCCCCTCAATGATTCATCCAGATTCGTGGCTCCGTTTTGACCCCAAGATCACAATGTTATCCTCTGCTAGACTCTGTCTCCCTTTCGGCATTGGTTCTCCCATGTGTGGCTGAATACTCCCTTCCTCTTGGACTGGGAGGGTACATTCTCAGTAATGGTGCATCCAGTTAAGTGGTCCTTTGTTTAAAAATTATATTCTTAATTCTTGCCTATACTATGGCCCTTCATCAGCCAGATGAGCAGGCTGAGCACATCTGTTCGAAAAGCTTGGCTTGTTCACTGAGCATTTTATAAGCATTTCTAGGTATACTCATTCTAGGGGACCCCTTTTCCTATGTTTTTGTCTCTCCTCACTATCCTTTTCGTGGTTCAGAGAGCCTCACAAAGATTTTATCTCCAGTGCAAGGTAGATTTCTAATTCAGAATCATTTGCCAAAATGAAATGCCTGATGCACTTTATGGGAAATTAATCATTTAGCTTTTCCTGGCACTTTCTCAAGTTTTTGGAGAAGATTTCCTCTCTTCTCCCAATGGAAACAGACTTTAAAAAGTAAAATTTACCTTCAGAATGGGAGAAAATAATGGCAAAGGAAACAAATGACAAAGAATTAATTTCCAAAATATACAAGTAGCTCATACAACTCAATACCAGAAAAGCAAACAACCAAATCAAAAAGTGGGAAAGGGACATTTCTCCAAAGAAGACCTACAGATGGCTAACAAGCACATGAAAAGATGCTCAACATCACTCATTATTAGAGAAATGCAAATCAAAACTACAATGAGATACCACCTCATACCAGTTAGAATGGCCATCATCAAAAAGCCTACAAACAATAAATGCTGAGAGGGTGTGGAGAAATGGGAACCCTCTTGCACTGTTGGTGGGAATGTAAACTGATGCAGCCACTATGGAAGACAGTATGGAGATTCCTTGAAAAGCTAGGAACAAAACCACCATATGACCCAGCAATCCCACTCCTAGGCATATGCCCTGTGGAAACCAAAATTGAAAAAGACAAATGTACCCCAATGTTCATCGCAGCACTATTTACAATAGCTAGAACATGGAGGCAACCTAGATGTCCATCAACAGATAAATGGATAAAGACGTTGTGGTACATACATACAATGGAATACTCTTCAGCCATAAAAAGGGATGCATTTGAATCCATTCTAATGTGGTGGATGAAACTAGAGCCTATATACAGAGTGAAGTAATTTAGAAAGAAAAATATAAATATTGTATACTAACACATGCATACGGAATATAAAGAGATGGCACAGATGAATTTATTTTCAGGGCAGCAATGGAGAAACAAACATAGAGAACAGACCTATGGATGCGGAAGGAGAGGAGGAGATGTATGGAGAGAGTAACAGAAATTTACAATACCATATGTAAAATACAGAGCCAATTGGAATTTGCTGTATGACTCACGGAATTCAAACAGGGGCACTGTGACAGGCTGAAGGGTGGGATGGGGAAGGAGATGGGAAGGAGGTCCAGGAGAGAGGGGACATGGGTGTACCTATGGCTGATTCTTGTTGATGTATAACAGAAAACCACAAAATTATGTAAAGCAATTACCCTTCAATTAAAAAAATTAAAATTTAAAACTATTTATAATTGAAAATGCTAAATTTCATTAAAAGATAAAAACAACATTAAAAGTGAGCTAATAAATGTAGTAACATCAAGATATCACATTAAGAACAGTTACTTAATTCACGGTCTCTCAGCTAAACACACTAGTACTAAAAACACAGGTGAACAAAGCAAGCTACTGGATAAATGACACTGTACAGTGATCTAGTGATTAAAATGAATATTCTCTATCTCTGCGAGCAGGTCACTTGACTCATCACTGCCTCAGTTTACTCATCTTTAAAATGGAGGTAATAATACATACTTTTCTGGATTGTTATAACAAACCAATGTGTTATTTTTACGACATTTAAATCAAGATACAAATATAAAGCACTATTATTTGTATTCTATCTTCTTTTAGAATAAAATTAAAAGGAAAACAACACAGCCAACCAACAAAGATGCTTTTTAATGGGTCCTTTATTAAGCACGCATAAGCATGTGGGAACTGATAATTCATAAAAATAAATTTTATTCTAAAGATAGCTTCCCCTATTTATCTATCATAAATATGAGAACATTTGTAGTGTATACAATGCATGGTTTACTCCATTAAATCAAAACAAACCTCCAAACACAGAGAGACATTAGGTAGAAATTCATAAAGCAATGACTTTGGACTTTTAGGGACAAAATAGGACAATGCCTCTTTAGATATCATCACAAGTGACTCTGACCAGTCTCTGAGTCCAGTTGATTTTAAGGCACAAGACTGACCTTAAGCAGCCAAAACAGTCACCTTACTAGAGAGAACATGGCCTAAAAATGGAAGAGCCTCATTCTGGAATCAAGGAATTCTTCTACACAACTTGGAAAGAGTGCTCGGGAAAGGCTACCCACTGAGGCGCTGCTCTCCCCAGTCCTGTGGGCTAGCTTCACCCTGGGGCCAGCATGTTTTGTCAGCCTTCATTCTGCACAACTGGTGACTTTTGCTTTCTCCCTTGGGTCTTAGGAAGTCTTAACTGTCATGTTAAGAGTTAGATTCCATAATGGTTTGATTTAAACACTACAGTTATTTTTGGCACAGTAGCCTACACCAGATCTTTTTTTTTTAAAAAAAGCAGAACCCTCTTTAAAACCAGTCCTCACATGGAATTCCAATTTGTGAAAGAATTCAAAGAGAAGCTGTTCCAGCTGAAACAGGAGTTGGGGAAATGTCCAGATCTCTTTGAGAGCTCCTTTAGCCCACCCTCCAATCTTCTGATAGTGGCTCACAGGCCACCTTCACGGATCTTTAAGGCTCTAGAAAATAGAGTGTAAAAACAAAGGCCTATGCCAATCTGACAACTGGCTTTCTAAGTTAAAAACTAGGATAAACTGAATCAGTCTCTAGAGAGGAGAATGTCTGAGAAGGGGAACAGGGAAATTTTTAGAGTAATAATGATGCTCTGTAACTGGACAAAGGTGCGAGTTTTACAGGTGTAAGCATGTGTTCACAACCAAACTGTACCCTTAGGATCTGTGATCTCTCCATACATGCCTCCATAAAATAACTGAAGGCTAGAGCCAGGTTGAATCTGATAAATAGATTAATTCCCAGATAAATATTGATTCACATTCACTTAACTAAAAAGATGCCTTACAATTTCAATGGGTTTCATATGTAAACATCAGACTCATGTTTACAGAGCACCATCTAGTTTGGGCCAGTTAATACTGTAATTCCAAATCAAATAACACAGTCCAATGGCATCAGCTCAATGGTTGCCATATGTGCTGTTGTTGAATCTGTAGTCCTAATCTATCTTTGATCAAGGTAAAAATGATGTAACTACCCTTATTAAATTGATTAATATTTTGTATCACAATTATGGCTAGGACTAATTTAGTATTGTTCCTAGAAAAAATTATTCCATAAAAACATCCTAGTTTCAGGTCAAATTGAAATGTTAATTCTCAAGTGATACTAAGAGTTAAGAAAGACTCTTATTCCAAAACAGTGGTTCTTATACATTTAAGCTCTTAGACACATTTGTGAATCTGCTGAAATATAAACCTTCCTCTTCAGATATAAGCACATGGACACACATGTACATACATACATGAACTCGCACATGCACACACACATACACACACACCAAATATTGGATACATTCCAGAAACTTACTTTCCCTGAAACCTATCCATGAGTTTCAGGTAAACAATCCATTCTCTGAATATTTCTCAGCTTCAGAAAGATCTGGAAATAATCCCAATAGTGTGGTCTTAGAGTAACCAAGGGGGCAAGGTCAAGATGGCAGAGTAGAAGGATGTGCGCTCATCCTCTTCTGTGAGAACACCAAAGTCACAACCAGCTGCTGAATAACCACTGACAGGAGGACACTGGACTCCAGCAAAAAAAGATACCCCATGTCCAGGGACAAAGGGGAAGCTGTGAGAAGACAGTAGGAGGGGTGCAAAAATCACAGTTAAAATTAAATCCCATTCCCAGCAGGTGGGTGACCCACAAACGGGAGAACAATAATACCAAAGAAATTCTCATACTCTTGCGAAGGTTCTAGGCCCCACATCAGGCTTCCCAACCCGGGGATCTGGCAAAGGGACTGGGAATCCTCAGGGAAACTGACTTTGAAGGATAACAGGATTTGATTACAGAACTTCCACAGGCCTGGGGGAAACAGAGACTCTTGGAGGGCAAAAACAAAATGTGTGTGCACCAGAACCCAGGGAAAGGGAGCGGTGACCCAACAAGAGACTGAGTTAGACCTGCCTGTGAGTGTTTGAAGGTCTCCTGCAGAGGCATGGGTTGGCATAAGTCCTCTTGGAGGTCACCAGTAGCCCTACCATAGAGCCTGCAGACTCTAAAACTGGGTTGCCTCAGGCCAAACAACTAACGGAGGGGGGGTGGAGGGAGGGGGGAGCACAGCCCTACTCATCAGCAGACAACTGGATTAAAGATTTACTGAGCATGGCTCTGCCCACTAAAAGCAAGACTCAGTTTTCCCCACATCCAGTCCTTCCCATCAGGAAGCTTGCACAAGTCTCTTATCCTTATTCATCAGAAGGCAGACAGAAGAAGCAAGAACTAGAATCCCTCAGCCTCCAGAACGAAAACCACAATCACAGAAAGCTAACCAAAATGATCACATGGATCACAGCCTTGTGTAACACAATGAAGCTATGAGTCATGGCCTGCAGGCCCACCCAAGACAGACAAGTCATGTTGGAGAGTTCTGTCAAAACATGGTCCAATAGAGAAGGGAATGGCAAATCACTCCAGTATTCTTGCCTCAAGAACCCCATGAACAGTATGAAAAGGCAAAAAGATGTGACACCAGAAGATGAGCCCCCCAGGTTGGTAGGTGTCTAACATGCTACTGGAGAAGAGTGGAGAAATAGCTGGGCCAAAGCAGAAATGATGTTTAACTGTGGATGTGTCTGGTGGTGAACATAAAGTCCAGTGCTGTAAAGAACCTTATTGCACAGGAGCCTGGAATGTTAGGTCCAAGAATCAAGGTAAACTGGATGTGGTCAAGCTGGAGATGCCAAGAGTTAACATTGATATTTTAGAAATCAATGAACTAAAATGGATGAGAATGGGCAAATTTAATTAAGATGACCATTATATCTACTACTATGGGCAAGAATCCCTTAGGGGAAATCAAATGTTATTCCCTGAAATAGAGTTTCAGAGAAAAGCAAGGAGAGATAAGAAAGCCTTCTTAAGTGAACAATGCAAAGAATAGAGGGAAATAATAGAATGGGAAAGACTAGAGATCTATTCAAGAAAATTGGAGATACCAAGGGAACATATCATACAAAGATGGGCACAACAAAGGGACAGAAATGGCAAGGACTTAACAGAAGCAGAAGAGATAAGGAAGAGGTGGAAAGAATACACAAAAGAACTATACAAAAAAGTTCTTAATGACCTGGATAACCATGATGGTGTGGTCACTCACCTAGAGCCAGACATCTTAGAATGTGAAGTCAAGTGGACCTTAGGAAGCATCACTATGAACAAAGCTAGTGGAGGTGATGGAATTTGATGAATTTGAACTATTTCAAATCCTAAAAAAAAAAATGATGCTGTGAAAGTGCTGCACTCCATACACCAGCAAATTTAGGAAATTCAGCAATAGCCACAGGACTGGAAAAGGTCAGTCTTCATCCCAATCCCAAAGAAAGACAATGCCAAAGAATGTTCAAACTACTGTACAATTGCACTCATTTCACATGCTAGCAAGGTAATGCTCAAAATCCTTCAAGCTAGCCTTCAACAGTATGTGAACCAAGAACTTCCAGATGCTGTTGTTGTTGTTCAGCCACTCAGTTGTGTCCAACTCTTTGTGACTTCATGGACTGAATCATGCCAGGCTTCCCTGTCATTTACTATCTCCTGAAGTTTGCTCAAACTCATGTCCATTGATATACAAGCTGGATTTAGAAAAGGCAGAAGAACCAGAGATCAAAGTGCAAACATCTGTTGGATCATAGAGAAAGCAAGAGAATTCCAGAAAAACATCTACTTTTGCTTCATTGACTGTGCTATAAGGCCTTTGACTGTGTGGATCACAACAAACTGTGGAAAATTCTTAAAGAGATGGGAATACCAGACCACCTACCTGTCTCATGAGAAACCTGTTTGCAGGACAAGAAGCAACAGTTAGAACCAGACACTGAACAATGGACTGGCTCAAAATTGGGAAAGGAGTATGTCAAGGCTGTATATTGTCACCCTGTTTATTTAACTTACATGCAGAGTGAACCATGCAAAATGCCGGGCTGGATGAAGCACAACGTGAAATCAAGGATGCTGAGAGAAATATCAACAACCTCAGACATGCATATGGTACCACTCTAATGGCAGAAAGCAAAGAGGAACTAAAGAGTCTCTTGATAAAGGTGAAAGAGGAGAGTGAAAAAGCTGGCTTAAAACTCAACTCTGAAAAAACTAAGATAGCATCCAGTCCCATCACTTCAAGGCAAATAGATGGGAAAACAATGGAAACAGTGAGAGACTTTATTTTCATGGGCTCCAAAATCACTGCGGATAGTGACTACAGGCATGAAATTAAAAGACTTTGCTCTTTGGAAGAAAAGCTATGACCAACATATACAGTGTATTTAAAAGCAGAGACATCACTTTGCTGACAAAGGTCTGTATGGTCAAGGCTATGGTTTTTCCATTAGTCATGTATGAATGTGAGAGTTGGACCATAAAGAAGGCTGAGCACTGAAGAATTGATGCTTTCAAAATGTGGTGCTGGAGAAGACTCTTGGGAGTCCTTGGACAGCATGGAGATCAAACCAGTCCATCCTAAAGGAAATCAGTACTGAATAATCATTGGAAGGACTGATGCTGAGGCTGAAGCTCCAATAATTTGGCCACCTGATGCAAAGGGCTAACTCATTGGAAAAGACCCTGATGCTGGGAAAGATTGAGGGCAAGAGGAGAAGGAGGCTACAGAGGATGAGATTGTAGGATGGCATCACTGACTCAATGAACATGAGTTTGAGCAAACTGTGGGAGATACTGAAGGACAGGGATGCCTCGCTTTCTATAGTCTTTTGGTCGCCAAGAGTCGAACACGACTTGGCCCCTGAACAATAAGAATAGCCAAAAAGTAGTCTGGGGCAATGATTCGCTGCTCTCTTCTTTACTAGTTTTTCTTTTTCTGTTGAGAAATTTATTTTCTCCAAATTGGCTAATTTCTATTAAAAGAATATCTAAGATGTATGCAGCACTGTTTGATTTTCAGAGCACTGGCATACGATGCCATATGACTTACCTTGGGGTTTTTGCATAATATATATCAGTTGAATTAAATTTTAAACTCATATGATCTGCCCAACAATTCTAGAAAGTTTCAACTTCAATAATGGATAGGAAACTTCAAATACAGAGATACCCATGATGAGTTGGCTAGTCAGCGTGGGAATGAAAAAGACTCAGAATCATTGTTCTGGTGTCAGTCCCTTTTCTTTGGGCTATGTTGCCAACCAATGTTTTAAACAAATAATCAGCAACACCAATAGTAAAATGCTTATTATTTGTCTACCAGTTCTAAGCATTAAGCTAAAATTCGCTAAAAAAGAAAAACACATTCACTTTGAACCATGAATTTTAAACCAGAATTTTAAATGTGAATTTACTCTGAATGATGATTTTTAAAAAATAATATGAACATATTCTTCATCATCTGGTGATTGTCCTAACACTGAGTACTGCTACTTCATTTTAGTGTTCAAGCTTGCATTAATGCCTGCCGTTGTGAAAGCCAAATAATTCCATGGCATCCTACAGTGAGAGAAGTTTCTGGCAGTTCAAATAGAGAAATGAAATGACAGATCTGTGTTCACAGGGCTCATAGTAGTTTGAGAAATCTGTTCAATAAATGCTTGTTGTTGACTGAATACTTAGTTTTGAAAATAATATTTAACTTTTCTTCCAGAATACCAATTTTGCAAGAGATGTTATAATAAGTATAAAGAAATTGTTTCCACTTCCAGAAATAAATAGATCAAATTCCCATTTATGGAAGATTTTAATTTCCTAAAAATATTAACCTTAGTGCTAATCTTTAGCAATTAATTAAGACTGGAATGTAATAATTTCTTGCTGGAAAAATTTGATAAATTATGAGGTCTGACTAACCTGAACTATCAAACAAATCCTTGGAATTTTAATTTCCATTTAAAATTTAAATTTCATCTTGTACAGCATATTTATGCAAATAAATCTCTTCTGCATTGGAAACAGTGAGGCCAAAATGCTGAAAGTTATGGAGGCTGACATGAGGCTTCATTGTGTTAACTTAAATTCAACATCAGTGATTTACTGTTGGCAAAAGACATTATCTGTCATGTTAAATGAATACTGTTAACTTACACTGTGTTTTTTATTTGATTTGTGTGTTCGTCTTGATTTTTAAATATTTATGATTGAATAAGGCCTGCAAGTGTGAACAACTTATTTCTAGATTCAGGTTTATATGTTTGAATAATATTATAATAAAATTTTAAATCCATATTGTGGAAGTCTATGAGCATATATTTCCCTTAAAAGGGATCTATAAGTTACTCAAGTCTGAGAAATGCTGGTCCAGATTAGCATTGGTTAATTTATCAGTATTCTTGAGATGCATTTTTGCCACTTAATTATCCAGCTTCTTGGGGTTATTTACATGGATGTCATGACAAAATTTGTCAAATACCTTGATGAAGTCAGTACATTTTTGGTGCCTTTTTGACATTTTTGGTGTATTTTAAACATTTTTGGCATTCCCACGGTCCATTCATTTAGTGATACAATAAAAAAAGTAATGAATTTTGGGATCATTTCATCTAACTGGAGACTCAGTGAAAGCTCTATTTGTTCTATACGACCCACTCTGAAGCCCATTCTTCACTAAGAGAAAACAGAAGCCAAAAGAAGATTTAAGTAACTTTGGTATTACATGATAAGCTTGGGGACTATAGGAGCATAGCACTCCACTTTGGATAAGAAAGGGCTAGTAGGGAGAGAGAAGATTCAAACATTGGGGTGCAGTTTCCATCTCTCAAGAACCTTATTTCTTTTGTTCATCTTTCTGTTTTGAGCATCAAGTTTGGTACTCAGCATATAGTTTGCTTTTAAAACTATTTAGCAAGTGAATGAATGAGTAAATGAGTGCAAGCCTTGAAAAACAGCCTATTCTACTGATTAAACAGACACCTGAAGAATTTCTTCTCAATTCAGAAACACAACTGATTTTTTAAAAAATCCCAGGTTACTTCATTTGTGTGGTCTCCAAATTCAGCACCTTTGCTCCTTGTGCTCATTCTAACTTTTAAAAAACTCAAATAGAAGGCTCTCCTCACATGTTTCTCAATCTTGGAGTGGGAGGAGATGCAAGATTTCTAGGGACTGGGGGTTGTCACCCCTTCTCTTCTGGGAGATTAAGGAGAGAAGACTCCAGCTGTCCAAACAGTGGAGGCAGAGACCTCTCCTTTACCTCAAGAACTAGAAGAATTTCTCTTTACTCTGCTCAGAAGTCTAGAAGTTCAATATGAATACAAAACAAGATTTTAAAAAATCAGCTTCTGGCAACTTCTGTAGTTACAGTCATTATACTGTTTACTCGAACACTCTGCTTTGACAAAATACTCCTTGGTCACAGCTCAGCAACCTATATCCATCTTACTTTTGCCTTTGCTTGGGAGGAAGACCTAAACAGACATTTCTCCAAAGAAGACACACAGATGACTAACAAACACAGGAAAAGATGCTCATTAATAGAGAAATGCAAATCAAAACTATAATGAGGTGTCACCTCACACCCGGTAGAATGGCAGTCATCAAAAAATCTACAAGCAATAAATGCTGGAGAGGGTGTAGAAAAAAGGAACCCTCTTGCACTTTGGTGGGAGAACACTATGAAGAACAGTATGGAGATTCCTTAAAAAACTAGGAATAAAAATACATATGACCCAGCAGTCCCAGTACTGGGCATATACCCTGAGAAAACCATAACTCAGAAAGACACAAGTACCCCAACGTCCATTGCAGCACTATTTACAGTAGCTAGGATGGAAGCAACCTAGATGTCCATTAACAGATGAATGGATAAAGAAGCTGTGGTACATAGATACAGTGGAATATTACTCAGCCATGAAAAGAATGCATTTGAGTCTGTTCTAATGAGGTGGGGGAACCTAGAGCCTGTTATACAGAGAGAAGCAAGTCAGAAAGAGAAAAACAAATTTTGTATATTAACGCATATATATGGAGTCTAGAAAAATGGTACTGATGAACCTATTTGCAGGGCAGGAATAGACATGCAGACATAGAGAACAGACTGTGGACACAGCAAGGGAAAGAGAGGTTGGGAGAAACTGAGAGAGAAGCGTTGAGACATACACATTACCATATGTAAAATAAATAGCCAGTGGGAATTTGCTGTATGACATAGGGAGCTCAACCCAGTGCTCTGTGACAATCTAGAGGCATGGGGTGGGGTGGGACATGGGGGGGAGATTCAAGAGGAAGGGGATATATATATAACTGTGGCTGATTCACATTGTTGTATGGCAGAAGCCAACACAATATTGTAAAGCAATTATCCTCCAGTTAATAAATTTTCAAAAAGTATCAATAATATTGTTCATTTTAATTCTCATTTCAAATAAATTTTCCAGAATGAAGGGCTGTGATTATGATCAAACTCTCAAATTTCTACTTGAATTTCAGATAACTCTCCAGGAATCAAGGAACTTTTCACAACAGAAAGAACTTATTTTTTGCTATGAAAGGCCACACTCATCAACTAATGGTATATTTAAGGAGAGATGGCATAACTAGAAATAGAATAGTTAATAATGCCTAGCCAACATCTACTCTTAAAATAAAAATTGTCACATTTTCAGTATCCCATTATGTGCTCATATGGCAGCAATGCTTATGGTCCCATGTCACTCTTCATCAAGCAGTATTTTTTCTCCCCTTGACATTGAGTTGAACTTTGTGACTAACTGCGTAAACTAAGAGAATATGGTGGAAACAACACTGCATACTTCCAAGGCAAGGTCATAAGAGTTCCACCCAGCTTTCTCTCCAAAGACGACGTCATAAGGAAGCCCAGGTCACATGGACAGGCCACATATAACTGTTCTAGTCTTCAGCAAAAATCTCAACTGTCAGCAGCAACCCTACCAGACCTATGAGTAAGCAAGCCTTCAGATCATTCCAGGCTCTACCTTCAAGCCACCCTGAATGAAGCTGTGTGGAACAGGAATAACTATTCCCACCACAACCTGCCTGAACTGTACCTGAGTAAGCAAAATAATTGTGGTTACTTTAGGCCATGAGGTTTGGGGTTGTTTGTTATGTAGCAATAGACAACAACCAGCAAGCAAATATCATTATTTCATTCAATCCTCATAATCACTGAAAGGTAGATATAATTAACTTCATGTTGCTGATGAATAAACAGGCCCTGTGCTGAACCATGGAAATCCATTAGTGAATATGGCAGACATGGTTCCTGTCTTCAGCAAGCTTTAGGGCAGTTCAGTTCAGTCACTCAGTCATGTCTGACTCTTTGCGACCCCATGGACTGCAGCACACCAGGCCTCCCTGCCCATCACCAACTCCCGAGTTTACTCAAACTCATGTCCATTGAGTCAGTGATGCCTTCCAACCAACCATATCATCCTCTGTTGTCCTCTTCTCCTCCTACCTTCAATCTTTCCCAGCATCAGGGTCTTTTCAAATGAGTCAGTTCTTCGCATCAGGTGGCCAAAATATTGGAGTTTCAGCTTCAGCATCAGTCCTTCCAATGAATATTCAGGACTGATTTCCTTTAGGATGGACTAGCTGGATCTCCTTGCAGTCCAAGGGACTCTCAAGAGTCTTCTCCAACACCACAGTTCAAAAGCATCAATTCTTTGGTGCTCAGCTTTCTTTATAGCCCAACTCTCACATCCATATATGACTGCTGGAAAAACCATAGCTTTGACTAGATGGACATTTCCCTTCCCTGTATTCCCTGTATTCCTTCCCTATAGAACTATAAGGCATAAAGCCACCTGAGGCACTGCTGACCCTTCACTAGACATATGAGAACAAAAATTATGTCTTTCCCTAGACAGTGTCTTAGTTGTAATATTCTCCAGCAGAACTAAATCAATCATATGTTCCTTTTGGCTTCAGATGCAGTGTGTGTGTGCATTCATGGGTATGTGACAATGGGCCTTGTTCTTGAAGACTAGAATTTTAGACTATGAATCTTAAACTATGATGGTTGGCTTTCTTTCTTTCATTTGAGTCTTTCAAATACTTTTCTGAACTTTCTTATTATTCAAGTACTATATGTTTAATGGAGGGAAATCAGAAAATATAATTAATAGAAAGTAAATTATCCAAAAATGTCAGTATAGACAGATACCTCTATTAGATATTTCAGCAAGTAGGCTTCCAGGAATTTGCTATGCCTACATATGTACATCACCTTTTGATCCTACTCTTGCTGTCCACCCTTAAATGAGTTGCTGCATCATTTCCATACTAGTATGCTTTCTTTTAAACAATCACACTCACAGCGCTCCAGGCTTCACATCAAAGCAACCCTCACGGCATCCTTGATTAACACACTAGCACCTAAATCAGCTAACTTTATTAACATCCTGCATCCTGTCTTGCTTTCTGGGATGAGCATTTTTGGATAATAATGCTATTAATTTCTCTATGTCACTTCTCAGTTTTAATGTATGTCCTTCAATCTTCTAGTTATGGCCTCGGCCCCTACCTACTGCTGCTGTCCTTGAAATCCATGCGTAACCAACCCTGTCAGCTTGACCCTACCTAAGATTCATTCCACCTAGAGAGTGCACCTACCTAACATATCTGCGCCCTGCAGGAACGTTCCAGGCACCAGATTCATTCAGCCAACCTTCAGCCCTAAGGAAGAAGGCAAAAGTAAAGTAACACATGTTAATCAAATGGCAGAATTTTGCTGAATGTACGCTAGACTAAACTTCATGATTTCTTACAAATTCAAAAAGATTAATGGACTCCTATGTTTAGTGTAGCATTGTTTACAATAACCAAGATATAGAAGCAATCAAAGTGTCCACAGATAGATGAACGGATAAAGAAGAATGGAACATTACTCAGCCAGAAAATAATGAAATCTTGCCATTTGTGACAACATGGATGGACCTAGAGGGTATTATGGAAGTGAAATAAATCAGACAGAGAAACACAAAAACCATATGATTTTGCTTATACATGGAATCTAAGAAAAAAAAATCAAATGAACTAACATAACAAAACAGAAACAGATTCATAGATACAGACAACAAACAGGTGATTGCCAGGGAGGGGGTATAGGGAGAGGAGTGAAATAGGTGAGAGAAATTAATAGGTACAAACTCCCAGCCACAAAGTAAATGAGTCATGGGGATAAATGTACAGTGTGAAAAATACAGTCAATTATATTGTGATAACTTTGTATGGTGACAGAGGATAACTAGATTTTCATAGGATAACTAATTTTTTGTGGTGATCATTTTTGAAATGTATAAAAAGATCAAATCACTATGTCGTACACCTGGAATTAACACAGTGTTGCAGGGAAATTATACTTCAACAGAAAATTTTTTCAAATAAAAATTTTTAAAGCTTTTATAATTTCTTACATTTTTACCTTATTCACATTGGTACTAGAAGTGAAATGATCACTTATTATACTTTTCAAAGCCAAGTTGATTTACTCTCTTAAAGTCAATGTTAGTAAAATCAACTTGGCTTTGAAAAGCACACTGAGTTTAGAGAGGACTCCTTTCAATTTTTTAAAATATTCTTTTACTTTAGGAAAGAAAGGTCATTTAACTAAACATACAGTAACTTCAATGTTTAAGGACTCCTCAGCCTTTGGGTTCACATATGTTCCTGTGTATTTACAATGATCTCAGATATCCAGGGTCATTAACACATTGGCTGTGACCTTGAAGCATTGGTTATGAAGTTGTACTGCTCCCATTAGCGACATCCCACATTCTTGAATGGCTACCTCTGAATCCCGGTTTTAGCTGATTGTGGCAATCTGGGTTTCATTATTTAAGAGAGATAAGATGACATATTGGGTTGTTCCCACTATCTCAGGATAGCGGCCTTAAGTATTTGGAAAATGTAAACACAGAAATATTTAGGGATTTGAAGAGAGTAGGTTATTTGCTGACTGGAAGAGAAAGAGCAGAAGATTATCATCCAAACAATGTTGATATTGGGTTTTATCTTCCTGCAACAAGCAGACCATAGTTGAAAGAGTCTTTTGCCATTTACTACGAAACTGTGGATTTACTCATATCTCTAGCATCTCTCATTTATTTTTAGTCTCCTGTTTAGTCAGTAACAGTGGAATCTGTGTGCCAACATGTTTTTAGAAAATATTGTCCAGATCTGCCAGTGATATTAGCTGCTCATGGCCATGTCGAGACACAAAGCAGGCAAAGTGATAAAGAGAAAAGGAGCTTTCAGTGAGGGAATGTTCAGAAAGATTTCATAAGTTATAGTTCAACTGCATCTATGAATTTCAGTTTATTGCCCCTTTTCTTTTACCTCTTACAGTATTCATGTCTGAACAAATGATCCTGGAAAATAAAGTCATTTTGGATTATCTTATTCATCACATGGAGAGATGTTTTTAATAGCCATTGAGCTATATTTTGAAATCTTCATTCCCAAAAAGACAGACTTCTATTTGCAACTACTAAACACAGTCTTCCCTCAGGAATGAATAGAGGTCACACATATCAGAACTTAGCAGATGTTAGAGTGTAGATCAGTCCTCAGGAAGCCTGGATAAGCTGGGTTTCCCAGGCTGAGGTTTTCAGAGCAACTAAAACTGCACTACTGAATGTAGCTTTCACTTGAGGTACTCATTCTGTATATCCCTCATATGATATTCTACACAGATTTAAATGAGACCACCCAAACAGAATCAAAATGTGACCAGCAGTTATCAGCATAGTTGAAAACATAAAGCCAATATCGAATGGTCCGAGAGATATTTGCTATTTATATTATCTGCTTCCTCATGTACATAAATAAAAGTACAAAAGAAAGGAACAGAAGGCCAAATTGAACAGCTGAAAAACTATATGACAAATCTACAGTCCATTTACCTTCTAATTTCATTCCAGTTCTTTGCACTATAACCACTTCCAGTTCTATAGCACTACACAGACTTACGGAAGACAGTCATTATTCTGCTCTGTGACACTAACTCACAATGGGGTGAATAGGCAGTGAGATTGCAGGAGGTTACAGCAGTTGAACAAAGGGAAGCCAGTCCAATATATTTTTTTTATCTGAAAGGGCATTTTTGTCACTAAGAACAAAAGAATTATCTTACTCTCTCCTTTCTTACCTCTGACCATCAAGGAAGACTTAGAAATGCTATTGTAATTGTGACTTACATTTCATCGTTTCTTGACACTCTGGAGTACATCAAAAATGAAAAGATAATGTTTTACCTTGAATGACTGAAATGGAAAAACCTTCTGTTCATGGGCTCTCTCTGGAATGTAGTGATTTGTGTGATTGCAATCACAGAATCAGCTAAAATAGCATACGAATTCTCCAATGTCTTCTTTCTGTCAAAAGGAACATTTCCATAAAAATACCTGTACAGCCTGGAATGGCTGCCTGCTTTCCAGAAAGAGCTCTAAATAGCTATTAAGCAACCAGTAACTTTGTCTAAATGGAGAACAATTAGAACCATTCTCAAAGTTTTGAAAGATTATTCTAACCTCTCCTCTTCCTTTGCCAAGATTAGATGGAATCAAGAAAATGAGGAGCTTGGAGATGAGGCATTTGATGGAAGTCTCCTTAGAGTCATAAACGAGTCAGCTTTATGTTTGAAAGTGAAATGCATCGGTGCCTTTAGAGCAATTTTTGAATTTTTTTGAATTTTTAATTATTATGATTAACTGGGGGAATGGGACGCCATAATCACAGAATATCTTCCTACTCAAAATAAACGAACGAACAAACGTATCAGATTCAGAGTTGAACTAACCCTATTTGTTTAGGCAGGGCACATCAGTATGCATCCATGCAATGTTCTTCATTTTTTTTGTTGTTATTTTTCTCTACTTGATTTCTTATTCCCACTCACATTCTTTACACTACAGCCCCCTGTCCAAAGTACCTCATATATGTCCATATGTATGAATAAATACTTATAAATATACATTGTGTGTGTGTGTGTGTGTTAACTCATGTGATGGTATTGGGGTACAGATACTGTTTTGTTTCTTACCTTTGGGACAATACTATGTTTTAAGATCGGCCCCTCTTGCTATATGAGTATCAGATGCATCGTTTCTGACTACTGCAGAGTCTGGAGTGTGCATTTGTCACTTTCTTTTCATCATTCCCCAATATAGACACTTAAGTGACCTTATAACTCCCCAACCCAACAAGCAACACTATAATAAATATTCTTTTACTGTCCTTCATGTATCTGCAACAGTGTTTCCCTAGGGTATGAATCTAGGAGTAAGATTTCATGGTCACATACACATACCAAACTTTACTAAGCACTATATTCATTGGAAGAACTGATGCTGAAGCTGAAACTCCAATACTTTGGCCACCTGATGTGAAGAATTGACTCACTGGAAAAGATCCTGATGCTGGGAAAGATTTAAGGCAGGAGGAGAAGGGGAAGACAGAGGATAAGATGGTTGGGTGGCATCACCGAGTCGATGGACATGAGTTTGAGCAAGTTCCGGGAATTGGTGATGGACAGGGAAGCCTGGCATGCTGCATTCCATGGGGTCACAGAGTCGGACACGACTGAGTGACTCAACTGAACTAGGACATACTCAAGTTCTCTAGGGCAGCCAGGCCAGTTTACTCTTCCATCAACAGAAATGGGACCTTTTGTCTCTGCAATCTCACTAAAATTTGATGATTTCTAATTTTTGATAGTTTAATGGATATCAAGTACCTTGTTACTTTAACAATGTTGAGATATTGGCATATCTTTGGGGGGCAGGTTGAGTACATTTTGTTTGTATGAGGGTAGTTATACTAGGTAGAACATTCAGTTGCTTCAGAATTTGAGAATGGGAAAGAGAATGTGAATGGATGCTAAGCTGAAGGTACTGGAGGCAGACATAAATGCTCAGCTTAGCCTGTTTTGTCAGCCCTGCCAATGATTCGTGAACTATACATACATTTAATAAAATCCTTTTCTGCTGAAAATAGAGAGTGTTCTGCTGCTGGCAACCAAGAAGGCTGGTCTATGTAGTAATTAGTACCATGTCCTACGCTTAGTCACTCAGTCATGTCCGCCTCTTTGTGACCCCATGGACTATAGCCCGCTAGGCTCTTCTGTCCATGGGATTCTCCAGGCAAGAATACTGGAGTGGGTTGCCATTCCCTTCATCAGATGATCTTCCCAACCCAGGGAATGAACCCAGGTCTCTCTCATTGCAGGTGGATTCTTTATTGTCTGAGCCACCAGGGAAGCCCAACTGGTACCATAAGTGGTTGTAAACTCTCAAGGAATAAAATGAGAATTTAGGATTGGTTATTCACATAGATTAAGTCTGAAAACAGTGACAGTCTGGTTCCTATTATAAGATAGGTCATACAGGATTTTTTTCTGTGGACTTTTATTTTTCTATATACATTCTGGAATCGATTTTATGAGAGGCTCAAAAATACTCTAGGATTTTTATTAAAACAAAACTGAGTTTATAGAATAAGTTTGCGATAACTGATATCATTATAACATTGTTATCCATTGGTGAACATGGTGTGGCTTTCTAGTATTTCCTTATTTTATATCCTACAATAGTATTTAAAAAATTTCTCCAAAAAAGTTATGCAAATTTTTTGTTTGATTATTTCCACTTCTGGGGGATATTCATTTCTCCTCTAGTTCAGTAACAATCCAGTCTTGATATCCAGGAAATTATGGACTACACTTTAATGTTACCTATTATAACGACATTACATTACCACTGTAAAATAGAAAGGGAATGGCAGGAGAAAATAATAAAATTGCTTATTAAGTATAAATATATATTTTACAGGTTTTTAAATGCTCTTGTGAATGATGGCTGGATTTCTAGAATGTATTTTCTAGTTGGTTGTGCTGGTATAGAGTTTGGATGAAGGAAACTTGCTACACTCTCTTATCAGTTCTCAATTTCTCAGTTGATTCAGCTTTTTTAAAAATGTAGATTATCTTCTTTCCAATGATGATTGTTAGTTTCTCCCCTTCCAACATTTACCCTGTTATTCATTTTACTGCCATATTTTGCTGCTCAGGCAAAGCACTGTATTAAATAGAATCAATGTTAGAGAAAGTCCAGTGTTGAAGTGAAAGCATGAAACGAGAAAGATGACACTTCGCCATGTGGCTTCCCAATTTTCCACCAGTCCCCTCACTGCCACCTGCCCATCCCTGTACGCCGCTGTTCTCCTTCTCTGAAAACTGTCTTGCTCAGTTACAAACAATAGTTTTTGGGATATGTAGTGGGAGAGAGGTTGGGAAGGTGGCAAAGCCCAGGGCCTGCTCACTTGCCTACATTTATTTTATTCCTCCCTATCTTTTTCTGGGCTCAAAGATTATGGCTGTGTTACTAATCTGGGCTTCTCTTTTCACACCTCAAGTTGCAACAGAGAGCAAGATCCATTCAAGGCTCCCCTTTACACCCATGCTATCTTCCATCTGTGGCTCCTTGCCTCTTTCCGTCTAGGATCTCATTTCAGAGGAAACCTGGAACCCAGCCAACTTCTGTCTCTCTAGAGACGTCTCAGCCTTTTCAGGATTTTTTTTTTAAAAAAATCATCATTTTCTCTCTCCCTTCTGCGGCATCTTCAGGATTGGATTTAGTGTAGAGGTCCAGAAATTCCTTCAAATAGCGTCCTACATTTTTGCTATTCTGGGACTGTTGTCTAAAAATGAAAACAACGGAGATGAAACTTGACTGATATTGAAATAAGGAGGTACTCCCATGGCCTCCTGCAGCCTCCTGCATGGCCAACTGTGAAGCATTATGTATGAAATATGGTGGAAGTTAGCCAAAGACTATGGAAAGGAAGCTGAGTGCTAGCCCATACCTATGCAAATCTTGAGCTAAAAATAGATTTCTCTAAAAGCTGGTGTCATAATCCTCAAAGGTATATCCCAGTCCTTAAAGGAAGACTAGCAGGGGAGCTGGTTGCAGCTGAAGTGGAATATGTACCCATATTCTATTTCCACACGCCTAAAACCTAGTCTATGGAATGAGAGGTTGTGAAACTGGGTAAGAGAAGAAGAGAAGGTGGTGATCGGCAGATCATAGTACAGAAAAATGGTGGCCAGACATCTTTGCTTTTGAACACCAAAAGCTGAGAGAGACATACCCCCTGGGCAAAGAAAACACATCAACGAGGTGGCACATATGATAAACCTCCAGCAAAGCTCTGGTCTGCCTGTCCCATGCCTCCTGCTTCTTCCTCACATTACTCTCTAATAGGAAATTAGTATTTCTCAAAAACGTGCTGACACTGGTACACAGATACTGGATATAAGTGGAGGAGAGGAACATGAACTACAGATAGATAAAAACCTACCTCACAAACTGGAACTTTTAAAAATGAAAAAGATGTACTTGAGAGAATAGTTCATTATCTCAAAGCAGTTACAAATGAAGGGCCATTCCTCACAGACTTCTGCTGTTGGAGTCCCCTATTTTATGAAACTCCAGGTCAGCTCTCTCTTGCTGGATCCACAGTTACTCCAGGGGGAGCACCCTCCTGGCCCAGTTCATGGTGGGAGCCTTGTTACCTCCCGTTCACAATCCTTTCTGCCCCTTCCTGGGTATGAACCATCCACTCATCCAATGTGTTCCCCCCCTGCAGGGCACATTTCAGACATTTGAAAAGTCCAAGCAAGTGTTTTGTATGAAAAGAAAAAGTTACATTTTGTATGAATTAAAAAACCAGAAGGATACTTATATGTCTATAGGCAAATAGATTTTTCTACATAGCATTTAGCTTTCTTTTTTTAAAATTGTGGTAAAATATTCATACCATAAATTTTACCATTTTAACCATTTTTAGCTGTGCAGTTCAATGGCATTAGGTACATCCTCTTTGCTATGCTACCATCACCACCATCCATCTCCAGGACTTTTTCTTCTTCCCAAACTTCTATCCATTAAATAATAACTCCCAATTTCCTTTTCCTTCCAACCCCTGGAAATCATTATTCTACTTCTGTCTCAATAAATTTGAGTTCTTTGGGCACTTCATATAATCAGCCTTTAACATTCTTTTAAGCGTTCATTCAGTATTCTTAAAATCAAATAAATCATATTTTATAGGAGTCTTATAGTGGTCTCTACTTTGCACATTCTAATTTTCCAAACTGATTCAAGCAAGATTCATTTTAAGCCATAACTTGTTTGGATGTAACAATGTTACCTTTTTTTAATTTTTCCTGGGATGAATAAAAAAGTCTCTCTGAACTTTAAAAATTTATTCTATATAGAGAAATAAAACTGAAGGAGAAAGTGAAAAAAAAGAGTTGCAGAGAAAAGGGTTCCAGAAAAGATCCAACTGAATTTAGTGACTCAGTTGTGTAAGTTTAATTCAATCAATAAGTAAGTTTACCAGTTCGTTTGAAACCACAGGGCTGAATATATATGTCCTAGACTGAAATAGAAGGCAAGTTATTTGGCTTTGGTTCACCACATTAGCACATTCATAATTCAGAAAAAGAAAACATAGTCAGGCATTTGTTCTGATTCTTGGTTTGGAAACTTTCTAATGCTGAAACTGTTAAAAGACTCTAAGATAAGATTCCTGAGATTTGAAATGGATTCACTGGCTCTTTATAATAGATAATGACTTCATATTTATTATTCCAGGGTTGCCTTTTGTAATCGAACTTTGCATAGATAAAATCCTGAAAGACATCATTCACTAATTGTTAATCCTTTAATGAATTTCTAGCTTGTTTCAGATTCTGCACTGAGCACTAGGGAATAAAGATACTATATTCAAACGGTTCATGAGACAATAGATGATAGGTAGGTAGTACGTAGGTGAGTAGTTAGCTGATTAGCTAGTGGGAATGGAGAGGAAAAGAGGGAGAGACATAGGAAGAAAGGGAGAGAAAATGAAAAAATAATGTGGCAAGCTAAGAAATCTAGGTAAAGGGTAAACAGGAGTTCTTTGTACTTTTCTTACATTTTTTTCTATAAGTACAAAGTTATTTTTTAAAATTGTTACAAAAAGAATAAGAAAATAGAATATGTAAATGACTAGTTCATTTAGAAAGTTACATTATGAAAGAATCTTCCAACATTATGAAAGAATCTTCCAACGTTATGAAAGAATCTTCCAACCTTATTTTTTAAAGAAATGATTCCTCATCATGTTAACAGGTATTTTGAGAAAAATGGTGTTCCATTGTAGTAAGTTTGCAAAATATCTACTATTCATTCTCCTCTTGTAAAAGATCTAGTGTACTTTTCCGCATATTCAAGGATGAGAGAAGTCCCCCAGGAAAGAAAGCCAACTACTTTATTCTGTTTAACACAGGATATCCCAATGTATTTGACCATAGAATTCCTTTTTTTTTTTTTAACAGTAGCATTTATTAATTAGAGATTTCATAAATACCACTGTAATATAAGAAACATTAACTCAACTTGGGTGCTTTCAAATTCACTTGCTAGATGGAAGCTACTTGTAACACTGTTGTGTCGCTGGGTTTATGTAGATACAATTCCAGTTGGTTCTCAAGTACCTTCATGTGTAGTTAGAGACATGTGGCCCCCCCTTTAATTGGAAACTCTTATTCTTAATATGGTATTTATTGAATCTCATGCTGAGATAAATAGTTTTCGTTTACGTAATTTCCCAGGACTAATTGCCGAGTTTTTAAAACAGGCTTTCCCTAAGCTTTAATGAGTACAATTAAATGAACCACTAAGATAAAACAAGTCATCAAGTCAGCCACCTATTGTGAATCAGTTGATTTTGGAGTAGATAAAGTAAATGCAAGATCATTGGCCATTTTCCTGAGATTGCTAAAGGCACAACATTATCAGATAATTTCTTCTTGTTCCCTTTGAGTCTTGCCTCAAAATTCCACAAGAGTGGAGGATGACTTCAGAAATGTAACATCAGGTCTTTCTCTTTGCTGCTGCTGCTAAGTCGCTTCAGTCATGTCCAACTCTGTGCGACCCCATGGACGGCAGTCTACCAGGCTCCCCCGTCCCTGGGATTCTCCAGGCAAGAGTATTGGAGTGGGTTTTCTCTTTACCAACAGTAAAACTCTGGTTACACAAACTGTATGCTTCTTTAGTAGAAAAAGGCTGCATTTGGATACTTTGAAAAGTTCTAAGAAGCAGTTAAAAGTAGTTTTTCTTTCACTGAAAAAAAATTCAATAAAAATCTTGCATAAGATTTATTTCTTTAGTGAGAAAAAGACTTCGTAGAAGTGAAATTAGAGAATGCTCATTCTTAAAGTACATAAATTAAATGTGTATTCAGGTGTTATTGATTAACTCCAATATTCTGCTTTCTTCTATATGTACATTTAGGACAAATACTCAATACCATATCATAATTGGAAAATGCTAATTCAGTTTTATAAGGATATAGTGAATTGTCTCCATAATACTATGCAATTTCTAGTAATCATAAAAATATTTCCTAAGTTTTCTTCATTATTATACATGTAAACTCATAGAACAGAATACAGTGATTCTTGAAGGGCAGGTATCATCTAATAATGCACCAATTTTTATTCAGTTAATTGACTATGTTGCTAAAAAAAAAAAAGCCTTAATATAAAACATTAAGTAGATAAAATAAGAAAAAGATAATACCAAAGAGACAAAGCTTCAAAATGTCAGACTGTCATTTTTCAGTGATATTCCTAACAAGCATATTTCTTCATTGTTCTTTATACCTATGCTCAGCACATTATGTAAATTATCATTTAACCATGTTAATTAGTTATCTTGATTTCTTTGACTAACCTTGTGCCTTAGATTATATGAAATAATGAAAAGTAAGAAAAGAAACAGGGCTTCTCTGGTGGTTTAGTGGTAAAGAACCCTCTTGCCAATGCAGGAGACACAGCTTCAATCCCTGAGTTGGGAAGATCCCCTGGAGAAGGAAATGGCTACCCAGTCCAGTATTCTTGCCTGGAAAATCCCATGGACAGAAAAGCCTTGTGGGCAACAGTCCATGGGGTTGCAAAAGAGTCGGTCACAACTTAGTGACTAAACAACAACAAAGAAAAGAAAGACAGAAAAACTAGTTGAAGATAGAAAAAGAAGAACCCAATATGCCCTACTGACTCAAGAGGCAGTTTTTGTATTAAAATATAAAATGACATGATTTTCATTTATGATGACAGGTTGCTATGTGAAAAATGCTTATTACTTTTTTTCTTGGTTAGACCAAAGGTAGAGAGGATAAGTTTAAATTATTCACAAAAGAACTACAAGTCCGAGTTTAGTTCAAATCATTGAAACATTTCCTAATTACCTACTACTCATTCATTCACTGGAGAAGGCAATGGCACCCCACTCCAGTACTCTTGCCTGGAAAATCCCATGGACGGAGGAGCCTAGTAGGCTACAGTCCATGGGGTCGCTAAGAGTCGGACACAACTGAGCGACTTCACTTTCACTTTTCTCTTTCATGCACTGGAGAAGGAAATGGCAACCCACTCCAGTATTCTTGCCTGGAGAATCCTAGGGACGGCGGAGCCTGGTGATCTGCAGTCTACAGGGTCACACAGAGTCGGACACGACTGAAGCGACTTAGCAGCAGCAGCAGCAGCAGCAGCAGCATTCATTCACTCATACATTTAATCCTAGAATTTATAAACTGTAGCCCCTGGCCAGCCACCAGGCTTTATTAAAAAAGTTTTAGTGGAACAAAGCCTATGCCTATTCCTTTTATCTTCTATGGCCGCTTTCACACTAAAACAGCAGAATTCAGTAGTTATAAAGGAGACTTTATGGTCCACAAAGCCTAAAATATTTACTATTGGACTATTTACAGAAAAAGTTTGCTCATTCCTGATTTAATCAGGCATTTAGTCATTTTTTGTGTGTTTATGTGTTTTGCAGAGTCTAACAGTCATTAGTCTCAGTGTTAAGAATAAATCAGTGAACATTCATCAGTAGTCTCTGCATTCACGGAGTCTAGTGAAGGAAACGAATAAACAGCAATGACATTAAGAGTGTGACCTAGTCTAGAAAAGGAAAGGAACAGCAAACTGTGGGAATACAGATCAAAGGCACCAAAACCTAGAAGGGAGAGGAGTAAAGGAAGGGTGATTCTGGAAGGAAATGGTATCTAAGCTGAAATCTGAAGGATGAATAGGAGTCAGTTAGGAAAATAAGAACCAGGGCTGTGAGAAGGAAAGAGTTAGAGGTGGCTTGTGAGTGTTACAAGGAGAAAGACACATGCTGGGTGTAGGGATAAAAGAAAGTGTGGCATGGGTGATATCCAGTCTGGTCTGAGCACAGACTTCTAGGGGAAAAGTGGTAAAATAAAAGCTAGAAAAGCAAGCAGGACCCGCATCATGCTGAGTCTTGTAAGGAGATTATTCTAAGGAAAACAGAAAGCCATGGGAGCCTTTAAACTATGGACAGATAACACTATATTTGTATTTTAGAATGACCACCTAGATTTCAGTATAAAGTTTGGAGGGAAAAAAGCTACAGAGATAGAATAGAGATAGAATCCCTGGCTATAGCCAAGTGAAGAGATTGGCAGATCCTTTCCCCTTCAAAGCAACTATAAATCTGGACAAAATTGACCCCAAAAGGGGGAAAAAATCATTTCCCAGAACAATCTGAGAAGCATTTATACGTAAAAATCTACTTAACTTCTCAGGTAGGAACACTGGGAACCTATATTGCTGACTGTGAGCTGCTCCCGCCCCTCCCCCCGCCCAGTTGACAAGAAGGTTTTCCAGAACAAGGCAGGTTTTAAGGACCAGGACCTTCTCTCTGACTGTCAAAGCAGCTCCCTCAAGTTGGTCTGGTGAGAAAAGTCCGCACCCAGCAGTGTTATCAGTGGAAGTGATCATCGCAATCCTGGTTTGAGTAAGGAAGATTCATAATTTCACTAGCCTGAGGCTGCGGTCATTGTGGGAGAAGGTGTATTTCTTGCTAGACTGAGCCAATGTGCAGCAGACCCTGGAGAAAAACCAAACTAGTTACAGATGCCTGGCCAACCCTGGAGCAGAACATGTGCAGAGGAGACCCAAAAGGGCCCAGGAGAAGGTAAAAGCCTGGGCATACTTGAAAATGGCATGAACTTTGAATACCACCCCCCTTACCCACAAACATGGCTATGGGCAGAGGACAGATGCCTTACTGGTTTGGAGTGGCTGAACACAGTCTCTGTCCCACCTAGGTCTGATCCAAGTGATACAAACATGGGAGTGATGTCAGGGAATAAGCATAAGACTATTTTTGAAAAGCAAAGACCATAGGCAGAGACATCAGCAATCACAAACCACAGAGGACAGACTCCCCAGATCTAGTCGGGGAAATTCCTAAACAGAAAAATAAACAAATTAACAAAACTGCAATAATAATCCTCAAGGGTGAGAATGCTGCTTTAATATGTTACCTATAATGTCCAGATTTCAACAAAACCCACTAGACACATCAAGAAACAAGAAAATGCGGCCGATACTCAGGAAATAAAATAGTCAATAAAAACTAGCCACATGTCACTGAGGTACATATTTTGGCAGTTCACAGGTCCTGAGAAGCAGACCAAGATGAGGTCAGATGTGCCAAGAGATTCACTGAGAGAAATGCTTGTGAAGGATGAAGGAAGAAGGGAGCCTTCAGATTGAAGCGCAGATCTGAGATCCATGACATAAGGAGGCAATGGAGGATTTGGGTAGGAAGACCCCAAACTGCAGTGAGGTTCTGAGCAAGTCTCGGCTATAACAAAAAGTCCCTGAAGGCTGACTAGTAGAGGTGGTCAGCATTGGACAGGCTCAGCTCTGGTACCCATACTACATATGCTTCATTATTGACATAACTAAGGGAGGGAAGTGTGGGCTCAGTGTGAACCGAGACACCTGAAGATGCAGCAGCTCAAACATAAAATCTTCCATGTCCCCATAATACATCCATCCCTGTGCACTCACCTCCATCAGCCTCTTCATTCTGTTTCATCCTCCTCTTTGACTTGCTAGGATCATTCAGGCCTTCCCACTGTACTTGGCCATCCCTTTCTCTAGCCTTCTAAGAGCCACCTTGACAGTGGGTCTTCCTGACCTTCTGGGGATGCACCAGGGTGTTAAATAATGTGTCATGAGAGAGAGCCCCAAAGTTAATGAATTCTTTCTTAACCATTCTTTGGTTCCAACCCTATTGATCAAGCACTCTCTGAATCCAGTTCTAGGGGTAATCCTCCCATTCTTCCTGGTCCATGCTAGCTAATTCTGAAAACTCTTACAGAGTGTCATTTCTTCCTTATCAGCCCCAGGACATCCCCAGCCAGGTCCTGGGTGGAGATTTAATCCTTGTTTTCCCCTCAGCAGGCAGGAAAGGAGGTGGGATCAGCTCCTGAGGGAACCCCTGCTGCCTTGCAGGTGGAAGGTCTCTTCCTTGCTTGCAGCAGGGAGTGACAGCTCTCTCTCAGGGAAGGGTGGGAAATCTCTGCAAGCTCTAAGCATTTAGGGTTCCAGATTTTTCCAACTGGGGCCCTGACTTCAGTGTGAAAGACCTGCCTTATCTATTTAAAAATCTCTTGACTATCATACTAATAGCTTCTCTTTGCAGCTCAGCTGTTTTTATAGTTCCAATTTAGAAGACAAAAATCCCTTCTTAAGCTGTCAAAGAGGCCCTCTGGCTCTCACACTTGGCATTTAATGGTTTGTTAACTGCTCTCGATTTCTCATTATTCCATCACAGGATGTCAATATAGTTTGTTAACATTAAGGCAACTCCACTCCTCATAGACATTAATCCCTGCTATCTTTCACATGCCAGAATCATTATACTGTGGAGGGCCCTGACAATCATTGCAAATGTCAAGGGCATTTTTCACACTGGGACATATTCCAAGGTCACCAGTGTGGGGACCTTCTCTCACCTTGTGCCAGAGACTCGTTATGCCATCCCTACTCCACTCATGAAAGGGTCCCTGTGTCAGCTAGACAGTGAGTGATGAGACCCAAGCCCCATGTGATCATCAGTCCCTACTCTCAGTACCGCCTATCTCCATTTAGGACCTATAAGAAACAAGACACTAAGGGGTACTGGACATTTTGGGGCAAGGATAAAGGGAAGGGAATGGGAGTAGGCATGGAGAAGCTTTAGACTGCAATGCAGGTGCAGGTGTGACTCTTGTAAAAGGAGAGAGGAAAGGAAGGATTGGGTAGGAAGAGGTTCAGACCTCAGTGCAGTTCACAGAAAGAAAGTCTCGGCAAGACTGATGAAGAGCTTCTGAGAAAAGGGTACCATTAGAAGATTCTTGCATTAGGCTGGCATGGTCTGACTCCAGTACCCATACAGTTCAGTCATTGGCTCAGTCAGTGGCTGCAAGCAGCCAGGGAAGGAAGGCTTGGATGTGAATGTCATGTAAGCTCTAAGCTGGAAGTCAACTGTGACCCACAACAGTTCCTTCTGAATGATGATGTGGGCAGTCCAACTCCATCCACCTCTACTTGTGTCCTTTACCAGGGTTTCTGAGGATCCCTGGACTAGACTGCTTATATTCCACCTTTTGTTTTGAATTCCTGCTCCTATTTAAGTACTCTGTCTCCTACAGTGATCTCACCACCACTTCCAGCTTCCTCAGTGTTCTCTCAGCATCTATACCCCAAATTTGAAGACCTCCACTTCATACCCCAAAGTAGTCACCCTATCCCAGGGCTATGATAGGTATCTGACATGGGAAAGACCTGACGATAATGGGAAAAATTCCAAAAAAGAGAAAGAAAGAGCTTAAATTTTAATTTTAGATGTCATCATGTTTAAAGTCCACTGGCTCTTCTCTGCCACAAGGAATTTGTTACTTTTTCCCCCCATCAATTTCTTATGTTAGTGTTAGTTCTCAAAATTCCCCCTCTCTTGAGTTGTCAGGAAGGAAAAAAAATAGTCACTATTCCTCTCTTTTGGATCCCTATATATAGTGTGCAGACAATCTGCCTTTTATCTCTACTGTCATCTAAGTAAGGTTCTGGGGTCTAATCGGGCATAACTGAAAATGGGTTAATTAAGGTGTTTATATTAAATATTATGGCAATGCTGGATTTCTGGTACTTTCTTATGTCTTGGTTTTGACTACCTCTGACTGTATTTTTTGTTAACAAATTATTAAAAAACTCAATCTCAGATTAAACAGAAAGTTATGATAAACCTGATCTCAAGTTCATTTTCCAATCTATTGACATTTTTATCCTTGAAAATGTTCAGTAATGTCAAATGCACATAAAAAAGACTACATATCAATTTATGAACAGATGTAGGCATGTAGCCAACATGTATAAAAGGAAAATGGTTTAAGGAGCTGATTCTTTGATGTGAAGCTTCTTTTATAAGAATTTTCTTTATCTCCCTCATAATAAAAAAAAAAAGTAAGAGTCTGGTTCAAAGCACAATCAGTCTTTCATGGTAAAGACAATGGATGGAAGCAATTTGAAGCAAATGCCCTTGATTAAACAGATGACTATTTGACTTCTTAATAAATAATCAACATCAAAATAAAAGCCTGGATCTTTTCAAGCTCACATGGGTATTCTTTATTTTAGCAGAACTGAAATGGTATATGCACTTTGAACTCTGTAGCTTAAATATTTAAAAAAGACTCCTAGGAAACCTTAAAATAACCCAATTTCATCCATGCACCAAAGCATGGAAAACTGAAGGCAAATCAAGATCCCTAGAATATACATTTGCCTTTCAGCATCACCTTGTACCTGTAGCTTTGATTCCAAAACTGCCCTTGCATGTGTTTGTTTTGAAGTCACTTTTGATGGAGGAGGTATGTTCTGCAATACACAGATAAGCAGGAAATGAACCACAGAAGAAAAATCTATTAGTTGCAAAACTCAAAGAGAGTAATTACCCCAGCACTGCATGTTTTTCCCTTTTCCAATTTAAAATTTTCTCTCTTCCAAATAATTCCACATATGATTGCCCCAATTTTCAACCAGCCTATTCTGCACTTGTAGTAGTTTATGGGTACAAATAATTTCTTCTCTTACCTATAAGTTCCAAAGAAAATTGTCCTTGTTCACAGGTGTTCTCTGTTGAGATGCCTCAGCAGTGGTACCTCTGGTCCTGCAGCAGGAAGACTGTTTGCTCTTATATTAACAATGCCCACTGGCCCTTAATAGTCAAGCTGTGCTTTCTGCCCAAGGGTCAGGATAAGGTGTTCTTCTCAGTGAGTTGGAGATCCTTTCTTCTTCAGTTCAGTCGCTCAGTCGTGTCCGACACTTTGTGACCCCATGAATTGCAGCACGCCAGGCCTCCCTGTCCATCACCAACTCCCGGAGTCTACCCAAACCCATGTCCATCGAGTTGGTGATGCCATCCAACCATCTCATCCTCTGTCGTCCCCTTCTCCTCCTGACCCCAATCCTACCCAGCATTAGGGTCTTTTCCAATGAGTCAACTCTTCGCATGAGGTGGCCAAAGTATTGGAGTTTCAGCTTCAACATCAGTCCTTTCAATGAACACCCAGGTTTGATCTCTTTTAGGATGGATTGATTGGATCTCCTTGCAGTCCAAGGGACTCTCAAGAGTCTTCTCCAACACCACAGTTCAAAAGCATCAATTCTGCGGCGCTCAGCTTTCTTCACAGTCCAACTCTCACATCCATACATGACCACTAGAAAAACCATAGCCTTGACTAGACAGACTTTTGTTGGCAAAGTAATGTCTCTGCTTTTCAATATGCTATCTAGGTTGGCCATAACCTTCCTTCCAAGGAGTAAGCGTCTTTTAATTTCATGGCTGCAATCACCATCAGCAGTGATTTTGGAGCCCAAAAAAGTAAAGTCTGACACTGTTTCCACTGTTTCCCCATCTATTTCCCATGAAGTGATGGGACCAGATGCCATGATCTTAGTTTTCTGAACGTTGAACTTTAAGCCAACTTTGTCACTCTCCTCTTTCACTTTCATCAAGAGGCTATTTAGTTCTTCTTCACTTTCTGCCATAAGGGTGGTGCCATCTGCATATCTGAGGTTATTGGTATTTCTCCCAGCAATCTTGATTCCAGCTTGTGTTTCTTCCAGCCCAACGTTTCTCATGATGTACTCTGCATATAAGTTAAATAAGCAGGGTGACAATATACAGCCTTGACGTACTCCTTTTCCTATTTGGAACCAGTCTGTTGTTCCATGTCCAGTTCTAACTGTTGCTTCCTGACCTGCATACAGGTTTCTCAAGAGACAGGTCAGATGGTCTGGTATTCCCATCTCTTTCAGAATTTTCCCGTTTATTGTGATCCATACAGTCAAAGGCTTTGGCATAGTCAATAAAGCAGAAATAGATGTTTTTCTGGAATTCTCTTGCTTTTTCGATGATCCAGTGGATATTGGCAATTTGATCTCTGGTTCCTCTGCCTTTTCTAAAACCAGCTTGAACATCTGGAAGTTCACGGTTCACATATTGCTGAAGCCTGGCTTGGAGAATTTTGAGCATTACTTTACTAGCATGTGAGATGAGTGCAATTGTGCGGTAGTTTGAGCATTCTTTGGCATTGCCTTTCTTTGGGATTGGAATGAAAACTGACCTTTTCCAGTCCTGTGGCCACTGCTGAGTTTTCCAAATTTGCTGGCATATCGAGTGCAGCACTTTCACAGCATCACCTTTGAGGATTTGAAATAGCTCAACTGGAATTCCATCACCTCCACTAGCTTTGTTCGTAGTGATGCTTTCTAAGGCCCACTTGACTTCACATTCCAGGATGTCTGGCTCTAGGTGAGTGACACACCATCGTGATTATCTGGGTCGTGAAAATCTTTTTTGTACAGTTCTTCTGTGTATTTTTGCCACCTCTTCTTAATATCTTCTGCTTCTGTTAGGTCCATACCATTTCTGTCCTTTATCGAGCCCATCTTTGCATGAAATGTTCCTTTGGTATCTCTAATTTTCTTGAAGAGATCTCGAGTCTTTCCCAATCTCTTGTTTTCCTCTATTTCTTTGCATTGATCACTGAGGAAGGCTTTCTTATCTCTCCTTGCTATTCTTTGGAACTCTGCATTCAGATGGGAATATCTTTCCTTTTCTCCTTTGCTTTTTGCTTCTCTTCTTTTCCTAGCTATCTGTAAGGCCTCCTCAGACAGCCATTTTGCTTTTTTGCATTTCTTTTCCATGGGGATTGTCTTGATCCCTGTCTTCTTAAACATACACAAAGCATTAAAATACAAAACAATAGCTCTGTCCGGCCATACTCAAGCTCAATTCTCATTATGTAGTTCTCTAAGTAGGTGTTAGCTGATTAAAAAAAAAAAAAAAAAAGATTCCCTGTGCTCTCAATCTACTTGTCCTTTGCTTACAACAACAAGAGGTTTCTTAAATGATGAAAACTACTCAGCTTGCACTATTCACATCCACCTGGAACCTCAGAATGTGACCCTACTTGGAACAAGGACTTTGCAGATGTGATTAAGGAAAGGAGCTTGAGATGAGATCATCCTGGAAGAGAGGAGGGCCCTAAATTCAATGATGAGTTCCCTTATAAGAGATAGAAAAGAAAACCCAGACACACAGAGAGAAAGCCATGTGAAGACAAGGGCAGAAACAAGAATGAGGCATCTATAAGCCAAAGAACAGTAAGGATTACCTGCAGCCACCAGATCCTGAAGTTGTTGTTCAGTTGCTCAGTTGTGTCCAACTCTTTGCAACCCCATGGACTGCAGCACGCCAGGTTTCGCTGTCCTTCATCATCCCCTGTAGCTTCCTCAAACTCAGGTCCATTGAGTCGGTGATGCCATCTAACCATCCTATCCTCTATCGTCCCCTTCTCCTGCCTTCAATCTTTCCCAGAATCAGGGTCTTTTCCAATGAGTCAGCTCTTCACATCAGGTGGCCAAAGTATTGGAGCTTAAGCTTCAGCATCAGTCTTTCCAATGAATAATCAAGATTGATTTCCTTTAGGACTGACTGGTTTGATCTCCTTGCAGTCCAAGGGACTCTCAAGAGTCTTCTCCAATACCACAATTCAAAAGCACCAAGTCTTTGGCACTCAGCCCCTTGGAAGAAAAGCTATGACAAACCTTGACAGCGTATTAAAAAGCAGAGACATTACTTTGCCATCGAAGGTCCATACAGTCAAAGCTATTGTTTTCCAGTAGTCATGTATGGATATGAGAGTTGGACCCTGAAGAGAGGCATGGAACAGACTCCCGCTCAGAGCCTCTGCAGGCAACCAACCTTGCTGACACCTTGATCTCAGACTTCTGGCCTCTAAAACAGTGAGAGAAGAAATTTCTGTTGATTTAAGCCACCAAGTTTGTATAATTTATTATGGCAGCCCTAGGGAACAGATACAGTGCATGCATGCATGCTAAGTTGCTTCAGTTCCATTCCACTCTTTGCAGCCCTTGGACTATAGCCTGCTAGGTTCCTCAGTCAATGGGATTCTCCAGGCAAGAATACTGGAGTGGGTTGCCATGCCGTTCTCCAGGGGATCTTTCCGATCCAGGGATTGAACCCAGGTCTCCTGCATTGTAGTAGGATTCTTTACTGACTGAGGTACCAGGGAAATCCATGGAACAGATACAGTGCATAATTGTTTTTACACACATCATATGCACATGCACCCACAATTATTACCTTGGAAAGTTTCCATAAGGATCAGTGGTTCTCACTGAATGCTGTACTCTCCATATAGAAATATATGACACTGATTTGGGTTTCAGATGATTGGAGGATGCTACATTCATACTGATCCCACACAATAAAACACTATTCAGCCTTTTGCATGACTTTTGAATATCAATATCAAACTCAAAAGTCAAGTTTCAGACTTTTGACTCTTGATATTCAAAAGTATGTATGTGGGCTTTCCTGGTGGCTTAGGTGGTAAAAAAATAATCCTCCTGCAATGCGGGAGACCTGGGTTCAATCCCTGGGAAGATCCCCTGGAGGAGGGCATGGCAACCCACTCTAGTGTTCTTGCCTGGAGAATTCCATGGACAGAGAAGCCTGGTGGGCTACAGTCATGGGGTCTCAAAGAGTCAGACACAATTGAATGACTTTCACTTTCAGTCATTTATGTAGATGAAAAATTGATTTATAAGTATTTGAGGCAAGAACCATATGTTGGTGAACAGAAAATATTTTTGCATAGTTTCAATACACATGCATTACCTGAAGTTTTCAGGAAATACAATTACTGTAAAGTTAGGGAAGCTTGCATTTTTTTTTTGAATCATACCAACACAACTGTGTTGGTCTGCATTTGTAGATGTTGCCTCAAAGCATCAACAGTATTATCTTTCCTGTTAATTTCACCATGCCTGAAGATTTACATAATGAAATAGATATTGTATTAATCAGGCTTCTCCTGAATAATACAAAGAGATTTATTATAAGGAACTGAGTCACATGATGGAAGCTGACAAGGCCCAAAATCAACAGAATGAGTTGGTAAGTAGGAGACCAGAAGAGACAATGGTGCAGTTTCAACCTGAAGGTCAAGTAGAGCTGATGTTTCAGTTCAAGAAGGAGGGAAAACTGCTATGTCCCAGTTTAAAGGCAGCCAGGAAGAAAGAACTGTTTCTTGCCCAGAGAAAGGTCACACTTTTTGATGTATTCAAGCCTTCAGCTGATTGGATGAGGCCTACCTACATTAGAGAGCACAATTTGCATCACTCGGTCTACTGATTTATATGTTAATCTCACTTAAAGACACACTCACAGTCGCATCCAGAGTAATGCAATGTTTGACCAAACATCTGGGCACATGTGACCCGGCCAAAATGACTCATAACATCAACTACCATAGATATTAATATACAAGTTGTTTCTCTTTCATTTCTACCTCACATTTTTCTCAAAACATTATATTGATTTCTAAAAATATATTTGCATAAGAAGGTTATATTATTTCTGAATTTCATTTTCAATAGTAAAGAGGTCATTAAACATATTCATTATAAGGAAGAGTCACTGACTAGTACAGGGTTGAGCAGAGCTAATCTAGATGTGCTATATTCTACTGTGATGGCTTCATAGTTCTCCACATGTGGACACACCATGATACATTTAATTAATTAACACTTCGGTACTTTTTTTTTACTATTACTAAAAATATCATGGACAATACCCTCACATATATATCTCTGCACATTTTACAATATTTCTGTCTAGTAGATTCCTCAAGAAAGATTTCCTCAGAAGAGCATACACATTTAAAATGTTGACAGACACTTCAGCAGTGGGTTTTAAGACATGGACAATTTCTTCAAAGGAAATTATATACTGTGGTTGCCTGCCATACTGGTAGACAAAAGATGTTGTACCCATCAAGCTATAACAGCCACTGTAGTTACCCCTAACTGTGCATCCTTAGGGGGTTCAGGATCGAGAAAAGCAGGATACTGTTCCTAGAGAGTTAAAAGTGTGTATTAGTTGCTCAGTTGTGTCCAACTCATTGCAGTCCCATGGGCTGTAGCCTGCCAGGTTCCTCTGTCCATGGAATTCTGGCAAGAATACTGGAGTGGGTAGCCATTCCCTTCTCCAGGGGATCTTCCTGACCCAGGGATGGAACCTGGGTCTCCTGAATTGTAGGCCGATTCAGAGAGTCAAGGTGCTCATTAAAAAATAATGATTTCAATGAGCCTAGACTCTTGCATCTTCCCATACATAGAAAAACTCACTAAATTCATTAACTTGAGATGTCTGGTTTTCTTTAATTAACAGTAACCATTTGATGTTCCTACTACCTGGTTTTTGTTGCAAAACTCCTACATACCCTGGCTCCTCCATTACTTCTTCAGAGCAGTCCCTCAGAGCTACCTGAGAAGCTGTCTTCTGGACTTAAGTCTTCAGTCTTTTCTGCCAGATAAAACATAATTCTCAACTTTTAGGCTGTGCTTTTTTTTTTTTCCAATCAACAATACCAGTAACTATAAAACAGATATAAGTACTGCTTTTGGAAAAGGATGAAAATCCAGAAGCCCCTTCATTCCTTTCTTGGCCTGGGCATCTCACGAGAGCTCCTCAGGCTTCAGGAGCATAGCTTGAAAACACTGGCCCTGAGATGAAATCTACCTCTTTCTTGGTGGTTTAGGCTTTGTAAGGCTGACCAACCCTATGAGACACCTTGATAGCTTCCTTCTCACTCTCCCTGACATCTAGGTTGTCATCATCAGGTTAAATTTTGGTCCATTTATGAATTGTATAGGCCAACCCACTAGAATCCCCATGCTATCTTCATTATTATTTTTTACTTTCTTGAAATGTTTTAAATACATGTCCTGAAAAGTTCATAACATGTAAACATACAGCTTAATAAAATAGTATAATGCACATAGTGACACAGCCACTACGATGATAAAGAAATAAAATAGCACCCCAGACACAACCACTTCACTCCTCCCCAAAGGTAATCACCATACTGATATTTATGGTTGTCATTTCCTTGTTTCTCTTTGTACTTTCACTCTAGTGTATACTGTATATAAGTTAATACACTAGAGTTTATTTTTTGCCTGTTCAGGGACTTTGTATCAAGGGGCTAATATAGCATGCATTTTCTGTTCTTTGGTGCAATATTATTTTTGTGAAGTTTGTACATGCTGGCACATATGGCTGCAGCTTTTAAAATTTTTTTATTGCTATGCTGCATTTAATTCTATGAATATATCAAAATTTATTTATCCATTCCATTGTTGATGAGCATTTGGCTGTTTTTCAGTTTAAGACTATTAAATAATGCTAAGAACTCTCTTATATATGTCTTTTGGTTCCCACAGTCCTGCATTTCTGTTTCACACATTACTGGAGATACAATTGTTGGAATATATAACATGAACCTGAGCTTTGCATTCTAGGTTACTTTACTAAATAAACAAACAACTATACTGATTGGTTTGAAAAAGTATTTGTCCTGTAGATTACTTGATAACCATGTGTAATTGCAATCATCATTTTGTCAGATATCCCCCACAATATTTTATAAAATGGAGGATTGTAGGGAGTTTCTTTTGAGTTGATGAAATGTTCTAAAATTACACAGTAGTTATGGTTGCACAACTTTAATAAACACCAAACCCCTCTGAACTGTACACTCTGAAAGGATGGATTTTATGGCATGGGAATTATATGTCAATTAGGTTGTTATAAATAAACAAGTTTAAAAAAATGACAATAAGAATTCAGGATCGTTGATGACAGAAGCAGTATAATAGGGGACTTTTTCTACCTCCAACCATCCTACCAGGAATGATTGTGGGGGAGGGGAGAGGCAAGGAGCAGAAGAATGTGATGGGGAAGTAAAGAAGGAGAGAAGACAGCAAGAAACTGGTAGGTTTAGATGGCAGCTTAGGAAAATATTGTGGTTATTTGTATTATCTGATTATGGTAAATAAAGACAAGAAAACAGAATAGAATTGATGGGCTACTTTAAGTTTATGTATTTAAATATAATTTAACATACAGCATCTCTCTATATGCCAAAAAGTATCGATATGTTCATGGAGTACACAAGGGAAAGTGAGTTGCAAGGATGGAACTCAGGGTCACAGGGCTAATATATAGAGATAACAACAGCAACATTATAGCTAACACTACTAATTCACATTTACTTTTTTGCATAAAGTTTCCAACCCTGGCTGTACCACTTACTATCTGTAACACTGTGCAAGTTACTTAGCTTTTGTTGGCCTTACTTTTTTTATCCAGTAAGCTACTGTTGTGCATTTCAGTTCCAGAAATGTTGTCACAGGAATTGCCACTGTCTCCCCACTTTAATAGAGGATGTGCAGTCATAGATGTGTCAGTTAGAGGGCGTGCACACTTACCCCTCACCCCACACCCCTGACATAATCACCTTAATGAAGACTGTTAGCACCAGATAGGAATATCCCTGTGTCAAGAGAACACAGAAAACTGCCTTTCTGCCTGAAATTAAAGAAAAGGGAAAATAATGTCTCAACAAATCATCCTATCACACAAGCATCCTACTAGCTGAAGAATTCTAAGCAGCATAACTACAAAAGCCCTTGCTTGAATTGTGTGCTATTCTGTGTCTTTTAAAGATACGGGGTGAGAAACAATTTTTTAAAATCCAGATTCTTTGAAATAATACCTTTTTATTTATTTATTTTTGGATGCAGTGGTGAATAAGTTAATTTTTGTTAACACATACGTAAGTAACACAATTTATACATCCATTTTGTTCATTGAGAAGATTTGGGGACATGTAAAAGTGCCCAGAAAATTCCAACAGTCTGTTGCTATCAACTGAATCAGAGTGATCACATCAGCAGTTGAATGTCACTCTCTATAACACTTTTCCTCTATAAATGAAGGCCTTGTTTTATAACTGGCCTGGATGCTTCTGATTTTATTGGAACTATACTAAGAAGTTGGTTTGCTGTGAATTCCTTCCTTGTGGCTAAAGGTGCATGAATTCGATACAGTGTCTGAGCCGCCACTAGGTCTCACACCACCCAGGTCCCAGGTGGAATTAAATGTCCTCGAGTAGGCTGCTTTGAAATTCTAGTTTTAAAAGCATGCTTTTTAGAGCAGCAAAGCACAAATGACTGTGTATATATTTACTACACTTTCTGCATCCTGTGTATAAAAGCTGTATTGAACATTTATGAGGGTTCCCCTCTGAAAATTTACAGATCATAATAGAAAGTATGTTTTTGCATTTTTACCAAAACCTCAGACTCCAATAGACTGAGGACTTGATGGAGCCAAGAAATAAAAAGAGGGAGCTGATTACCACAATATATAGCTTTCTTGGCACAAATAGATCTGTTTCACTCACCCAGGCCTCGAGGCAAAGGAACAAAAGAAGCTGGGCAGTTTCAGCACCCTTTGCCCACAACTGCCCATGTTCTGCCCTTTTTCTCCTCAGAGAGAGAGGGAGGGGAGTGGAGGCAGGCAGTGCCCATGAATTCTGAAAACTAACATAAAGGGAGATCTTGGGGGCCCTTTTTATCTTTTTCCACCATGTATCTAGTACATTTTTCTTGACTTTCAAATTTTTAAATTACTGTATATCATTCAAACAGCAGAGGTCTAATTATAATGGCCTCCAAATGTTTGCATTAAGTAAGCTGACTTATTGCCAAGGTGATCTAGAAACAAACATTCACTGCATTTATTGTTTGAAAAGTATTTAAATATGCTTGATTTCCTCCCAGCTGCCTAGAGGGAGCAGTCAGGGTCCAACAGGGAAATGACTTTATCATTTCTTAATAAAGGGAAATCAATGCCAGGAATTAGGTACAAGGGTGAAAGAAGAGCTGAGAGCCAAACAGGAGAAAGCAAGGCAAACCAGAGATGAGCAATGGCAGAGAGAGCCAAAGGGAGGCGAGGTTTCCAGAGCCCAGAGCCAAGGTCACAAGACAGTAGCTGGCACCTCAATGGAGCTCTCCAGGGGAGCTGAGTCACAGGGCATATGCAGCCATGCTGAAGAAAGCATTCACAGCAGAGAGCTGTCCTGTGTGCTCCCTTCCCCCTGCAACCCCCAACCTCTCACTGTTCTCACGTTGTCCAAAGCCAGAAGCCAGCTGACACAGGAGGCTGGGAGTCATCCCGTAGGCAGGTGTCAGCCCCACCGCCATAGAGAGTAGAGCAGGGGGAGAGAAACGGGTCTGAGGGCACGTTGAGATCACATCTTCCTTGACCATGCTCTGACTTCTTAAACTAAAGAAAAAAATATATCTGAAATGAAATCCCCAGCTTATTGGACAGTGGGAAAGACGAGGTTCTGAAGGCTGCAGCAGCCAAAGAAACTCTGCCTTACCCTCACCTGCAAGCTCAATTCCCCTCCTCTAGGGCAGCACCCGTCGCTACAGTTATTCAGCAGAAGTTCTGACCAATGGGACCCATCACAGACTCAGGCAGGGGACCAGTTGCCATTTTCTTGACTTTCTTACACTGTCTCAGTAGTTTCTCATATATATTCAGACAGGAATGATTGTGGAGCATTTTATGAGCTGTCATGAGGGAAAACGGCTGTGGCATAAGTCCACGGCTGACAGAGTGCTTTCACCTCACGTCTTCCAGAGCTTGGAGGTTCAAGGAGAGAAAAGAAGAGAAAATGTTAATGTGAATGAGTGGTGAGTTATAGCTCCTGTACTTTTTGGGAAGTGACTAGAATAGAATCACCTTCCTTTTTTTATTTTTCTCTTTTTCAAGGAGAAATGAATACACCTAAGAGAAATATTCTGGCTATCTAAGGGTGGGGAACAAGAGTGGTTAGAAGAAAATAGCTGGAATGTGTCTGTAGTGGGAGTGGACAAAAATGCTCTTTCTGTGCCATCAGTGATGTGTCTGTAGTGGGAGTGGACAAAAAGGCTCTTTCTGTGCCATCAGTGAATCGTTGCTGTGAGAAAGCCGAAACAGCAACCTCTTTGCGGCCAAAACAATTCTCCCCGAGGCCAGTTTCCAGCTTCCCATGTACACCCGGGAAACTACCCAGCTGTCTGGCAATGCTGAGTGCTCCTTGACTGACCAGTGCCTCAGACACAGTGGAAGTTGCCATGTCTAAGGGACCTCGGCATCACACATGATGGAAGGGCACGGGGGTCTAGACAAGCCCTGGAGACAAGACTCTGGCTGATGTGAAGAAAGAGAGGAAACAGTCTCCTTCAATATAAGTGGCATCAGTCAGTTCAGTGGCTCAGTCATGTCCAACTCTTTGCGACCCCATAGACTGCAACATGCCAGGCCTACCTGTCCATCCCCAACTCCCGGAGCTTGCTCAAACTCATGTCCATCAAGTTGGTGATGCGGCATCTATTGAGCACTTGTATATGCCAGGTTCTCTGTTGTCTTGTTGAATCTTCCCTGAAACCCTCTGCGGTCACCATTCTCAATTTTCTCATTTCACAGATGAGGATCCTGAGGCTTTGAGGTTGGGTTATTTGTCCAGTGTCATGCACCTAGTAAATTGAGATTTGAGACTCTAACCTAGGTCTGTCTCTCTCCTCAAATCCAAAGCTCTTCATTACTATGCTACTCTGTATATCGTCTCTGAAGGAAACTCAGTGGAGAGTTTGTATGTTCAGTGCAAACAGTCACTGACCTCTTCATCCATGATTTATGGAAGAGATAGTAACACAGGATCATTGTTTGTTTGCTCTGTGTAATGTCTGAATGCAAATAATCAGTGAACTCTTGCTATCTATTTAGTCTAAATGACTGAGTCATATGGTATCTGCTGATGTTCTAGAAGCTACTATGTTCTGAATCTCTCCAGCTACACAAACCCTAAAGAAGAAATACTCTATTCCTGCAACTTTTCTTCCTACACCTTCTCTCAGCCGAAATCACCAAAGACTGGACTCTTTAGGTTCAGATTCTGGTCAATTCTGGAGTGACTCCTAACTTCACCATCAGGGGAATTACTTATTATAACAGTGTTTTGCCCAGGATCCACATACTTGTAAAGAAGGACAGTCATTCAGGTGCCCACCCCATCCTCCTCTCTGCCAGCCCACATACATGGACCCATATACATGCAGCTCTCATCTCAGCTGCATTGCTGGAGTCCAGGAAGCTCATCTCTACTGTGTAGACACTTCTCTCTGGATTCTTACAACATTTATAGAACTGAAACAGCATGGGATGGCAAATACATTGCACATATACTGCCAGTTTCCTTTCCTGCACCCACAGAGTTAGGGTGATCATTCAAGCTGTTACTGAAACCAGGACGCATTGAGAATGTACAGGACTAAATTACATGAAGACAACAGGTATGAGCCCCGGCAGTCCCATAGGAGCATTGCTCATTGATCCTATCCTTCGCATCAGTGATCCTGGCAGCCCCTCAGAGATTAAAACTAAGCATAATCATATAGTTGGCACTTTAGGACACTTAGTGCTCACGTTTACGTGCACACTACTTATTTCACTTTTTCAATGTGAAAAAGTGGAGTGTCTACTCTGCAAATTTCCAAGGCAAGGAGCAATTAACTCTTCAAAGAAAAGGAAGCCATAATCTCTGCCCACAAATAGATTATAGTCTAGTTTTGAAGAAAAGACAACATAAATAAATGTATAAATAAGTGCATTTTATGAGTGCAAGCATTCTGTTCCATGAATGTTCAGTGAATTTTCCAGGGCAAATGAGAAGACCAGCTAGCAATTTGCAAGGCAAATTAGGCTAGAAGGTAAGCATAAAAGAATATAGCTCAGATTTTAGATTCAAAAAGTCCTGGATTCAAGACCTGAAACTGTATTTTCTAGATGTGTGAAAAGGTGGAAAATAGAAAATAAGTGGGAGGAGGGGGTAGTCTTGTAGAACTGAGCCCTTAACCTGTGGAATCTGATGCCCTCTCTCACTCCAGGCTCTCCACACAAGGAGAGTATCAGAACGGAGTTCAGTTGTAGGACACTCAGCTGCATCAGAGGATTGCCTGATGGTATGGTGAAACCAGCCACGAATACCCTACCATCACCGCCACATTGGAATCTGGGTGAGAGTCATTGGCACTTGAACCTCACCAAGTGCCCCAATCACGAGAATGGGAATTTGACAGGAAGGTTTCCTAGAATGAAATTCTAGGTGGCCGTTAAAGGACGAGCTGGATTTTAAAAGACAGAACAAAGTCCTCAGGGGAGGATAAATTTTTTCAGATACTTTGGAACACATGACTCTATAGAAGGCAGGTATTCTGTGAAAAGTAAGTAGTTTAGCAAGATTCCTCTAAGTACCACATTAGTACCTGGAGGCCAGTTTAATGTGAATTAAATTGCAATGAATATTTTCAAGCCAGACAAACCGCCTGCAAGATTACTGAGATCTCACAGAGTGCTATAATGACCTAGAAGCAGAGGACCATAGGCATTGGTAAAGAATTTGTGTAGAGCCAGTCTCTAGGGAAGATTCAGATGCAGGGTTTAAATTTTATGAAGCATTATGATTCTCAGTGACGAATGAAGAAAGCTAAAGCAAAAGTACTCTGCCAAAAATGAAAGAGGGTCTGAAAGATTTGACAACAGTGGCAATTCTGCCTGCCAATGCTGTGGAATAATTCATGAACCACATAGCAATTGAGTGGTTTAGCAACAATTACGAGATGATGAACGCATACTTGGAAATGGTACTATTTCTGCAATAATATAATAATAACCAGTTAACAAATTCTAGGTTACTCCTACTTCTGAGGGTTTGAGGGGACAATTAAAAATGCATAGGTATAACCCTGACTTGTTGAAGACCCCGATGATCCATAAAGACTTTATAAGTAAGAGCTTTCTACATTTGGAAAAATGTAGAATCTACATAACTCAAGGATAGATTGGTCTGGTTTTATATTTACTTAGTGTGGTAGAAAGAATAATGGCCCCCTAAAGACATCCAGGTCCAAATCCCCAGGACCTGTGAAATGTTACCTTATGTGGTTTAAGGGATGTCGTAGATTTAATTAAATTAAAGACCGTCCAATGGGGAGAGTATCTTGGATTATCTCACTGGGCCCAGTGGAATCACAAGGGTCCTTTATAAGCGAAAGAATGAAGTAAGAGAGTCAGAGTCAGAGAAGGAAATGTGATGACAACAGAAGCAGAAGTTAGAGTGATTTGAATAAAGGACCATGAGCCAAGGGATGCAGATGGTTTTAAAAGCTGGACAAAGGCAAGGAAGTGGATTTTCCCCTAGAGTCTCAAGTAGGAACTCAATTCTGCCAACTTCTTGATTTCGGCCCAGTTAAACCCATTTTGGACTCCTGCCCTCTAGAGTTATACCAAAATAAATGTCTTAAGACAATAAATTTGTGGTAATTGTTACAGCAGCAATAAAAAAACTAAGACACCTAATACCTTTCATTATTGTTTTCTTCATTTCTTTGCTTCATAAATTCAGAACCCAGTAAGCCAAGTCCAATACTGGAGAAAATTTCAACAAACCTATTTAACTAAGCGTGAGAAAGATGTAGATCCAAATAAAATTCATAGATTCAAATAAAAGCAAGAGAAATATGGAATAATACCATAAGTTTTATGCTATACTAGCCTAGAGCCATCTTTTGTTAGTTGGTAATTCAATTTATTTAAATATTTTCAACGTCTCTTATAGACTATGTTATAGCTACCACACTCCCCCTAGCAAGGCTCTCTTCACAGAAATGTCTTCCACATATTACATGGAAACCTGAACATTTTAAAGGCAATACATTTAAAAGGTAAGGATTTCAAAAACTTTTATTTAGATGTCGTGATAGATTGTTTTGGGAATTCTCCTTTAATTTCCGTGATAATTTCCACCTATTTGGGAACTGCCCCTCGATCCACAAGGCCTAAATGTAATCCTCTCTTCTAGCCGGTGTGACTTGGAACAAGGAAGGGCCAAGAAGAACTTTTGGCCCAAGCTAGGCCAATTATTTCCCCTGGGAATCTAGAATTTGAACTGTGAGATTCAGAATCTGGGAATTGGAAACACAGTTCCTGTCATGTCAGAAATTTAGAAAGACTGTGCTTAACATTCACAGCTGAATGTTAAAATTTCTTAGGCCTGGTTGTTAAACTCTTTCTTGGATTCTGTAAGATACTCTACAAAGCAAAATATTTGTGTAAATAGCCCCTGTTCTCACCCCTCTCTGGACCAGTGTGATCTTTAGTTCTTCCAGTGGTAGAATATGTTCCCTATCTCATGAATCTGGGATGACCTTCTGACCTGCATTGAATCATGGGATGTGGTCAAAATGATGTATAAGTTTCCCTTCTGTCTCTCTTTCCTCTTCTCTGCTTCCTATGAGAACAAGTTCAGTGTAGCCTTTACAATAATAAGAGACATACTACCCATTTATTATCTTAGTCCCAGAGAAGAAGCAGTCGATCACATGTGAGTGAGGCATTGAAGCTACTCCAGTCCTGCCAGCCTCTGCTGGACCTGCCATCTGATCACAACGCATAAGCCAACCTAGCCAAGATCAGCCAAGCCTGGCCCAGAGCAGCAGATCCATCCATATGACTCATAGGTGCACAGCAATAATATGGTCATGTTTTAAGTTAGTTTAATTTATCATGAAGCCATGTCTAATGGATATATCCTAATTTTCTTGCATGTTCTCTTATTTATTTCAGGAAATATTTGTTGAGTTGCTAATAAATACCAGATAAGTTCTTATGCTAAGAATATGAGATTACTGTAAAACAAAGCCCTCACTTTCATAAAGCTAGCACTCAAGTGAGCATTGTATAGGAGATGAGAAGACAGACAATAAACAACCAAAGAGTAAAAATGTGGCATAACAAATGGAAAAGAATAAAACAGGATTAAGAAAACAGGGGATGTGTTCTCGGGAGAAGAAACAGGAATATTATAAAGAATACAGAAGGAAGGTATCTCTCCAAGATGACGTTTGAGCAGACACCTGAGTGTACTGAGTGAGTGTGTATGTTATGTCCAACTCTTTGTGATATCATGAACTGTAGTTCACCAGACTCCTCTGCTCATGAAATTTTCTAGGTAAGGATACAATAGTAGGTTGCCATTTCTTCTCCAGAGGATCTTTCCAAACCAGGGATCAAACCCAAGTCTCCTGCATTGCAGGCAGATTCTTTACCATCTGAACCACCAGAGGGGACAGCAAATGCACAGGCTCTAAGGAGGAGAGAGAAACAGGATTTGTGTTTCTCAAGCAGAGAGGTGAGGGAGAGAAGGGCCAGAGGAGAGGTCACAGCAGTGGCTAAGGTCAGACCTTGGGAAGCTCAAGTATAATGACAGGGACCTTGGCTTTTACATTGAGCAAGATAGGAAACAAAGAGCTTTGATCCCAGTAGTTAAGGGAAAGGAATCACATTTTAGAATGCTCACCCTGGATATAGTGTGAACAAACTCTACAGGGGTAAGTTGGGAGTCACCTGTCTGATAACTGGAGGGACGGGCAACAGAAATGGGGGGAAAGGGGAAGTTTTAGAGAAATCCGGCATTTGGTTTTGGACATGCTAAGCTGGATAGTGTTTTCAGACAGCCTTAAAAATAATACCAAGTAGATAGTTAGCTGTATAAATATGGAGCTGCAGTCAGAGACATGAATTTAGGAGTGGTGTGTGTATAGTTGGACTTGAATGATTTTGAGTCTCAGAGAAATCCTCTAGGGAGCATAGATAGAAGAGAGAAGAGCTCTGGGGCTCCCTAGTGATTATATCCAGGGAGATAGGAAGAACCAGCAAGAGCTGAGAAGAGAGACTAGCCAGGTACAAAGAGAAAACCAAGTGGGGTTTCTACCAATCAGCTCCTTTCTTTTCTCTTCAACCTAGCTTAAGCTGGTTTCTGTTTTTTAATGTAATGGGATAATATATAGAGATTTTAAGCAGAGGTTTTCCTTTCTGACAAGGACCCGTGTTGCCTCTCAGCTCTCCAAGGCCTGGATCCAGGGCATTCATGGCTGCATGAGGAAGGCAGAAACAGAGACAAAGACTTCCACTGACTTACTGGTTTTTTTAAAAGTCGTGCCAGGCATAAAACCAAACATTTTTTATTTGTGAAAGCTAAGAGTATAAGAGAGAGGGGGTTTGGTTTTGATTTCCAAAGGGCTGAGTGGAAGAGTGAGCCAGAGCCCAGAATAGACCACAGAGCCGTGGAGGAAATCATGCAGGATAGGGGATAACAATTTCTCACCCTACAGGAGGGAGATAAGATCCCCTTCCTGGGCAGCAGGGAAGCTGGAGGGAGAAATCAGGAGCATCTAGATGCTGGTGAGAAGCTTTCCTGTCTGCTCTTCATCTGCATCTCCACTCCTACCCCTCAGCCAGGGTGGAAAGCCCTGCTGGGTGTGGGGCCAGCCAAGATGTCAGGTTGGAAAAACCTCTGCTAAAGGGCTTGGCTCCCCACTTCCCATCCTGAGTGCTAAAGGCACTAACTCACAATGCATCTCACACTAATTCGGGAGAGTGACGGTTGAGTGCACCTGGTAGATCTGAGTATTTAGGCAGAGAGAGCCCGGTCCAGTAGACACCTTCCCTCTGAATTCTGCAAAGCCAGAACAAGGCATGGATAAGAGTCAAGGTTTCCTCATGAGCCAAGAGGGGATGTAGAAGGTGCCTGCAGGTTGAATGCCTGCGGTCCTTCCAAGGAGTTGCCAAGGCCATGGGCAAGGTCCCAAAGATCTGGGGTGGAGAGCTCAAAATTCTGATCTATTTAGAAGCCTCTGCTAAGGTTCAAGAAGTGGAAGCAACAATGAAACCCACAGGAGGCCACTGTGCATTGACCCCGTGGATTACAGAGAAATTCAGTTTTATCTGAGCTGTGGCAACAACCTTTTTTTTTTTTTTAAGCAGTTATATTTGCAATGGAGAGATCTCTGCTTAATCCAGACACCAAACTTTTAGTTGAACATGCTGCATTGCTTAGTCAACAACTGTAAATTCTATTGAAAATATTTGGGTGACATTTTTATCACTATTAATATGGGCAGTCCCCAACTGGTCATTCGAAATTTCTTCTATCATATAAGTGGTGTTATAAATAGTGGCTAGCTTCCCATATTAGCTCACTAAGTGTAGGTAATCTCTAATTGAGTTATGACAGTCTAGTTGGTGCCAGAGTAGTACAGTGAAGTGAAGTGTACAGTACAGTGAAGTGTACAGTAATATACTCTTCACTGTTTTCAATCCCTAGCATAGCCTACTCACAGTAGATCCTCAACTACATGCTCAGCTTTTCTAGGCATCGGTTTCCTTATATGCAAGACAGGGATAACAATATCTTTCCTTGTAGGTTTGTTATAAGAATTAGTAACAATTTCCAGAAGGCACCCAAATTTTCAGTGTAACTGATCTCAGCTCAGGGTTAGAAATGGATGAATCACAAGCTGAAATCAAGATTGCCAGGAGAAATATAAACAACCTCAAACACGCAGATGATACCTCTCTAATAGCAGAAAGTGAAGAGGAACTAAAGAGCCTCTTGATGAGAGTGAAAGAGGAGAGTTAAAAAAAGCTAGCTTAAAACTCAACATTCCAAAAACTAAGATCATGGCATCTGGTTCCATCACTTCAAGGCAAATGGATAGGGAAAAAATGGAAAGTGACAGATTGTATTTTCTTGGGTTCCAAAATCATTGCGGACTGTGACTGCAGCCATGAAATTAAAAGACACTTGCCCCTTGGAAGAAATGCTATGACAAAACTGGACAGCATATTAAAAAGCAGAGACATCACTTTACTGACAAAGGTCCATACAGTCAATGCTACGGTTTTTCCCAGTAGTCATGTACGGATGTGAGAGTTGGACCATAAAGAAGGCTGAGCACTAAAGAATTGATGCTTTTGAACTGTGGTGTTGGAGAAGACTCTTGAGAGTCCTTTGGACAGCAAGGAGATCAACCCAGTCAATCCAAAAGGAAATCAACCCTGAATATTCATTGAAAGGACTGATGCTGAAGCTCCAATACTTTGGCCACCTGATGTGAAGAACTGATTCACTGGAAAAGACCCTGATGCTGGGAAAGACTGAAGGCAGGAGGAGAAGGGGACGACAGAGGATGAGATGTTTGGATATGGCATCACTGACTCAATGGACATGAGTTTCAGCAAACTGCAGGAGATAGTGAAGGACAGGGAAACCTGGTGTGCTGCCATCCATCAGGTTGCAGAGTGAGACATGACTCAGTGATTGAACAACAACAAAAGTTAAACGCAGTCATAAAGTGAAGTGAAAGTCGCTCAGTCATGTCCGACTCTTTGTGACCCCATGGACGAGTCCATGGAATTCTCCAGGCCAGAATACTGGAGTGGATAGCCTTTCCCTTCTCCAGGGGATCTTCCCAACCCAGGGATTGAACCCAAGTCTCCCGCATTGCAGGTGGATTCTTTACCAGCTGAGCCACAAGGGAAGCGCAGTCATAAAGGTGGGATCCTAATTTGAGTCTCTTTCTCTCTGCACTTGTGCCCACTCAGGAAAAGCCATGTGAGCACACAGCAAGAAGGTGGCTAACTGCAAGCCAGATAGAGAGCTCTTGTCAGAAACTGACCATGCTGTCCCCTTGATCTTGAACTCCTGCCTCCAGAACATTGTGTCTAAGTCATGGATAATTTTTCATAACAGCCTGAGCAGACTAACACAGCTCCCTCCTCTGAGATCTGAGCTTCCAGCCCTATGGGGCCCCTTCTTCAGTTTCTCCAGACTCAGAAATAGTCGCTATTTGCATCAGTTGCCAGCTTTCTGATAATTTGTGTTCTATTTTTACCTTTTCAGTTCCTCAATATTTAGCCAATTCTTCATGATAAGGTTTTTTGTTTGGTTGGTTTGGATTTTGGTTTTTTGGTTTCTTTTAAAATTCATAAGTGGTGGTGGTTTCTGATGGTCGACTAGACCTTGGTACAATATGAGCAGGTGTGGGATTCTCCCGGGTGTGGCTACAGACTTGTTAACAGAAGTGTCCATCTATGTACTTTCCCCACTCTCATCCACCCCCAAGGAGAAGGCAATGGCACCCCACTCCGGTACTCTCGCCTGGAGAATCCCAAGGACTGAGGAGCCTGGTAGGCTGCAGTCCATGGGGTTGCTACCAGTCGGACACGACTGAGCGATTTCACTTTCACTTTCCATTTTCGTGCATTGGAGAAGGAAATGGCAACCCACTCCAGTGTTCTTGCCTGGAGAATCCCAGGGATGGTGGAGCCTGGTGGGCTGCCGTCTATGGGTTCGCACAGAGTCGGCCACAACTGAAGCGACTTAGCAGCAGCAGCATCCACCCCCAAACACTCTACCAAACTCCACCTGCCACTTCATACCTCTGCTCACTGTTGGTCTGCATTTTTACCTCTGAAAGGTCCTGGGTCTACATTCTTCCTCCCTCTTTATCCAGCTGGAGGATGTACCTGGATTTTGGTTCCCTTCCTTCACAGAACACCATTTTTTACATTCTTATCTTAGAATTGGGCTGCACCACTTCCCTAAACCTAGGCCTAGCATTCCATGTTTTTCAGGATGGGATAAGGATCATAACCTAAAATTACACACCCAAACCAACTCCCTTAATCAAGCTGTTATTTTTTGTTTTCAAAGTTTTAGAAATTTCTAATTTTATAGCCTACAAGTTCTCCAAGTAGTTCCAGCTTTTTCTCCTGATGGCAGCAAAGGGAATTCCACAGAGTAGGTGGGGCACTTGAGTGAGAAAAACAATTACTTTGTTAGTGAGGCAGGCATTTTAGTTTGGGGCAATCTGAAATAACTTTGCACTTAGCTGTGCAGTTAAAGAATAATATCCAAGCCATACCTCATCTTTACACATCTTCAGGTTGCTTTTGCATACTCAAGATTTGTTTTTCTGCAACATGTTTTTAATGTTCTATTTAAATTGTTTGTGTGTTTTCATTTATTGGACGCACTGGAACAATACAGACTTTTTAGAGAGTTTACCTTTCCTTTCACAGCAATATCCTTCTTTCTATTATCTCTGTTTCTGTCCTTAGGCTATCTGGTTTAGTTTAACAGACTTTCCTTTACCTAGCACCATAAATCCCACAAGCACTGAAAAATGCTAGGGAACAAATATAAAGCACTCTCTTAAAGTGCCCTCTTATCAAGTTATCTTGTAGAAGACAATAACATTTTTAGGTCCTATATATGTCAAGAATCTCGTTTGCCAGAAAAATACTTCTTGTAAACATGTTTTTATAGCCTTAGGCGTGGGGGAGGAGGAAGGCTGGAGAAACATTCTCAGATATAAATTCCCTTGCTTTCTCTTTGGCTGAAGAAAATGAAAATCCTCACCTACGTTCTAACATGAAAAGCTAAACTCCAATAAGCAGACATTTTCAAAATACCTAGGAAGCCTCAGGACAACAAGTGATCACAATGATTCAACACAGTGATCATTGTAGCCTCTGCCAATTTCTGCTTTTCCATGCTTCTTGGGATACCTGGCATTTATACCATTGGGGTGGGGGCTGCAATTTTTTAAACCAAAGTACAAAACATACTATCAAATCAGTCTAAAATTTTCTCATGTATATATCTGGGGACAATAGGGAAATAACAATAGACAGGCTGTCCCAAGAAACTGCACTATGGCTGTTCTATCCACACCAGATGTGCAAAACATACCAGGCAAACCAACAGAGGATTTGTGGAAGTGTTGTCCTGTTTTAAATGCACAACGTTGGCATACTTCTTCTGTAAGGGGCTAGAGAGCAAATATCTTAGGCTTTGTGGACCACATGGTCTCTGTTTCAACTACTCAACTCAGCTGTTGTATGACAAAAGGAGTCACAGATAGTGTGTAAACAACAAACCAGCCTGACCACGGTTAATATCACTTTTTTTTTTTTTTTTAAACAGAACAGGCAGAGGGCCATTTTGGCCCATGGATCATAGTTTGCCAATTCCTGTTTGAGAGTGCCCAACAAAACTCTTTTTCTATAAAAACAAACAAGTCACCAAAAAACTCTACTCCACTTTCTTAGTATTTCATGAAATAACCTATACAAGCATATAAAGGTGCTTCCCAGGTGGCTCAGTGGTAAAGAATCTGCCTGCCAATGCAGGAGATGCAAGAGGCACAGGTTCGATTCCTGGGTTGGGACAATCCCCTGGAGGGGGGCATGGCAAGCCACTCCAGTATTCTTGCCTGGAAAATTTCATGGACAGAGGAGCCTGGCCGGCTGCAGTTCCTGGGGTCTCAAAAAGTCAGACACAACTGAGTGACAGCATGCACGTATACCTGTAAAAACATATACAAAAATGTTGTCCTTTTTCTTTCACCTTCCTGAAATGGGGCAGTGAATTTTCCTTCTCATAGAAAAAGGCATTTAGTACCATTTTGTCATTTCTTGTTTGCTAGGGTTGTATATCATGGCAAGACATTGTAACTAACAGAATCGTTTATGGGCAAAGCCTGGGTTCTAACTTAACCTCTTCCAAAAGGATAAGTGTAAGAGCATTCCAGGCCATTATAAACCAAATAACCCAGTAAGGACAGGTGAAGGCTAATGCCTTTAATGGCACTCAGGAAAATCATCCAGCCAAGACAAACAGAGATGGCTGTCAATGCTCTGTTGACGAACTGTTGGGTGGTGTATTAGAAAGGAAGTAAGTGAAAGAAATATATGGAAGAGCAATAGAGGATGAAATTCTTTCCAGACCCTTGAGGCAAAGGTTCAAGTTCAGGGTTGAGTCTAATGGGGTCATGCAAAAGAGGTTTTATCTACTAAAGTTTAATGATCCAGTTCTCATGGGATTTTTTTTTTTTTGATAAATCACCGAAGTTTTAAAAACCCAACCTTTAAAGAATTGTTTTTAAAGTCCTCAGAGTAAGGAAAACAATATTAGTAGCTAATATTTGAGCATTTATTGTATTCTAGTTTTTTTTGTTTTGTTGTCATTTGTTTTTTGATTGAAGGATAATTGCTTTACAGAATTGTGTTTGTTGCTGCCAAACAATAACATGAATCTGTGTTCTAGTTTTATATATCACCATATTTACTATTTATTATTATTATACCCAATTTATAGGTGAGGGAACAGGCTCAAAATGATTAAGTATTAATAATTGCCCCAGGACATGTAGCTATTAAGAGGCAGGGCCAGGTTTGTAAGTGGGTCTGGCTTGGAAGCCCACATTTTCAGTCTTCACATTGTACTAAGTTATTTTCATTCCTCACTTCTTGTTGATAGCTAAATCTTCAGGTCATAAAGATTTTGAAAGTAATTTTTAAATAAATGGTAAACTAAGTTCTAACTCTCATGTTTCAAAGACACCCAAGATCAGATTTTCCTCCCACTGAGCTGCTTGAAGTTCTGTTACTAAGAAGATGATGTCTTAAATTTGGAAGTTTTTATTCTGGGTCAGGAAAAAAAAGAAAGAATTGGCAAGAGAGAGAGTTTAGTAAGTTTAATACTTAATTAATTTTTATAAAATGTTTTATTTAATTAGTATGTTTCCATGAAGGTTTGGACAAAATATTTTTGGGCCAGCTCATTGACGGAATTAAAATAGAAAATATCAGTTTACATAAGGTGCATGATGGTGGAGAGGGAATTTCACTCAGTCAGATGCAAATAATGAACAATCTAAAAAATAAATATATATACATATATGTGGTAGTTTAGTCACTAAGTCGTGTCTGACCCTTTTGACTCCATGGACTGTAGCCCTCCAGGCTCTTCTGTCCATGAGATTTCTCAGGCAAGAATACTGGAGTGAGTTGCCATTTCCTTCTCCAGGGGACCTTCCCATCCAAGGATCAAACCTGTGTCTCCTGCATTGCAGGTGGATTCTTTACCACTGAGTCACCGAGGAAGCCTATACACACACACACACACACACACACACACGTATGTATAGGGCTTCCACCATGGCTCAGCAGGTAAAGAATCTGTCTACAACACAGAAGACGTGGGTTCCATCCCTGGGTTGAGAAGATCCCCTGGAGGAGGGCATGGCAACCCACTCCGGTATTCTTGCTTGGGAAATCCCATAGACAGAGAAGCCTGCCAGACTACAGTCCATGGGGTTGCAAAGAGTCAGACACGACAAATTTATAAATTTTTAAGGGCTTCCCTGGTGGCTCAGATAGTAAAGAATCTGCCTGCAATGTAGGAGATTAGAGTTTGATTCCTGGGTCGGGATTAAAGAACATTTCCGTATTATACCCAGCCAGTCTCCTGAAGGCGCATTCATCTTCTTAATCAGACATTGTATCTTCCTTTCTGCTACGTAATGCACATCTTATAAGTCCTACCCTTGCCAATTTAAGAAATTCTGTCATTAATATAGGGGTTATATCACCTCATTCTTTAAGGTGTGTTTCATCTCTGACAGATATTTCCTGCTTACTTTTTATCATAGAATTTGACGTCATGACGTGCTACTAAACCTGAAGTCCACTGATTTTTTCCCCCCCTAATTTGGTCTTTGTTACTTTATCCTATGGGTTTGGTCTGTGGATGCTTTCCTTTCTTTTCCTCCTCTGCCCTTCTTCCTTCTCACTACAGAGGTTACAAAGCTGAGAGCAGGGAGGGAACAGCCTCAGGAAGACAGTTTCTTTCATACTAGTTACAACACATAGGCTTTGTTATTTATTTATTTAAATACTTTTTTTTTTTTGGCCGAAGAAAGTCAAATAAAGGAAGTCTGAGGAAAAACATCTCTCTCTGGGACCTCAGCTTCAGCTGTTTCTCCTTGTTTTAACAAAATCATTTTTGATTCTGAATTTTTTTGCTTCCAGAACCAAGTTGATTTTGAAATGTTAGGCGTATTCCAGGACCCAAGACCCCAAGGAGTTAAACTGTCTGCCGATTATTTAGACCACCCACCTGCAGTAGATGCATGGTCTGTCCAAACTCCACCGAAATGCAAAAGCCTGACTCTGACTATCTCTCCAAACAGTGCCCAGGAGGGTTTGCTCCTCTTTAGAACTGCTGAGCTAGACAGGAATTTCACTCCTCTGGCCCAGTATCCCTTGCAGGTGGGGAGGGAAAGGGAAATTAAGACACAAATTCCATTGCTGGTGAATAAATGTTGGGCTCCAGAGACTAGTCTATCTAAAACTGGAGAAGGAAATTTGGGCTTCATATACTTATGCACTTGTGCTTCCATTCAAATGTTTCTTTTTTTTCTAACATAAGTTCCCATGAAAAGCATTCTCTTTTCAGTAGCATAATCAAATGTGAAATAAGAAAACTTCCATGTTGAAATTACTTTCAGATCTTCTTTATGGGTCAGGCAAGCAAAACGCTCATATTACTTTATATTCAAATCCATTTTTAAATTAAAAGCTTGATGCCTCATCTTATTCACTAAATGACTTTCGACTGTGTCCAAAAGAGTGGATCCACTCAAACTCTGGCACTACTGGTGGCATTTAAAAGAATGGAAGACAGTGTAAATGTGGTAGGCAGAATTATAAGAATGGCCCCTAAAGATTCTCACCTTTGTGTGATTCCCTCCCCTGTGAATATGATGGGATATCACTCCTGTGATTATGTCACACTGCATGGCAAAAGGGCTTTTGTAGATGTAATTAGGGTTGCTAATTGTTTGGCCTTAAAGTGGAGATCACTTGGTGAACTAGGTCTAATTATATGATGCCTTTAAAGACAGAGAATTTTCTCTGCTGGTGGCAGATGAGAAAATTAGAGAGGTTGCCAGCGTAAGAACTGGACACACCATCACTCGTGTGGAAATGGAAGGGCCACGTGATGAGGAATGGGTGCAGCCTCTAGAACCTGAGAGTGCCCTCAGCAGGCAGCCAGGGCTGGGGCTGTATTCTCCAACAGTCCAAATGGCTTAGGAGTTGATTCTTCTCCCACAGCCTCCAGATAAGAACTTAGCCAATCCACAGAACCTCAGAACTGTGAGTAACAGATGGGTGTTGCTTTTAGGTCACTGAAATTGTGGTCATTTATTTGGCAGCAGTAGAAAACTCATACAAAAGGAGATGAAGGGGGTCTCGAAGGGGATGAAGAGCCCCAGAGGCATTCAGAGTCATAACAGCATTCCTGGAACAAGCATCCTCCTTTCAAGGAGAGGAGACGCCTAGGCTGGGAATAAAGTTAGAGCAGATGGATAAATTCTGAGGTAATTCTTAATATGTTATTTTATAGCCATGTTCCATCTGCTGTTTTTGAATCTGCTTCTCAGAATCCATTCCTCCACTCCAAACCCACAAGAAGGACAAGGAGATTAGGAAGCCTCCTTGACCAGGCCAGCATCACATGGTGGCAGCACCTTGGGCACATTTGTCCCTTCCTGTCCTGCGAGTATCCTTTCACCTTTCAGGAAGTGAGGGCTAAGAGACTGTACTCTCTTGGACACCTGCTCTTACCACACCATCCATTAGTCCTGACTGGCTTCTCCAGCCCCACTAAACAAACTGCCCAACCACCTGTTAGTCGATGGGTCATTTTCTCCTCTGCCCAAAGAGGCAGAAAGCAGAGTGGTCCAGAGAGGTCCTTACTTGGAAGCTCTTTACTAGACAATTGTAAGTTACTCCCAGGGAAAGCTGAGATCCAGGACCAGGGGTTCCAAACAGAAAAACAGCAAGAGTAGCCAAAAAGAAGGGGCTAGAAAAATAAACAGCAGATGTTGAGAGAAAAGTAAATATATAGACTGGTCCAACTTAATTTTGTTGGGAAGACTTATGTTGGCTTGAGTAATTTTAAGAAATTAGATACTAACCTATGGAATCTGGCTCTTTGATCTCGTTTATCATTCTGAAATCTCATCCATTTGAATGTCAGTCTTTTCTTCTCAGTCTTATTGTGTTGATTTCTCTGCAGTACTGTCACTCTCTCTTCTTGAAACTTCTTGTTTACCTTTTCCTGACACTAGCCTCTCCTGCTTTTTCTACTATATCCCCGCCTTCTTCTCGCTTTTTTAAGATCATGTGCCTCCACTCACCCTAAAAACTGGTATGTCCCAACGACTCATCCTTGACCAGCTTCTCACTCTTCCATTCACTCTAGGTTATTTCATTCACTCCTATGCCTTGGTTTCAACACCCACATATGCTGATGATTTCTAAATGCCTATCCTAATCCATTCCTATGCCTTGAGCTCTAGAGATGTGCATACAACTGTCTCCGGGACACTGCAATTTGGATGTTTCCACTGGCACCTCTAACTCAACATATCTGTTCCCCAAATCATGTTCTTTTTCCTTGATCACTTATCTGGTTTAATAATAACATCATGCATCAAATATTAACTATAAATCTACCTACTGTGGGTGTCAAATTCTCATTCTTGTGTCCTAAGAACCAAGTTACTTAGGTGAATAATAAATAGTTAACTACTAACGAGGAATAGTCAACCAATCATTCCTTAGCTTCAGGAAAAATAAATAAATAAATATAGCAAGACAAGAAAAGTCCAGTAGGGATATAAGTGAACAGTGTTTTCCTGATCAAGTCTATATGCTACCAGGAACAGAGCTTTCACAGGGAAACCTGCTTTAGATGAGGCACAGTCTGGCACTGACAGGATAATCCTCTTCTAAAAATTATCTCAACCTAATCATAGGAGCTCATGCTTCTCCCTAAAATATAAAAGCTTAGTCCTTTGATGATTCTAAGCCAGGATCCTGGCAGTTCCCTTACTTGAGTAGCTAACTCCCTAATAGCTTTAGCTTCCTATTGAGGAACTAGCATTTTCTGGAACAAACAGCCCATAGAGAGGGCTTCCCCCACTGCTTCAGGTCCACTTGTCCTTATTTCTTTCACACAAGCCAGGAAGATAATTTACACATACCTCTTGTTACTATTCCATTTAATTATAATATAATCCTTCATATGCAAACATGAAAACAGCAATCATGTTTTATTCCAAGTTCTAATTGCATGTAGCAATCATGTGCTTTCAGTCAATTATTTCCATCAAGCATACATAGCACCATTATTTCCAGTATGCCAAAAGACCCACCTGCAGTCTCCCACCCCCATCAGAAAAACCAATTCAAGTTTCACACATTAGCTTTGCAGTTTCATATGGCGTCCCTCCCCCATCTTTGCAGTTTCATATGGCGTCCCTCCCCCATAAACACACACACACACACACACATACACACACACATCTCTATACATCTCAAATCAGTGTGAGTTCCACTCCTCTGTTACACTTTCCTTTCCCACCAGCATCAGACTTGGAGATGCTAAGTGTGCTCCCACCACTCCCCTTCTTTCTTTTGTGCGTGGGGACATTATCAGCTGACTGTTCTTACCCATTTCCTGTTCCTCTCCTCTAACATGTCAATTTCTATTCCTCACTGGCAGAGCCCCTATTCCTCTCTTTTCTTCTTCAGTAACACCTAAACTAGCCTTATTAGCATCAACCAACAGTTAATCTTTCTTATTTTTTAAACAACAACAACAGAATTACAGAATTTTTTTAAAAAGGCAAAAGAGCATTCATTTTCCTGTGTTCATGCTGAAGTTCATTTCTCACTTGAGGAATTGTGCATTCTTTTCCTTATTCCCTCCCAACTCCCCTTTTACATCACATCATTGGAAACAAGCCTAGAAATTAGTTAAGCTATGTATATAAAAACGAAAGCTAGAGAAAGAAAACATGTGATAGTGAGGTGGTGAATTACTAAGCGCTGGAGTTAGCAAATGTTTGAATTTTTCTTCTGCTCTTCAAAGTTTTGTGCTATTGGGTACATTCCAAGGTAGGCCTCAAGCTATTGCCAGAAGGGTCATCTCAGTAGGTTTTTCTTTTACTTTTTTCCAAAGATGTTATTAATCAAGCTTTCCCAAAGGCTCAAGGGCTATTAGCAAAGCAAAAGGGAGCCTCAGCGTCTCAGAGGCAGGATCACCATCTGCTGCAGGAAGCAGGAACTAAACCAAGCGGATTCGGCCTTGCCCTGGGTCTCTGTGCTTTGAGAAAAAGCCTGAGAGAGCTCTGAAGACTTGAAAACACCCAGCATGACTTCACCATTAAAAAAAAAAATCCTGGAGTGTTCCAGAAACATGAAGACAAGCTCAGTACTGTACAGCCAGGGGAGGCACTCCTCTGGGACTAGTTCGTGGAATTAAGAAAAATGACTTTTGAGAAGTAGCTATCTCAGAACAATCAGGGACTTTTTCCCCTTTTTTCAGAGCTGAGCTGCATGCTCACTAGTCTTAAATGCAAAGGTTGACTATAAAATAAAACAGAAAAAAAGGTATGCTTTCTATGTGGCCAGCTACCAATCCGCCTAGCCTGAGTGGGGATTCTTGTCCTAGCAGAGAGGTGGACTGTGTGTGTGTTGTGTTTGTTTTTCTTTTTCAGTATCGCATTTTAGCCATTTTAGTTGTGAAAGGCTTTGAAATTTACTAAGAAGGACAACCAGTTACAGTCTAAGTTTGGGATTATGAATTCACTCTACTATTCAACAGATGCGAAAAGGCACACAGTCTCAGCATCGGTTTCCTGATTTATAAAGTAAAAAAATAACAATTCTGCTTCAAGGCTGATTTCTTACTGTTATCACGGCCCTGGTTTAAATGTTACCCTCACAGGGAGCTATCCTATCCAAAGTGTCTCCCTCCAATCACATAACCACTTTCTGTCACATTACCCAGTTTCAATTCCTTCCCCAAACTGCTTTTTTATTTGTTGAGTGTCTCCTTCAATTAGAATATAAGCACTCTGAGAGTAAGGCCATTTGTCTTTGATGATTCATTCAACAAGTATTGCTAAGTGGCTTCTGGTTGCCAGACACCATTCATGGCGATGGGGATGCATCAGTCAAGTAGGGGATTAAAGAGCCTATTTTCTGATAGAAAGTCAGAGTCTTGACAAATGAGCAAAGAATATATAATGCGTCCAGTGGTAACAGAGGCTTTGAAGAAGGATAAAGAAAGGTAAGGGCTTTCCAGGTGGCTCAGTGGTAAGAATCTGCCTGCCAATGCAGGAGACACAGGAGATGTGGGTTCCATCCCTGGGTCAGAAAGATTCCCCTGAAGAAGGAAATGGCAACTTACTTCAGTATTCTTGCCTGGAAAATTCCATGGACAGAGGAGCCTGGTGGGCTCCATCAGGTCACAGAGAGTTGGACATGACTGAGCGACTGAGCGCAGAGGCAAAGTAGGGTGAAAGAATGAAATGTATAGTTGGGATGGTGTAACTTATAAAGGGTCATCAGGGAGGGTCTCTCTGAGTAGATCACATTTTAAAGGAGATCTGGAAGAAGTAAGTGAGCAAGACCTGCAGATATGTGGTGTATTTCAGAAAGTGGGAGTTCTTAGAGCAAAGCCGTTCCCCCCCTCTACTTGGTTCCAAGAATAACAAGGGCTGTGTGCCTGGAACAGTAAGTGAGGGGCCCGGTGGAAGAGGATGTAAAGGAAGCCCAGCTCATGGAAGAACATACAGTTCATGGTAAAGACTTTTGATTTTAAGTGAGATGGAAACATGGGCTGTTTTGGGCTAAAGGAGTGACATTTTGGTTTTTGAGTCTCACTATGCACTTGCATGGAGAACAGATTGAATTTTTGCTTTGAATTGAATTTTTGAATTGACTGGAAGCAATGTGACCTGTAGAGGTTAAAACAATGATCCAGAGAAGAAATAAAGGTGCTTTGAAAGGATAGTACCAATGGTGGTAGTGAGACTGGCTTCAGTTCCAGATATATATTTTAAGGTAGAGGCCACAGGATTTCCTGACAGATTAAATGTGGGTGGGGATGGAGGAGAAGAGAGAGAAATCAAGAATGTCTCTCAGGTTTTGACCTGAAAAACTAGAATAGAGATGAGGAGCTTACTTGAAGAGAAGGTTAACAAGAGGAGGAGGGAGGCAGGATGAGGAGTTTGCTTTTAAACTAATAAACTAATAAACTCTGAGATACCTATTAGAAATCCAAGTGGAAATGTTGAATAAGTTAGATATACTGACTCCATCCTAAAGGAGATCAGTCCTGGGTGTTCATTGGACAGTCTGATGTTGAAGCTGAAACTCCAATATTTTGGCCACCTGATGCAAAGAGCTGACTCATTTGAAAAGACCCTGATGCTGGGAAAGATTGAGGGCAGGAGGAGAAGGGGATGACAGAGGATGAGATGGTTGGATGGCATCACCGACTCAACGGACATGAGTTTGGGTGCGCTCCGGGAGTTGGTGTTGGACAGGGAGGCCTGGCATGCTGCAGCTCATGGGGTAGCAAAGAGTTGAACACAACTGAGCGACTGGAGTGAACTGAACTGACTCAGAAGTTCAAGGGAAGATATAGAGGCTGAAGATATAAATTTGGGCAACATCAGCAAATAGATAAAATTTAAAACCATCTCTTTCACCATTGTATCTTTGATGCCTCACACAGTATAGATACTCAATAAATATTTGTTGAATGAATGAATGAATGGTATGAGGATCAAACAAGATAATGGGTATGAATGTGTTTTTCAAACTATAAATCCCTCTGCAAAGAAAAGGTCATACTCAATATTATAGTACAATTATCTTACAAACCTGGTGTGCTGCAGTCCATGGGACGCAAGGAGTCGGACATGACTGAGTGACTGAACAACAACAATCTTACAACCAGAAAACCTTTGAATGAGCAGTAAAGATTTAGCAAAAGTACAACTAGAAATCTTGCTTGTAACAGAAACAAACTCCAGATGGCTTCTTTCCTCCTCCCCCTTTTGATATTTAAAGTTGATACTGTCTTATACTATAATTAAGGGCAGTAAAGAACCATAAAAAAACTGAATGCTAGTGAAATATAGCAATATTTTTTTCCAGTGATGGCTATTCAAGTTGTCAGAAAGATTTTCACAAATTTTCAAGTGGTTTCAGAAGGAATGTTTTTTAAAAGGTAATTCTAAAACTGTATGAGTTTTACACGGACTTTCCTACACTAGATCACTCCATAATGCTAAATCCAATTGGCATTATTTTGCACTAAATAAAAATAGCCTTGACTTCCTTACATCCCAGTCCAATATTTTCATTTTTTTTAAAAAAATTTGTAAAAAAAAAAAAAAAAAAAAAAAAAAAAAATTTGTTAGATGAATCTTATTACTAGGCAAAATATTTCCTTGGGGCTTAAGTAACCATCCTAGAAAAATCCTCTAGTAAATTTCACATGATTGAAATTAAAAATTGCAAGTTATATTTCCTCTATTGCTTACGGAAATATAATAAGGTTAAGGGTTTTCTTTCTATGAAAGCTGAATGTTCTAATATGGAGACTTAAATTTTTTCTTGGAGCAAGAGAGGGGATAGGTAGGTAGATGAATGGCAAGTGGATGGGTGAACTTATTTACAAAACAGAAAGAGTTATAGATGTAGAAAACAAACTTACGGTTACCAAAGAGAAAAGGGTAGGAGAGATAAATTGGGAGATTGGGATTGACATATACACACTACTATTAATATATATAAAATAGATAATTAAGAAGAACCTACTGCTTGGTACTGGGATCTCTACTCAATACTCTGTAATGATCTATACATGTGAAAAGAATCTAAAAAAAAGTGGATATATCACTTTGCTATACAGCAGAAACCAGCACAACATTGTAAATCAACTGTACTCCAATAAAATTCTCAAAAAATTAAAAAATAAAAGTTACAAATTTTATTTTCTCTATTGCTTATGGAATTATAATAAGGTTAAGGGTTTTATGTCTATGAAAGCTGAGAGTTGCAAGATAAAGACAGTTTTTCTTGCAGCAAGAGAGAGGATAGATAGGTAGAGAAATGAATGAATGGATTGGTGGTGGAATGGATATTGGATGAATAGAAGTGAGGTTTGGGAGAAAGAGAGGCAGGAAGATGTAAAAGAATGAAGAGGAAAATAAGATATTCTGACTTTAACAAGGAGCCAAAATAATTCAATAAGATAGTCCTTTTAAAAATTGGCTGGTATAATTGATATCCCTATTAGAAAAATAAACCTTAATGCTAATCTCACATAATACACAAAAATTAACTTGAAAAGGATCACAGAAGTGAGTGTAATAACTAAATCTATAAACTGTCTAGAAGAAAACATGGAAAAAAACTGATGTTGATTCAAGCAAAGAGTGTTTAGGACACTGAAAGCATGAACTATAAAAGGAAAAATATTATATATTAAATTTCATCAAGTTTTAAGTATTTTCTTTTTGAAAATCACTAGCTATGGTTTTTCCAGTAGTCATGTATGGATGTGAGAGTTGGACCATAAAGAAAGCTGAGCACCAAAAAAACTGATGCTTTTGAACTGTGGTGTTGGAGAAGACTCTTGAGAGTCTCTCGGACTGCAAGGAAATCAAACCAGTCAATCCTACAGGAAATCAGTCCTGAATAGTCATTGGAAGCACTGATGCTTAAGCTGAAGCTCCAATACTTTGGCCATCTGATGCGAAGAACTGACTCATTGGAAAAGACCCTGATGCTGGGAAAATTGAAGGCAGGAGGAGAAGGGGACGACAGAGGACAAGATGGTTGGATGGCATCACCGACTTGATGGACGAGTTTGAGCAAGCTCCAGGAGTTGATGGACAGGGAAGCCTGGGATGCCACAGTCCATGGGGTCACAAAGAGTTGGACACGACTGAGCGACTGAACTGACTAAGCCTCAGAAGGAAAGAGTGAATACAGCGGATAAAAACATGTTAAACAAATATTGGTCAAAAATATGCCAAATACACTTTAAAACATCAATCAACTGATCTAATCAGTTTAGTGAACTTCAAACAGATAAATACAAAGAAAACCAAAACAAGGCTCATTATAAACTGCTGAAGCCCAAAGAAAATAGCAGCCAAAGAAAAAGTACACATTACATACAGAGGAACGATATTAAAAATTAGAGACAGCAAAAGTCCGAAGAATAAAACTTTCAAATGCTAAAAACAAAAAAAAACAAGCAACAACAACAAAAAATCTTTCAAGCTAGAGTGTTCATCCAATGGAAATATTCTTCAGAAAGGAAGGCAAAATGACATTTCCAGATAAATGAAAGATGAGAGAATATGCTGGTAGCCAAACCGCACTATAAGAAATGACAAAGGAAGTTATTCCGGGTGAACAGAAATCATACCAGCCTTACAGGAGGAACATAAGACACTAAAGACAGTAAATATGTGACTAGGTGTAAAGGCCATTTTTAAATTAAATTTTTTAAAAGATAAATGACTATGTAAAGTAAAATAACAACATTGTAACACATGCAACAGTTACATATGCAAAATCAATAGTACAAAGATGTTAGGGATGGTAAATAGAATAGGTGAATAGTATAATTGCTAGAGCAACCACTAAAACAGTAAGAATACAAAAGTTGTAATTAAAAATCCAATAAAGGAGATATAGTACAATATGGAGAAATAGTTTATTAATCCAAAGTAAGGCAAGAAAGAAAGAATAAAGAACAGACAAACAAGAACCAAAGAGATTTATACCCAATCATATCAATAATTATATTAAATTTAAATAGACTAAACACTCCAATTAAAGATAGAGTTTATCTTATTGAATAGAAAAATCCCAATATATGCTATTTACAAATAATACACTTTATAATGACACAGATAAACCCCAGAAAACACAAATTTTGGTATTAGAATGATAAAAGAAATATCTCTACAAATCCTGCTGATATTAAAAGGAATATGTCAGGACATTCATACTGAAGCCTTAAAATCTAACATCATGACCCAGCTGGCTAAATGTTCATTCAGAGTAATGACCGAGAGTTAACATAAACCATGGTTTGTGCTAAATAGTTTATGTGTATCCTTTCAGTCCTCCCACAGCCCTGTAGGGTAGATATATTTTTGTTCATATTTTGTACATGAGGAACTCAAGACTTACAGAGAGTAATTGACTTGCCCAAGGTCCTACACCTTGTTAAGAGCAGAGACACTTACTGGATTCACCTCTTGGGATTATTTTTACTCTCAAAACTGTCTCATTAGAATGAATCTAAATGAATATATTATATTTTAAAGGAAGAACAATTTTTTTCTTCACTGAAACGATTTTATAGCCTGAAGGTCACGAAGGAAGAATGGAAAAGCTACTCACTGAATTGCTGCCACTGTTGCCATGGAAACCTGAAGAGAGATTACACACACATCAGTTTTACAACTCCATCTTTTAATAGGTGCAGAACATAACCACAGGCTGCTGATTCCTCATGGAAAACTCCCTGAAAAATCCATTTAATCAAAAACCTCCTCAGCTTTTTCTCTAATACAAAAATCCCAATGCACACACTAAGTTGAACTTTGCCAGATAGGAGGATAATGATTCTCTTTTTCTGAACTGCTGCCCATCCTCTGCCTGTTAAGACATGAACCAAGACCAAAACAATTTTAAATAATACTGAAAAGCAAGAACAAGAGGTTACAGTGCATAGGATGCATCTGTCTTAAGAGCCAGATCAGAGGTGCTTAGAGGGACATGTGGGCACGGATTTAAAGGAGTAGTAAATATCACTGAGATAAATAGGCAAACATAGATCAGTCTCTCCCAGACAACTGAGGCAGCATCCTTCACTAGAAACAAAATAAAATGCTCTTTGGCAGCACAGAGCTATCACTGAGTATTTCTGTGATACTGAAGTATAGACGTATGTGTGTGTGTGCTAAATTGCTTCAGTCATGTCCGATTTTTTGCAACCCTATAGACTGTATGTAGCCCATCAGGTTCCTCTGTCCATGGGATTCTTCAGGCAAGAATACTGGAGTGAGTTGCCATGCCCTCCTCCAGGGGATTTTCCCGATCCAGGGGTCAAACCCTCGTCTCTTATGTCTCCTGCACTGGCAGGCGGGTTCTTCACCACTAGCGCCACCTGGGAAGCCTGAAGAAGTACAGACACTGTCAACTAAAAGTCAGCGGTCACAGTAAGATAAAATTCTGAAACTGAACAAGACATAAGTCTGTTTACAAATAGTGATGTCCTTGCTTATCTAAATTTAGGCCAGTTAATGAGCCTCTCTGCAACCTGATTTAAAAAGTCATAAAAGAAAACTGAAGCAAGGACAGTAGGTACAGAAAAGTAAGATATGATTCGCCTTATTTCTTTTTTCATGATGTTTGACTCAGGCTCAGTCCAGTAGAAATGATTTAGTAAATACCTTCTTTCGGATTTGTTTTAGTTGCAAATGGTAGAAACCCCAAAGTAACAACTTAGAATTTTGTTTTTGAACAACACAGAATTTTATTTCTCTCATATTTAAGTCCTCAGAGATCACTGAGAGTTGCTATGGCAGCTCCACAATCATCAGAGACCCAGGCTCCCCCTAGTTTGTCATCCCACTATACTCTGCCTCTGACTTCCAACTCATGCTCCAAGGTGGCTGTTCCCACTGCAGCCCACATATTCACAACAGAGCCAGCATAAAGGAGAAAGGAGGGCAGTCCCTTCCCCTTTAAGGACACTGCTCTCTACTTTCATACACTTCCTACTTAATTCCATTGACCATGCCCCACATGACTTGGTCTACCCCTGTGTGCCACAGACAAGCAGAACTTGGAAACCACCAAAGAGGAAGGGGGCAGTTGTTCTCTGCATGGTCCAGGTAACCACAGGAGTCAGAATTTGATGGATTCATTCATTTGTTCATATATTCATTCAAGACACAATTGTTAACCATATGGTATGTGTCAGATTCTAAGAAATAAGAAAGATAATATGATACATTAAGTCAACACATCATTTCAACACCGTGTGTCGGGAATCTCATAGAGGTAAAAACTAGCAAATTTTGTTGCATTCCAAGGAAAGTTTTTGAGCAAATTGTCATAGAAGAAATGCCATGTAAAATAAGTCTTAAAAAAATATATGACTTTGCCAACTATTCTGGTGGAAAAGAGTAGGGGCCTATGGGGAGGGAGGCAAGAGTCATTAGAGAGGGTTGGAAAATAGAGGAGGCATTCCAGGCAGAAGGAAGAACAGATGCAAATGTGACAAAATATGGGCAAGCATGGCTTGCTGGGAGCTCTGTACAGTTCCACAGAGGGTGGGAAGGAAGAAGGGAGCCAGGGAGGAGTGGTAGATGACATGGAGATGTAGACAGGCTGGAGAGCTTGCAATCATGCTGTGTTCAGTGGAAAGCCACAGGAGAGGTCCAGGAACGTGAGGATCACAAGGAGTTTGTGTTTTGAACCATTAGTCTGGAAGGTGTATGGAAATGTGGGAGACGAATGGGCATAACTGAAAGCAGGAAAACTGTTCATTTATCAAGTATTTGCTGAGCACCAAGTCTGTGCCAGACCCTATGGCAAGTGCTAAGGACACCAAATGGAGTGCAACAGAAAGAGGAGCCCTTAAGGACCCACAGCAGAGGGGGAGACATGAACCAGTGTTTTAACAGTATTCTGTGACTTGTGTGACTGCAGGAAGGCAGAGGGTGACTTAACCTTACTAGGGAAATTTATTCTCCCTGTCTATGGAGCTATGCAGGGTCATCTGACCTCCACAGAGCTCTCGTGTTTTTCCTCTCTCTTCTAATGCTCTCCCTTTCTCTTCCTCTCCTGGTTTCCAGAACCACTTCTTGCCCTTCCCCATTTGGGCATGAGAGCAGTCACAACAACCCTCTACCTGTAGGGTATTACACTATCCCTGTGGTCTCCCTATACTATGGCCTAATAAACGGTCCCTCTATTAAATTCTCAAATTACACAATAGGTGTGCCAACTGTTTCCTGCCAGGAATTGGACTAATATCATCATCATTCTCACTGACACTCCATTTCTTCCTAACTCTTGTGACTTTTCTGTGTAAACTGGAGCCCCCAGTTTTCTAGGAGGAATGATCCAATCCCCAAGTGCTTCATAGCTCTTGGTGGACAGGTCAAAGGTCGTAATCTGCTGTGCTCAGGTGACTTCAGATGAGTAAAACTAAACTTTCTTGCTACCAAAAAGTTTCCAAATTAGTGGGGAAGATAACCTTGTGCATAATTAACAGTAAAATCCACCTAACGAATCTTTGGCATACTTTCTGGGCATGGCGTAGTTTAAGCAAGTCGTCTAGATAAAATTAAAATCATTCTTTCCATGAGGAGATACTGGTCAAATTGTATAAACTTCCAGTTATAAGATTAATACGTTCTGGAGATCTAATGTATAGCATGGTGATTACAACTAATAATATTGTATTGTATACTTGAACATTGCTAAAAGAATAGATCTTAAATGTTCTCACTACAAAAAAGAAATGGTAGTCATGTTATGGGACAGAGAGATTACTTAATACTAAGGTAGTAATCATTTTGCAATATACAAATGTATCAGATCAACACTGGTACACCTTAAATTTACACATTTTTTTATGTCAATTATATCTCAACAAAATCAAGAAAAAAGGCTGCCCCCACCACCCCCCAAAAAAAACCAGCTTAAAATAATCAAATGAAAACTCAGGGAAGCACTGAGTACTGGAGCTCATCCAAGAGGGAAGCAGGATTTGAGTTCAGTTCAAACTGTCTTCCACTTCCTATTTATTTATTTTTTTATAGCTATTCAACAACAGTAGTGGGATTCCCTGGTGGCTCAGCAGTAAAAAAAAAAAAAAATCCACCTGCCAATGCAGGAGACACAGATTTAATTCCTTGTCTGGGAAGATCCCACATGCTGTGAAGCAATTAGGCCTGTGTGCCACAACTACTGAGTGTGTGCTTTAGAGCCCGGAGCCACAACTACTGAGCCCATGTGCCACAACTACTGAAGCCCACGCACCCTAAAGCCCATGCTCCACAACAAGAGAAGCACTGCAATGAGAAGTCCGTGCACTGCAACTAGAGGGTAGCTCCCACTCAGCCCAACTATAGGAAAGCATGTGCAACAACAAAGACCCAGCACAGCCAAAAATAAACTAATTTGTAAAAACTATACTAGCAAATTCATGTTTGTTCCACCCCATCTCTCTCCCATGCTAGAATTTCATATCTCAGAAGCTGCTCAATAAACATCTGTTAAATAATTTTTTAAAAATCAACATTTCCAATTCCCCATTCTAGGGGAATTGTATATTGTATATCCAAAGTGAGTGTTCAGTTCTAATCCAGTCAGGATGGATCACAGTACAAACATTTGGCACTCTGGAGGGAGAGGATATTTCCAGAGAAAGTGTACTGGTACAGGATGGGCAGACATCACTAAAAGCATCTGACAGCAGACCCTGTTAGTGTTTCTTTAAATGGATTATTTCCATAAGGCAGGTTATGATGTGCCAAGAAAGACTGATTAAAAGCCTATCTTGTCATAAGGTATTTGAGTGGTTTTTTTTTTTTTTTGAAGAGAAGGGATAATAGCGTATTTACAACTCAATTATATTTCTATTATTCTAGTTCTAGTCAAATTAGGAATTCCTTAGTTCCACAGTGATTTTTCACAGGGAGGGGTGTTGTCACACCTGCTACACAGCTGGGTCCAAGGACTGCCTGCATGCTCCCAGTATGCTCTGGGGTTAGTTTCCATGCCAACCAGTCTAGGAGTGTTTCCACCCTATCTACCCGCTCCAGGACAGACATTAATAGAATAGACATATATGAGGAAGAGTAAAAGACAGGTTGAATAAGTGTATGTAATTATTTTTGTAGCACTGAGGTCCTAAATTATTCCTTATGCTAGTCCTCTTTATAACACAAGATAATAGGAGACAGATTATGATGTCTTTCATGCTAAGTGCTTAGAGCTCTTTCAAATATGCTATCATATTATCCTCAGAGCATCCCTAAAAGATAAGAAAGGTCTTATTTTGCAGACTGGGAAACTAAGGCACAGAATGGTGAAATGTGTATCTCACACATCTGGGATAAAGCAATTCCAGCGTTAGAATAAAATCCAAGAATACTACCTGTCAAATCTGCATTTTCACTTTTTTTTCTCCCCTGTCTCCATTAGCTTTAAGCTCCAGAGCAAATCAATTCAATACAATTTTGATTAAATATCACCCTCATTATAGTTAACTGTAAAAATAGCCAAAATGGTGGGGGTGGTAAAACTAGTTAAATGGTGGGGGTGGTTATTAGGAAGGAAAATTGGATAAACTATTAAAGAAAAAGCAGGTGAATACAAATTTTGGGTTACAGAAAAGCAAACATAAATGTTTAACAAAGTATTTCACCTAAATTTTTCAAGGAAAAGCAATGACTTGGCTTTGATAAGCCATATATGTGACTTAGAGAAACAATAATATGGTGTCAAATATGGCCAAGATTGTCAAGAGATACCTCAGGGACTGAGAGGGAAACTCAGGAAGATGTGTTCAAAAAAAAAAAAAAAGTTAAAATGTTGTCAGCCGCTCATTTGTATACCTATGGCAAATCCATGTTGATACACGGCAGAAACCAACACAATATTGTAATTATCCTTCAATTAAAAATAATTTTTAAAAAAAGAAATAAAAAAAAGAAAGCTGGAAAAAAGAATATATTATAAAAGCCCAAATCTTATATTCTAAGAATGCATATAATAAAAGAGTTAAAAGCCCCCTAAAAAAATGTTGTCAGCCTCTGTTTCATCTTTTCTAGAGATTGTATTTGGCCTCGGTAGCCTTAAGGAGAGGAGATCAGGAGAGCAACCTGTGAAGGGATAAAAACATGTAGGCTGAGGACACACTAAATCCTGTTTAAGTGCTGACTCCATTGTCTTAAACACCTCAAGATTCATCTCACCTCCCTACTCCATGCAAAAAGCTACAAACAAAAAAGACAGCATTCTAGCCAGTAAATGCAGAAATGCCAGAATGTAATTTATGCCCCTAATGTTTGTCCAAAGTAAAAATTTATCACTTCAAAAGCAAGTCAAATGTTAACAGCCAGTGACAAGCTAGTGTTAGATGCTTCCTGCACCCAGAGATTTGGGTATCCAGAATACTGATTCTGGACTCATACGTACATATACACACATTTATATTTGTTTCTTCCCTCTCTTATTTCCTTATCATACAACATAAGATGTCAACTTTATATCCCAGTATTTAAGTGTTGTTAAGTTGCACAGAGTCAGACACAACTGAAGCGACTTAGCAGCAGCAGCAAGTTTGCATTATAATATTTCAGCTACGGGATGTCAAGGAGAAGAGTAATCATGACTCAACAATTTACCTCCTCTTCTGGATGAGGCATTAGTGCATTTTCAGTTTGCAGGATAGTTGTATTATGTTAGGTGGAATTATGACCTTGTCCCTGTCTTTATTTGGAGGTTAAATATGGTCTACCAAGACGTGTAGGAGTGCCAAGTTGACAAGAGGTGGACTTCCCTTCCTTGTCTTTTAGCCACCGCCATTTTGGACTCTTGTTTCCTATTCTAACTACCTAACAGTACCAAGCCTAGGAAATTTCCACTGCCTATTTGCCTTGGGGCAATGAGCCCAGACAACCCCATTCCCTGTCCCCTTCCATCCCCAAGGAGGAGAGCAGGGTTCTGGAGAGAGGCTTAAGAAGTTCAGATCCAGGCCCACAGTAATCATTTTACTGACAAATAGCACTTACAATGAGTGATCATAGGCAATGCTATTAATACATCTCTCTGACCTTCAGTGTTCCCATGTGCAAACTATGACTATTAACACTACCAATTTCATAGGGCTATAGTGAGCATTAATAAGACAATCCACACCAAGTTCTGGTTTAGTGCCTAGAACATAGCTAGCACTCAATAATTGTTAGTTATTTATTAAAACAACTCCCGAGAAGTCTCTCACCAAGGAAACTTTGCTCATCAGACAGACCTTTCTGTATCACTCAAGGAGGGTAAACACAGAGGAGGGCAAGAAAAAACAACTGGAAAATGGTGAGGTTGTGAAAGTGGCCAGTCAGGAGGGGCCTATTACACAGTCGCCTAAAGCATGTATTAATATTAAGGGCCTCTGGACAGAAAGGAGTATAGTGTACATAAAAGAGTTGAATGGGCACAGTTGAAGCTTCTTAGGAAGAATATAAGAAGGGACGTATTAAGCATATTCATAAAAATAGACAGATTTTGTAAATATACTTAATTAAATGAAAGATTTGCACTGAAAACAAGTCTTTTCCCAAGCTCGTTAGAGTAGAAAATCAATGATGCCTTAACAAATTTAGAATGTTGCTTTTATAGGGTGGACAACTAGGAGACCTGAACAACTGAATACATGCAATAAATCTATGCCACGTCCAGATCTCAAGCAGAGCTAATGCTTTTTAGGTGATGAAAAAGTAGATTTTGCGGAAGAATTCAAGAGACACAAATGACATGTTTAAAGTATTCCAAGTGTATTTGCAAAAAAAAAAAGATTTATTCTTTGCTGCTTTCAGTATATTGCTCGAAGCAAGAATAATCTCTTCCTTATGTCTCTGGTTCACTCTGCTTTCCCTTTTTAGCATGTTGCCCTTCAGCTGACACACAAAGACATTTCTAATGTGCCATAAACATAGACATTCCCCATGCAGTATAATGATAAACTAGCTGTTACAAAGAGTTTAGAAGCCAGACAGAGCGTTCCTACATATCTAACCCAAGTTATTTTCTGTGGCTTAACATATTTTCAATAGCAGTTCAACCACATGCTTAACTCTAACATAGGATTCCTTTCACCAGCTATGGAAAAAAATAATCAAAGAGACTATTGCTTCTGTGGAAGTTCTTGTACATGACTCCAGGGGAATTATTCTTTCCCTCATTCCAACATGCTTTATGAGGTTGCCCTAACTTGGTTGCCCTAAAACCCCGATATATACAACCCTGTGTGCACACAGTCATGGAGGTTGGAAGAGTCCCAAGAGCCTCAGAAAGATAAGAAAGAATACTTAAAAGCCCTAAAAACATTACTTATTCTGCAGAATGTCTAAACAAGTGAAGGAGTTCCCTTCCTAGTCCTCACTGTCCCAGTCTTATTCAAAGTACCATTTTCCAAAAGTGAAAGTCATCATTCTTAAGACCTTCTGAATATCCTCTGCCTTTCCACCTGGATCAGCAAGCTTCTGAACAAGGAGACAGTGTGGCAAAATGCCAGCAGAGAGGGCCTGGACATAGCAAATGGCCAGCATGCACTTTGGTCTCAGCCTACTGCTGCCTCATTACGTGAGTAAGAGTGGATTTAAGGCAGAATGCACTAGGTTTAAATTCCGGCTCCACCTATTGTTAACTCTGAGAACTTGGGCAAATTATTTAACTTTTCAGAGCCTCGATTCGTCATCTATCCATTAAGGATAATAATACCCTGTCTTTCAGTTTGGGAAAAATTAAATAATTTATGTAAAGAATTCAATAAGCACATTAGCTGTTGTTATAAACTGCTACTTTGAGGATGCAGTCTGACCTCCCTCTTCAGCACTCTTTTATTTGTTTTACTGACACATCTCAGGAAAGAAAGTCATCCACAGGGCCCCATCAGCCACTTCCATGAGAACTTGAAGGGCAAGCAACATGAAAATTTCCAAATTTGAGGAAACTAGTGCAGTTAAAGAAACCTATCTCCTTCTATTCCCAGATTATTTTTCTTGACCCCTAAGAATTATTCCACCAGGTTGCTTGGCTCTGTCACTTGAAAACTACCAAGAAAGTCAATCAGTAATTTACATGAGATAAATTACCAATAAACACATTAAAAAGTTTAACCTTGTGCTGTGTTGTGCTAAGTCTTACTGTTGATTAAAAGAATTAAAATTAACCCATGATACCATTACACCTATCCAAACTGTAAATAGTTTTCAGTGATAATATTGAGTTTAGGTGTGATAATGATAATATTCATCACTCCACTTGTTTAGATGTTATCAGCAGCAGTATGAGGTACCCTGGTAAGAATACAAATTTCTGGAGACTATTTTATTAAATGTACTAAGACACCCCCAAAAAAGTTTTTATCTTTTGACCCAATAATTCAACTTCTGAAAGTTACCCTAAGGGAATACTCATAAATGCAAACAAAAATGTACAAAAGTATTATTTGAACAGAAAATAAAAAATAGCATAAATGCTCAACAATAAGGAATTGCATAAATTATAATAACTCAATACAACAAAATACCGTGCATCTGAAGAAGGGAACAGACAGAACAGGCTCCATCTTGAAAGCAGGACTCCATCTTGGGCCGGACTGTGGACTTTGAGCTATATGCCCAGTATCTATGGAAACAACATACCAACTGGAAAACCAGGCCCCCTGGATGGAAGAGCCCCAGGGCTCGTACCTAGACTCTCTGTCCCCTAAAAGAATACCCTAATTATCTGTGTAATTGAATAGAATCATAAATTCTATTATGTTTATTGGAGTATGACCACAGGCCTATTGATAATTGTCCACTGTTATCTACCTAGGCTTAAGGCATATGAATGCCTTAAGTTAACTTTGATTGTATCTTTCTTTTCCTTTGCTCAGACTAGTTTCAGGGAACTTGGGGAGGTGGGTTTGGGCACATACACTTAGGGTATATAAGGTTTTCACAAAAACTGGTTGGGGTCCTTGGCTAAGAGGAGACTTGGCCTTGGGCCCACCAGTGTAATAAACTGCACTCCACTATCTGCATTGTCCTTCTGAGTGAGTTTGTTTCCCAGAATGCGTGGCTACAACACATCCATTAAAAATAATGTTTTCAAAGAATATTTGATGACATGGGAAAGCCCTTGCAATATAATGTTATTTAAAAAATTAGGTATAAAACTTCTAGACATGTAGAGAAAATTACTGAAAGGAAATATGGTTAAAATGTTAACAGTAAATATATATAATGATGGAAGGAAGAAAAGTATTTTCTTTTGTATAATTTTTACAGCTCAAATTCTCTGTTATAAGCATGCAATTCCATTTACAATTAGATTTTTGTGTCTCTGTGAATTTAGAGCATGCCAATCCACTCTAGTATTCTTGCCTGGAGAATCCCATGGACAGAGGAGCCTGGCAGACTACAGCTCATAGGGTCTCACAGAACTGGACACGACTTAGGGACTTAGCACATCCGCATGCAAAGGGAGCCTTCCAAGGAAACAAGTCCTTAGCCCCAAAGAATCACTCTACTCTGAAGCCGTTGCATTTATGCTCCCTGGCAGGTGGATGAGATATTTGTGATAGACATTCTTAATCTTTCTTCACTTCACTCTACACCAGTCATAGTGGGTGGGAGGGGAGCCTCACAGGTGGCCTTCAGCTGAACACTGATGGGAAAGTGACAAAGTAGCTGAGATCAAGCAGGCATAGCTGCCTCCATCAGAGACCAGGCTCTGGTCAGCAGGCTGTCACTGAGTCAGCTGCGATCATAGTGATTTATTTCTGTACAAACAATAGGCTGCTGCTATGCAATCAATCCACATCGCTATGAAGGTGAAGAAGTCCACAGTCTGAGAATATTTTCAAACCAGACTTTCTGCAGAATGGCCTGATCTTAAAAGAGAATCATGGCAGAATAAACGTGGTTCTTTGAAGTCATCCTTTGATTCACTATCCAGTCATGGCCCAAGATGTAAAGGACAAAAGAGATACATATTACGCAAGACTTCATGACTTACAAAGGCATGTTTTACCAACTTTGTGAGATGGTTGTAGTGTTCATTGCTATTATTTAAAACTCACAGAGTTTTCTATTATTCTGGGGTATCTTGTCAACAATAATTAGTCATTTTTTACATCACTCTCAAGAGGAAGGTCAGTATTATTATCATTATTACCCTCTGAAATATATAAGAACATTATGAAAGCTGATGCCACAGTAGTCACTGGTAAAGCCAAAAGGAAACTTATTTTCTGGCTCCTTGATTAACAGAAGTTTGACAGAATACAGAATTTTCCTACTAGAAGGGAAAAGAGCATTATTTATTCGTGGAGTCAATAAGTTGGTTGCGATTTGTTCTCATCTCAAATAAAAACTGTGTATCCTTTTGATTATACTTAGTTACAAGTAGTACCTTCCTTCTTTTGCTTTGCTAGGAGGGTCTGGCCTCTGGATCTTAGTTTCTTCTGATTATTCAAGTCCATGGCACTTGCTGCACTAGTCATCTATTGCTGCATAACAAATTACTCCCCAAATTCAGCAGCTTAAAAAAAATATTTATTATCTCACAGTTTCTGAGTGTCAGGAATTGGGAGTGGTTTAGCTGAGTGGTCCTGGCTCAAGATTCCTCATGAGGTTGTACCAAGCTGTCAGCAGAGACTGTGGCCATCAGTTATCCGAGAGCCTAACTAGGGCTGTTACTGCTGGAGGAGGCCTTAGTTCCTTGATGGCTGTTGGAAAAAGTCTCCATCTTTGCCCTGTGGGTCTCTTCATGGGGCTTCTCACAACATGGCATCTGGCTTCCCCCAGAGTGAATGACCCAAGACAGAGCAAGACTGCAAGACAGTAACCAAATGAAAGTCTTTAACAACCTGTTCTTGAAAGTGACACACCATTTATGTACATGTTGTGTGTTCAGTTGTGTCCTACTCTTTGTGACCGCATGGACTGCAGCCCACCAGGCTCCTCTGTCCATGGGATTTTTCAGGCAAGAATACTGGAGTGGGTTGCCATTTCCTCCTCCAGGGGATCTTCCTAACTCAGGGATCAAACCTATGTCTCTTATGTCTCCTGTATTGGCAGACAGATTCTTTACCACTGCACCACCTGGGAAGCCCATTGCTTCTATCATATTCTCTGGGACCCATGGACCAACCCCTGTAAAATGTGGAAGGGAACCATACAAGGTACAGGAAGGGATTGCGGGAGGCCATTTAGGATGGTGCTTATCACAGCTTTTAAAAAAAAAGTGTGATTTGTTTTTTTAGCCAATGATTTCTTCTTATCTCAGTGGCAGTAAGGTTTTTCACATTCTTCTGTATCCTAACCAGCAGCAGGATGATAAACAAGGAAATGCACTTAAGTACAATCTTCCAAAATAACTCTGTCCTAACTTAAATTTTTAAAATTCAAATAAATTTTTGATCCTTTTTACTAGTCTTACTGACCATAAGATAGTGAATCTGTCACACTGGTATCATTAGAATTTTTGGTATGTTTTTCCTGAATTGAATTTCTAAGAGAAAACAGTAACATTATTCTAATAGTAAAAGCTGCTTGAAAGACTAGAATGGCAATAAAATACAACAATTAAGACCCACCTCAGCCTGTGTGCAAATCCTAGTTCTGCCTTCACTAGCTGCTTGACACTGGACAAACTGAGCCTCACAGTGTCAGTTTCCACCTAAAAAATGAGCACACAAATAGGAGCAATCTCTGAGGTTTGTGGCATGAAAATCAGGAAGGTACTCAGGCAACTGTGATCACTGTCAATAATGACATTTTTGTGTTTCTACACAGTACCCACATGGGGCAAAAGGGCCTTTGGGGAATTTTTTCCAAAGACCTCATTCACTTCTCTCTCTTCTTTCACTGTAAGGAAGTCATTTAGTCCTTTTTGCTTTTTATAGAAGGCAGATGTTTCTTCAGAGATTTTATATTTTTAATTTTTAAAGACTCTGGAGCAGCAAGGGAAAGGAGTGAACAGGTTCCTAACTCAGGGATCAAACCCGTGTCTCTTATGTCTCCTGTATTGGCAGACAGATTCTTTACCACTGCACCACCTGGGAAGCCCATTGCTTCTATCATTTTCTTTGGGACTGTTTAATTTAATTTTAAAAATTAATTTTGGGGCTCTGTTGGGCAGAGTCAGATATTCTGAAGCTAGACTGTTGTGAACTTGGCAAGTTGTTTCCCACCTTTGCCCTTTTCTGGGCCCCACACCCAGAAGTGAGTTGATATGTGACCTGAATTGAGCTGGCAGCTTTCCTGTGCACAGCTAGGATGTGAAGCTCCCAGGAGAGGGAAGGTGGCTAGAGTGTAATCAGAGGCATCTATTTGTCACCAACTGTACCGACCCACTCTGCTTAAGTCCTGAGCAAGGTCATTAGTCTCAGCCTGCGATGCCCACGTGCACAGCAGGCTCAGCTGACGGTACATGTTCCATTAGCATTCTGCACGTTCCACCAGCTAAATTTGCTATTGCATTTAAAACGCTCCTGATTGCATATTTTTTATATTACCAGCCTCCTCAGAGAAATGAATGCCACTGTTAGTGATCTACCAGGCAGCCAAGCACTCAGTGATGCATTTGTCATCAAACTAAGGGGGAAAGTTATTAGAATACTTGGCTGTCAACCATGAACTCAGAACCATTTAAGTTATAAAAAGTACTTTTACATGCAGAAGCCAAAAATAAATAAATAAATCAAGGAAGAATTGTGGAGAGGAAAAAAAACATTTTAATATGTTAGAATTTACTAAAAAAACATTTTAAAAAGTTAGAATTTACTACGAAGACTGTCTTTCCACTATAATTGTGTCCAAATAAAAGTAAGTGAATACAGACATTTTTTCAGGCTACAACATCATTTTTTTGGCTGTTGAGATTGATTTCTACTCAAGGCACCCTCAGCATCACATACTTTGCAAACCTCAGAAATGATATGTTTTAAAGTATGTATCTTTTAAAAGATAATTAATATTTATATTTAATTTCACTTTTCTCGATAGTTCTTAAGATACGATGGGCCAGAAGACATCTAAATTTCTACCTCACAACAGAAATAAATGAGGAGCATTGTCTCATGGTCTGTGAAAAGGATGTGCAATTTGTACTCATATCAGCAGAGCTACTAAAAAATGGAAATTTATTATTTTTGCCCCCCAGAAAAATCTCATGAAGCTCCTTAAAGAAATGGAAACCTCATGAGCAGTAATCAAAGCATATGCAGCCTCCTGAGTGGTCACCAGAGCCCACTTCATCAGACAATCCCACTGGGGACAGAGTTGCCCAAGGACATGCTTCTCAAGGAATGTGTTATAAACTGAAATTCAGCTGCAGAGAGCGACTGAGCTAGAAAGCCTGCACAGAAGAAATGTATCCACGAGGATCTTTCCTGGGAATATATTGGTCTTTCGTCATTGTCAGATCCCCAGGAACCATAAGCAAAACAAGAGACAGATTGATATGGCCTGTTCAGGACAAATCCATGGATAGAATGCTGCAGACAGAGGCACTGGAAGGCCCAGCTCCTGGAGGCCTGAATTGCTGTACATTACAGCTTCTCAATACAAGGCAGTGTGATTTAAAATGACAGACTGTGCTAATGTCAGCTTGTCTAAGCATGCCTACCCTGTTTCCACTAAGAAAATTGCTCACACAAGAGCCTAGATGTTATTAACCAGAAGAAGGATCCAATAGAAAACATATTAAAAGTACTTCGATTCTCAGAGCGTCTTGTAGGACCTTGTATTAGTTTCTTAAGGCTGCTATAACAAAGTACCACAAACCAGGTGCCTTGAAACAACTTTAGTTTTAAAAAGTTGTCTCACAGTTCTGCAGGCTAGAAGTCTGAAATCAAGGTGTTGGTAGAGCCACGCTCACCGTGAAATTGCTCAGAATCCTTCCTTGCCTCTTCTAGCTTCTGATATTTGCTGGCCGTCCTTGGCATTCCTTGGCTTGGAGATACGTGACTCCAATCTCTGTCTTCGTAGTCACAAGGCTTTCTTCTCCAGTGTGACTTTATCTTCACATAGTATTTGCTTTTCTTGCAAGGACACCAGTCATATGGGATTAGGAGTTATCCTAGTGACCTCATCTTAGCTTGATTACATCAACTAAGACCCAATTTCCAAATAAAGTCACATTCACAGGTACCAGCAGTTAGGACTTTGACACATCTTTTAGGAGACACTATTCAACCCATAACAGACCACTTGGATTGAAGAATGCTGAAGCAATGAATCTAGATGAATAGGATACAAACTATGAGAGAACTGATTGCAGAAGACAAAGGAAGAGATTGTTAGAAGAGTGTGGCTGAGAGAAGTGGATTGATCAAATTAAGACATTAAGTAAAATAAAGACTAAGTATATTTGGATTAACAGCAGGAGGGTTTGTGTCTATAGAGTGGTGAAGTCTAGGACCATATTGCAATGGCTGACAGAGTGAGCAACAAATACAGACATGAAAATCATGCGTGTAGGCAAGTCTCTTGAGACATTTAGCTGGGCAGAGATAAGAGACAAGAAAGCTATTGGAGGGAACACTGCAATGCTAAGCAGGGCCTTTGCTGTCAAGAATCTGGAAGCCTCTAACTTTTACTGCTACTTCTCCATATTGAATGGCCACTGGTTCATACACCTGCTGAAGGTGAGGACACTGAACACTGGCACCTCCATGCTGGTGGCAAAGACTGCATTCGGGAACACACTGCTACCTGCTTATAATGGGATGGGCAAGTGTGTGTGAAGAGATGGTTTCAATAGGGAGCACTTGCTAAACATGCTTCAGTGATGAGGGTGCTTTTGTCTATAAACTGATGTGAAAACTTAGTTGGCAGCTAGGTTTGGCTGAGTCCATGATACCTGCTTGCATCAAGAGTCCAATACACTCTCTGGTGATTTGCAAGTCACCTGTGTCTACCTACCTTTCCTTAGACAAGGTACATAGAAGAGATTTAAGAATTGGTTCACAGGATTGTGGGGACTGGATTTGTGTTTGATTAAACAACAAGAGAAGGAAATGGCAACCCACTCCAGTATTCTTGCCTGGAGAATCCCAGGGATGGAGGAGCCTGGTGGGCTGCCGTCTGTGGGGTCGCACAGAGTTGGACATGACTGATGTGACTTAGCAGCAGCAAACAACAGGGAACTATAGCTTAGTTGAGTTGACACATGAAACTAACCATCATATCCTCTTCCTAAGGACCTCTAAGAGGCCACAGCTTCTGAAAGGGCACACCAGTTCTGATCACAGCAATCAGGTGTCTACTTTACAGGTAGGGGCTTGGTTTTAGGCACTTACAGAGTACTATTTTCATAGAAAAAATCTATATAGTGAATGGAGTTAGTCACCACAAATAAAACTGTTTAAGACAATTGGCACACGGGATTATAGATGCATTCCTTCTAAAAGAAAAATCTGAATGATGATGTGCTTTGCTCACTCATGGCATTAAGGCACTAGACCCAGCCTGTGGCAATTAGCTCATTATCTTATAGTAACACTACCTAATACTATCTGAAGTTGTCATTAACCTCTTTTTTCTTTAGAGGAGAAGTTAATACAAGGCAGATCTATCTTTCTTACCATTCAGTGGAACATTTAATTGGCAAAAGATCAAAAGCATCTTGTTATAATGTTGCTGGGCAGCACGGATTTGGAGGTAATTATGAAGAACAACTTAAGTGTAATTTCCTGAAAAAAAGGGCTATCAACAAAAAATTAGAGCACAGAGATTGCAGCTTCAGAGTCATAACATGTCTCTTTCCATATTCCTATCATAGAGATCTCTATTAAAGTAACTTACAATAGGAGAAGCATTCAAACGAGTATTTCTCACATACCTGTACTGAGCATTTGAAAGTGGCACCAAAGACATTTACTCAGGAATGCAAATGCTGTTATTAGCCTTTAACATTTTAGTTCAGATCATGTATCAGAAGATGGTGGTAGATGGTAAAATACACACATACACACATACACAAAGCAAGCTTCTCCAAACTTCTGCAATTAAATGATCCTTCATTCCCTAATCATATTCCTTCCATTTAGAGATGATTTTATAACAGCTTCTCTAGAGAAATTTTTTTTAATTGAAATGACATACATGCCAGCCAAAAGATAGAAAACTCACAGCTGAATATACAAAGGTGTCATTTATAACTCATCCTTCCAAGACAAAACCAGCTTGCCTTTGTATAAAACCTTGACGGATTTGCACAGTGGTTAAAACAATACAGACAGCCATTTAACACGAGTAATAGGATAGACATTCTGGAGCTGCCTTTCCTGTTTATATTACCCACCTCCAACCTACATACGTGATTAAAAGATGTCACTCAATTACATTTCAATTTTTCTGCCAGCTGCTTTCATTACAAAATTTTTTAGCAATGTTCCTCAAAGGATAATTTATTGAATAGATGTAATTTGCTATTAGACATTGACAGGTATCCAGAAGGACATTTTATTCTCTGTCAAAGATCATTTATTTCAGGATTTTGTGTTTTTGGTAAGTGGACTGTGTTTGGATTTTTCGTGTATCACAGAGAGTATAGTAATTCCTACTTACAGTGATTTAAATGCTTTTATTATTCAGTCCTACCTATCAAGAAAAAAAATGTGGGTTATATTAGTGAAGTGGATTACTTTTTATTACATAAATATTTTATGAAATCTACTTTCCATTTCTTTCCCTGACACTTTATTACCACCGACTCTTATTAATTCCATGCTTGATATAAATTAAATGCGAGATTTGGATGTGCATAGCTGCAGGGCCTTGAGGGCATAGAGTCTATTCGCTAAGATTACAATTACTTAACTTCTCCTACGATTAATCTGCCTAACCACAGTCCCTGAGCTATCCAAGAGAGAGATAATTTGGAAATGTAGCAGCAGGCTTCAGATGTGATAACTCATAACCTCCTATTTACACAGTCTGTGGGAACTCAAAGACAGAGTTTATCAGGAGACATTTTATAAGAGACTTGTAAAACTGAATACAGCCAAACTCTCCATTGTTCAGAGGCTGGGGCTCTTGTCTAGGGGCTTCATTACTGGCTGGTACCTCTGTGTGAGGTGAGTTAGCTCGAGCTCAGGAAGGTGGGGACATTTGCCCACACAGGGCTCCTACTTGTTAGCAACTCCATGGTCACAGCAGCTGAAACAGGCTGTGCTTCCCCTGGGACTGCACAGGCTCTTGCTGTCTCGGTTATCATCACAAAACAAATCAGGCTGTGATTATTTTTCCAAGTTTCTCCCATAAGAAAAAGGATAAACAAAGGTAGAAATGCTTAAATGAACAAGATATGATTTAGGAACAATGATGACAGATGAATAGGGCAAAGGGAATTGACACTGGAAAGATAGGCTACGTTGGATGTCAAAGAGACTTACGAAGCTAAAGAATGTGGATATTTTCTGCAGGTCTGTTTCAGTGGTTTGCAGACGTCTTTATAAAGGAAACAATTACTCCTGATCCCCAGTGTTAACTTAAATCATGAGATATCAATATATATATACATGTGTATATACACATACACATATATGTTTTACGTATGTGTATGTATATGCATACACAAAAATTTCCTACTTGCATGTGTCCTTCATGGTTTGCTGAAGCTCTTGGTTCTACATAATCCTCATTCTAGGATCCAGGCTGGAGGAGCAATTCCTTTTGGTAATATTGCTGGGCTCATTCCAGAAAGACAAAAGGGAGAGGGTCAGACAGATCTGCAGTGGCTCTGAAGGCTTCCCTTGAAAATGGCAGGTCTCACTCCCACTCAGATTTTATTTGCAAATCAAGTGGTTCAGCCAAACCTAAAGTCAGGAGGGTGGGAAGTATAATTTTTCCACAAGGAGGGACCCCACAAGGAGAGAAAACCTAGAAAACTAGGTTTAAAGACTTTGTTTATAGGTTTTATGTGAATCTAAAGCCATGACAATTAATTCCACAGGAAAGGTACAAACTAACAGAGTTTAAATTACTATTTATTGTGTTAAACATTTTACCGACCTTATAATACTACTCACTATGAGAAAATTGTTACAAAGAGCTAAGGCTCTTTTGATTTGGTTTGGCTGTGGCTGTTGCTCAAATTTTTAATTAGTTAGTCTGCAATATGACATGCAGTAACTGCATTCTCCTCACACTTTCCTCTATTGGAGCCACCATACAGAAAACCTGTCTTCAATTTGCTGTCGCTGCATTTGACCTTCATGTGAATTAAACTCATCTTTACAGATTAAGTCCACTTCTGTTCATTTTTCATTAACTCATGACACTTAAAGTTATACACCTTGGCACCAAAAAGATCATAAAGAAATCTGCAACACTGATGGAAATTTTATGACAGCGATAAAATAGTCATTTGAATGATCCAGAATATACTTATATTATTTTTTAAAGATTTTTTTCATTGACATTAAAGTTCAAAATTCAAGGAATCTCATAGACAACCTAAGCATGACCTCCCTGTCCCCACAAGAATGTCACTCCAGGGGTCGGGGACACTGCTACAGATGAAAGGGGACCACTGAAGAAGTCAGTGTCCCAGGCTTTTAAAATCAAACTTATTTTGCTTAAGGAACCAGTGAGCACCCATTTGGAGGCCTGAAAATATACTGGGGAAAGAAAAGTGAAGACCTGAATATCAAGGTGGTCTGAATAAAATGAAATGATGGCTCACCAACACAAATGACTAATACACCAACTTGAAATCTAGAGAAGAAAGTTGAAGAAGCAGGAGGGATTGAAGGGAGAAAAAAGCAAGCTTAATTTCTAGTACGGAAAACTTTCATGGCAGTCTCTCAAAACAAGAGAAATTCACCGCCAATAAATATCTGGGTATGTGATTAATCACAAAAATTAGAAGAACACTGAACAGAGTTAGAAGTCCTGAGTTCCTGTTCCAGCTATGTGATTCTGGTGAAAGAACAATCTGAGCTTACGAAAAAAAGATTCATAAGCAGTGTGGCTTTTTTCAGAAGTTTTTTAGCTAGAAATTTAAGATGAAATACATGAAAGCAGTTTTAAATTCAGAACAAATATTTAATAGGTATCTATTATATTTAAGGAAGAACTGGGTAATTTGTACAGTGTTATACAAATATACGTTATCACTTTGTGGCTGATACAATTTTCTCCCCTATTCCTTCTTTTCCTTGGGCAACCCAATAATAAAGTAATAGAGGGAAAGCTGTGTATGGAACTCTAGTCTGAGCAGGAGCCAGACACGCTTTTAGTATAATGAGGTACAGAATATACACTAGAAAAGAACTTTTATAGACAAGCAGTCTGACTTTCCTTTACAGCTTTTTCCTCTTCCACCACATCCGTAGTACCTGGGCTTGCACTTGGTCCTGTCAAAGCTCAGAGAGAAGGACCATTTATGCCAGAGGCTGTAACAGAAGAGGATAAAGATGCTTTAAAGGAAGAGAACTGGCCACAAGGTCAAAGGACCAAGCTGAGGAGGCAGAAAAAGGAGGGTAAAGGTCAAAGGGGGATGCCGTCTGCTACTGAGGCATCTGGAGTGCCCATGAGCAGAGCCCCAGACCTGTGGGCAGTACGTGGGGACAAGTCAGTGAGGAAAGGAACCCTCTGCACTGGTAGGATAATGTCACTTGAACCTGAGGTGAAGAACTGTGTGAACATTCTTTGGGGAACTGTATTGTGTTTTCTCAGCTGAGGGAAGACGGAGCCCATTTCTTTCATGCCTCCCAGTCACCAGCAGATGGCTGGATTCTGACAGGAGCAAAGATCAGAAAGCAAGTAAGTCACAAGGGATCAATCCCTGGCTGACTGGCGAGGTGTTCTTTTGACCCTCCCACTCCATCCTACCAAGATAAGGAACACAGTGTCTACCTTACACTATTACTTCAAGTCCACTCTTCAGAGGGAGCATGTTAGACTGCTGCTGCTGCTAAGTCACTTCAGTCATGTCCAACTCTGTGCGACCCCATAGACGGCAGCCCACCAGGCTCCCCCATCCCTGGGATTCTCCAGGCAAGAATACTGGAGGGGGTTGCCATTTCCTTCTCCAATGCATGAAAGTGAAAAGTGAAAATGAAGTCGCTCAGTCGTGTCCGACTCTTCAAAACCACATGGACTGCAGCCTACCAGGCCCCTCCGTCCATGGGATTTTCCAGGCAAGAGGACTGGAGTGGGTTGTCATTGCCTTCTCCCCATGTTAGACTATCCCCCAGTAAAGTTCAGAAATCCCTACCCATTGACATAAGCAAAGAACAAAATGCTTCTTGAGGGAAAGCTGGTCTTAGAGTAGCATTATGATTTATCACTGTTTGATGAGCTTGATCTTCTGCATGTTGATTCCTGGCTTTTCTAAAGTTTTCTGAGACTTTTAATACTAAAAGTAAAATGCAGGTTCTTGGCTACTAAGCCTTGCTAAAGGAAGTATTAAAAGGAACTGTGGTTAAGCTACTGGTCTTCCATCTTACAGAGGGCAATTCAGCTACATACAAGGACACATTGTGGACTTAAAGTAAGTCAGATACAGCAGCTTTTTAAAGGTGAATTTGAAATCTGCAAGGGTAGCCAGGGGAACTAAAACACTGGAGAATTTTGAGGCAGCATCAGAAATCATAATATTTATCAAAAATCTTATGTCACCTTACCCTTTTAGTCCAAAGGTCATATGATATTATCCTCTAGCAAGAATGTTGTTGGACATCAGAAATGAAACACCAGTAAGATCATACTACTTGGCAGGAATTTTTTCAAATATTATTAAAACAACATTGTTCTCTTGTTAGGATTGTTAAAACAATTCTTCCAACCCTTAGATATACAACTTAAAGGGCCATTTTGTCTCAATATCTTCCAGGACCGTGAGACATTTCCCTCCAGCTGGCTGGTTCCAGTTTTTCCTCTAGAAATCTAAAAATACAAAACTTCTGAATACTACCTGTAATAGTTCATGAGCACCTTAATCTCATGAATGCTTAACACCCCTGAGGCAAGTCACTGGCAAATAATTATTATCCTTTCTCTAAAAGAGAAGACTGAGTTCAGAGAAGTTGAGTGTGTTGCCAAAACAACTGAGCAGTTACTGAGATGTGAGCAGTGCTAGTTTTACGCTTCCCAGACTGGTATTTTATCTACAGGAATAAATCACACCTCCATCATGGAACTACATGTTAAAAGATCACATGCCACCACAGTGAATGGAGATAATTTAAGAGTTACCAGTCTTGAAATTGGAAGGTTTGAAATGAACAAAACATTTCAGATCCTGAAAGAGATATGAAGAAAATCTAAGTGAATCCAATTTAACTAGTGTGAGGCTGCTGCTAAGTAATATGCCTCTCACTGTGATGTGCATGTATATTTCACATCACAGTAATGTGTTCCCTGAAAAAATTTATGGATATAATTTTTTAGATTTTATAAACCAAGTTGTATTTTAAATATCCAAGGAAAACTCACTACTGAAGGAAGGAACCCTGTGTAAATCTTTTGTACATGTGTAACCTTTTTGGCAGCGCAAATAATTCCTCTCTCATTTGGGGCTTGTATAGTCTCCAATTCAATACATTTGTGTTTCCTGATAGCAGGGCTTGCCTAAAGTTTGAATTAATAGGAAAATATTATTTTGTGACAGTTCACTTTTGACAGATGTATGAAGAGTTGAATATATTCATGAAAGGCTTTTATTTGTATTGTAGGCAATGGATGGGAGTAGCAATTGATACCAAGGCGACATTCTTTTTTCCTCCTAAACAAAATCTCATAAACACATTTTTAGACTATGCCCATCTGCTCCCATGGCCTTAAATTGTTAGGCATATCTTATATGCACGGGTTGGCTCTCAGAGAGTTATCTTTTTCACAGATATCTGTCTAATTGGTAGCAGCTGTTAATCAAGCACATTGTCACAAATCCCGTAGCGTAGCATTCATCCTAAAGGTTTGTGTTTTTTTTACATTTTGAAGGGAAGCCATATGCCTTAGGCAGCATGGAGTGGAGTAGATTTCAAGTAATTATACCGAGTCAAGTAATTTGGCCTGAAATATCTGATGTGAATGTTTATGTTAATCAAACTTCCTGGGAAACTGGCAGCTTTTATCAACACTTTGTGCAGTTCACACATAACCTAAGAGGAAATGCCCCTTCAGTGCTCCAGTTACAGGACCTGGGAACAGAGAATTGAAAGGTAGCATATAGAATTTGGAATTTTTGGCTTCAGTAGACTGGGACTTGAACCCATGCTCAATCATTAATTCTTCAAATTACTCAACCATCTTTATGTGTCTGGATACATGTAACACTGTGCTAGAGGCTGTGATATCAAAGTGAGTAAGGCAGAGTCCTGGCCTCAAGGGCTCCTCTCTACTGGGAAATGCACGGCAAGACCAGGCTGATGCTCTAACACACCGAGACCCACAGGCCCCTATATCCTCCAAGCCTTCTACCCTGAAATCTCTGAGACTTGGTTAAAACTGCCACAACTTCACAGAGCTAAGGCACCCACCCTTTGGGTCCAGTGCCCACCTCCCAACAGACTGTCAGGACTAAATCCATTCATGTTTCTCATCCCTGTTCTTATCAAAAGAACTAAAAAGTCTAAGCTTCTTGCTCCTCTGATTCATTCTCCAGCCACTACCTTCACCCCAATGCTCCGTCCTTCCTTATCCTCAAATTGATACCCTAACCCCTTCCTCCCTTGAGCTTCCCAAATCCCCACTCTATCATCAGACTGCTTTCTAGCACCTCAGCCTCCCGTACAAGGGTTTCCTCTACTTCTGTGCATTGATTGAAAGCTGGCTCTCCTCGAGAATACCCACTCCCACATAGTTCCCTCAGATAAGCCTCTTTATCTTCTTAAATACCTAAGTAGGTGGTACACTTTTTGCTCCCCAGTGCCATGTCTCACCCTGTGGCAAACTGCATTTTTCAAAGACAGCTATAGCAATATCCACCACTCCATGTAACCTTGCCTCAAAGAAAGGAATTCCCTCATCCTCAGTAAATGTACTTATATCTACATCATCTTCCTTCCTTCTGATGAAGGAGACATCTCTCCTTCTGAGAACAACCCTTCTCCCTATAGCCATCTAGTCTCTTCTCATTCCTGCATTTTCAGCTTGCCTGCTCTAATACATCCTTCCAAATACCAATAGCATTTTAAAAGTCTCATGCTTTTCTCAACTTAAAAAAAAAAAAGGTTTCTTGAAGTGCCCTACCTCAAAGACAGCTCCCTTCCTAGCCTTGTTTGTCAAGAGTTGTTTATCATTGCTTTTTCCATTTCTTCACTTACTTTCCACTCCTCAGCCTGTCCTGTCTGGTTTTTGTCCTTTCACTGTACCAAAATAGCACTTACCAAAATAGATAAACAGCAAGGACTTACTATATAGCAGAGGGAACTATATTCAGTATCTTGTAATAACCTATAGTAATAGAAAAGAATCTGAAAAAAATATGTATAGCATATGATATATACAACTGAATCACTTTGCTATATACCTGAAACACTAAATCAAATATACTTCAATTTTTTTTTTAAAGTTAGAAAAGCCATAAAAAATAGCACTTACTGATGTCAACATAGACCTCTATGGTGGTCATTTTAGAAGATATTTTTAAGTCTTTGTTATAAACAGCACCAGAGCTGCTGCTGCTGCTGCTGCTGCTGCTAAGTCGCTTCAGTTGTGTCCAACTCTGTGCGACCCCATAGACGGCAGCCCACCAGGCTCCGCCATCCCTGGGATTCTCCAGGCAAGACTACTGGAGTGGGTTGCCAGAGGTATAGTTTTAGGAGTGAAAATGAAACTAAGGGTCATACAGGGAGAACCCTGAATATAGACAAAGGGAGAGAGATGAGAGAGAACACTGAGAAAAGAATCCCAGAGAATGTTGACACATAATGGAGGATAAGAGAAAGAAGTCTAAAGAAAAGGCTGAGAAGGCACAGTTATGAAATAAGAAGATCCAGTAAAAAGCAATATTATGAAAGCCAAAGGAGGTAAAAATTCCCAGTGGATAATAATACCACATGTTGTTGCTCATGTATGTTTGTGCAATATTTTTCATGTTGCTCAAGACTGAAGACCAAGTATTCATGTATGTCTACTGGATTTAGGAATTCAAAGGTTGATGTGGACCATAGAACAGTGGGGGCAAATGCCTGTCTATCTTAAAAGAGACACTCTTTTAAGAAGCTTGCATATAAAAGAAAGAGATCAGGCAGCAACTAGATTTCTCTGTGCCTGTTTCCAATTCTGTTAAATAGAGATAGTGATAACTAGCTTGGAGAGCTGTTGTGAGGACTAAATAGGATGAGGCATAGATGGTGTATGGCATGGGGCATATACTCTATAAATAACAGCCATTATTATTAAATGATGAACATGAGAAACTGAGTATATTTCTAGGCTGGCAGGAAGAAACTAATGGGGAGGGGTTGTAGATAATGTATATAAGAGAAAAATGATAAACAAAAGCCCTGAGATCAGACTAAACAAGATCAAGAAGCTAGGTGAAAAAGTTGTCCTTGACCAAGAAGAAGGAAATCTCATGCTCCCAGATTGGAGAGGAGGACAGAGGTACAAATATGGATATAAAAGTTGTCTCTGTAGGGAGAAGAGCTGTGAAATTGATGGAGTTCATGACTGAAACCATGGTTTATCAGGGAAGTATGAGGAGAGATGTTCTGATGATAGTAAATGTGTTGGGGCAAGATGAGGGGTCCAAGTAGTTGTCACTAGGAATGGGAGACAGTGCCAACCAAAGACAGTGTAAGCAGGTGAGCATTGCTGGGTGCCTCACTGAAGCTGGAAACCATAGATGTGCATTGGCCCCCGCATTTGTCCAGCTGTGTGCTTTCCTCTCATTAGGCTAAGTTGATCTATGCATTGACCATCTCCCATCGTAGAAAAATGTAAGCTCCTTGAAAGGAGCATCTGTGTGGATCTTGTTCACCACTATATCCAATCATTGGTGCTCAATAAATTAAGTGGGTGTAGAATAAATTTATGGATATAGAAATGCAAAAGGAGAATCATAAAAGTTTCAATAGTTATAGATGTTTAGAATGGAAGCATTAGGATAGGAAAGAATTGAGGCAATATATAAGAAAATTATGGGAAGCACACAAGTAAATCCAAGTGGGGATTGGGAATGAAGGATACTCGCAAGAAAACTGCTAGACTGAGACAGAATGGCAGTATGTCACAAGGCCAGAAGATTTTGTGAGTCAAGAAGAAGATTCAGTGGAATAAAAGAACTACAAGATATCTGATTGGCTTTTAAAACTTTAAAAGCAGAGTTGTTACTGAAGATGTGTCTAGAATGTGTCCAGAGGGTTGAAATATTTTAAAGGAATGGAGACAGAAGTGAATGGGGCTGAAGATAAGGAACAACTAAAGAAAAGTTTTAAATTATTTTTCTATCTTTAGGACCATGGAACAGACTGGAAAAAAAAAAAAACAACTGGATATCTCTCTTCCCAGGGTCATCTCTGCCCTTCCCATCTCCCTGGAAGGTAGGAGATATATCATAGTCATTTTAGAACAATGGTTTGCACATAGATGGAACTTCAGTGGAGTGAATGAAAGATAAGGGAGAATTGTCTACTTCCTTTCACTTGTACACATACTGTCACTCAAAAGCAACTTGATGAAAATCTGTCTAATTTGTGTTCTGAGTGATGCTAGCCAAATGTTAAAGAAAATAGGAGATAAGCAATTAATTTAGCAGTAGAGATGATATCAATGACAGATTGCTTCAAACATCAGCTCAATAATTTCTCCCGTTAAATGACTCTTTGTTAAACATGAAATCAATTTGAAATTGAAAGTTTTACAGAAATCTAATCAAGAAGATGAACTGGGATGCAATTTCTCAACCATCAATGTTCCTGACCATCCTCCCCTGTGGTTCAGTTTTCTAATGTGCAATAATATATAGGATAATAACAGTCTCCTCCCTCTAGGATGTTTGAGTGACTAAATGAGATGATATTTATATGTAAAGACTTGGCACACAGTAAAAATTTTAAGAAATGAGAGTTATAGCTAGTTATCCATGAAAATGAACCAAACCTTAAGCCTCCTACCAAAACTTCCCTACTCAACCATCCACAGATACAGCAGCTTAAAAGTAACTCTGGCTTCCAGTTAAGATGAAAGACAGAAAATATGCACTAACTCCCCCTCGCCCAATCCTACTGAATCACAGTTAAGAAGTATAAGAAGCCATTATTTTATAAAAGCTCCAAGGATGGGAAGTATATTAGTCTGCTAGGGCTGCCATAATAAATATCTTAGGCTGGATGACTTAAACAATAGAAATTTATTTCCTCACTGTTCTGAAGGCTAAAAGTCCAAGATTAAGGTGTCAGAAGCGTTGGTTTCATCTGAGAGCCTCTATCCTTGGCTTGTAGATAGACTTCTCACCCCTGTGTCTTAACATGGTTGTCCCTCTGCGTCTGTCATTGTCTAAATTTCCTCCTCTCATAGACACCAGTCACAACATACTTGTTGTTGTTCAGTCACTCAGTCGTGCCCGACTCTTTGTGACCCCATGGAGTGCAGCACACCAGGATTCCCTGTCCTTCAACATTTCCCAGAGTTTGCTCAAACTCATGTCCATTGAGTCAGTGATGCCATCCAACCATCTCGTCCTCTGTCGTCCCCTTCTCCTCCTGCCTTCAATCTTTCCCAGCATCAGAGTCTTTTCCAATGTGTCAGCTCTTCCCCTCAGGTGGCCAAAGTATTGCAGCTTCAGCTTCAGCATCAATGAATTCACCTTCAATGAATAGTCAGGGTTGATTTCCTTTAGGATTGAGTGGTTTCATCTCTTTGCAGTCCAAGGGACTCTCAAGAGTCTTCTCCAACACCACAGTTCAAAACCATGAATTCTCCGGCACTCAGCTTCCTTTATGGTCTAACTCTCACATCCATACATGACTCCTGGAGAAACCATAGCTTTGACTAGGTGGACCTTTCTTGGCAAAGTGATGTCTCTGCTTTGTAACATGCTGTCTAGATTTGTCATAGTTTTTCTACCAAGGAGCAAGCATCTTTTAATTTCATAGCTGCAGCCACCATCTGCAGTGATTTTGGAGCCCAAGAAAATAAAGTCTGTCACTGTTTTCATTGTTTCCCCATCTATTTCCCATGAAGTGATGGGACTGGATGTCATTATCTCAGTTTTTGAATGTTGAGTTTTAAGCCAGCTTTTTCACTCTTCTGTTTCACTTTCATCAGAGTCTAGTTCCTCTTCACTTTCTGCCATAAGGGTGGTGTTATCTGCATAGCTGGGGTTAGTGATATTTCTCCTGGCAATCTTATTCCAGCATGGAACAATGGACTGGCTCAAAATTGGGAAAGGAGAATGTCAAGGCCGTATATTGTCATCCTGCTTATTTAACTTCTATGCAGAGTACATCATGCAAAATGCCAGGCCGGACAATCCACAAGCTGGAATCAAGATTCCCTGGAGAAATAGCAATAACCTCAGATATGAAGATGATACCACTCTAATGGCAAAAAACAAAGAAGAACTAAAGAGCCTCTTGATGAGGGTGAAAGAGGAAAGTGAAAAAGCTGACTTAACATTTAAAAAACGAAGATCATAGCATACGGTCCCATCACTTCATGGCAAATAGATACGGAAACAGTGGAAGCAGTGACAGATTTCCTTTTCTTGGGCTCCAAAACCACTGAGGATAGTGACTGCAGCCATGAAATCAAAGATGCTTGCTCCTTGGAAGGAAAGCTATGACAAACCTAGACAGCTTATTAAAAAGTAGAAATATCACTTTGCTGACAAAGGTTTGTACAGTCAGAGCTATGGTTTTTCCAGTAATCATGTACAGCTGTGAGAGTCGGACCATAACGAAGGCTGATTGCCGAATAATTGATGCTTTCAAATTGTGGTGCTGAAGAAGATTCCTGAGAGTCCCTTGGACAACAAAGAGATGAAACCAGTCAATCCTAAAGGAAGTCAACCCTGAATATTCACTGGAGTACCGATGCTGAAGCTGAAGTTCTAGTACTTTGGTCACCTGATGCTAACAGCTGAGTCATTAGAAAAGACCCTGATGCTGGGAGAGATAGGAGGCAGGAGGAGAAGGGGGTGGCAGAGAATGAGATGGTTGGATAGCATCACTGACTCAATGGACATGAGTTTGAGCAAACTCAGGGAGATAATGATCACAATAAACTGGAAAATTCTGAAAGAGATGGGAATTGCAGCCATGAAATTAAAAGATGCTTACTCCTTGGAAGGAAAGTTATGACCCATCTAGACAGCATATTAAAAAGCAGAGACATTACTTTGCCGACAAAGGTCTGTCTAGTCAAGGCTATGGTTTTTCCAGTAGTCATGTATGGATGTGAGAGTTGGACTAGAAAGAAAGCTGAGTGCCAAAGAATTGATGCTTTTGAACTGTGGTGTTGGAGAAGACTGTTGAGAGTCCCTTGGACTGCAAGGAGATCCAACCAGTCCATCCTAAAGAAGATCAGTCCTGGGAGGTCTGATGTTGAAGCTGAAACTCCAATACTTTGGCCATCTGATGCGAAGAGCTGACTCATTTGAAAAGACCTGGATGCTGGGAAGGATTGGGGGCAGGAGGAGAAGGGGACCGACAGAGGATGAGATGGTTGGATGGCATCACCGACTCAATGGACATGAGTTTGGGTGGGCTCCGGGAGTTGGTGTTGGACAGGGAGGCCTGGCGTGCTGCAGCTCATGGGGTCGCAAAGAGTTGGACACTGAACTGAATAGGGAGATAATGAAGAACAAGGAAGCCTGGCATGCTGTACTTCATGGAGTCACAAAGAGTTAGACACAATTTATTGACTGAACAACAACAACAAATCATCCACAAGGAGACTCAAAGTAGCTTACCTCAAGTTTATAGGAAGAGAAGCTGGAAAGTAGGAAGATTACTGGAATATAGGGCTTCCCAAGTAGTGCTAGTGATAAAGAATCTGCCTGTCGATACAGAAGATGTGGGTTCAATTCCTGGGTTGGGAAGATCCCTGGAGTAGGAAATGGCAACCCACTTCAGTATTCTTGCTTGGAAAATTCCATGGACAGAGGAGCCGGTGGGTTATAGGCCATGGAGCCACAGAGAGTTGCACATGACTGAGCACATGTATGCATGCGCACACACACCCCCACAAACTGAAACAGAAATTCAACTTGAGACAAAGGTTGTGGCTGCAGAGCAAGGTGTGTGGAGGGGCAGAGTCCTGCACTGAGGAGCAAAACCAGAGATCTGATGGCCCAATGAGGCAGTTGAGCACTCTCCAAAACTCTGGGCACAAAGGGAGCAGAGTATGCATTGCATCATATGAGAGACTTCAGGGAAATGGAGAGTTTAGCTCAGGGGGTGAGAAGGAGGGTGATCAAGTAAGTAAACAAAAATCAGAGAGGACACTAGTTGTTGTTCAGTCACTATGTTGTGTCTGACTCTGCAACCTCATGGACTGCAGCATGCCAGGCCTTCCTGTCCCTCACTATATCCCAGAGTTTGCTCAAGTTCATGTTCATTGAATCAGTGATCCCATCCAACCATCTCATCCACCAGAAGTGGCTTTAAATATTTGGAGAACCAGCTATCGTGTATAAGCGGAATTAAATCCAGGGAGGTAACCTACTATTCAGGGCTTCCCAGGTGGCACTAGTGGTAAAGAACCCACTTGCCAATGCAGGAGATATAAGAGGCACAGGTTCGATCCCTGTGTCTGGGTGTGGTTCGATCCTGGGTCAGGAAGATTGCCTGAAAGAGGGCATGGCAAGCCATTCCAGTATTCTTACCTGGAGAATCCCATGGACAGAGGAGTCTGACAGGCTACAGTCTATACGGTCGCAAAGAGTCGGACATGACTGAAGTGACTTACCATAGCATAGCACAACTATTAACAAATACATTTTAAAGAGGAGGCAAATTTGGTTAAGCAGCAGGAAGCTCCTACAAGCAAAGTTGTTCAAACCGAAAACTAGTTTTAAGCTTCCTCCTCACCTGGATCATTCAGCCACAGGCTTCACGACCACCTGCCAGGAATGACAGAGGAGACAGTGAATGTGTGGACTGGGTAGAGGATCAAAGGAAGACCATCTGCTCTGTTTATTTTTAACTATACTTTCTATGATTCTATAAAATGGACATCAGCAATTCTAGCTGGGAGGTAAGGAAAAGGAGCCAGAAATATCAGAAATGGGAAAATATGAAAAAGATAAGAGAAGTAAATGTGGGAAGCTTCATTTCTATCAATTCTAGACTGCTATCCACTACTGGGTCTGCTCAGAATTTCATGTAGTGGTATTTATCTGAGAAAAGGAAGAATTCAGTGTTGCTTTCTCTTTCTTCAGGAATTATACTTCTGCCTAACAAACTGTCAACCTGATTATTAGGTTGTAAATATGTTTCTACTTGTATTGTGAAGTAAAGGTACATTTTGATGGATGTCAGTAATGAATGGAATATATTGGCCCCCAAACAATTCCTGGTTGTTGGGAGGCATGAAATCTCAGAAAAGGTAGGTGGCCACTACAAATTTGGAAAGAAATAAAACACCTTCAAATCCTCGGCCTTTGGATGGCTATCAAAATTACAGCTTGGAAATGAAAGGATTCTATCAGGGTTTTAGTTTTGTTCACTTTCAGTGACTACAACAAAAAAATTAAGACAATGCATTCTGGCATTGAAAGGCTATAATTTGCACAGTATTGTCTAGCATTTTTGATACTACAGTGACAATAAAACTACACTCGTGTGAATGTGGTTGCACACACACACACACCCAGAATGCCTTCCACAATGGGGACACATGTAGCTCTGTTCTGCCTAGTAAGTGACTACACATTTCTAGGCTTTGTCTCTACACTTTGTTGAGTACGCATTTTCTTTGTTCAACATGTGCCATGTATTTCTGATTACAGCATGGAACTTACACTGCAAAACAAAACAGAAATCCCTGCAAATGTTCATACCATATGACCTGAGGCCATGAAAAGCATATGTCCTTTGCCTTCTCTTGTGGTTTTGGAATCACAGCTTGCCACTAAGTAACTAACTCAGATCTCCTTTTGTAATCTGTCCTTCTTCTTTGTCTGGATCAGGAGAAATGACTTATATCAAGTATGACTGTAATTCCAGCTAACTTGTATGTCAGAAAGTCTTTGCTATGATCTCATCTCATGATAACTGGCAAGTAAAAGGATGGCAATAAAAGTGGGATTCCAATTTGATGGCAATATCAATGCCCCCAACTAGGCTTATTTGCCATGAAATAAATGAGTACCTAGACCTGTAGTGAAGATTAAATATAATATGTACAAAGTACTTCAGTGCTTGGCACATAATAGATACTCAATAAAAGGTTTATTGTTTAAATCAACACTTGGGTTAGATGTCTTTGTTTTACATGTTCATGGACTTGATCTCTATCACAGAGCTCATCACACTAATGTGTTTGCTGTTTACTTATCTGTTTCCCCATGCAACTAGACGTCATGTCTTTGTCCCAAGCACATAAATCAATGTAATTTGTTGAGTTACAAAATGCAGAACACTTGCCTTTGGATTTTAACTTAATCTGTAGTGTCATTGCCATCAAACTCTATTGTCTTCCAAAAGATTCGCATTTTTCCTGATCACATTTTCTGATCTTCTATTGGTGCAATCTAAACATAAATCAAAATTTTCAAAATGTATTTGGATATAATTAAACTCTTGAATCTTTCACATATATTAGTGAAGTAAAGATTCAAAGATCAATTATTCTGGAACTCCCAGTACAGTTCTGCAGTGTATAAAGTATATGGTAGTTGACCATGTACATTGAGATAACCCATCAAACTACTGAACCAGAGAACAAAGATTGTGAATGAGAGACTTCTCTCATAGTCAGATCTAGAGAGATCTTGAAGACAAAATTCATAAATCCATAGATACTGGAAACAGCTTATAGGGAAACTAAGACCAAAGCCAGAAACTCCTTAACCTTCTTCTAGTTATTATACAGAACCCAGTGGCAATAAAGAAATAAATTTCTCTGTTAAAGTACCATTCTCAGGGTGTTAGAGAGCTCAAGTGTGTTTGGAAAAGCGTTGATGACTCTACCATTTGCCAAGCCCATAACTCTTTCAGCTCTTCCCAAAAGCCAAGTGGAAAGCAAGTGTCACTCAGAGACGATGAGGCTGCAAAGCTTTATTAGATGAAAACGCCAACTCTAATCTCCTGAAATGCCAATAGGGAAGAGTAAAATCTCATAAAATGTGACAGATTCAGTATGCAATGGAGTTGAAGCGGGGGGGGGAGGGGCAGGGGTGTGATTGGGACCACAAAGGTCCTGTTTATGCCAATACAACTCCAGTTCCACTAAGCTCAAGGTCCATTAAAGAACTCTAAAGGAAAACTACATGTTTTCTCCAGGTATAAGAATTGAACCTGAATTCTTGGGCCACAGATTTCTTAATGATTTCAAATAAGAACAATTGCTTCTTTATTATAATAATACCGTAGTTTCCATACTGCCACTCACAGCCTGCCTCAGCAGAAAGATAGACATGATCCTACACGTCCAGTACTATTACCCAAGTCCTAATTCATAAACAGAACTAGACAAGAATTTTAGTCTTTGGTGGACTAACAAAAATGTATCATAAACATAAAAACTATTTCTAAATTGGAAGTGTTCCTAGTATTTTTAAAAAATCAAAACACCTATGCAATTTAAATTCAGTTAGTCATGTGTTATTTAATTGCCTGTCACAAAAAGGAGATTGTGTTCTTGAAATGCAATTTCCAGAGGATTACAAAGTGTGGCAAGATGCCAGTCATTGAGTAGTTTTCTCAGTAACCAGTAGCAGGCTCGAGATTTTTAATGGAAAATTCTGCTTCCAAAGGCCAGTCCCCTACACCACAGAAAAGCCTGCAACAGAGGATAAACAGACTTAGCTTGTAAACTTCAGTAGATTAGTGAATGCTCTATAAGGTGTTGAAATTTGCCTGTGTATCAAAATCTTGATAATAATGTTCTTTCACATTCTTCTCATAGGATTTACAGGACTCTCTACCTTTCTCTGGCCAAATGGGGTTAGACCATAAAACTCAGACCATTAGGTAGGGCTGATGGAGGGGAGAGGAGGGAGTAGAAATATACTTTCGGAGCAACCTTTAGTTCTTTACTCCTAAAGCAACAAGCTGGCCTAAGAGTATATGGATCAACAATTCTCAGTAAATACTCTCTAGACCTTTTCTCCTCTTTTAAACCATAGGGAACTCATTTTTCAACAGCATGTTAAAAAAATAAAGATAGCAAGAAAGATATGTGACCAAAAGCAATTAGAAGAGGAAACCACAGATTTGGAACAGTGTCAAAAAATAGGATGCTTTCGGAATTAACTGAATTGGAAATTAAGGAAAACACCAAAGATGATACATGGAAAGTTTTTTTTTATACTTAAGCACAAAGAATAGAAGTTGTGCATGCTCAGTCATGTCCAATGCTCTTCAGTGTAACAAAATGTATCTGAACAAATGCAACCTATTTATTCCCATGGACACCCATGAATGTCAATTTACAGAAAATGTCTTACAGAATGCAAAAGGCTCCTACCAAGATTTTTGTTAATGACTTAATCAGGTGTCTCTCTATTTATATTCTCTCTTTCTCTCTATCATACACATGCATATACACAATCAACTCACTCACCTGAAGCTACATAATATCATATTTGTAGATCAATATATTTGGGCATTGTGATAGATACTGTGGGTTGAGCTTTTCAATCTCTATTTCACCTTCCTGCTGGTTGAAGATGATGGAGAGTTGAAACAAACAAACAAAACAAAACAAACACCTCATAACTAGGATTCTGGGTGCAAATTCCACTCCAATAATCAGAAGCTGTTGTGAAATTTATAAGGTAGAAATGATGCAGATACCATTTTTTGCCCCCTTTTGCTATTTCTATTGGAGAAGGCAATGGCACCCCACTCCAGTACTCTTGCCTGGAAAATCCCATGGACGAAGGAGCCTGGTAGGCCACAGTCCATGGGGTCGCTAAGAGTCGGACACGACTGAGCGACTTCACTTTCACTTTCCCCTTTCATGCACTGGAGAAGGAAATGGCAACCCACTCCAGTATTCTTGCCTGGAGAATCCCAGGGACGGCGGAGCCTGATGGGCTGCCATCTATGGGGTCGCACAGAGTCGGACACGACTGAAGCGACTTAGCAGCAGCAGCAGCAGCAGCTATTTCTATGCCTTGTGAGTCTGTGGAGATGCAAAGTTCTTCTGAAGCAGTGTTACATCATCTCTTTTAAGGCGTCAGGAGTTGCAATGGCCTTAGAGATGACAGCATTTTCATTCCTAGTTCACAGCTAGGACTCTGTACTCTTCAACTCATAACTTCAGAAACGGCCTTGGAGGAAGGAACAAGTCTGTTGGGTCAGTTGTATAACATTTGAGGAGTTATTTCTGAAGATTCAACTTAGAATCTATTCTTTTATTTCTTCCAATGATTTTTCAAGGACCTAACTGTTTGCTTTAAATTCCTTCCTGCTGAAATACCTAGAGAACTTTTTACCTCCTGCATGGGATACTGACTACCATAGAAGCGTTGATAAACATGCTGAATGATACAATTAGGGTGAAAGGCAAATATAACGTGATATAGTTGAATAAGGATAAATGTAAAAGTTCAATACCTAGGTCCAAAAACCAATCACACATTTATAGGCTAGAAGAAGTATAGCTTAGCAGCTCCATATAAGATAATGATCAGAGAGAGGTCACCAAAGATGTTAATATGGCATGCAGAGAAAACCAAAGTTGCAGACATGTTCAATTACTCTATTCTGATTAAGACCACACTTCCAGAATAGTGATTAATCCTAGCATTGTGCTTTAAGAGGGATATAGCCAAAATGAAGATCCTTCAAGGGAGAGCAAATAGAATCAAGAAAGACCTGAATCTATGTCACAGGAATAATGCTTGAAAAACATGGGAGATGTGTACCTTGAAGCCTAAGAGAGATTCAAAGTGGACCATAATAGTCGTCTTTAAATATTTACATGATTTTCTTGCAGAAAAGTCATTAGACTTGTTCTGTACATTTCAAAGGTTTGGAACCAAAACCAATAGAGGGGAGAAAAAGGGAGGCAAAAAATGGAAGCTCTTTAGTAAGAGATATCAGAATATAGGAGGATTACTTTGGGAGGCAATAAACTTTCCAACATTTGAAGTATTCAAAAATAACCTGAAGAATCACTTGATGGGGTCACTGTAGGACAAACCCAGGCACCAAACAAGTTGCTGGTCCAAGAAAGTAAACTTTGAAGCTTATTCCAAATTCAAGAATTTTTTAATAGCAAAATTTTTACAGAGCTAGTTGGATATTTTTAGAAAACTCATATAATACCCACTATTCTCAGAGATACAGATAATACACATAGATGCACACACACTGTGAGCAGAGGTTGTAGGAAGCAGATGAAAGAGCCCAGGATTTGGAATTAGATAGACGGCACCTCAAATCTTGGTATCATAGCTTTCTCGTTGGATGACCTTGACCAACTTAAGTAATCTCTGGTTCTCTGTTTCCTTATTGATGAAAAATTTTGCTTGATAACAAAAAATTGATAACAAAATTTATCATTTTGTTACAAGGATTAGAAAAAATATGCCCTAAATAAGATAGATTATCGCCAAAAAAAAAGTCACCTTCTAATACTTTTAAAATCTTTGCCCTAATTTTTAACTTTCAAAATGCTAGGTAGGAATGGATGAACAAAAATTTTATATCTATTCTAAATTGAGTTTTCCTCCCTCAGATTTATAGCTTTTCTATAAAGTAGGCAGTAGAGCACAACAGTTCATAGTAAAGGTTCTTGAACCCAACTGACCTGGGTTCAAATCCTAGCTCAGCTTCGTTTAACCATTTAACTATAAGTACAGTCTGTAAACAACCAGGAACTTCAGTTCTCTTACCAGTAAAATGGGGCCAATAAAATTAGATTATAAGGTTTGGTAAGGGTAAGACTCTTGAGAGTCCCTTGGGCTGCAAGGAGATCCAATCAATCCATCCTAAAGGAGATCAGCCCTGGGTGTTCATTGGAAGGACTGATGTTGAAGCTGAAACTCCAATACTTTGGCCACCTGATGTGAAGAGTTGACTCACTGGAAAAGACCCTAATGCTGGGAAGGATTGGGGGCAGGAGGAGAAGGGGACGACAGAGGATGAGATGGCTGGATGGCATCACTGACTTGATGGACATGAGTTTGGGTAAACTCCAGGAGTTGGTGATGGACAGGGAGGCCTGGCGTGCTGCAATTCATGGGGTCGCAAAGAGTCGGACACAATTGAACGACTGAACTGAACTAAAGGATAAAATCAAATAATGCAAGTACAATAATTTGCTAGTGCCTAGCTCACAACGGATGCTCAATGTGTTGTGCTTAGTCACTCAGTCATGTCCAGCTCTTTGTGATCCCATGGAGTGTGCCCGCCAGGCTCCTCTGTCCATGGGGATTCTCCAGGCAAAAATACTGGAGTGGGTTGCCATGCCCTCCTCCAGGAGATCTGCCCAACCCAGGGATCGAACCCAGGTCTCCTGCATTGCAGGCAGATTCTTTACCATCTGAGCCACCAGGGAAGCCCAAGAATACTGGAGTGGATAGCCTATCCCTTCTCCAGAGGATCTTCCCAACCCAGGAATTGAACCGGGGTCTCCTGCATTGCAGGCAGATCAATAGTCATTCACTATTAATAACAATTATGGTAAATGATAGTGATGGTAGTGATGAAGGCACAATGTACACAGAACATCAACCTAAAACATTAATGCTTCTGCCTTTCTTATCTTGTAGTACTCTCATCCTGGATCTATTGTAGCATTCCTCATTACAATGAGGTTATTTAGATATTTACATTTTTTGCTCTTGTTGTTGTTTATTCACTCAGTCATGTCCGACTCTTTTGTGACCCCATGGCCTGTAGCCTGCTAGGCCCCACTGTCCATGTGATTTCCCAGGGAAGAATACTGGAGTGGGTTGCCATTTCCTTCTCCAGGGGATTGTCAAGACACAGGGTTTGAACACTGCGGGTGGATTCTTTACACGTGGGTCACCTGGGAAGCCCACACTGACTTGACACTTTTTTTTTTTTTTAATAGCTACACCATACTTTACACTGATTTCTAATAGCCTTCACTATTCACAAAGGTGCCAAAGACAAATAGTCATAACCTAATCTAGCATGTTCTTTGGCTACAGACCTATCTGGGAGACCAGTTATCAGGGAGGGTGGAAAAACACTATTTCTTACTAGCAGCATTAACTCAATAAGCCTCCCAGGGGAACAATAAAAATGCAATAGGCAGCAGTATTAATGAGGACATACTCAGAGCACAGTGCAATCTGATGCTCAGTGCCCTGTGGAATCAAAGGAATTTGATTTAGCAACATTAGATTTCAGTTTCTTAAAATATTAATGATACGATTTGCTGTAGTTGTTTCCTATTTTAGCCAGTGACATTGTAAATTACAAGTGTTATTATGGCATTGCTTATAACTCAGAGATATTACCACAAGAATCTGCCTTTCTTTTGCTGGCAGATGCAAGTGAAGTTTGCTTTTGTTAAAACAGCACATTACAAATTTTTCCTTAAAGCTCTTATCAAAGTGTTTCATATATTAGGACACATGGGCCTATTTCTGCAGAACAATTAAATGGCATCCTCTATCATTATCACATTTCAAATGAACCTGCATCTCTTTCACTTAAAAAAAAAAAACTTTAATTATTTCCCCATATTTTTCTCTCCACCAAACCCAAAAGCGCCCAGTAACTGGGATGGCCTTACTGACTTATAAACTAAGATCAGACAAGAAAAAGAAGTTATGAGAAATGTATTAGTCACTTCAAGAACTCCTAGATCCCACATCTCAGGAACTACTATCCTTGGGGTTAGAGGTAGTAATAGAAATGATCATCATACCCAAGAGATATTATCACAGGCAATGCCAAGGGATAGCTGGGAGGGGGTACATGGGAAAGGGAAAGCTTAGGATGACTATCAGTAACTGCCACCAGATGAAAGAACATTTATCAGCTGTTTCAAAAGCACGAAGATCAGTCTCAAAAGAGATCATCATCAACTTGAATATGTTCTAATTGGAGTTTAACTTGGGGGAAATTTTCAAAGTGATTATCTGGCAAGTAAAAAAATATCTCCTACAGAGTCTCTTGAACATAAAACTAATCACTCAGCATGTGGGTCTATCAGTTGAGCTAATAAGCAAGAAAAGAAAAACACTGCATAGAAGTGGATCATCTAATTGAGTCACACCCAGTAATCTCACTTAAACAGAATAAAACTGAGGGACTCAGTTGCCTAAAAAGGCATCCCCTTTGAACAGCCAAATTGGATGTGTGCCTCAAAGCACCCGAACATTGGGTAGAGTCCACAACCACTCTATGCTTCAGTTTCCTCACCTGTAAATGAAAATACAGATATAAAGCACATAATAAAGATACTAAAAAATGTTGTTAACTTTATTATCATTTTTATTATTACTATTGTTTGTGTTGTAGTTACTGTTGTTTAGTCACTAAGTCGTGTCTGATTCTTTGTGACCCCATAGACTGTAGCCCATCAGGCTTCTCTGTCCACGGGATTTCCCGAGCAAGAATACTGGAGTGGGTTGCCATTTCCTTCTTCAAGGGATCTTCATGACACAGAGATCGAACCCACATCTCCCAAGTCTCCTGCACTGGCAGGCAGATTCTTTACTGCTGAGCCACAGCCTCAATATGAGAGAAGATAACTGGTAATCATTTGTAAACTGGAGGCAGTGGGTCAGGTTATTTTCTCTAAGCACTCAGTCTCATTAGCAGACTTCTGAGTCCACAACTTCAGGTTTGCCCACCTTCACAAAGGCAACATAGAAATTCCCTCTGTGCCGCAGGCTACAGTTTCACAGAGCTTCATGGTGAATGAGATGTAGGTCATGAGTAGAAAGTAATTGGATTTCAACACAGGGAGCCCAAGGTGCCCCTCTGGACAGATAACCTCTTGTTATGTCCAAGTGTGCTTCTGAGTCTAATGGCATTACTTCTCCTTAAGGAAGCTCATCTACACTGAAAATCACACAGACCCAAAGGTGAGAGGAAAGGAGACCCCTTTCCAGCTAACTTCACAGCTCCATCCTCATAGGCTGCGGGTTCAGGGGTGCGAGAATTCCCTGGGCTCAGAGTTGGGCAGTCACAATCATGTGAGCAGTCAGGAAGGGCCAAGTAAGACTCAACAGCGGTCGTATAGAGAAATCACCACAAATAGATTAATTGGGGCTCTGTTCAAAGAAGAAACATTTGAGAAAGACCTCTGGATGACAAGGTAACACCTGTGTCTCAGTCTTCCTGGGCCCTAAGCCGAAGAACAGAAGCAGCTGACTTCAGTGCTCCCAGAATATAAGGGGTAATTCTAACAAGGACCAGGCAAGTGTGCAAGCCCCACAGGGATTTCTGCTTCTGTTCTCCAGCCACAGGCATGGTATCATAATAGGAAAGACAAGGAAATTCTGCTTAACTCACATTTTAGGGTCAGTTCCAGTTTCATTTCTAGAGTGACTATTTTTAAACTACAAAAGCAGTACATTTCATTGTAGGAAATACAATACATAAAAGATAAAAACTTAAAAAATCACTCATGATTCCAAGACTTAGAAATATTAATATTTTTGAGAATATTCTTCCAGTGATTATGTCTGTATATGTGTGCATAAATATCTGCACATATAAGTATATATACATATATATATTCTTTTCATGTATTTTTCTCCATCCTCCTAAAATGGGACCCTGCTATATATAGTCTTGTAACCCTTTTTTTTAACAGTATGTCATAGATATTCTTTGATGTCTTTACAAATTCTCCAACATTGTTTTCAGGGAACGCTAAGTATTCAAAGTCAAATTTTATTTAAAGCATACTTGTATCAATCTAATCTTGTTTGCAAGCCATTCACAGGACAGAATATAGGGATTGGTCAGGTATTACTGCAGTCTGGTGGACCCTAACATTTGGGGTAGAAACTGCTAAGCACCTCTTCATAATTTTGTGCTTTAGACAGTATATTTACCTAAAGCACAAGGCCATCAGAGATCTTTCATGTCCAGCAAATAGTAATAATTATAATTCTTTTGTAGCCACCATATGCCGAGCACTGTGCTAAGCAATTCCCGTGCATTGTTTCATGTGATTTAAGCAGCACCCTTTAACACTGGACTGTTCTTTTCCTGATTTTTCCAATATGGAAACTAAGACTCAGAGAATATACAACAGACCTAGGGCTCAACCCTAGTTAATCCAGAGAACTGGACACTGTATATAATTCATCTCATGCTTTCCCAATAATACTTTCTACGCTCTAAGAAATGAGTGATCCACGCTGCCATTAGCTCCTTATTGCATCACACAATCACAGTTTATCCAACAATAGTCATAAAGTGGGAGAAACCTGCATAATTCCTTAGTTCTGTGGGTGAATATGTCTTTAACTTTGCGTATTCAAGCAAATGAAAAAAATAAAATTCTTTTGTTCCAAGTGACTTCCAGGATTTAAAAAGTAGTCTCATGTGTAGATTCTGTCATAGGATGGGCTCCTTCACAGTCTCACTCTGCCTTGTAGTGAGAGGGCTACCTCTGCTTTCTGCCTCCAAGCTAAGAGCAGGCAGCAGGGCCAGCCTCTGCAGGGTTGGTAACTTGCACACAACGACTGTTTCCCATTCAACACTAGATAATTTTTGCTTAAAGAATGATTTCTAGGTACTATAGGAAAATATTACTTCTCTGGAATAAAAGTCACAAGCCTTAAATTTCTGAAAACATAACCCTTATCATTTGCTTCGATTATTTTTTCCTTCTCCTGAAAGATACAGCATAAATTAGGACATAGATGATCAGATCAAGGAGCAGCCTTAAACTGTAAATAATCTCCCTAGATTCATGGCAATCAGGAAAACAGTGGGAAACAGCCGGTTTAAGATGAAAGTGACAACCTATTACCATTCAGAGAGAAATGATTTCTCTCATCACCTTTCCTGGAAGATGCTGTTGCTGTGGCAACTAGTCCCTGCATTCATCCCATATCCAATTGCTGAGATGACAAGGAAGCTGGTCAGGCTGAGAGACGATTATTCACACTATCCCTTTTAAGTGACAACCAATGAGATCTGTAAAGGAATTTCTTATACAAACCCAGCACTTTTCACTGTGGTGAAATACTGCTTGACTAAGCTTCCATAACTAGGGTCTCTGGCTAAAACTTAAGAATTCTTCAATTTAACTGAACTAGTAAATATTTAACTTCACAAACTGTGATCTGACTTTGGGACATTTTAAATGTTCTTTATTCTGGGCATTGCTATGCAAAGTATGTAGGTGGAAGACATGACATTTTCCTATGAGGTACAAAATGCTCTAGGCAGAGATATTCTGCTGTTGGGCTTATGACAGGTATAGGACAACTGTCCTCTCGTACCATGGCAGTCTTTAAGTGGAGGCTAAAATGCAGACCATGAGACTGTGTTTGACATTTTACCCCACTGTCAGAAATTTACTTGTACTCTAAACAAGCCCTGGACTTTTCACTTAAGTGACAAATGAGGGCACCCATGTACTTTGTGGTGGCCGGACTTACTAAAAGGTCACCCATAGACTGCATTTCTCTCTTCATCTGAAAACACAAGTGCTTCTGAGAGAGAAACAAAGTGGTGCAGCTGAAGTCATTTAATTCTATTTCCTGAAGGAACTAGCTCCTTTTGGGTGACCACCTCAGGTGGTTTTGAAGTACTTCAATGTCATAATGTCCTTCATTACACCTGCTGTAAAAACAGAAGACCTATATTCGCCATCATGCTTAAATAATAAATGCATAGCTTTTAAAAGTTTCATGCGAGCTGGAAACCAAATGTTTTTCAGGGAACATTCTCATTCATAAACAAGCAGTTTCCATTTGTGACTCTTGCTTTGGTAGGCTTACACAGAAGAATGAAAAGGAAGTACATTTTCAAAATTATACGGTCCTCAAGTGTCCACTGACACCTCTTCCATTCCCAGGTGGTCATGTCCTGTCCCTCTCGACTAGAACATGACTTTTCTGGGACCTCACAACCAGTTATCTCTCATCAGTTTTGTGCCCCAAGCAAAAACATGCCTCGTCTTTGCCCATTTGTGAGGGAAGCACTCACTGGCTTCTTTGGAAACTTGTTAAGCAGAAGAAAGAGCAAGCAGCAGCAGAAATAGGTCCCTTTTGGCTAGTAGCTATCAGCTAGGGAGGCTCTTACCTGAAATTTGTCACTTTATTGATGCAGAGCTCTCATGGGAAAAAGGGTGGACCATACATACAAAAAATATAATAAAATAATTTTAATAATAGCTAATATTTGTTGAGCACATACCAAACTACAGTTTGCACACATAGTCTCCTTTGGTCTTCCCTAACACTATACCAGTTAAGTAAATGTCATTATTGTCATCATTCTGAGGTTTAGAGAAGTTTAGGAACTTTTTCAAAATCATATGACACAGAGGCAGAAAAACCCTGGTCTTACTAAAGCAAAAGCCTAACATCACCTTTATCTAATCCCAATGTATCTGTTATTTTTCAGATGCCCTCAAGCACACTAGTAAATTCACTCATCCCTCTCCCTGGGTTAAGGTAACAGTCATAATCTATTTTCTCTGTTACTCAACACAGTGTTTGGCACAAGGCTGGTGCTTGAGAAGTTTTTGCAGATTGGAAAAAAGCTTTTGATTCTAGATTGAGAAAGGTTTCACTTTTTAAAGATGATGTATCATTGACATAGGCTATTTCAGGGGTCTTTGGAACATGTCATCCTACACAGTTCTTTTGTTTGAGCTCTTCTCTCTTTTTCTGACGCCACATATTAGTGCTTATTTGCCTTTACTGGACTGACAATTCTGAGAATTTCTTTTATAAATGATGACATTGAAGAATCAACATGAACATTGTCCAACTCTTTAAACCAATATGGACCAGCCCTGAACAGTTTTAGAAGAAGAATTTGCTTTTCAAGATTAAATAAAATTATAGTATTCAAAAAGGAAAACTGTATGATGCAGATACTTGCGGCAAGGTTCCAACCCTTTGTTAGCAAGGCTTTGAGTAATTACTACAGACTTTCCCCACCTCATTTCATACTCTAGAGAGCAGAGTAAGTGCCTGCTCACCATCTCATGGAAGCCTTTCTGCCCAGGGCTGCCGAGTTCATCTCTCTGCTAATTGGAAACACTCCAATGTACCAAACGACGGCAGAGCAAGCAGTGCCAAGGCAAGTGATCGCTGAGTACATAGGACAGAGCCAACTGATGTCAATTTGGGGTTTTTTTAGTCTTGAAATTTAAGATACCATAAACAAAAATTATACTTGGCTTATGTAGAAAATTTGAAAATACAGATAAACTGAAAGGAAATTTAAAACCTTTGTAACTCGACTCCACAAAGATAGCATTTAGTATATGATTTTCCACATTTTTTCTATTTTTTTTTAAGAAAAATGAATTATACTAAATCTACCATTATTAGCCCATAATATCCACCTTTGCTGTTATTTAGTAGTTGTATGGCCCATCTTATATGATTAAATCATAATGTATTTAAACAAATTCTCTGTTGTTAGACTCTGAGTTGCTCATATAAATATTTTATTGAAGATTCTTGAATCTAAATCCCCACATGCTTATTATTTACTTGAGATAAATTCCTACAAGTGGAATTGCCAGATCCAAGAGTATATAAATTTGTAAGACTTCAGATACATATTTGCAAAATCCTTTCCAGAAAATTTAAACAAATTTACCCTTTTACTGACAGTGATTCAAAGTATCTTTCCTTTTTTAAATCAATATCCCAGAGTCAAATATAAATGTTTGTTTGCAGTTTACATCATTGCTTTGCTCTATTAACATCAGTAACCACAATGAGGGGCTTCCCTGGTGGCTCAGTGGTAAAGAACCCACCTGCCAATGCAGGACTGTGTGATCTTACACAAGTTATTTTTCCTTTTGTACCTCAGTTTTCTCATGTATAAAATGGAGATAATATGCTACAGGATTTCCATGACAATTAAGTGATACATTTTTTAAATTTACTTGTGTGAAACGATATCTGGACCTAAAAGCTCAATGAATGCCAGCTATTATCATTACTTCTGTGTACTCGGGCACTGGTTAGAAACTGGAGACACAAAGATGCACATCCCTTGGCTTCCAAAGGCTCCTCATCGATGGAGAAGGAGAATGTGTAACTCAATAATTAAGGCAGCAAGCTGAGTGTGATACTGTAGATGTGAAGAAGGTACAATAGCATTATGAAGACCAAAGCATTTAACTTGGCATGAGAATGCTGGAGAAAGCTTAGATGTTTAGTTTTCTGGGAGTCTGAGTCTCCAGGGTAAGTTGGAACTTGTCAAGGAGTAAAGGAGAGAAGGGGCATTGGAGGCAGCAGACTGTACAGGTGAACTCACGGAGAGGAGCACTGCAGGGGAGAACATCATGAAGTCAGGCAGGCTGGTTCGTAATGGGAGTCAGGGGAGCATAGGAAGGGAAACAACAGTAGAGATCAATCCATGAAGTCCACCATCTTTCATGCTACGAGTTCCAACTTTATCCTGTAAAGCTTCCCTTTCTCTCAATCTCAAGCCCTAGGAGGATATGCTGAGGAGTACTTCCAGCTTGATATAAAGAGCTGACTGACTCATTGGAAAAGATCCTGATGCTCAGCAAGATGGAAGCCATCAAATGAGAATGGGACGACAGAGGATGAGGTGGTTAGGTAGCATCTCCAACTCAATGGACATGAATTTGAGCAAACTCTGGAAGACAGTGGAGGACAGAGGAGCCTGGCATGTTACAGTCCCTGGGGTTGCAAAGAGTTGGACACAACTTAATGAGTGAACAACACTTCCAGCCTTAGAAGCATAGTTTACTGAACAGCAGGTATGACAACCCGTGACACTATTTTCCTATTAAAAAAAAAAAAAAAACTCGGATATTGTGGAGTGGACTGTAAAATTTTCTAACTCTTCAGGGGTTTTCAATGCAATTTAGAATTTATCATGGAAAGCTTTGGATGGTACCCTTAAGCCCCCAAGGACAGGCAATTCTTCTCTTCTGCCAGTCAGGTCCACCAGATGAAAAATGGGAAAAGACAACTTGTCTGAGAAAAGCAGATGAAACTTGTGCCATATCTCATTTAAATACAGCTTTGCACAAGTACTAGGAAACTATGGAAGGATTTGAATAAGGGAAGAGCTATAAGTATTATAGATTTATCTTGAGAAGGATCACTCTGGCTCCAGTGTGTCTCTAAAGGAGTAGTAGTAACAAGAGAGACAGAAAGGCCAGTAAGGAGGCTATTTTCATAACTTGAATCCAAGATATTCAGCTCCTCCTTTTGTTATTTTCCAATATTCTACATTTCTCTTGCATAATATTTGATACCTTATTCAGTGTCTGGTCTCCTAACTAAACTGTAAACCCCATGAAAGAATCAGCTATATATGTTATTCACTGCTACATACAGATTCCTAGTACTATACCTGGCATACACCAGCTATTCAATAAATGGTTAGTAAGTCAATGAACAAATGAAATTAAATGAAATTGCCACAAATTATTTTAATTATTTTAATAGGCCTAATATCTTTTTTCTCTGGAATAGGCTAAAAAGAAATATATCTAGTTACTTTGATGATCTGAAGTTCCTTTCTATTCCTAGAATTTAAATCATAAAACTGATATTTACTGAGTTCATCCCAAGATAATTATTTGTTGGTTCTAAATATATTATCCTTTTCACAGGCAAGGGACAGAGAAACTCAGGTCATACAGTTGGTAAGGGAGAAAACTTGAATCTGGGCCTGTCTAGCCGAAGCCCATGCTCTAACCCACTGTGCTAGAAATTTAGACTGCGTGGGCCAATGAGGGAAAGCTCTGTGGAAGTCAGGACATTTGATCTGGTTCCTAACAGGAAGCTTGTTGTTGTTCATTCACCAAGTCACGTCCGACTATTTGTGCAGGCTTCCCTATCTTTAACCTCCTCTGGAATTTGCTTAGACTCATGCCCATTGAGCCGGTGATGCCATCAAACCATCTTATCCTCTGTAGAACATTCCAATTCCAGAAGGAAAACATGAGCAGAATCCATGGTCCAAAGAATTCTTAGTACCTGGGAGAAGAGTGAATAAACCAACATGACTTAGATACACAGAACTTGGAGAGAAAAGGAAGAGTTAAAAGTGGAAAATTCAATTAGAAAAGTGGCTTAGAGCCAGATGTTGCCAGGCCAGTGCAGTCCAGGAGAGAAGTGAGCCCCCACAGGCTTCTAAGCAGAGAATAGCCTGAGCGGAATGATTTGTTTGATGCTTGACCTTTAAAGGTAACCTTGGGAAAGCCAACCCCTTTACTCATCAGTTTCCATACCTTTAAAAGAAGAGCATATATAATTGAGGTTCACTCATCAACTTGTTAGGAAAGTAGTCTGGTTAATTATCATAACTTTACTGAAAACTAACAGTGACCCAAAACAATAGTACTTAAGGCAGATTTTCCTTTCTCAACTTCAAATTGATCAGTGGATTTAAAAAACAAAATTGCTTTTCTTTGCTGGCTTTGTCTGCTTCTGGCTTTTATGAATCTCATATTGATATAAACTTAAGGCCACATCTTCTGCTAGTTCATGAAATCACGCCCTGGATGGATATATCATTGGTCTCTTCAACAAGAAGACCAGAAAAAGATGCATCTGGCCTTTTTGGTTTCCATCCGACATTAGATTCATCTTGGCTCAGGATTCACAATTTGTTGTGGATCTTGGTGGGAAAGTTGGCAGCCTGCTCTGATTCTCTAGGTCTTATGGAGTCAAGTGACATTTGATGTGCGGGGTAGGAAGATATTTGGCTCCTTCCCCTTTACTCCTCTCCCTGCTTCTCCTTATGTTAGGCATTCCTAAATCTTGCCTGGAAGGAAACTGCAAGCCCCAAATAGCGCACATTTGGCTGAAGTCTGGAACACAGAACCCCAGTGCAGGCAAACAGCAACCACCTCCAGTCCAACCCTGAGGATTTAGACATTCACATTCCCATGTCCGCACATATACGGTACAGTGATGTCCTGAACATCAAATGTTAGCTATGGAAACAATATGGAAAACACTCCCTATGTATTCTAAAACATGCTAATTGAAACCAGACTTTGAATCCCCATTTCTTCTAAATCCAGGTGAAAGTTCCTTATCCTTGGAAAGAAATGAATGTGAGCAAAGTGTTTTTCATAGACTTGGAAAATATTGCTCAGAATCAGATACATCTTGTCTTTGAATCCCTCCTCAGACCCCATATCCACAAATATTCCTTCCCACTTTCACAGGGCCTGCATCCCTCACTGTACTGCCTGCCATGCCCTATTTCCACTCCCAGCTGCCAGACCTGCAGGGACACACTAGGGTTATTTCCTCAGTGACCTGGGCTTTTGATAATCCTAAACTGTTTAGGTTGGACCTGTGACCTGACTTTGTCAAAAGCCATATGGTGCTGAGATAAAACTGGGTAGAAGAGACACAGCCAAAATCTGCAAGATCTGTGACTAACCAAAGCTGTGAGTTTAATGAGGAAAGAAGAGATTAAGGGAGTTCTGGCTTTTTTGGCAAAAGCTCCAGTTGAACACAGGAATGCCCAGAGGCAAAAGCAACTCAACCTACAATAAAATAATAAAACAGCCTATTGATTCTGGCTTTGTTGTCAACACAGTAGACTGAAGCCACTTCTCAGCTTCCAGGAAATAAGTGCTCTCAGGCCTCCCAATTTTACACTTAAGCATATGCCCAGTCTCCAGGGATCACAAAGGATGAATTGCTCTCCAGGTGTCTCTTTCTCAGTGATGTCATTTATGGCAATATTCCCTTTCTTTTGTGAAAGAATTTTATACATTCTTTCTAAGAGAACATCCACTGTTTCAGTGGGTTAGTCAATATAAAATTATATTATGAATAAAAAAGCTATATAGCTTTCATTGGAAAGAAAAATATTCTCCTTTTACCCTTAAAAATTTACCATGAATGAAAAAATAAAATATTATCTTCTACAAGTTAAAATTCACAAAAGTTATTCACCCTCTTTTATCGAATCATCACACAGAATCAAAATATGCTTATTCAAATGGAAATGCTATTCAAAGATTTTTGACATGGAGTCACTCTTACAACTTCAAAATATTCTACTTTCATCATTTAAAAAATATTTTAATGGCTCTGAAAAACAGAGAAAAACTAGTTGTACTTAATAATATAATAAGTTGATTGCATTTATCTCAAGGCAATGCTAATAGAGCCCTAATAGTTTTCAATGCCCCTAAACAGGTCAGTGCACTGGAAAGAATTAGAAACAGATAGCTGTGTATTGGTTAAGTTTTTTATATGGGTTGTTACATGTATAATAAAGCTCCTAACTGAGCCAGCATGAACTGACCTCCTACCTTGGTAACAGGAGGGCCTTTTGATGCAGGTACAAATTCGACCCCTGGTTAGAAAGCTTATTTCCCATGTGCCTCAGGGACAAAAAACCAAAAAATATAAATAGAAGCAATACTGTAACAGATTCAATGAAGACTTTAAAAATGGCCCACATCAAATGTATATATATCTTTAAAAAAATAAAATAAAATAAAAAGAAGAAGAAGGGCAGAGTGGCCCAGGAAGAAGCCAAGCAGAATAGGCTGTTGGTCAATTTTATCTCCCAGGAGAAGATAAGAAAAGGGACATCAGTAAAGGGAAGACATTAGGAAGGCTTTTGAGGGGAGATTTGCAGTGTAAATTCACTAAACACTGATGAGAGCAGTTCCCCAGAAAGAGAGAGTGAGGTAGGAACTCTGGTTATTAATGGAATCAGGATGAACTCAAGGGGTGTCATCTGTAATTATGTAAATTCCAGGAAGTAGAAGAGCTCCAAGTCATCAACATATCTAGATTACTTTAAGCCTATTTCAGAGAAAAAGACTGCGTTTACAAAAATAATTTTTGTGGCAATTCTGTTTAGCAGGCCAAGGCTGAAGATCTAGTTCTTCAAAAACAATTATGAAAACAAGCAATTTGTGCTCAGGTAAAAGGACATTGTGAAGTTTTAACAGTTGTGGGGAAAGTAACAACACATTCGAAATGTGTATGTGGAGAATACACATGAGAAAAGAGTATTCCAAGAGGGGTGGGATTAAATCCCCATGATGAACTTTTCAATCGGAAATGGGACGGGTATGATGAGACAGTTAAAGAAATGACAGAAGAAAGAATGGAAGATGGATGGATGGACAGATGGGTAAGTAGGTCAACTGATTAATGGATAAAACCAAAAGCTATGGCAATGTACAGAAAAATCTAGTTAGGTATCTTAAGAGAATAAGTCCTAGTTTTTCATCTTTTTAAAAATAGAATGTTATACAATCTTTGCAAAGACAAAACTAAAACATATTTATGCAAACGGTCCAATTCACAACAAAATGAGATGAGGCCTACACAGCTGGGCCACTTAACATAAATGAACAACTGAGCCAGCAACATCTGCCAAGATGAATTTAGAGAAGGCTTCAGAGGTTGTAAAATAAGGCAGAGAAGAGACTTACGGAGAAAATGAGAAAAGTAAAGAATGTGAATTTAGCATTTGGAAGTGAGAGTAGAGGGATCAGAGAGTGAAACAGGTGGAATAACAAGAAACTAATAAAAGCAAGGAGGGGGGGAATTGCAGGAATTACAGAGTTCAGGAAACAAAAAGGAGATGCATGAATATGAATTGAAGTGAGGAGTTTTTAAAAATTGTTATTTTATAATGCAGTACAGTTGACTGATCTAAATCAAACCCCTTACGATTATACAGTGGAAGTGACAAACTGATTCAAGGGATTAGATCTGATAGACAGAGTGCCCGAAGAATTATGGACGGAGGTTCATGACACTGTACAGGAGGCAGTGATCAAGACCATCCCCAAGAAAAAGAAATGCAAAAAGGCAAAACAGCTGTCTGAAGAGGCTTACAAATAGCTGTGAAAAGAAGAGAAGTGAAAGGCAAAGGAGAAATGGAAAGACATACCCATTTGAATGCAGAGTTCCAAAGAATAGCAAGGAGAGATAAGAAAGCCTTCCTCAGTGATCAGTGCAAAGAAATAGAAGAAAACAATAGAATGGGAAAGACTAGAGATCTCTTCAAGAAAATTAGAGATACCAAAGGAACATTTCATGCAAAGATGGGCACAATAAAGGACAGAATGGTATGGACCTAACAGAAGCAGAAGATATTAAGAAGAGGTGGCAAGAATACACAGAAGAACTATACAAAAAAGATCTTCATGACCAAGATAACCATTATGGTGTGATCACTCACCTGGAACCAGACATTCTGGAATGCGAAGTCAAGTGGGCCTTAGGAAGCATCACTACGAACAAAGCTAGTGGAGGTGATGGAATTCCAGTTGAGCTTTTTCAAGTCCTAAAAGATGATGCTGTTAAAGTGCTGCACTCAATATACCAGCAAATTTGGAAAATTCAGCAGTGGTCACTGGACTTGAAAAGGTCAGTTTTCATTCCAATCCCAAAGAAAGGCAATGCCAAAGAAAGTTCAAACTACTGCACAACTGTACTCATCTCACACGCTAGCAAAGTAATGCTCAAAATTCCCCAAGCAAGGCTTCAACAGTATGTGAACTGTGAACTTCCAGATGTTCAAGATGGATTTAGAAAAGGCAGAGGAACCAGATATCAAATTGCAAACATCTGCTGGATCATCAAAAAAGCAAGAGAGTTCCAGAAAAATATCTACTTCTGCTTTATTGACTATGCCAAAGCCTTTGACTATGTGGATCACAATAAACTGTGGAAAATTCTTAAAGAGATGGGAATCCCAGACCACCTGACCTGCCTCATGAGGAATCTGTATGCTGGTCAAGAAGCAATAGTTAGAACTGGACATGGAAAAACAGACTGGTTTCAAATCAGGAAAGGAGTATGTCAAGGCTGTACATTGTCACCCTGCTTATTTAACTTATATGCAGAGTACATCATGAGAAATGCTGGGTTGGATGAAGCACAAGCTGGAATCAAGATTGCCAGGAGAAATATCAATAACCTCAGACATGCAGATGACACCACCCTTATGGCATCCTTGGAAGAAAAGTTATGACCAACCTAGACAGCATATTAAAAAGCAGAGACATTACTCTGCCAACAAAGGTCCATCTAGTCAAAGCTATGGTTTTTCCAGTAGTCATATATGGATGTGAGAGTTGGACTATAAAGAAAGCTGAGCGCCAAAGACTTGATGCTTTTGAACTGTGGTGTTGGAGAAGACTCTTGAGAGTCCCTTGGACTGCAAGGAGATCCAATCAATCCATCCTAAAGGAGATCAATCCTGGGTGTTCATTGGAAGGACTGACGCTGAAGCTGAAACTCCAATACTTTGGCCACCTGATGCAAAGAACTGACTCATTTGAAAAGACCCTGATGCTGGGAAAGATTGACGGCAGGAGGGGAAGGGGATGACAGAGGATGAGATGGTTGGATGGCTTCACTGATGGAATGGACATGAGTTTGAGTAAGCTCCGGGAGCTGGTGATGGACAGGGAAGCCTGGCATGCTGCAGTTCATGGGGTCTCAAAGAGTCGGACATGACTGAGCAATTGAACTGAACTGAAGTGAACAGTTGACCGAAGACCTACCGTTCTGTGTACCAGAGAAGGCACTGGCCACCAGTCTCAGTGTGCAACCTTTGCATGTGCTGATCTGCTGATCCAGCCAGCTATAGGGTCTGGTCTTCAGCCTTGCAGGTTCAAAAGCCCTGGGACTGAGTCCAGTGTCCCAGAGATCTATAAACCAGAATGTTGGTATACACATACATACAAGTACACTCTTCTCCATTGGCTGACTCCAGACGGGGGAAAAAATAACAACTGGAGACCACTTGGTGAAAAAGGCATTGACACAAGAGAAGCTCTGGAACATATGGAATAAAAGCCTAGACAACAGCATAAGGGTTTGTTACTTGCTGGCTATGTGGCCTCGGGCATGTGATTTAATCTCTCAGTATCTCAATTTTCTCATCTACAAAATGGGACATTCCAGTTATCTACTCCTATGTAACAAATCACTCCAAAATTTAGTAACTTAACACGTGTCTTTTTTTATCTTTAATTTTGAATCTGGCATTTGGCAGGACTTGGAAGGGACAGCTCAGAGATGTTCCTTGTGACATTAGCTGGGGTGGCTCAACATGGGGCTGGTGGATCCATTTACAAGATGACAAATTAATACTGACTACCATCTGGAGGCTCAGCCAGCACCACAAGTCCTGGGGCTGAGGTCCTCAGTGGGTGGGCCTTTCCATAGGCTTCGGAGGCTTCTTCAAACTGTTGTGGCTGGATTCCAAGAGTAAGAACCTCTACGGACAGCAACTAAGAGCTGTCCATTTCTTAAGGCTTGTGCCCAAAGACTGGCACATGTCATATTTTACTGGTCCAACAGCCAGAGTTCACAGATTCAAAAGGAGGGGGCAAAGGGCCGCACACACCTCTCAGTGGAGAATATATCAAAGAACCGCTGGGTCATTTTTTAAACTTTCAGGATGTCTGCTCTCTGGCCACAAATTATTTACTACATTCCTCTCATATGCAAAATACATTCACCCTCGCAAGATCTCCATTAACATCAAACCTCTTTTTTTCTACTGTTTCTATCTCTTTCTTTTTATACGAACATTTATTTATTTATTTATTTGGCTGCAATGGGTCTTAGCTTCAGCACGCGGGATCTTCAATCCTTGTTGCAGCACATGGGATCTTTTAGCTGTGCCACGCTGGAACTTCTCAGGCATCCTGCATTTGGAACAGTGTCTTAGCCACTGAGCAAACAGGAAAGTCTCTGTTTCTGACTCTTTGAGCCAAGCTAGTGATGATTTCACTAGAACAATTCTCTCGAAAACTTGGTGGGTTTTGAATAAATCACAATGGGGTCATTCCAATGCTATTGCTGTTGTTCAGTTGCCCAGTCATGTCCAACTCTTTGTGACCCCATGGACTGCAGCATGCCAGGCCTCCCTGTCCCTCACCACCTCCAGAAATTCACCTAAGTTCATACCCATTGCATCGTTGATGCCATTCAGCCATCTCATCCTCTGATGCCCTATCTCCTTCTGCCCTGAATCTCTCCCAGCATCAGGGATTTTTCCAATGAGTCAGCTGTTCACATCAGATGACCAAAATAGTGGAGTTTCAGCATCAGTCCTTCAAATGAGCATTCAGGATTGATTTCTCTTAAGATTGACTAGTTTGATCTCCTTACTGTCCAACGGACTCTCAGGAGTCTTCAGCACCATAGTTCAAAGGCATCAATTCTTTGACACTCTTCCTTCTTTATGGTCCAGCTGTCACAACCGCACATGACCACTGGGAAGACCATAGCCTTGACTATATGGACCTTTGTCAGCAGAGTAATGTCTCTGCTTTTCAACACACTGTCTAGGTTTGTCATCACTTTCCTGACAAGAAGCAACTGTCTTCTGATTTCATGGCTGCAGTCACCATCCACAGTGATTTTAAAGCCCAAGAAGAGGAAATCTGTCACTACTTCTGCCTTTCCCCCTTTTATTTGCATGAAGTAATTGGGCTGGATGCCATGATCTTAGTTTTTTTTAATATTTAGTTTGAAGTTGGCTCTTTTACTCTCCTCCTTCACCCTCATCAAGTGGCTCTTTAGTTGCTCTTTGCTCTCTGCCATTAGAGTGTATCATCCTCATATCTGAGGTTGTTGATGTTTAGAGTGTAAAAAACTGATGAAATTTGACATTAGCATACTCCTCTGAAACCGTCACTACAAATCATGATAATGAACATACCCATCATTCTCAAACTTTCCTCATACTCTTCTGTAAGCCCACCATTCTTCACACCCAGCCCTGTCCCCAGACCACCAACAATACAAAACTTCCATACATTTCTTTTTTTTATTTGTTATAAAAATCACAATCCACTCTTGCTATGCTTGCCTTACACACTCAATTTTCTTGTAAAGATATGTACAAAAATAAGAGGAAGAGTATTTTATATTTATCCTGATATATATTCCATTTCCTCTCTTTTGATGTATCAGCTACACATTGCTGCATAACAAACTACCCCCAAACCAAGTAGCTTAAAACAACATGTATTATTTCACAGTTTCCATGGGTCAGGAATTAAATGCAGCTTAGCTAGATGCTGTGTCTCAGGACCTCTAAAATAATAGCAAAAAAAAACAACTGACAAAGGATTAATTTCTAAAATATACAAGTAGCTCATACAACTCAATACCAGAAAAACAAACAATCCAATCAAAAAGTGGACAAAAGACCTAAACAGACATTTCTCCAAAGAAGACAAACAGATGGCTAATAAACACATAAAGAGATGCTCAACATCACTCATTATTAGAGAAATGCAAATCAAATATCAACTCACGTGGGTCAGAATGGCCATAATAAAAACTCCACAGACAGCAAGTGCTAGAAAGGGTGTGGAGAAAAGGAAACCCTCTTGCACGGCTGGTGGAAATATAAATTGATACAGCCACTATGGAAGACAGTATGGAGATTCCTTAAATAGCTAGGAATAAAACCACCATATGACCCAGCAAGATCACTTTAAGGCATATATCCTGAAGAAATCAAAACTGAAGACCCATATACCCCAATGTTCACTGAAGTACTATTTACAATAACTAGGACATGAAAGAAACCTAGATATCCACTGACAGATGAATGGATAAAGAAGCAGTGGCACATATATACAATGGAATACTACTCGGTCATAAAAAGGAACGTATTTGAGTCAGTTCTAATGAGGCGGATGAACCAACAGCCTATTATACAAAGTGAAGTAAGTCAGAAAGAGAAAAACAAATATCATATATTAATGCATTTATATGGAATCTAGAAGGATGGTACTGATGAACCTGTTCACAGAGCAGCAATGGAGACACAGACATAGAGAACAAGTGTGGGGAAGAAGGGGGAGAGGGTGAGATGAAGGGAGAGAGTAGCATGGAAGCATATACACTAACATATGTAAATAGATAGTCAAAGGGAATTTTCTGTGTCACTCAGTGAACTCTGGGGCTCCATAATAACCTAGAGGGGTGGGAATGGGTGGGAAGTGGGATGGAGATTCAAGACGGAGGGGACATATGTACACCCACGGTTAATTCACGTTGATGTATGACAGAAATCAAACCAAAAAAAAAAAAAGATAATCAGGTAAAAATTTTTGATTGCAAAAAAAAAAAATACATGTTTGGAAATAAAAACTGGACTTCAAATAATCCATAAAAAGTGGACTTCTTAATCTAAAATAAGAAAATTAAAGAATCAAAATTAAAATTAAAGAATTAATTTTAATTAATTAATCAAAATCAAAATTAAAGACTACTCTGATGTAAATAAATAAATAAAAAAGCTATAAGGAAGGTGTTCAGAGCTTTGGTCAAAACAAGGCTCTGCTTCTATGTTCGTGGATAGGACTATAGAACTGCTACTCCCAGATGGTAAAAAGAACATGTTCACAAAGGAGGAAATGGACAAGGAAAAAAAAGCATCCCCCAAAAGTTATAAAAGGACATATGCAGGAAAAAAAATCATATGTTCATAGAAAGAAAGAAGTAAAATAGAAAATTTGCTAAGAGTGTAGGTCTCGTGGTAAATGTTCTTGTTGTAGAATAATAATTATTCACAAAGGGGGAGGAAACTTGGAGGTAATGGATATGTTTATAGCATAGATTGTGGGGATGGTTTCATGAGTGTATACTAATCTCCAAACTTATCAAGCCATATACACTAAATATGCACAGGCTTTTGTATGCTAATAATATCTCAATAAAGTGAGTATTTTAAAGTAAAATAAAACCTGACAAGTGGCAGGTAAGATGCAAAGAATCAAAGAAGGGGGAAAGGACAAAGAAAATGCAAAGAACAACCTAAAGGAACAAATTAAATCTGAGTTACAGAATGTAAATCCAGAAGGCCATTAATAACATATAATCATGACAACACTAATAACAGCAGTTCCCATTTATGCAGCATCTGCCAAAGCCACGTATTGTGCTTTGCATTTTTTATTTCATTTCCGCTCATCCTTACAAAGATCACAGCGTACATTTCTTCCCACTAATATGAAAAAAATAGGCTAACATTCAGTATTTTATTAAGGGTCACACAGGATAGGAAATGGCAGAGCCAGGTTCAAAACCATTTCTGTCTTTCTCCAAAGCTTTGATCTTTTCCAGTGTATCACACAGGCTCCCAGTCACATAAATGTTAGGATGAGAAATCAGGGCTAAATATAAATAAGAAAGTGTATTGTAAATGAAAGGCCTAAAAAATAGAGCTCCATTATTCTGGTCAACATAGAATGAGACTGGAAGTTAGGTTTCTTTCTTTTTTTTCTCTTTTTAAACATACAGTCTGGAAGCTTAAAAGATAAGACTTGTGTGAGAATATGTGTGATCATAAGGATGACCTGGAAAGCAGAATAAAGAAGAGTACTGACTTCCATTTCCTACATGTAACTTTAAGAGCAGCAGCAGCAAGAAGTAATTTCAGATGAGACTGTGGAAAAGGTGATAGTATCAGAAGTAAATTAAAGTGACTCAAAAATACAGACATTTAGAATCCCTCAATAAAAAGACGAAATCTTCAAAGTCACTTGTTTAGCACACACGCTAACAGTCCCCCCTAAAGGCATTGGGCCAGGAAAGTTTAAGAGATATGAAAGAATAGAGCTACTTTAGTAATGATAAGGAAATAACTGAAAATAATTTATCAAAATGAGGGATACTTTACAGAGGTAGATGGCAGGAGATCAAATTTTCTTCAAACAAGAAGAAATAAATATGTAAGAGGAATGGTCAAGCTGATGAAAGATCTTCTGGTTTTGGAAAGGATAAGAGAATGGTGGGACATGTTCTAAAAATGATACAAAGAAAACTCAAAGGAAGGAAGAAAGCCAAAGTCTTTCTAAAAAACAAATAAATGCTCCCAGCTGTGGCAATGGCTAATAAAAGACATGAAGAAAGGGGAAAAGGATGCAAATTGAAGCCAAAAACAAATAAATGAACAAATGAGAAATGTTTGAGAAATAGTCAAGGTAATGAGAGAAGAAAAGGAGATCAAGAAAGAGTGAGATTTCTTCTAATGAACATTTTAGTGTTCAAAAAGCAGAGAAAGTAGTGTTGGCTTAAAAGAGAGACAGCTCACCAAAGTCAGGAGGCTGGGTTTAAAAGTTAGTCCCGTGGGGTTTTCATCCCAACCCCACAGCTTAAGCCAAATTGCTTTTCCTCTTTCTTTTTTATGGAACTTTCCTAATCTCTCTGTGCCTCAGTTTTTCTTTATGTGTAAACTGGAAGAAAGGGAGATTTTTATCCTTATGTTACCATCTCTGGCCTGGGCTGTTATGAGGAATGAAATGAGATGATGAACATGAAGCTTTTAACATAAAGCCTGCTCATCAGGAAGAGTCAATAAATCTCCATGATGAGGATTAATTATTTATGATAACTTCAAATAAGACAAAAACTCACCAAATAGCACTGAAAGAGAAAATGCAGCTAGAACATAGAATATCTTTGAGGAAATATTTTAAAGGCAAAACAAAAATGCACATAAGGATGTAGGCTAATGTTTGAGAATTAATAAAAGAAAGGACAGCCCTCAAATAATTTATTTAACAAATACAACTTCAAAACTGAGCTGCCTTGTTTTTGAAAGGAAAGGAGGCCTGGGTCTAACAGACTCACTGCTAGGTTCTCATAAGACAACTGAGAATGTCCAGAATCCTGCCTTTAATGAAAAATGAGAGAAGACTAAAACGAGGGTCACAATGAAATAATGAGAACCAACAACAGCTCCTAGAGGAAAGAGGAAACATATGAACAATTTGAGGTCACATCCTAAATGCCCATCAATAAAGGACTGCTAAATAAATTATGGAATGTTGATATCCTGAGCAACTACCATAAAGAATGTAATGGTTCTGTCTGTGCTGACTTGGAGAAATCCTTTATATGGTGTATAGCAATAAAGTCAGGACATCATACATATTAAGTTACCCTATTTTACAAGAACGATTTATATGATTATACATACATAAATGAACCAGGTACACACAAGGAATCTGGTAAGTGAGGCTTCAGTGTAGGAGGAACTTTTCCTTTTTATTATTTACTCAGCGGAAGGCAAAATGGTGTACTGGTTTAAAACCCAGGGTCTGCAGATCTAGCAATTAAGTAACCTTGGGCACGTTACTTAACTCTTCTGTGCCCAGTCTTGTTTTTGTTCAGTTACTAAGTTGTGTATGGCTCTTTGTGACCCCATGGACTGTAGCTCTTCAGGCCCTTCTGTCCATGGGGTTCTCATGGAAAAAATACTGGAATGGGTTGCCATTTCTTCCTCCGCCAGGCCCAGTCTATTCATCTGTAAAATGAGGCTGTTAGGTGGTTGGATCAAGATGGTAGAATGAGGATGTGGTGCTCATCTCCTCCACAAACACATCAAAAATACATCTACGTGTGGAATAATTCTCACTGAAAACTAACTATAAACTGGCAAAAGGACTCCTGTACAACCAAGGCTGTAAGAAAGACATACAAGTAATCAGAAAGGAAATAAAAGTGACGAGGTTAGAACCAGTGCCCCTGGGAGGATTCAGAGGAAAAGAGAGACTCCATAGGTGACCTCTGCCCTGGGGAGTGATGATTCAAACCACATGTTGGACACTCCAGTACTAGAGTCCTGTGCAGGGGAGATGAGTCGCCTTGGCTAGTTGGAGGATGGCTGGGATTAACCAAAGGGCTGTGGGAAGCCTGGACTCTCCTTGTGAGAAGCACATACATGCAGGCTTGCCCATGAGGCAGGGTATAGAGAGGTCCTCTCTATGACTGCCAGGTTTCCGGTGATCCCCTGCCCTGAGGAGCAATTCCATAAAGGGAGGGCAGCAGAGGCTGAGGGCAGTGATCAGCTAAGAGGGACAAAGGGGACTTGCACTTTGAGGCTGCATCTGAGTGGAGCACTGGCCTTTACAGGCAGTGCATCAGAACTCTGTCTATGGCCAACACAAGCTAAGAGCCCACATGGGCCCCACTTGCTTCAGTATTTCCTGTCTCTGGAGCAATGGTCCCAATACTCTGGGAAGTGGGGAAAAGCACACACTTAAAGGGAACAGAGTTAGCTCAGGCTCAACCCTCAGGGCTTCTGCTCCAGAAACTTGGAATCAGACCCCACCCCTGATAAGGCAACGCTGGCCACTGACCAGATGGGAGGTCCTGCCTCATACCTAGTGCCAGCTCCAGCCCCTGTATTTCCAGCTCCATCTCTTAGCAAGGCGAAAACTGCCAGTGCACTCTGAGGAAAAACGGTATTTGTATCCACATCAAACACAGCTCTTCCACAAAAGACACTGGGCACCTGCAATCTGTACAGGAACACTCTCATATAAGATCATCCCTTATGACTAAGTGATACAGAAGAATGCAGAAGCGATCTGGAAGCTAGAATAATGGAAATTACCCAATCAGAACAGCAAAATGAAAAACGAATTTTAAAAATGAGAACAATTTAAGAGATCTCTGTGATAACATTAAGTATACCAACATTTACATTATAGGGGTCCCAGAGGGAGAAGAGAGAGATAGAGAGACTGAAAATGTATTTGAGGAAATTATGGCTGAAAAATTCCCAAACCTGAAGAAAGAAATGGATATCCAGGGACAGGAAGCACAGAGTGAACAAGAGGAACCCAAACAGACTGACACCAAAACATGTCATAATTAAAAAGCAAAACTTTAAGATAAAGAGAGAATCCTAAAGGTAATAAGAGAAAAAAAAAAAAGAGTCAAATACATGAGAACTCCCATAAAGGCTATCAGCTGATTTTTCTGTAGAAACTTTGCAGGCCATAAGTGTGTAATATAATATATTCAAAGTGCTGAAAGGGAAAAACCTGCAACCTAGGGTACTATACCCAGAAAGATTATAATTCAGAATAGAAGAAGAGACGAAAAACTTCTCAGACAACAAACACTAAAGAGATCATTAAATATAAACTTACCCTATAAGAAATATCTTCTCTAAGTGGAAAAGTAGTAATCTATAGGAAAGAGAAAATTTCACTAGGAAAGGCAAATATATACTAAGGACTAAGGATCAACCACTTAAATAAGCTGGTACAAGAATTAAAAGACAAAAAGTTGTAAAAAAGCAACTATAAATACAATAAACAGTTAAAGGAGAAGCATAAAGGTATAAAACAAAATGAATATCCTGAATATTTATTGGAGGGACTGATGCTGAGGCTGAAGCTCCGATACTTTGGCCACCTGATGTTAAAAGCCGACTCATTGGAAAAGACCCTGATGCTGGGAAAGACTGAAGGTGGGAGGAGAAGGGGACAACATAGGATGAGATGGTTGGATGGCATCACCGACTCAACGGACATGAGTTTGAGCAAGCTCTGGGAGTTGGTGATGGACAAGGAAGTCTGGCGTGCCACAGTCCATGGGATCCCAAAGAGTTGGACGCAACTGAATGGCTGAACAACAACAAATAATATAAGACATCAAAACACAAAACATTGAGGATGAGAGTAAAAAAATGTATTTCTTTCAGAATGTGCTTAGACTTAAACGACTACCAGTTTAAAACAAGTATATAGTTATAGGTCAATGTATACCAACCACATGGCAAACACAAATCAAAAACCTATAATAGATTCACAAAGACTAAAAAGAAAGGAACACAAACACACTACTAAAGAAAATCATTAAACCACAAGGGAAGAAACAAAAAGAAGAAATGAAGAGAAGAACTATAAAAACAAATAGAAACACGTATTAAGATGGCAATAATACATTCCTATCAATGATGCTGCTGCTGCTAAGTTGCTTCGGTCATGTCCGACTCTGTGCGACCCCATAGACGGCAGCCCACCAGGCTCCCCCGTCCTCAGGATTCTCCATGCAAGAATACTGGAGTGGGTTGCCATTTCCTTCTCCAATGCATGAAAGGGAAAAGTGAAAGTGAAGTCGCTCAGTCGTGTCCGACTCTTCGCGACCCCATGGACTGCAGCCTACCAGGCTCCTCCATCCATGGGATTTTCCAGGCAAGAGTACTGGAGTGGGTTGCCATTGCCTTCTCCATTCCTATCAATAATTAAGTGCAAATGGACTAAATGCTTCAGTCAAAAGACATGAGGTAACTGATTGGACAAAAACCAAGACTCTTCAATATACTGCTTACAAGATTCACTTGATCACTAAAGACAGACTGAAAGTGAGGAAACAGAGCTATTTCATGCAAATCGAAACAACAAGAACATGGAGGTAGCAATACTTATGTTAGACAAAATAGACTTTAAAGCAAAGTCTATAATAAAAGACAAAGAACAGCATTATATCATGATAAAGGGGGTCAGTACAACAAGAAGTACACTTGTTAATATAGATGCATCCAATATAGGAGCACTTAAATATATAAAGTAAATAATAAAAGACATAAAGGGGAAATTGATAACAATGCAATAATAGTAGAGGACTTTAACATCCCACTTACATCTATGGACAGATCATTCAGATAAAAATGAATTTAAACAAAGCAGTAGATCAGTTGGACTTAATAGATATCTATAGGACATGACATCCATAAACAGTATAATGAACTTTTTTTTTCAAGTGAACATGGAACATTCTCCAGGATAGATCAATGGAGATTAGGTTACAAAACAAAACAAGTCTCAACAGATTTAAGAGGATAGAAATTGTATCAAGCATTTCCTCAACTGCAATGATACGAATCTAGAAATATATCACAGAAAGAAAAATGGGAAAAGAACAAACACAGGGAGATTAAACAACATGCTCCTAAAAAAAACAATCAGTCAATGAAGAAATCAAAGAAGACATTAGACAATATGTCAAGACAAATGAAAATGGAAATACAACTTTCCAGCATCTATGGGATACAGCAAAAGCAGTTCTAAGAGAGAAGTTTATAGCAATAGAGACCTTCCTCAAGAAACAAGCGTGTGTGTGTGCTCAGTCACTCAGTTGTGTCTGATTCTTTGCAAACCCATGGACTGTAGTTCACTACGTTTCTCTGTCCATGGAATTCTCCAGGCAAGAATACTGGAGTGGGTTGCCATTTCCTACTCCAAGGGATCATCACAACCCAGGGATCCAACCTGCATGTCTTGCATCTCCTGGACTGGCAGGAGGATTTTTTTTTTTTTTTTTTTTTTACCACTGAGCTACCTGGGAAGCCCATCAAGAAACCACAAAAATCTCAAACAACCTAATCTACCACCTAAAGGACTTAATAAAAGAAAAAAAAAAACAAGCCCAGAGTCAGCAGAAGGAAGGAAATAATAAAGATCAGAGAGGAAGTAAATAAAATAGAGATAAAAAAGTAACAGAAAAGATCAATGAAATCAATAGTGGATTTTTTAAAAAGATAAACAAGATTGATAAACCTTTAGCCAGTCTCACCATGAAGAAAGGACCCAAATGAACAACATGGAAATGAAACAAGAAAAATAAGAACCAATACCACAGAGAAACAAAAAATCATAAGAAAACACTATGAACAGCTATATGCCAGCAAGTTGGACAATCTAGAAGAAATGAAAAAATTTCTAGAAACACACAATCTGCCAAGATTGGATCAAGAAGAAACAGACAATATGAACAGGTGAATCACTAGTGGTGAAATTGAATTTGTAAGAAAAAAAGTTCCCAGTAAACAAAAGTCCAGGACCAGACAACTTCACAGGGGAATTCTACCAAATGCATAAAGAAAAACCAAAACTTATCCTTCTCAAACTACTCCAAAAAATTCAAGAGGATGTGACACTCCCAAATTCATTCTACAAAGTCACCATTACCCTGTTACCAAAACCAGAAAAAGGCACTACCAAAAAGAAAAATTACAGACCAATATCTTTGATGAACATATATGCAAAAATCCTCAACAAAATTTTAGCAAACTAAATCCAACAATATATCAAAAGGGTCATAAGACCATGATCAAGTGGACTTTTTCCAGCAAAACAAGGATAATTCAGCATTCACAAATCAATCAATGTGATACACATTAACAAAAGGAAGAATAAAAATTGCATGATCATCTCAATAAATGCATAAAAACCTGACAAAATTCAACCTCCATTTATGATAAAAATTCTCATCAAAATTGATATAGAGGGAACATATCTCAACATAATTAAACTTAAAAGCTTTTACATAGTCAAGGAAATCATTGACAAAATGAAACAAACACAGAATGGGAGAAGTTATTTGCAAATGATATGACCAACAAGGGTCTAATATCCAAAACATGTAAATTACTCATTTAATTCTATCAAAAAAACAAACAACCCAGTCAAAAAATGGGCAGAAGACCTAAACAGACATTTTTCAGAAACACACAGATGGATAATATGTACAAGAAAATATGTTCAACATGAGTAATTATTAGAGAAATGCAAATTAAAACAATGAGATATCACCTCATACCTTTCCAAATAGCCATCATCAAATGTCTACAAATAAATACTGGAAAGGGTATGGAGAAAAGAGAACCCTTCCAAGGTGTAGCCATTATGGAAAATAGCACGGAGGTTTCTCAAAAAGCTAAATATAGAGTTACCATATAACCCAGCAATTCTACTCTTGGGTGTATACCCAGAAATAAAACTAAAACATTAGTTTGAAAAGACACATGCACTCCAATATTCATAACACCACTATTTACAATAGCCAAGATAAGCAAAAAAAACCATTTTCCCATCAACCAGTAAAGAGATCAGAAGAATGAAATATTACTCAGCCACAAAAAAGAATGAAATTCTGCCTTCTGTAGTAATATAGATGGACCTAGAGAATATGATGCTTAGTGAAATAAGTCAGAGAAAGACAAATACTATATGATATTACTTGTATTGGAATCTAAAAAAAGAATACAAACAAATGTAGATAGCAAAACAGAAACACACTCACAGATATAGAAAACAAACTGGTGGTTACCAGAGGAGAGAGGGAAAGGGGTAGGGGCGTGTTAGGGTTATGGGATTAAAAGATGTAAATTACTATGTATAAAATATAAGCAACAAGGATACATTATATAGCACAGGAAAATAGAGCCATTATCTTATAATAACTTAATGAAGCATAAACTGTAAAAATACTGTTACTATGCTATATGTCTAAAACTAATATAATACTGTAAATCAACTACACTTCAATAAAAATAAATAGAACGAGGATGTCCACCTGATAAGACTGTCCATAGGGATGAAATGAAATCATGAACATTTCCTCTAAATAACACACAAAACAAGGCCTAGCACCTAGAACTCTCCATCACTTTCAGAGGTTAGGGTCATTGTCATGCCTCTGTAATGTTTGCAATTATTTTGCCACAAGCATGATTCACTTCTGTTAAGTTTTTAAAAACCTAAATGGGGAGAATTTTAAAAGTTAATAAGATTATATAAAATGAACAGGGATTTTCTGGCCATTCTTTATTTTAATTAAGTTGATATACAATATTGTGTTAGTTTCAGGTATACAACATAGTGATTCAACCTTTATATACATTATGAGATGATCACTATAATAAATCTGTAACCACCTGTCCCCGTATAGAGTTATTATAATATTGAATACATGTCCAATGCAGTATATTACATCCCTGTGATTTATTTATAACTGGAGGTTTGTGCCTCTTAATCTCCTTCACTTATTTTGCCCATCCCCCCACATCCCTCTCCTTTGGCAATCATTCAGTTGTTCTCTGTGGCTGTGAGAATGTTTTCATTGTGATTTGCTAGTTCACTTGTTTTTAGATTCTGCATATGTGAGATCATTTGTCTTTATCTAATTTATTTCATTGAGGATAAAATGTTTGTTCCTCTAGGAGATCTTGTTAAGTTTTCCTCAAAATCCTGTGAATGTTTTAATTGGCACTGTACTAAATTTATGGATGTATTGAGGAAGAACAGACAGCTTCATGCTGAGCCTTCATATCCAAGATCAAGGCATCTTTTTACGTTTCTTCATATGTTCTCAGTATAATTTAAATTTATCCTTTATATGAGTCTGTACATTTCTTTTCTTTTACCCATTTTGTAAATGGAATCTTTTCTTCCATTATATTCTCTTACTTGATCTTATTTTATACATAGGAAAGCAATGAAGGGGATGGCCCTACCATATAATAAAATATATTATGGAACTACAATAATTAAGAACAGTTTGGTGCTGAAGAGGAAATGAGAACATCAAAGGAATCTAGAAATAGACTAACTCACATGAGAATTCAGCATATTAAAATCAAAACAGGAAAAATGAATTAATCTGTAAGTTACGACAGGAAAACTAGCTAACCATTAAGAAGAACATAAATGCCTTCCTCAGTCTTCACTCCAAATAAATCCAGCTTAATCAGAGATTTATTAACTGATACCAAAAAAACCAGATTAATCAGTGATTTAAAAATAATAAACCTATGATAGGAACAGAAGAAAATATAGATCAATTTATTCATAATCTTAGAATAAGAAATGCTTTCTAAGCAATATATATAAAGCCTAGACACCATAAAGGAAATTAAAGTGTTTGTGTGGTCTAAGTTATCCAAACACCTGTTTGGATAAAAATATATAAAAAATAAAGCCAAATGACAACAAACTAGGAACATAAAAAGGGCCAGTTTGCCAAAGAGTTCACATAAATCATTTAGGAAAAAAATCTGACAAACCAATTGAAAAGCAAAAATTAATGAAGGGAATCAGATCATGAGCACAGTTGGTAGAAATGAAGTTGTACTATTAATAAACATCAGAAGGAAATGCAGGAACAAAAGTCACAATGATCAGGCAGGCCTCAGGGAGGCCAGAGAGGATGGGAGGACCAAACACTTTACCCAGCAGGACACAGACCATGGATTGTTCATGAACCATGCAAGTCCACAGGCTGTAACCAATGACTTTTCTGGGCTTTCTTTTCTAGATGATAATTTTGAATGACTTTCACGTCAGCATGGTATAGTAAGTCAAATCCATCTGGATATGTTGGGTATGAAAAATGGAGAATTACTTAACTGTTAGGAATTACTCTTTAGCTGGGGCTTTTAAGTTTCAACTTTTAAAATAATTTTATCCTGGTTTAGTTGTTCCCTAAACCTGATTTTCTTCTTTCTCATACCATTCTGTTGATAAGAACTCCATCTCACATGAGAAATGTTACCTGTCCAGCTTTATAATGCAACATATTCTGAATATCATCTCTACTGAAGCTCAGTAATTCCTTCTTAAAACTCTTAAGGTTCTCTGAATGTCCCTATTCTCTGTTCTATCACTTTTTTCTTTTAATAAGTACAGGCTCTCTCTGATAATTCTATACACAGGGTTTTCCATTTCTTTTCTAGATCCTTGGCCTTCTTAATATAATACTATGGCACATTTGTCACAATAACCTTTTCATATGTGACCCTGTTTTGGAAACTTTTCTTCTTACGAGACCAACCCTTTCTTTCAGTGTGAAAGCCTATGCTCCAATTATTAATTACACTGTGTCTTCTTAAAGTTGATACTCAAAAGCACAAAAGTGTAAAATAATTTCTAAAATAAAATAATTCTCCAACTATTCTCTGTTCCTTGTGAAACATCCTGCCTAATATTCTGGCTCTTCTCCCAAAGGCTAATGGGCTGGGTGCCTCTGCCCCCAGCTACTCAGGAATCAATACATGGGAGCAGGTTAGTTGCTCCTGTGTTTAGTCATGTGTAATTGTATTTAAAAGAAACCAACTAAATAAAAGAACTTTTCCTTCAGGGACTATTTTATTTCCTGTAGTTAGGGAAGTGATTCACCATACAAATACTAAGAAATTTGATTCAGAAATAACTTGACAACTGCTAGTACTCACATCAACCACCACTTTGGGAATTATACAAATGTAATTAAACATATAAGATAATTTATATATATAAAATATAAAAATATAACATTCTGTGTACAGGTCAGATAGTACACAAATATGTATTTTATAAATTGTATCAATATAAGTATGTATATTATATGTAATAATACTACACATAGACAGATGCTATAACATCTAATACTTACCAAACATTTAGTCTATGATGGATGCCGTTGAGCACTTTATATAGTCTTGCAATTACTTTATTAGATTAGTGCTCTTAGAATTTGTAATTGATTAAAAGGGGCCACAAATTCTTTAATCCTCTTTCCATTGAAGAGATTGCAGCCCCCTCCCTTAAATCTGGGCAAGCACTGTGACCGCTTTGGCCAATAGGATGTGGAAAGGAGTGCCAGTCTTCAGGCCCAAATCATGAGAGCTGCTCTTTCCCATCTGCGGTACAGTCACTGTCAGAGCCTGAGGCCCCCACTGTCATTAGCACAGCAGCCCTACAGGAGACACCTCCTGGAGAAGCTCTGAGCCTATCTGGAGCAGGAAAGGGGCACAGCTGAGCCCAGTCTTCCAACCATCCCCAGGGAGGTATCAGGCTTCCAGGGAATTCTTCTTGGACTCTCTAGATCAGAGCAGCTGCCTGCTGAATACCACCAAATGACCCTGTCCATGCCACTTGGAGCAGAAGTGCTGGTAGTGTCCTGCTACATTTCTGACTCATGAAATTGTTGCAGGAAGGGGTACCCCTTCCAGGGCCCAAAACTGGGCTCTTGTCTAACACTCGGTAATGAATTATCCGAGGAGACACATGTGCTGACAAAGTAAGAGATTTTATTGGGAAAGGGCACCCAGGTGGAGAGCAGTAGGGTAAGGGAACCCAAGAGAACAGCTCTGCGCGTGGCTCACAGTCTTGGGTTTTGTGGTGATGGGATTAGTTTCCCGGTGGTCTTTGGCCAATCATTCTAATTCAGTTTTTTCCTGGTGGCACACATCGGCTCAGGCAAGATGGATGCTAGCAAGAGGGATTCTGGGAAGTGACGGACACGCAGTGTATCCTTTTGACCTTTCCCGAACTCTTCCGGTTGGTGGTGGCTTATTAGTTCCATATTCCTTAATAGGATCTCCTGTCATAAAACAACTCATGCGAACGGTTACTATGGTGCCTGACCAGGGTGGGCGGTTTCAATCAGTGTGCTTCTCCTAACAAAACCACGAGATTTAATAAAAAGATCCTTGCGTTGTTATACAGTAATAGATAACTAGAACTCTGTTTTCTTGGTATAAAAGCAAAATCATATTAAGCAAAGTAACTTGTTCTGAATCACAGATCTAATTAATAGTGCAGCTGAGATTCCAACTCAAACAGCCTGCCTCAAGAGCCTATAATCTTAGCCACTCCACTGAATTATGTTAAAATTATAACTAACTTCGGGAGGTAGGGCATATATAACATCTTGATTCTTCTTAGCACCTATTCTAATTCCTATCTAATGAAGAATTTCTGCCACGGGCATATATATTTTCTCCATCCACATTTATCTATTCGTACTTATTTTCACATCCTTTTGATTTTTAAAATGTGATGAATGCCTCCAACAGATTTGCCTGTGTTTATTTTAAGACAGTAGGCTAGAGGTCCTCATTTCTCTCCTGTCTTTAGCATAGATCATATCAACTGTGCTGCTTAATGCCAAAAGGGCAGGCTCATTTGGGGATTCAGGAAGTTGATTACTACAGTATTAAATGTGGTTTAGTAATTTTCCAAGGAGACAGAGATTCTGGGATCTTGGAAGTTTCCCTTATAAGCTAGCATCCCATCTATTTCATATTAGGATGTATTGTTTACTGAAGAGAGGGCAGGAGTGGGACAAAGAAGAGACTCGATACCAGCTTCTTGACAGCAAATAGATCTGTACCTGCAGTCTTTCTGGAGCCAAAAAGGTCAGGGGTCGAGGACTCAGAGATACTGATGAAACCAAGGGACTTCAGCTAATTAAACACTTAACCAATATGTTCAGTGATATACACACTATTGTTTTCAAGACAGAATCGATAAACACAACAGGTGACACCAAGTGCAATTCTCTGGTTGTTGGACATTTTCACCACAAATAAAGATAATCAACAAAGTCTAGACTTTTTTTTTCCCCAAAACATTTTGACTTCAGCCTCTCAGAGAAGATCTCATTGAGAAAGAAAGTCCAGCAGTGATAGGCACAGAGTTATCAACAACGTTTCCTAGAACTTAGAGCACAGTTAGCACATAAGCACAAAACTCTCCTGAGTGCACTAATGATTCTCATTACATTGGGCTTTCTGAGTTACACCCTAGAAAAATCTAACGTAAAAGCATACATACAATTCTGAGACTTTAGAGATCACTCAGGCAAATGGTTCTTAAATAGTGACTTTTTAAATCTTTCCCTCTGCTTCCAATAAAAGTAAAATCACAAGGTAAAACAAATGGTTCACGTGCCAGGTGCTGTGTGAAGCTCTTTACGCTGATCTTCATAACCACTCTATGAGGTGAATATTATTATCCCCATTTTATAGACAAGGAAACCGAGACTTGGAAAAATTAAGAACCTGCCTAAGATTACACAGATAATAAACAGGGGAACCTGGAATTAAACCTCAGTGGACAGACTCCTAAGCTATCCTCTCTCCTTAATTTAGAAATCAGAGCAGCTCCACTTATTCATGTGTATACATGAGATTAAGAAATATATGATGGATTTGTTTTTTGAAAAGCTATGTGAAACTCTCTGTTTTAATTTACCCATAGTTTGGGTCTGTGAAGCGACAGAAGAGCCCCGCAGTTTTCAGATCTGCCCACGAAGGACTGAGGCTCTACTGGTTGAGGAACCAGACCTCCTCCCTGGTTCACAGTCTAAGGTTTTTCTCAGTATATTCAGCTGTTCTTGAGTGACCATAAATTAGACTGAGTATTTTTAATCTCCCCCCTCAACTCCTTTTATCTCTCCATATGAAAACATACCATTGGTGGGGAAAAAAAGTTTTATTTTAACTTAGTCCCACTTCTAAAAAGGAAAAGACATCACGAGAATGTTACTGCCTTGATTTTAAGTGCATGACATTGTTAAACAACTAGTAAGGAGCCAGGAGGAACTGAGCCTCCATAAATCTTTGTGCTTCCCACAGAACAACAGCAGAATATCAGTGGACAAAACTTGAAGCTGCTTCTTTTCCCCCTTTTATGGAGGTCTTGGGGTCTTGGTGAGGACAGTTCTGAGTACAATGTTTAAGATGTATGTAGAAGAGTGGGTCAAAGTTTAGTCTCTGGATTCAGACAGAACTGCATCTGAATTCTAGACTTCCACAGTTTGTGCAGCCTTGGGCAGGTTACCTAAGCTTCCTAAGCATTAGTGTTTTCATTTGTAAAAGGTAGTTTAAAATAGCATCAAAGACATTGAATTCTTGTAAGGGTTAAATCAAACAACTCATGGTCCAACAAAAGATTTAAAGAAAATTTTTTAAACTGTGCTATTTACCATAAATAGAAGCAAATCATAAAGAAATAAAAGCAATAAAAACATGAACATGCTACTTAATTCTCACTGGAAACAGTTGCCTTCTTAAGACTCTGAGCCTGAGGTCTGCTCTCTCTCTTTTTAAAAAAAGTTTTAAAAATATATTAAAGACATATTAGCACTAGATTGAGATGTTCTCCCTTTCTTGAGAAATAATAGCAGTAATATTTTCTTTCAGAAAACAAAGATAATAGTACTTCTTTAACTGTTCCTTCGGAGAAGGCAATGGCACCCCACTCCAGTACTCTTGCCTGGAAAATCCCATGGACGGAGGAGCCTGGTAGGCTACAGTCCATGGGGTCACTAAGAGTCGGACACAACTGAGCGATTTCACTTTCACTTTTCCCTTTCATGCACTGGAGAAGGAAATGGCAACCCACTCCAGTATTCTTGCCTGGAGAATCCCAGGGATGGCGGAGCCTGGAGGGCTGCCATCTATGGGGTCGCACAGAGTCGGACACGACTGAAGCAACTTAGCAGCAGCAGCAGCAGCAACTGCTCCTTCCAAACTTATAGAGAACTCATAAGTTCAGAGCAGCACTATTCATAATATCCAAGACATGGATACAAACTAAATGTCCATTGACAAATGAATGGATAAAGAAGATGTGGTACATATATACAATGGAATACTATTCAGTCACAAAAAGAACAAAATAATGCCATTTGTGAACTTTCCAGGTGGTGTTAGTGGTAAAGAACCTGCCTGCCAATGCAAGAGGCATAAGAGATGTGGGTTCAATCCCTGGATCAGGAAGATCCCCTGGAGGAGGGCACACCAACCCACTCCACTATCCTTGCCTGGAGAATTCCATGGACAGAGGAGTCTGGTGGGCTACGATCCATAGGATTGCAAAGAGTCAGACAAACTGAAGAGACTTAGTATGGATGCGTGCACACAATACCATTTGCAGCAACAATGGATGCAACTAGAGATTATTATACTAAGTGAAGTAAGTCAGAAAGAGACAAATACCATGTGTTATAACTTATATGTAGTATCTAAAACATGACACAAATGAACCTATCAGGGACACAGAGAATAGACTGGTGGTTGCCAAGGGGGAGGGGATTTGGAGAGGGTTGGATTTGGAGTTTTGGATTAGCAGATGGAAACTGATATCTATAGAATGGATAAACACAGTCTTACTGTATAGCACAAAGAACCATATTCAATATCCTATAATAAATCATAATTGAAAAGAATATGAAGAAGAATGTATAAAATATATGCATAACTGAGTCACTTTGCTGTACAGCAATAATTAACACAACATTATAATTCAACTATACTCCAATAAAAAATACATTAAAAAAAAACTTACAGAGAAACTCCAGATTCTTCTAACTGGTTCATCAGGTTTCCAAGGATAAATTTTGATGGGGTGCAGGGAATCACCTTAATTTTCCTCAAAAAGACAGAGCAAACCAGTGCCTATGAAGAGATGAGGAAAAATACAAATAAATTTTACGTGTAATAATCAAAAATTATACTATAATATGTTAACTGTAAACCCAACCCATAATAGATTGTTCAAGTCTAGAACTATGAAACGAATGTTACTTTTTATTACTCCCCGAACTTTGCCAAAATCCGGCTTCAACATGCACAGTGGGCACCTACCTCCACCAGCCCAAATCTATACCCAGAACCCTGGGCAGCTGATAAGAGCTGACCTAGATCTCAGGTTTAACAGTTTTTTTCTACGACAATTCACAGATAAAAGAATTAGGTCTGCAGAAGGTAGCTACCAGGCTTGATTCAAACAGGAACCAATACTCCAGGGTAACACCAAGGCTTCTTAGGACTAGGAAATTAAAGACCGGTGCTACACACACAAACAGAGAAGGCCCTGGGCAAAGATAGCAAAATATACATGCAGGTATATGCACCAGGAAAAATAACAGTGAGATTTCCCACCAAGGATACATAAACTATTCAAGGTATGCTCTGAAGTTTATAAGGCAGGCTGTAAAAAAGAGAGAAATTCCACACTTTTATGTTTTAAATTTGGTCTTGGTAGAACATATATTGAGTATGGTACCAAGTGTACACATTCGTAAAAAAGAAAAATAACACAGTTCACCAAAAAATGAGCATGGAATTCACTTTATCAGCATTTTTAAACACAGCTCTTAATATCTAAATATAGGCTTTCCATGCCAAAGTGGAGACAGATGTGCTTTAATATAATATCCTGATGTTTGTCTATTTCCTGATGACCCTCAGACTTCTAGGGTGGGCTTCTATTTTCCTTTTGAAACAGATGTTGGTAAATGTCTATCTCAAAACCAACAATCCTGATCTACAGGGAATCCAACCAGTTTTTTCTTCCTTTTTTCAAATTTGCATTAGCCAGATCCCATTCTTTGTCAGTAGCTATGACCATAGACTATACTCAGAAAATAAAGTAAAAATACTATGACAATTCAAAATGAAAGCTTTAATTTCAAGCTTCTATAAGGCACTAACCTAAACATAGTGCCAGAGGCAACTCAAGAAAAGTGTAATTTTCCCTTTTATCCCCCCAAAACTGGATATTCAATAAATGCAGCGTTATATAAAGATGTATAATAACTGGGCTAACCAAATGTTGCCTAGCAAAAAGCCTATTAAAGCATTAATCAAGAAAAATGGCTTGAAGCTATCATGTTATAGTTTCGGCAGAAGCATTGTTAGCCTCTACAGGACACTAAAATGGTAGTTTGTCTCTAAATTACTATTTCTTAAATGCTTGAAAACACTTCAACTCTCTTCAATATGCAATCATTTTCCTTTGGAATTTTGTTTATAGTCTTGTTAACAGACTTTTATTTTCCCCAAAACAACTTTTGCAAAAAAGCCAACTTCATGACCTTTGTACAAATATCACAAATTCTAATTACTCAACTACAAATCAACACAATTTTACCATAATGTCTCTATGATGTCAGAAAATTATTAATAAATCAAATCCTTTTTAAAAATGCAATCAGGAACTCATTAAAAGAAATCGTGATCATTCCAAGCATTTTTTACCATGCAGATAATCATCTTTGAGTGGACTTTTAAGTTCAGACCTTCAGCAATGAATTATTTTTAGCAATGTATTATTTTTAAAAGGACAACCCTGTAATTTTGACTCATGGAGACATCACACATCTACATGTTTCCTTATAATGTAATGCTCTATGAATAGCAAAAAATACTTTGAAAACTTCAAATATTGAACATTATAAAAGGATAATCATGCACAAAATTCTTTTTTTAATTATAATTTTGAAAAGCTAAAGACTTTCCACTGTTAAACTGCTATGGCAGGGAGGCTATAGCTTATTATTCCTAAAGATTAATTTTATGCTCTTTAAAAAAACTTACTAAACTGAAAGTGTCATAAAATCTGGCCCTTTAAATAGGAATTTTGCACTTGTAAAAAGAAAAAAAAACTAATTCAGAAGTCAAAAGAGAGTAAAATTTTTCTAAACATGGAATATGATAGGAGGAATAATCATCTTACATGTAGAAACAAATCTGGGGACTCCTCAAAAAAATCAAACACAGCATTACCACATGATCTAGCAATTTTACTTCTGAGTATGCTGCTGCTGCTGCTCAGTCGCTTCAGTCGTGTCCGACTCTGTGCGACCCCATAGACGGCAGCCCACCGGGCTCCGCTGTCCCTGGGATTCTCCAGGCAAGAATACTGGAGTGGGTTGCCATTTCCTTCTCCAGTGCATGAAAGGGAAAAGTGAAAGTGAAGTCGCTCAGTCGTGTCCGACTCTTAGCGACCCCATGGACTGCAGCCTACCAGGCTCCTCCGTCCATGGGATTTTCCAGGCAAGAGTACTGGAGTGGGGTGCCATTGCCTTCTGAGTATATATCCCCCCCAAAAAACTGAAAGCAGGGACTCGAGCAGATATTGAACCATACCAATGTTCTTAGCAGTATTCTTCAAGTCAAAAGGTGGTAACAACCCAGATATCCACTGACAGATGAATAGATAAACAAAATGTGGTATATACATACACGGGCATATTATTCAGCTTTTACAAGGAAATTCTGACACACATTACACATACATGAACCTTAAGGAATTATGGTGAACAAGGTAAGTCAGTCTCAAAATGACAAACTTTATATGATTCCACTTATATGAGGTATGCAGAAAACCTAGAGAAGTCAAATTCATAGAGACAGAAAGTAGAATGGAGGTAGCCAAGCGCTGGGGAAAGGGGTGACTAGGTACTGTTGTTTACTAGGCATGGAGCTTCACTGATGCAAGATGAAAAGAGATCTAGAGATGGATGGCGTGATAGTTGCCTAACAATGAAAGCACTTAAAGCCATTGAACTGCTTTTTTAAAAATGGTTTAAAAAGGTAAATTTCATGTTACATATATTTCACCACAACAAAAATGTGTGGCATTTTCAGCTGTGATCATAATCAGTGATTTTTAAATTGGAGCTGGATTTCAAGGAAACACAGATTCCTAAAAAGTGGTCAGCACAGTGTCACAGCAAAGTGTCAACCCTCAACAGACCTCCCCTGATGTCCAAGACACTAGTAGTACTACCTTGTGAAGCTGGACTAGGCAACACAGGGAAGGGGTTAATTTTATATTTCATCCTGTTCTTTTTCTCAGCAGAAGACCATTCTACATATGGTTACTCCTTGATAGTGAGTATCTGACTAAACTTGATGTACCCCTGATTTTTCTTTTTTTTACTACAACACTGTTTTTAAAAATAAAGGAAAGAAGAAAACAAGGAAGGTTGGAAGGAAGGGAGGGAGAGTGGAGAGGGAAAGAGGGATTATTTAGAGGAGAGTTTAATTTTAATAAAATGTCTAGGTGAGGGAAAGGAACGTACACATTCATTTAAATAAGGGGCAAGAAACAAGATCAACTGTACATTTAATTCCAAAACCTCAACTATAATTATTCAGTGCTATGTAAGAATATAAGCTTAATCAAGAGTCTTAAATTCTGTGAAAAAGAAAACCACCAGGTCATTACATTCTCATATGCAAGAGATGTGAGACACTTAAACTAAATATGGAGTTAAAGTTGAAAATATGACCTAATCACCTCACATTAAATATTGAGTGTTCCTCATAACATGATGTTAATTGATGAATATTGAATTTAAAGTAACAGAAAGTAAGTTGAAAGATAGCATAGCATATAGAGAAGGCGTTTTTAATGCTAGATTATTAGATATATAAGGACTGTGATTTTGCAAAGTGTCTGGAGTCTATTTGGATAAATTGGAAAAAAACTCTAGTTCAATAAAATAGTATGTAGTTGAATACATGAAAAAGAAACTGCAGTCGATTCTGATGTTTAAACCTCCAGGGATAGAGAGAAATGAGACTGACAATATAGATGGAGTCTCATGATGCTACATGAATGAACACATTAAACTATTCACAATCCATCATTTGGCATCAAAAAGTCCCAAATTACGTGAAGAGCAATTTTGAGCCAGTGAACATGAAAATAAGCCCAAAGAAAATCTGTACTTGGTGATTACATTAAGCCTCACATTGAAGAGAACCACCTAAGAAATTCTAACTTTTACTAAGTATACTAGAAAATAGCAATTGCAGAGAATATACACAATATGTATAAAATGAATGACAACATATTTTAAAAGCTTATATACTAGACTCAGTCATTTTAAAATCTGCCTTTAAAAATAAAACTGAGGGTTAATTTGAGATTTATTATGAGTAAGAAGTACAACAAAAGCAGAAAATGCTCAATTTCTAAAGGTCAAAAAAAAAATCACTGGAAAGAATTTGCTGTCTCTATATAGGCATCAATTTGCAAAGAATTATCTAATTTTTTAATTTGGTATGGATATATGTTGATACTTGTAAATTGCAAATTCTTGATTAAAGGGAACTGTGTGGCTCACATATTTTTTAAAAGCATAAGAAAAATGAAAACTATAACTTTCAAAATATTATTCCAAATGCAACTGTTAATTTAAAACAATTACTCTGACGAAAAGTAATTTTAAAATCCCAAGCAATAGCAAAGCAATTCGGGCATTTATTAAAACAAACTGTTCCAGATAAAATAATATAGCTGCTCTTGGCATAATTATAAAGTTTGTTTAGGGAATAATACAGAATTATATGGAGGAGGGTTAGGGTGAAGGCAATGGCACCCCACTCCAGTACTCTTGCCTGGAAAATCCCATGGACGGAGGAGCCTGGTGGGCTGCAGTCCATGGGGTTGCTGGGAGTCGGCCATGACTGAGCGACTTCACTTCCACTTTTCACTTTCATGCACTGGAGAAGGAAATGGCAACCCACTCCAATATTCTTGCCTGGAGAATCCCAGGGACGGCGGGGCCTGGTGGGCTGCCGTCTGTGGGGTCGCACAGAGTCGGACTCGACTGAAGCGACTTAGCAGCATATGGGGGAGGGCATTAATGTAATTCTGATATAGCATTTCATAAAATGTTATCTGAAGCAAATTTAAATTAGCTTAGAAATAAACATTTCCAAATAAATTAAGTATTGGCTAAACTATTTTAAACAAAGGAAATTGATAAATGGCCCGGTATCCAATTGAGACAAGATAGTTGGCAGAATATCTATTCTTTCTGGTCTCAATAAAAATTTTATTAATGACTTGGAATATAGAATGAGCATTAGGTTATTGATATTAATAGTAGTTTTGTTTTGAGTAGGGAAAGATTGTGCTCAAATGCACAAAGATCTGAAGGAATTGGATATAAAGCCAGAAAATGATAAGCTACAGTCAACATAGAAAAATGCAAGCTACCATAGCATGAGAAAAAGAATTTGAAGCTAATTTAATTCCATGAGAAAGCATGGGAATTGGTAATGTCAGACACTACAGGGAATAGTAGAATAATAAGCAAACACTTAAAGAATGATAGGAATAAAAGCTGGCCAAAGTTCTCTAAGTGCCCCATCTGTCTCTACTTGTGGCAGTCTGCCATAGGTAGATGGCAAGGACTAGATAAGGTGAGTGTGATAGGCATTACCTAATATACAGCCAGACCACTACTATCACAAACAGTGGGAAGAGAAATGGTGAAATATATAGCAGAAGCCCATGGTTGCTGAACCCTGCCTCACATCAACCTCTGATTTTCTTGTTTTAATTGAGGGTCCATAGAAACAGAAATGAATTCTGTTGCTGTTAATAATAATGAAATGAGATGGACTAGATGGAGCACCAGGCTGAGAGTCAGCAAATCTTGCACTGAACAGTCTGCACTTCCTGCTTCTCACAATGAAGTTGTTGAACTGTAACACTCTTAAGGTCTTTCCCACACTAAGTCTACAAGGGGGATACTTTGGTCTTTAGAAAATAAGCTGTATATAGAACAAAGAGCCTGTAGCAAATTTGTAGAATATATTACTCTGATAGAAGAGGCTGAATACATAAGAAGATTCAAGAAAAAATTTAAGCCTTTGAACTCTTACTCATAGCTAACACAAATTCAGAGTTTCTCATTGCTAGGCACTGTGCTAAGTACTTTATGTAGATTAACTCATTTAATGCTTAGAAGAATTCTTCAACATCGGCACCAAGTCACATCCTCACTCCCAAATTCCTCAAATCCCTCCTCTCAGTTCCACCAGCTTTAAAGTGAACATTGTAGAAAGCCACAGGATAACAGCCCAGTTCTCCAGTTTGTGCCTTTTATGTCATTTTGATATTTGACACCCTTCAAATGAAACCCTTTAGTGAGAAGATAGTGGGAAAAAAACAATGCTTGAAATGCTGTTGTGGATATTATGTGTACTGATACAGAAGATAATTGGTTTTAAATCAGCTCCATAATTGTCTTGCGTGAAAAATCCTTGCTCATCCTTGAGATAAGTCATTAAATTTCCCCTCTTTTTCTATCATCCTCCTATACAAACACACACATACACTGACTCAAATACATTCACACACAACCACATACTTTACACTATTTTTCACCCAGATCTAAAGAGAATGGCAAAGCCACCCTCTATACTAACAGAGGATACTTCTCTCCCCAAATAGAATAGAAGAAAATCCATTCAAAGAGTTTCCCATTCTGAGATTCTATTATCTATGCATTGGGAGAAAACCCCAATCCTTGGGTTATTCTGAACTTTTCTTCATGTAAGTCTTCACCTACGTGGAAAAGCTGGATGAGAGTATCTCTGGGAGAAGATGAGGCCAGGACGGTGAGGCAGGTCATGGAGAGAGTGAACATCCCATGCAATCTCTGGAAGAGAGGCCACCACTATGGGGTGGCTGTCCACAGGTAAGGTGATGCTACCCATGAGTTTGTGATTGAAAGAGGAGAGATGGAGGGGAACAAGAGCTCCAGGATGAAACCCAGAAAAGAAGCCATCTGCAAGAGAATGTTCCCTGAAAGTATGCGGAGTAAGAAATACAGCACATTTCTTTCTGAAAGTTATTATTCCTAAGAATGCTCCTTTGAGCATGAACCCATGAAGAGTTATAACTGGATTTTCTCTCACTGATTTTCCACGGATTCTAATATATGCCAATAGAAAAATGCTTATATAAACAGAATGGAATGGCATTTTATTCTACAATGAACCAGCCCAGATAATTAAAAAATAAACAAAAACAAAAAAAAATCTCTTAGTTGCCTATTTGCATTAAGCATATTTTCACTCTCATTTTGCCTGGCTGCAAGTCAATATCTTTACAAACTACCTTACTAGCATTCATTTTCATAGCACTTATTACAAAGTACTATTTTGTAGGCCCCTTGAAAATCTTGTATAACCCAAAGTCTATAGTATGTTCTCTTGTCCTTTGAAAATCCAGGAAAAATTGGCTTGAATCTCCCGATTCTGTGGCCAAGGACGGTCCAGATTCCACCCCTAGTGTTTCCACAAAGCCCCTTAAGGGCCGACCTCTTGTGACACCCTCCTGGCTGCCAGCTGCTGCAGGCTGGCTTTGTGCTGTGCTACCTGTACTTGAACCCCAGGCCCTCCTTTGGCCCCTTCATCACCTTCTTTACTGAAAGTATTGGAAGGGGGATGGAGGGAGCATTTCCATCTCAGAAATTCCAATGGAAACACTGGCATTACAGTTCTTAATAGTGCTGCAGCCCCTCCATCTTTGGGGCCCAAGACCCTTCACCCCACACTCTGTCTGCAGGCCTTTGGTCTGGTGATGTCTTCCTCACCTATCAGGCACCATTTCTCTTGCCTTCCTTGATTGGCACCAGCCTGCTCCCCAGCCTTGCATCTCATCTTCTGCCTGTAATTGTTACAAAAATGATGGCACCTTTTCTTGACAAAGAAAGTTACTTCATGGGGAATTCCCTGGCTTCCCAGTAGTTACGACTCAGCACTTTCCCTGCTGAAGTTCCCAGGTTCAATCCCTGGTCACAGAACTCAGATCCTGTCAGCTGTGTGGTGCAGCAAAAAAAAAAAAAGAAGGAAAGAAAGAAAGAAAAAGGTATTTCATGAAGAGGAATTTGGGTGCCAGCCGTTAAGATTAAACAATTCTATTTCCCTTACTAGAGGAAAGAAATGAGGGTAACAAACATTACAAAGGAAAGGGGAGTTGACTGTAGGAAGTTGGGGAACTTCTGGTCACCATTCCTTGATGTAAACTCAAGGTGGACTGGACTCAACAGGACTGACCAACCAGGGCCTAAAAGGGCTTTAAGTGAGATGCAGACACTCAGGTTTCTCCCTGACTCAAAGTGACCAATCCAAAGCCATGGCGTTATGCCCAAAGGCTTGTGCTGTAGACATTTTTTTAAAACTTTTTTTAGGTGAGAGACATGAGCCCCAGACCTTTCCCTTTGCCTATTTTAATCTTTGATTTTCTATGCAGTTCGACACAAGGTGTTGCTCTCCTAATAATGCAAACCCACTGCTGTAAATATCAACATGAAGAATAGTTTTGAAAAGTATTAGGCATTATGGCAAGAGTTTATCAGGAACTGGAAAGGTGGTAACTATCTGTTGAAAGAGAGAGCGAGAGAGATGGAGAGACAGAGAAAGAAGAGAGGGAAACACCTGAAAAGAAGATAATGCCCTCAAAACAACAGCATCCAAGCTTCAAACAGCAGTGCACTACCTTCTAATTTCAATTTGACATGTGCAGAATTCTTTCTTTTCCAATGCCAAATCCTGAATGAAGCATGCAATGAAAATTACTGCCTGAAACCTGGTGATAGCATTTAATCCTCTGGCAACACATTAGAAAGGCTTTCAGCTTTAAACCGAGGACTGCCACACTGCAGCTTTGCTCATGAAATTATTTATTCATGCCTTGGTTTATAAAGTCCTTTTTTATACGCTTTCTATCAACTAAGGATGGGCTGGAGCATTTATGTGCTCAGTCTGATAGAGCCCACATTATGAGGCTGGAAGTCTGATGCCTGGCACAGAATTGCAGCCTGGAGGGAGCTGGCCATCTGCTTGTGTGGTTTCAGCATCAGGAAGTTGTGAGGACTGTGGCAGGTTGGGGCACCTAGGTGACCAGAATAACAGTGTGTGGGAAAGGTGACGAGGGAGAAAGGTGATATCAGAGCATTTGGAAGCTTCTGGCAACTAAGTCCCAAATGTCTAGGGCAGTATGTACAGGAGGGGAGAAGACTTGAAGGATGCAGGATAAATCTCTCCATAAACCAACATCAGTGATCTTTAATTAGTGGCAATGTGTGCATACTAGGGCTGACTTCTCTTTTGTGAAGGTGAAAAAGGTGAAGGGAGAGGATATTGATTTGCTGAGCAAATTAAAAGTAGAAGCAGATGACAAAGGAAAATTTACATACTCAAGGGACCAAATTGATTCAAGTCACTTCAGTATGTATTTATGTGCATGCAGTTTATGTCTAAGGAAAGGGAAGGCTGCAGCAGGAACAGAAACTTAATAAGATCATTCTAATCCACTCATTAAAATAGGACTATGAGTATATATCCTAGTATATATAAAGAGTCAAACACAACTTAGTGATTAAACAACTAGTGTATAATACTCAAGTAGCTTATCCCTTCCCTGACCTTTCTGACTTGGTCAATTCCTACTGTTAAGAATTTTCATTTTACCATATAACCTCTTTCCTTCAACACTTATCACAGTGCTTATCACTTAAGAATTTAATTTTGTGTGTCTGTGAATGTTTATATTCCAAGAGATTCCACAAGGGATTGTATATTTTCCATTCAGCTAGTACCTACAGAGAACCTAGCACTTCCTACTGAAAAAATACTATGAATGCAATAAAATTAAATACCTTTTAAATATTTTAATTTAGACTTTCCACTAAATATTGGTTATAGTGAAATTACACTAAGGGGTGTGTAAATCACCAAAATGATAACTTACTGAGAGGAAAAAATTATTCTGGTAAAATAATGATAATCATGGACAATGTTAAGATCCTTTTGCTTTTAATAATGGTAAAATAATAAAAGAAAATAAAGCTCAAAAGTCTCTAATAGCATGGTTATATAAACACCTTATAGCATAATCCAATGAGATAAGTTTTCACCAGAATTAAGCCAGTCATAAATTCTTTGATCCTTATTGGCAAAGAAAATGTATTGCTTTTTTCCCTATTGAACTATGGAAAGAGATCTCCTGTGCACCATCCATTACCTCCACACTACAGCAGCTCGCTTTGCTTCAGCCCACTGCCTTCTTTCTGCTCTCTGAACACTCCAAGCCTGTCCCACCTCAGAGGGTTTGTACCTGCTGTCCCAAACCTTTGTAGGCTTGTGCTTTATCTGCCTCCTGGTCACCCAGAGAGGCCTTTTCTGACAGTGCTAATGATGCCTACCCCCACTTACCTGCTAGCAGGTCCTTGCTTTACTTGCTTACTGCCTCTTATCCTCTATCTAATGTTATCCTCATCGATTTGCAGGCTTATTTTGGGTCTCCTCCAGAAGAATGCAAGGACCCTGAGAGTAGGGAACTACATCTGTCTTTACACGTTTATTACCCCCAATGCCAACCATGGTGCCTGGTATATAGTCAGTGCTTTATAAATATTTACAGAATGAATGAATAGGAAAACAGATGAGGGACTAAGTGAACCATTTTTATTACATAACATCAAAAGAGTTTGATAACATATTCTTGTATGGAGTGAGATAATGGTGTGTAGATTTCCTATTAAAGTGTCAGCTGGGCTGTCCAGCTATCTAGGCATCTAATCACTTAGGTCAGCATGTATGGTGTACTTCAGTGTATGCACACATTTCTTTGTTTGGTTCTCACAACAATCCCTTAAGTAGGCAGGGCAAGGACAGAAGCAGGATCACTTATGTTTTTACAGATGAAGAAACTGAGTTCAGAAAGGTTAAATTATTTTCCCATGTCATACACATAACAGGCAACAGGGCTGTGTCTCCAGTCCAGTCTTTTGTAGTTTTCCTGCTGTACCAGACAATGTCTGTCTCTTACGTTTTCAAACAAATCACTCGTTTATTTAGTTATTCTTTCAAGAAACCTAAATCAGATACCTGCTATTGATTGTGAAGGACTCTCTTGCGAAGCACCATACAGTAATAAAGCTGTGCAGGTAACAATTTCTCTCTGGAGAATCAAAATGCACAAATGATTCACCAACCTGAAGATATTTAGGTAACATGCCTTATTCCTTATTATCTGGAAAACTTTAATGTTATAAAGGTAGGAAAACCTTCCAGTTTGAATAATATTGGGATTAGTCTCCAGAAAAATTGACTTTGTGGCTCTCCTTGGAAAGGTGGATACAATTGCAATAGGAGAAAAGAAAAGAGAGGACAGTCTAAGCAAAGGAAACAAAATGAAACAAGAAAATATTACATTTTCAGAAATTAATAAAGCATTAATCAAAGGAAAATGTTTGAATAGAGGGGAAACAGTGGAGGTAATAATGGGATTAATATTAAATGACAATTGTTACTTGGTGCTTTTAACATGTGGGAGTGGGTTCTTGTGAGTCTTGTAAAATGCTAAGACAGTTGCCATAGAAATACAGTAGTCACTATGCCACAGGGGAAGCCAGGCACCTCAGATGGTGGAGAGGGAGGGGCAAGAAAACGGTATCCTGAAGCCCCAAATTCAAATTAACAAAGATCTGTGGCCAAATATATTCATTTTTAAAGCTTGATTATTGTATGAATTAAATGTTTGGTATGAAATATCTATTTTTTTGGTACCCAGAGAATCTTAATTGAAGTTTCATGAAGGTAAAAAGTGAGAGAAATATTCATATTTGCTTGGAAAAGACGGGAAATATTTCATGATTATTATTTAGTCAGTGAGATTTTACAGCTGTATATCTAAATATATCTAGAGAGAGACATAGGGCAGAGACACACACACCACTGCACTACTGCTGCCACTGATAAACGAAAGGACAGTTTAGGCCTTGACAGCATTCTTATCATACATTGGGATACATTCAAATTCACTCTTTACAATAGAATCTAATATTTTAATATCAAACTTGAGTTAACTAAACTTGTCATTCATTTACATTAGTGGAACATTTACAAGGTGATCTAAGAGGTGGGTGGTGAGAGGTTTTTACATTAGAAATATGGTTTACCCAGAGTGAGTAGATGGGTCCACATATTTTCATACACAACACCATATTTGCATTACATTTCTTGGTGTTTTGTTAAATTTAAATAACGGGGCTATTTTATTATAGATGAAATTTTCTTATTATTGTGGTTATCAGGAGTATAGACTATGGAGTCAGAAGGAAATGAATTCACATTCCAGCACCGTCACATATTGTGTGATCTGGGGAAACAATAATTACCTTTCTCACTGGGTTATTAAGAAAAAATGAATTAAAATTCATGTACAGTGCTTTGAACAATATCTTGCACATATTAGCCACTTAACAATGATACACATTAAAAATAACAATAATAATTACCTTAAAAACAACGATGATCACTTCTTGAGTAACTAGTTTGTTCAATTAAATACATTATTTCTAATCTTTGCAAAAATGCTGTGTGTTAGACAATATTATCACACTTAACAACAACAAAAAAACCCTGAGGCTTATAAAGATTTATAAGCGTACCAAAATTACTCCAATGGTAAGTGGAGGAGCTGAGCTTTGACCCATAATTGACCTACTTTATTGTTTTCCGTTTTTTGACTCTGCTGTGGCTTTAATACCATGAAGTATCTCAAGTGCCTCAATAAGGCTTTCTTTCCTTTTATCTGGAATAATGGCTCATAAATATTATGACATACAAAAAACTCAAATGCATCATTTACTGAACAGAACTTAAGAACTCTAACAAAGGAAATAAAAGAATACTGTGCAAGGTAAAGCTTGTGCAAGTAAGCAAACAAAGACACAAAAATAATTCTTAGCTGGTGGACCATCTGATAGTCATTTATATCTGGCACTGGTATAAATGAATAGAAAACAGATTCCTGGTTATATTATGGTTAAACTATTTGTGTACTACATTATCATCACTTTATAAGCAAGATAGTCCAAATTTGACCATGCCGAGATGAGTAAGTCACTCAGTATTCATCACTGGTGAGGGTAAACACTTCCAGACTGATTTTAAAATATTATCAAATGCCAGAATAAAAAAATCTGAAAAATGTAACAGGGAGCATTACTGATTCTTCTTGATTCTTTACAATAGAGAATCAAGACCATGTAATCTTCACTTCATTGCAATTAACTTTAGGTCACCTTTAAAACCTAAGATGAATATTTTCTGGGTGGCATAATTTATTCCAATAAAACCTCATTTATTTACTATGTTATTTGGAGACCAATTAGGCAGCACCTCCCTGAGAGGCAGTGTGTTCTGATGGTTAAGGAGACAGACTTGGGTTCCCACTGTGTTTTTACTGTTTACTAGCTGTTATATTATACACATTAACTTTCTAAGCCTTCATTTTTTCCATCTGTGTTAAAGTGATGATAAAAGAATCTACCTCATGGAGTTACTATAAAGATTAAGGAAGAGAATATATGTGAAGCCCTTATTTCAGTGCCTGGCCAGAATAACTCTTCAATAAATATTTGTGGTTGCTCTTCTTATTATGTAAAAGTAGAATGATACAGCAGAAGCATATGAGATTTGGATTAAGACAAACTTTGGATAGGATGTACAAAGCCTCATTCAATTACTATTTATGGAACTAAGCAAACACATAACTGTATTCCAGGAAGAGACTGTTGGAAAGGTTGGATTCTTTACTAGATAGGTTAGAAGGGTAAAGCCAGGGTGGATCTTGGGGAGGGGAAGTAGTTCTTTTTCAAGAAAGTCATGATAATGTACAAATTATAGTAATAAATTTTAATCCTAGCAAAGATTTTCAACTTTTAAACAAGACTAAAAAGTTCCCCCCAAAGACCAGAAAACTGGCAGGAAAAAGAGATTATTGATTCACACAGTTAATGTGCGCCATTGAGAATCACATTCAGTTGTTTGAATTGTTGATATTCTAAGACATGCTCCACAATTTTCTAAGACGTGCTCTATAACCCCAACAAGCCTAGAAAGAATACATGTCAAAAATTATAAAGGATTGGAGATTTTACTCTACTTGTGAGCTAACAAGTTAGCCGACTACAGTTTCACAGCTGTTGGTGGAAGACACAAGACTCCTGGATCAGAGATGGACAAATAATTACTCACTGCAAGAGCAGTCGCCAGAGAACTAGCATTCATTTGTGCCAGTTCTTCAAGGCCCAATTCCCAATTCTAAGACCATGTGGAGAGGGACTAATAACACCTGCACACATAGTACATTGAATTAAAAGAAAGGAATCCTGAGCTGAAGGAATCTTTTATAACAGGTAGAGAGAGTGCCTGCCCTTTTTCCCTGAGGCAGACATAATCACTAATATAGTGGACAAGAAGCAAGCCTGCACTTTGCTTGAGTGGGAAGCACTGTCTTTCAGGTTTATCACCAACAGCCTTGGAAAAGTTGTCCAGAACAAAGGACAGCCAGCATGTCTGCTCATAAGACATACAGAAATGTGAGACCTGTGGAGAATTGTTGCCCAAAGATACCACAAGACAATGTAAATAAAAACTTCTCAAGTCATCCTTGTTAGAAAAGAAAAAGTCACTTAGAGAAATCTCTTTAAGATTGTGAAACCTATATATCAAGCTTCATTTCCCCACCATGAGTTCCTGTTGCCTAAAGCTCTACTCATCACTGCAGGAGTCAACACTAACAATTTACTTAACGTCAGCTTCGCTGAGCCAGAAAACACCCCTTCTGATCTGCCAGCTGGTTTGGGGCCTGATGCTCTGCATCCTCACAGCTGCCTTGATTGTGTTCTTTGTAGTGGGTGAGTGATACCTACGATAATGAGAAATGATGGGTAATTTCTTTCTCTTAAACCCTGTTCTCTACCGACACACTGTGAAAAGTCAGAGGATGGCTTATTTCAACCCACACTACAATTGCACCATTGTTGTTGGAGGAACATAGTGTCACAGTCCTACTGGGAGTCTCCATGGGGAACCCCGGCTTACATGGCTCCCTGGGGACGGCAGCAGGAGCTTGCAAGAAGAGACAGATCTCTCAACCTGCCCTGCAGCTGCTTCCTTAGAAGTGGAAGATTGTGAGATAGAGACGGTCTATGGTTCTTTTTCAGGGATCTCCTTTCATCATTAGATTTCCCAGTCCTTCCCATCAGGAGTCATTCTTGGAAAAGCATCAAACAAATTTTACCTTAGTGTGGCTCCAGGCAATCTCTTGTTTGGGTGAGGATGGGTGAGGGGTAAACTTGAGTTTTAAGCCCATTCTCCTCATGAAGAAGTAAGTCACTGTCTCTAGCTAAGAACAGTCATAATAAACCCTTGCATTGCATTTGCCAGGTACCAGGCACTGTTCTAAGGGCTTGGCATATAGTTACACATTCAATCAAGGTTATTATCCTCATATTATAAATGAGGAACCTGAGGTACAGAGATATTATTAACTCCAAGGTCACATAAATAATAAATGGCAGAGCTAGGATTTGAATCCAGGTAGTCCAACAGCAGAATCTGGGCTCTTGGCCACTAACAAGACAGTGTGGGAATTAAGAGAGTATTACCCATATAAGTCAGAGGGTGACACCCTACAGGTTGAACTCAAGTAGAGCTTATTGGTAAATTAGTTCAGTTCAGTTGCTCAATCGTGTCCGACTCGTTGCGAACCCATGTATTGCAGTATGCCAGGCTTCTCTGTCCATCATCAACTCCCAGAGCTTACTCAAACTCATATCCATCAAGTCAGTGATGTCATCCAACCATCTCATCCTCTGTCGTCCCCTTCTCCTCCTGCCTTCAATCTTTCCCAGCATCAGGGTCTTTTCAAATGAGTCAGTTCTTAGCATCAGGTGGCCAAAGTATTGGAGTTTCAGCTTCAGCATCAGTCCATCCAATGAATATTCAGGGTTCATTTCCTTTAGGATGGACTGGTTGGATCTCCTTACAGTCCAGGAGATTCTCAAGAGTCTTCAACACCGAAGTTCAAAAGGAACGATTCTTCGGTGCTCAGCTTTCTTTATAGTCCAACTCTCACATCCATAGATGAGTACTGGAAAAACCATAGCTTTGACTAGACAGACCTTTGTGGGCAAACTAATGTCTCTGCTTTTTAATATGCTGTCTAGGTTGGTCATAACTTTCCTTCCAAGGAGTAAGTGTCTTTTAATTTCATGGCTGCAGTCACCATCTGCAGTGATTTTGGAGCCCCAGAAAATAAAGTTTCTCACTGTTTCCATTGTTTCCCCATCTGTTTGCCATGAAGTGATGGGACCAGATGCCATGATCTCAGTTTTCTGAATGTTGAGCTTTAAGCCAACTTTTTCATTCTCCTCTTTCACTTTCATCGAGAGGCTCTTAAGTTCTTCACTTTCTGCCATAAAGGTAGTTTCATCTGCATATCTGAGGTTATTGATATTTCTCCCGGCAATCTTGATTCCAGCTTGTGCTTCATCCATCACGGCATTTCTCATGATGTACTCTGCATATAAGTTAAATAAGCAGGGTGACAATATACAGCCTTGACGTACTCCTTTCCTGATTTGGAACTAGTCTGTTGTTCCATGTGCAGTTCTAACTGTTGCTTCCTGATCTGCATACAGATTGCTCAGAAGGCATGTCAGGTAGTCTGGTTTCCCATCTCTTTAAGAATTTTCCACAGTTTGTTGTGATCCACACAAAGGCTTTGGCCTAGCTAATAAAGCAGAAGTAGATGTTTTTCTGGAACTCTCTTGCTTTTTTGATGATCCAGTGGATGTTGGCAATTTGATTTCTGGTTCCTCTGCCTTTTCTAAATCCAGCTTGAACATCTGGAAGTTCACACTTCACATACTGTTGAAGCCTCTCTTGGAGAATTTTGAGCATTACTTTGCTAGCGTGTGAGATGAGTGCAATTGTGCAGTAGTTTGAACTTTCTTTGGCATTGCCTTTCTTTGGGATTGGAATGAAAACTGACCTTTTCCAGTCCTGTGGCCATTGCTGAGTTTTCCAGATTTGCTGGCATACTGAATGCAGCACTTTCACAGCATCATCTTTGAGGATTTGAAACAGCTCAATTGGAATTCTATCACTTCCACCAGCTTTTTTCATAGAGATGCTTCCTAAGGCCCACTTGACTTCACATTCCAGGATATCTGGCTCTAGGTGAGTGATCACACCATTGTTGTTATCTGGGTCATGAAGATCTTTTTTGTATAGTTCCTGAGTATTCTTGCCACCTCTTCTTAATATCTTCTGCTGCTGTTAGGTCCATACCATTTCTTTCCCTTATTATGTCCATCCTTGCATGATTGGTAAATTAATGGCTTTTTAATGCGTATGGTATGGAATAAACTTGAGTTTAGAATGGATGCATGTTAACTCCAGTTAAAAAACGGAGATAGCAACAGCTTTTTCAGCCCAGATATAAGGTAACAGAAGTCATCCATCAAAAGTGATTAGCACTAAGATCCCTTAAAAATAAACCATTACTAAGGTAGAGCTGAGTTTTATTTTTCAAATATTTGGAACTACATTCCTAAAACAATAACAAATTAGACCTCCATCAAGCATATGGTAATTGAAGCTCAAAGCTCATAAATCATCATCAAGAGGCCAGAATGCCATATTGCACCTGGCTTGTTCCCTTCTGAAGGGACAGCTGCAGTGCACCCATCCTTCCCACTTCCAAGACAGGGCACCACTCATCTTTCAGAAATTATTTGAAAAGGACTGTCCCAGATCAGGGGTCAGAGACAATCAGATGGTACTAAAATTACCTCATTTTGGAATATCAGACCTACCAATTTTCTATTGTTTTTCCTTATTTTCCTGAAATGACACTTTAGAAATCCTTCTTTGCTACACTCACACTTATTCTCGTCAACACCCAAAGTTCAAAAGTGACTTGATGAAAGTTATTAAAAGGTATATTTCTAATGCTTATGTAACCATGTCATATATGGAGTTGGCAACCTCCTCCAAGTGTTTACTGTCCAAAATTTACAGTTTCTAATTTCATTTATCATTTGTGGTTCATTCAGCATTTATTTGGCAGCAGATAGTATCTCATGATTGCCCAGACCCTGCTGTCACCTCCTACATTCATTCACACACAGATACACACACACACACTTAAAATTACAGAAATCAAAGGCATCTTATAGGTTAGCTTACACTGCTCATTTTACAGATGAGAAAACTGCAGTCCAGAGATATTATGTCTAGTTACTTATTGTTTTAGGCTCCTTAGTTTCAAGCAACAGAACTTCATTGCAGACAAGTTAAAGTAAAAAAGAATAATTACTATAGGGATATGATGGGAATGCCTCTAGAAGCCCAAGGGCAGAAATACTGACAGCACAAAATCAGGTAGAATCAGGGATTCAGATCCTACTTGCAGCCTCAATTTCTCTTTCCTCTACTCCTGCTTCTCCATTGCACTTTTCTCCATTTCTCTTTCAACCTGCTTCCTTACTTCTGCAGATGAAGATCAAAGATTCCAGGGAATAAACTCACTGATCCAGGCAAACTCAGATGCCCAACCCCTGACAGTCACCCACAGCCCAGGTACATGGTCACACTGTAATATGACCGCTTTTACTACAGTAATGTGGTTGGGAGAAAATTACCAGAAAATGGATATGGGACAAAGCATTCTATGTGAATCCAGAATTTAAAACTCCTCACTCTTAGTTGAGTTGCCTTTTCTGCTTTGTCTCTCATCCCAATATCTGCAAATTAATAACTTAAACTTATGAAGCCTCTGTCTGTACTATACTCATTCATGACTGTTACTTACCAACGGCCTTATATATGTGTTGTATGTTTTGTAATTATATAGTTGCACTGAATCTTCATGATAGCTTGGCAAAAGAGGTAATACTAACTCCATTTTACAGAATCTCAGACAGACTGGATGAACAGTAGCCAAACTTCAGCAACTAAAAGTTGAAGAAGAAGAAGACAAGAATAAGCCCAAAGAAGGGGGGTACAGTGGCAGAGTGAAATAAATTACATCTCCACTCAGAGCTTGAAGAGAAGAATGCCTGGAGATAAACGTCAGCTCAAGACACCAAAACCACTGATTCATATAAAAGAGAAAAACTGTGAGTTTCTTTAAAAAAAAAAAAAGAAAAGAAAACATAGTCAAACCAGCCTTATAGAATTTGAAAGGCAGTATTTAAATTTTCTGGACCTCAAAATATCAATCCCATTCCACTATTATTTATCATTGATTCCATAGCAAGAAGGTCTAAAATAACAAGGAGAGTATTTCAGAGAAAGTATAGTCACCCTTCTTTATCTGTTGGGAAGTGGTTCTCAAATCTCCACAGATAGCAAAATTTGTAGATGCTCCATTCCTTATACAAAATGGTGCAGTATTTCCAAAAAACCTATGTACATTCTTCTATATACTTTAAATTAGCTCTAGTTTACCTATCATACTTAATACAATGCAAATGCGATGTAAACAGTTGCCAGTATGCAGCAAATTCAAGTTTTTCTTTTTGGAATATTTTGGAATTATTTAAAAAATATTTTTGATCCATGGTTGATTGAATCCATGGATGCAAATTCTGTAGATACAGAGAGCCAACTGTATGTGTTTATTACTGTCAAAATTAGGAGTTAGAAGTCAACAGACTTTGTATGACTTTGCATACACTTGGATTGTAAAGGAATTAAGCAGGTTAGCCAAGTGTGAGTGACACACTGCTCACTCCAAGGTGCTTACTATGAAGGGTGGACAGGAGCATCAGTACAATGCAGGCCACTTGGAGACAAGTGACGTTCTCAAGTTCTATCATCTTTAGATACTGGGGAACTGGGACCAGGCCACTCCAGTCCCCAAGGATCATGTGCTCCTCAGTGCCTATCCTGGGTATTCCAACAGAGCAATAACTAACTCCAAACACTCATGGATCAACTCAAGCATATTGCACAATATCTCATTTATGGAAGTAACCCCAGGAGGTAGACATTCTCATCTCTGTTTTACAGATAAAAGGCTGAGGCTCAGAGAAGTTAGACCACTTGTCTGAGGTCACAAAGGCAGGAATAGTAGGGTAATCTTCACGACCCAGATAATCATGATGGTGTGATCACTCACCTAGAGACAGACATCCTGGAATGTGAAGTCAAGTGGGCCTTAGGAAGCATCACTACAAACAAAGCTAATGGAGGTGATGGAATTCCAGTTGAGCTATTTCAAATCCTGATAGATGATGTTGTGAAAGTGCTGCACTCAATATGCCAGCAAATTTGGAAAACTCAGCAGTGGCCACGGGGCTGGAAAAGGTCAGTTTTCATCCCAATCCCAAAGAAAGGCAATGCCAAAGAATGTTCAAACTACCACACGATTGCACTCATCTCACACGCTAGTAAAGTAATGCTCAAAATTCTCCAAGCCAGGCTTCAGCAATATGTGAACCGTGAACTTCCAGATGTTCAAGCTGGTTTTAGAAAAGGCAGAGGAACCAGAGATCAAATTGCCAACATCTGCTGGATCATCAAAAAAGCAACAGTTCCAGAAAAACATCTATTTCTGTTTTATTAACTATGCCAAAGCCTTTGACTGTGTGGATCACAATAAACTGTGGAAAATTCTGAAAGAGATGGGAATACCAGACCACTTGATCTATCTCTTGAGAAACCTGTATGCACGTCAGGAAGCAACAGTTAGAACTGGACATGGAACAACAGACTGGTTCCAAATAGGAAAAGGAGTACGTCAAGGCTGTATATTGCCACCCTGCTTATTTAAATTATATGCAGAGTACATCATGAGAAACGCTGGGCTGGAACAAGCACAAGCTGGAAACAAGATTGCCGGGACAAATATCAATAACCTCATATATGCAGATGACACCACCCTTATTGCAGAAAGTAAAGAGGAACTAAAAAACCCCTTGATGAAAGTGAAAGAGGAGAGTGAAAAAGTTGGCTTAAAGCTCAACATTCAGAAAACTAAGATCATGGCATCTGGTCCCATCACTTCATGGCAAATAGATGGGGAAACAGTGGAAACTGTGTCAGACTTTATTTTTGGGGGCTCCGAAATCACTGCAGATGGTGATTGCAGCCATGAAATTAAAAGACGCTTACTCCTTGGAAGGAAAGCTATGACCAACCTAGACAGCATATTAAAAAGCAGACATTACTTTGACAACAAAGGTCCATCTAGTCAAGGCTATGGTTTTTCCAGTGGTCATGTATGGATGTGAGAGTTGGACTGTGAAGAAAGCTGACAGCCGAAGAATTGATGCTTTTGAACTGTGGTGTTGGAGAAGACTCTTGAGAGTCCCTTGGACTGCAAAGAGATCCAACCAGTCCATCCTAAAGGAGATCAGTCCTGGGTGTTCATTGGAAGGACTAATGTTGAAGCTGAAACTCCAATACTTTGGCCACTTCATGCAAAGAGCTGACTCATTGGAAAAGACCCTAATGCTGGGAAGGATTAGGGGCAGGAGGAGAAGGGGACAACTAGAGGATGAGATGGCTGGATGGCATCACCGACTCGATGAACGTGGGTTTGGGTAAACTCTGGGAGTTGGTGATGGACAGGGAGGCCTGGTGTGCTGCGATTCATGGGGTCGCAAAGAGTCAGACACGACTGAGTGACTGAACTGAACTGAACTGAATCTTTTGGTTCCCACAGGATCTCTGGGAGACCGTCTCTGCCACCAGCAGGGCTGTCCTACCTCAGCCTCACCTGTCCCCTCAGGAGGGTCTCCTCATGGCCCTCTTATCCCTGTTCTTAGTGGAAGAAAGAGAGAGAAAAAAGAATGCAGAACACTCTAGAAAACTACTTCCTTGCCCTTTGAAGCTAACCCTCTCTTTCCAGTTTTCTATTGATCACTTGCTACTCTTAATGCCACAGAGGGCCAGCTCATCACTTCACACCCTACTTTTGCTTTTATATACTTTATACTTCCTTCACTCATTCTCTCTATTTCTTTCTCACTCTAAGTCTATTTCTGTGCCCCACTATATCTCACCCCACCTGCTCTGACAATGAACTAGAAGTGACCATGGCAGAGTAAGTGGGGGCTCTTATATTTTTTTTAAAAAAAGTACTTATTTAATTTATTTGAATGCACCAGGTCTTAGTTGTAGCACGTGGAATCTTTTAGTTGTGGCATAAGAAAATTCAGTTACAGCATATGGGATCTAGTTCCCTGGCCAGGGATCGAACCCAGGCTCCCTGCATTGGGAGGACAGAGTCTTAGCCACTGGATCATGAGGGAAGTTCCTGGAAGCTCTCTCTGACTCTCCATCCCCACCCTCTGCCCTATAACATCCACTCCTTCCTTCCTTTATACTTCCAAGTACTCTCTCATCTTTTTACCCCTTTTTATTTTCTTTAATTTAGCTCTTCCAAGCCTTTCTCCATTTTCTTACCACAATGGTCCCCCTCCCTGGGGTACTTACTACCTTGAGGTTACTCCCATTCTCCATCCCCCATCCACCTTCTAGCCATGACCTCCAGCATAGGATGGGCTGTGCATCCCAGCTCCTCACTCTCCTCCCTATCCTGACCCCACCCTTGCCTCAGTCAGTCCATCTGAAGGTGGGTGCCTTCAAATACTCTCTGGGATGAACCATAGTAACAAAAGAAAAATGGAACAGGAAACTGTAAAGATTCATGTACACAAATGTAATCCAGAAATGCAAATGTCTATTTTTTTTAATTGACTTCAAAATTAAGGAAAATACTGAAGATTATGATACTTTTATTTCCAAATTTTCATGCCTTCCATAAAGATATATAAAATATTAAAATTACATTGCCACTAGGAACCTATTTTTTCCAATTATAGGCATTTTTATGCCTTCCATCACAAAAATAAAATCTAGTAATTCTAGTTTTCCAAGAGTTCCCCTTTTGAACAGGCTACATGTTCCTCACAGATCAAATCTATGGTCATGCTCCTCTGAGTTCTTTAATCAATGTCTAAGTAGAAAAGGATGATTGTATTCAGAAGCAGCAGCAGTATGGGAGAGGGCAGGAAATCTGATGCCCCAAATGACTTTCCAGATAAAAGTTCTGGTTCAGAGCAGACTGTACTATAAAAGATCTCCCCATTTTAAGGTGGAGTTAATACATGAAAACTTGGGTTCCCCAAGTAAATGAATTATCTGGTTGTTTTTTACCATACAAAGGCTTTGCCAAAAAAAAAAAAATTATTTACCAATTTGCTACCCTTAAATCTTAAAACAGTATTCACTTTATCATATATTCATTTGTATCTGACTTCTCTGGATTGGAACAGCTCAAGTACACCTAGAAGCAAAACATGAGTCAAGAAGGCCAAAACACTGATTCATATAAAGGACTAAGAAAAAATTGTTAGCTCCTGGAAGAACACACAAGCAAAGCCAGTCTTGTGAATAGCGGAATTTAAAGGTTGTTGTTTGAGAGCTGGTCAATAGCAGATAAAGACACCTCAGCTTGCCCAACCTCACAGGGTGACAGAAAAATTGAAAAATGGTTAAAGGACTGGATTGCTGTCAAGCCACTATCAGAATGCAGATATGATGCTATAGGTGGCATAACGATTTATATCACAAGGGTGAAGGCCACATACAAAGCATGAAACTGCAGAAAACTAGAAGAAACCTGGGTCTGTGAGGGCATCATAGACCTGAATTAACTGCTGACCTCAAAAAAGTGGGTATTGTTCAATATTCCCAGGCCCTCACAAATATCAGTCACATTGCCTAGGGTTCCCAAGATATGTCAATAAAAACAGTTCCTTAAGTCTTTGGTTTTTAAGTTTTTTTTTTAAAGATTCTTAAAGACTATGATTTAAAATTTCAGAAATATGCTCACCTACTAGAGATACACCAAATTTCACCTAACTTCCTTTTTTTTTAGGTCGCACCATGCAGCATGCAGGATCTTAGTTCCTCAAGCAGGAGTCAAACACACACCCCCTGCATTGGGAACATGGAGTCTTAACCACTGGACTGCCAGGGAAGTTCCTCACCTAATTTTTTTGAGGGATAGGTCAGTACCCCCTGCCTTAAGCCAAGCCCTTAATAATCACTTAGAAATTTAGCAAGGAACTGACAGCCAGCTGAGAACAAAAACAGAACAGAAGGCAGACCCCAACCTCATGACATCAAAGAAAAGGAAAAAGTTCCATGGGTCAAAAACTTCTCCACAGTATGACAGACCACCACCCCAAGTTGGAAGAACTCCCACTTTAAAAACTCTGAAAATTGTGGTTTCAGAGGGGAAGGTAGAGCAGGAGCTATCTTAGAAAAGAGCTGACACCACAAGTGAATGTAGATCAACTCCCTGAGAATCCTTTAGAGCAAAATTCTACCATCTCATTACAATTTCATAAATTATACATTCTCAGACAATGAATATCCAAGATGTGGCCAGAGCTGTTTAGAAACACTTCAGAGCATGTGAGCATAATTCCATACTGCATTATACGGGATTCCTACGAAATTACACCATGCATCTTTCTGAACCTCAAGGCAGTCCATCCGAAAACAGAAGTGCTCTGAAATGGATCAGTAAACTCTGGTTATTTTGGCTTTCTTATAACAAAGCCTTCAGAAATTAAGAATATTTTAAGAGATTAAAGTAGTTTAATCGGCCAAAATAGACAGTTCCCAGTTTAAACAAGAGGAGGTTTGTCATTAAATGGCTGACTTGGCCAAGCACAACACTCTTTTCATCACTTTCTTTTTTACCCAGTGTTTTTCTGTCTTAAAGATATTATCCAATGCATCTCCTAAACTTTCCTGTTTTTCTTTGCAGTGAATACACTGAAGTCACAAAAGCTCTTTCTTGAAAACAAACGTCTTTATTAGTCAATAGGCTATTGGAAATTTGGTCAAATTTTAGGCTTCAGCTCTATTTTAAGATAGAAATTATTCTTATTCTTGCTTTTAGCCAAGATCAAGATGCAGGGTTCACTTAGGAAATCCAGAAGCCTCTCTTAAGGAATTTAGCTCAGCCTTTCTGGCAAAGGACTCGGGATACATGGCATAAGGATCTGACCACCCAAGATGGACCACCTAACACAAGTGAAGGGAAGGGCAAAGGTGTATTGTCCAGCCACTCAAGAACAGTCTGATGAACTCAGACTCCCCCCACAGAGATCACCATACTCTTGGACAACTATGGTCCAACACATTAGCATGCACCTTCCAGTTTTGCTGACTCCAGTCCTGTGTGCTAATAAGAAACCTCCAGCTGCCTGAGGACTGCTCCCCATCCATGTATTTCTAGGAGCACCCCCCAAGGGTGACTCACGTGTGCTGGTTCCTATTGCACCCATGCTGCCTGCCTGGCACACCAGGCAGCCTGGGGACTGCTACTGCTCACAGGTGCCCCAGGCCCTGCAGCCCTCCTGTGGAGGACTAGAGGCTACCTTCCTTTGTGTTATACTCTGTTATATTGGTCCCTATGCCATAGATCACTGAGATCCAATGTGTCACAGACTGTCATGGCATGGTTTTTACTTACAGCTGTCTCTCTCCTCGGAGAAGGAAATGGCAACCCACTCCAGAATTCTTGCCTGGAGAATCCCAGGGATGGAGGAGCCTGGTGAGCTGCTGTCTGTGGAGTCACACAGAGTCGGACATGACTGAAGCGACTTAGCAGCAGCAGCAGCAGTCTCTCTCCTCTAAGCTCAGAAGTGCTACAGCAGTTGGGCTGTGATTCGAGACTCATTCTAGCTCCAGAGCTGTACTCAGTCTCCCTCCTGCTCTCTTATAACTTAGTCTTTGATATAAAATCCTACCTACCCCAAGAGCTTTCTCACAAGATCTCCTTAGTCCTCTACAAAAAGGTGGTCATCAAGTTACCCCATCTGCTGAGCATGAGGCTAAGTTACCCCTGAGTTCTTGCTACTCACAGCCCACCTAGTCAAGGCTTGGAATCTAGTCATTCTCTTGGAGGTGATCAGACACTAATGTCAAAAGAAAATCATCTTGATCAGAGCAACTAACATGTCCCACATCATGAAGAACAAAGAGTCTGATACAAGAGACAGAAGACCACCCAGGGCAAGCAAATAAGGAAAGGCAAGGAGAACAGAAAAGGGAACATGTAAGATGGAAACATAAAGCCATGGGTTTGGGCAAGCACACAGCTTCCCGGGGATGTGGCTGACAAGGGTCAAAGCAGCTTTTCATTCCTGCGATGATAAGCTGGTCATTCCCAGTTGGACTGGTCCCAGGCTCCACTCCAAAGCACTCTACACAAAGGTGCATAAATGTGATGTGACCAGCTTGTGACTGTAACCCAGGAAAGCCAAGAGAGGAATAATGACAGGGTGAGGAAAATTCATTATGCTACTTACCCCCCTCAGACTCACAGCCTTGGCTGTCTGATTTTACTTATCCTAACAGGCTGTTGTAGGACATTGAGGAAGGCTGTAGCCTGCCAGCATTTGGACATTTCTACAGGTTTAATTATTATTATCTGGTAAGAACATCTCCTTATATTTATGAAGAACAGATGATCAACAATACAGCCCAGGGTCCTGTGTACTATGTAGGAGAAACACACAGCTTTTACCAAATATAGTTTATGAATGTCATATCCACATTCTGATAGACTCACTGTAAAGCTGTAATATCAATAATAACAGTCTTTCCATTACAGATATTGGAATAAATGCTTTCCATGTGGAGCCAGAGTAATTATTATCAATATTTGGGTGAACCAGAATACCGGTGACAGCTCCAACAGCTGCATACAGCTTTGGCTCGGTAACAAAACACAGAAAGCTCCCCAGTGAGAAACAAGGCAGGGTTTGATGAATTTCACTCAGCTCTTCAGTTACAGATTATTAAAAGATGAATTATAAAATTGGCTCAATAATGGCCATGCACATTCTTTCTGGCCAACATCATCCCCAAGGCTCTGATTGTCATAGAAGAATCTTTAAATCAGAGGACAATTCAGGTCTAACTCAAACAGACAGTGTTTGTAAAGCTGCCATGCACCATTAGCGCGTGCACTTCCCTGAGCGATCGTCCAATTACTCACCACAGACAGCCACACGTGGCTGCTAATGGGACAAAGACAACACTGGATGACATAAGGGTCTGAGCACTGCCTTTTTCTAGTCCGTGAATAGGCATCTAGGAGATGGAGACAAGTAGACAATGCTTTCAGGAGATATTTAACCAGAAGCCCTGGATGGAGGACAGAGTTCTATATGCTTTCTTAAGCAGACAAAAGGTTTTGGCAGCATGTTCTTACAAATTCTAGGTGGAATTCAGCAAAATATACTGAATCTATTAGGATGTTGAGTATTTCCATTGCAACACACTATGATTTCATTCCCTTTCAGATTTCCTGTTTTAGTCAGGGTTCTATAGAGAAACAGAATCAATAGGATAAATAGATGGAAAGATAGATAGAGCTACAGTTAAAGATAGTGATATAGATATACACAGTTACAGGGATGCTATGCTAAGTCACTTCAGTCGTGTCCGACTCTGTGCGACCCCACAGACGGCAGCTCACCAGGCTCTGCCGTCCCTAGGATTCTCCAGACAAGAATACTGGAGTGGGTTGCCAGTTCTTTCTCCAGTGCATGAAAAGGAAAAGTGAAAGTGAAGTCGCTCAGTCGTGTCCGACTCTTAGCGACCCCATGGACTGTAGCCTACCAGGCTCCTCCGTCCATGGGATTTTCCAGGCAAGAGTACTGGAGTGGGGTGCCATTGCCTTCTTCAGTTACAGGGATGGATACATATATATATAGAGAGATAAAGATAGAGTATACTTATATGTAGAGAGGGGCTTCCCAGGTGGCTCAGTAGTAAAGAATCTGCCTCTCAATTCAGGAGACACAGGAGACACTGGTTTGATCCCTGGGGTGGGAAAATCCCCTGGAGGAGGAAATGGCAACCCATTCCAGTATTCTTGCCAGAAAAATCCCATTGACAGAGGAGACTGGTGGGCTATAGTCCATGGGGTCGCAAAGAGTCGGACATGGCTGAGCATCTGAGCGTGCATGCATATACAGAGAAAGATTGAGGGGGTTGATTTATTTTAAGAAATTGGCTCAGGAAATTGTGAGAGCTGGAAAGTCTCAAGTCTGTAGGACACACAGGACAGCAGGCTGGAAGTTCAGCTAAGAGTTGATATTTTAGGCTTGGGTATGAAATCTGCAGGAAAGACTGGCAGGAGATTTGTACAGAGTGTCTACGGTGTAGTCTTTAAGCAAAATCAACTGATTAGATGAGACCTACCCACATTATGGAGAATAACGTTTTATTCAAAGTCAACTCATTGTAAATGTTCACCATATCATAAAAAGTACCCTCATAGAGGGTATTTCATCCCTCTATGAACATCCAGAGTTATGTTTGACCAAACAACTGGACACTATAGCCTAGCCAATTGGTAAAATTAACCATCACGTTACTTTTTCCCGAAATATAATGGCAGGATATAAAATATTCTATTTTAAGGGTTCTCAGCATTCCACGTATCTGGCTGAGGAAAGCGGACACCTCCTGCCTCACACTCACATACAACATCACTCTCAGGACATGAAGATAGCTGGTGTCCTTCAGCATGGGCCCTGGAAGGATTGTGCGCACAAAGCTTGAGTGAGCAGGCTGCTATCTACCTCCCGTCACCCACCTCCCTCTTTCCAGACTGACCTTCCTAAAATACACCAAGGGAGAAGGGAGATTTGATTCATATCCTTGTCTGTTCATCACTTTCTTTCATTGATTTCCAGGCTACCTTGGGCCTCCACTTGTGCTGCTCCTGGGAACCCCTGAGGGCTAGGAACAAGGAGAACCATATTTGACATGAGACTGCCTCCACCAGGCTGGCCTGGAGAGAGAGGGTCAGGACAAGAACCCTTCCTGGCTCCTTTCCTTAGTTCCTTACCTAACACACCAGGTGGTACAGATGCATTAGATTGCTGTGAGTATGGGGCCAGGTAGAGGATACTGCAACACAGGAATAAAAGTAACACTTACGTTAAGCAGCACTATTCAGTGTTTAAGGAAATTTACCAAGGTAAACCCTTCTTAGGGACTCTCCTTAGGATATCACCCAATTCCACATTTCAATCCCCTGTATTAAAGTCCACCTTTCCCTTACCCCTTGGAGAGAGAACTACTTCTTCAATCCTTCCCAGGGTGAATCTGTTTCCTCTCTAGTACCAATCTGATACCCCACCAAGGCCTCCACAGTTCCTGGCAATACCTTTCCAATCCCGAGATTATTCATCAAGAATGTGCTTTGGCTAATAATCCAGATTGGGATTTGGTATTTTAGATACAGTCCCCCTTGGAGATCACAGTGATCTGAAGGTAACATGCCACCAGATTCTTCCTTTTGTTTTCTAGAATGGATACATGACTTACAGACAAAACATGCATGATGCAGACATACACATACCAAGAACAAAAATAATTCTCCAAAGCAGTACAGTCCAAATCTATATGAACAAAGAAAAATATTTTCTTCAAACAATCTGCCAAGCTTTTCCCTGCCCACAACAGAAAAATTACTTTATGTTCTTATGCACAGTGATTTTAGTTTCCCTTTTCATCATCTCCCTGTTCCTAACAACTCCTGGGAGCCTGACTAGGCCTGGACATTGGCACATGTCCTAAAGCCTTTCCTAACAGCAGAATTCCTTGCCCCTGAATCATAACCTAAGACAGTCCTTCCCAACTTTGATCATGGTATGTAATAAACTCATGATATGATAAGCTCATATAGCACCATAGGATAAATGGACTGGGGCAGTTTATGGTAAGAGGCTGCCCCAGGCCCTAGATCTGGCTTTCCAATGGGGAGAGGAAGCAGGGTTTGGCACATACCTCATCTATTACATAGTATCCCAAGGAGCCCCAGAACACCTCTGGGATGCTCTGCCCATGCCATGCTCATCTATCTTGAGCCAGATTGAATTTTTAGGCAGAACTTCCTATCCCAATATCATTGGCAAGTGGCAAAAAACAACATAAAAGAGATTCTCCCATCATCAGCAGTAAAGGCCGAGAGGCTAGACTGAGAAGCTGGGCTGGGGGTTATTAGACATATCTGTAATAACTGGCCTTCAAAACTCCAAGGGAAGTTCTCTCTGACCTCCCTTGTGACTATTCCCAAGTTGAGAAGCTATGGTCTGAAAAAATTAACTAGAAAGATTGACTACACTTTTTATAGAGAAAAAAGTGACTACACTTTTTATAGGAAAAAAAAGTTCTTACAACTTAGAAAATGCCTCTTTTTTCACCTAAAAAGATGAAGAACAAGGACAGAACTTCAGTCACAATCTTCTTGAAAAGTAGAGTATTTGTACCCACATCCTAGTGTATTGACTGTCATTGAAAAATAAGGACAGTGTCTTTCTTATTTTGTCATATCCTAGTTGCCAGCAAAACGTTTGGCACATAGTAAATGCCCAATAAATATTTATTAAAACAATGTGCTCCACAAATTGCAGCAGGGGATAACTTTTAGTATGTTCATCCAGAAGTTAAGGAATTGAAATTCATTCCACTAGTGAATTACAGTTTAAGGCGATTATCTAGCAGGAGGTAGCTTCTCAAAATAAGATTTCAGACAGAAAGCCATCTGTCAACTAATGATATAGATATTAAGAAATGAGAAATCTCTAACCAAATTGCTAAGTTGGAACTCCTGCCTTTGTAGAGAAGCAGCTGAAGTGCCATTATCTGCTTGCACCGCAGGCAAGAGCCCTTCAGCTCCTTCTGTTCTCCACCTCCAGAACCTGTTGAGAAAGCAGATATCCCCTCCATGAAGCCAACAGGCCCTCATGCTGTTTACACTGTAGGACAGCCTGCCGGTCAAATTCTTCTCTGAACGTTCCAAATAATTCAACACACTCGCTGTTTTCTTGATACAAGTCAATAGTGGAGGAACTGCACATGGTTGAGTCAGAATAAACACAAGCGCTATTAAAAATCCATTCAGATAACCTTCTTTTTTTGTTGATGTTCTTAATAACTAGACAAGAATTGAGCTGAAGTTGATATTTTGAACATCTAGGACAAAAGAAGCTGTTAAAGTTAATACATAATGTATACAAGTAAATATATTACTAAAATTAAAGGAGAACACATTAATCTTCCTTGTGAGCACTAAATTTTTAAATACTTTTTATAGTGGCTATTTACACATAAAAAGATTTAGGCTCTTTAAAAGCAAGTCATACATTTATTAAAACATGCTAACTAGATTTCTCCATTAATGTTTTGTTGCATTTTGTTTCCTATAATGATGCACAAAGAGTGCTGACTGAATTTGCTTTCATATTCTGCAGTATTTCACCTATATAGTAGTTTAAGTTAGTAGTCTAAATGAGAGAGATTTGATTCTATGAAAATATTGAGATAAATGAGCTAACACAAATACTATCGCTTAACCATATATATGGGATTTTAAAAAAACAAAATGCTTCCCCCATCAAAACATACAACGCATTTTTGTCCATTTTCCTTGATTATGACCAACACTTGATCTCAGAAATAGTTAACTGAGTAACATGATGGAAAGAAGGCAAGATAAAGAAAATGCTTCTTCTCATTAACTATATTCCGGTATTTGGCTAGTTTATCAGTTGTTCACTGTGTGGAGTTTGTGATCCTAAATCACAGAATCACAGAAAAGAAAATGAAAGCCAGACTCTGTCTCTGTTAGCAGAGATAAATAGGTTTCTATCTTGGTCTTAGATTCCCAGGAAGATACTTTCTGTACTGCTACATAATATTTATTTTATACATTCTTAATAAACATCTTCTCTGTGCAAACTCATGCTTCTACTATGCTTGTAAAAATGCTTTCCTTATTTGGTGACTTAAGTTGGAGGACACCTGGTAAGCCTCCTTCGGAGTTACTCAATTCTAAATGTACTTTCAAGAAGCACTTGTTGTGTCACTTGCTACATGCCAAATTTTTGAACCAGAATGAAAATAAGGCAGTCCCTGGCCTCATGAACTCACAATCTAGTGAAGGAACAGACATACAACAAATCAAGATAATGCCATACTATCAAAAATACAACAGAGGTAGATACAAAGGAGGATCAGCCAGCTCTGTATGGGTGCAGAAAACATGGAGCACTGATGGGGGAAAAAAAAAACAAACCCAGTTCATCTGGTTCTCTGAAAGATGAGGAGATGGTATCCACAAGGCCTGGGAGAGAAAGGTACTCCTGACAGAGGGAATGACTGTGCATGATGAGGGGAAAACAGTGGGCAGATGGTGCGTAGGTCATTATCATCGGAAGACAATGGCATGGAGTGGTAAATGCAGGAAAGTCAAATTTAAAACAAATTATGAATGATCCTGATCATATTTTTTAAGGACCAGTAGCTTTTTGTCTATTTTTAAGTCACAAAAACTTCAACAAATTGAAGTTCTCCCTAGGAAACCCACATTTCATATATCACATCTTCCCTGACCTCATGCTCATGCCTTTCACACTCCTTTGTTATTTCATGTCCAGACTTTTGAATTCAAAGATCAGGATCCCTGTTCAAAAAACTGAATGCAGAGAGCCCCAAGAGACTGGCTTCACAGCTCAGACTCTGCTATTTCCTGTTTTCTCCACTCCCATGTTTCCTACTGGAATCTACCTTTCCCACAATTCCCTATTTGTTTCTGCAGCTTTGCCATGGAGAAGAGTACAAATTTTGGAAGATCTCTTTCTTCTGAAAGAGGTCTTTCTGCTCTTCCTTCTTCATTTTTTCACCTTTAGTTGAACAATGACTGCCAGCATCTATAATCACTCTCATTCAGCACAGCCTAAGCTATAATTCTTAAATTATGTAAAGCCCCTCCTCTCTCCTACCATCTACAATTAGCTTCTACAGGTAAAGATGGGCATGCTAAAACAGCTCTAACTTTTTCTTTTTTTAACCTCATTTCTCTATTTTTAATCATTTCCATTGTCCTATTCTGGATCTCAAGAATCTTTTTAATATAGGGATATAAGCTCAAGAGTTGATCAAGGCTGAAGGTAACAAGTAGACTAATTAGCAGTGCTCACATTCAGTGGACTATGCATGCCTTCCACATCACACCATCCTTCCTAACCCCTGAGTTTGGTTGTTAATTTAAACACAACTTTTGGTCCATGATATTTCTTTATAAACATCTCAACCCAAGATTAAAAGTATCAGACAGATAGTTGTATCCCCTTGGGAAAACAACAAATCCTGAGGGCACATATGCAAGTCAAGGAGGAGACATTTTCCATTGTTCTTACTCCAGCTTGGCCCTGTGTTGCTTCGACTATCTCAAAGAAATCTCAAGAGAATGTGCTAGCTGAATCCCTGGAGGCACATAAGATAAACTCGAACCTGGTATAAATATGGATATTTGTCTAAACAAATCCTATGCCTTCAGAGTGAAAACGGGTCCAATGTAGTCAACTTGCTACCAAGAGACTGGTTGATTTATTCAAGAGACAGTCTCTATTTCTGGCAGTTGGGCATGTGCTGAGGCAGTAGCTAGGTCTACTAAGCATGAGTCCCTAATTTGGAGCCTGTGCATAGCCTCCATCCTTACCACCATGACTGCTCTATTCACAGGCAAGTTCTTTCCACTGAGACATATTCTTTCATCACTACCTTTCAAGAGCACCTCTACATGTACTGTAGAGAAGCTGAGGTCCATTTTTCCCTTGCACTCTCCTTTTGAGTCAGCCTATCTGAGAACCAAGCTGAAATTAAAAGAGGCTTGCTCCTTTGAAAGAAAACTGTGATAAACCTAGACAGTGATTAAAAAGCATAGAAAACACTTTGCAGACAGATGCCTGGATAACCAAAGCTACAGTTTTTCCAGTAGTCATTTATGGATGTGAGAGTTGGACCGTATAGAAGGCTGAGTGCTGAAGAATTGATGCTTTCAAACTCTGGTGCTAGCGAAGACTCTGGAGAGTCCCTTGGACTGCAAACCAGTCAGTCCTAAAGGAAATCAACTCTGAATATTCATTGGAAGGACTGATGCTGAAGCTCCATTATTTTGGACACCTGATGCAAAGAGTAGATTCTTCGGAAAAGATCCTGATGCTAGGAAGGATTGAGGGCAGAAGGAGAAGGGGGTGGCAGAGGAGGAGATGGTTGGATGGCCATTACCAACTCAATGAATATAAGTTTGAGCAAACTCTGGGAGATAGTGAGGGACAGGGAAGCCTGGAATGCTGCAGTCCATGGGGTCACAGAGACATGACTTAGCGACTGAACAACAACATTAGGTTGCCATTAGAGATTCCTCCTATATATTAAAGAAAGTGAATGTATTAGTAGCTAATTCGTGTCTGACTCTTTGAGACCCCATGGACTGTGGCCCGCCAAACTCTTTTGTCCTTGGGATATTCCAGGCAAGAATACTGAAGGGGGTTGCCATTCCCTTCTGCAGGGGATCTTCCCAAGCCAGGAATCGAACTCAGGTCTCTTGCATTACAGGAAGATTCTTTACAATCTGAGCCACCAGGGTTAATCCTATATGACTGATGTTTTGCTTAGAGGGGCAGAGACATGTGCAGAGAGGAGGACGCCCTATGAAGAAAGGGACACACTGAGAGGAGATGGCCCTGTGACAATGGAAGCAGAGACTGGAGTCAAATTGCTGCAAGGACTAGTAGGAACATCAGAAACTAGAAGAAAGGCATGGAATAGATTCCATAGAAGAGTCTTCAGAAAGAAGGTGGGCCTGCTGACTCCCTGTTGCAGACTACTAACCTCTAAAATTATGAGAGAATAATTTCGGTTGTTTTGAGCTACCAGTTCTTGTACCACAATACCTGGCACATACTAAGGGCTTGATACAATTCAAGTTGTTTTTTAAAGCAGTTTCGACAGTGCCTATCGCATGGTATATGTTCATTAAAAGATAATTGATAGTATTATTAAACATCAATGAGTCAATGTTGCTTTAGCCAAAAGTTTTCTTCCTGAGTACCTGAGTCTCCTGCCATTTGTTCTCAACTTCCCATGGGGACCTACAGGTGCTGTAAGGCTTTTCAGGGATAATAAGCCACATGTTAAAGAAAACAATTAGCAGGTCTATGTGGTACCATGTCTTTTTCTGAAGAAAAAAAATGTTTCTAAATGGTCTCAAACAGGAACAAACAAAGGAGGATAAAACTCACAAGCAGAAAAGAATTACTTGGCAAAAGCAGCCTAACACCATTTCAGACCCAAATTCCAAATTAATGATACCCATCCAGGAAGCACAACAGTCATCTAATGGAAAAGAGCGTTAACAAGAAAAAAATAATTTTGCTCCTTTGCACAAATTTCCACCAGAAGTGCAGATGTCAGACATCATTTTGTACCAGGCATTGGTCAGTTGATCCTTGTTTACAAATTCTTGTTGAGAATTTGTTTTGCTTGCAGGCACAGCTATCCCTGGCTCATGACTAAGAGAGCACTAAACATTTCATTCTGTGAACTTTTTCATTGATCTAAGGGGAAGGCTAACTAGAGAGGCTAACCATGCAGTCTAAAGAACAGAAGCTTTGATTCCTCGCAGAAAAAGCTCTGACTTTTTCACCCGTATAACTCCAGATGACTTTCTCCTGGATTGCTGGCTGGAGAATGAGTTGCTACTGAGAAGAGAACAATCCAACAAAAACTGCCTGTATCTATGTACTCTTTGTGTCCCTGTGTCCAAAGTCTGATGAGAGACTGATAAACAAGAAGACCTCATATGGTGGAAGGAGAATCCTGAACTCATTTTTCCTCAATATTAAATGCGTGCTTAGCCGCTTAGTTGTGTCTGACTCTTTGTGACCCCATGAACTGTAGCCCATCAGATTCCTCTGTCCGTGGATTCTCCAGGCAAGAATACTGGAGTGGGTAGCCATTTTCTTCTCCAGGAGATCTTCCCCATCTCCTGCACTGCAGGCAGATTCTTTGCTGTCTGAGCCACCAGGGAAGCCAATCAGTAAAATTTGGGATAATTCCAAAATCCCAGAAAATCACCACTGAAATGACTTTCTGTTACTTATCTTTCTCATGGAATTGTTTCTAGAAGTGAACAACGGATCCTCTCCTATATTTTGTCTAAGAGAAAAAAGTGACTACTAAGAAGATTTGTTTGTTTAATAAGGATTTGGTTAGGATAGGTGATCTTTCCAACTGTGGCCCCCAGTTAGGTCCAGAATGTGAAACATTTGCATTCACTGACGGAGATGAAAATGACCAATGGGCACAATGAAAAATAAGGAGGGAAGTTTGTGGGTGTTTAGGGACAAGGTCTATTTATTGTGGCTAATGTGTTGTAATTCGTATCCTTTCTTCTAGGGCATTGAAAAACAAAATAGGGCTTCTGCCAGATTTCCAAAAGACTTGATACATTCCCCACTACCCATCCGCAGGGCCAGGTATGCCTTATTACCTACAGTCAGTTCCTACAATGACTGTCCTGTGAGAGAATCTTAATTCTTTTGTTTTAAGATCCGAGAATGAAATTGTATTTCAGTACCAAAAAGCCTGTCCCTACTTTCTTCTCTTAATTTTCATCGTTACTTGGAATAAGAATATACATTCTCCTTACCTTTCCAGTACAACTTTAATTTATAAATGCCAGAGATTTGTAATACTGTTATCTGAAAAATTATGTCAGACATGAGTCTTTATTTTTCCTGAACAGCACTGTTTTTGCAATGAACTCCACCCTTCCTTGCTGCTGCTGCTGCTGCTGCTAAGTCGCTTCAGTCATGTCCGACTCTGTGCGACCCCATAGACGGCAGCCCACCAGGCTCCCCCGTCCCTGGGATTCTCCAGGCAAGAATACTGGAGTGGGTTGACATTTCCTTCTCCAAAGCATGAAAGTGAAAAGTGAAAGTGAAGTCACTCAGTCGTGTCCAACTCAGCGACCCTATGGACTGAAGCCTGCCAGGCTCCTCCGTCCATGGGATTTTCAAGGCAAAAGAGTACTGGAGTGGGGTGCCATTGCCTTCTCCCCACCCTTCCTTAGAGGCATATAAATAAACATAGCTCAAGGCCACACTCTGGACCACTTCTCCTCAAGTTATTTGGCCAGAGCTATTTATATAATTTTAAAAGCTTTCAAGTATTTTCCAAAATTGCAAATTTCAGTGATAAACTCCTTCTACCTTAGAACCAGCAAAGTAATTTTTACAGATATGAATATGCAAGCAGATTTTAAATGGATCTTAGCAAAAAATTTTGAAGACCCACTTCTTTGGCCAAAGATACAAATGACAGACACTCTTTCAATTTTGGCACCAAACTTCTGATCTCCCAGTATTTGTGACTGGCATAATCACTTTATTTTGAAAGTCAGGCTCTGAAAAACAATGCGGAGAACTTTTGATAGTCTACCTTTGCTTCATGAGAACTATCAGAAAAAAATAACATACTGCACTAAAAATTTTGTTGTGAGTAACCTAGCTGTTAGACTCCAGACTGGATGATTTGGTACATTTCAGCCTCTTTTCCTTTTGATACCATGTAGAACTCAGCTTTTTTTGTTTTAATAGTACCCAGAAAAAAAAAAAAAGAAACACAATGTTATATAAATGGTTAAGAAGATTTCATCATAGTTTTCTTATAGATGGCTTATTTTAGTTTTGTTCCCTAGGACACAAGTTATAAATGCTATGAATGGTACAAAAGTAGAGCAAAATACAATGTGAAAAGAGAATATTATCTCTTCTGTTCTCAAGTCACTTTCTATGTATTTCTGTTATGCACACATAGTGTGATATTTATCTATGTTATATTCCCAGTAAACTAAGCTCTGGGAAAACAGAGAACAAGCCTTGCTCTTCCTTGTTTTTCTAGGACCTGGCTCTTAGTAGATATTCGAATATTTATTAAATAAATATGAATCAAGTATTTCACTTCCCTTGTTAGTTAGTTGTCAACAGGACTAAAATTGAAAAACATAAATGAATTGAATACATTTTTATCTTGTCTAGTAACAAGATGAATAAAAGCCATCTCAGGAAAATATCTAGACCAGCCCTTCACAACCAGGATTCCTCAAGAGAATTAAGTCCTACAGGAAGTGATTTAAGTAACTGCTTACTTCCAAGGATGGTACATTTTGGATGCATAGAAGAGAAGTTAATTCATTACATACTACAGGTGCCTTAGGAATTAAGGGTTAATTCTGTTGAACTACAGTTGAGAAGGGCTGGTATTGACTGTTACTGTACAAATTGAAACTATGAATATTAAAAAGACTTAAATCAGTTTTCAGTCTGACCTTAGGAAGGATAATGTCACATATTGATTAAGCAAATCTGTTAATGAGCTGGTAAAATGTTTAATGATTAGCCTAGTATCTAAAGCCACGATGTCCTAGAAGGCAGAACCTCCTAACGCATTGAAAGTGCTAACATTTTATTTGGGAGATGGAAGCCCAGGACAGTAAGGGAGAGAAGAAAATGAGTTTCAGGGAACAATGCACTGCAGTATGATGCAGTCTGCCACCCCCTCTCCCACAATTATGACCCAGGAAGAGACCCATCAGGTCCCTTGGCAGCCATGTTCACATGGCACATGGGATTTCTCCAGGAGGGCTGTAAGGAGTAACTGTACCCCAGGGCAGTTCCTAGAAGATGGAATGGAGTCAGAATTTATCTTTCCAGCCCCTCTTTCAACTCCATTTCTCTCTGTTTAAGGCTCACCCCCAGGGAAGCTTACCCCCATTCACTTCTTGGTTGCATAATCCAGCCCTTCAGGAGTCTCCCTCAGGACTCCAGATCTCCCATCTGTAGCATTTCATTGAAGCCTAAAAATGACAGGACAACCAGGTGAGGGTGCAGTAGCAACCAAGAGAGAAAGAAAGCAGTCATGAAAATCTTAAGAAGTCACATAATGTGCATGCCCTAGAGCAGCAACTTTATTCAGGGTGAAGAGTTTAGAATCCACTTTTTCCCTGGAAATCCAGAGTTGCTAAGGCATATGTGAAGGGGACCCTACTATAATAAGAAAGGATTCTTCTAAGACTCTCCCTTGGGTTTGCATCTTCTAGGGAAATGGCTCCAGTCCAAGACACACACTCTCTTTTTACCTTATCTTGGAGCAGTCTGGGCATTAGTCCAAGCTACTATTTTACCATATCTTCCAAAAGCTAAAATGCTGTTTCTGGATATAGGTTGAGGAAAGCACTTCAGCGAACTGTTTAGCTATGTTTGTTTTAAATAAATCTTATCCAGCTCACAATTTGCAGAACTATTCAGGCAATTTGTATTAAGATCTGGCTCATCCTTCTTTCACCTACATTTAGTCCCTTAGCTAACTCACCTACTATTGTTAACTAAGTATTTCAACTTACCCTAACTCCAGGAAAACTAAGCCAGTTAGGAGTTAATATGATCTCTGAAAATGTGTAGATGACCACAACTCTCAGTTGAATCATCTCTTAGAATCTTTTCTCCTACAACAAAACCTAAAAACTAGAGACTGCACAGATGTCTAGGAACATTCATTGTTTTTCAGCAGAAACTATATTCGTCAAATCTCTCCAGGTTTAGATTTACGTTGACAATTATATACATCATTCACTAGCTACCTTGTGGAACAAATGCACCTGCAAATCTTGCCATTCATTTTAAAGGTTAAATGTCAGACCCACCAAGTCAAATCTTCCACCCAGATTCAGTCATACACAATGAGTTATCGGTAGGGATCACAAAAGTTCTCCAAGGGTTACAAGTGTTTCGGATTTACCAGCCAGTCTCACTAATCTCTGATTATAATGTTAACAATCTCTAGAGCAATTACCCACCTTGGAAAATTTAGATTGAGGAAATACTTGTGTATCAAATCCATTAGGCTAAAAACGCCTAAGAATATTAAGTGTTTTCTAGTTGAAGCTAAGCAAATTGAAACAGTGCACTGAACCAAGGCATTGAGGAAGAGAAATTCTGTGCAGGATGCCTTGTGTAACTCCAAACCTGAGTTCTCTCTCAGTGAAGCCATTTTTTTGGCATCAGGCTCACTTCTGATCCATTAGCCTTCATCCATTTGAAGGACTCATGACATCATCCATGCACATTTGCAGTACTGAAGGTTTCTTTTTGTAGAACACTCAGCCATGTCGAGTCATTTATCAAAAGCAGCTGGCCTCCATTTACACTCTGATTTAGTCTGAACTGTGCCTAAGAGCTCTGCTATCACTACGGAGACTGGCTTATTAAGTTTCTGCTGAAATCTCTGCTGGGATGAGTGATTGATAGCCAAAGCTGCCCACCCTTCCCCAACCCATTCTTTCCCTGTAGCTTCTCCTTCTGCAACAGTAAGTCTATTTGGTTCAAATGTTTGTAAAAGTTTGCGTCCATCTTAATAGGACAAAGAGTATTGTGGTGAGATAGACAAAATACAGCCCTTTGTGCCAGTCATGGCTAGAAGGTCAACTATAACATGACAAATGCAGTTTCCAAGACTATAGAAGAACTTGTAGGACTGAAGTCCAGCTGATACATTCATGTGCTGTGCTTAGTTGCTCAGTCGTGTCTGACTATTTGTGACCCCCATGGACTGTAGCCCACCAGGCTCCTCTGTCCACAGGGATTCTCCAGGCAAGAATATCGGAGTGGGTTGCCATGCCCTCCTCCAGGGGATCTTTCCAACCCAGGGATCAAACCCAGATCTCCTGTATTGCAGGCAGATTCTTTACTGACTAAGCCACCAGGGAAGCCCACAGTCATACCGGTTGTCAAAATATTGAAATACTTATATATTTCTTGGTAAGTAGCTGCTCCCCCAAGCTTTCCACTGTACTCCCATATTCCCAGCACCCCCATTCCCCCGGGCCCTCTCCCTGGATCCTCCCACCATCCAATAATGAAGGAGTCAACCTAGTCCAGTACTCTGCTGCAGCATTAAAACAGGTATCCACCTTGACCCATCTTGACCCATCCATGCCTGAGCTACACCAGTTGTTGAGTCACTTGAACAGTATCCTGAGAATACATATAATTAGAAGCAATGGCCATAAAACTGTGGGGCCCTAAAGAATATTGAGAACAATTGATATGATCACTCTATGATAGATTTACTCTCCTTTTAAACATCTATTATCAATTTCTTTTGTCACTTAGCTGAACACCAGGGACTTTCCTTTGCTGTCATTTTGGTCCAGACCTTATTTTCATGGTGCCTATTGTGATTTCAATTACTTTCTCAAGGCAGTAACTGTACTTTGAATACAGTTATGTAAGAACAAAGCCCTCTCTGAACTGATGTATCAAGTCAAAAAAACCTGCCAATCAAAATTTCTAAGACTTCTGGTATGAATACCGAATATGGGCAAAGGAGAGTGGAGAGAAACTTTAAAAAGTGAAAATTTGAGTCTGAAAAAAAAATCTGAAAATTCTCCCTCAAACTTAGGCTACAGGAAGAAAAAATGGAGAAAGCCAAGACAAGCCAGCCCTCTGTGTAATCGAAAAGTAGCAGACTCCTCCAACTTCTAGGAATGTGGATGGCAGAGTTCACACGGTCCAACACGTGAAGGTATGTTTGTCAAGAGACCCAGCTTCTGAACAGACACAAAAATCAGAGTCATTGTCACCAAGGCCACTCAACAGCAAGATTTTCATAGAGTGCATTTTGAAATAAAATGAATCTGAAAATCTACAGACTGTTGTACCTCACAGACATAGCAGGGAGGGACATGAAGAAAAATTGCTGAAATACACAGGTTCTTGGGGACCACAGCTTTATGGGAAAGAAATCAAAGAAATAACCATCAACTGGGTCATCATGAGGTGCCACTAGTTTGGGTAAACTGCCAAATCCTCACCATAAGTACTCTGAGTACTCAGTCTTACTGCATCCTTAGGTGCAGTAAGAGTGCACCTAAGGATGAAGATCAGAAGACATGCTCCTGGCTGTGAAGATTTGTTAGGCAAGCCAACTGCACACCTATATAATAATATAGTCACAAAAAACTATACACAGTGGCCACTGGCCTACTTCATGAAGGCTGATTTTTTTGCCTTCAAGACATTCTAAAATCTAACTTGATGTGCTTTACTGTGGTCCCTCAGGGGATGGGATGGACCTTCATCCTATATCCAGCTCTTCTCAGAGTTTCCAAAACAGTCATACCATTTAAATATTTCCTTGAGACGTGTTTTCCCTTTCCCTCTCCTCCCTATCCAAGTAAAGATTGAGTCTAGGTGAGCACATTTAAATTCTGCCAAGTGTTTCACTCCCAAATCATATTGCCAACAGGAGAATGACTTGGACATGATGCAAAGGATGATGTGTAATTATAAAAATAACAGCAACTAACAATTATCATTCATTCAGCAAACATTTATGGAATGCCTCTTACATGCCAGAGGAGATAGTGAACGACAGGGAAGCCTGGCCTGCTGCAGTCCATGGGGTCACAAAGAGTCAGACATGACTTAGTGACTGAACAACAACAATTCTAGGCAATGAGGATACAGTGGTGAAGATCTGACATTTACACTGTAATGTGGAGGAAACAATAAAAACAACTGAGTAGATAAAAGAGAAGGCAGGTTAAGTTGTAATACATCCTATGATGTAATTACAGAGAAAGATGTGACAGTGGTAACATGTAGGGGAGAGAGATCCTCCACAAGCTGGGGTAGTCTGGGAAGGCCTCTCTATGATGGTGACATTTGAGCTGAGGCCGGAAGCCAACAATGCAAAGAGATGAGGATGAAGCATTTCAGGCAGACACAGCAGCAAATCCCGAAGACCTGAGATAGGAACAAGTGTTGCTTGTTCTAGAACAGGAAGAGGCCCATGCAGCTGGAGTACCGTGGTATGAAATGATGTCAGGGATGTAGTCAGGGGCCAGATTACCTAGGGTCTTGATGGCCTTAGAAGGAACTTGAATTCTCTTCTGCATAAAATGGAAGGAAGTCTTAAAGGATTTCAGCAGCGGTTCTGACTGTGGATATTGAAGGAACCATCAGGAAGAAGAGGAAGTTTAGTTGGGGATGACTGCCAAAGGTAGATGGCCACAGAGACAGAGAGAAGTGGCTGAACAAAAATTTCAGAGGCAGAACTGACAGAACCTACTGAGGAACCAGTTATTGGGAAAGAATGGCGGTGGTTTAGTTGCTAAGTCATGTCCAACTCTTTGTAACCTCATGGCCTGTAGCCCGCCAGACTCCTCTGTCCATGGGATTCTCCAGGCAAGAATACTGGAGTGGGCTGCCACAGAATGGAAAATACTTAACTGAGTCGTCACTGTATGTTGGGTACTGTAATAAACAAGCATTTGCATCCACTATCACATTTAGTTTCTCTTAAAGATGAGAAAACTTCAGCAGAGGGGTGAATAAGTAAATAACTTACCCATGTTCAGTGGACTATTAAGTGACAGAGCCAGGATTAAACCCAATCAGTCTGTTTCCAGAGACCTCACTCCTAACCAATACATTATATAATTCTAGAAATATTGATATCCTAGAATACTCTTAAAGTAGAGCTAGTGTTTTCCTATTGGACACATTGTTCCTCTTTCCTGCCCTTTTCCAGAGTTTAATGCTACAAATTTCTAACCAAAGAAAGGACTGTCCTCAGTTATACTATAATCTCAGTCAATTATACCACCAAATGTAAGTAATCTTTTAAACTGAGCTCTTAAAACAGTCATCTATATATATATATATATATATATATATATATGGGATTTAGAAAGAAGATAACCACAAACCTATATGCAAGGCAGCAAAAGAGACACAGATGTAAAAAACAGACTTTTGGACTATGTGGGAGAAGGAAAGGGTGGGATGATTTGAGAGAATAGCATTGAAACATGCATATTACCATATGTAAAATAGATGACCAGTGCAAGTTCGATGCATGAAGCAGGGCACTCAAAGCCGGTGCTCTGGGACAACCCAGAGAGGTGATGTGGGGAGAGAGACAGGATGGGGGTTCAGGATGGGGGAACATATGTGCACTCATGGTTGATTCATGTCTGCTGCTGCTGCTAAGTCACTTCAGTCGTGTCCAACTCTGTGCGACCCCATAGACAGCAGCCCATCCCTGGGATTCTCCAGGCAAGAACACTGGAGTGGGTTGACATTGCCTTCTTCAGATTCATGTCTATGTATGGCAAAAACCACCACAATATTGTAAAGTAATATCCTCCAATTAAAATAAATTAATTCATTTAAAAAAGTTATCTATTTTCTTAGTAGCTAAACCTTATACTCACCTGCATTTTTATTCTCTATACTTTCTCCAGATCAGTATCAATAAAGTCTTTACTTTCTTATATCATGCATCCTCCTCAGAAAACAACACTCAGTGAAGGCTGACATGTCACAGTCAGCTTCAATGCCAGCCAAGCAGAAGTGGCTGGAATTATTTCAATATCTATCAAGCAGCTGAGCAGCTCATGATGTGTCCAAAGCCAGTGCTAGCTGAATCTTAGGAACATCTGTTCTCACCATTTACCACCCTAGCCATGGACTGAGTTTCAAGCTCAATCACTAGAACTCTGAAGAAAGACCTGAATAAGCCCAAACCTAGCAAGGAGTTTGAGCCTTGGAGGAAGATGAACAAGCATGAACCTGGGTTCTCTTCATAGAACCCAGACTGAGACGATTAATCCACACGCCCAAACTAAAAAGAAATCAAGCAAAACTGAGCAGACTGGAGCACAGCACATCTCAAGAAAACCACTGAATTTCCTCTCCTCAGTTTTCTGCAGTAGTTATTAAGTGTTCCAATGTCTGAGGGCTAGCCCCATTCCATTAAGCAAAAAAATAACAACTTTTTCTTTGCTGTATACTTTTCTCCTGCTGTGAAAGTGCTGCACTCAATATGCCAGCAAATTTGCAAAACTCAGCAGTGGCCACAGGACGGGAAAAGGTCAGTTTTCACTAAAATTCCAAAGAAAGGCAATGCCAAAGAATGCTTAAACTACCGCACAATTGCACTCATCTTACATGCTAGTAAAGTAATGCTCAAAATTCTCCAAGCCAGGCTTCAACAGTACATGAATCGTGAATTTCCAGATGTTCAAGCTGGATTTAGAAAAGCCAGAGGAACCAGAGATCAAATTGCCATCATCCACTGGATCATCAAAAAAGCAAGAGAGTTCCAGAGAAACATCTACTTCTGCTTTATTACTATACCAAAGCCTTTGACTGTGTGGATCACAATAAACTGTGGAAAATTCTGAAAGAGACGGGAATACCAGACCACCTGACCTGCCTCTTGAGAAATCTGTATGCATGTCAGGAAGCAACAGTTAGAACTGGACATGGAAGAACAGACTGGTTTCAAATAGGAAAAGGAGTATGTCAAGGCTGTATATTGTCACCCTGCTTATTTAACTTATATGCAGAATACATCATGAGAAACACTGGGCTGGAGGAAGCACAAGCTGGAATCAAGATTTCTGGGAGAAATATCAATAATCTCAGATATGCAGATGACATCACCCTTATGGCAGAAAGTAAAGAACTAAAAAGTCTCTTGATGAAAGTGAGAGAGGAGAGTGAAAAAGTTGGCTTAAAGCTCAACATTCAGAAAACTAATATCATGGCATTGGTCCCATCACTTTATGGCAAATAGATGGGGAAACAGTGGAAACAGTGGCAGACTCGATATTTTGGGGCTCCAGAATCACTGCAGATGGTGATTGCAGCCATGAAATTAAAAGACACTTATTCCTTGGAAGGAAACTTATGACCAACCTAGACAGCATATTAAAAAGCAGAGACATTACTTTGCCAACAAAGGTCCATCTAGTCCAGGCTATGGTTTTTCCAATAGTCATGTATGGATGTGAAAGTTGGACTATAAAGAAAGCTGAGCACTGAAGAATTGATGCTTTTGAACTGTGGTGTTGGAGAAGACTCTTGAGAGCCCCTTGGACTGCAAGGAGATCCAACCAGTCCATCCTAAAGGAAATCAGTCCTGAATATTCATTGGAAGGACTGATGTTGAAGCTGAAACTCCAATAGTTAGACCACCTGATGCGAAGTACTGACTCACTGGAAAAGACCCTGACGCTGGGAAAGATTGAAGGCGGGAGGAGAAGGGGACAACAGAGGATAAGATGGTTGGATGGCATCACCAACTCAATGAACGTGATTTTGAGTAAACTCTGGGAGTTGGTGATGGACAGGGAGGCCTGGTGTGCTGCAGTCCATGGAGTCTCAAAGAGTCGGACACAACTGAGACTGAACTGAATTGAACTGACACTTTTTTCCAGTGGAGATTTAATCATAGTCACTAGTGTATTGTGACGTGTCAGGTTGTACCATGATACATGGGAGATTTCAATTGACCAGCTGTCTCAAGGTCATAATAATTTTCAAACTTTTGCTTGTGTAGACTTAGGGTACACTACATGTAGTAGAGTTTTACACTGCTGCAAAATTTGCTTTCTCCCTCTATTTAGTAATTTCAGAGGCTATTTTAATAAGAATTATATAGCCCAAGCCTTCTATAATCTTAGAATATGTCATCTACTTTTCTCCAGAAAAATAAATTACCAATTGGCAATCATATCCATAAAACTAAACTTTTTTTGCAAATTCTATATCCTTGAAATACTGAAGTCTATCAAATAATTTCTACTCATGAAAGACATGAAATAATCAACTTTTTCTAAACCTTTTCTTCCTTTCCTTTAAAATGAATTTCAATTTTAATCCAAAGATTTAATTTCAATTAGTTGTGGCATTTATATTTCACTAAATGAATCCAGAATCCCATAGATAAAGGTATGTTTAAACATATATAACAACATAAATATTTCCACAACCACTTGATTCTTATTAGTTCCTTCTCTCCTCTCCCATTTATTCCCACACAGTCCTTTCACAAACCTCTTAATTTAATACAGGGAAACTGATCATTTCTAACACTGAAGGATCTCTGAACATGAACAAACCAAACGCTATTTCAAAAGAAAACACCACAAAGAAAGAAGCACACTGTGTAAGTAATTAAAGAATGACAATGAGCATTCATATCCTCACATTCCCTAATCTACCTCAAAAAAGGAAATGGTCTGAGTCTCCAAGATTATCTTTCTAATTGTGTAAGCAGAATATTTCCATGTGGATGTCTTGTTCATTAATCATTTTATCATCGATTTATTCATTATTCCAAAGTTATTTGTGCGCCTACTTTTTATGCCCTTATGAGGTTTCATTCTCAAAATGGAGATAAGTGAACACCATTACATCTTAAAAATTAGGTTTGTGAGGAATGAGCTGTGTCTGGCATAGAAGCACCAAATGAAAACTAATAATGGGGCTTCCTTTGTGGCTCAGTGGTGAAGAATCTGTCTGCCAATGCAAGAGACACAAGTTGAATACCTGGTCTGGAAAGATCCCATTATATCACAGAGCAACTAAGCCTGTGCACCACAACTTTTGAGCCTGTGCTCTGGAGCCCATGAGCCACTTCTACTAAAGCCCATGTGTTCTGGAGCCAGTATTCTGCAACAACAGAAGCCACTGCAATGAAAAACCTGTGCACCACAACTAGAGAGCGGCCCCCACTCAACACAACTAGAGAAACGCCTGTGCAGCAAGGAGGACTTAGCACAGCGAAAAATAAAATAAATAAAAAAAAATTTTAAATGAATAATGGATGACAATGTTGGCAACAATGGTGGGCAATGGCAATACAGAGATAAATATTATTTTATTAATGTCAACTGCTCAAAGTCTAGCAGAGCAGACAGAGGTATGGCTATAATGGAAGTACAAGTGGCAGAATAAATACAGAAATGATATATTCTGGATTTTTGAGAATAACCCAAATTTCAATTATTCTGCCCCATTGGCAAATATTGAGTTCAAAACATGTCTCATTATCTTATTCATGAAATATGATTTTTATAACTGTAACAAAAACACAGTTGAAACAACAAGAGAACATTGAAGATGGATCAGAAACTCTTGCTTTTAACTAATGTACAGTTTTATGGATGAGCCTTAAGCATATGAAACCATTAAAAACCAAAAGCAAAGGCACACAACTAGGCTCAACTTCTTAAACCAGACAATAAGTGCTGAAAGGACTATAGGAATTCAGAACAACTTAATGGAGAAATTGGACTTTAAGGAGAAACTTAACCTTGAGTTCAAACTATAAAGTAGATAGGAATTTCATACAAACAGATGAGGTTACCAGGAAAAGGATGAGCATCAATACACTGAAGAAGACAGTAAAGGCACAGGTCCAGCTTCAGATTCTAAAACTGTTCCCTTGAAGATGAAAAAACAAATGTGTAGAGTACAGTGGGGGAGATACCTCTACTGTGGATACAGTGATCAAGAGTAATGTTTTCAGACAACATATCTATTTCCTAAAGGAGACTGAGAAAGGGAATTCACTGGTTCCTAGGCAGCTGAGTGGAAACTGGAGGTATGAAAACATTTCATTTAGCTGCAATTTTTTTTGCATTTATTCAGTACTTCCACCTTTGCAAAGTTCTTACCGTGTGGTCTCACTTGAGTCTCACCTGTGACCACAGCTAGTGACCAGGCATAAAGCAAGCTCCCCTTCTGGTTCTGGGCTGTGTCTACAATTCAGTGTTCACAGTCCTAAAACACTAGCTAAATAATCCACACTTCTACCTTGTTGAGTAAGAAAGCACTACTAATGGAATTAGGCTCCTAGGATATGTAAACTCTGCCTTGATTCAGCAATGACATTTGACTAATACTAAATAATCACTGCAAAAAATCTGCCTGCAATGCAGGAGACCCAGGTTTGATTCCTGGGGCATGAAGATCCCCTGGAGAAGGGAATGGCTACCCACTCCAGTACTGTTGCCTGGAGAATTCCATATTCAGATGAGCCTGGTGGGCTACAGTCCATGGCGGGTGGAAAAGTGTCAGACATGACTGAGAAACTAACACTCACTTTCACATTATAATCACTGATTGATTGGTTTCCTTGTTAAGTTTCAGATCTGATTTGAGGCTTCTGAAAGCTAAATAAGAGGCCTCATATCATGAATTCCTTCAGGTCATGAGTAGGTATGTAACTATGTTCCAAATGTATCCAGAGGTAAAGAACTGCCAAGCATTAAGAGTGATTTATTGTCTAATAATATAAAATAGTAAAGGCTGTCTTTTGATTATGGAAATTGACATACCATAATAGATGCAGCTCTCCAAGAATATGTCCTCCCATTCCCACTTGTTGGAGAAGCAGAATGCTCCCCCACCCACAAGGACTAGGAAATGTTTGGAAATGATGCATGTCAAGCAAATTTATAGTATCCCCAAGTGCTCTTTAGCATTTTGGTCTATAGTAGCTACTTTTGGCAAACCAAGGAGTCTGGCTTTAGATGAAGTTAACAGAACCATGTAGATCCAGAAGAGCCCTTCATGACCATAATACTGTGCCTTTTCCCATCTGGCAGAGAATAATGCCTTGGCTTTAAAGACCATCTTAATTCTGCTCTCTCCAAGTGCATTTATAGTTAAGGCTTTGACCCATTTTATAAATCCTTCCAACTTTCTCATCACTGCTTTTCAAAAAGGTAACTTAAATACTTATAGCCTAAGCAGTTTGCCCCCAAATCAGCTGGGGATCCAAGATTTGACTATAATAGTCATTTTGGGGAGCTCAAAAAAGGAGCTCCTAGAATTTATAGAGTTAGGAAAATGCCTCCTTAGAGAATGAAGCCAGTAAGAATAAATGCATATGGAGTTTAGACAGCTGTAGAAGCAGACACCCCTATGAAATAGCTTATAAGTATATTATGCCTGAAACTGGAGAGGTCAGCAAATATCCCCAGAAAAGTAGCTGAAATGTAGTTGATAGAAAAGTCACTAAAACCTACCTAGCATGGGGCAAGGATGGCTTTGGTGTAAAGTTGTTAAAGGTGATGTAATGGTGAAAATGTCTTCATATTTATCAAGTTCTCTTAAAGAAGAAACAACCCTAATTCAAGGAAACCATCCTTCAAAAATGCCTCCTCTCTTTGCTATCATCTGTGACATTTAGGCCTCTGATTTGCATGGAGGTACTTCATCAGGAGGAAGACGTCTAAAACAATGCATAACTATATATAATTACTCTGACAGATGTTGCTCATATCACAAACAGGGATTCTGATTTGCATGCCATGCCTTGTAGGTTTCATTAACAAGACCTTGTCTTCTGTGGGCTGGTCATCTCTATGTAATTGACAAATTAACCTTCTGGACCTGTGAAATTGAGGACCAGTTCATCACTTGTGATGCCCTCTCCAAGGTACTGATTCCCTTAGGGTCCTGTATATGGCTGCCAGACAGCTTCTCTCTGAATCTGTTCTTACCTGTGACAGTTTCAATCTAGTGCCCTAGATCAGTTCTTCTCAAACTTTAATGTGCTTTCAAATCATCTGAGAATCTTTTTAAAATGTAATCTTTTGTGGATGCTTAACAAATCAAGCAGAAACATTATTTTTTGCTGCAGAGAATATAAAATGTTTCGGTATACCTATGAAATAAGGGGGCTCAATGAGCTCTTGATGGTTTTGTTCTCTTGAACTGTTTATGATAGATTGCTATAGCAGTACTATCCTGGGAAGGAGTCTGAAGCTGTCTCAGGAAAGAGTGATTGATTAGTAATGTCTGCCATGTGTTTAGGATGGAAAAAACACAGCAGATATGTCACATATTAAAAATGCTGTATAGATAATCTTTGAACTTCCTAACTTCCCATGATTCTTGGATTTCGCAGCAGTATTTTAGATATCTTGGGAAAGAGAAATTTTTCTTTGAATAATGAAAACAAGCCATCTAGAATCCCAATATCCAACATTTGTGAGTGTGTAACAGAAACAGCTGTTAAGCCCAGACTTTTGAAAGTTCATACTTTCTCTAGGGAAACTCCAAAAATAACACATACCTCTGGCTCACTGCCTCTGCTAGAGTGGTACTACAGCTTTGTCTGTGTGATCAGGAGCGAAAGGGATGTGTCTATCACACTGCTAGAGTTTCCAAGAGCTTCTATAAAACAAATTAGTTAAATTTTAATGAGACATGGAAAAGATCCAGGTAAAACAGAATAAGTTGTGAAAAGCTAAAGAGAAGTTCCTCTTTCCTTCTTAAATTCTTCTTGTAGTTATTCAAGTCAATTTAACATATAGTAAGATCCAGTAGAAACAAATCACAAATGTCTAATGTTAATTGTCATATCCATTTGATGGGATGTTATCCAGCCATCAAAATTGTTTATGAAAAATCTGTAGTAACAATGCAGAATACACTTGTTCTAGGGTAAGAGATAAAGATAAACATGTTCGCAACTGTTAAACGATGCACAACTGTGCATCTTTTGTATCAGTTCTTTTCAATCACTTTGTTCACTTTGCCTTAATGTTGTTGCATTGCTTCTATAATTAACAAGGCAAACATCTCTTTAAATCAAACATAATAAGTTTTTTAAAAATGATTTATTGACTTTTGTGAAAGCATGAAGATACACATGTAAAAGTTTGCGACAATATTAAGGCTAAGTGAACAATAAGCATATATTCACCTATAATGTCACTTCTTGGAGATATGGCCATTTTACTTTTAATGTAGTATCATAAACACACTTTGAAGTTTGAAATTTTAAAAATTACACCTTCTAAGGGGGACAATGTCTGTGCTTGAAGTGTTAGGCTATAAAACTCAAAGGAAGCTAGTGTTCTGTGCTCAGTCGTGTCTGACTCTTTGCAACCCCATGGATTTTAGCTCACCAGGCTCCTGTATCCATGGAATTTTCCAAGCAAGAATACTGGAGCAGGTTGCCATTTCCTTCTCCAGGGGATCTTCCCTACCCAGGGACCAAACCCTTGTCTTGTGTCTCCTGCATAAGCAGGTGGATTCTTTACCACTGCACCACCTGGGAAGCCCCAAGGAAGCTAGAAGTGATTGTAATTAAGTAAAGAGTGATATTAATCCAAAACTCATTCATTTAAGTTTAGGACTGAAAAAATAGAGCAAGGACTATAAAAGTGGCCAGAAGAATATGCCCCCTTCTGACTGAAAAGAACTGATACAAAAGATGCACAGTGGGGTGATTCCATAAGTGATTAAAATATTCTCTTTTTTTCAGTTTTAGGGCAGCTGCGGGAAACAAAAAGCCAACTTTTCCTATGTCTATAAAGACATCATGATAATAATAATAAAATTAATGTGTGTGTGTTCTTAGTTGCTCAGTCATGTCCAACTCTTTGCTACCCCATGGACTGTAGCCTACCAGGCTCCTCCATCCATGGGATTTTCCAGGCAAGAGTACCAGAGTGGGTTGCCATTGCCTTCTCCGTGAGCCATCAGGGAAGCCCAATAACAATTATCTAATATTTTTCCCATTCATAAAGTGCTTCAGTTCATTTTAACTTATTGTTCTCAACAACCGTGGGCGGTAGGTCTAGTTAAGCCCACTTTACAGATTCATATACTAAATCTCAGAGACATTAACTGACTAGCCTAAGATCACATAGTTAGAAGTAAATTCAAATCCAAATCTATGGAACGCTAATTCTCAAGCATTTCTACTATTGACACTGGTAGAAAACAAATGTTTGGGGTAAAAACTCCACCCTGCCTATCAGAATGAAAAAAACTCTTGTCATCAACAGACTCCTGGTTAAAGTACAGTGATCCTTAGAGGAGTGCAGAGGCTTATCAGAATCATTTGGAATGGCTGTTTCAAATGGTACCACCAACACTCCAGATTTCTCTTATACTTTTCTCAGGGCATCAGGCTCCTTTCTTCCAGTGAAAACCACATTTTAATTGCACACCAGCATTGCTGATGTGTGCTGATGTATCCTGGGACTATGTTCTATCTTTCATGCATGTTGAGACAGGGAAAATGTTTGAAAACTACTGTTTCTGCAGGAAAAAAAAAAAAAACAAAACTCCAGGGAATGTAAAGCCTAGCATGGGGTAGAATTATAAAAGTCTTAGAGCCACAGAGCCTGGATGTGCTAAGAGAGGTTCAAAAATCAGGTGGCTTCTCTTAAAGAAGAGTCAAAATTCACTAGAGGGATATGGAGGGAGCTGGTTCTCCCCCATCTTTGTACCACCTCAGGCCATTCTCTGTTCTCTGGCCACCAAGTTCCCCAGAAAACTGACACTTACAGATAGTATTATTTAGATTCCTTGGGTTCCGGTGCCCTGCAGTGTTCAGCTAATGGAAAGTAATGGCAGGAGATCAGGGGGTAGGAAAAGAGAGAGATGAGCGTGTTTCTCCCCTGTTTGCTCCCCCCCACCACACCCTACCACTCTGGCAGTAGCTGGGTCCCTCCCCAACTATGGCTCTTGTCAGGCAGCTCCTTTTCCATAGCCTGAACTCTCAGTGGATCCTTCCCTCCCCTCTTCTGTCCCAGGAAACAGTTTCTCATTGTTGCTCATCTCTAGTTGTTTCAGTGTTTCTTCTTGGTTTTTTTAATCCCACCTAGAGCTCTATAAATTGTTCTACTAAACTTTCAAGATTTCAAATGAGTATGCAAAAGAACTGATATAAGAGACTGATGTAAAAGTTCTTGGTTATGCCCAGGTGTGTGTGTTTCTTTTAATCTTGCTCAAAACTACCTTTAAATGCTATGCTACTTTGATTAGTTGACATTAATGCAGTTATTTTACTAAAGAATATGTTTATATTTTGTAATAAGTAATTTAACCTAAATGATCCCCAAAGCCTCATATGGCTCAGTCTCAGCTAGGAGTTACATTCAAAGGACACACAAATTGGACTTCCTAATCTTTGGACAGCGTTTTAGACATTGACTGCAGATTTTTTTTAATGGGTCATCCAGGAGTTTTATAAGGAGCACCAACTAGAACATTTTCTGAAATCATATTCAGACTTTTGTCTGCATCCCCCAATTGCACGCCCGGTCTAGCTGCTAAACTTTTTCCTGTTCTGTCTCATTTTCAAGGTTGCCTCACAACTCTACTCTCTCTGTTCACTTCTTCCACTTGCTGTGAGCACTTTCTCTGGCTTTCTAGCCAGGTTTGACCACCAGGACTGACCCACTCCAGGCCACTGGGCTGAAGAACTACACATCACCTGATCCTTCCTCAACTCCCTGAGGGGGAAGTCTTCTGGGAATTCTTCTGATTTTTTTTAATTAATAAGTTTTATGGACAATTTCTGATGAATAAAATTCTTCCTTTCACTTTGGTGAGAAACATGTTATTAGGTTGGTGCAAAAGGAATTGCAGTTTTTGCATTGTTGAAATTTGCCTTTTGATATTGGAATACATTCTTAATAAATGTGGTTACATTATACATCGTTTTAATATATATTTCTTGCTCTTTTTTTTGCTAATGACTTATTACTTGCTATTTATTTTATATTTATTTTAGACTAGGGAAATGATGTTAGACACAAAGCAAATTCAAGTGATTTTCTTATTCAAGTTCAAAATGGGTCATAAAGCAGTGGAGACAACTTGCAACATTAAAAATGCATTTGGCCCAGGAAGTTTTGCAAAGGAGACAAGTGCCTTGAAGATGAGAAGTGTAGTGGCCAGCCATCAGAAGTTGACAGTGACAATCGAGAGCCATCATCAAAGCTGATCCTCTCACAACTACATGAGAAGTTGCTGAAGAACTCAGTGTCAACCATTCTATTGTCTTTCAATATTTGAAGCAAATTGGAAAGGTGAGAAAGCTCAATAAGTGAGTATTTCATGAGCTGACCGAAAATCAAAAAAAAAAATCATCATTTTGAAGTGTCGTCTTATTCTATGTAACAACAATGAACCATTTCTAGATCAGATTGTGACATGAGACGAAAGTGGATTTTATGTGACAACCAGCAACAACCAGCTCAGTGGTTGGACTGAGAAGAAGCTCCATGCACTTTCCCAAAGCCAAACTTGCACCAAAAAAAGGTCATGGTCATATTACAATATTGTAAAGTAATTAGCCCCCAACTAAAATAAATAAATTTATTTAAAAAAAAAAAAAGGTCATGGTCACTATTCGGTGGTCTGCTGCCAGTCTGATCCACCACAGCTTTCTGAAACCATTGCATCTGAGAACTATGCTCAGCAAATCAATGAGATGCACTGAAAACTGCAACACCTGCAGCCAGCATTGGTCAACAGAAAGGGCCCAATTCTTCTCCATGACAACACCTGACTGCACGTCACACACAAATGCTTCAAAAGCTGAACGAAGTGGGCTACAAAATTTTGCTCTTTACCTGACCTCCTGCCAACCAATGACCACTTCTTCAAGCGTCTCAATAACTTTTTGTGGGAAAAACACCTCCACAACCAGCAGGATGCAGAAAATGTTTTCCAAGAGTTCGTTGAATCCCAAGCATAGATTTTTATGCTACAGGAATAAACCAACTTATTTCTCATTGGCAAAAATGTGTTGATTGCAATGGTTCCTATTTTAATTAATAAAGATATGTTTGAACCTAGTTATAATGATTTAAAATTCAGTCTGAAACCACAATTACTTTTTTATCAACCTAATAATAAGGTATACCCTCATTGAAGGGGAAAGCCTTGCCCTTTGGATCTTAAGTCCACATGAAGTCATCTTAAACCACATGAAGTCATCTGAATACAAACATACTATACCCAGGAGGAAATGAATTATCTCCCTTATAGAGAGAACTCCAACACTAAAGACAGAGTGACGTTCTCACCACTGTGGAAGAAACACATTGATGAATGGCATCATACTCAATGTCTGTATTTTAAAGAATAATTTGTCCACTAAGGGAAAAAATCAAGAAGTTTTTGTTTCCTTTCTAGAAAGAAGAAGCAGACATAAACATTTTCTGAGGGGACAGAAAGCATCTCTCTAAATCAAGAAAATATGGAAAGTCTGTGGCCAAATCTATGATGAAAGAGCCAAGAAAGAATATCAAAATCATTCAGGTCTCTTACTAAAAGAAATAAAGACTGAAAGTTATTAAGTCCTATACATTTACCTCAAAAATTCAGCTCTGTTATACAGAATATGAAATAATTATATGAAATTATAGGATAGACTCTAGCCAAGAATAATCTCATCAATTTTTAATGTCACTTTCAGAGCACAAAGCAGAAACAAAGGAAAACTCATGAATTGTACATAATTTCTAAGTTTTCAGCCCCTCTTCTAAGATACCCTAACATTGCTTGCCAAGCATGAGCTCAACAACTGAGAGAGTAGAGACAGATGAGAACAGCAGACTACAAGTGCCAAGCACTTAGTAAGATAGCCTCTTCCAGGAATCACTCACACAGAAAAAAATGATAAGGAAAATGGTTCCTTTTTAAGGCTGAATCAACATTAAAATTCTGGCACATCTTCCTTTGTCTACTCAATGACAGCAAGAGAATGTGTCTGAGAAAAGACAGACCATCAAATTAGAGATCTCTACTACTGTCTTAGTACATTTGGGCTGCTATAATAAAATACCACATGCTGAGCAGCTTATACACAGTAGAAATGTACTGCTCACAGTTCTGGGGACTGGAAGTCCAAGATTAGGATGCCAGCATGGCTAGTGAGGGAGGGCCCTCTTCCAGGTGGCAGACTTCTTGTTGTAGTCTCACATGGCAGAAAGGGCTAAGGATTCCTCTCCTCTGTAATGCTACTTATGAAGGTCCTATCCTCATGACCTCATCACCTCCCAAAGGTCCTACCTTCTAACATCATCACATTGGGCATTAGGATTTCAACATTTGGGTGGGACACAAACATAGCAACTGCTGTAATCCTGAATAATTCACAGAGAATTCACTTTATGAGTAAGTAGCTGGACCAAGAGATGACCTCCAAAAATTCACAGTGCTAAAAATCTCCAGCAAAAAGCACAGTGCACAGAGGAGACCATCTATGGCTCACTTCTTCAGCATCTGTAAGTACTTTCCATGTAGAAGAACCCTATTAATAGGAGCACCTTGCCCTTTTCAATTCCCCAAGGCTTTGAGGTAGGCATACAGGGAAAGGGTACTATCACAAGTGATGTAGGTAGGGGAAATATGGGTTGACAATAAGAGATCTTGTCAGATTAAAGGAAGGGTCTCCACCACAGGTGACACTCACTTTCCCATGGAGATGGAGCAGGACTGAGGTGTCCTTCTGAATGGACCTGTGCAAGGTTCTCCAGCTAAAACCTTACATAATCAGGAAAGCCCAGGGCGAGGAAGAGTTGGATGGGTGCTTAAAAGCCTGGCCTCTGACTTCAGAAAATCTTAGGCTTGAATCCCAGCTCCCTCAGTTGCATTTCACCCTGACCCTCTCTGCCTCAGCTGTCTCATCTACAACATGGAGTTGTTGGAAGGACTAAAGGAAATAATGCGTTAAAGCACTTAGCACAGTGCCTGTAACAAGCACTCCATAAAATGGTGGCTCTGGCATCATAACCTGCATATTCACTAACACTTTTCTCTCTCCTTTCTAATATTAAGAGTTGCTCACCAGAACCTTTCTTAGGCTCTGAAAGGGTTGCACTGGGAGAATCTCTCTCCTTCTCTCTCTGGAGCTAGTTTACCATTGTTGGCTATTAAAGCAATGATTTGACACCCTCCCCCACTCTCTCCCCCAAACCACCTCCCCTTATGCCTCACATGACAAGCCAAAGTCAGACCCAGCTGGAAAACTAGGTAAAATGTAAAAAAAAATCCATGAAGTCAGCTGTTTTCAATTATAAACATAATACAATAATCATACTCACAAACTCCTTTGTTGGGAGCAATAAACTGAAGGAGAAAATTGCATGTAAAAATATTACAACACGAAACATTAACAATGAACGTTGTGCTCCACTTTAACAACAACAACAACAAAAGAGGGGCTAAATATATACCCTGGCCATGGGAATTGTGGCACAACTGAAGTAGCATTAGCTGGAATGGAATTCTGAGATGCCAGTGTATGGCTTGTTTGAAAAACTGAGCACCATCTTGCAAATCAGAACCAGATGGAAGGTTCGATCTAAAACAGATCTGGCCATGCAAAGGGAAAATTCTTCAACTGCCCCAAACTGGCTTTGTCAGCCTGTCCTTGGATCCCAGGGTACACTCTTCAGTTTCAGCTTTTTTTTTTTTTTTAATTTTTCTAACTGGGTTAATTGTTCAGGGGTCTAGGTGCCAGGGCTCAGCACAAAATATCAGGCCTGTGGTCCTAGCTCCCCTACCTTTTCAGTTAGTCTGGCACTAATGGAAAGTGGTATGGCTCTGCTGGGAGCTCAGTTTTTGCATCAGGCTAAACATGGGGATTTAATCCTGGCTGTCTCGTGGCCTTGGCATTGGTCCGCTTATTTCACCTCTTTGTTTCTAGGCTTCCTCATCTCTAAACATAGTGATGTTGTAAGGATTAAATGACTTAATGCACATAAAATAGTTCTTGGCACCTTGTAAGTACTCAATAAACGTTACCTATTATATTATTCCAATTCTCTGCTCTTGCTGATCTTATTATTTCAGTATTTTTTTTCTTTTAATTAATAAAGAACAATAGAAAAACTACAATGTATGAGAGCTGGCCTCATCCAAAACTTCAGGAACTTTCATCCAAACACGGTCTCCCTATACATAAGTAGCACCAGCTTCTAATTAATGACCTTCCAAATGCCTCCAAATCCAATATTTGCACTACAAAGACAAAAAGAGGGCTGAGGTCAGGGTTCTTGGGGAATGAAAAGTTTGCTCCCTGTGTTCTCAAGAGTGCTGGCCAAACCTGTTTCAGAGAATTTCCTTGCCCTCTGAACTTGGAGATGTTTTTAGATATTGCTGTCTTCTAAAGTATTATGGTGTGTGTTTTTTCATACCACAATGCAAATGGTAAAAGTTTATTCAAAGCCAAATTACAGTCAGAAGCAACCATTAGAAATTCAAGGATGTTCTCACAGCCAAATTGCTTCATTTTCACTTCTTATTTTTTGATGTAAAATTACCAGCACTCTTGGAATTTACGGAAGCAGTCAGCAAAATGTGTTATAAACACCTTCTTCAAAAAGACCCCAGAGAGCCTGACTGCAAAATTTCTCACTCTGATAATCCTCTCCATGCCAGTTGTGCATAATTTTAGAGACACTCTGACACAGACCATAGGGTCGCAAAGAGTCAGACACGACTGAGAGACTGAACTGAACTGACACAGAAATTATTTTCCTTCCACCCATAAGCTCAGATGGTGGGCTAGCATGGAGATATGCCTAGAATGTTTCACATGGAATCTGTGTCAATTATTTTGAGGCTCTGGATAAAGGCAACAACTATTTGATAAACTTACACAAAGCCCTGGGGTGATGAGGAGGAGATAAAATGACCAAAACCTGACCTTGTCTTGAAGAAACTTGCAGTCCAATGTGAAAGAAATAATCCTCTCTTCCTATACAACCATTTAATCAAACTGCAAAAATATCTACTTCTGCTTCATTGACTACAAGAAAGCCTTTGTGCGGATCACAACAAACTGCAAAATTCTTAATGAGGTGGGATTACCAGACCACCTTACCTGCCTCCTGAGAAACCTGTATGCAGGTCAAGAAGCAACAGTTAGAACTGGACATGGAAAAACAGACTGGTACAAAATTGGGAAAGGAGTATGTCAAGGCTGTATATTGTACCCTGCTTATTTAACTTATATGCAGAGTATATCATGCAAAATGCCAGGCTGCATGAAGCACAAGCTAGAATCAAGATTGCTGGAAGGAAATAACAGTAAGATATATACAATTGAGATATATGTGTGCTTAGTCACTCAGTCATGTCCGACTCTTTGAGACCCCATGGACTGTAGCCTACGAGGCTTCTCTGTCCATGGGGATTCTTCAGGCAAGAATACTAGAGTGGGTTGCCATGCCCTCCTCCAGGGGATATTCCCAACCAGGAATCGAACCTAGGTCTCCCTCATTGCAGGTGGATTCTTTACTGTTTGAACCATCAAGGATATATAATAAATATCAGATATGCAGATGACACCACCCTTGCGGCAGAAAGGAAAGAGGAACTAAAGAGCCTCTTGATGAAAATGAAAGAGAGTAAAAAAGCTGGCTTAAAATTCAACATTCAAAAAACCAAGATCATGGCATCCAGTCCCATCACTTCATGATAAATAGATGAGGAAACAATGGAAACAGTGACAGACTTTACTTTCTTGGGCTCCAAAATCACTGTGAATGGTGACTGCAGCCATGAAATTAAAAGACACTTGTTCCTTGGAAGAAAAGTTATGACAAACCTAGACAGCATATTAAAAAGCAGAGACACTACTTTGCCAACAAAGGTCCATACAGTCAAAGCTATGGTTTTCCCAGTAGTCATGTATGGATATGAGAGTTGGACCATAAAGAAGACTGAGCACTGAAGAACTGATGCTTTCAAGCTGTGGTGTTGGAGAAAACTCTTGAGAGTCCCTTGGATCACAAGGAAATCAAACCAATCCATCCTAAAGGAAATCAGTCCTGAATATTCACTGGAAGGACTGATGCTGAAGCTGAAGCTCCAATACTTTGGCCACCTGATACAAAGAGCTGACTCAATGGAAAAGACCCTGATACTGGGAAAGATTTAAGGCAGGAGGAGAAGGGGAGGACAGAGGATGAGATGGTTGGATGGCATCACTGACTCAATGGACATAAGTTTGAGCAAGCTCTAGGAGGTGGTGAAGGACAGGGAAGCCTGGCATGCTGTAGTCCGTGGGGTCGCATAGAGTCAGACACGACTGAGCGACTGAACAACAACAATAAAACATACAAGGTTTGCTTCATGCTTATTCTCCTGAAAACATCTCTGAATCTTATTCTCTTATCTGCTTATGAACTACTTTTCCTTTGGCCACCATTTGTGGCTTTGGTCTGTGTACTCTGTACCTTGTATGGAAGTCACTGGTTCTTATTCTTGTATTGTTCATCCTTTACCAAGGTCCCAGAAATGTCTGGTTCCAGGGCATTATTGGGGGGGGTGGGAGAATGGAGTGTTTGCATATGTGGAGAATGGAGTGTTTGTTGAAAGATGGGTATATCATTGAGCTCTTTTCCAGAAAGTTCTTCACTCTCCTTGAGGCCACAGCTATCTCTAGTCTCAGGTTTGAGACATGCTGGGAAATAAGAATAAACAGGTCAGTTCAGACTCCTTGACCAAGTCTTATAACTATCCCAAGCTTCTAAGTTCCCAGGGTGCCCTGAGGAGATTTTCTAGCTATGGATATGGCTTCATTATATCTGGATACATGAGGAAAGTTAATGAGGAGATTTCTAGGTGCCTTGTAACTCTTTTAAGAGCTCTTCTTGGGATTAGGAATCTTGGTTATGCCTGTATGTGTGCCTCAGTAAAGATGCAAGTGGGCTCAGCTAGGACAGGAAGAAAGAGGGGAGGAAATAGGAAAGACGATGCTGTCAGCATCAGGATCTCATGGTCTCTGAAGAGACTGCAGCTGAAAGGTGAGGAACAGAGATGGTGGGAAGGACAGAGAGTAGCACCCAGGGCTTGGTTGCCACTCTGATCACCAAGCCCTACCGATGACTTTCTCTAGCCTATACCGGTTGGAACCAACTATGGGTATCATGGGAGGGTTCTGTTTCTATAAAGAATATTCATAACTGTCTGAGCAGGAAGGAGCAGGGCAGGTATAGACTTGAGCTATGGTAGGGAGGCTAGATTGCACATTATTAAGCACAACAGAAAGCCTTTGGACAGATTTGTGCAGGAGTTGGAACTGTCCCTCATGGCCTTTCCTGCCCTGTACCTCATCTCCACCTGTACTCATATGCTCAGTCTACTGCCTCCCATGCCCTTTCTTTCAGACAATTCCTTTCCAATCTGTGAAAAAGCTGCACTTGAAGGAGTGATGACAAATGTGAATAGGTTAAAACAGGAGCTGAAAGCATCTTCCTTGTTAAATGGACTACTGTCTTTTCACCATTCTACCTCTCAACACTGACTGTTCACGGGGCAGATTTAATAATAATGCCAGTGTAAGTGTGGCTCAAAGAATTCAAGAGCATCCTTTGCTCTGCAGAGGCCTTTCTCTAGATTCTATAGACACTCTCTCCCTAGTTCTAATGACTTGAAAGGGGAGCATAGCTGCCCACCCTACAGCAGCAGAGACACTCAGCCTCCCGACACTGATGCCAACACCTCTGAGGAATCTCTTTCATCACCGCCTCCAAGATTCAGCACTACAAGATCATCCATCACCCTCTCTCTTCCCTCCCTTCTGCTCTCTGAATTCACCAGCAATGGCTCAGACAGTCTCTATCTCGAGCCCTCAACCAAGTCAGACCACAAAAGTCAAGGTCACTGTAAGAGGGCTCGCTGTGGAGGATTAGCAGTAGGAGACAGAAGACCCAGGTCTGACTTAAGTGAGTCAAATTGCAGTGATCCACAGAGCGGTGCTCCCAGATCAGGCCTATTTCTTGTTCTTTTTTTCCCCTTGTTTCCTTGAGACATGTGTGCATGCTAAGTTGCTTTTAGTTGTGTCTGACTCTTCACAACTGCATCAACTGTAGCTCACTAGGCTCCTCTGTCCATGGGATTCTCCAGGCAGGAATACTGGAGTGGGTCACCATGCCCTCCTCCAGGGGATCTTCCCAACACAGTGATCGAAACTGGGTCTCCCATATTGCAGGTGGATTCTTTACTGTCTGAGCCACCAGGGAAGCCCCTTTTTGAGACATAGTTGACAAAACTGTAAGGTATTCAAAGTGTACGACACAATGACTCTATTTGATACACATAAACATTGAGAAAGGATTTCTACCAATTAATCAACACATTCATCACCTCACATATTTACCCTTTTGTGTATATGAAACCATTTTTCACTCTCTTACAACATGTCAATTACACAATACAGTGTTATCAACTACCATGGTGACTATCGTGTTATACAGTAGATCCTCAGACCTTATTCATCTCATAACCGACAGTGTGCACCTTGACTAACTTCTCCTTATTCCCCCCACAGCTCCATTCTAGCTATATCTATCTCTCTGTCCCTCTTTTAGAGCAAAACTACAACAAAGGCTTGTATTAACATGTACTTGTTATTTCCACTTCTCCTGCAATTCTTTCTTGAATTCACACCAATATGGCTTAAATTTACCCCAATCCACCAAGACTGCTTACGACAAGGTCTCCAGTGACCTTCTAATGCCAAAGCCAACACTCACAGTTAAGTCTTCATCTAACCTAACACATCGGGAATATTTGACTTAATTGATCTTTTCTTCTTAAAACACTTTCCTCAACACTACTTTTATTTATTTTATTTCTTTTTTTAAAAAATAAATTTATTTATTTTAGTTAGGGACTAATTACTTTACAATATTGTAGTAGTTTTTGCCATACATTGACATGAATCAGCCATGGGTTTACATGTGTTCCCCTTCCTTGACCCCCCTCCCACCTCCCTCCCCATCCCATCCCTCTGGGTCATCCCATTGCCCCAGTCCTGAGCATTTGTCTCATGCATCGAACATGGAATGGTGTTCTGTTTCACATATGATAATATACATGTTTCAATGCTATTCTCCCAGAATGTCCCACCCTCACCTTCTCCCTCAGAGTCCATAAGACTGTTCTATGCATCTGTGTCTCTTATTCTGTCTCTCATATAGGGTTGTCGTTACCATCTTTCAAATTCCATATATATGCATTAGTATACTTTATTGGTGTTTTTCTTTCTGGCTTACTTCACTCTGTATAATGGGCTCCAGTTTCATCCATCTCAGTAGAACCGATTCAAATGTATTTTTTTAATGGCTGAGTAATATTCCATTGTGTATATGTACCACAGCTTCCTTATCCATTCGTCTGCTGATGGACATCTAGGTTGCTTCCATGTCCTGGCTATTGTAAACAGTGCTGCAATGAACATTGGGGTACATGCGTCTCTTTCAATTCTGGTTTCCTCGGTGTGTATGCCCAGCAGTGGGATTGCTGGGTCATATGGCAGTTCCATTCCCAGTTTTTTAAGGAATCTCCACACTGTTCTCCATAGGGGCTGTACTAGTTTGCATTCCCACCAACAGTGTAAGAGGGTTCCCTTTTCTCCACACCTTCTCTGGCATTTATTGCTTGTAGACTTTTGGATAGCAGCCATTCTGACTGGTCAACACAACTTTCAGAAAGGATTCAGTAGTCACTCTATCTCGGTCTCTTCTGATCTCTGAATCTGAGGGCTTCAGGCCTCATCATTAGATTTCACATCTTCTCTATCTACACTCACTCTCCAGATGATTTCATTTGGTAATTTCATTTCATTCACTCTCTGAAATATTTCACCCTGGCTTGAAATATTCTCTACACTCTGTAGCTCCCAAATTTATATCTCCAACCCCAACATCTAAACTTAACACCAAGTTCATATTTCCAGCCACCTACTCAACATTTTATATGTCAAAATAAATATAAGGTGCTTTTCTACTTAAATCTCTTTCAGTTGTTTCCACCGCAGTAAATGATTTTTCCATTTTAACCAACTGCTAAAACCACAATCCTTGGAGTCATCCACTCTTCCTTTCACACTCGCATTCATTCAATCCATCACCAAATTCTGTTAACCCTTCCTCCTAAATACACTCAGAATGTGACCACTTCTCAGCTCATCCACCACTACCATCCTATTGTAAGCCATCATCAACCTTCCTCCTTGACAACTGCTGCTGCTAAGTCGCTTCAGTCGTGTCCGACTCTGTGCGACCCCATAGATGGCAGCCCACCAGGCTCCCCCGTCCCTGGGATTCTCCAGGCAAGAACACTGGAGTGGGTTGCCATTTCCTTCTCCAATGCATGAAAGTGAAAAGTGAAAGTGAAGTTGCTCAGTCGTGTCCGACTCTTCGCGACTCCATAGACTGCAGCCTACCAGGCTCCTCCGTCCATGGGATTTTCCAGGCAAGAGTACTGGAGTGGGGTGCCATTGCCTTCTCTGCCTCCTAACTGCTCTCCCATCTTCTTGCCCCTGACTCTCTGCAGTCTATTCTCCACACAGCTGCCAGAGCACTTTTGTTAAACTAAAAGTGTAATCCTCTCATTCAGCTGCTTGAAATCCTTCAATGCTTCCTGTCTCAAGGAGATTATGACTCAAGGTTCCTCCATGGTCTATATGGTGCCCTGTGATCTGCCCCTACTTCTACTGCTCTCCTCTCCCTCAGTCATTCCATTCCATTTCTGTTGGTCTTCTTGCTTTTCCATAAATATGTCAAGCCTGACTGTACTTTAAAATTGCTATTTCTTTGCCTAGAATTCCCTTTCTTCAGATATTCACACAGCTTACCCCCTCACTTTCCCCAAATCTCTGCTCCAGTATCGCTTTATCTGTATTAAATAGCACTCACCTCCACCACTGCTCTATACCCTCCTTTGTTGTTTCACTCTCCTTTGTAGCACATATCACAAGCTGACTTGTACTGATTTGTTCATGGAGCATCTCCTTATCCTCATTGTATTGTAAGTACCATGAGAGGAGGGACTGGATCTGTTTTGTTTATAGGTTTACCTGACCACCTTGGAGAAGGAAATGGCAACACACTCCAGTATTCTTGTCTGGAAAATCCCATGGACAGAGGATCCTGTCAGGCTACAGTCCACGGGGTCACAAGAGTTGGACACAACTTAGCCACTAAACCACCACCACCAACCACCTAGTGCAATGCTTAGTACCTAATATACATTCAATTGAAGTGTTTGTTGAATGAATGAATGATGCCACTGGTATGAAATATTGAGACCTCCCCTCCATTGAGATGCAAAAGACAAATAGGAGCATTAAGCTGTTACAAGTGGATGCTCTACTGCTGGTGCTTTCCATGGAAAGTCAGACGACTATGTAGAATGTAGAGAAAGACAGCAATTTTCAAGTTACCAGTCTCTCTCCACAACCTCCCCTGCCTTGAATCCAAAGGAAGAATTAAAGAGAGACTGAAGTTTCTGCAGTTCTTTGTGAGGAGAGCTGAGGCTAAAAAATACTGCTCTACCACCACTTTGAAGACCCTCAAATAGCTTCAGCTGGCAACCTGGAAAGCACCTGTTACATTCATAGTGATAAATGGTGTATGTGTTTATACAGGTCAGTAAACAATTCCATAATAATGCTCTAAATGACCACAATTTTGGTTGCATGACAAAAGGATGGAGTCCATTAACAAGCTCAGTCATTCCGAATCTCTCCAGAGGTGGCTCAGATTCCACAGGGCAGCTTGAGGTCAAAGGTTCTGTGTCTTAACTCAAAGGGCTACTTCTGCCTCCTGGGACAGAGGAACCAGGATAATAATTCCAGTTGACGGTGATATCTTAAAGGGGCTATAAAGCAACCAAACCACATCCTAGGATTAAATCAACAAAACTACAGGAATGGAAAGGGGGGACTGCTGACAACTGACTCATCAACTCAATGGAATAAAGCTACACCTAACACTCAAAGTGCACTGGGATCTGAAGACACTGATTTCCCGCTGAGAAAGAAAATCACCAGAAAAAGATAGAACAGGCCCATTTAATCCCAAGTGCCTATAGTAAGTAAGGTTAGGAAAGGAAAGTCGCTCAGTCGTGTCCGACTCTGCGACCCCGTGGACTGTAGCCTGCCAGGCTCCTCCGTCCATGGGATTCTCCAGGCAAGAACACTGGAGTGGTTTGCCATTTCCTTCTCCAGGGGATCTTCCCGACCCAGGGATCGAACCCAGGTCTCCCTCATTGGAGGCAGACGCTTTAACCTCTGAGCCACCAGGGAAGTCCAAGTAAGGTTAAGGATGTGCTAAAATCACATTCATGTTCTCAGAATCTAGTAATAACTAATAAGCATGCCTCCATACAGTCCCTATCACTTAGCTTGTTTAGCAGATTACAAATCAAATTAAAGACTTTCATTTTGGGGACACACATCTTGCTCCCTCCAGGAATCTCAAATGTATTGGCTAAGCAATGTTCAGCATGTGAAGAACTCTTCTATCCTGGTAAAATCAAATACCTATTTTCATAATACAGATGGAATCAATGAACAGTCTACTAATCTAACTGTTCTCAAATGTTCCTTCTGTTTCTCAAAGACCATCATATGCATTAGAGGCCACATGATATATTTAATCTAGTTGCAAAACAGACTCTCCTCACATGTTCACTCTTCCTGCTGCTGCTGCTAAGTCACTTCAGTCGTATCCGACTCTGTGCGACCCCATAGACGGCAGCCCACCAGGCTCCCCTGTCCCTGGGATTCTCCAGGCAAGAACACTGGAGTGGGTTGCCATTTCCTTCTCCAATGCATGAAAGTGAAAAGTGAAAGTGAAGTTGCTCAGTCGTGTCCGACTCTTCGCGACCCCATAGACTGCAGCCTACCAGGCTCCTCCGTCCATGGGATTTTCCAGGCAAGAGTACTAGAGTTGGTGCCATCGCCTTTTCCGGTTCATTCTTCCTACACATTTGCTAAGTGCAACGCATGTGGTGGTATGCTACCCAGTTTCCCTTTACAGTCAAGGGGCTAGTCTCTGAGCTCCCAGAGTATTTTGGGTGCTGCAGGTTCATGGTTAAATTCCTCTCCCCAATTGCTCTAGGCACAACCTAAAGTCACACCCCTTTTCAGGGCAGCCCACATCTAATGACTGATAGTCACAGGGAAAAAGGCCTGACCCCCTGCCTCAGTGAAGGACAGACACAAAGGACAATCCCATCTCCAGAGCTCCTCACGGAGAAGCTGACGCTCCTGAAGTGACTGCTCAGCTCAGCTCTCCTCCACCCTACCCTCTAGGCACTATTCTCAGAGTTTGTTTCCCAGGGAACCCCACCCAAGAGACCCTCACCTAACTTTTGAAGAACAAGATTAACAGAACAGGGTCTTGTCCTGTCCCAAATAACTTACAGGCTGAAGGACCAAAATAACTCCAAAACACACATGCTACAGAAAACTGGCATTTAGAACAAGTGACAGCACTTGTTTCCAGGTTCCACAGGGACAGTGATGATTGGACACATTCTGGATGATGAACTCAACTGGTGGACAAGGTGGTGAGCAGCGCAACGGTCATAGGCAGATGTAGTAGCATTTGCCGAGTCAAAAAGGCATGAAAGAATCCAGTTTGCTTCAAGTTACAGGAAGTCTGTCAGTGTGAAGCAGAGTGAGGCAAGCAGGGAGTTAGGAAGTCTCAGATCTGATGCTCAGAAAACAAGTGGAGGTCATATTACTAAGGAACAATACAGAAATGGAAAACTTGAATTCTGGTGTCAGACTGCCCAAGTTTGAATATTAATTCCACAACTTACCAACTAATGTGACCATAGATGAGTTGCTTAACCTCAAAGTTTCCCCATTTAAGAAAGAATGTAATACTACTACCTTCCTCATAGATACTGCTGTGGAAATTAAATGAGAAAATGCACATAAAGTGCTTTGTACAAAACTAGGCTCAGTTTGGGCATTCAAATATGTATAAGTGAATCACTTTGCTGTACACCTGAAACTAAGACAACACTGAAAATCAACCATATTCCAATAAAAAAAAAACCCAAAACCTGTTAGCTCTTATGGGCTTTCTCTAGAAGGTGATGGGGAATTACCAAACAATTATAAACAGAGTTGTGCTTTTAGAAAATAGCTCTGATGAGGTCTCTCCTTTCAGGAGAAAGGTTAAAGTTGGAGAGATAAATTTACATATATAGGTACACCCCATAGATTTGACAGGTTTGTTCTAGACCACTGTAATAAACAGTGAATATCACAACAAAGCAAGTCACATGAATTTTTTGGCAATGGCACCCCACTCCAGTACTCTTGCCTGGAAAATCCCATGGACGGAGGAGCCTGGTAGGCTGCAGTCCATAGGGCCGCGAAGAGTCGGACACAACTGAGCGGCTTCACTTTCACTTTTCACTTTCCTGCATTGGAGAAGGAAATGGCAACCCACTCCAGTGTTCTTGCCTGGAGAATCCCAGGGACGGCGGAGCCTGGTGGGCTGCCATCTATGGAGTCGCACAGAGTCGGACACGACTGAAGCGACTTAGCAGCAGCAGCAGCAGTGCATATAAAAGTTATGCTTACACTATACTATAGTATATTAAGTGTGCAATAACATTATGTTTTTTAACATGTACATCCCTTAATTAGGACATCCCTGGTGGCTCAGATGGTAAAGTGTCTGCCTACAATGAGGGAGACCTGGGTTCAATCCCTGGGTTGGGAAGATCCTCTGGAGAAGGAAATGGCAAGCCACTCCAGTACTCTTGCTTGGAAAATCCCATGGACGGAGGAGCTGGTAGGCTACAGTCCATGGGGTGGCAAAGAGTCGGGCACGACTGAGTGACTTCACTTCACGTCACTTCCGTTAATTAAAAAATACTTCATTGCTAAAATATGCTATCCATCATCTGAGCTTTCAGTGAGTCACAGTAAGTAGTAGCATCAAAGATCACTGATCACAGATTACATACCAAATATAACAACAAAAAAATTTTGAAATATTGCAAGAATTACCAAAACGTGAGACAGAGACAGGAAGTGAGCAAATGATGCTGGAAAACACAATGGCAACAGACTTTCACAATGCAGGACTGCTGCAAACCTTCATTTTGGGGAAAAAAAAAGCAGTTAACTATGAAACACAGTAAAACAAAGACTGCCTGCATGTGAGAACTGAAGCCAAGAGCCTCAGATTTGAAGAATAAAGAGTACAGACAGAGTGAGAAAAGGGCCCATCTAAGGGGAAACTGAACAGCAGCATTAAAAAAAAAAAACCAACAGGGCAGAAACCAGGGCAGGCTGCTAGAAAAGGGTCTGCAAGGAGGACTAGAGTCCCATTCTGAATAGTTCAGACCAAGATAGAAGGAAAAGCACCAAGAGCTAAATAAATGATATTCCACAAAACATGTGGTGCAAACACTCCTGAGACTATGTTTGCTGACTGCATTCATTCAAAGCATTCATTCCCAAGGTTCCATATCAAACCCATTCCTAAAAATGCATCTCTTACTTCCTAAGATACAGCTCCTTCCAAAAAAAGTGTTATAATGGAAATTTTTGTACCAAATGAGTATTAATAGGCAGTGACAGTAACAATTTGAAAAACTATATATCTATTTAACTCAGCCTCAGGATCATTTAAGGTAAGCACCTATATGCTCCAACCTACTTCTACAAAATAAATATTAAAGTTGGAAGCCAAGCCAGAGATACTGATCAATCATGTCTCATAATGAGACAGTACTATATATACATCTGGGGCTTCTCTGGTGGGTCAGATGGTAAAGAACACGCCTGCCAATGCAGAAGATATGAGATGCAGGTTTGATCCCTGCATGGGGAAGACCCCCTGGAGATGGGAAAGGCTACCCATTCTAGTATTCTTGCCTGAAGAATTCCATGGACAGAGGAGCCTGGCAGACTTATACTCCATGGGGTCACAAAGAGTCTGACATGAGTGACTAACACTTCGCTTCTTTACTATCCACCAGAATGGCTAAAATTAAGACTGACAACATCAAATGACGGCAAGTATGTGAACAACCAGAACTTTCATTCCCTGTTGGTGGAGTGTAAAATGTTAAAATCTCTTTGGGAAAAAAAAAAGCTGAACAGTTTCTTATAAAATCAAATCTACAAAATTCTAGATATTTATACAATGGAAATGAAAATATGTCCACAACATGACTTGAATATTCACAGCAGATTTAAGTATACTACCCAACGACTGCATACAGCCCAGGCCCAAAAACTAGAGAAGGAGTGAACAACTGGAATATCCATACAATGTAAACATACTCAGCAATAAGAAGAAACAAACTACTGATAGAGATGACAACATGGAAGAACTTCAAAAACATTATGCTGGTGAAAAAGACCTTACACCAAGGGAGCACAGTGTATATAGATTTATAAAAAGTTCTAGAACAGGCAAACCTAACATAAGGAAGGTCAGAACAGTAGTTGCTTCTGAGGAAGTAGAGGTGAGTGTTGACTAGGCAGGGACATGAAGGAACTCTCTGGGTAACTACAAAGTTTTATATTTTGATATGGCTGTGGTTACAGAAATGTGTGCATTTGTCAACTCAAACATATGCTAAAGATATGTGCATGTCATCGTAGGTTTTATATTAAGAGAAAAAACTGCAAACAAATATTGAACTCTAGTTAGTTACTGGTATATTTACATGACAAATTAAGAGGAAGGATACAGATGTCTGCAATTTATTTTGAAATGTGTCAAAAATAAGATGGATTGATGGACAAATAGATGCATAGAATAGTAATGTGTTAATGGTAGAACACAGATGTGGGTTTACCAATGGTCACTGTACAAAATCTTTCTAATTTAACATACTGAAATTTTAATAATAGAATGTTGGAAAAGTGCTTTTATTTTAGGGGAGCTGGATTCAAATCAAAGGAAGGAAAGCTCAGCCTCACAGCTGCCATGGCCTGTTTATCATGTTGGGTGGATCAGATGCTGAGTGCCAAGTGAAGACCCTGGATGGAAGTGTGAGAGCTGGGGGACTGCAGGGTGCATGGGGAGTGGGGGGTGTGAACATGCCAGCACAAGGTTAGCCTTTCTTGTTTCATCAGATATTCAGCAGACCAAATAGAATTCAATCACTGAATATTCTGTATGAGACTGCAATGCACTTCCCACCAGCTTGGAAACTCATACCTAGCAGGCAGTCTATGTGCAACTAAAATAAATAAATTAGCCAGCAGGTCAGTGGGCCTCACTGTGGTTGTGGCCCCTGCGGTGATGACCAGTAAGTGGTCTACATATGCAGAGAAAAGGGGTCTGGGGGGGTCTTCCTCCTTCCTGTAGCACAGACAGGCATTGCCACTGTGAAAATAAACAGATGCATGCTGGGGTTGCCGGCCTGTTTGGCTAGTGCCTGGGTTGAGCCCCTGCCCTCTGATCCCACGATGTTTGTGGAGCCTGTGTTGCTGTCTAGCAACAGGGTCTATTTTTCTCTCCTAGGGCGGTACAAGTGGATGCAGCTGTCTCGGGCTGATTTACAGGAGGAAATCACCAGTATGAGTGTCAGGAGGCTTGCAGCCCCAAGTCTTCATCTCGACTCCCCAGCTCCTGGTAGCCATGAGGACTAGGATGGGGGTTTGCCAGTGTGATCATTACACCAAATAGTGCATGGAGCTTTATGTTTCAGGGAGACATCCCCTACAAAAACCCCAGAAGGTTGCCCAGCTGGTCATTTTCTCTGCAGCCAATTAGATATAGATCCTGTTTGCCATGCACATTTTCCATCCCTCTCAGTCCCTTAGCTCCAGAGATGTTATTGCTAGGCTTCTTCATGGGAGCATGTGGGGTGGGGCTTGGGATGAAAATGAAATTTTTTTTCCTCAGTTTTATTAAAGTAGCATTCTTATATGCTTCTGTGCCTTATTGGGATCAGCCCTGACTTTAAAGACCCACATATACACAGAGTATCCATGTCTTCCCAAGAATGCAGATCACATAGAAAATACTATCCTTCCAGTTCTATGCAATGCTTGCCATGGCCTGGAGGTAGTAGCAACTCCAGTTTACTAACAAGGAAACTGACACCCAAACAGGTTGAATGGCCTTCTTGGAGAATCACAGTTAGAAAGCAGCAGAGCTTCCTGTTTGACTAAATCCCAATGCTGGCAGAGAGATTACCCACTGCTGGTCTGTTAGACACCATTTTTCACCTATGCTGTTTATTTGATATCGATGTTATAAGACAGCAGAGTAAATCCTCATTATCACAAGCTCTCGGTGGTTTCTCTCTGAGAAATCTCATCTTTAGACTGAGATTAAAGAGCCAGTAGTGATGATGGGTTTCCCAGGTGGCACAGTGGTAAAAAATCTGCCTGCCAATGCAGCAGACACAGGACATTTGGGTTCAATCCCTGGGTCAGGAAGGTCCACTGGAGTAGGAAATGGCAGCCCACTCCACCATTCTTGCCCTGAGAATTCCACTGACAGAGGATCCTGGTGGGCTACAGTCCATGGGGGTCACAAAGAGTCGGATATGACTGAGCACAGTGATCAGGTGGTAGGCATTAGAGCCTGTGAAACCAAGGGCCTAGTCCCTTATTCAACCCAACATACTTATTTTCTCAGACATATCTTGGTCCATCAACATCCTTAGAAAATAACAATGTATGTGTACACACACACATACAGACACACATAACAGGATGACTCTAGATGCTGTGACTTATCATCCACCTGGGGCATCTCCCAGGTACTGAGTTCTAGCTCCATAACCTAGACAATGTTTCTAACATTCCCCTTGCTTTCCAATGTGCCCTCAAAGACATGAAAGAGAGCCCTCTGATGTTCCCGCCACATGCACTCAAAATACCAGCAACTTCCTTGTCATCCTGCATGAACTATGCAGCCTGTCTAAAACACAGAGAAAGCAGACCATGACCAATGAGGGAAATGGAAAGAATACTTTTCTACCTCCATGATTTCAGCAGTATCCTAATCACAGATTAAAAATACCGATAACACTCAAGGCCATCACTAAACATGAACATAGTCCACACGGTAAATGAGCTGCAGTTTATATCCCAGTGTTGCTTCCCACGAAGCCCCTCACTACCTTAATCACCATCACTCCATTACTCTCACTCAAACCCCAAGACAAAACCAGACCAGTTGTGTCTAGGTCACGACCCTCCAGGGGTTAAGAAGTTCTCTAGCCCTTCCTTGAAGACTACTAAGGAGATTATATGTTTTAATCTTTATATATATAATTTATAGCCTTAATATATATAATTCTTATCATCCCCTTGCAAGACAGGTATTATGATCATTTTATAGATAAAGAACCTGAGGCCCTGAGAAGTGAAGTAAAACATCCAGTAGCTGCTTGTACCAAGATTCACACCCAGGTCTGTGTCTCTCCTAAACAAAGGCAGTAACCCCAGTGCAATGCTGCCACCCCTGAGGCTCAAAAATGTCACATTTTATCTCTCCTTAGAGATTTCAGCTCCCCTACTGCTGTATATGTGTTCACTGGAGAATGTGGGAGGAGCTGAAAGGACGGGCAAGTGATAAGCCTGTCTCTGAACAGACAGGGGCCAAGAGGTGACTGCTGGACTTGAGGGGATGGACAGAAGGAGGAATCTGAGTCAGCACAGATTTGTAGCGTGCTGGGCTGAGAGACAGCATCGCGCCTCTTCACCAACACCCCAAAGCTGTCTACCAGGAACAGGAACACTCTGACAGCTGTGCCCTTCATCTGGCCCCCAGATGTATTTTCCTGGATCTGTTAATTGAATTAAATTTCAACAGTTAAAAATGAGATTTCATATTAAAATTCCAATTTCCTGCTTCTCTTAAGAGAAGATTTAGCAAGACAGGATTCTCGTTCCAGATGGCCAAATGCAGCTAGAGTGACAGTAATGGCTGTCAACCACTATCCATGTTCTCCAGTATGCCAAAGTCACCACCACTCCCTAGTGTTTCCCAGACACTCAGCCCACTTCACTCATTCACTGGTCCCAGGAGTTTTTGAACTGTACATCTCTGTATACATGCCCAGAGGCAAAAAGTTGTTGAACAAGAATTTCAGCCCCCTTTGTCAACAAAACATAAGCTGTGATAAGGGATACAAGAAGTAGGGTATGGCTCCTGCTTCCCAGAGTGGAAAGGTAAGTGAGCATGCCCTCTAGAACATCAGCTCCATGGGAGCAGGGGCTATGTCTGTTTTATTCACAGTTGTCCCCAGCACCTAGACAGTACCTGGCATACAGATGTCCAATACATACTGCAGTGGAAGGAAGGAGGAAAGAGAAAAGGAAGGAGGAATATTGGGAGGAATGTTGCTTCAGTCCCTTTTAAGACATTAAGCAAGAAATGAGAGCAAGTCTGGCATACAGGGGAGCCAATGATGGATGCATAGAAAGAAATGACACCAAGTACTCTAGGAATACAGAGGAAGAGTATTTTTTATGTAGGTGACCATGAAAGACCTTTAGAAGAGAAGAGGTTTCTGGGTATTTCGAAACATTGTTAAATTACAGTCCCCCTCTTTGGTAATGTGGATTGACTTACTAAAATCACTTCATCTCAGGAAAGAAGTCCCAAGTCTAAACCCCATACACTCCCCAGACACACTGACTTTGACCAGACAGAACCTGACCAGAGGGATTGGATCAGACCCCGGGCTGCCATTCCCGTGGGCCACAGGGACAGCCAGGATCCAAGCTTCAGCAGCGGCAGTCCGTGCCAACAAGCCCGCTGTGGTCAGGAGGCAGGACCTGGGCCTGCCTTATGTCACCATGGGGTTGTATGGGAGCTCCCAATGAGTACAGTGAAAAGCCCTGATTCCAGACTTTAGATTCTTTTGTGAAACAGTCATCCTGTTTCACCCTGAGCCATTCAATGACTGACATGGACCTCCAGTCACCCCGCCCTCCAGCCTGGTCTGCTGTACTTTTCTCTGATGGGGCCTCATTGCCCCTCCTCAAGGTAGGAGAATATCAATCTGTTCAATCTCGGAGATTCTGATTCGACTCCAACAACACACAGGCCTCCTGGTAAGAAGATACTACTTATCTCCATTAACCTCTGACCCAGCTAAGATGAAACAGCTCCCGTCTGCTGTCTGCAGTCTGCAGGCCGAGGGCCCTCATCCCTGGACTAAAGTTAAATAAAATGTAAGGTGGGGGCAGGGAGTGCAGCAGCCCCAGAATTGTGGTCCCTGTCTCCAGGGAGTGGCTGCCTCCCTCCTCCTGGGTATATAAAGCCAGAAGCCTGTTAATAAATGACACCCCAGGAATCCCTCCAGGCGGCCTCTGGGTTAAGAACTGCATCTGGAGGAAGCAGTGCCTCCTAGGAAGATGGAAAGGCCATAAACCCTCAAAGACTGGCCATTTGATATATGTGATGATAATGGGAATGTTAATCTCCAAAGGCAAAGCCATTCATCAAAAATTCCATCTTCCTGGGTCCCCACACCTGACTTAATGAGTACAGCCACTTTGCAATGGCTGCTCCCATGGGCCAGGCCTTTTACATGCAATATCCCACTTAATCCTCACCAAAGGTCAGAGGGCTATGTACTGTTGGGATACTCAGTTTACACAGGAGGAAACAGAAGCTATAAGAGATCGAAAGACCTGCCCAAAGTCACCGACAGCTGTTGAGTTGTTCACTAGCATGAGTGGCCCAGTTGGGAATGTTCACTCTATGTGTCTGACGCCAAAGCCTATGCTTTTCAGTCCAGTTCCACTCTCCTACAACAATCATGCTAGGAGATGCCTATTTCACCCCAAGGCTACAAATGCTACTACTCTTAGGGGTTTTTTTTAAATTCAAATTTTAGTTTACAGGGCAGTAGAATAGTAAATGCTGTACTACTACCCTCTGAGAAAGAACTATGCTTCACTCAAGTTAACACTGGGTCATACTAGGGACCAGGGCATATTAATTAATGCAATACCAACTATAAATACTACAGGTGGTACCACTAAGTATTAGAGAAGAGTATGTTTCTATCTTTTCCCTGGAATGTACAGATTTAAATTTCCATAAGCAATCATTCTCTTTGAAGATGATAAGCAGTGATAAACAATATGAATTAAAATTAATAAAGAGAAATAAGCAGTCTTTTTTTTTTAATAGTCTGCTGGTCAGTGCAGAGTGCTGATCAATGGACTTGAAATGAAAGCAAGGAGCTGATTTCAGGTGGCAGAGCAGAAATTTGAGACCATAAAAGAAACCTTTGCTATTTGATTTAATACTGTGAGAGGCCCATGAAGAATGCCTCAGGAGTAGACTGTGTCTTATTTGTTTTTATATTCCGAATGCTTGATACATAATATATGCTGAAAGAAGGAGCTGAGGAATGAATGAATGATTTTCAGGCTTTTCCATGCAGAAGTATCTCCTTGGATATGCCCCACTTGAGGGTGGCATAGCATGCAGCAATCCCTTGTGGCTAAGATGGTAAAGACTCTGCTTGCAATCCAGGAGACTTGGGTTCAGTTCCTAGGTTGGGAAGATCCCCTGGAGAAGGGAATGGCAATCCACTCCAGTATTCTTGCCTGGAGAATTCCATGGACAGAAGAACAGTCCATGGAGTCACAGAGTCGGACACGACTCAGCGACTAACACTTCTAGTATTTTCTAGATGCATTCACTAGGGGAAAAATAATCTTCAAGGACTTCCTTTGTAGCTGTCTAAGTATATTGGATGTATGTTCTCTCATTTAATACAATGAGCCTGTGAAATCTGTATTGTTGTGCACATTTTACAATGCAGAAACTGGAGTTTACAGAGTTTGACTTACCAAAACACATCAAGCAAGAAAGCAATGAAGCCCCAGTGTGGACCCAGATGTCTGGGTCCTCAACACATTCACTTTGCTCCACAACATTCTGAAGGAGTTCGTGTTTCCTGCTGAGAGGCTGCAGCTCTACCTCCAAGTGTGTGGAGGAAAGACACATAGCACATAACTCTGCAAAGGAAAGAACTAGAACCACTTCAAATGAAAGTGAGGATGCTGTATCTACACTGGATGTTTCTGGCCTTTTTGTTTTCAACGTATCAAGCCAGTAGGGAAGGGGCTGGCACATTGCTCTTCTGCAGTATTCCCTTTAAACATGCAACATCTGGAAAAAGGGAGACAAAGTCCAATTAACCTCCTCACTCACAGATTCTTTCCTCTTAAACCAGCGAGTATTAATAAATCCCTCCATTGTTCCACATATGAGCATCTCCACCAAAGACTACAGAGGAGAAATAAATGTCAGGATAAATTCAAAGTGGGCATCATTGCAATTTGTAACCACCTATAGGTCTGTTTTTGTTTTTAACGAAGTGAGGAGAATCAGGAGGGTACTGATGTGGAAGAAAGTTGGGATGACATTGTTTAAAAAGATGTTTGTAATTTTCTTTACAGATTAACCACATTATCTTTAAATTCCTTATTCTAGCTAATCTAAATTGGCCATAAAAACAGGCAGATTTGAACTATTAATATCGTACATAAATTGACAAAAATTTTTTTGTGTATACTTTACTGCCTGATGCCTGGTTCATTGACTGCAAAATTTGCTTGCAAAAATCTCTAAGGCCCAATGCAAGTGGAAGTTTAATGTGGCCTATAATTGAGCTTTGCAAATAACTAAATTCTTCTGGAGTAGGGTAGGATAAAGGGGAGCCAGGGTGGTGGCCAGAGCACAGAGTGCCAAAAAATCTGTCCATGTGCATAAATTTTTCCAAGTCTGGTGTGCTTTCCAAACCATTTCCTATATTTCCAGGTGGAACGAGGGCTCATCTGAGAAGAAAACAGGGACGTCATGTCTCCTCACTGAAAGTCAACTCTTTTACCTTCTGCTCTCTACATCCCCTGCTGTGAACATATTTGCTGGATCAAAAACTGAGACACATGGTCAGGACATAGAAAAAAATGAAATTAAGACCATTCTAGAAAATCTAGGACATATGTTCTCCAGAACTGTAGCAATCCAGGACTGCGTATCCTATAGGTGCCTAATAAGTGCTTGCATAAACAATCATAGCAGTATTCCAAAAGGCATTATGAATTTTTTTCTCTTTTCTTAAAAGAAAATCTTATCTGTAGCTAGGTTTTTTCTAAATCCTAAAATTTTCAGCTCTGTCATCCAGATTGTGCCAGTTTGCTACATGCCTTTGCCTGGTCCATTTCACTTACTTACTATACTTTTCTTTTTAAGATTAAAATTAAATTTAAAACCCAAATCTGAGAGTGCTCATGTAAACCCTGGGAACTGTAAAATATGGTTAAAGATGTAATATATTTTTTTCCACTTGAAAAATAAATAAGTACTTTGATAAGTCAAGTGCTACTCCAAACATATCCCAAGAGTAGAATGCTCCGAATGAAGTATTAACTGTTGGTTTGTTTAGATATGAAATACATCTAGTCAAAATCAAATTGCAATTACAAGACTTCAAAGCGAAATAACTTGGCTCAGAGATATTGGTTCTAATCTCACATCAAAAGCAGCTGTATCATTGCTGGCTTATGAAAAGAAAACAATTCTTTTTAACCAATATGAAGCATGAGAAAACAAGGATAATATTGCTTGAAAACTTCTGAGAAATAAGTAGTGTCACACTGTGAAACACACATAGCACTTCAGAATTTTTTTAAAATGTAAGTTGTCTAGAGACATTACACTTCACAAAATAAGAACAGGTGTAAAACCCAAAGGAAAACATTCATTTTCACTTTTAAGACTTACAGACATACATATTAATGAGAGAAATTATCAAAGCTAAGATCTGTCCGGGACACTTGGAATGGGGACACAGGAGAGAAACAGAAGTGAAAAAGGGTAAGATCCCAAAATCAACCCAACCAATCCCATTCTCTAGGCTTCAGAATAAAAGAGTACTTCTCAAACTTCTCATGGGAAACCTGCTATATGAAGATTCTCGATCAGCAGGTCTGAGGCAGGCTTTGGGAGGCTACATTCCTAACAAGTTTCCAGATGCTGCTGGCCTGTGGACCATACTTTGAGCAGCTAAGATATAGAACTTCTGACCTCTGAATCCCATCCATTCATCAATCCTTGCCAAAAGCCAGCAGCCTGGCCAGATAAAATGTGTCACAGTCTGAAGCCCTAAAGGGGGTAAGGGGTACTGTGATGTGTTAAAAGACCTCCCTTAGAGTCAACACAACAATATAAAGCAAAACAAAATCAGAATTTCAATTCCAAAGATCAGTTCATTAGGAGCACATCATTAGAGAGACTTAGATAAAAGGCAACTGAAGCTGGTGAAAAGTGTGCTGGGGCTTTCACCTGAAGCTTTTGATTTCCCTGGAAAGTTTGGTGAAGAGTCACAGGGGAGGGCAGAAAAACCAGTTGGTGGCCAAAGTCATTATCAGCTCTGACTTTCAGAGATTGAAAAAAATCAGTGTGAGTTTGCACAACAAACAACTGACTTGAAGATGGGTTCATCCTAGTTAGTGAAGATTTGAGAAAGAAATGAGGAATTATAGTTATTGTAGAACTATAGCAGATGACTTAACATTCTGGTCCTTAACGTTCTATCATAATCTCATCTGTAGAATGGATAAAGTAATGATTACTTTTCCAAGGATTACTATGAGAATTAAAATGAGTTATATTACAGTAGTCAGAACAGTTCCCAACCCATATTAAGCATTATATATATATATGTTACTATATATATAATAGCCTGTCAGGCTCCTCTGTCCACAGGATTTTCCAGGCAAGAATACTGGAGTGGGTTGCCATTTCCTTCTCCAGGGGATCTTCCCAACTCAGGGATCAAACCTGGGTCTCCTGCATTGCTGGCTGAGCCACGAGGGAAGTCATTATACATATATATATATATATATATACACACACATATATATATACATATATATATATATATATATCTAGTCAAGGCTATGGTTTTTCCAGTGGTCATGTATGGATGTGAGAGTTGGACGGTGAAGAAAGCTGAGCGCCACAGAATTGATGCTTTTGAACTGTGGTGTTGGAGAAGACTCTTGAGAGTCCCTTGGACTGCAAGAAGATCCAACCAGTCCATCCTAAAAGAGATCAATCCTGGGTGTTCATTGGAAGGTCTGATGTTGAAGCTGAAGCTCCAATACTTTGGGCACCTCATGCGAAGGGTTGACTCATTGGAAAAGACCCTAATGCTGGGTAGGATTGGGGGCGGGAGGAGAAGGGGACGACAGAGGATGAGATGGTTGGATGGCATCACCGACTCGATGAACATGGGTTTGGGTAGACTCCGGGAGTTGGTGATGGACAGAGAGGCCCGGCGTGCTGCGATTCATGGGGTCGCAGAGAGTCGGACACGACTGAGTGACTGAACTGAACTGAACTGATATATATATACATATATATAATTATATTAGAAATTATATAATAATTGTTATTTTATATATATATATGTTATTATTATTATTAGGCTTACATTACATTGGTTTGGGATATTCAGAAATCTAGTTGCAACACTAAAGGGTCATCAACTCTAAAAACGTATGTGGCCTCACTAGGAAAGTCATCCACTGAAGAAAGTCAATTTAAAACCAGTGACAATTACTCAGAAAGTAGGTACTACTTTACAGGAACAGATATTGATGACAAGTTGGAGGGGGGAACCTCTTCGTATGTAATTCCTCACTTAATGCTGCTGCTGCTGCTAAGTTGCTTCAGTCGTGTCCGACTCTGTGCGACCCCATAGACGGCAGCCCACCAGGCTCCGCCATCCCTGGGATTCTCCAGGCAAGAACACTGGAGTGGGTTGCCATTGCCTTCTCCCATGCATGAATGGGAAAAGTGAAAGTGAAGTCACTCAGTCGTGTCCGACTCTTAGCGACCCTATGGACTGCAGCCTACCAGGCTCCTCCGTCCATGGGATTTTCCAGGCAAGAGCACTGGAGTGGGGTGCCATTGCCTTCTCCATCCTCACTTAATACAGAAATTTAAAAATGAAATTTCTATGTGAAAAGGAGATATCAGGCCTAGATGACTTTAATGAAAAATACATGATGCTTTTCAACCTCTTATGGAGTCTATTAGAAGGCTTCCCTGGTGGCTCAGATCGTAAAGAATCTACCAGCAATGCAGGAGTCCAGGGTTCAGTCCCTGGGTTAGGACGATCCCCTGGAGAAAGGAATAGCTACCCAATCCAGGATTCTTGCCTGGAGAATTCCATGGACAGAGGCACCTAGTGGGCTACAGTCCATGGTGTCGCAAAGAGTTGGACATGACTGAGAGACTAACACCTTCACATAGAATCTATTATTTTTACTCTAAGGACAATAAACAAAAAACAGCAATTAAAAATCAATTATTTTCCCATCAATCTTCAGCTGAAACTCACACTAGCCAATGCCAGGGGTCAAAAAAAAAACAAAACATGACTTTGCCATGGGATGGTAACATTTGATTTTTCAAGAGAACAACTGTATCGCAATTAGGGAAAATATCTGCCTCATTTTCCTATATAGAAGGTTCTTACACTATCAATGTGAGAAGGTCATTGTATATCTGAGCTCCAAATTTCAAGAGAGTCACTAGTCAAAATAATTACTTCCTGCCTCAAGGAGAATTCATTTCCAGTGAAGACTGGGGTCTAGAATGTGAATATGTCATGAAAGAGAGCTAAGCAGGGACAGGGAAATTTGGGAGACCCACTAAATGTACCTCAATGAGGGCAGGAGTTTTGTCTGGCTAGGTCACCATGGTGTCCACAACCCCAAGCCAGTGATGAAGGAGTAAGTCTAGCTGTGAAAATCTGACTACTGACTGGACTTTACTTCTCTCATTGGTCAAATAGGGAGCTAGAAACAAACACAATCCTCCTCCAATAACATTCGCTAACATCCTTCCACTGTTAACATTCCAGGATTCTATGACTACTGTTCTTTGTGGAAGTAACTTCACTGGATATATCTTCACAAAGCCTAAATAAATACAGTAAGTCCCCTACATAAGACCCTTCAAGATGCAGACTTTCAAAGAGGTGAGTATACATTCACATGTCCATTCATGTAAGTTAGTTCACATATCTGGTATACGCTGTCACATGCTTGCATTCCTCTGTGTACTTTACTGTACAATACTGTATAGAGTACAGGAGTACACTATCTTTATTTCAGGCCCAGAACCTGTGCCATCAACACCAGGCATGAGTGAAACTGGCACTTGCCCTCCATCTCCTATTGCTGACAATCCTTCAGCTCTACCATTTCCCGCCTCCTCTTCCTCCTCCAGCCTGTTCTTGCCTGTTCACTCAATGCCAGCCCCTGTATGCCAGTTGTTGTACGGTACTACTGTACTTTTCAAGGTACTGTACTGAAGATTAAAAGTTTATTTCTTGTGTTTGTTTTTTGATATGTTACTTGTGTAAAAAGTATTATAAACTATCACAGTACAGTACTATATAGCTGATTGTGTTAGTTGGGTACCTAGCCTAACTTTGTTGGACTTATGAGCAAATTGGACTTAGCGCATGCTCTCGGAACAGAATTCATTCGTATGTAGGGGACTTAACTGTAAATATTAGATTACTCTAGAGATTGGCTTCCTGTGCATGATATAGCAAGTTAAACTGCATGAGTCCCTACTAGAACCACCCTCCACAGACAAGAGATAGTCAGATCCATTTTTAGACAGGACAGGTGAGAGCCTCCTATTTCCTGGGCATTCCATGTTAAGGTATACTTGAATGTATGATATGCTCAGCTGCTTTTATGAATGGCCTGGACTTCTCAAAACCTTGAGTATCTTTTCTCCAGACTAAAGAGATTGATCCCAAGTAAAAGGCATAATCCAAGGAATATCCCAAAGGGTGCTCCTCTGCTAAGCTGCCGAAGACAGAATCCCCAAATAGTCACAGGATATCCCCACGCATACCTGCATCACATGCTAGGAAGACTTGCTTGACCTCTCTGACTAGTCACAACCCCATAGCATAAACACTCCTACCCTGGACCCCTTCTGCCCTGCATTTATCCCAAGTGAAATGTCACAATTTTGTAATTATTTGATTACACTAGACCTCCCATATACACTATGACTATGCCATAGTCCCATACACACATCTGCTATTCTTACCACCGTCTCCCTAGAATTTAGCACAGGGTTTGGCACATACTAGATACCTAATCTACAGAATGAACGAATGTATGACTTAAGCAGTCAGTTTAATGATGAAAAAAATTTCTAGAACATCTAAAGATTTCTCTTAATTTTAATATCAGGAACAAAGTCCTGTGGACTTCATATAGAACACTAATATAAGAAAGGCTATTTCAAAATCAACTGGGCATCCTTATCCACCAACTAAAATTTTATCTCATAAATCAACGCTGAATATTCATTGGAAGGACTGATGCTGAAGCTGAAGGTCCAATATTTTGGCCACCTGATGCAAAGAGCCGACTCATTGGAAAAGACCCTGATGCTGGGAAAGATAGAGGGCAGGAGGAGAAGGGGGCAAAAGAGGATGAGATGGTTGGATGGCATCATCAACTCAATGGACAAGAGCTTGAGCCAACTCTGGGAGATGGTGAAGGACAGGGAATTCTGGTGTGCTGCAGCCTGTGGGGTCACAAAGAGTTGGACAGGACTGAGTAACTGAACGACAACATGCTGTGTACCACATACAGAAGGGTGGTCCATACCACAGCAGTGTAATGGTAAAAACATGTGCTCCAGATCCTTTTAGATCTGAATTAAAGCCTTGGGTTTTCCACATTCAATTGTGTGACCTTGGATAAACTACTGAACTGCTCTAAGCCTCAGTCTTCTCAACTGTAAAATCAGATTTATTCATAAGGTTGTTGGAAAGATGAAATGAGTATACACATATAGGGTTTAGCAAAGTGTGGGTCATATGGTAAGTGGTCAGAAAATGTTAACCCTTCTTAAACATCATTCATTGTATCCTAAAACAGACTATGGCAGCAGGAAAAAAAACTGGAAAATAATGATTTTCCAATATTTCCAATCCTCTGATCATTTCTACACCACAGCTCATCACACCTGGATCCCATTGTTTTGGTTTTTACAATTGTGTAGTTAAGTCAGGAGCATCTTGGAAGAAACATCATAAATAAGTCATTAGTTTACACCAGGAAGAGAAACTGAGAAACTAGAGGAGAAAGCCTAAGACCCCAGCCAGGGGCTCCCTGGCCCAGGCCTTAAGTACCAGCTGCAAGAACAGAGGGAGATGATGTGATCAGGAGGTCAGGAGGGCACTTAATTTTACTTAGACTTTCTCAGCAGGCCGGGAGCCCCCACAGATAGATACTGCTCTCTTGATAAGGAGCCTCCCAGCATCAATTTGCCTTCATTTCTGAGACAACAGGACAGTTCAAACCAGATCCCGTCTCTATCAACTGGAACACAGTAAGTTTGAGGGTGGCAAGATTAGTAAACTTCAAAAGGTTAGGAGGGCTTGATAACCCAAGGGCAGGGTTGGGACTATTTATTTAAAAGCTTACAGTGCCTGAAATATTCCATCTCAGCCCCCTCATCCCCCACCTTCCTTCCTCTTGACCTTTCTGTTACCTTCTCTCAGCTCTCAAAGCTTCTTGTTTTGGGTCAGCTGCATTTCCAACCATAATAGCTTTTCTTGCCTAGTAAAGTTTCCAAAGACACATCCCTTACCTCCTCTCCTTGGGGTCCCTTGAGGGTTTAAAAAAAGGAGATCAACATTTACATTGGTAAAATACACTCAGCTGTGAGGCGGGTTTAATCTTTTTTACAACCGTCCCCTGCAGCTGTGCTGTCTGCCTTACTAACCCCCCCCACACACCCCCACCCACACTGGCCCTCTGCCTTCCTGGAAATAGCTTTCCCCAAAGAGCCTTGGGACACACAGTCCCAGCCTCACTAAATATAGTTAAACAGAGATCTCAGGCGTGCTGTAACCAGATGGGATAACTTGAGTGGGGTTTTTGGATCCAGGAAAAGAGAGCAAGGAGGAACAGAAGGGGACCTCATGGAGATACAGCCACACTGACCCAGCCTGTGCCCAGAGAGGGCATAACAGAATGAGGTACCTGGGTTAGGGAGAAGTTGGGAGGCTCTTTAGTGGGGGCCATGAGGAGGGGAAACTGTCTCTCCCAATATTCCTCCCTGAAACAACCAAACTAAACTCCTACAGCCCACCCCACTCCCTCCTTTTAACTGATTTTTTAAGAATATGTGGTAAATAGAGCATGAACCACCCCAAGGTTCCTGGGCAACAACTCAGGTCCAACTGGGTCCCCTTAAAAAGAGCAAAGAATAGAACTAGAACAAGGGGAAGAAACAGTTTACAAAAAATCAAGTGCATTAAAAACGCATCCTCAAAGTCACCCAGAGGTCTGCTTTAAAGATGCTTTAGGAAAAAAGGAAACCTAGCATTATAAAAACAAAGTGTCTCTCACAAAGCTTGGAGGTGGTCTTCACACCACCCAGAATACAATCCACACTATAACGGTTCAAAACCCCACCTTCAGATTCTGTGCTGTGACCTACATTTTCCTGTGACAGAAAACAACAAAATTCTGTAAAGCAATTATCCTTCAATTAAAAAATAAATAAATGTTCAAAAAAATAGTGAGCTGAGGTTTATTGTCTAATTCTTAAGGAGTCACAAAATGAAATAATGATTTAGGAAAGTACAGCAAGACAGGTAATCAACAAAAAGATGGATAAAGAAGTGGTGGCAAGTCCACACAATGTAAATTATAGTAGTTGAAATATTATGGACGACACATTTCAGCATGGATAAATCCCCAAAACGTAATATTGAACAGAATGAGCAGAGTATGGGAATCATAAAGTCTAATGTTACTTATAGAAAGTTTAAAACTTGAAAATATAACTACACAGTCATCCCTCTGTATCCCAGGGTTCCACACCCATGGATTCAACCCACACAGATGGAAAAAAAAAAAATTTTTTTTTAATTCCAGAATGTTCCAAAACAAAGCTTGATTTTGTTTCAAACTGACAACTATTCACATAGTATTTACATTGTATTTACAACTATTTAAATAGCATTTACATTGTATTAGGCATTATAAGTAATCTAGAAATGATTTAAAGTACATGGAAGGATTGACATAGGCGACATGCAAATACAGCTGTGCAGCACCATTTCATATGAGACTTGAGCATCCTCGGATTTTGGTATGTGGGGGAACAGTTCTTAGAGCCAATCCCTCGCAGATGGCAAGGGACAACTGTATACTATTTATGGATAAATACATACACATATGTAAAATGTAAAATATGCAAAAGAGAAATGATGAATGCCAAATTCAGAATAGCGGTTTCCTCATGGGAAGAAGAAAAGGAAAGGTAAGGTAAGGAATGCTCCAAGTGCTTCTACTATACTTCTTTGGTTTTTCTTTTAAAAGTGATGTGAAACAGGTATGGTAAACCAATAAAAGATTTGAGAAGCTGCAATGAGTTATCCCTGTTTGTTCATTCAGTTCAGTTCAGTTACTCAGTCGTGTCTGACTCTGCAACCCCATGAATTGCAGCATGCCAGGCCTCTCTGTCCATCACCAACTCCCAGAGTTTACCCAAACCCATGTCCATCGAGTCAGTGATGCCATCCAACCATCTCACCCTCTGTCGTCCCCTTCTCCTCCTGCCCCTAATCCTACCCAGCATTAAGGCCTTTTCCAATGAGTCAACTCTTTGCATGAGGTGGCCAAAGTATTGGAGTTTCAGCTTCAACATCAGTCCTTCCAATGAACACCCAGGATTGATCTCCTTTAGGATGGATTGATTGGATCTCCTTGCAGTCCAAGGGACTCACAAGAGTCTTTTCCAACACCACAGTTCAAAAGCATCGATTCTGCGGCGCTCAGCTTTCTTCACCGTCCAACTCACACATCCATACATGACCACTGGAAAAACCATAGCCTTGACTAGATGGACTTTTGTTGGCAAAGAAATGTCTCTGCTTTTAAATATGCTATCTAGGTTGGCCATAACCTTCCTTCCAAGGAGTAAGCATCTTTTATTTTCATGGCTGCAATCACCATCAGCAGTGATTTTGGAGCCCAAAAAAATAAAGTCTGACACTGTTTCTACTGTTTCCCCATCTATTTGCCATGAAGTGATGAGACCAGATGCCATGATCTTAGTTTTCTGAACGCTGAGCTTTAAGCCAACTTTTTCACTCTCCTCTTTCACTTTCATCAAGAGGCTCTTCAGTTCTTCTTCACTTTCTGCCATAAGGGTGGTGTCATCTGCATATCTGAGGTTATTGATATTTCTCCTGGCAATCTTGATTCCAGCTTGTGTTTCCTCCAGCCCAGCATTTCTCATGATGTACTCTGCATATAAGTTAAATAAGCAGGGTGACAATATACAGCCTTGACGTACTCCTTTTCCTATTTGGAACCAGTCTGTTGTTCCATGTCCAGTTCTAACTGTTGCTTCCTGACCTGCATACAGGTTTCTCAAGAGACAGGTCAGATGGTCTGGTATTCCCATCTCTTTTAGAATTTTCCACAGTTTATTGTGATCCACACAGTCAAAGGCTTTGGCATAGTCAATAAAGCAGAAATAAGATGTTTTCATGGAACTCTTTTGCTTTTTCAATGATCCAGCAGATATTGGCAATTTGATCTCTGGTTCCTCTGCCTTTTCTAAAACCAGCTTGAACATCTGGAAGTTCATGGTTCATGTATTGCTGAAGCCTGGCTTGGAGAATTTTGAGCATTACTTTACTAGCATGTGAGATGAGTGCAATTGTTTGGTAGTTTGAGCATTCTTTGGCATTGCCTTTGGGATTGGAAAGAAAACTGACCTTTTCCAGTCCTGTGGCCACTGCTGTGTTTTCCAAATTTGCTGGCATATCGAGTGCAGCACTTTCACAGCATCATCTTTCAGGATTTGCAATAGCTCAACTGGAATTCCATCACCTCCACTAGCTTTGTTCGTAGTGATGCTTTCTAAGGCCCACTTGACTTCACATTCCAGGATGTCTGGCTCTAGGTGAGTGATCACACCATCGTGATTCTCTGGGTCGTGAAGATCTTTTTTGTACAGTTCTTCTGTGTATTCTTGCCACCTCTTCTTAATATCTTCTGCTTCTGTTAGGTCCATACCATTTCTGTCCTTTCTCGAGCCTATCTTTGCATGAAATGTTCCCTTGGTATCTCTAATTTTCTTGAAGAGATCTCTAGTCTTTCCCAATCTCTTGTTTTCCTCTATTTCTTTGCACTGATCGCTGAGGAAGGCTTTCTTATCTCTCCTTGCTATTCTTTGGAACTCTGCATTCAGATGGGAATATCTTTCCTTTTCTCCTTTGCTTTTCGCTTCTCTTCTCTTCCTAGCTATCTGTAAGGCCTCCTCAGACAGCCATTTTGCTTTTTTGCATTTCTTTTCCATGGGGATTTTCTTGATCCCTGTCTCCTGTACAATGTCATGAACCTCTGTCCATAGTTCATCAGGCACTCTGTCTATCAGATCTAGCCCCTTAAATCTATTTGTCACTTCTACTGTATACTCATAAGGGATTTGATCTATGTCATACCTGAATGGTCTAGTGGTTTTCACTACTTTCTTCAATTTCAGTCTGAATTTGGCAATAAGGAGTTCATGATCTGAGCCACAGTCTGCTCCCGGCCTTGTTTTTGCTGACTGTATAGAGCTTCTCCATCTTTGGCTGCAAAGAATATAATCAATCTGATTTTGGTGTTTACCATCTGGTGATGTCCATGTGTAGAGTCTTCTCTTGTGTTGTTGGAAGAGGGTGTTTGCTATGACTAGTGCGTTCTCTTGGCAAAACTCTATTAGCCTTTGCCCTGCTTCATTCTGTATTCCAAGGCCAAATTTGCCTGTTACGCCAGGTGTTTCCTGACTTCCTACTTTTGCATTCCAGTCCCCTATGATGAAAAGGACATCTTTTTTGGGTGTTAGTTCTAGAAGGTCTTGTAGGTCTTCATAGAACTGTTCAACTTCAGCTTCTTCGGCGTTACTGGTCAGGGCATAGACTTGGATTACTGTGATATTGAATGGTTTGCCTTGGAAATGAACAGAGATCATTCTATCGTTTTTGAGATTGCATCCAAGTACTGCATTTTGGACTCTTTTGTTGACCATGATGGCTACTCCATTTCTTCTAAGGGATTCTTGCCCACAGTTTGTTCATTACTGCTTTTTAATGCTTTACTGCATTCTTGAAACATTTTATTGTAAAACTGTTAAGAATTTCAGACAACTGAAAGTCAGTACACATCTTTGGACACCCACTGAATTCAATCACCCTTCCCTAAGTATCGGGGAGGACCTTGGGCAGGGCCCCTGGGGTGCATGGGACACCAGCTCCATCCTAGTGCAGTCCTAACCAGCCTTTGGTGAGGAGTGTAGGGACCAGAGGACTCCCTTTTTAAAGCTCTTATGAAATATTTTCACCCAGAGGATTCACAAAAAAGCGACCATTAGGTATCTAAAAGCTTCCATCAGAAACTGTTAGGAGGAAATGGAATTTAACAAGCCTCCTTCAGACTAAACATGGATACTTGCAAGCTTGGTCTTTGTCAGTTCCACTACTGGGAGAGATGACAGCTGGCTGTCACCCTAGCTCTGATGCTAGTGAATTATGTCCTCTTTGGCAAAACCATTCCCTTCTCCAGGCCTCAGTTACCTAGAAGACCTCGAAGGTCTGAGCATTAAGGGTCTACGGTTCTAATCTGAGAATTAAGACTGGGCAGGTATAGATAAACAACAAACACCTCCCATCTATAATTCATTCTAGGAGTGCTAATGGTTCTTTACTAAGCCCATCTCTGAGCACATATGCTGTCCCCCTTAAAAGTTTCTGTAGCTCAAATGCCCATCATCAGACATTCTTTCAGATTAAATGCCACATTATAATGAAAACGACACCTGGAACCATAATCACACCTTGGTGGTGGTTTAGTCAGTAAATCATGTCCAACTTTTGTGACCCCCAAGGACTGTAGCCTGCCAGGCTCCTCTGTCCTTGGGATTTCCCAGGCAAGAATACTGGAGTGGGTTGCCATTTCCTTCTCCATCTTCCGAACTCATGGATGGAACCCAGTTCTCCTGCATGCAGGCAGATTCTTTACCTACTGAGCCATCAAGGAATCATCCCTTAGCCTCAGCAATATACATTATCTCTTAATTCCCACACTACTTGTAACGTAGATAAGAAAACTAAATTAAAGCAATTTACTTAAGATAGTTCAGTTCAGTTGCTCAGTCGTGTCCAACTCTTTGTGACCCTATGGACTGAAGCATGCCAGGCTTCCCTATCCATCACCAACTCCCTGAGCTTGCTCAAACTCATATCCATCAAGTCAGTGATGCCATCCAACCATCTCATCCTCTGTTGTCCCCTTTTCCTCCTGCCTTCAATCTTTCCCAGCATCAGGGTTCTTAAGGGCAAAATTCAAGCTTCAGGGCCAAATCTTCAAAATTCCAAGTTTAAATCCTTTCCATAACAGAGCAATTTCCTCAGATTAGCCTTAACAGAAGGAATAGAATCCTAGAAGAAAGCAGGAGTAAGAAGGCAAGGAGGCAAGTTAAGGGAGAAATGGTCTTTGAGTGAGGTCTGCAGCCAGGGGAAGATGAAAAGAGTGAAATGGACAGAAAACAAGCTACCAAGCTGTACAAGACTGTTATTACATACAAACTGTCTTCCTCTCCAAATATTCCTACCAAAAGCAAGCTGGAATGTAGCTGTGCAATGCGGGAGATGATTTGTGTCAATTGATGTGTGCAGTCCTTGGCACCGTATGTGATCAGTGAATGACAGTAATGATGTAAATGATGATGACAAAGATGGTGATGACCAAATCAATAAATTACCTAAGGTTACTCCATAACATCACACAGGAAATGGTTCATGCAACCTGACAGGGGTACCACTGGGCTTTTATTATTCATGGTATTTTCAACAATTAAAACTGCTTTAACATGATCCAGTTTCTTTCTCTGTCTAAAGTGCTAGGTTAAAAAGGGTTTTCTTAGCAAACATAATCCTCCCTGTCTCTTTTTCTAAAGGGAATTCAAAATGAATCTGTAAGAGAAACATCAGGAAGTAAGCAGAGGGGCCTTCTCTAAGTATCATCCCACTAGTTTATCAACCTTTTCTGTAAGCAGAATGGAAGAGAAGGAACAGAATTAACAGGCACTTCCACATAAGCAAATTAAATGAACACTTTAAAGAGGAAAATAGAATTATTGTATCCCGTCTCTTGTTACAAATGCCCTATTACAAGGCAAACTTTTTCTTTTCCCTCCTCGGGGAAACCTCCCTCCTGGGTTCCCTCCTCCTTTTCAACTCCTCACAAATGGAGTTGTCTTGTATAAGATTCCTTACAAAATATTTCAAATAACAAGTTGTTTTCTCAATTATTTTATTTTGAAATACAAAGTGCTGGGGATGGAATAGGGAAGGCACCAAATCTTTAAAACCACAATAGTCCACGCTTGTTCACATACTTACATATGTTGGTATGGAATAAGTTTTTTTAAAAAAGCAATTTAACATAAATTTAGTAATTTATTCCCATAGGTTAAGATTTATATTTGCAACTACTGAATGCAGTTAAAAATAAACAAGACTTTAAAAATAATTTTTAAAATCAATAGAGTGGTTTCATTTTGGAGATCACAAATATATGACATACATGAGAGTGAAAACCCAACTACCTAATATTAGCCAAATACATAAGTACATGTGGTTTGGCATGGTGGTTCTTGTGATCACATTAAACAGGGATTCAAATGTGCTATTTTTCAAACAACTCAGAAGTGAGAATGACGAGCCCTAGGAATCTGTGTTAAGTCACTCAAAAATAAGTCATGGAAAAAACATGCATATAAAGAATTTAAACAAAATTGTATCTGGACACTGGGAGTGGAAAAACTACTATTTTCATATTAATTTATTAATTTAGATATGTGTGCATGCCAAGATGTTACAGCCATGTCCGACTTTTTGCAACCTTATGAACTGTAGCCCACCAGGCTCTTCTGTCCATGGGATTCTCCAGGCAAGAATACTGAAGTTAGTTGTCATTCCCTTCTCCAGGGAATCTTCCCAACACAGGGATTGAACCCGCATCTCTGGCAGCTCCTGCATCGCAGGCAGATTCTTCACAGCTGAGCCACTGGAGAAGTCCTATTATTTTAGACATGTTATTTTAAATAGAGATGTGCACCAGTGCTAACAAATTAAATTTTATTTAATTTGACTAGTTCATCCATATTTACAAAAATATATAATTTTTAAATTGGCAAAACACTCTTACTTGGCTCTTGACTGGCTTTTATTCAATGGGTATGCATTAAATACAATGGGATTTCACTTCAAAAGCAAAGACAAATAAATCATTCATAGCTTTTTGGGGGGGTGGGGAGAAGTCAGAGGCATACAGAGTAGCCTGGAGGAGGAGACTTAAAAGCAATAGCCCATCTGCTGGAACATCCGTGTGAGTTCAGCACAGCGTCTGGGCTCTCAAGGCATCCTGCTTCCAGCATTGCCCCCAAAGGGACTTCCCTTTGGGACACATTCTACAATAAGATCTTGTTCCACCGATCTTGAAAGTGGCTGGCTCTGAATTAAATCATCTTTCTCCCAAATCAGGCAATGAGGCCTGTAGAGGCCAATGGGGCCTGTAGAGAACATTTTGTTGTGTTTTGTTTTGTTTCTACATCTCTGAAAGTCTCAAGAGGGGGCACCTCATAACCATCATAAGCCAGGAGGAAAAAATTATTTCCCCAAAGTCTGACTCAATATGTCACAGTAAAGACTCCATTCTACCCAAAATCATAGAGTTAGAGCAAGAAGAAACCCTGGAGATTGGCTAGGAAACATTTCTTCCTCAAGGTAGAAAAATATCCCTTTACACATTTTGCTTGTGTTGGCAATAAGAGACATTTCTTTTAGGTCCCCAGAAAAGCTTATCAGACATATTTCCCCAAGCTAAGTAGAAAAGCTCCTGTTTCTATTGATGTTAAAATAAAATTAAGTTTAAAGCTCTTAATACTTGGTGGATCTTTTCAAGTGAATCCTTAACTTTGATTTACAGAGAGGGTAGATTCTCTTTCACACTTTGTTGGCATCACCACCTCCACGGGAGACATTTGTAGCTCCCCACAACTCACATGTCATGTGATCACTATTAGAGGTCACCACAATTGAAAATCCATTTCCAGGGACTAAGACAGCTACTAAATTATGTAGGAGAAAAAAGCTATCAGGGCTGAGAATGTCACCATAAAAAAACTGGGTCCCCTATAATCAAGTGGATAGTGTGTTATCCTCAAGCTCAAATGTTTTTCCTTTAAGTTCTGTTATTTTTAAAACCACAAATATATTAATAGACTCTAAATAACATTCTGCATGAGATTCTAAAACATAAAAGAATTTCTGATTTCGCTATTTTTAAGTCAATAATGTGTGTGTGTGTGTGTATGTGTGTGTGATTCTATCAGCTTGAGACTTCCCATGTGGTCAGAACTTTTCAGTCCTTTCAACATATAACAGGGCAGCAAAAAGTAAAGCCAGACTAGTGAACCTCTAATCCAAAACTCCTGAAGACTGGGCAAGGAAATAAAGGATGAATGGCCCCATACATAACCCAGAATCCATCCCTCTGGGGTGATATTCAAACTTGGGTAAACACTGTTGATACCACTCTAACTACTTTGTGCAACATTCAGAGCAATAATGCAAATGGAAACCAGGAATACTGACCTTCAATTAAACAGAAGCTAGTTAAGATGAGATGCAGTAAAGTTGAGGGAGGCATACTGAGACTTCTCAAGGGCACTGAGTGTTGGGAAAGTGAATCAAGAGGGATGCCTAGAAAAGAACAGGTTGAGGAAGAATGGATGGGTGAAATTAATTCAGTCAATGAAAGAGATTAAAATTTGGGGAGAGAATGGTGTATCTAAAGAATGATCCCCAATGGTTTGGAATTCCAGAATGCCAAGCATTAAGCAATTAATTGTCAGTGTAAATCCAAGAAATGTATTTTCCTCAAGGACTAGTGAATCCATACCATGAATTAAGTCATGAAGTCTAGTACAGCCACTATGGATAACAGTGTGGAGATTCCTTAAAAAACTGGAAATAGAACTGCCATATGACCCAGCAATCCCACTGCTGGGCATACACACCGAGGAAACCAAAATTGAAAGAGACAGGTGTACCCCAATGTTCATCACAGCACTGTTTATAATAGCCAGGACATGGAAGCAACCTAGATGTCCATCAGCAGACAAATGGATAAGAAAGCTGTGGTACATATACACAATGGAATATTACTCAGCCATTAAAAAGAATACATTAGAATCAGTTCTAATGAGGTGGATGAAACTGGAGCCTATTATACAGAGTGAAGTAAGCCAGAAAGAAAAACACCAATAAAGTATACTAATGCACATATATGGAATTTAGAAAGATGGTAATGATAACCCTGTATGCGAGACAGCAAAAGAGACACAGATGTATAGAACAATCTTTTGGACTCTATGGGAAAGGGCGAGGGTGGGATGATATGGGAGAATGGCATTGAAGCATGTAAATTATCACATGTGAAACGAATCGCCAGTCCAGGTTCGATGCATGATACAGGGTGCTCGGGGCTGGTGCACTGGGATGACCCGGAGGGATGGAATGGGGAGGCAGGTGGGTGGGGGGTTCTGGATGGGGAACATATGTACACCCATGGGGGATTCATGTCAATGTATGGCAAAACCAATACAATATTGCAAAGTAAAAAAGAAAAAAAAAAGTCATGAAGTCAAGGGGAGGAGAGTTAGGTCCCAAAGCTCCATCACTATGAGACATCTCCATGTGACACCATGGGGCTTTGGTTTTGGCCCTGGAATCCCCCCACTACAAAAAAAGTGGATTTTTTATTGTGAATGTCTGGCTGGTGAATGATGTGCTAATGAGGCACCAGCTTTGTTTCGATTCATCAGGAATAGAAATAGCAAAGATATAGAAAATTGACCAATAAGATTCTGATTTAGGCTCTAAGGAAAGTGTGATCCAAAATTTTCTCTGGCAGGAGATTCTCATTCTTCCCTTCTGGGCTGGTCAAATCACAAAAACTGCAGTGTTCCCTTGATTTAGATGAAAGAAATAAAAATGCTTCTTCCACCATGCTCTATGCACCATGAGGTCAGTTCCAGCTAATCTCTGAAAACTAGAATACTAATTCCTATTGAGTACTAAAAAGCTCTCCTTTGTTTTCTGTTTCTTACTTTTCATTTTCAGAGTCAAACAATTTTTTTTTTTTTTCATTGCTTGATAGAGGAAGGGGGAAATGGTGCTCCCAAGTTAGAGGAATGAAAATTTTTAAGTCATTATTTTTCTAATTACTTCATGTGTTAATCATCATTTCTTAATATTTTACATTTTCTTCATAGTTTAACTTCGGCCTCAAGTTATCATCTCAGCTCACATCTAGGGATGGAAAGGAAAAACTAAATGCATGGGCTTAGCAGTCAGGTAAAGCTCTGTTCAAATCTACATTCTGCCAGTTATTAGCTATGTGACCTATGGCAAGTTAATTAACCTCTCCAAAAGTAACAGTATATACTTCAAATAGTGGTTATGATTAAAATGATGGGAAAAATGCAAAGCATTTAGCACAGTGTCCAGCACACAGTAAATATTCGATAAATGATATTTTAAAACATTCTTCCTATTTCTTCATAGTCACCAGAGTGACAACAGTTCTAAAGCTTGACAATACCAAGTATTAAGAAGGATGTATACCCTGCTTATTTAGCTTATATGCAGAGTACATCATGAGAAACGCTGGGCTGGAAGAAACACAAGCTGGAATCAAGATTGCTGGGAGAAATATCAATAACCTCAGATATGCAGATGACATCACCCTTATGGCAGAAAGTGAAGAGGAACTAAAGAGCCTCTTGATGAAAGTGGAAGAGGAGAGTAAAAAAAGTTGGCTTAAAGCTCAACATTCAGAAAACTAAGATCATGGCATCTGGTCCCATCACTTCATGGGAAATAGATGGGGAAACGGTGGAAACAGTGTCAGACTTTATTTTTTGGGGCTCCAAAATCACTGCAGATGGTGACTGCAGCCATGAAATTAAAAGACGTTTACTCCTTAGAAGGAAAGTTATGACCAACCTAGATAGCATATTAAAAAGCAGAGACATTACTTTGTCAACAAAGGTCCATCTAGTCAAGGCTATGGGTTTTCAAGTAGTCATGTATGGATGTGAGAGTTGGACTGTGAAGAAAGCTGACAGCTGCAGAATTGATGCTTTTGAACTGTGGTGTTGGAGAAGACTCTTGAGAGTCCCTTGTACTGCAAGGAGATCCAACCTGTCCATCCTAAAGGAGATCAGTCCTGGGTGTTCACTGGAGGGACTGACATTGAAGCTGAAACTCCAATACTTTGGCCACCTCATGTGAAGAGCTGACTCATTGGAAAAGACCCTGATGCTGGGAAGGATTGGGGGCAGGAGAAGGGGACGACAGAGGATGAGATGGCTGGATGGCATCACTGACTCAATGGACATGAGTTTGGGTAAACTCTGGGAATTGGTGATGGACAGGAAGGCCTGGCATGCTGCGATTCATGGGGTCACAAAGAGTCGGACACGACTGAGTGACTGAACTGACTGACTGACTGATAGCAGTAGGATCTCTCATACCCGACCACAGGGAATGTGTGGCAAATTAAAGTTGGAGGCCACAAATTATTACTGTCTAGTTTACTTACCCCCAAAGATATGGAGGATATGTGTTTTTCTCCCTTTGATTCTGGGCAGGCTCTGTGACTACTCTGACAGTAGCATGTGGCAGAAATGATTATGCAAGTTTCTATGTTCAGGCTTTAAGAGACTGGCAATTCCCACTTCCAAATTTTTGGAACATTTGTTCTTGGAACCCTGAGCTACCATTTAAGAAGCCAGACTGTCCTGAGGCCACTATTCTGTAAGAATCCAACCCATGTGGAAAAGCCCTGGAGGATGAGATACTATGTGAAGGAAGAGACCAGAGAACACCACGATGTAGATATATGAATAAAGAAGCCATTCTAGGATGGATTCTCCAGCCCCAGGAACCTCAGTTTATATCACGTGGATTAGAGACAAATCACTCGGCCAAGCTCTTCCCAAATTCTTGACATACAAAATCATGAGCAAACAAATATTGTTGTTTTAAGCATTGGGACAGTTCATTATGCAATGTTCGGTAACTGCAACAGAATGAAATTTACACAATCACCTTGGAAAGTCACTTGGTATCACTTGGTAAAGTTAAACAAACATACCAATGACGCAATGAGTCCACATCTACAGAATCTCTTGCACATGTGCACCATGAAATTGGAATAAGAATGCTGATAGCAAGTGTTCGTAATAGGAAAAAAACGGAAACTCAAATGTCCATCAAGAATAGAAGAGATAAATATGCAGAAGATATGCACACACACAGATTCCCAGCAGTAAAAATGAATGAACTTTAGCTTCATACATACACCTAGATGACTCTCAAATCTTAAATTGAAAAAAAAAGATAATATTGAAAGAATAAACCATGTGATGGAAGAAAATACAGAGTATTATTCCACTTATACAGAGGTCAAGAAAAAATGAAATAATATCCCTGTATACATATATACTAATATATATGTGTATGTGTGTATGATAAAAAAAATTTAAGCAAAGGAATGAATAACATAAAACTCAGAATTATGGTTAACTCTGGGGGAGGGCTTTAGATGTGGTCAGGGAGGGGTGCCCACAAGTTTCAAAGATATTTGTGGTGTTCTGTTTCATGAGATAATTGGAGATGGGAGGAGGGGTGATTTTATTATTATTCTTTAAACAGAGGTTGGCAAACTTTTTCTATAAAGGGCAAGATAGTAAGTATTTTAGGGCCATATACAAGGTTTCGTGTATCTTCTTCTTTTGTTTTTTTCCATAACACTTTAAAAATGAAAAGCCACTCTTAGCTCACAGGCTCTACCATAAGAAGCCACAGTCAAAATTTAGCCCACATGCTGTAGTTTGCTAATCCCTGCTTTAAATTATTTATATGCGTTATACAGTCTTCTGTGTACATGATATATTTCTCCTCCACCTATCTCCTCCAAAAAGAAATTAAAGAATTAAACAGGAAGATCATGTGGTGGCCAGATTATTTATTATCTGTTATCTCTTTACAGAGAAAATATACATATTCTTCCTAACCTAGATCAAAACCCTACCCATTAAGCCCCTAAACTGTTGACAGCTCCTTTGTACCATTTCAACTTAAAAAAAGAAGCTGCACTTCTTTCCAAAATGGGGAAAAGGTAATGAAGTGAACCATTATTCTTATCTACACTAGACTCAGCAGATTCTAAATGACAAAGTTAAAACAGTCATAGTTCAGATTGTCGCTTGGGCAGGAGGGTAGGAAGATCATAGATAAAATTCCCATTTGGCCAAATTATGATCCCAATTGCCATCATCCAAGGAGTGTCTGCTGTTAATTCAAAGCTAACATTTCCTGGACCTCACCAAATGCCAGACACAGGTCTCACACACTATGTGTAATTTCATTTTACTCCTCACAACAATCCCATGTGGTAGATACCACTATGAACCTCATTTTACCATAGTGGAAACTGAGGCACTAAGAGACTGTCACTTGCTCAAGGCCACACAGGTAGAAAGTGATGGAGCTGGGATCCACATCCAGGAGGCTAGATCCTGATCCCACACTCAGACACAAGACTACTCTAATTGCTAAATACATTTGTCTCCTCACGGTAAATGAAGTGGTATTTTTATCCCCATTCTACAGATAAAGAATGTGTGCTTGCCCCTGGCCTTGACCCAAGAAACTTGGCTGGAGGCTGGGACTGAAAATAATGCTGCTCATGTTGGTGAGACCATGTTTTGGCTTATTTAAGGGACATTTCACAAGTCTCAGCTTGTCAGTAATGGGCAAAGAACTGCTAAGAAAAAAACAGGTAAAATTGTGAGGTCCGACTTGTGACAAGCTGCAATTCTTCATCAAGGCCATAGGAAAAGTAATTCTGCTCCATCTCCAAGAGCCCAAACTTGCTGTTTAAGGGAAGTGAGCAGGGCATGGAGGTTATTGCTGAGATAAAGAGGAAAGCTTGGGAGGTATGAAATGGATAAATAATCAATCTTAATTCAACCAGAACCAGAATGTGGAATGGTCATTACCACTTATTCAACTAACATTTTTAAGTACCCAAACTCTGTGCCAAGACCCAGGGCAGAGGCTGGGATACAATGACAAACATGCCACAGTCCCCCTCCAAGGGTTTGGAATCTCTCTCATTGGGTCCTCAGTGGAATGTGGTTTTAAAAGAATACCAGTGGACAGAGGCAGGAGAATGGAGGAGGTATGACCTCTCTGCTGGGCTCCCCCTGTAGCCAGGGCTAAGGTAGATTCACACCCAGCTCTGATGAATTTTCCCTGAGGGATTTCTCGTTGGCTAGAGTTCACAATTGCCTTTTCTCCTGAGACCTGTAGTGGGGATGAGGTTGCTGTAGGAAGGAAGATGATTGTACAAAAGAAAAAACAACAGACCCTCAGAGGTGCAGTTTTGGGCCTGAGTGATTCAGAAATTTTCCTTTGGTACTTGAAGCTCAGATTACATAAGAATAGCACATCTGCTCTAAATCATGATTCCTTTCCTCCATCTACACCCAGCCTGGGCCAATCCTTCAAATTACAATGATCCAGAAAGAGGGCTAAGTTTGTTTTTATTTTTGCTATATGGATTTTGTGGAGAAAGTAAGAAGAGAAAGTCATGCAAAAGGCCATCCCCAGAGAGATTACCAAAAAATTTTGTTCAAGACTCCCTTCTCCCACCAAGTTTGGAGAAATTTATTTCTGTACTGGAGAAATCTGGGGACCATGAGGCTCAGAGAAGGCCCTGATGAAAGGACCAATGTACAAACAGCAGGCACTTAACAATTACTGGGTAGAAATGTCCCAAGGAAGAGGTGTCACAAAAGCCACCAAAGCTGCTGTCATATAGGTGCTGATGTATTTACACTACGATGCTAACTTCAGGGCCAGCTGCCAGCCGCTGGCCCCTCTCCCCAGTGGCTCTGCACAGCGAAGAGCCTAAATATCACTCAATTTGGCACATCTAAAGGAGGCGTCTGAAGTGGGAAGAAATCTCTCCCTTTCCTAGTAGCAGCGAATATTATCCCCCAAGTGAGTAATCCAAACTGGCCAGAAACCTTCTTTAAAGACTGCTCCCATTTTAACACAGAGCTCCATTTCAAAACAAGGCCCCTGGTGCAGAATCCCACCCAGGCCTGTCCATCCATTCGGGCTCAGAACCCCCTTTCAAGCAGTCAGTACGATTGTCTGCTTAGGGAAAGACATTACAGTATCAGTGGCTACGACACCTCAACCAGGAGTCAAACCACTTGGGGAGTTTATATGCAGAGGTTAGGCCATACCCAGACCTATCAAACCAGAGTTTCCAAGAGTGAGGACCAAGAATGTATATATATCAAAGCCCCCAGGTTGAGAGCAACAACTGAGGACCCATTCAAGAACATTTGTGGTACCTTCTCATACTCATTGGAGACCATGTCTCAAGGGTCTAACAGCCCAAAGGATCTGAAACTAATTCGCATTCAGGGTTGAATGAGTAAAACACATTCACATAACACAATCACATTCACATTAAACACAGAGGTTCCTGCATTTTAAATGGACTCTGCCCTAAAGAAATGGCAACCCACTCCAGAATTTCTGCCTGCAGAATTACATGGACAGAGGAGGCTGGTGGGCTATGATCCACAGGGTCGCAGAGAGTCAGACACAACTGAGAACACAAGCACGCCCTAAAGAAATGACTTTTGAAGAGCAGCAACTCCAGTCCAGTTACAGGGTTCTGATAAGAACATAGATGGAGCACATAAACATCCAAGATATAGCTCAATTATATCAATTTCAAATATCTTATTCCATAATCCCCCAAAGCATCCATAAACTAAATGCCACAGGCCCCAGCACGGGATATAGAAAGTATCTTTACTATGCCCATAAAGTACCCTCTATTTACTGAAGTTCCATCAGTACTTAAGACCACAGCAAAACAACAAAGCAAAACCAAAAACAGTGGGATTTTGAAATGATTGACTTTTTTTTCCCCAAATGAGGAATCCATCATGAATCAGGTACTGAAATTTGAAAACTAATACAGATTAATTCTTCCAGATGACCCTATGAGATAGGTTAAAATTTTCAAATTAATAGAAACTATAGCTGGGGGAATGTAGAAGGAGCAAGAAATATTTGGGGGCACTAATAAAAGCAAAGTGTCTGGCATCTGAGCCAGAAAGACTGAAGGGGCAGACAGATAGGGGGATTGAGGGGAATGCTGATGCCTGGCAAAGACCTTCCTAGAGTTCTACACCTTCTCCACTGCCAATGTCATGGTCAGAGTCACAAGATACAGATGCTCATCCCTCCAATTCCTAGTTCAAGCTTTGCTAAAACCTGCCATGTGGGCAAAGCTACAGAGCTCTGCACAGCTGGGCACTTGTAAGAGGGGCCCACTGACTAGCAGTTCACTCAGAAACCACAAGGGGCGTCCCAGGCCAGCTCAGTGGTAAAGAATCCACCAACAATGCAGGAGATGTGGGTTTGATCCCTGGGTTGGGAAGATCCCTTGGAGAAGAAAATGGCAACCCACTCTAATATTAATGGCCTGGGAAATCCCATGGCCAGTGGAGTCTGGCAGGCTCAGTCCACAGGGTCACAAAAGAGTCAGACACAACTTAGTGACTAAACAACAACAGAAATGAAGGGCCAAAAAGTGGAGATGTGATGCATTACCAGCTCGTTAGAAGACTTCCACAAAAATCACTGATAAGGAGTAATTAAAATTCTCCCATCCCCTTGCATAGAAGATGGGGAAAGTCCTGTATAACCCGGGAAGAGGCCAAGCCAAAGTGACTTGAAGGCTCAAGAGGCCTGGGAAGAAAGAAACAGGAGATGAGATGAAATAAACAAGAGGGAAAGAAAGATAGAGACAAATGTTAGTATAAGTAAGACATTCATTTAACATAAATTTATTGAATACTTTCTTCCTTTCTTAAATTCCAAATCCCTCATTCGAAGCCATCCAACTGCTGAGCTACCCCAAGCATGGTCTTCAACACATTCTTGAACACAACTCTTACTTTTGCCAGAGCTTTCCATTAACATACCCCATTTCCTATTCATGATTATCCTCATTTCCATGATTTTGCTCATTTTGCCTGAAATGCTTTCCTCTTTTCCTTTCACCAATTCACATCCTAGACATTCTCCAAAATCCAGCTGAAGCTGCACTCTTTGTGACATCTCACTGGGTGTATATTACATTCCACACAAACACTTGATCTTTTTTGTGTTGAACTGTTCTGCTTCTGACTGGAACGACAAAGAGCCCAGAGAGGTTGATTAATTAGGTGGAGATTTGATTTAAAATTAGAATGAGGAACTCATTTTCCTATAAAAATAATTATATATGATTTACTAGAATATGTTTTACTATATTAATAGTCAATTGAGATTCTAACTGTTACTGTAACAGTTTATGGGAAATGTATTTTTAATTTCCAACAACCAGTTTACAAATAATCTTTTCAAACAAAACACGTTTGTAAAGTGGATATTGCTTCTGTGAGGCAAAAGTGAAAAGAATGATTAAAGAAGTGTAGAATATGAGTCATCTTAGGAACTGAGTAACAACTGCTTTGAGGAAGAAAATTGCAGGACAGGTATTTTTTTTTTTTAATTTGCAATTAAAATACAAAGCTTCTTGACCTCCTAGCTCTTACAGGCAGTCAATCACAGTTGGTTGTAAGAATTTCTACCTCCTCTTCTACACTTGACTCTTCAACAGTTCAAGATCTCATTAAATTTTTGTTGATTAAGTCAGTACCAGGAGGTTATTCTGTTAAACAGTAACATTTAATAGAAAAACAGTAACTAGTAACATAGGTAAAAGCCTCCTTCCTAAAACGTATGATGACCTTTCCTCAGAAGACACAGAGTGGGGCCCCTTCTTTCAGTTTTCTGAGCTCCCCTCAGGACTCTTGGGGTTTGTGGACCGTGTTCAGCAAATATTCTGAGATTGCCCGGCCACTGCTGGCCAAACCTGTTCTCTATCAGCAACACTTTCACTCCTGCCTTTTAGGGTTGCCTGTAACTGAGCCTAGACCTTGCCAGGAACACTCCTTGATTCATGGCATTTGGCTGGAAGCAGGAATAAAACCCAAATGAGTGTGGGTGATACTCTGAACTTGGAATAAACTATTCAGAACAGTTACATGTTTACCAAGGTTCTCATTAAAATACCACACCTCTTAATACATTCAGCTTACAAGAAGCCAATTTTTTCCTCAAAGCCCAACATGTGCTATAACGTGAGAGGTGTTACTTCCTATTGTTTAGAAGGAACAATTACACCCATAATTTAATGGACTTGTTTCATGGAGCTAGATAAAGTATTCCTGACTTGAATTAAGAAACATAATGAAGCAGGTCATTTGTGGTTTGAGTAAAAGCTTGGGATCACAGTGAGCCCCTGCTGTCAGTGGTAAAGCTCATATGCATAGCCTTTGGTAACTCAATTGTAAACGTGAAGGATTCTTCTCCATCAGTTGGTTCCAGGGCCCCATTCCTTCTAACAACAGCAAACCTTTCCAAGCAAACTTTGCAAGCCAGGCTTGCAGTTAAGGTTAAAATACTTCTCCTCTACCCAGATAGATCACTTTGGGCAAGTTACTTAACTTTTCTAAGCCTTTATTTCCTCATCTGTAAACTGGCCACAATAATAATAATTTCCTTATAAGGCTTCTGTACGAGTTTAACTACGTTGTGCCTTAAAGATGGAGTGACTAGAATGAAGAAAGGGAACCTGGCATGGTGCTGGCTGTTTCTTGGGTAATACTATTGGCATTAAGCACAAAGAAAATTAGTTATCTGCCTTATTTCATTTGCAAGTCACACAGCTTGTAATTTCACCCCCTCATCCTAAATGTTAACAAAATGTGGGTAGAGGTTCCATCATTTAATACAATTTTCAGGCTGATTATTCTTTTTCCAAGTCCCAAATAAGTATGAACAGGATACTGTCCAACTTGATGACTGTCTTAACTCATTGTTTTCTTCTGGGTTCTCCACTAGCTGCCAGAAGAAATGAAAGCAAGGAGAGAGGGTAGAAAGAAGGGACAGGGAAGGGAGGAAGGCAAGGCGGCGGGAAGAAAGCATGGGAGAGGTAGGAGGAAACCTAAAGGTAGTTCCTTGACCTGGCTCAAAGAGGTTCGCAGAAGAGACTATGCCAAGACTCTTAAATCTTACAATTCCTTTGTTTCCAAGCAGAACTATGTCTGACACTAACCCCTCAAAACCAATGGGTTGTCTGTCTCAGACCTTAAGGATTCCTTAAAAGAGTCAAAGCCAGCAACCCCATTTCCCCTACTAAATGAAACTTCACTCCAACCTAGCAGCTACAAGTCTCAACTGATATATGCAATAGCACGACTTTGTTTCAAATTTGCATCCACTGAAAGAAGTCTACGGTATGGAAGGCAAACATAGAGAAAAGTAAGAAAGTTGGTTCCTTTGATTTGACAGAACACAGATCATTAGGGCTTCCCTGGTGGTGCTAGTGGTAAAGAAACCACCTGCCAGTGCAGAGACATAAGAGATGCAGGTTCAATCCCTGGATTGGTAAGATCCCCTGGAGGAAGCCATGACAAACCACTCTAGCATTCTTACCTGAAGAATTCCCAAGGACAGAGGAGCCTGGAGGGCTACCGTCCATAGGGTTGCAAAGAGTTGGACACTACTGAGGCAACTTCGCACGCACACACATACAGATCATTGGCCATGGACCCTTAGAAATCTGGGGGTAAAAAAAAGAGAGACAGAAAGTGGTGTTTCTCATCAGGGGCCCCAGAATATGGAAGATAACTATCAATAAGAGAAAAGTAGCCCCACCTAGGATAAAGGAGGCCCTGATAGATCTAGACACTCCCCTTCCAAACATTTTCAAACCATTCCACAAGCAAAAAGGATGACAAGTCAACCACTTCCCCCATGGTATTTTGCCCCTGGAAGACTGAAACAATCAGCAGCATTGACAGTCTCTGGATTTTTGGTGAGAGCAGTTGATAAACCTGTGGAGTGGCCCTGTTTGTTGAAAGGAGGAAGCCTCACTGCACGGTAAGAGTAGTCAACTGTGGTGATGGAGTTTGCAGACGCCTTGCTTCTGACTTCACCCATTTCTCAGTTCCAATCCTCACTTTGTCAGAACTTCAGCAATAGATGCTTTACTGATCCCTCTCCATCCAAATCAGTCCTCACCAACTCCAGAAGACACTGGCTTTCATCCAAAGGTAAACAACTCTCTGACTCACTTAAATTCTGGAAACATCTGTCTGACAAGGCCTCTTTGAAAATGTTGCCAAATTTTCCACATTGCCTTATTTGCCCACCACTCTATCTCACTGAGCATTCACTCTCAAGATTACTCACAATGCTCATGAGACCTCAGAGAGAACAGATCTGTTGCATGCTATGTGAAGAATGAACCATACTTGTTCTTAATAAATAAAAACTCCTGAAAACAAACTGACATTATATTTGACCATTTTATACCCAGCAGCTAGCACTCCATTTCTATATATGTACCCAAGAGAAACCCACATATATACCAGAAGAGAACGTTTATAGCATTGAACAGTATAATACCACAAAACTGGAAATAACCAAATACCTATCCACAATAGGATGAATAAATAAATGGTAATACATCAACATAATGAAATGTTGTATAACAGAAAATAAACTACAACTACATTCAACAACAGGAAAATTTTAGTATCATAATTTTGAGTGAAGAAGACAAATTCCAAAAGACTTCATGTAGTATTCTGCCCTTTATATAAAGTTTAAAAATTAATTAATAGTGGGATGCGGAGGGAGATGGGAGGGAGCTACAGGAGGGGATATATGTATACCTATGGCTGATTCATGTTGAGGTTCGTCAGAAAATAGCAAAATTCTGTAAAGCAATTATCCTTCAATAAAAAACAAATTAATTTTAAAAATTAATTAATAAAACTAAATAATACATTTTCATAAACCAAAAAAATAATTGAGTAAGAAAATGCATCCAGGAATAGGAGAAAAAGACTGAATAAGGAAGAGTAGTTGATATAAGTTGTTAATTATGTTCTAGTTCTGGCATGCATGAGGGTTTTAATAGAAGTTCATGTTATCATGCAATTAATTTTTTATAAAGGGTCATGTATACAGAAATTATAATACATAAAATTTTAAAAAGAAACAGTGATTACTCCACAAGAATTCACTAAGCCTTTGCATTGAGTATAAATCTAACAATAGCATCTTTGGAACAGTAGGAGAGAAGGTTAAAAACCCCTGCAGGTTGCTTCCCCACTGTTTCTCTCACTGACTCGTTCAGAATTTATTCTTCACAATAAAATCAAACTACTGTTCAGGATGATGTTTCACATAGAGAAAAAAAAAGTCCCAATAGTTCATGATCTCTTATTCATTTACAATTTTGTCAGCCTCTGATGCAGCAAAGTGGAAGATTGGCCTCTACCGTTATGTTTATTTTGCTGGTCTTGGGCAATGCTGAAGCAAATTTAACAGAATCTGATTATCACTCCATAAACCCCATAGTTCTTGCTTGTTGCAGCAAATAAAATTCGCTTCTGTGTATCTGCCTTCTGAGCTACTGTGGCTACCCAAGACCCAAGGAGGCCTGCTCATGTTCGGCCTGGTTTACAAAACCTAGCAGGGTAAGAGCAAAATGAGCTCACCCGAAAGGCAGCCACGTTAAGTTCCTTCTCTGAGAAGGGTGGCCTGGTTCTAAGTCATCCAGAGCCTGCCCTCTGCTCACTCCTATCTCAGAGGTCAGCAGTCATGATTCCTTACAGCTAAATGGAAGAGAATTGCTTAGGAAGAAATAGTTCTGTTTCATTGAACATTTTCAAATCACTCAAGAAAAACTAAAATTATCATTACTAAAATAATTGCCTGATTTAGGACTGTTTAGTCTGCTGTCTGCTGTGTGAAAAATGACCAACTGAACTGATTGTATTTCTTATACTATTTTAGTGCCAACATAGAAATTCTTGCACTCTTTCCCCCACTATGTTGAATATAATTAGTCTGTGCCATTTAGGAGCCAAACTTTTGCTCAGAAACCTGAGATCTTCTCTCAGTTAAACCCCATGTGAATAATATGAGCACCATTAATTTTCCATGTTACCAGTGGCAATACTTGCTATTTTGGAGCAAAGAAGCCCTGCTGGGAAAGTGAGCTTTCTGGAAGTCTGTGATTCATAAAAAATGGGCACAGATCCAGGTTGTCTGTACCTAAGAACTCCTTTTTCTGCCTTCATTCTGCAAAACAAGGACATTCCTATGTGCCACCTACTCATCAAGATGCTATGAGCATGAGCTGCTGGGGCTGTAAGATTCTTGCACGAAAGTCACTATACTGCAATGACAACTGACTCCTAGAATTCCTTTTGCAAACTCAGATGCCACATTTGTAACTTCAGTGTGAACTACATTAAGTCCTTGTCATTTATTATGCACAGAACACATATTAAGCCACTTCTCTGAGGAATCCAAATGCAGCCACACCTCATTATATCATGCTGAGCAGATAGTGCATTTTTTCAAAAGTTGAAGTTTTGTGGCAACCCTGTATCAAGCAAGTCTTTTGGTGCCATTTTGTTAACATCATTTCTTTACTTCATGTCTCTATGTCACATTTTGGTAATTTTTGTAATTTTTCAAACTTTTAAGTTATTTTTATATTTGTTACGATGATCTATGATTAGCAATCTTTGATGTCACTACTTTCATTGTTCGGGGTGCCACAAACTGGCCCATATAAGATAGCAAATTTAACCCCTTAATGTGGTGAAAAGCTGAGATAGGCTGAAATCTAGGCCTTTTGCTCCAAAGAGTAGCCAAGCTGTGCATGCAAAGGAAAAGTTCTTAAAGGAAACTAAACATGCTACTCCAGAGAACACATGAATGATAAAAAAGTGAAACAGCCTTATGGCTGATATGAAGAAAGTTTTAGTGATCTGGATAGAAGATCAAACTAGCCACAACATTCTCTTAAACCAAAGCAGAATCCAACTTCAATTCTAACTCTCTTCAATTCTATGAAGACAGAGGTGTGAGGAATTTGCAAAAGAAAAGTGAAGCTAGCAGAAGTTGGTTCATGAAGTTTAAGGGAAGAAGCCATCTCTATAACACAGAAGTGCAAAGTGAAGCAGCAAGTGCTGATGGAGAAGCTGCAGCAAGGAATCCAGGAGTTCTAAGGATCATTAAGAAAGGTCACTGCACTAGACAATAGATTTTCAGTGTAGACCAAACAGCCTTCTATTGGAAGAAGATGCCATATAGGATTTTCATAGCTGGAGAGAAGACAATGCCTAGCTTCAAAGGACAGGCTGTCTCTTGCTAGGAGCCACTTCAGCTAGTGACTTTAAATTGAATACAATGCTTATTTACCATTTTTAAAATCTTAGGTTTAGTCGCTCAGTCATGTCCAGCTCTTGCGATGCCATGGACTGTAGTCTGCCAGGCTCCTCTGTCCATGCGATTTCCCAGGCAAGAACACTGGAGTGGGTTGCCATTTTCTTCTCCAAAGTATATTCCTGACAGAGGAGTCGAACCCAGGTTTCCTGCATTGCAGGGAGACTGGTTATTGACTGAGTCACGAGGGAAGCCCCACATAACCGTGTGTGTGTGTCTGTTAGTCACTTAATGGTGTCCAAATCCTAGGGCCCTTAAGAATTATGCTGAATCTACTCTATCTTTGCTCTATAAAGGAAATAAAGCCTGAATGACAGCATATCTGTTTACAACATGGTTTACTGACTATTTTAACCCCACTGCTTAGACTCGCTGCTCAGAAATAAACTCCTTTTAAAATAATTTTGCCCATTAACGACACACCCGGTCACCCAAGAGCTCTGATGGAGATGGACAACAAAATTACAGGAAGAGATGGACATCCCTGATAACACAACATCCATTCTGCAACCATGAACCAAGGAGTAATTTTTAAGTCTTATTATTTAAGAAATATATTTTGTAAGGGTATAGCTGCCACAGACAGTGATTCCTGATGAATCTGAGCAAAGTAAATCGAAAACCTTATGGGAAGGATTCACCATCCTTAAATGTCATTAAGAACATTTGTGATTTATGGAATAGGCAAAAATACCAACATTAACAGGAGTTTGGAAGAAGCTGATCTCTATCCTCATGGATGACTTTGAGGGGTTCAAGACTTCAGTGGAGGAAATAACTAGAAGTGTGCTGGAACTAGAAAGAGAACTAGAATTAGAAATAGAGCCTGAAGATGTGACTGAATTGCTGCAATATCATAATAAAACCTGAACAATGAGGAGTTGCTCCTTATAGATGAGCGAAAAGAAAGTGAAATAAAAAGTGAGATGAAATCTACTCCCAGTGATGATGCTGTGAAGAATGTTGAAATGACAACAAAGGGTTTAGAATATCACACAAACTTAGTTGATGAGAAAGCAGCAGCAAGGTTTGAGAGGATTGACTTCAATTTTGAAAAAAAACTCAAGACTCAGGTGTTAGCTAGCATTTTTTAGCAATAAATTATTTTAAAATTAAGGTCTTTACATTATTTTTTTGACTTATGGTATTAAAGACTTAATAGACTACAGTATAGTGTAAACATAACTTTTATATGCACTGGGAAACCAAAAAAAATGTGTCACTTCCTTTATTGCAATGTTTTCTTTATTGAGTGGTCTGGAACAAAGCCCACAGTATCTTCAAGGTATTCCTGTATACTCTTGGCTCTGAGACATGAAAAGTTCTTACCGATCCTCCTGAGATTTTTCTTTCAAGGGATCCATTCATAGGTATAGTGGCCCTCTATTCTGGATTAGTATCTTGCTATAAATAGGTGGTTTAGTGGTAAAGAATCCACCTGCAATGCAGGAAATGAGGGTTGGATCCCTGGGTCAAGAAGATCCTGTGGAGAAGGAGATGGCAACCCACTTCAGTAGTCTTTTTTATTTATTTATTTTAATTGGAGGGTAATTACTATACAATATTGTGATGATTTTTGCCATATATCAATATGAATCAGCCATAGGTATACATGGACTTCCCCAATGGCTCAAGTGGTAAAGAGTCCACCTACAATACAGGACATGCAGGAGACAGGGGTTTGATCCCTGGGTCAGGAAGATCCCCTGGAGAAGGAAATGGCAACCCACTCCAGCATTCTTGCCTGGAAAATTCCATGGACAAGAGGAGCCTGGCAGGCCATAGGGTCCATAGGGTCAAAACGAGTCAGATACCACTGGGCACATATTCATTCATTCATAGGTATACATGTATCCCCTCTATCCTGAACCCCTCTCCCACCACCCTCCCCACTGTATCCCTTCAGGGGCAACTCATTCCAGTATTCTTTCCTGGGAAACCCCATGGACAGTGGAGCCTGGCAGGCTGCAGTCAGTGGTGTCTCAAAGAGTTGGATACAACTGAGTGACTGAGAACGCACAAATACCCTGTAAGTCTGAGACACTCTTGAGTATTTCTCAGTATCTCTCTTCTAGAAGAAGAGGTGAATAACTGTATAAATGACTCCTCTGGATTGTATGACGTAACTTCAGAGTGAAGTAGAGACAGGGAGAGACTCAGGCACACAGGCCTGAGTGCCTTAGGACAAGGCAGGCTGTGGTGTGTGATCACCCCGAGGTTACTTTACTATCTCCAGGGATGGGGTGAGAGGGGCAAACCTGCCCTGCAGCTCTGTCCTCTCCATCGTAACATCCTTCCTCCCATCCAGGGTTCCCCACAGTCTCTCCTTATCCAACAAGACCCTCTTTTTCCACCCAAAGGACACCCAGCTCACCTACGGTACAAGAACCTCCTCTTTGCTTCACTAAAACTGCTACTCCTGTGCAAAGAAGGAAAGGGCAGGTGAACACTGGATTTTCACTGAGGGCCATTTTTTGTTTGTTCTGCCACTACGTAAAACATTAGTTCTTGCCAGGGAAAGAAACTGTCTAGGGCAGGGTCCCCAATTGCTGGGATGAGGACCAGTACCAGTCCATGGCCTGTTAGGAACCAGGCTGCATAGCAGGAGGTGAGTGGCGGGGAGCAAGCAAAGCTTCATCTGCCACTCCCCATCACTCCCATTACCACCTGAACCATCTTCCCACCCTACACCTCCACCCTCACCCCTGGATCCATGGAAAAATTGCCTTCCATGAAACTGGTCCTTGGTGCCAAAACGGTTGAAGACCGCTGCTCTAAGGACTTCACTGGAGGTCCAGTGATTAAGAATCCACCTCCCATATGCAGGGGACGCAGGTTCAATCCCTGCTCAGGGAACGAAAATCCCACATGCCTCCAGAGCAACTGAGCCTGTGCACCGCAACAAAGAGCAACATGGGGCAACTGAGACCCACCACACCCAAAAATAAATAAATTTTTTTTTTTTTAAATAAAAGAAGCAGCAGTCTAGCTCCCCTTTGGACATGAGAGACTGCTAAGGTACAAACCCATAAACCGACTTCTGTGTTTTGATAGTCTCTTCCAAAGCAGTGCCTGAGAAACAACCTCTACTCAGGTATGCCGCCTACCTCCCAGCCCCACCCTCGATTCCTCCAGGGGACCCAAATCAGCTCCAGCTGACACCAGTAAGAGACATCCTCAGGTTTATCTCCCTAAAATCTGGCGTTTGAAGAGAAGATAATCTGAGGGTATATTCTGGCTTCTAAAAGTAAAAGATTGATGGCTTGGAGTTTTGAACATTCACCACCCACCAAGCAGGCTTTCCAAGAGCTCCATAAGCAATCAGGAGTGGAATGTGGCTGGAAGAGAGCAAATTAATCAAGGCTAGTGGGAACCTGCTTGAGAAATGGATCAACGAGCTTTCCAGAAGTTTGTCAGACTGGTGCAATCAATACAACAGCCCAAACAGAACACCATTGCAGTACTGATGATATTTTCTGAGACAAGCTATCTGAGAGCTAACTTTGTTTTTTACCCTTACAGAATTGCCTCATGGTTACCACAGTTTTTATGGGTCCACTTAAACATAAATCAGTCACACTAGATGCTAGTCACAACTCAGTCTATGTTCCCAAGTGTGCTGAGTGCCTGACACCATTGTGCAGATAAAACAAAACTGCAAAATCCACTCTTTTGGCCCTACTTGGAGTGTGGAGAAAATCAGATTTTTTTTTTTTTTTTTTTGCTTGACACCTCCCATAAGCAATTCCATATATTTCCTTAAGCCCTAAATGTCATGTAGGATATTAAATGGAGTTGCTTCTGAAATGTAAACATCTATTTCTCAATTGTCTGTTCAAATCAAGCTTTTGATGGTGGGCAAGATAACCCCAAGCTGACTCTGTTGGTCTTCAGATCTGCAGGTGAGAACCTATCTTAACACATTAACTCCCAGAGTTAGTGAGAGATTCACCCAGCCTTAGGGGGTTGAAGGGCATTTCACCCTAAGTTTTGAAGGCAATGATATAAACAAAAAATCTGAAAGGAAATGCACAGCACTTCCTCTGTGCATGTTAAGACCTTAAGAAATATACAGTGAAATAGATTATTTTACAAATATACAGTCTCCTGTCTGGCATGACACAGACAAAGGGAAATGTGGCTTATTTATTTCTGCCCCCTATAAATCCCTTATTTCCTTTCCTGAAAATACTCCATGACATACCAGCTGTGACCCAGCCTCTGATGTGTGTATATATTTCAACTGCATGTTGATGGTATTAAGAATCGAAGCATCCCTAAATCCACCTCACAGGAAGCCAGTCCATAGCTGCTAATATTAGATTACATTCTAATTATTTACTCTACATCCCTCTTTACACCATTATTCCAAGACCAACAGATCAGGGTTTTTCACTGAATACGAATGCACTGTTCCTCCGTATTCTAGAGCTACATTTAGTGTCTCCCTGGACAGAGAGACCAATCACAGGACAAAATGGAAAACCACACTTTGCTCACTGGTACAATGCTATTGTCTCTTCCTGTTTCGGTCACAAAGTCATGTCGCAGATGGACCACATGAATATCAATATGGATGAAGCCCAAACTACCTACTTTATGCAAAACACAAAAGTGCATCATCCTTTCTCAAAAAAAGAATAAGTAAATAAATAAAAGCAAGTGAACCAATCACTTCTCTTTTTCTTTGTGAAAGCAGCCACTTCTCTAGTTTGATCCTATCTGGCTAGAATTTACTCCCAGCCTACCCACATCAGGACCAAACAGGAGACTTCCCATGGAAACAAACTGAAGTTTGAGATGCAAAAGAAATGAGTTTCAGGAAGGCAAAGAAATAACAAATGACCCAGGAAAACAACAACTGCCTACTTACCTTCTCCCTAGAAAAGGGTTGCAGAGAATTTTCTGATGATAGAGCAGCCACACAAGCTAGTGTGGGAGATAGCAAGACAACCTAGATGAACTACAGGAAAGAAGGGTGGCTAAGGCACTATAAGATATGGCTGGCTTTTTTTTTTTAATTATCTGCAATCAGAGGTTCATGCTCAGTTTTTGGTTGGGGCCAGTGATAGGCTGTTTAAGTACTGGTCTTGCCACCTGTAAACACTCTGGCAGATCAGTGAAGACACCTGGCAAGTATTTTATCTGTTACTGTGAGGTTGAGCTCACAATTAACCACCACCTTTCACTCAGTTAAGCACTCAATGAGGATTTACTGATAGTGATAGCTAACATTTATGGCGCTTCTATTATACTCCAGGGAGAAGGCAATAGCAACCCACACCAGTACTCTTGCCTGGAAAATCCCATGGACGGAGGAGCCTGGTAGGCTGCAGTCCATGCGGTCGCGAAGAGTCGGACATGACTGTGCGACTTCACTTTCCCTTTTCACTTTCATGCATTGGATAAGGAAATGGCAACCCACTCCAGTGTTCTTGCCTAGAGAATCCCAGGGACGGCGGAGCCTGGTGGGCTGCCGTCTGTGGGGTTGCACAGAGTCGGACACGACTAAAACGACTTAGCAGCAGCAGAAGCATTATATTCCAGATCCTCTTCTAAGAACGTTTAAAACATTATTTCCAATAATTATCAATCAGCTCCAAAAGAACCTATTTGTGATGGTTAATTTTGTCACTGACAAAGCCCATTAACAAGTCCTAGGCAATAAAGATAGAAGCTGGGTAATAAAATAGTGGAACCTTTCTTTCTTCTTTTTCTTTGTGCTCCGCCTAGTTTCGTTTGCTGATAAAGTCAGAGTGCAGAGACCTTAACTCTGCACTTCAGACCAGATTTATGGTGCCAAATGGCTGCAGGGGCACCTCAGCTCTGTGGGGATGTGTGCGGAAGTCACACACAACACTCAATTCAAGATGGCGGCACCCGGTACTGGAGCCTGAGCAGCACGCATGCGCCTGCCCAGTGAGAACTCCACCCCCTTCCTCCTAACGGGACCCCCTCTATAAAGCAGACCTGTCCACAGCATTCCCTTCTGTGCTGAAGAGAGAGCTCAGACCAAACGTCTTCATTCTTTGGTCAGAAAAATAAGGCTTTTTTTATTTTTAAAATTATATTTATTATTTATTTTCGGTTGGGCTAGGTGTCAGGCTTTTCCCTCGTTGTGGCGAGTGGTGGTTCTTCTCTAGTCGCAGTGTGCGGGCTTCTCATTGAAGTGGCTTCTCTTGCTGAGGAGCACAGGCTCTAGAGCACCCGGGCTTCACTAGTTGTGGTACATGGGCTCAGTAGTTGCACTTCCTGGGTTCTAGAGCACAGGCTCAACAGTTGTGGTGCCTGGGCTTGGTTGCCCCATGGCATGTGGGATCTTCCCAGATCAGGGATCGAACCCGTGTCTCCAGCATCGGCACGTGGATTCTTTACCACTGAACCACCAGAGAAGCCCTAAAGCTTTCTGATTGGCACAAACCACCCAGCAGGAGGACGCTTACTGGAGCCTGACTGGAAAGGGTCAGTAACAATTTTATGTGCTCAGATTAGTTATTTCTGGGTGTGTCTGTAAGGGTGTTTGGGGTGAGATTTGCATTTGAATTGGTGGACTCAGTAAAGTAGCTTGCTCTCTGCAATGTGGGTGGTCATTCTTCAATCCACTGAGGGCCTGAATAAAACAAAAGGTGGGGAAGGAGGAATTTGCCCCTTTTTTCCTGCCTCACTGGTTAAGCTGGAACATATCTAATCTTCTCCAGTCCTTGGCCTGGAATTTACACCATCAGCTCCCCTGGTTCTCAGGCTTTCACACTTGGACTGAATTATACCACTGACTTGCCTAGGTCTCCAACTTGCCAACGGCAGGTCATGGGACTTCTCAGCCTCCATGATCACATAATCCAATCCTTTATAATAAAGCTCCATATATATATCTATATATATCACACAGCCTGGCAGGATATATATATATCCTGCCAGGCTGCTTATTCCAAAGCCCATCCATGCTCTTTCCAAGGCACCAACAAATGTCCACAACAGTCATGTGTGCTGAGCTAACCGGAATTTCCAGGCTAATAAAAAATGAGGCAAGCCAAAAGTTCAAATCTGGATAAAATGTAAAGTTTATTCCTTTCAGTAAAATGGAAAGTCAGACTCAGAATTAACAGCTGCTAAAACACTTATCATTAAGTATCCCGGCCTTAGCTCACAAAAGTCAACAAGCCAGAAATTAAAGTGCAAGCACATTTATCTCCAGAATTTAACATAGAAGACAGTAGAATAAGCTTCTAAATATTTTAAGCCCTAGGTTCGGACTAAGGAGACCTGGAAGTGATTCGTAAATCTGTTGGTAAGTAATTGTGTGTGTCCCTAAGCAAGCTGCTTGACTGTCCTGGTCTCAGTTCTCACCTACAAAAAGAAGAGATTTGATTCTACAAGATGTCTAAGTCCCCATCTTGATCTAAAGGCTAATATTTTTTCAGAACTGATACTAATTTACCTCATGACATTCTGGAGAGGCATGACCCGTATTACAAAGTTTCAGAAATAGAGATTCAGAAAAGTTAGCTGTCTTAGCACTTCATCACAGAGCTGAAGATTAATGTCTCTTTCTCCTGCATTGCCAGACCCTCCTTCTTCCCCATTCTGCTTGGGATCCTTCATTGACAGTGGCGCAGGCGGGACAGAAGGAAAGCAGAATACTCCTTTCTGCCCTTCCTAATGCTGACCACGATCCCTCACTATCTACTGTCTTGAGGCTGGAGAAAACACCATGTCCCCAACTCACCCATGCTGGCAATCATCCCTTGATGCAGGGGGCAGAGGGGTTGTGATTTAGTTCCCATCTATTAATATTAGTGTGGATGTAATTAACAGTAGACTCACCAGTCATCTAGACCCCCAAAAAGAGTCTGTTGTTGAGAGTCAGCACGTTGCGTGCCTGTTTACTGACACTTCAGCACAACCTCACAGTCTCCCCTTTGGCCACTTGCTTCCCACTCATTCCAGTCACCTGGGCCCAAAACCAAACCATGCTGTTCTTCTGTACAAAGATGTCGTTAAGTGAAAATTCAAAACACAAGCTTACCATGTTACATGAAGGGTTTTTAAGCCAACCTTATGCTAAATCACTTGGGTTTGGCTGTCTCTCTCTCTACACATCACACACTCATACCTCCCTGCCAATTCCAGAGAACTCTAGTTTTCCCTTCCTCCAAATTTTCAGCAGTGTGTATTTTAAGAGCCTTTTCCCCCTTGTTTATTTCTTCTTTCATCACCTCAAGATATTTCATTCCTAAGTACCTTGTTTTTCCATTCCATATTTTCTCACTCTTATTTGCCAGTTATGTTCATTCCTTCCTCCGCATTTATTATTTTCCCTTCCTCTGGCCAAAAATAAAATAAAATAAAAACCCACAGGAAGGAAAAAAAGACTTCCTATTTTAGTGCTTTAAGGAGTGCTACACTGTCCTTTCTCTCTTTATCTGCATTTTGCATCACTGGCTCTGAAGACAGAGGACTCTTTTTGCCATCTTGGGATTTACAAAGAGTATTTATTAAGTACCCACTAACACACCTGCATGTATTGGGTGCTTATGAAATAGCTCTTTCCCTAAAACAGTGCCTCTAAGACTCTAATGTGCATATAAATCATCTTGGATTCTGATTTGAAGGTTTTGGACAAGGCCTGAGAATCTGCATTTCTTGCAAGTTCCTAGGTGATGCTGAAGATGCATGTCTGTGGACCACACTGCAGGTTTGACAGAAATGTTATGTGAGACACTGATGTGAAGATTCTGCCTCCCAGGAGCATTTTGGTCCCTAGTGTCGAGCACTACCCTCCTCCCAACATCCTCTCTTAAAATTCAAACATTCCTTGAAAGGTCAACAAATTCACTGTGAACAGGGAATTAGTGACAATTTCAAAATGTGCATCCTAAGAGCAATGAAACACAGAAAAAGAAATCAAAATGGGAAGGGACACAGGAGAGGCAAAAGTTGTTGAAGATGAAAGTGATCCAGCAAGAGACTAACATGACAGGATAAGTTTTCAAGAAAGATATCTGCAAAGAAGATGTCTTCAAAGAAGATGTCTGTCCCCCCTTATCACAGGCACAGGAGGTGAGATACAGCCTGTCATCATGGCACTCACTGAACTTTCTCTCAAAGACCTTTTATAGAGTACCTACTGGCATGAGTGTAATTGAGGTTCTCTCTCTCACTTTCTCTCTCTCTCTCTCTCTCTCTATATATATATGTATATATACGTATATATATATATATACTTTCTCATCAAATGCTCACAACCACCTTTTGAAATTACTAGTTATCACTCTCAATTTTATAGATGAACAGAACTAGAGCTCAAGGAAACTGGTTAACTTTTCCCAAAGTAAGTGCCAATTTTCATGAATAGCATTCAATCCATCACTTCCCACTGCAAGGACAGGTCTCTATGATCACACAAGCTACCAAAACACTGGGAAAAAAATATAGGATCCCACTAGAGTTCCAGAGATAGAGATGAGTTTCTGCCTTTGATAAAGTTTTTTGGGGGGTTAGGCGGGGGGAGAAGAATATATGACCCAAAAGAGAATGAATCTGTTTATGTTACTCTTGCCTTTGGATGCAAAGGGAGAATAAGAATCTCTAGAAATACTGCTTTGAGGAGGGTCTGTGTGGTAGCAAAAACCTTCTGCAGCATTGTTATTTGGTGCAGAATCCTTGAGAGCAGAGAGAATTTCTGTGAAACCAGCCTGTCTCTGAAGAAGGAACAGTGCTCCGTCCCCATGTTTCACTACATCCTTTCCCACCTCCTTCTGGCCTCCTGAGGTCTGGCTACCATAAATTACCATAAGAATAATTATATCATTGGGATTCCCTGGTAGCTCAGATAGTAAAGAATTTGCCTGCAATGCAGGAGACCGGGTTCAATCCCTGCTTCAGAAAGATCTCCTGGAGAAAGAAATGGCAACCCACTCCAGTATTCCTGTCTGGAGAATTCCATGGACAGAGGAGCCTGGCAAGCTACAGTCCATGGGGTCACAAAGAGCCAGACACGATACTGTATCAGCTTCTCCCCCACTGTTGGGTCCATCTTCTCAGTCTTCTAATAAACTCTTGGTATTCCACTTTTTGAATGAATCAATTCTTTGAATGAATCAGTTCTACAGTCCTAGTTCCTTGTCCTTTCCTCTGTGTCCCACCTATTTCCTTCACCACCAGTTTCCTGAGAGAAGCATCTTCGTTCCTTGCCTGAAGTGCTCACTACAACTGAAGTGCTCACTCACTGTTTGCAGTCCCATTGCTCTCCTAAAACTACTTCCCTCTGTGGTCACCTGGAACCACGTAATTATCTTCTCTCTGACTACTTTATCTCATGCCTAGTCCTTCTCAAGTCTTCTTAATACCATTGCCTACCTGCTTCATCTGGAAAAGCTCCCTCTGACTTTCAAAATGCAACAGTGCCTCATTCTGTTCCAGCCTTTCTGATCTTCCTCTGACTGCCTTGAAGATTCTTTCTCCTCTTCTCACTGCTAAATGTGGATGGCCTCAGACTCATCATTGCTCCATTCCCATTTCCCCTGACATTCCCTCCTTTGATGATCTTCTCTCCTGTGGTATGGGCTTCCCTGGTGGCTCAGAGGCTAAAGCATCTGCCTGCAATGCGGGAGACCTGGGTTTGATCCCTGGGTGGGGAAGATCCCCTGGAGAAGGAAATGGCAACCCACTCCAGTGTTCTCGCCTGGAGAATCCCATGGACGGAGGAGCCTGGTGGGCTACAGTCCACGGGGTCACAAAGAGTCGGACACAACTGAGCGACTTCACTTTCACTTTTTCTCCTGCTGTTGCTTCAATTATCGTATTTTGGATAGATGACTTCTTGGCTCTAGACTCACATTTCCATCTGGCAACAGAGCATTTCCACCTCCTATTTTCTAAGTAACAATACTACCTCAAACTAACAGCCTTTCCACTGATTTTTTTATTTCTATTAAGGGTATCACTATTTTCCCATTCGTCTAGAGTTAATTTTGGTCATCTCACAATTCTTAGTCCTTAAGATCTAAGAGATGGCCAAATACTATAGATTCTCCTCAATGAGAGATTCTCACATTCTCTTCCCTTCTTCTTATTCCTACTATTACCATCAGAGTTCAAATTCTTGGTGGACACTTAATCTTCTGCCTCTTTTCCATTCTCACTGTCACTGTTTCAATAATCTCCCAGTGTCTTCTTTCATGTCCCCCTACTTCCCATTCCTCCAAAGTCGTTTTGCCAGATAAATCTTCCAAAGATAGAGCTCTGGTCATGTCACTTCCTAAAACTTCCAGTTCCTAACTGCTCAAATACTGAAGTCCATTCATTATTTTTACCAAATTGCTCTCTATTCCATGACCATCCACCATGCTTATCCTCTTCGAAGTGCCTACTCATGGCTTCTCTGTCTGAAATGTCCTCCCCAACATCAAACTCAGTTCCTTGGTTTTCCACACTAATCAGAAGCAATCTGTTTTCTCCAAGCTTTGAGTCTCCAGAACCACTAGTTAAATATCTGTAATAATTTGTTCCTCAAGTTACTTATAATATTCTGTACAATACATGTAATAAAACATGTGTACCCACCTTAGAATCTAGGAACAAAGATAAGAATACATCCAAGTAGCTATGGTCAAAGAGGTCCCATGATAACAAAAACATCTCAACTTTTTCTCCATTCGTGATCACAGAGTCAGAAACCCATGAATATATGTATAGGGGGACAGAAGGGAGTCACATGAACTTTTATTGACAAGAGTAGTAAAATATTACTTTGTTAACTAATCAAAAATATTTAGTCTTGGAAATACTATAAAAGCAGCTCCTAAAGCAGTTCCATCAAATTAATCTAAATAGAAGCACACAGGGGTCTTATTCTAATCATTAATAAATGCTAATAAAATCAGTGAGAATCTGTATTTAAGAGACTAACTAGAGATTCTCAAATCATACCATTCAGCAGAATCCCCAGGAGATTTATGAATAACTCAGAATCCTAGTCCTCCAAACTGAATTCAAATGAAGCAAAACTTATAATATTGGTCTGTAAATGGGGTTATCTCTCTTAAATAGCCTTGTATAGGGGTGGGGGTTGTGGGAAGGGAAAAATGGAGAGGGGGAAGTCAATAACCATCCAGTAAATAAACTGAGTTCCAGTACAAAAAAAGAAATAGCCATCTAGTTCTTCATACTTTGTGATTCTGGGGAACTCAGAACAGTTCAACAATGGAAAATGAGTGTTTTAACCAGTTACCTGTGGTGTATGAGTGTGAATATCTACCCTTTCTTAACCATATCAGAAAGTCTTGGGGGTTTTTTCCTATGCAATTTCAAGTAGAATGGGTTCAGATGTCTTCTTTCCTCAGTAAGAAAGTACAGCCTTGTGAGTCTCTGGGATCCAATAAAGTGGGTCTCTTGGAGCCCTTTAATCCCCAAAAACACTTGATCTAAGAAAGCAACTCAATAAATCCCATTTTCCACCAAGTTTCCATGACCTAGCCATCTGCTTGCAGAGAAATAAACTAAGTTTCCATACCCTGAACCAACCAATTTCTTCCCAACCTCTCATAACCTGGCAAGCACTAAGAGCACAAATGAGAAGAACATTCACAACTCTGATCATTTCCTCCATCACATCATACAAAGAACCTGCAAAGTTCCTGGCACAGACTTTCCCAACAAATGATGCAATGCAAGCAGAACCCACTCACCTTCTCATATGATTTGAGCAAAATACTGATGTGTTTCCCTCACATTGCAGGTGCCCCATTATGTGACCACTGGACCCAGCTTTTCTACAATGAGACTACCTGAATGTCTTACTGCTGAAGCTCTTCTGATTCATGCTGGCTAATTTTATAGGACCATTTTTACTAAATATTTCCAACACACTATATCCCATTGTTTAGAAGACCATATTTTAGAAGGCTCAAATCATGTTTTTTTATTAGGTCACTATCTACACCCTCCTACCTCATACACTGCAAACATCTCTCAGAGAATAAATGGTATTCTCCTCTTAGAGGATATCTTTTCCTGAAAGTTCCACCATAGATGAAACCATTATCCATCCCAAAGATATGTGTACTGTGTGTATGTGTGCTCAGTCATGTCCAACCCTTTGTGATCCACCAGGCTACTCTGTCCATGGAATTTTCCAGGCAAGAATACTGGAGTGGTTTGCCATTTCCTTCTCCAGGGGAATTTCCTGACCCAGGGATCAAACCTGCATCTCTTGTGTTTCCTGCACTGGCAGGTGGATTCTTTACCACTAGCACCACCTAAGAAGCCCAAAGATATAGTAGATTCTAACTCATTTCCTCAATTAATGGACAGAAATGGCCATCCTCTTCTATTCTGATAATAGCACTGTATTTTTCTTCAGAAGATTATTTGTTCTGAATTCTTAGTTGTTGTTGTCCTTAGGGTCTCTTGATATGATCCAAGCCAGGTCAATGGAAGTAATCATCTAAAATTGGGGAAAATGGGAAGGTGGGACTCTCCATTGGGTTGCTAAGCAGAAGATATGAGCCAGGAGCAGCTAGCTGGTGACCATCTCGACACCCACAGGAACAGCCTATCTGAGAACAGAACTAACACTGAAGAAAGAAGTGAAATGTCAGATTTAGATAATATCATATGTGTCCCTGGTTACAAATACCAACATATGCCTTTTCTATTTAAGTTAACTTGAACAGGGTTTCTGTCGGTTATAAATGAAAATGTCCTGGCTGACGTAAGACTTAGGAAATGATAGTGATAATAATAGATAACCCTCACCCAGCATTACTCTATACCAGGCACTGTTGCAAGGGCTTTCCATATATTAACCCATATAATCTTCACAGGCTTATGCAATAGGTGTTGTTAGTATCATCATTATTTCCATTTTACAAATGAGGAAACCGAGATAAAAAGATTCCTCAAGGCCACCCAGCTAACAAGTTATGAAGACAGGATTCAAACATAAACAGTCTGACCCCAGAGTCAGTGCTGCTCAAAGAGTGGCCCAAAGACACTTTTGGTCTATAAACTATTAATTGTCTGCAAGGAGAAATGGAAAGTACATGTATAGAAACCTAGTGAGTTCACATCGCTGCAACATTCTGTATTTATGAAAATATTGGTCTATAATGGACTAGCAATTTTTTTTAATGTATACTTCACCACAGAGTTTGAAAAGCATTATTTAGCTTGTAGGATAAGCACTGTGATTTAGATATAAATCACAACCTTTCTTCAAATGCTCTTAAGTTTCTATAATGTCAGTGTCACTTGGCAATCTTTAACTATGTTACTTCTTGACTCAATTCCAACATTTCCAAACAGTTAATTGAGATATTTTAATTTTAACTTCTCTTTACAGCTTATTATTTTTTACCATAAATGCCTAAGAGTGATTTTAAACCAAGCTATTTAAGATTTAAATCAGGTAAATTAAAATTTTTCTGCATGTCACTTAGGAAGTATTAGAAAAAACAAGTCTCACAACAAGGGAAAAAATGAATACATTGTCACATAATACATTCTGCAATGTATAGCTTATAAAGAATAACATGTGGTAAAGTGTTTATGCTATGTCAAGTGAAAAAGAGCACAAATTTACCTATAACACCAATTCTTAAATATATGTGCATTTGAAGAGGGAAAAAAAAAACTCAAGAAAGTAATGACTTTTAACTTCATATTGGTACATTACTGGATGGTGAGATAATGAGAATTTTGAATTTTTTCCTTTATGCTTTTCTAAATTTTCCAGTTTTCTATAAAATTTCTTTTGTGACAGAAAAGCAAAACCAAAAAATCATCTGTAAGAGCAGTACACGACTAGTTACAAATCAAATACTTACTCCAGCGACAGTACAGAAACCAAACCCATCATTTTGTATTATCTAGGTTTCCTGAGGAAGAACAATGGCGCCTGGTGAACTATTGCTGTAACAGCTTGCTTATTAGTAAGGCTCCTCTTTCCCCAAGCACTTTCAAAATTTGTTCAAAATACCCACTTTGCTTATTTGGGTATGGAGAAGGACAAGGCTGGCAGGCCAACAATCATTTTTCATTCTACTGCAGACATCTTTTATTCCAAATCTCCTCACCATTCCCATCCCTCCAGGGATTCCAATAATGTGCCATCCCTTGGCTAAGGCACTGAGGCATACAGACCTTGGTCAATAGACCAAGCCATCTGGGTTGAGTCTCGGTGCAGGGCAGACAAGAAAACAAACTAGACTTGGCTTTCTGCCTCTGAGTACAAGGGGCCTATGTGGCTGCCTGAGTACAGGAAACACTAGCTGGCCTTCTCTACTTCACTTACCAGAACCTCCAACTAGGGATAAATTAATGCACTGGCATTGTCACCCTGGAGCTTGCCACATAGAATTCAGCTGGTGGAATAATTTAGTCACAAAATCTTTACTAGAGCTTCTGTGGAAAAGAATTAGCTATCTCACCAAAGCCCACCTCTGGACCCCATTATGATGAATTCAAATTCACTGAGAATCCAGCAGGCTGTCCTTATTATAAATGATTTTGTTTGGTTAGTTGGTTGGTTTTATTCAATGGCAGTGGAGGAGGGGGCGGAGGTCATGCTGTCATTTGTGGCTATCATTCAATTTTTAAAAATAAGATACTTTCTTCATTCATGCAGAAGACCAGTTAGCCTACAAGGCCATGCCCTAGAATGATGCTGTGTCATATGGAAGCCACTATCCACATGGCGCTGTGGAGCGTTTGAAACATAGATAGACCAAACTGAGATGCACTGTAAGTGCAAAATTCACATCAAATTTTGAAGACCTTGTACAAAAGAAAAAATAATATAAAATATCTCATTAATCATTTTAAATATTGATTGCATGCTGAAATGATAGTATTTTCAGTATAGTGGGTTAAATAAAATGCATTACCAAAATGCATTAATTTCACCCATTTCTTTTTACTTTTTTAGTGTGGTTAAGGGAATATTTCATGCAAAGATGGGCTCAATAAAGGACAGAAATGGTATGGACCTAACAGAAGCAGAAGATATTAAGAAGAGGTGGCAAGAATACACAGAAGAACTGTACAAAAAAGATCTTCACAACCCAGATAATCATGATGATGTGATAACTCACCTAGAGACAGACATCCTGGAATGTGAAGTCAAGTGGGCCTTAGAAAGCATCACTACGAACAAAGCTAGAGGAGGTGATGGAATTCCAGTTGAGCTATTTCAAATCCTGAAAGATGATGCTGTGAAAGTGCTGCACTCGATATGCTAGCAAATCTGGAAAACTCAGCAGTGGCCACAGGACTGGAAAAGGTCAGTTTTCATTCCAATCCCAAAGAAAGGCAATGCCAAAGAATGCTCAAACTACCGCACAATTGCACTCATCTCACACACTAGTAAAGTAATGCTCAAAATTCTCCAAGCCAGGCTTCAGCAATACGTGAACCATGAACTTCCAGATGTTCAAGCTGGTTTTAGAAAAGGCAGAGGAACCAGAGATCAAATTGCCAACATCTGCTGGATCATCAAAAAAGCAAGAGAGTACCAGAAAAACATCTATTTCTGCTTTATTGACTATGCCAAAGCCTTTGACTGTGTGGATCACAATAAACTGTGGAAAATTCTGAAAGAGATGGAAATACCAGACCACCTGACCTGTCTCGTGAGAAACCTGTATGCAAGTCAGGAAGCCACAGTTAGAACTGGACATGGAACAACAGACTGGTTCCAAATAGGAAAAGGAGTATGTCAAGGCTGTATATTGTCACCCTGCTTATTTAACTTATATGCAGAGTACATCATGAGAAACTCTGGGCTGGAAGAAACACAAGCTGGAATCAAGATTGCCGGGAGAAATATCAATAACCTCAGATATGCAGATGACACCACCCTTATGGCAGAAAGTGAAGAACTAAAAAGCCTCTTGATGAAAGTGAGAAAGGAGAGCGAAAAAGTTGGCTTAAAGCTCAACATTCAGAAAACTAAGATCATGGCATCTGGTCCCATCACTTTGTGGGAAATAGATGGGAAAACAGTGGAAATAATGTCAGACTTTATTTTAGGGGGCTCCAAAATCACTGCAGATGGTGATTGCAGCCATGAAATTAAAAGATGCTTCCTCCTTGGAAGGAAAGCTATGACCAACCTAGACAGCATATTAAAAAGCAGAGACATTACTTTGCCAACAAAGGTCTGTCTAGTCAAGGCTGTGGTTTTTCCAGTAGTCATATATGGAAGTGAGAGTTGGACTGTGAAGAAAGCTGAGCGCTGAAGAATTGATGCTTTTGAACTGTGGTGTTGGAGACGACTCTTGAGAGTCCCTTGGACTGCAAGGAGGTCCAACCAGTCCATCCTAAAGGAGATCAGCCCTGAGTGTTCATTGGAAGGACTGATATTGAAGCTGAAACTTCAATACTTTGGCCACCTCATGCAAAGAGTTGACTCATTGGAAAAGACCCTGATGCTGGGAAGGATTGGGGGCAGGAAGGGAAGGGGACGACAGAGGATGAGATGGCTAGATGGCATCACCAACGCGATGGACATGGGTTTGGGTAGGCTCTGGGAGTTGGTGATGGACAGGGAGGCCTGGTGTGCTGTGATTCATGGGGTCGCAAGGAGTCTGACATGACTGATTGACTGAACTGAACTGAACTGACTAGCAAGTTTAAAATTACATGTGCTATGCACATTTTATTTCTATTGGAGAGTGCTAGTTTAAAAATTATTAGTGTTCATTAAGTACCTGTGAATATCCACCCTGGAGCATCCTACATAGAAATGTCCACGTGAGAAGGAGGTCTATCCTAAATGAAGTGCTGTATCTCAGCATATCTGTCCTTATGTCCTTCAATCTGGGGTTCCTATGTGACTCCACTCTCCATCTTCTCTGTCCACGGAGATTTAATAATACATACAGCATGTCTCCCCCTCCAGCTGTCCCCAGAGCTGCCCATTGTGGTCAAAGTTCTGCTGCTCTTGCAGAAATGACTGTGTAACCTTTGGGCGCTCCCTGGGCATGTGTGTTGGAACAGTCAATCCAGGAAACCAAGGGCTGCAAGAAGGACTGTAGGAAAACACCACTGAGTACCCTAATGAGTGAGGCAAATGCTTTTGTTCCTCCAAAGTCAGGTATGCTTCTCCCAGCTGGTACCCTGGTGACTTTTCAAAGATTTTTGAGGGAAGGAAAATTCTTAGCCAAAAGAAGCAAATAGCAGTCTTGCTGGTTCTGAGATAAAGAGGCTGCATAGACCCCCTAGAGAACAGAGCCCCTAATCCCACCTGGATGGGTAAACCCCATGGTTAGGCCACTAAGCTTTCCCCTCTGGCTAAATGACTAATTATTTCTGATAATAGTGGTCTCTACTAACCCCTCACCTGCCCTACAGCAGAGCAGATCTATCAAGTGAGGAGGGTAGTAATTACTGGTGATACTTGCAAACACTCATTATCTAAGCTCCTGGGTCCTTAGGAGACAGATATGAGACACAAGGGGATCAACTCACAACAATGCCAAAAGGAAGCTGCAGCCATTTGAAAAGCAAAATATGGTGATTGTTAACTTATAGAAGTAAAGTCAAAGAATGTCGTGTTAAAAGTGAGACTCACTTCACAGTTACACATGTCTTCTGAAGTCTAAGAACTGCTTCTTGCCTGCCTTTCTCCCATTAGCTATTATGACTAAAACTGAGATTTCTGCCTCCAGAACTTGCTAACACATATCCTTGCCTCTGAATCTCCTTCCAGATGCCAATTTCTTATAGACAAGGGCTGTGTCATCTGCTATACTCCCTACAGCTCCCTGCACATTGGCAGCTAAAGGGAATGTACATAATACATACAGACAGATTCATTACTGTTGTCTATCAGCTGTACTGGTGGCCTTCTCTTCATAGATGAGTATCTTCAACATTTCACAAGACCAAAGTTTCAGGAGCCAAACAGATCATCGGGAATGATAATAATATGAAATTTAAAAGCCACTTGTAAACACTTCATGAATATTATATTGTGCTACAATAAACAGTTAGTGAGACTTCTTTTTCTCAAGAAAGATTTCTGTTGCTATGAGGTTTCACTACAGAATTTATTTTAGGCTAAGGAAATATTATAGGGGAGAATGCAAACAATATGAATTCAACAGTGAAATCACCTGGATGACTGTTCCAAGACTCTCAGAAACACTCTCTTTTTCCTTCATGAAAGAAAGTTTATAGAGAGTCACGATGGACAGAACGGTGGAGCCTTTCTATTTAAGACACAACTGGGGTTTAATTTTGAAGAGAAAAAAAAAGAACAGATTTCAAAAGACAGAGCCTGTTGGAAAGTTACCAACTGGCCAGAGACAGAAATGTCTGTAAGGGTTTGATTTTTCTCACTCCAGCTGGGAGTTTTGTTGTTTTTCTTTTTCTATTTTCTGAATGTATTTCTCCTAAGATAAAAATCCCAAATTCTACTCCTGGATAATCTGGAAAAGAGATTCTTTTGATCTTCAGAATTGTTTTAACTTTTAGAAAAAAAAGGATAAGAAAATTTCAAAATACTAAATTTTATATAAATATGTATATATATATACATATATATAGTAAATTCCTTTTAAAACATTATTCCAAGAAACAGCAGCTAAACAAAAATAAAAAAAAAACTCACAAGAGAGAATTTATTAGGTATAAAATTAAATGATAGACATATAAAACTGACTATATCATATGGAAAAACTTTTTCATAGGAATATCTTAAGAGAATTTATTGTGAATACAAGTATGAAGTCCACTAAATCATGGCATACATGACTGATTTCACAACATCATTTTTTTCCTGCCTTAACCAACAGTCAAGAAGCACTTTATTTGTCAAAATTTTAAAAATAAATGTATCTTTTGAAATAAAAGCCCACACAGAATACACACAGAAATATAAACAGTTCTGTGCATTATCAAAAAGAACTGAGGCTTATTTATTGCCATGGTCTAATGTTTAACAACTTACATCCTATCTGCATCTTCAAATCCACATGCATTAGAAAAATTCCAAGAAACCTCACCATAAATGCTCCATTACTGCATGGTTCCCACTATAATAACAGAGGAGCACTTTGTAGCATGATAGCACTTTTCATGCAAGAAGAGAATTACTCCTTTATGACTCCTTTGTTTTCCTCCAGAGACCCATAGAGGAAGGTCAATGATCTATCCATTTTATTGAAACTCTTATCCAAGAAAACAGAAAAGTGACAGAAAAGAGTGTAACAGTGAGCCACTTGAGGTGAAGCACTACTTTCTTGAGTTATTATAACTTTTCCAAAAATTTCAATTGATTTAAAACAGAAAATTCTAATCCCACCTTAACATTATTATCAGTGAAATATTTCTTACACCCACCTTCCTTTCTCCACCGAAAAGACACTCCTCACCCCAACTATTATACTTGACCCTATGTAGTCATTGAAAATAGAAAATTTAGAAATCTGAATGCTTCTCTTGTAGGACCGGGATATCTGAAGCTTACCCAAAGATTGAGTGTCTTGGGGCAACTTAATGAAAGGCATCAAACAGCCTAACTGCCTGGGCCACAAACGGGTCCACACATGAGAGTAAGAACAAGATGTTACTCCAAAAAATACCTTGATAAGTGTTTTTCCTTAACATAAAAAGCATTATTTAGAAAACAGGAGAGAGGAGAGAACCCAAGAGAAAAGAGGGAAGAGAGAATAGAAGAGATAAAGGTAGAAAGGGAACCCTTCTCCCAATATGGGCATATTTTCAGCACTCATCCAGCAAATAGGATACATTTTGGTCACTGCTAAGCCTTGAAAATATCAAGCTCAGCTGACTGTGACTTAGAGCAAAGCTTGTATGCCTAGAAACTAACTCTTTTCCACTTTAACTTCTCCTTTGGTGAGCTTACCAAGCAATTATTCCATAATTTACCCAGCAAAATAATTCCATAGCTCACCACGTAAAGACTGAAAAGGAAACAACAACGTGTGTATAAAGAAAGTACGTATAAAACATACATCCTATCCTTTTCTTTTTAATTTTCTGGATAAAGTTTATGAACAGCTGGTATCTCTGAGGATAAACAATCTTATAATATGAATATTCATTGATCTGGATGAGTATTTGCAGTGATCATGTTAATAAAGTACAAAATTTAAAAATCCTTGAGTTACATTTGTTTTTCAGAAAACAAAGCCATATATCTCCACATCATTCTCACTGCCATTTCTTCTACCTACTAAAAAATGGATCAGGGAAGAGCACCCTGTTCAACCTCAAACAGGATGCTCAAAATGAAATGGAGTAGGCTTCCTTGGTGGCTCACTGGTAAAGAATCCACCTGCCAATGGAGGAGACAGGTTCAATTCCTGAGTCAGGAAGATCCCTCATGCTGTAAAGCAGCTAAGCCTGTGTGCCACAACTATTGAGCCTGTACTCTAGAGCCCAGGAGCTGCAAGTAATGAGCCCCTAAGCCACACCTACTGAAGCCTGCTCGCCCTAGAGTCCATGCTCTGCAACGAGAGAAGCCACCGAAATGAGAAGACTGTACACCACACCTAGAGAGTAGCCCCCATTTGCTGCAATTAGAGAAAAGCCCATGCAGCAATGAAGACCCAGCACAGCCAACAGTAAATAAATATTTTTTTTTAAATGAGGGGGTGAGTGTGAAAACTAGTATAGGATCTGGAGGTCTGAGTCCAGGGATTCACTGGGCATTAGGACAAGGCACTTCATTTCTATGGCCTCAGATTCTTCCTCTCAAAATGATGACTAAAAATCCTACATGATTCCTTCAATTTCAAGCAAGAATAAATTAAACTTAATAAACTGTGGGCAAATACTTGGGGAGTGGGGAGCACGATACTTGGGGAGGGGAGAGAGAAAAACAGCAATGTGTACCACAAACGTGCTTTCAGGAGGAAGCTGGAGGTCTGCTGGCCACATTTTGAGAAACATATACTCAACAGAGATTATTTTTTTCAGTTTATTCAAATTCTTTATACTTATTTTTATCATTGCTTCTTTAAAAGCAAAGCTTTGTCAATAAAGATATTCCACACATGAGAAAATCAAGAAAATGTCCACAAATCCCTTCTGAAAACTTTAAATAAACATTCTTGATGTTTTTTAGATGGTTACTTCGCCCTGGCATTCAACAGGTAAAAGCACCAATGATGCTTCAAGCATTCACTGGGCAGTAGGGTCATAGAGGTAAAAAGGTAGACTTCCAGGGGCCCGTGGTCTAATGGGAAGTCATAAATAAGTTTAAAAAAAAGTAGTTAAAACACAATGGGATAATTATAATGCATGTAATGGGAGTCACTTTCAAGTTCCATATACTAACTGCACATGGTTGATGTTGTTGTTTAGTCACTAAGCTGTGTCCAGCTCTTTCGCGACCCCATGGACTGTACCCTGCCAGGCTCCTCTATCCATGCAATTTCCCAATCAAGAATACTGGAGTGGGTTGCTACTTCCTTCTCCAAGAGATCTTCCCAACCCAGGAATCAAACCTGCATCTGCTGCTTGGCAGGCAGATTCTTTACCACTGAGCCACCTGGGAAGCCCTTGCCTAGCCAAAAATAAAGTTGAGCAAGGCTTCCATCTGTTTTGAGATGGTAGAAAATCAAGAAGATATTGCTCTCCTTTCCCAGACCATGATTCCTTTCTCTAGTGGAAACCGAGTATAAGCCTCTCATACTCTGATTTCTCAGTTCAGGAATTTTAATCCAAAAGCCATAAAACAAGGCTATGTGGCCAAGTAAAAGCCTAAAAGAATATTTTTCCTAGATCTCAGGAGCATGGTGATCCTTTGTGCAGTTAACTTGTCTCATGTAACAGACTTTTAACACACCTTCTCTTGGATCCTGGTACTTACCAACTTAGCTGGGTTCTATAGAGTAATCAGGGTAAGTAGGAGAAAGAAACTCTTTTAATAGAATAACAAGGGAAATTGTTAGCAGAAAACTAACATTCACAATCCAATTACTTAAATTTTCTCCCCTAAGACTACCTCCAACAAGAATGCTTCCCATCCTTCCTCCTCACTTAGAATCCAAAACCCTCCACCTCACTCTTGCCCCCACTCCCAGGAAAACAAGGAATGTCAGACAACCCTCCTATGAGACTAGACACAAAATATAGACAGGAAGGAGGTTGGGGAAAGGAAGAATAAAGAGACAGAGCACTAAGGAGCTGTAAGGCAAAGAAAGAGGTAGAGAGATTATAAAACAGAGGGGACAAAAGACAGAGTCTTACTTACCCATATGGTCGACCACATGATACGTCCCAAGTATTTAAGACTAGGGATAAGTTGAATTTCTAATTCCCATAACCCTGAAGATCTGGAAGGAAGTAGAATATAGTACTTGGATCTGATATAGTCCATTTGAAATGTTTCTAGATTCCACATGTGTGTTTGACTAGCTAACAGTGGACTCTAGTACCTCTTTTTTCAGGTATAAGGAACTGAAATATCTAATAGACTTTGATATTTAATAGTCTTTGGCCTCTTCTTTAATTCAGGGGAATTTTGAAATAACATACTATCAAACAGAGTTCCTGGGGGCATCTGGAGCAAATCCATTGTTGGAGGAGGGCCATCAGGATTGTTGAGCATCACCATGATCACTAGGCTGTCATTCTTAAACTGATCTATCAAATGAACACTTAGTCTCTAGATTGTCACCTCACAAAGCTATATTGCTTTGGTTTTACCTATTAATAAATTCTAAAGAGTCAAGGACTCTCCTGTGAAAGTTGTAAAAATGCCTATGTTCATGATCAATTTCCATGGGAACCATGACTAAGGCAGATCAAGTCTAGGTTCATTTGACTCCTGACTCCATATTTTTTGAAAATATAAACAAGAAGGCAATATTTTCCCTGGCCCTCACTATTGTGAGTGCGTGGGGCTATAAACCTCCATTCTTCTTCCCTTCTCAACTCAATCCTTCCTTTTCTTTGTATCTGAATAGAAGCAAAGACCCAGCAATAATTCCATCTTCCCCTGTTTAGTATGGAAACCATTTCTATCCTTGCGCTGTGTCCTTCTACTTTTGCTCCTCCAATTTTTATCCCTTCTTCCTCTAGGCATATAATGCTATGCCAGACATGAAATGTGCTCAGTCAAAAGAACTGAAGGAAGACCTTGGTTGTTTATTCCCATGCCTCCCTTAGACAGGAAAGCTCTAGATTCTCCACTTTCACCAACACACTAGGTTTTCATGCTCCACATCCCCTCAGGCCCAGGGATGGAGTCAGTCTCATATGAACAGATGGGAAGCACATGGACGGAAATGGGAAAAGGGTGCCGTAAAAGTAAAACTGTGCCCCCTAAACGGGTGTCCAAGTGCTGAAAAGCAAAGTAAATAAACATTCATTATGCTTTTCTAACTGTGCAGGGGTGATCGAGAAACGCTTCAGAGAGGAAACTGGAAAACACTTTGAAACTAAGTTATGAAGAATGACTAGAAGTTTGGTAGGCCAGAGAAGGCTGGGATGAGTGCAGACAGGCCATCTAAAGCTCAGAGAACACCATGCACTAATGTAATGGACAGGAAAAAGTTGTGATTTTTTTCCCCAGAAAATTCTAGTTAGATTCATATGAATGTGCTTATGGGAGGAGCAATAACTAATGTAATTAAGTAGGCTAATAATTGGGGGCTTTATATACCATATACAGGAATTTAGAATTTTTTTCTCCTCTACAAAGAGATGGGGAACATTGAGATAGATAACTTATGCAAGCATTTGATCTCTTGAGCTAGAAGGTAAGTTGGATGGGTGCAACAAGGGCTGTGAAAACAGGGAGGAATCTCAGTCGAAAACATCTCATATAACCTGAACCAAGGTCATTGGCTGTGGAGATTAAGAGGTGGAACTGATTAAAAAAAAAAAAAAAAAGGAAGGAAATCCTTCCATTTGCAACAACATGGATGGACATTGAGCGCATTATGCTAAGTGAAATAAGTCAGACAGAGAAAAGACAAATACTGCACAATTTGACTCATGTGTGGAACCTAAAGACCCAAACTCATAGAAACAGAGAACTGTTTGGTCATTGCCAGAGTGGAGAGTAGGAGATGGGTGAAATGGTGAAGGTAGTCAAAAGGTACCGACTTCCAAGTATAAGATAATTAAGTCCTAGGGATGTAATGTATCTTATACCTAGAAGTCAGTACCTTTTGACTATCTTCACCATTTCACCCATCCCCCACTCCGAGATATAATGTGGGCTTCCCAGGCAGCACACTGGTGAAAATCTGCCTACCAATGCAGGAGACACAAGAGGGCAGGTTCGATCTCTTGGTGGGGATGATCCCCTGGAATAGAAAATGGCAACCCACTCTAGTACTCTTGCCTGGAAAATTCCATGGATAGAGGAGCCTTGTGGGCTACAGTCACTGGGGTCACAAAGAGTCAGACATGACTGAGCACACAGCAGAAGGATGAAATGCAGAGCACGGTGACTATAACTGGGAATACTTATACTACATATTTGAAAGCTGCTGAGAAAGTGGATTTTTGAAGCTGTCATCACAAGAGAAAAAAAAATGTCTAACTATGTGTGGTGATGGATGTTAACTAAACCTACTGGGGTGATCATTTCAAACTAGATACACGTATCAAATCATTGTGTTATACAACTTAAACTAACACACTGCTACATGTCAATTATATCTCAATAAAACTGGAAAGGAAAAAAAAAAAAAGGGTGAGGCTAGATTCAATAAATACCTAAGTGGTATAAATGAAGGGCCTGATGACTGACTGGATGTGGGAAATGCAGGAGAAAGAAGTTTCTTGCTCAGGTTTCTAACTTGGAGGAATGAATAAAACAAAATGCAGATTCACTGGGATACTAATTCCATGAAGATTGGACATTGCATTACCATTAAGTCTTGGATCTAACTTTCCAGTCCAGCTTTTTCATAAAAGTACATGTCAGTAATTATAGCTACCTTTCAATATTTCTAGAGTTCTAACAGACTAACCATTTCATTCACAAATATGTCCTGTAGTGCTTCCCACCCTCCACCCCACCCACATCGCATCTGTTCTACGTGAGTTATTTACAACAGAGCTGGTTTAGAAGTTGGGATCATCATGCTGCTCCATCACAACACAAAACAAATAATACCTCTACCATCTGATTTCCAGCTCAATAAAGTGGTATATTAAGGAACAGTCCTCAATTCTAGTCCATAAATAACATAGCTAAGGTCATTCTTGAGGCAATGAAATTCACATGATGATATTTTATCTCTGAAAAGTGAATTTTTCGTGGGGACAGAGTCCATCTGAAACAACCCTGGTATTTATTTATGTGTTTTATGTTTGTGAAAGTCTCCCTGCAGGATATCCTCTTTGAGCTTTGCAGCTGTTGATAATGGGTCCCTGCCCAAGTGGGGATTTACTTTATAAACACATTTATCATCTATCAAACATATTGGCTGGCAAAGGTTTTGTATATCCCATGGCTTGTAACATTCTGCTCCTAACTACCCTGAAACCACTGAAACACTCATATTGTTCTTGCTCACCCTTCAAGAAGGAAGTGAAAGACTGACTTTGTCTGGGAGGTGATAGGATTAAACTGCATATCTGCTGAATCCACAGTGTTTAGAGAGTATGAAGCTGTTTTCTAGATGTATCAGCTGATTCTTTGTGCTTTACAAGCCAGTGGAGGCATTAGTTAATGAAAATGTAAGGAAAACAGTTCATCTAACCAATACTAGATGGCAAAGAAAGGAAAACAAAGGAGAAAACATGAGCCTGCAGAACAGATATATCATCTTCTGGAGCTAGAATTTAGCTCACTCACTCCAGAACCTAAACTAGGAGCTGCATTGCCAAAGAGATGGGCAGATGTGTGTCCAGAGCTCTAAGCCAAGGAGGAAGCTTGCCAGAGTACCACATGAGTCCCTGTCTTTAAGTCATTCCCACCAGGAGAGGCCAGGGAATGACACTTGGGATATGACACTGTTCCCGGCAGAATCTTTCTGGACCAAAAGCCCAGCTGAAACTGGATCCAGTCCCAAACTGGACAGAAATTCCTCTGGCTCAGAAGATCATGGCCTGAGAGAGATCAGAACCAACCAGAGGGACTTCCCTGGTGGTCCAGTGGCTAAGACTCCACGCTCCCAATGCAGGGGGTCTGGGTTCCATCCCTGGTCAAGGAACTAGAGCCCACATGCTGCATGTAAAGATCCTGCATGCCTCAGTGAAGATCCCACACCCAGCAGCTAAGACCCGGTACAGCCAAATAAATTTTAAATTTTTTTAATTAAAAAAAAAAGAACCAACCTGAACTGTGAGTGAGTGGGAAAGGCTACTAGGCTCATAATGCTGGTGTTCATTCCTTAACTAACTACTCACTCCAGCTGGACAGGAAACCGTGGGTTGGAACGTTGCTGTTACTTTTGACTTTTTTCCCTTCCGGAAGCATGAGAAGTTCTCCATTTCTTCCAAAATAGGTGAAGAGGATTCATGCTCCCTACTTAACGTCTTTCTGGTTTCACTGTCCTCTTCTTTTAACCTAATTCCTGCTTCATGATCCTTGCCTATCAGTCCTTCACTCATTTTCCCATCTCCTTTGTTGTATTCTTTTTCTGCTCTTTCTGTCTTTTTCAAGTTCTGCATTTTCTCCCTTCTCTACCCGATTCACTCTTTTCGAGACTTTCTTTCATTTGGGGTATTAATGGTTTTACTCCTAGAAAGTTGAGTCAACCTGAAAAGTTACAACATTCAGAGAATAGGTAAGCAAGATTAAGAAAGTCGTCAGATAGAACAGATAGAATTCCTTAAAATCTGACCCAGATATTATCAAGAAATTGTATTGGCATAAATTACAGTTTAGCAAAACTGCACTGAGACTTTTTCTTTCAGGTTCATATTTCTTCAATACTCTAGTATGCCCAGCAAAGTATGCCCAGTCAGCAAACCTATATTCCAAAAGGTGAAGGTGTTCATGCAATGACAGGGCCCCATTAATTTGTTTGTAATGTGAGACACCTCACCAAACCTCTTAACAACCCTCTGCCAAGCTTGAAAATCCCACTTTAGTATCAATAATTGATAAGATAACAAAGTAGGGAAGTGTCTCCAGAGTTTAGCAGGAACACCTTTTCCTTTAAACCCTGTGTAACTGTTATCTAACCAAATTAGATAGTTGACGTTTAGAGCCCAGAAACAATGAGTTGCAAGATAGGTATCGTTCAAATGCTAGAGGAAGGGATTGGGGGAAGGGGTATGGGGTTATCAGACAGGACTCTTGATTACAAGTGACAGAAATTCAACTTGAATCTGGAGAACTGAAAAGGGGATTCATTAGACATGAAACCCAAGCAAGAGTCAAAGGACCAAACTGAGAGAAAGGCTAGGATCCAGCTTTGCTTAGGAGCACCTGGAGCCAGAGACACATACCCTGGTTCCATCTCTCAGCTCTGCTTCTCGCTACAAAGCAGCACCATTTCTCACTGCATACTGGTCTCCTCTGCATGGCAAGAAATTCCATGCCAAGACTCTAAAAGCTCGCCTGAGCTTTACCACCCACCATTGGAACCTCCAGAGAGGGACTGACTCTCTTCTTCATGCCAGTGTTTTAAATTCCCAGGGAAGGAATCTGATGGGCCCAGACTCAGTCAATGCCAGCTCTGGGCTAATCACCTGTGGCCGTGAGGGCCATAATATATGTTTGTGAAAGATGGCAGCTTTCCCTGGAACCCCATGGAGAGTGAAGGGAGGAGAAGTTCTCAAAAAATTCAGTAAGGGAGGAGGGTACTGTTCTCAGACAAAATGAATGTATTGGATAAACAGAACCCTGAGTGCCCACTCTGCACACACCCCAGATGACGGGCAGAGCAACAAACAGTGATCAGAGAGACCAGACCAAGAGGGCCTTGGGGGACTGACAATCCATTTCAGAGGTGGAAGAACAAGAAGCCAAGATGTGCCTTTATCACAATTTTATAAAGTCTTATCCCCAAAGGCTACTGGATCCAAAACAGTAGACACAACAGTGCCCTGGAGTTGCACTGTTACAAAATTTAAATAAAATCATCTCTTCTGTGTGAAACAATGGAAAATACATATATTAGTCTCTGCCCCCAGTTCTTAGAACAGAGTTCTTAAATCCTTTGAAATGTCCTACATCATAGGAGCAATAGGAGCATCTTTTGCCCTAATATTTGGCTTTGACCCTAGTTTCTTACACAGAATTTTCAAAACTCTTGGAATTTCCTGGGTAATAGGAGAGTCTTTTGTTCTAATGAGGTGACACTTTGTGGGTTCCTGAATGGAGGTTGGTTGTCAGAAAGACCAAACTATGAGTAGAACTTGGAACTTTCAGCCCCATCCATTTTCCAGAGAAGGGAGAGGGCTGGAAATTGAGCTAATGATCCATTAATGATGCCTATGAGATGAGGCTTCCATAAAAATCCCCAAAAGGCAGAGTTCAGAGAGCTTCCAGGTTGGTGAACATATCTGCATAAAAGGAGGGTGACACACGCCAACTCCCTGGGGACAGAAGCTTCTGCCACAGGGACCCTTCCATATCTCACCCTATGTACCTCTTCATCTATATCCTCTATGAGATCCTTTATTATATAATAAACTAACAAACATAAGTGTTTCCCTGAATTCTGCGAAATTTTCTAGTAAACAGTTGAATCCAAGAAGGAAGTCATGGGGCCCTCCCATTTGTAGCCAAGTTACATAGAAGTTGCAGGTAACCTAGGGACCTACTACTACTTTTGATCAGTGTCTGAATTAGGGGGACAATCTCATGTGCCTGAGCCCTTAACCTGTGGGGTCTCAGCTAACTCTTGTTAGTGTCAGAATTGAACGTGATTGTAGGCCACACAGTTGGTCTCACAGAGAATCACTTCGTAAGGGAAAAAATACACATCTACTGTCAGAAGCACAGTGAGTATGCTCCTAGTGTCAGGACAAAGGAGAAACGCACAGAAGTGTTTTTCCATCACATCTTAGATACCCTTAGCCAAGCAAGGTGACAAAATATTATACCAAGGTGGACCCAAATTCATGTAGTGGCCCCTTAAGGAGTAGCACCTATCTGTCAGATGACACCCAAATAAGGGGGCTCTTGGACAAAAGCCTGCTTAAAAATGAGGGATAAACCACAGACATGTCAGAAACTTTCAAACCCTGCTCACCTACTAACCACCCTGCTTTAAGGGGATTTAAAGCTGAAATAGTTGCCTTCATTCTGGAAAATAGTTTCAGTAGCAAAATATCCTGAAAGACTGGGAACTATTGAAAGGATAAAACTGAGAATGTATGTAAAAGAACTCTGAACACATATGAATGTTTCTTTACTACTACTTTGTTAAAAAGAGCCTGCTCTCCTACACTATTGTTTTTTAGGATACTGTCTACCTGCCTTGCAGGAGTTAAGCTGCAGCTGGCATTAAGTTCCCCTCTGAGGCAGAGTGGGTAAGACATTTGTCAGATTTATTTCTATGAGGAATTATGCTTGAGGTTATCGTGCAGTCAAATAAACTTTTTTTCTTATGGAATACATGGAAAGGGGTCCAGAGAACTAGAGGGGCCCTGTTTTTCATTGAACAAAGTGATTTTGTTCTGAGGTTAAGTCTGTATGACCCAAAGTACAGGCTGGTATGCAAAGAGTCATGCATTGATTTAAACAATAATAAATTGTGGCCCAGAATGCAGGGGAAAGCTGTTCCCTCATGGACATTGAAGACCATACAATTTCACTGCTGTGATTTCAAAATAAACCTTGCACTTGTTAACTTTGAGATTTGTAGCAAATACTAGGAACTTTTAAAATGGCTACTTAATCCAGACCAGTCAGTTCTGATGCTCATGAAACAACTCTTAGAACGCCAAATGGTTAGGTAAATAAGTAGAACATAAATCATTATAAGTAGCCAATAAAATTGAGAACTGAAGAGTCAAATAATAAATTTTTAAATCATAAAAACTGGCAAATACAATATTGTGACTTGAGTTCATGTTATCCAAGACTCAGGGGACTTTTAGCAAGATAATTTAGGAACAGGATCATCCTTGCAAAACCCAGGGAACCCAAGGAGGCAGGTGTGCTTTTTAAAGAGGTAAGAATGAGTCATGACAGTGCCTGGCACACGGAAGATATTCAGTGATTATTTGTTGAATTACTTCATTGCTCTGGAAAGGCTGTTAGTAAAAAGGGTAAGATCATTACTAACTTCTACCAGTAAGAAGGGGAAATTCAGTAGCATTCATTCCTAGGTGGCAAGTTACCAACATGGGCTCCGGGGATGCCAAGCTACATACACCATGGTCCTTGTTTTCCTGCCCCACAATAGATCATGGAGTTCTGTCAGTTCTTCTTACTGCCATTCTCTCTACAGCAGGAGAAGCAGCCTTGGAGGTTATGATCAATGTGACTGCCCAAGTGGGTTCCTCTCACTAAGCCCCATTAAGCCCCAGGTGTCCCCAAAGATAGCTCCCTGAGGACTTTCCTGATGTTTGATATTTCTATCAGTGGAGTCACCCTCAAGTGAGTTCCTGAATATTCAGGGAATGACACCCCAAAGAAGGTTATCTGTGCCAGCCTGCTTATCCTAGAAGATCCCTTTAAGCCCTCTGATTAAAGAATAATAGCAACAACAACTCACTAACAACAAAAATAGTCCCTTACGTTTCTCTAGAGCTTTACAGTCAGACAGTGTGGAACTCTCGGAGTGATGATCTGAGACAGAAGCTAAAAACTTTGTCCTTAAGTGTGCCTCATGCTGCTTTTGGCTCCTTAGAAAAGCCTCTCCCTCCTCAGATACATAGTTTGTGATCCAGCCCAACGCCTCCTCCTCTCTGAGGCCTTTGGCGCCTCCCCTGGGCTTGACTGTGGGCTCCTCCCTCTGTGATTCTCATGTAGTAACCCACGCCTCTCCCAGCCCTGGAGCACAGTCTGCCATATTTATAATTAGCTGGGTTGTCTCTCTCCCCAGTTAGTTCTGAGACTCAGAGGGAAGGAGTTATTGCCTCAGTCATACAGTATCAACTTAGCACAGTAAACACGCAGATATTTGCTGGATTAAACTAATTCCAAAATGAGCATTTTTAAATCCAACTTTTCCACAATTTCATGCATGTATGCAGACACAGTTCTATACAAAATGTAAAGTGAATAATTGTAAACATTAAAAAAGAGAAAAGAAGCAGCTCTTTTTGAACAGGAGGTATGGGGGTCTAGTCAAGGCTATGGTTTTTTCCAGTGGTCATGTATGGATGTGAGAGTTGAACTATAAGGAAAGCTGAGTGCTGAAGAATTGATGCTTTTGAACTGTGGTGTTGGAGAAGACTCTTGAGAGTCCCTTGGACTGCAAGGAGGTCCAACCAGTCCATCCTAAAGGAGATCGATCCTGGGTGTTCATTGGAAGGACTGATGTTGAAGCTGAAACTCCAATGCTTTGGCCACCTGATGCAAAGAGTTGACTCATTGGAAAAGACCCTGATGCTGGGAAAGATTGGGGGCAGGAGGAGAAGGGGACAACAGAGGATGAGATGGCTGGATGGCATCATCGACTCGATGGACATGGGTTTGGGTGGACTCTGGGAGTTGGTGATGGACAGGGAGGCCTGGCGTGCTGTGGTTCATGGGGTCTCAAAGAGTCAGACACGACTGAGCGACTGAACTGAACTGAACTTATGAGGGTAGAGCTGGTAAAGATTCAACCAATCTGTTGTCAATCTGCTGGTGGTAGTGATTCAACCAATCCGTTTTCTGCTTCATACCTCACCTTTGCTGTCAGAGAGAACCTATGCTTCTGGTTCTTTAGACTTTCTGGGGTTCCACAGCACAAGTTGGGGTGCTTCTTGTTGGTTTTCCATCTGATCATATAGGATTTCAGTGTTCTACACTCTGCTAGGTTAGTTGCTGCTCATCCAACTGCTTCTACCTTCCAAATTTTATCTTTCATCTGGTGATGCTACTTCACCAGTAATCTTTGTTTATCTCTTTTTTAAATTCCTAATAACCCTGTCCTTTTAATAAAGTTTCACTTAATAAAGAGGAAGAGGCTACAAAGACAAGTATACACTCTACTGTATTTAACCAAACTTCTCTGAACTACTTATTTTGAAATGTAAATTTATAAGTTGGCATTATTAAGACAAATATCAATTTGCTGTTCCAATGCTAAGTCATGTCCAACTCTTTGTAGCCCCATGGACTGCAGCATGCCGGGTCCCCTGTCCTTCACTATCTCCCAAGGTTTGCTCAAATTCATGTCCACTGAGTCGGTGATGCTATCTAACCATCTCATCTTCTATGGACCCCTTCTCCTCCTGCCCTCAATCTTTCCCAGCATCAAGGTCTTTTCCAATGAGTTGGCTCTTTGCATCAGGTGGTCAAAGTATTGGAGCATCAGCTTCAGCAACAGTCTTTCCAATGAATATTCAGGGTTGATTTCCTGGTTTGGTATCCTTGCAATACAAATGGTTTAACGAAAATAGTCTAAGATTTTTTAAATAATTTTCTGTAACTTGCCCTTGATACCAGAAAAGTAAAAGGTGAAAAGAAAATAAAACCCTCTTTCAACTCATAGAAAAAGGATAGTGAAAAACTATAAGAAAACAATAATCTTACTCTGCAATTCTAAATTTACTCTTATCCCATCTTTATGAATGCTGTTCTGTGAAGAATCCATTTCTGAATAGGAAGGTTTCTGAACAGACACAGTTTACCTACAACTTTGTCTTGTAATAAGAAATAGGCCACCATGAACAGACTGTCATCCTCTCCTCACCTTAAACAAGAAATGTAAATGAAACACAGAATTATTGTAATACCCAGAATGGTTCGAGTATAAATGGGGGTCCATGAACTAAATAACAAAGAAAAAATGAGTCCTGGAAAGAGAGATAAATAAGGAATCTGGGGACCCTAGAGCTAATCCTTTCTGTCACCAACCAGCTATGTCAATTAGCATTATGTCATAGCGTCTCTGTATGGCAGTTTTCTCTTGTGAAAAACGATGAGGTCTGACTTTATCATCTGCTTGAATTTTCAAGCTGGCCTGACCATCCTCTGCCCCAGGCACCTGGAAACCGTGAGGCACAAACGTGCCCTCTTTGGAGCAATGGTCTGGGACCCTACTTGTTTTATTCTAAATTTTTCTCTGTCCCCCTCTCTTGGCTCCTTCTTCAGCCCCCCTCTTCCCCACATTGGTTAGGAGGTTGACTCTGCTACCCTGATTCATAACTCTCCTAAAAGAATGATGAGTTTGGTTCAGTCTCTGCTCTGGGCCCTAACTGTTCTACTGACATCCAAGTTGATCTCATCTCACTCACTTGCAAGAGAGGAAGGAGGTGGATTCAGACAGGCATTTCTGAGCTCTCTTTCAATTCCAGAATCCTACAATTCCATCAGCACAACAAAGTATGAAAATACAAAGTTTCTATAACCAAAATAATCTCAGCTATGTTTGACTGGCATGAGGAATGGCAAGTTCATCTTCAGCAAGAAGATGAGGATTCTTGGGCTGTTAAGGCAGAAGGAAGTCTTATTTTAGAAGGAAATCTCTTCCTTTGTTACTGTTTTCCTGGTTAAAACAAGTCAGTATCACCGCCTATGAAATTTTTCACAGGTACTCGGTTTCAATTACTTCTGTACTGGAGGGAAACTGATGCCAAATGGAAAAGTAATCTCGAAAGATCTTAATACCAGGCACAAAGTTGCCACTGCCACATGTGTCTTGGAATGAAGCCAGATTTATCAAGCTTCATTTCTTATAAATGTTTATTGACATGGAGCCTTTGACAGGAGTCAACCTGGCCGATAGCTTTTTCCTGTTAAATCCAGTTGGTTTCACTGGTGAAAGCTCTTAGTGACAAAAAAGGCAGATGTGTCTTGCAGCAAGAGACAAATGTCTTGGGCTTGGTTTCACCTTGTCCCGGTTGGCCTCTCATCAATGAAGAGGGGCAGTCATACCAGTATACATCTGATGAGGAAGGATTCATAAACTCAGAAAAAATTAGGGCATTTAAGAGTTTTATAATTAAACCTCTAAAGGAGAGAGGAACTAGTATTTATTGAGCATCTAAATTCCAGGCATTATTTCAAGGGCTTTAAAATTATCTCTTTAATTAAAATTGTCTTTGATTCTCATGAGAATCTTAGAAGACAGGTAGCACTCTCCCTATTTCATGGATGAAAATGTAAGTGAAACTTACTGGAGTGTAAGTTGGTGCAGCCACTATGGGAAACAGTATGGAGGTTCAAACTAAAACTACAACTACTATCTGATCCAGTAATCCCATTCTTGGGCATATATCCAAACAAAACTATAATTCAAAAAGATACAATAGCTAAGACATGGAAACAACCTAAATGTCCATTGACAAATGAATGGATAAAGAAGATGTGGTACACATATACAATGGAATACTGCTCAGTCATAAAAAAGAATGAAATAACGCCATTGGCAGCAACATGGATACAACTAGAGGTTATCATACTAAGTGAAGTAAGTCAGAAAGAGAAAGACAAACACCATATGATATCATGTATGTGGAGTCTAAAATATGGCACAACTATCTATGAAACAGAAACAGACATAGAGAACAGACTTGTGGTTGCCAAGGGGGTCGGAGGAGAGATGGACTTGGAGTTTGGGATTAGTAGATGCAAACTATTACACGTAGAATGGAAAAGCACCAAGGTCCTACTGTATAGCACAGGGAACTATATTCAGTATCCTGGAATAAACCATAATGGAAAATAGTATGAAAAAGAATATATATATGTGTATAACTGACTCATTTTGCTGTACAGCAGAAATTAACATATTATAAATCTACTATCTTTCAGTAAAAAATAAATTTTAAAAATATTTTAAAATGAAAAAAAAGAACTCACTTCAGAAAGGTACATAGTAGTTCAAAATCAAATAAATGGTGGGGGACATCCCTGGTGGCTCAGAGGGTAAAAGCATCTGCCTGCAATTTGGGAGACCCGGGTTCGATCCCTGGGTTGGGAAGATCCCCTGGAGAAGGAAATGGCAACCCACTCTAGTACTCTTGCCTGGAAAATCCCATGCACAGAGAGAAGCCTGATAGGCTACAGTCCATGGGGTCGCAAAGAGTCGGTCACGACTGAGTGACTTCACTTTCACTTTCACTTTAGTATATTATCTCAAGTCTATAAACTGCATTTTATTTAGTTCTGGTGTGCACTACAGACCTTCATCTTCAATTCAACAAAGGGTAATGTGCACATGGGAAAATAAATCATAGAATCATATAATTTTACACCTTGAATGTTATAGATGAGGAAACAGGCCCATAGAGTTTAAATGACTTGTCCAAATTACATGGTTCTAGCTGTGCAAACTGTGAAACTCTTTCTTGAGTGAAGTACTAGGGATTAAAATGCATGCCTTTTGCAGTTAATTGGATAAGAGATATCCTAAACCAGCACAAACAACAGAGACTGTAAAAGTTCCAAATGGGAATTTCTAAGATAACCCAAGGACATCCAGTAGTATGGACTTTGAGAAAGCTTTCCTATCAAACCAAAGGCTTCTAAGCACAACTGTTTTTTTAAGTCAGAGTGAAAAAATGTGACTGAGCAAGTCCATCTGCAACTAGAAGTAGCATTGTAGTCTGTTTTTTTTAAACTAGGAAATCACTCAACATCAGGTCAATGGGTTAGCAGAAACAGTGGGAAACAAGACAGGAAGGAAAAAGAGGGGAGGAGAAATAGAAAAGATTCATCCACTTAGAAACTAAGAAACAAACAAAATCAATTCCACACATTTCTCCATTGGTACAGGAATAATTTGTCATACAAACTCACATATATTTGCATTATTTAACCATGGGTCACAGACCCCAACAGAAATTCTCTCTGCCCAGAGAGAATTCAGTCTTAATCATCAAGCAGCTAGCCAAACTCAGTTATATTCCACAGTTGAAAGCAGAATTTAATAGACTTCCCTGCCCAGAATGCAAACACTCTAGTGTCGCTAAAGATCATCTCCAATTTTAAAAAGCTTAAGGAGAACATTTATGTACTGGCTTTTATGAGCTTAAACTCCAAGGTCTAGAGTTATGTAAATAACAATCTGCAGGAAAGGAAACTTATCTTTTGAATTTGGGCTTTTGCAAAGCTTGGATACAAATAGTGCCTGAAAGAGGAATAAACATGATTCATAAGGGTTGTCTCATGTGGTTAATCCTTCAAGGCAGTGAAGGACTGGATTCTCCACAGATGTTTTTACCAACTTTTACTCTTGGAGCATCCAAGGAGGTATAACGATTATTAAACATCTCATTGATCTGTCTGTCTCTTAACCCTGGAGGACTAAGGGCAAATATGCTGCAGTTGAAAGATGATGAAGCAACTTGAAAACTGTCAAAGAACAGTATTTGATGCACTTGATTTGTATGCAGTCAACTGATTTGAATACAACATATTGTAAACTAACTGAAGCCTAAAAGATGAAGCTTTCCCATGCTTGTTTGTTTGTAATGCTTCAGACAATAATGTTATCTCCCTGGGATTTAAGTTAATCGACTTAAGAGATCCTCACTTGGATGTGAATTGAAGAGGCCAGCAAATGGAAAGGAAAAATCACACAGTATAGACTAATACCATTCAGTTCAGTTCAGTCGCTCAGTCGTGTCCAACTCTTTGCGACCCCAGAATCGCAGCACACCAGGCCTCCCTGTCCATCACCAACTCCCGGAGCCCACCCAAACTCATGTCCAGCGAGTCGGTGATGCCATCCAGTCATCTCATCCTCTGCTGTCCCCTTCTCCTCTTGCCCCCAATACTTCCCAGCATTAGGGTCTTATCCAATGAGTCAACTCTTCACATGATGTGGCCAAAGTATTGGAGTTTCAGCTTCAACATCAGTCCCTCCAATGAACACCCAGGACTGATCTCCTTTAGGATGGACTGGTTGGATCTCCTGACAGTCCAAGGGACTCTCAAGAGTCTTCTCTAACACCACAGTCCAAAAGCATCAATTCTTCGGCTCTCAGCTTTCTTCACAGTCCAACTCTCACATTCATACATGACTACTGGAAAAATCATAGCCTTGACTAGACGGACTTTTGTTGGCAAAGTAATGTCTCTACTCTTAAATATGCTATCCAGGTTGGTCATAACTTTCCTTCCAAGGAGTAAGCGTCTTTTAATTTCACGGCTGCAATCACCATCTGCAGTGATTTTGGAGCCCCAAAAAATAAAGTCAGCCACTGTTTCCACTGTTTCCCCATCTATTTCCCATGAAGTGATGAGACCAGATGCCATGATCTTAGTTTTCTGAATGTTGAGCTTTAAGCCAACTTTTTCACTCTCCTCTTTCACTTTCATCAAGAGGCTTTTTAGTTCCTCTTCACTTTCTGCCATAAGAGTGGTGTCACCTGCATATCTGAGGTTATTGATATTTCTCCTGGCAATCTTGATTCCAGCTTGTGCTTCTTCCAGCCCAGGGTTTCTCATGATGTACTCTGCATATAAGTTAAATAAGCAGGGTGACAATATACAGCCTTGACGTACTCCTTTTCCTATTTGGAACCAGTCTGTTGCTCCATGTCCAGTTCTAACTGTTGCTTCCTGACCTGCATACAGGTTTCTCAAGAGGCAGGTCAGGTGGTCTGGTATTTCCATCTCTTTTAGAATTTTCCACAGTTTATTGTGATCCACACAGTCAAAGGCTTTGGCAAAGTCAATAAAGCAGAAATAGATGTTTTTCTGGTACTCTCTTGCTTTTTTATGATCCAGCAGATGTTGGCAATTTGATCTCTGGTTCCTCTGCCTTTTCTAAAACCAGCTTGAACATCTGGAAGTTCATGGTTCACGTATTGCTGAAGTGGCTTGGAGAATTTTGAGCATTACTTTACTAGCGTATGAGATGAGTGCAATCGTGTGGTAGTTTGAACACTTTTTGGCATTGCCTTTCTTTGGGATTGGGATGAAAACTGACCTTTTCCAGTCCTGTGGCCACTGCTGAGTATTCCAAATTTGCTGGCATATCGAGTGCAGCACTTTCACAGCATCATCTTTTAGGATTTGAAATAGCTCAACTGGAATTCCATCACCTCCACTAGCTTTGTTCGTAGTGATGCTTTCTAAGGCCCACTTGACTTCACATTCCAGGATGTCTGGCTCTACGTGAGTGATCACACCATCGTGATTATCTGGGTCATGAAGATCTTTTTTGTACAGTTCTTCTGTGTATTCTTGCCATCTCTTCTTAATATCTTCTGCTTCTGTTAGGTCCATACCATTTCTGTCCTTTATAGAGCCATCTTTGCATAAAATGTTCCCTTGGTATCTCTAATTTTCTTGAAGAGATATCTAGTCTTTCCCAATCTCTTGTTTTCCTCTATTTCTTTGCATTGATAGCTGAGGAACGCTTTCTTATCTCTTCTTACTATTTTTTGGAACTCTGCATTCAGATGGGAATATCTTTCCTTTCCTCCTTTGCTTTTCACTTCTCTTCTTTTCACAGCTATTTGTAAGGCCTCCTCAGACAGCCATTTTGCTTTTTTGCATTTCTTTTCCATGGGGATGGTCCTGATTCCTGTCTCCTGTACAACATCACGAACCTCCGTCCATAGTTCATCAGGCACTCTGTCTATCAGACCTAGTCCCTCAATCTATTTCTCCATTGCATAGGAACCTGGAATGTTAGGTCCATGAGTCAAGGAAAATTGGAAGTGGTCAAACAGGAGATGACAAGAGTGAACATCGACATTCTAGGAATCAGAGAACTAAGATGGACTGGAATGGGTGAATTTAACCCAGATGACCATTATATCTACTACTGTGGGCAGGAATCCCTTAGAAGAAATGGAGTGGCCATCATGGTCAATTTTAGAGTCTGAAATGCAGTACTTGGATGCAATCTCAAAAACGACAGAATGATCTCTGTTCATTTCCAAGGCAAACCATTCAATATCACAGTAATCCAAGTCTATGCCCTGACCAGTAACACTGAAGGTGAGGTTAAATGGTTCTATGAAGATCTACAAGACTTTCTAGAACTAATACCCAAAAAAGATATCTTTTTCATTATAGGGGACTGGAATGCAAAAGTAGTAAGTCAAGAAATACCTGGAGTAGCAGGAAAATTTGGCCTTGGAGTACAGAATGCAGCAGGGCAAAGGCTAATAGAGTTCTGCCAAGAGAACACACTGGTCATAGCAAACACCCTCTTCCAACAACACAAGAGAAGACTCTACACATGGACATCACCAGATGGTTAGCACCGTAATCAGATTGATAATATTCTTTGCAGCCAAAGATGGAGAAGCTCTATACAGTCAGCAAAAACAAGACCAGGAGCTGACAGTGGCTCAGATCATGAGCTGCTTATTGCCAAATTCAGACTTAAATTGAAGAAAGTAAGGAAAACCACTAGACCATTCAGGTATGACCTAATACCATTCAGTTCAGTTCAGTTCAGTCGCTCAGTCATGTCCGACTCTTTGTGACCCCATGAATCGCAGCACGCCAGGCCTCCCTGTCCATCACCAACTCCCGGAGTCTACCCAAACCCATGTCCATCGAGTCAGTGATGCCATCCAACCATCTCATCCTCTGTCGTCCCCTTCTCCTCCTGCCCCCAATCCCTCCTAGCATTAGGGTCTTTTCCAATGAGTCAACTCTTTGTATGAGGTGGCCAAAGTATTGGAGTTTCAGCTTCAACATCAGTCCCTCCAATGAACACCCAGGACTGATCTCCTTTAGGATGGACTGGTTGGATCTTCTTGCAGTCCAAGGGACTCTCAAGAGTCTTCTCCAACACCACAGTCCAAAAGCATCAATTCTTCGGCGCTCAGCTTTCTTCACCGTCCAACTCTCACATCCATACATGACTACTGGAAAAACCATAGCCTTGACTAGTCAGACCTTTGTTGGCAAAGTAATGTCTCTGCTTTTAAATATGCTATCTAGTTCATGGCATTACACAAGTTTTCTCAAAAATGTCTGGTTACATTGTGTAACAGCTTTAACTCCTTTGACCAATATGTGCTGATGTGTTCACAGTGATAATAACTGGCTATCTCAAAAGCCTTGATGCCACTTGTACTGAATAGGAAGCAAACCACCCCACTTGGTGGTCAAGAGGATCATTTGGGACTTGTCGGAAGATCCAGACAGGCTGGTCTCAGCCATTCCCCTCCTAGGAAGTGCTGATGAGATGACTAATGCAGAAAGTAGTGGGAACACCAAGTGCTGTCCATTTAAAATTTGTGCAGAATGCATGCAAGACAACACTGTGAAAATACAAACTATTTATTTTTTTAAAACTTTACTTGCTGTTATCTTACCTAGAAATAGAATATTCCTCATTAAGACAAAAATAATAACAATAATAATTCCATCCAGAGCAAGCAGCCAACTTGTGCATTATTTGCCTCCTACGCTTTCATGGAAGAATTGGAAGGACATTAAGAAAATGTTTTTTGCTTTTTTTTAACTTAAGTTCTTTCTTTCTTTTGAACTTTTTATTTTGTGTTGTATTAGCCAATTAACAATGTTGTGATAGTTTCAGGTGAACATCCCAGAGACTCCACCATATATATACATGTATCCATTCTCTCCCAAACCCCCTTCCCATCCAGGCTGTCATGTAACATTGAGCAGAGTTCCCTGTGTTATATAGAAGGACCTTGTTGATTATTTTAAATATAGCAGTGTGTACGTGACCATCCCAAACTCCTTAATGATCCCTTCCCTCCGGCAACAGTAAGTTCATTTTATAAGTCTGTGAGTCTCTTTCTGTTTTGTAAGTAAATTCATTCATTTCTTTTTAGATTCCACATATAAGGGATGTCATACTATATTTCTCCTTCTCTGTCTAACTTATTAAGCTCTTTAATTTTTATTTTTAAGGCTATTTATTTTATTTTTATTTTAAAATTTATTGTTACTTATGTCAGGTTTTCTCAATCTCAGCTCTACTGACATCTAGGGTTGGATAATTCTTTGTCCTGGCAGCTGTTTGATATACTGTAATATGTTTAGCAGCACCCTTGGCCTCTACCTTCTAAATATCTCTAGCACTACCACCTTCCACTCCCTCTCGAACAGAGTTATGACAACTAAAAATGTCTCCACATTGCAAATGTCTCCACGTTGAGAACCACTAAATGCAAAATCTTGGCTCAAGGAATCCTGTTTCACACAAGTATGTTCTACAACAAAGTAATATAACTGTCAAATCAGTCAATGGAGGCAGTGAGGAGCTTGCAGCAGCCATTGCCATCGGGGAATCCAGGATAATCTCAAGATAATTATATCTACAAAGATCCTATCTCCAAATAAGGTAGCATTCAGAGTTTCAGGGATTTGGACATGAACATACCTTTTGGAGGGGCTTCCCAGGTGGCACAAGTGGTAAAGAGTCCACCTGCCAATGCAGGAGACATAAGAGACGCAGGTTTGATCCCTGGGTTAGGAAGATCCCCTGGAGAAGGAAACAGCAACCCACTCCAGTATTCTTGCCTGGGGAAACCCATGGACAGAGGACCCTGGTGGGCTACAGTTCCATGGGGTTGCAAAAATTGGACACATCTGAAGCAACTTAGCCCATCACACACCATCCAACCTGCTACACCTGGATTGCCTGCCTCGAGACTTCTTATTTATTCTCTCCCCTCCCCCAAAATAAAAATCCTCCTTAGGTTTAAATCATTATTTTCAAAGCTTCTGTAGCTCACAGTCAAATACCTTCCCTCACTAATAGGCTGCTTGACTCAGTGAGGATGTTGGGAGGACTTCAGGTCCTCCCTGACTGGTTTTAAATTCCCTGGGTTCTGAGTCTCTGTGTTGGCACTTTTGCAGGGAAGATCAAGATCTGCTTTAGAACTCTAGCTCACATCTCAACCTGTGACCCCAGAGAATCAGAATTACCTGTTGTGCATACTTAAAATTCTTGGGTTTTACCCTCAAAATGAGTCTGAGGTCTCAAAATCTCTGGGAATTTACATATCTAGCAAGTCCCTTTGAAGGTTTTTATGTCCCCCATATTCTAAACACCACTGCTGCCCTTCCTGCTTTTCACAGTGATTCTCTGCACCCTGACTCCAGATGGAACAGTTAGTCCTTATCACACAGGGTGGCTTGTCTACCTCAAATTTTATTGATTTTGCAGTTAAACCTGTTTATGTTCCATTGATTAAACAAAATCTGTGTTTCCTTAGCAATAAAACAAAAAATTATCTTTCTTATACTGAGTCTTTTCAGATTTCAAAAGCTACCTGATAACCTCATCTACACTTTTATTGTGGATGCTTTGTAAAAATGGTTTCTTTTTTAGCTACAAAGTGCACAGCCCAATCATGTTACAACATCAGAGCTGCGAGCAAAAGGCTGCACCCGATACACGATAGGATTTCTGTTTCGACAGAGGGACACCACGCATCGTGGGGTACTTAAAAAATAGAATTCTCCTCTGTCGGATTCATGACTCCATAGAGATTAATCAAATCCCCAGTTTGTGAGGGAGTTTATTGTACATTCCTTTGTCCCTGGTTTCTTTGATTCTTGCTTTTCAACTTCCTTCTGGAGAGCATGATGCATGCCACCTGGGATCAGGTGACAATTCCAAAATGTGGCTCCAGACCATCCAATCACTAGTTACAAGTCCTTCCTTAAGCCCCTGCAATTTTGCCATTCACCACGTGTGAAAGGAGGCCTCGTCGCCTTCAGCATATACAGAGAAGGGGGACAAAGCAATTATCTGAGGAGTCGGGCACTGAGCTGGGTTTTGAACATCTCGAGCCTCAGCCAATACAGGAGTCAAGAGGTTGAACTCTGAATCCCTAGGCTTCCCTCACAGCATGCAGGCCACTGATGGAGAGAAGCGGCATGAAACTGAAGTCGAGGGGCTACACTCACTGCAAACTGCATAGGAAAGGCCTCTCGCCAAGGAGGCGCTGATCTGAATCACAAGAAAGGTCAAAGAAAAGGATTGTTTTCTTTCCTAGAAACCGAACCACCAGGACTACACCCACCTCAAATCCCTTCCAAATCCCCTAAACTCAGCTAGAAGCCAGCCCCAGATGGGGGCCGGGTACGGTGAGATTCCTCTGGCTTTAAAAGTGTGCTGTAACACATTAACTGCTTCCCTGCTGAGAACCTCTGCCATCTCCTGAGCCCAACCAGTGCCTGCCGTTCAAGGCCCCCAAATGAACATTCAAACATTTGTTTCCCTCTGTGTGCTGAAATTTTCCCTCTGCCCACCCTCCCCACCCACCAGGGACCTGCAAACCTACAGCAGAGAAACCACCACACCTACTGATGTTTCAAATGTTGGCACACATTGCGAGGACAGGAGGCCGCCTTCCTTCCGTGGGGCTCCTCCTCTGAGTGTCTGGTTTCTGTTTAGAGGGCATGAAGCGGGTTAACCAGCTTTGTTCTCCCCAGGCCACCTAAGCATGCTTAGAATATGCTGCCAGAAAAACAAAGCTCCATTCCTTTCCCATTTGTGTTGGGCTCTGTGTTGAGGCTGTTTTCAGCTCTGAAACTACACAAATCTATCTATCAAAACCCCTTTCAGAAGCTGACAGATGCCATCCTAGTCAGTAATTTCTTCCTACTCTGAATCCCTGTAGTATCTGACACCTGCAGCATCTACATGACCTTTTGTGGGGGCTTCCTGGCTTGGTCTCTAGGTTTATATGTCTTAATGCTCTTTCTGGTCTAAGTTCCTAGAAGGCATGTGGTATAATCTTAAACGTGGTTAATGGTTCATACAACACAATAACGAAAAAAGTAACCCAGTCAAAAAATGGGCAGAAGGGTTTCCCTGGTGGCTCAGTGGTAAAGAATCCACCTGCCAAGGCAGGAGACATGGGTTCAATCCCTGGTCCAGGAAGATACCACATGTCATAGAGCAACTAACCCTGTGTGCCACAACTATTGAGCCTGTACTCTAGAGCCTGGGAACTGCAACTATAGAGCCCTTGTACTTCAGCTAATGAAGCCCACATGCCCCAGAGTCCATGGTCCACAACAAGAGAAGTCACCAGTCAATGAGATGCCTGTGCATGACAACTAGTCAGTAGACCCTGCTCACCACAAGTAGAGAAAAGCCCATGCAGCAACGAAGACCCAGCATAGCCAAAAATAAATAACTAAATACAATTTTTTTTAAATGGGAAGAAGATCTGAATAGACATTTCTCCGAAGAAGACATACAGATGGCCAATAGGCTTATGAAAAAATGCTCAAAATCACTAATTATTAGAGAAATGCAAATCTCAACTACAATGAGGTATCACCTCACATTGGTCAGAATGGATATCATCAAAAAGTCTACAAATAATAAATGTTGGAGAGGATGTGGAGAAAAGGGAACCCTTCAACACTGTTGGTAGGAATGTAAATTGGTGTAGCCACTATGGAAAATAGAATAGAGGTTCCTTTAAAAACTATAAATAGAGTTGCCATATGATCTAGCAATTCCACTCCTGGGCATATATCCAGAGAAAGATCAATTTGAAAAGATATACGCACCCCAATGTTTACAGCAGTACTATTTACAGTAGACATGCAAGCAACCTAAATATCCATTAACAGATAAGTGGACAAAGAAGATAAAGAAGATGTGCTGTGTCATATATAGAATAGAATACTACTCAGCCATAAAAAAAAGAATTAAATAATGCCATTTGCAGCATTGGCATTAAAATGGGCCTAAAGATTATCAAATTAAGTGAAGTAAGTCAGAAAGAGAAAGACAAATACTATATACTATCACTCATATTCATATGTGGAATCTGAAGTATGATACAAATGAACTTGTTCACAAAACAGACTCACAGAAAACAAACTCATGGTTACCAAAAGGGAAAGGGGATTGGGGAAGATAAATTAGGAGTTTGGGATTAGCATATACTAACCACTATATATAAAATAAACAACAAGGTCCTTCTGTATAGCATGGGGAACAATATTCAATATCCTATAATAAACCATATTGGAAAAGAATATGAAAAAATATATATATATAATACCTATATATATCTGTGTGTGTATAATTGAATCACATTGCCGTATACCAGATATAAATAAACAAACATAGTTAATGACAAGTCATCTTTAACTGAATTAGTGAAATCTTAGAGTACCATGCATTTCCTATTTGGAGACCAGTAGGAGTTATTATTGTGTGAGAAATGCATGGATTAATTTTATACTTTAGGCCAAAGCAGACTTGACCTAACTATCCCTAACTCACTCACTCAGAGACACTGTGGCTGCCCCTGCTTGCTACCCATATACCCATATTTAGAAACAAACCTTGACATGTAGGTCTCTCATGAGAACATGATTTGTTACCCTAACCAACACCAAACTTCTAATGTTATGAATTAGAAAAGAATATTCAATGGCACTGAAGTAATTTTATAATGTTTAGCAACAGCAAACATGATGGGAGACCTAGTGTCCAGGCAATAGCCTCCCTATTTAGAGGCAGAAAATGAGAATAAATAGGAAAATATTGGTTAAATAACTAAGGGTAATAGAATCTTGGAATAAAATATCCAGTTGTCAGTAGAATACAATTAGACCCATAAGTGAATTTCTTTGAGGTTACTCGCTCTTTGAGATTAGATTGCAGCTATATCAAAGTCTCATTTTTCATGGCTTACTCCCTGGCCCTTCCCATCAGAAAGGAAATTAAGGTCAAATGGCTTTTTCACTAAACAATTTATCTCCTGTTTCTAGGCTGTTCATTTAATAAGAGTTCATTGAATGCTAAATATGGAAGTAATACAATCACTGCTAGGCACCTGAGGTAGTGTGTCTCCAAAGACGCCCTGCAAACCATGCTTCCTGGTGTTTACTCCCCTGTGTGGTTCCTCCTCTTTAAGCAGGGCTCTCACTTGCGAGACGAGGACTCCCTTCGAATCACAGAATGCGGCTGAAGTGATGCGGCATGATTGCTAACACTGTATCGTAAGAAGCCTCGCAGTTTCCACCTTGATCTCACTTTTTTAGTTTATTTATTTTTAATCGGAGCGCGATTGCTTTACACCACCTTGATCTCTTTGCCGTACTTCTTCTGGGAGAAGCTAGCCATCAGGGAAGAAGGTGAAACGCCCTGAGATTGCCATGCCTTGGGAAGCCCAATGCAGCAATGTGAAGAAGCCACAGGAGGGGGGGGGGGGGGGGCCGGGCAGCCTTATGTGTTCCAGCTGTCTCATATGAGGAGTCAGACGTGTGAGACAAGAAATCATCTTGGACATCCAGTGCATGCTTCAATAAGTCTAAGTCTAGTTTCTTCAAATAAATCCAGTTTCTTTTATCTTCTGACTACAATTGCAAGAGAGACCTCAAGCAAGAACAGCCTAACTAACACAACACACCAAAAATACATGAGAGAGAAAAATAAATTGTTGTTGTTAGCCTCAGAGTTTTGGATTGGTTTGTTACATAGCAATAGATAATGAAACCAGTGCCAAAGAAATATTTTGTATTTATTAAAAAGCAAAAGCCTTGCCTTTGGAGAACTTAAATAATAGATGAAGCAGCAACACATCAAAGAAAGCAACATAAATACCCTACAACATAACTTTCAATGTCCTCCAACTGGGGAACAGCTTTAGGAGGCCTGCATGTGGGTTTGTAAAGGAAGAAAGTGGCAGCAGTCTTGCAAAGGAGAGTAGCCAAACTAATCCTGGCAATCACTGAGGGGACAGCTGTCACATTTACAAAAAGAGTAAAGACAGAGCCTGGAAGCACTGAGGAAATGTGGAGCAGAAAATTGAGCAGAGAAAAGTGGCAAAACACATTGTGTAAAACTGTTCAAATGTTCACACTAAAAATACAACCAAGAGAGAAATACAAATTAAAGCAAGACACTCTTTTTCAACTATCAGAATGACAAACATCTATTTTAAATGAAAAATATTCATGCTTTCAGAGTTCAGTGAAACCCATGTGCCTTTTTGGCAGGAAAGTGAAAGTGAAAGTCTCTCAGTCGTGTCCAACTCTTTGCAACCCCATGGACGATATAGTCCATGGAATTCTCCAGGCCAGAATACTGGAGTGGGTATCCATTCCCTTCTCCAGAGGATCTTCCCAACTCAGGCATCGAACCCAGGTCTCTCGCATTGCAGGTGGATTCTTTACCAGCTGAGCCACTAGGGATGCCCAAGAATACTGGAGTGGGTAGCCTATCTCTTCTCCAAGGTATCTTCCCAAACTGGGGTCTCCTGCATTGCAGGAGGATTCTTTACCAGCTGAGCTACTAGGGAAGCCATAAACCATGATTATACATATACTTTTGGCAGGAGTATACTGTAAATGCATCTCATCTTTCTTCAGGGCAATAGGTAGCAAAGTCTTTAAAATAATCACATCTTGGTGAATAATCACATCTTGGCACTGTTATTGAATTTCCATAAATTTAACCAGAGGAAATTATCTGTCATTTATTAAAAAAAAAATCTGTGTAAGGTTTTTAAAAATAGATTTACTTATAATGTGTGTGTGTTAGTCACTCAGTCATGTCCAACTCTTTGTGACCCCATGGACTGTAGCCCACCAGGCTCCTCTGTCCATGGGATTCTCCAGGCAAGAAAACTGGAGTGGGTTGCCATTTCCTTCTCCTTATTTATAATAGCATGAATTAAATGCTGTTGCAGAACCATGTTGTAGAACAGCCAGATAGTAACCTTAAAGTCCTTCCATGCAGCTAAAAATCATACAATTGTTAAACATCATGTTTGTAAATGACGTTTCGTGAAATCACAGTGGAGAGTTAAGTGGGGAAAAAGAGAAAAGACCTTATGTAGTATATAATCTCTACACATTTACAAACGTATGCAAGGAAAAAAAAGAAGGAAATATATAAAAATACAGTGGTTGTCTGGACTGGTGGAATTATCAGTGACTCATTCTTTTTCTTTCTTTTCTGTGTTTTCCAAATCTTCTGTGATAAGTATGCATTTTTTCATAAGTTGTCAGAAAAGTCACATTATATATAAGGAAGAAAATACAAGTAATCAGAGAGCTGGGGTTGGTTGACGTGTGTGAATGTAGAGTTAGAGTGACAGCAGAGATGAAGGGAAGTTCTGTTTGGATATGAACTGTAGGAAACTGTAGGAACATGAAGATGAGAGTGGACAAAGGATGGACCAGAGGGATTCTAAGTGCTTGAATAAGGACAGCATAAGAGGGAACCAATACTGGATGAAGGTAATTCTAACTGCTAGGAGGAAGCTTGCAGAGAGAAGACAGAGAGAATGCAGTAACGATTTCTACAGTATTCCTGGCAGCTAAGTCAACATGCACAGGCGTGCACACTCATGATTTATGTTTCTTTCAGCCTGTTAGCACTTTGATTTTTACTAAAGTGTGTCTGCTCTTGTCATATATCCTGAGTAATTCAACATCTATGTTATCAACAAATGAGGTTTTGGCATCTATCCCAGTTAAGTGTCAGGGTAGAAAGAGGAAGACAGGAGAGAAGCAAAACATTAGTTCAGTTCAGTCGTTCAATTGTGTCCGACTCTTTGTGACCCCAAGGACTGCAGAACACAAGGCATCCCTGTCCATCACCAAATCCTGGAGCTTGCTCAAACTCATGTCCATCGAGTCAGTGATTCCATCCCACCATCTCATCCTCTGCCACTCCCTTCTCCTCCTGCCTTCAATCTTTCCCAGTATCAGGGTCTTTTCCAGTAAGTCAACCTTTCACATCAGGTGTCCAAAGTATTGGAGCTTCAACTTCAGCAACTGTCCTTCCAATGAATATTCAGGACTGATTTCCTTTAGGATTGACTGGTTGGATATCCTTGCAGTCCAAGGGACTCTCAAGAGTCTTCTCCAACACCACAGTTCAAAAGCATCAATTCTTCAATTCTTCAGCGCTCAACTTTCTTTGTTGTTTAACTCTCACATCCATATGACTACTGGAAAAACCATAGCTTTGACTAGATGAAACTTTGTTGGCAAAGCAATGTCTCTGCTTTTTAATATGCTGTCTAGGTTGGTCATAGCTTGTCTTCCAAGGAGCAAGCATCCTTTAATTTCATGGCTGCAGTCACCATCTGTGGTGATTTTGGAGCCCAAAGAAAAAAATCTGTCACTGTTTCCATTGTTTCCCCATCTATTTGCATGAAGTGATGGGACCGGATGTCATGACCTTAGTTTTCTGAATGTTGAGTTTTAAGCCAACTTTTTCACTCTCCTCTTTCACTTTCATCAAGAGGCTCTTTTGTTTTTCTTCACTTTCTGCCATAAGGGTGGTGTCATCTGCATATCTGAGGTTATTAATATTTCTCCCGGCAATCTTGATTCCAGTTTGTGCTTCATCCAGCCCAGTATTTTGCATGATGTACTCTGCATATAAGTTAAATAAGTAGGGAGACTCCTTTCCCAATTTGGAACCAGTTTGTTGTTCCATGTCCAGTTCTAACTGATGCTTCTTGACCTGCCTGCATACAGATTTCTCAGAAGGCAGGTCATGTAGTCTGGTATTCCCATCTCTTTAAGAATTTTCCACAGTTTGTTGTGATTCACATAGTCAAAGGCTTTGGCATAGTCAATAAAGCTGAAGTAGACATTTTTATGGAACTCTCTTGCTTTTTTGATGATCCAGCGGATGTTTGCAATTTGATATCTGGTTCCTCTGCCTTTTCTAAATCCAGCCTGAACATCTGGAAGTTCACGGTTCACAGATTGTTGAAGCTTGACTTGGAGAATTTTGAGCATTACTTTGCTAGCATGTGGGCTTCCCCTGTGGCTCAGCTGGTAAAGAATCCACTTGCAATGTGGGAGACCTGGGTTCAATTCCTGCATTGGGAAGATCCCCTGGAGAAGGGAACAGCTACCCACTCCAGGATTCTGGCCTGGAGAATTCCATGGACTGTACAGTCCATGGGGTCGCAAAGAGTCAGACCCGACTGAGTGACTTTCACTTGCACTTGCTAGCATGTGAGATGAGTACAATTGTGCGGTAGTTTGAACATTTTTTGGCATTGCCTTTCTTTGGGATTGGAATGAAAACTGACCTCTTCCAGTCCTGTGGCCACTGCTGACTTTTCCAAATTTGCTGGCATATCGAGTGCAGCACTTTCACAGCATCATCTTTTAGGATTTGAAATAGCTCAAATGGAATTCCATCACCTCCACTAGCTTTGTTCATAGTGATGCTTCCTAAGGTCCACTTGACTTCACATTCCAGGATGTCTGGCTCTAGGTGAGTGATAACACCTTCGTGATTATCTGGGTCATGAAGATCTTTTTTGTATAGTTCTTCTGTGTATTCTTGCCACCTCTTCTTAATATCTTCTGCTTCTGTTAGGTCCATACCATTTTTGTCCTTTACTGTGCCCATCTTTGCATGAAATGTTCCCTTGGTATTTCTAATTTTCTTGAAGAGATCTCTAGTCTTTCCCATACTATTGTTTTCCTCTATTTCTTTGCATTGATCGCTGAGGAAGGCTTTCTTATCTCTTCTTGCTATTCTTTGGAACTCTGCATTCAAACAGGTATATCTTTTCTTTTCTTTGCTTTTTTCTTCTCTTCTTTTCTCAGCTATCTGTAAGGCCTCCTCAGACAACCATTTTGCCTTTTTGTATTTCCTTTCCTTGGGGATGGTCTTGATCACTGCCTCCTGTACAATGTCACAAACCTCCATCCATAGTTCTTCAGGCACTCTGTCTATCAGATCTAATCCCTTGAATCTGTTTGCCACTTCCACTGTATAATCGTAAGGGATTTGATTTAGGTCATACCTGAATGGTCTAGTAGTTTTCCCTACTTTCTTCAATTTAAGAGTAAATTTGGCAATAATGTGTTCATTAATTAATTGGACACAACTTAGCCTCTGAGCAACAACAATAAAGAATCAATCTAGGATCAGGTATTACATCTAGTTGTCAGGCACATCTATTGTCAGGTCTCTTTTGTTGTTAGATACATCTAGTTGTCAGGTCTCTTTTGTCTCCTTTAATTTGAAACAAAATAATACCACAGGGGGGTAAAAATCCCCCCCAAAAGCACCTATTTTAATTCAGACACCAATTTCATTTAAATTACATGTTTTCTAAATTACTTTCACCAAGGAATCCCTGCCAACCCACAGGCCCCAGATTCACTTGCAATGGCACTCATCCGTCTGATCCTTCCTTCCAGGTAACATGATGTCTGTTTGAATGGTAGGTATAGTTATATCCTCATGAAGCATTTCTTTTCCTTAGCCCTAAAAGGACTCATGGTTGCAAATTTTGTTCTAAATGAGTATGAACTGGTGGTCATTTATTTTAAGAGATCATATGCTTCAATGCCTGACTGGCGAATATAGTACAGGCTCTTTTGTGGTGGTCAATTACCAAATCACTCTGTCGCTTTGACATACTTTCTCAATCCCCTCCTCCACCCGTCTCCTTCTGAAGTACCATGACCTTTGACAGCCAGCCTGACTGAGAGAGCCCATTCCTCTTGAAGGTCTCTGATAAATGTTAAGAGCAGAGATGGCTGTGGTTGATAGGCACAAGCTAAACAAAGGCTCCAGATGAGAACTTTTGATGACTGTAGTTTCCATCTGCGCCTAGAAGACAGGTATTAATCCATGCAAACACTGCAGTCAAACCATATGGGTGGGGGAAACTTGACTACTAGCTTGCAATCACAGACACACTGCAAACTGAAAAACTACACCTCTCCCCATGTCACGGTTTATTTGCATGCACTCCCAGCCAAATCAATATCGCCATCTTAATCAAGAGGGAATTACAGGCTTCAGCAGAGAGGTAACACTGTTAGTAATTACATCCGAGCCATTTTCAGACACATTGCATGCTGAGCTGAAAGGTTTAAACAGATATGAGAAGAAAAAGAAAAAAAAGAGAGAGAGAGCACGAGAGCTGAGGGCTGTTTGTGCCCAGAGTGGCGTCATTGTGTTCACGTCCGAACCTTAGAATAAAAGTGCTGGCTGGTTATCTAAGGGTCAAGGAAAGAAAACATCAGTGGCACTCTAATGTGCACACCATGAGTGGAAGGGGTTGTAATCTTAAGTGAAACTATCCAGACTCTTTTTTTTTTTCTGTTAATCAAAACACATCATCTCTTGCATCTTTTAGGGTGAAAATTCCTGGTACAGATGCCATGTGAGACATAGTGGGTTTGCAGCTTGGCAGAGATACAATTTGGAAAGAGGAGCACTCTAGCTGGCTGTCAACAGGTCATGGAAGCCCAGGGCACTGCACCCAGCTCAGGCCTCCTAGCAGAAAACAGAAATCAGGAAAAGCAGGGTCCGAGGGAGAATAGATCAAATGACCTTCATTTGTGCTCACATTTTGTAAATTCTTTTCATCCCTTTTTTTCTGCTTCCTAATTTGTATTCCAGTATTTGAGAAAGAGAATCTGCTTCAATTAAGAAAGTATGAAATGGTGTTCAAGAATGAGGAAAAGTGATTTTCTCAGTTTCCAGTGCAGGCAGCATCAAAGCAAGAAAGGTGCAGTGGGAGAGACATTGCTTTAGTTAAAGAAGAAAAATGACTTATAATTAACTCTGAGCTGATAGCTTGAGCCATGCTGGCCTCAGCCAGAAGGGGCTTTGTTTATATGCAAATGTCCTTTCCAAAGCACTTCTAGAAAACAGTTCCTTTCCTAGAGGAAGTAAATATCTTCTTGATATTTTTTTCTGTTCTATTCATTTGCTTCATTTTTTCCCCCTCTTTTTCCCTTAATATTTCTAAAGAAAATGTCAACTTTAGTTCTTACTAAGAATGATCACAGATTCCACGTTAATCTATTTTCCCTGGTCAAATATTGCCCCATACCTATGGTTTTACCATCATAGCTGTTTTGCAGTGGTGCCTTATTAACAAAGTCAACCAGGGCATCAATAGAATGGCAATGTTGGAATCCTCAGAGCTGGCTTGGTTATCAGTAGCAGGAAGGCAGAGGAGGTTCTTTCTCTGTCCCTGCTCCTGGACATGTCTGTGAGGCCAGAGACCAGCCGAGATGGTCACAGAGCTACCTTCTCTGGTTGGTGCATCCTGGGTGTGGTAGGGGTGTGTTCAGGACCCCTTTGGCAGAGGGTTATCTGGAAAAGGAGAGGATGCCCTCTGCCAACCATCCCCCACTCCAAGAAACAGAGCCTTAGCCCTCCTAGCCTACACGGAGGAAGCTGAATTAAGGGGCTCTAATTTCTGAGGCACACCCATATGCATTTTGTATTACTTCCTGTCATTATCAATTTCTGGCAATGGAAGACACTACTGGAATGTGGCCAACCAAACTCCTCCTCCACAGGACCCTGTTATTCTCCATCTGATATTCAATGGCCTTTCCCTCTGAGGAACTTCCCCCGGCAACCCCGCACCAACCACTACCTAAAATAGCCAGTCACCAAACACTGCCAATTTCACATCTTGAAGTTGTACGTCTGCTCTGTCTGGTCCTCCCTCGTATTCCAAATATACCTGTTCGTTACCTGCCCGTTCATCTGACGACTGAAAGAACTGCTTATCTGGACTCCAGCCTCTGACCATTAGCCTTCAGCACAACAGTCATGCTGGCCCCAGAGAGAGAAGGGGAGAGACAGAGTCACCCCCACCATGACCCCAAGCCCTTCAGTGGTGTGTGGGTCCACTCAGGCAGCTATAACAAAATATCACAGACTCAGTGGCTTATACAACAGAAATTGATTTTCTCATAGTTCTGGAGACTAGAAACCCAAGATGGAGGGGTGGGCAGGTTTGGTTCCTTCTGAGTCCTCTCTCCTTGGCTGGCAGACAGCCATCTTTCCCCCATGTTCTCACCATGGTTGCTCCTCTATGTGCGCACAGCTTGTAAGGACACCAGTCACATTGGTATAAGGCCCACCGAAATGACCCTATTTCACTTAATTACCTCTTTAAAAAGACCCTATCTCCAAACACACTCCTTCTGAGGTACAAGGGATTAGCGCTTCAACATGAGAATTTTGGGGGTAAGCAATTCAGTCCATCACACTGCTTGACTAACAGAATATGGTGGAAGTGATGCCGTGTCCATTTCCAGGCCCAAGCATTAAGAAACTGGGAGCCTCCACTTCCTGTCTCTGTGACACTTGCCGTGGGAACCCAATAGTCACTCTGGGAAGAAGCCCAGACCACTCAGGGAGGCCATGTAACTGTATCAGCCAAACACCACACTTCTGTAGGCTGCTGGTCTGTAGTTTGTTTGCTCTAGCAGTTCCCTAATACTTTGCCTATCTGCTAACATCCTGCTTGTTCATCATACTTTCATGAATTTCCAAATGCTGCCTCAACCCAAGCATCCTAACTGCTTAGTTTTCCTCAGAGTAGGAGCTGGTTAACTTTTGTTGAATAAATGACCAAGTGACCAGAAAATCAAAGACTAACTATACTGAGGTCACTTCCTGTCTTCCTGGATCTTCCTTACAATCCTTATCTTAACTCCCCTTTCACTAAGGTAGGTAGACCTGACTCTGACCTTGCCACTTGCAATACAGTGGGTGTTGACAAGTTAGATACCTCTTAGTCTCCAGCTTTTGCCATATAGAGGATTTGGAATAACCTCTTTCCTGTTTCTCTCGCCTTTTTATTCTCTTTTATCTTTCTTCTGGCAATTCTGTTGTTTATCCATTCTTATCTTTAATGGCTTTCAATTACTCAAGGAAACGTGTCAAGCCCCAGAGTTGACCTGGCACTGTGCTCTGCACTACAGAGGATGCAGAAATGGACAAGAATACATTGTTCCCACACCTTCCAGTACATGGGAACCTCTCACGTTTAATACTAAAACCCAGAGTATCAAAATGTTTAATACTTGAAAACCCAGATGATCTGTGGATATGCAAGTCTATTACAGTCCAGATCCAATCCTTTATTTTTCACAAGTAGTCAGTCAAAATGAAAACTTTTCACAGTGGTAAATTCTTGGCTGCCTGGCTTTTCCTTCATCCCAGCTGCTTGGTGGCATTTAATTTGTTTCTTTGCCCTTAGATTTAAAAAAGAAAAAAAATTAATATTGCAACTAAAACTATAGCTAAATGTGTCCTAAATATTTACCCTAGCTCTGGTCTCTCCATAACGGCAGTTCATCCCTCACAACACTGAAGAGATTAATTTTTTTTTAATGCCATCTAAAAGCAGTCAACAGATGCTATCCACACACCAGAAAAAGCTCCAATGCCATGGCCTAGAACTCAAATGGATCTGAGGCCTGGTCCCAGCCTGTTGTCCCAAGTCCTCTCTTGTAACACCCTATGTGAACCCTGGCTCCAAACAAACTCATTCTCTCGTTGTCCTTCAGAATGCTGGACATCCCCAGGACCTAGCCTGATGCTCAGCCAATGTCTGACAATCACACTCCATTGCATGTGTGTCAGTTGGTTGCTTGGGTTACTGATTAGACACAACTCAAGCAACAGTCAACACCTCACTTTGGTTACTGACCTTGACTTTCCTTCTGACCCTGTGTAATGTGTAAAACTTAGCAGGATTTACTGACCACTCTAATTAAACAACTGACTAGGAGTTATACTCTATAAATACCACCTAAAGAGATGTAAATTTCTGTTTCTAAGACAAATCATGTTTACTTTTAAACCATGACACTCAATATCTCTGGGACGGTACCAAAACAGTATCTGAGGAATGGGCTAAAGGCACCAAAAAAGAAATCAAAATTATTTTGTTTTCTTTATCCCACAGGACCCTGGAGTTAGCATCTGTGCTGAAACCATGTGAAAGTAGCAAGTCAACAAGTGTCTGACTTTAAATATTCCAAAGCTAAATTAAAAAACAAGTCAGTGGGTATAATTGAGAAAGCATTCAGCTCAGGGGAGCTGAGCTCACATCTCCCTTCATCTGTGCAGAATGACTGCATTCTAGAGATGCTCGGCTGAATGCCAGTGAAGGGGAAAGGGGCGTAAACTTTCAGCAAATAGAGCCAGGTTGTCTAATATATATGCAATTAATGTAAGGATTAAGAGATAATAAGAGCCCTGGATTCTGGTTAGATTTTAAGTGGTGCTTAACAAGACTATTAAGTCAGAAAAACCTGACCAAGAATAGGCAAGTTGAGGCAAAGCTTTCCAAATCATTTTTCAAAAGCTACATGGAGTGTTTCATAGTTGCTGGTGACCCCAAAAATACAGACAACACATTATGAAATTTACATAAATGTCACTGTCCAGACACACTGAAGTGTTTCTACTGAAGACTCCCCATCTTACAGCTGATTAAGAGTGAGGTCAGGAAGCATTAAGTGGCTGACTCACAGTCATGTGGGCACTCTAACCTAAAGGGCAATAGCTTTCCACTGTACCCACTGTCCCTAATTTACAAAGGATGCTAAGTCGCTTCAGTCGTATTCTACTCTTTGTAACCCTATGTACTATAGCCTGCCAGGCTCCACAGCCCACGGGATTCTCCAAGCAAGAACACTGCAGCAAGTTGCCATGCCCTCCTCCAGGGGATCTTCCCAAAATGGGGATTGAAAAACTGCATCTCTTATGTCTCCTGCATTGACAGGTGGGTTCTTTACCAATAGTGCCACCTGGGAAACCCAATTTACAAAGGATAGAATTTATAAAGAAGAAGGGTCCAAAGATAAAGTGTCTGTATTAAGTGACTTAAATGGACAACACTAAAATGTTTTATCATACATTAATGGTTACAAAAAATTGGACTTCTTAAGTTGACCAACTGGACCAAAAACAGCAAATTGGATTCTCCTCACGAGCTAAACTGATCAATTGTCTGAAGGTCCTTTTGGAGAAAGGTTCCAAAGCTACGTCTGGATCTGGTAGGAAAAAGCAATGCAATGGATTAGTGATGTCTGCCATGGGCGAAGAGAGGTGTGTATTAATAGCATGCACGTCACATATTTACCATTTTGATTAGACACTTAGATGTTGAGCTTATTGTGTATTTTCCCTGGTTCTGACTGCTATTTGGATTCAGTCCTCCTGATGCCAAAGTAGTTGCTTAGACAGGTCACCCACCTCAGAGAGGACTGACGGGGAGCTGTGAACCCATGGCTTTAAAGAGAACCATCCCATTGGAAGGCTGAATCAATGTGTCTGAATTACTTGCTTTACAGTACATCTCAGAGAAAACATACAGAATATGAAGATTCCAATTTCTCTTAAAGAAAGGTACATTGTTCATCTTGTTGGTGACTTGCAACTTACAGTGAAAAGAGGGAGCATACTGTTTATAAATTGCCATATCTGAGATAATATCACATTTTAAAATCTTAACTGATATCTTTATTCCATTATCTACCCCCTTTCCTTCTGATAACTCTCTCCCCCACTTCTGTTTCAAACTGAAAATCTATTTTCAGTGGAGGGATTTGGTAAGACAATAAAACTGAAATCATCTGTCCACACATTTGGACACATTTTGCTTACCTATTTTGTTGAATATTCATGTTATTTCTACTGTATTTCTATTACAAATATTACTAGTAAGAACATTTGTGTACACATTTTTGTGTAAGTATATGCTTTTATTTCTCTTAATGAAGCAATTCCTCTCTTGTATCTCTTCCTTTTAGCAGGGAATTCAAAGATTCACCAATATGCTTCCCCCTTGTTTCACTGGTCACAGTTTAGTGACATGGTCACCTCTGTCTGTAAGACTGGAAAAAGGATGTTTCTGGTTTATTCTATCATGAGAATTGAGAAAGGAAAGAGGGAGTTAGGAATGACTATTGGGTTATTCAGCTATCAATGTTCTTCTAGTGGGCATGTGCCTACTGAATATCTCCACTTGTGTCAGAGGCACCTCAAAATCATCAAGTCCAGTTCTCAACTCATCAACTCCTTCTTCCCACCAAACCTGGTCCTTCTCTACTGTAGCCTAGCTTCCTGGTCTCCTTTATTTCCCTCACCTCTGGATCTAATCAATCTCCAAGTCTTATTTTACCTCCTAAGCACCTCCCAAATCTGTTCACTTCCTTTCATCTCCTACGCACTGTTTCAGGAAACTTCATCTCTTCTCTGTACTGGCACAATTGCCTGCAGTCTCTCCTCCCTCCAGACCATTCTCTGTAACCTAAGCTTCAAGTGCAAATTAGTTCATGTTTCAGTGAAACTTAAAATTCATTGAAGGCTTCTCATAGCAATGATAAAGACTAATCTCTATCAAACCCCTTCCTGATCTCTCCTGCTCCAGGCCTTTGCATAAGTTGCTCTTTCTGGCTTACATGTTTACCCCTATTCTTTCATCTAATGTTAATTCCTACTCATCTTTCAGCTCAGACATCCTTCACTCTAAAAATCTTCCCTGCTTCTTCAGACCAGGGCAAGTCCTCCGTTATATGCTCTTATAACAAGTATTTTGCCTTCACCAATTTAGCACATCCACTTAGCTCAATATGTGATTATGTGTTTAACATCTGTCTCTCCAACAAGAAAGTAAGTTCCATAGGTCAGGAAGCATAACCTTACTTTATGCTCCTTCTCCCATGCCTAGCACGATATGTCACACATGGGAGGCACTCGGACAATTATCGAACATATATAAGAATAAATGAATTAGAAAAGAGATGGAAAAGTATTCAGAGCCAATTACTACTACAAAGAAAGCCACTGAAGCAACTCTGCAGCTGGGGACCAAAGGGAGGAAGGGAAGTTTAGAGAGATCTGATTTCCCCATGAAGTACAATACTGTCTTTCTTGCAAACAAAATCTTCAGGCAGTAGTAGCCTTTGGGTGCCTGATTACTAAAGCTTTCAGTAATATTTGCTCAGATCATTTTCTGGTCCCTTCTTGTCTCAGGTTCAAGTCTGTTGAAGGCTAAGATAATTTCTGATAAAGTATCTGAAGAGTAATAACATGTCACTTGGTTCAAGATTTATTTATATCTAATAAATACTTTGAGTTTAATCTTTAATCATACCCTAATATTACCAAATTGAAGCACCAGCAGCTTCTGGTCTCCAAAACCACTGTAAGGAGAGAGTACCTTGAGGGCAAGGACAGTATAATATAACCTTCTTCTTGCCTGACACAGAGAGGACCTGTAAATGCCCATGGCTTTGGACCTCCTATGGGTCCCTCCACAGGCGCACAATGAACAGCATGTCTCACCAGTTCCGCTCTCATCTTACCTCTTACCACTCTCATGAAATCTCCACTTGACAGGAGAGAAAGGACTCCGCACCCATGTCTGAGGGAGTGACCTGCTCTAGAAGAGCTCTTGCTTAAAACTCAGATGCAGTGCATCAAGGTCACCTCAAAAGAGATCACAATGTTCCTTCCCAATTTAAGGAAACAAAAGAAGGAGCTTTGGAGCTCAAGCCCACTCTCTTCAAAGTAACGAAAAAGGTGATTTTCCCTCAATTGTTTGGAACATACCTGGTGATTTCTTTTTCCTCAGCACAGTATGCAATTGCATAATTCAGTCCAGTTTCATTGTCCCTAAATCCTAATACTCCAGCTTTCTCTTTGATCTAATGATCTCAGGGAGAAGAGCATTAGTGCTGAAAATGTCCCAGCTTCTCTGAAAAGTCCTATTCTGAGTCTGCTCTGCTGCTCAGCGGCAAATCATAAAGCAGGGCACCATTTCAATCTGGGTATCCCCATCACACCTACTTAACACTGAGTGCTTCAATCTCCCTGCCAAGTAGGAATATGTTCATTGTGCTGTCTGTCTCAGGAACCTGCGCCAGGCGACACCAAGCAGCTCCCCACAAATGCTCGCTGAAGAATGTCAAGACCAGCAGAAACCTTTCTGAAAGAAGCCTGGCAGCTTCTGAATCAAATTTCAAAGAAAAAAAAAATCTGCAAAGACAGCAATATTATAAAGTATTTTTATTCCTTGACCTTTGTCCTATAGCTTTTGGGTTTTAAAAAATAGAGTAGGGCTTCCCTGGTGGCTTGCCAATGCAGGAGACCTGGGTTTGATCCCTGATCCCGGAAGATCCTACGTGCCTCGGAACAACTAAGCCCATGTGTCACAACTACTGAGCCTGAGCTCTGGAACCTGGGAACCACAGCTATTAGCCTATGTGTCGCAACTACTGAAATCCAAGCATCCTAGCGCCCATGCTCCACAACAAGAGAAACCACTGTAATGAGAAGCCAGTGAACAGAAACTAGAGAGTAGCCCCCACTCACCACAACTAGAGAAAAGCCCACGTGGCAATAAAGACCCAGCACAGCCAAAAATAAGTAAATAAAATTACTTTTAAAATATATATATTAAAATTTTACTCATTCAATCCATTCCACCCAGGAATTTAAATCACTTGGCACAGGATAAAATGTCTAACCATTCTTTATATTATTTTACAAACAACTTTAAAAATAGAGGAGCTTTTATGAGAGTGGGGATTACATGCTCTACAAACAAGGATTAATCTATATGGTTTGGGATATAAATATACACATTAGTATATATGAAATAGATAACTAATAAGAACCTACTGAATATCATAGGGAACTCTACTCAGTGCTCTGTGGTGACCAAAATGGGAAGGAAACCCCAAAACGCGAGGATATATGTACACATACAGCTGATTCACTTTGCTGTACAACAAAAGCTAACATAACATTGTAAAGCAACTACACTCCAATAAAAAGTTTAAAAAATAATAACCCACACCAGTAACTCCTAGAGATTGAGGCAGTGATTGCATGACTTCTGGTCTATCCATGACCCAAACACCCTTTCTATGCTCTGTCCTGGAGTCACTCAGGACCTTCAGGTATCTGGAAAGCAAGTCCAGTCTAGCACAGGCCCTGACTGAACCTGGGCGCTGCTGGTGAGGCATGACTAATGAATCATGTCGCTAGTGCAGAGAAGCTGGGTGATGTTTCTGGCTCCCATAGGAACCACAGAGACTAAAGTGGCTGCAGTGATTTAGGACTAGGTTGTCCACTCCCCATGTTTAAGTTCAATAAAGAGACCTCCTGCCAAATCAGCCAGTACCCTTTGGATTCAGGCTCTTTCATTTTCTTACCCTGCTGCATCTACCAGGAGCCAGGGTGAGTCAGGAGGAGAGGCTTCATAGGTCGTCTCACATACATGTGCTTAGTCGCTCAGTCGTGTCCGACTCTTTGCGACCCCATGGACTGGAGCCTGGGGGGCTCCAGTCCATGGGGATTCTCCAGGCAAGAATACTGGAGTGGGTTGCCATGCCCTTCTCCATCATATACATGAGGAGATGGAAATTCAGGCCACGGTCAACCGAGAAGACACAGGGCAGAGGAAGGGGAAGTGCCAAGAAAGCTATCCAAAGAAGAGAGTTGGAAGCAAGATGCCACAGCTGAGGCCTGAGTTTTAGCTGCCAGCCACGAATGCCAAAGAGAATTCCTCCTAGCAGTTCTTTAAGACAAGGTGACCTCTTCCTCCTTATCAGACCCCCTCCTCAAAGACCTGAGCCCTGGGTGTTACCCTCCTAGTGATCAATTCTTTTAGTTCATGTAAATAGCCACACCCAAGTGAGCTGGAAGGCTGAGTGAGGTCAGGTCCCAGCACCTCAACCATCTCTCTCCCCATATCACAATACCTACTCATCTACGCACACAACTCCAGTGGGGCCACACAAGCGATTCTGTTAAAGAATAAGGAAACGGTGCTTCACAATTAGTTTCTGCTCTTGCTTGAATGTGAAGCAGCTGGCAACTTTATCTTCTTGAAGGACGGGGAAGAGGTAGGAACACAGAACTGTAATCTCTGGCCACAAGTTCCCCTGCTACAGCAAGCCCACCACATTCCACAGAGTGGCTCCCCCATCGCAGGCCTTGTTGACAGGGTGCCAGCCACTGAACATACCAGTGCTCCAGCGTGTCATCCCTTTGGTGACAGTTCACTGAGTCCTGAGCAATCCTCACCATTGCTTTGCAATCCATAAGGCTGAAACTGACCTACACATTCTTCGGCAATTTAATGTAGCTCGCATCTCAAAAAATGAGAGTGAAGCACACTTCCATTCTATGCTTTGTATTTTTTCTGTAATTGAGAGGAAAGGTCTTCAACCATAGGACCTTAGCGATTCTTTTCTTGTGCAGTGAGTTCCTTTATTTAAAGAGAACTCCCTGCTCTCTGAGTTCTAGGGCTTTTTCCCTCTGGAGCAGCTGGGCAAATGCTGATGATACATATAACTTAACGAAGCCAGGGAGCATTGTAACTACCTTTCTTGCATTACCCTTTGCTTTGGAAACTTCAGAATAAATTGCCACTTGTACAGCTGTATTTGAATCAGAATTCTTACCCCCACTGGCAGTTTTTCAAATGTGAACATTTAAAAGAGAAAATCAAAGGCATACATATCTTTTTCAAACATCACTCAGTTTTCTCCTCCTAAGTCTATTTTTTGTCCTCTGTCCTTAAGACTATGTGTTCCCTTTGGGGAGCCTCCTTGATGAAGCCTCTGATATGAAATCTGCCCTTAGGCCACTTTACCAGGATGGAACTCACCCACCATTCCTTGCCTCAATTACTTTTCATACAGAATCGAAGATTCCTTATGCCAGTTTTTCTACTCCAGAGCTATCACACAGTGCCCCAGGATTTTTCTACTATGTAAAATAGAAACTAACTGGAAAACAACAATCATATCAAAGTATTTTATTCCAGCAATGAGTGATTCTTGAAGCAACTAGTAACTGCTTATAAAATTTGATTTTGTACTCAGCTCAATTTACATGATCTCCCCCAAAACTGAAAACTAAAAGGGAGCAGTTTAACCCTTAACTTTCAAGTTACAGATCAACTTTAATCCAATTATTTTGGAAGAATTCAACAAGAGAATACAACTACAAGAAAGCATATGTAATTGGAGGAAAATGAGTAGATTTTTTTTGCTCAACCTAAAAGGAAAAGATTAATGATTATGATCTTCTGTGATTATATGATTAAGTGATGATTACATGATTAATGATGGCGGGGAAGATGAGTCCAATAGCTTGGAATCCTTTTTGAATTAAGAGGCACATACAGATAATGAAATCAACATGGTACTGTTGGTTCTTTTGCCATCAGAACAAACACCAACAAACATTAGTGGTATGTGAACCTGTTAAGTGATTTACTGAACCAATCATTGCCTCTTTTTTTAAACTTTTTATTTTATATTGGAGTATAACAATGTTGTGTTAGTTTCAGGTGTACAGCAAAGTGGTTTATATACATGTTATACATATACATGTATCTATTCTTCTTTCAAATTCTTTTCCCATGTAGGTTGTTACATGTGCTAGCCAGCAGGCCACTGCTTCTCATCTTAGTTATTTTACACAATCCAGTTACATGCTAGTCAGTGTGTGCTGCAGTGCCTCCTCACTCTGCAAGGCACTGTATGGCATGGTGGTTAAGGACTTTGGAGTTAGGCTACCTGAGTTCAAATCCTAGCTCTGCTACTTACTGTGTGATCTGTGCCACATGGACCCTGCATCTCTGCTCTGATGCTAGGTTGTGTAGATGACATCAACAGGCTTCAGTAAACTGGAACTTCTGATGAAGTCTGCCTAAGTCTACCAGTGAAGACTCCTGGCTGGAGCCCAGAGGGATGGGAAAGGGGTTAGGGTGTTTATTCCCTTGGCTCCTTCTCTGCAAAGCTGTCATGGGCTAACAGTGACCCCCCAGAGATCACTGCTCCTTGCAAGGAGCATACCCTGTTGCATACCTCTCTCCTCCAGAGTTTGATTGACTGCTCACTCCCCTCATCCACTCAGAACGGGGTCAGTAATATCTTGCCTGCTCCTACTCCCATCAAGGCTTTCCCTACACTCACATTTGTAATTCACTCCTTTTGTAAAGAAACCCTCCCAAGTTAACTACTTTTATGCATCATCTACAATCTATTTAGATCCTAACTGATAAACAGTGTGACTCTAGATAAATCACATAGCCTCTCCATGCCTCCCTCTCTAAAATGTAGAAAATAAGGATAACTTACTTCCTAGGCTTGTAAGGATTAAATGAGCTATTAATACATATGAAATACTTGGAGCATTGTCTGGCATGTGGTAAGCATGACTAGTTTATTTTTATCACCACCATTTTCCTCACTGTCATTTTAGGCGACACTAATGAACAAAGGTGACATGTCTTTGAGGAGGTAGCCATCTGGTTTCTAGCATGCTAAGTTGTTTGTGGAAAGCTGTAATTTAAAGAAAGGACACAGAGAAATCTGACAATTAATACACAGAGTAGCTTAAGGGAAATCCAGAGGTGATTTAACAACACCGGGCAGTTAAGATCAATAGTCATTACTAGTGATCCCAAAGGATTTCTATATTCAGTTGCTTGCTCTGCTTTTTCTCAAAGCCGTTTTGATGTATCTTATCCTAGATTCATAGACATTCAGTGCCAAGAAGGACTCTAACTAGAAACATAACCCCTCATTTAGCACTTTATTTAGAAAAGAAAACTGATTTAACCAAAATAAACCTTTAGCCATTTAGATGCAGACTCTGTATAACAAAAATAAGTGGGAAAAAATATGGGGGCCTTTCAGTCTTGCTCAAGGGACTCTCAGCTATCCATTTGGAGAGATTTATTTCTAACCGAAGTTTCCTAAATCCGAGAAAGAATATTATTGTATTCTCTCCCTAGAGAAGGGAAATGGATCTTAATGAAAGAAAAAAAAGAAGAAAGAAAACAAAGAGAAAACAGAAGTCCCCCATCCATTCTGCAGACTGATTTATAGTCTCCATTAGGTTCAGCAGAATATGAATTGCTATATGTCCAAAACATTTGACCAGGACTTATATTCAATTCCAAGAGTGATAGTAGATGGCAGGGGGTGGGAGACAGCTATATGTCAAAAAAAGAGGGAAACTTACAGGATATTATGTGTGCCTAAGTCAAATTGTGAGACACTCATTCCCTTGAGAGAATAAAGGGCTAAATCCACCCTTTCAAAAATCAGAATCTTTGGGGGCAAAGAAACTAGATCTCAACCCTAAATATTTCATTTCATCTCTCTCAGCCTCTATTTCCTGTAAAATGAGAGGGTTGAACCAGATGGTCCCTGTGATTCCTTCTAGTTCTTTATTTCTAAAATTCAGTGAATTTTAAATTGGATATTACATATTTCAAAGAGCCCCCTTCCCAGCCTCAGATTCTGTTACAAAGAAATAGATGAAGGCTACACCTCACTTGTGACAGGATCAAAGTTGCTTTTTGATTTCTTTCTTTTTTTGTTTTTGTTTCAAACATCTGTCAGTGCATTTCTGATCCTTGAGTCCAAAAATTCACTTTAAACTCATCCAGTTTTTTCAAACTCTAGGTGAAAAAATTTAGTTAAAAGAAATTGATTTATGAGTAGTATGTCAAAGGCTACTTCATTAATATTTCCAATTAGGAAACCTACTTGGAAGACTGAATTAAAATGAGAAGATGAAAAGATACTTTGAGCAAGGTTAGAAAACAATCCATAAAAAAAAATTAAAAAGAAGAAGAAAAGAAAACCAGTCATCATCTGAGAGAAGGTACTTGCATCATAGATAACTAGCAAAGTGCCAGTAGGTGAAACTTGTAAAAATCTTCAAATTAATAAGAGAACAACAATCCAATAGAATAATGGGCAAAAAATTACAAACAATTTATAGGAAAGAAATGACTAATAAACATTAAAAGATGTTCAGCCTCACTAATACACAGGGAAATGCAGATAAAAACAACAAAAACCACTTCACTCCTCTAAGCAAAAATTAAAATGTCTAATAAAACCAAGATTTGGTGAAGATGTACAGACACAGGGACACACAAGACTGGTAGTAGCATAAATAAAAACAAACGTTTTAGAGACGAGAGCTAATGAGGTTGAGAACATGCATACATTAAGGTCTAGTAATTATACTTCAAGTATGTAATCCAGTGGAACATAACAGGTCATGCAGATAGCTTTCAAGAATATATTTACTCTGGACGACCTAGAGGTGGGATGGGGGGTGCGGTGGTGGGAGAGAGGTTCAAGAGTGTATTTATGGCTGATTCACATTGCTATACGACAGAAATCAACACAACATTGTAAAGCAATTCTCCAATTTAAAAAAAGAACATGTTTATTACAACAAAAATTGGGTACAGTCAAATGTCTATTAAGCAATGAAAAATAAATAAATTTAATATAGTCCTATAATGGGATATTATATAGCAGTTAAGATAATGAGTTGTCAAGCCATATGTACCTACATGAATTTGTAAAAGTATAGTTATATATATATATAGTTGTATAGTTATATATATATATAGTTATATATATATACATATTCAAACATTATTTCATTTATCTAGTGCTATAAAATATGCCAAAGCTACATTACTTATGGATTATGGATTATTTTATTATTATTATTATGGATTATTTATAGATACATATGCATGTAGTCAAGATAAAGTCATGAATGAGAACATATACAGGGTTGATAGGTCTGACATCAAGAGAATGAAAACACCATTGGGCAAACACCAACATAATCATTGTGGCCACAAGAGCCCTTAATGGATGCTTAAGATACAGTGAAAAACAGGCTATTTGCATAGTCAGTATATTTTTACATAAGATACATAAGATACTTACCAATTGCAAAGGGAAAAAGAGTAATTTCTCAGTGGAGAAACCTGGGAAAGCGTCTCTTCAGCCAAGTGATCAAAATGAACATCACCAGTAATGGAACACATCAACATTGAGAATGTCCTGATGTGATGGACCAAAAAGGGCACGAAGTCACTTCTGTGTTGTTCTTGCTAAAAATGCATACCATGAATTTCAGCATAACACCTGACAAATCTAAATTAAGAGACACTCCACAAAATAACTGGCCAGTATGTTTAAAAGGGTCAAATCATAAAAGAAAAGAAGATGAGGAGCTATCCTAGAGGCAATATAGGACATTAGTGGGTAAAACTGGTGACATCTAAATAAGGTCTGTATGTTAGTTAAGAGTATTGTATCAGTGTTAATTTTCTGGTTTCAATCATCGTGCTATAGTTTTGTAAACCACAGGGTTAACATTTGAGAATGCAAGATGAAGGGTATATTATTTTTGCAATCTTTAAGTCTAAAATTATTTCAAGATAAAATGTTTTACAAATGGCTGCAAAAATATGACAAAATGGCAAACTGATTAATGGTAATGAAGTATCTGTTATCTACACTTCTCTGTATGTTTAAAATATTTCATAGTAAGAGGAGAAAATGAAGAATGTGTAAATTTAAAATGTGAGTATAAGGAATTAGATAGTCTAAAAGATATATTTATCACACAGCAGGAGCCTTGATTGAAAACTCAAAATACAAACACTGGCATACTAAGAAGTCCTGATCTTCTGACTCTATTCTAAACAAAATGCATGACCTCAGTTTCTTGCCCCCTGCCTGGTTTTCTCTTGTGGTTCATGCTAATTTCACTTGGCCTACTACTACTCTAATATTCTTCCTGATTTGCTCTCCACCTAATTCCTCACCAGCCGAGAAGTCTGGGGTCCAGTTCATTTTGCAGCTTTAGTAGTAATTGTCAATTTATAGTAAAACCATCTGAATGGAAATAGGGAGATCAAGTATACAGATTAGCATTGAAGAGATGATGAGTTCGACTTTGAAATGTTGAGTTTGAATGGCTTCATCATGACCTGCACATGGAGATGTCTTGTCGATTGCTGGAAATGTGGGTCTAGAATTTGGGACTGCAATTAGGATATAACCTAGTATTAGGGGATTATCCATAGAAGACATGTAATTTGATAAGACCATCAAGGCTTGGGAACAGAACCTAGAAGCAGAAAAAAGAGAAACCAGCCTTTATTGAGAATATAATAATATGCAGAGTACATTATGTGAAGTACTAGGCTGGATGAAGCACAAGCTGGAATCAAGATTGCTGGGAAGAATATCAATAACCTCAGATATGCAGATGATACCACCCTAATGGCAGAAAGCAAAGAGGAACTAAGAACCTCTTGATGAATGTGAAAGAGGAGAGTGAAAAAGCTGGCTTAAAATTCAACATTCAAAAAACAAAGATCATGGCATCCAGTCCCTTCACTTTGTGGCAAATAGATGGGGGAAAAAAATGAAAACAGTGACAGACTTTATTTTCTTGGGCTCCAAAATCACTGAAGATGGTGACTGTAGCCAAGAAATTAAAAGACGCTTGCTCCTTGGAATAAAAGCTGTAACAAACCTACACAGCATATTAAAAAGCAGAGACATCACTTTGCCAACAAAGGTCCATACAGTCAAAGCTATGATTTTTCCAGTAGTCATGTAGAGATGTGAGAGTTGGACCATAAAGAAGGCAGAGTGCCAAAGAGTTGATGCTCTCAAACTGGTGCTAGGGAAGACTCTTGAGAATCCCTTGGGCAGCAGGGAGATCAAACCAGTCAATCCTAAAGGCAATCAACCCTGACTATTCATTGGAAGGACTGATGGTGAAACTGAAGTTCCAATACTTTGGCCACGATGCAAAGAGCCAACTCATTGGATAAGACCCTGGTGCTGGGAAAGATTGAAGCCAGGAGGAGAAGTGGGCGACAGAGGATGAGATGGTTGGATAGCATCACTGACTTGATGGACTTGAGTTTGAGCAAACTCTGGCAGATAGTGAAGGACAGGGAAGCCTGGCAGTCCTGTGCTGCAGCCCATGGGGTCACAAAGAGTTGGACACAACCGAGCAACTGAACAACAAATAAGCTTTATTGCCAACAATGTTGAATGATGTAAAAAAATTTCAAGTAAGATGAGAACTGAGTTAAAACTAGCAAGTTTGGATATTAGAATGTGGCCTTCAAGGCATCAGATGCCACAGGACAGTATGGAGGGATGGACTGCAAGAAGCTAAGGCCAGAGTGAGTGGGAAGGGACTGGGAGACACAGATATATAGCGGTGAGATAAGAAGAAAGAGAAAATGAGTGGTAGTCTTGAGGGAAGAGCTGCACTAAGGAAAGGATTTTAGAAAAAGAAACACAAGTACACTTGAAGGAGAGAAGGAGCCAATAGAGGAGGAGAAAAATTATACCTTAGAAAGATAGATCAGAGAGTTTCCTGAGAAGCCAGTGGCTAAGACTCCGCACTCCCAATGCAGTGGGCCTAGGTTTGATCCCTAGTTGGGGAACTAGATCCCTCTTGCCGCAACTGAGAGTTTGAATGTCACAACTAAAGATTCGTCATGCTGCAGCTGAGACCCGGCAGAGTCAAACAAATAAATAAATATTTTTTAAAAAGAAAGATAGAGCAAAGTCAGCGAGGTGAGAGAAGGCAGGTCATAGATGATAGGGGTGCACCAGCAGGAAGGACTGAGTCTGTCGTCTTCAGTGAAGTCATGAAAGAAAGACTGAAAGTTAGGATTTTGGAGTCAGAGAACATAGACATGGAGAAAGCTTTTGCCTAGAGCCTCAGGTCAAAGTCACCTGCTACATAAAGAGTATTAGGGAAGAGACTGAAGGAAAGTAAGAAGTTTCAGGGGTAAATTGCAATTTTAAAAGAGCTTAAGTGTAAATCCACTGCTACTGATTTTCTCAGCTTACTGTGGAGCAGCCCTAGAGTGGAAAAGGATCAACGCATATAGCAATTAACAAGGTTGTTTCTGCATTTGTTTTGTAACTTTATTCCAATAACTCTGTGACATAACTGGAATGGATATTATTAACCCTGTTTTATAAACAAGGAAATCAAGGCTCAGTGGTTAAATCAAGATGATACATCAATCAAATCAAGATTAGAACTCAGTTCTATTCACTTTGTTCACTCTAAGCACTTTAGAAGAAATGGCTGTTTCATACAAATTATCTGCAGCCAAGCAATTTTTTAAAAAGCTCTTAAGAAAAGCTGCCAATGTGTGCACTGTCAACAGAATCATGCCTAACAATCTTATTAGTGGAACAAGATTCTTCATTAAATTTGTTACGCGGTTAGATGGGGGTTGGTAGCAGATGGTGGACACTGAAAGGACCTCCTTATAGCTAAAAGCTGTTGGCAAGAGCATCTAGAATATACAATGATGGATGACACAGTATTCAATTTAGGGAAGGTGGCTGAGTCTAATAGGGTGACCGGAGGGTCAACCTCAGGCTTAGTGCTGTTTAACATCTCTTAGGATTCCTGCAGCAGGCAAAACATGCTAATAGAATCTGAAGATAATCATAACTGATGAGTGATGGCAATACTAACAAGGCAGGGGAAGAAAATAAAAAGGAACTTGGTACAATTTAAGGTTTAAAGTGAAGAGAAGAGTGTATGAAATTATATAAGGTGTAAAGTGCAGATATTTTTTACTATAAAAGAAATGCAAATATACTATAGTATGGTTGAACCCCTACACCCTCGGAAGAAGATCAAGAAGAATGAAGGAGGAGATCAGAAGAGAGGTAACAAGTGATAATACAGACAAGATGATAATGCAGCCAAAATGTTCAGCTGAGTCCAGAGTTAAAACTGCAACTGACATTCTATCACTTGCTTAACAAAAAGAAGCGGGAAGGAATGGATTCATGTGTCTGTGCACATATAAAATGCACACACACACACACACAGAATATCTCTGAAAGAATATAGAAGAAAATAATCTTGGTGACCTCTTGTGAAACAAACCAGTGACCCACAAGCTAAACCCCACCTACAGATTGTTATATTTGGCAGCCTATTTTTACAACTTTGAGTATTTTTAGGCTAGGTGTAAATTCTCCACTTAACATAATCCTCATCATTCTCTAAGTTTACACATTTATGTTATCTGCCTGGTCCTTAGAGGGAATTTAGTTGATATCATCACACATGGCCATAAACACAGACACAATCACATATGTAAAGAGATAAACACAGAAAAGGGCCTATACAGATATATTTTAAAAGGTTAACAACGGTGATTTCTGAGCAGTTAGATTATAGGTGACTTCCTTTATCAACATTTCTAAATGTTGTCCTACCAGGAACACATTTATAAGATAAATAGTAAATGGTGGTTGATCTTAAATTCACGTTTAAATTAACATCGGCATGCAGCCAAATACAATCATAGACGTTCCAGGGAGATGTGCTGGGACAATTGTTCTGATAGATTTTGCTTCTGTTACTTTCATGCCTGAGCCTACATCTCTGTGCCTGTCTTCAACTCAAGCCAGGGGGGCTGAATATATACAATGGGTCAACCACATGTAGTCACTGCATGGTATCCACTTTTCAATAAAGAAAAATATTTAAAAGAATTTTTTAAGTTTTCATTTTAATAGGTAATATTCTAATGGCTAGTTTTAAAATGATTAAATAATAGCCCGCTCTCCCAATCATCCAGTTGTTCTTCACAGAGGGAGCCAAAGTTACCAGTTTCTACTATATTATTTCAGAGGTGGTCTATGCATACAATTAATTACAAATATATCCTCTTTGGGAAAATTTTGTCCAGAGTAAGTCCATTGTCTTTATCTGGGCGTTATGAAGATGACTTAGAAATGTATTTTGTTTAATGATGTGAACAAAGGTCAGTTTGCATTATTTGTAGAACACCATAGTGCTTGCTATGACAAGGAATATTACAGTTTCAGCAGCAGCGGCCACAGAAACAGTTTCCGCACACTTCCTGCTATAGGGAAAGCAAGAAGAACAGCAGCCTAACCAAATATTTCAACCTAGCAAATGAACTGTCTCGGTGCTTTTAATGGTATTTCTCTAATCCGATCATTATCGTCCCATTTCTTCCCTGTTGCTGACAAAAACCCTATAAAGAATAGCTAGTTTCAAAAGTGAAATGGGCTCAATTGTGAAAACATGCAAACTTAACGATTTTAGTGACAATTTATCTTAGTCAGAGCTGAGTGAATTCAAATTCAACCCATCATATTTCTGCCTCCAAATCTCCTACACTATGCTGAAAACACACAATTGTGTCTGCTTCTCCTTAAGTCATTTATCATTTTTAAAGGGAGGGAAAAGAGAAAGTGCTTTCCGGCATAATTAAAAATCAAGAGTTCCCCACTGTGAAGGCTGGATTCGCACTGAGGCAGGCATCTTAGCTGAGGGGCTTGTTAGGGGGGCTTGGGATGTGTATGTGTGGACAGTGGCCCAGGTGAGATAAACACCCCTTCTTTAATAACCCATGCAAACGCCACACTCGAGGGATTAGGGAGAGGCCTCCCCTTATCGTCAGGATGTTCCCACATGACAGGTGACCTCTGTGACCTGGTCCTGACGGAGAGAAGAGGGTGTTTAGGAAACAGGACCAGCTCACCTCTCTCTCCTGCCTCTTCCCCCCTGCAACCTAAGTGGTGTGATTGAGGTATGCTGAAAGGTGAGCCTGTCACACCAATCTCCTCTCCAGCAGCCTGCCACCATGCAGAGATGTGACAGGAAAGGTCATGACACCCTAACAGAAGGCTCCCTCGTGACATTCAGCTGTCACTATGCTGGGGAGCAGGGCTGTCTTCTGCTTATTCCAGAACCTGGGGTAGAGACTTCCCCAGGGTCTTCTTCCGGCAAACCCCTTCTCGCCAGCTCCAAAATGGGAGCACATGCAGTCAGCTACTTAGAAGGAGAGGCCACATGGTGCTAGGAATCGGTCAGGCAGCAGGGGTGAATCCTCACCCGCCTCGGTAATTCATTGTGCTTTGTCCTGGGCTGGCTTACACCTCACTCATCCACACGTGGCTCCAAGTCTACTGCTCCAAGACCACTTTTAGGAGCAAATCCTTTACTTTCTTGAAGCCATCTAATACCATCCCCCAACACCTTTTAACAAGATTGCCGGGGCATCCCTAGTGGTTCAGTGGTTAAGACTCTAAGCTCCCAACGCAGCAGGGACAGGTTCAATCCCTAGTCAGGGAACTAAGATCCTGTATGCCACACATGGCAGCCAAAGCAACGAAAACAAACAAACAAACAACAGGAAAAGAAAAACTTAAAGAATAAGACTGCTCTCTTTGCCACTGTTCTCATTGTCAAAGCTCAGCCATCTATCTTTAGCAAACCTAAAAACGGATGTCAGGAGGAGATGAAAGTTATATCTACTTCAGGATTTTGCCAGTCATCTTGTACTCACCCACCCTCATTCCCATCCCACTCTGTGCCTGGGGGGGCCCCAAGACCCTGGAGCTGACAAGGGACAGGAATAGCCCAGCACAGTTCAGGAATAGGACTCAGACACAGTCTACTCTCAGTGGAAAGTGCTAGCTATTTCTATTTGTTGCAAAAATGTCTACAGAGTAGATTAATCATCTTAGGCAGTTCTCCTTTTAACCAGTTAGGGGAATAAATGCCATCCTCAGTGTAATGTGGTGAGCTTGCTGTGTCTAAGTGAACCTGTATGCGTTCCCCTCACTGAAGGTTCACTCAACCCAATTGAGTTGCTTACTCTTAAGATTTGGGATGCCCACCTAACTGCAAGCAGAGCCTAAGCACCATTAGGGAGTGGTAGAATATCTAGGCTGGCCTTGCACCCAAGGGCTCCAGGGCTGGGTCGACACTGGAGGAGAGGGGCTTAGTCTTTGCCTTGGGCTATTATTGAAATAACATCTCATCTTTCTGGGAAAAAGAATGTTATCACTAGAAAAGAAATAAAAGAGAAACCTAATGGTTCCAAGACTAGTGCTTGAGGGGTAATCTGAAATCAGGATGAAACGCCCTGTTTAATGAGAACAGCAACAATTATAAAGGACTTCAGGGATACCTGGGGTGAAGGATATGGGGTGGACGTTGCTCCTGCAGTAGTCGAGTCCCCAACCCATATCAGTCCATTCATCAAAAAATGTCTGAATGTCACTCTGCTGGCCTCGCCGTCCCCTTGACTTTTCCTCTGGCCTCTTGCTGCCTCAGTTCAGTTCAGTCACTCAGTCATGTCCGACTCTTTGCGACCCCATGAATTGCAGCATGCCAGGCCTCTCTGTCCACCACCAACTCCTGGAGTCCACCCAAACCCATGTCCACCGAGTCGGTGATGCCATCCAACCATCTCATCCTCTGTCGTCCCCTTCTCCTCCTGCCCCCAATCCTACCCAGCATTAGGGTCTTTTCCAATGAGTCAACCCTTCGCATGAGGTGGCCAAAGTATTGGAGTTTCAGCTTCAACATCAGTCCTTCCAATAAACACCCAAGATTGATCTCCTTTAGGATGGATTGATTGGATCTCCTTGCAGTCCAAGAGACTCGCAAGAGTCTTCTCCAACACCACAGTTCAAAAGCATCAATTCTGTGGCGCTCAGCTTTCTTCACCGTCCAACTCTCACATCCATACATGACTACTGGAAAAACCATAGCCTTGACTAGATCGACTTTTGTTGGCAAAGAAATGTCTCTGCTTTTAAATATGCTATCTAGGTTGGCCATAACCTTCCTTCCAAGGAGTAAGCGTCTTTTAATTTCATGGCTGCAATCACCATCAGCAGTGATCTTGGATCCCAAAAAAATAAAGTCTGACACTGTTTCCACTGTTTCCCCATCTATTTCCCATGAAGTGATGGGACCAGATGCCATGATCTTAGTTTTCTTAACGTTGAGCTTTAAGCCAACTTTTTCACTCTCCTCTTTCACTTTCATCAAGAGGCTCTTTAGTTCTTCTTCACATTCTGCCATAAGGGTGGTGTCATCTGCATATCTGAGGTTATTGATATTTCTCCCAGCAATCTTGATTCCAGCTTGTGTTTCTTCCAGCCCAGAGTTTCTCATGATGTACTCGGCATATAAGTTAAATAAGCAGGGTGACAATATACAGCCTTGACGTACTCCTTTTCCTATTTGGAACCAGTCTGTTGCTCCATGTCCAGTTCTAACTGTTGCTTCCTGACTTGCATACAGGTTTCTCAAGAGACAGGTCAGATGGTCTGGTATTCCCATCTCTTTTAGAATTTTCCGCAGTTTATTGTGATCCACATAGTCAAAGGCTTTGGCATAGTCAATAAATCAGAAATAGATGTTTTTCTGGTACTCTCTTGCTTTTTCAATGGTCCGGCAGATGTTGGCAATTTGATCTCTGGTTCCTCTGCCTTTTCTAAAGCCAGCTTGAACATCTGGAAGTTCACGGTTCACGTATTGCTGAAGCCTGGCTTGGAGAATATTGAGCATTACTTTACTAGCATGTGAGATGAGCGCAATTGTGCGGTAGATTGAGCATCCTTTGGCATTGCCTTTCTTTGGGATTGGAACGAAAACTGCCCTCTTCCAGTCTTGTGGCCACTGCTGAGTTTTCCAGATTTGCTAGCATATCGAGTGCAGCACTTTCACAGCATCATCTTTCAGGATTTGAAATAGCTCAACTGGAATTCCATCACCTCTACTAGCTTTGTTCATAGTGATGCTTTCTAAGGCCCACTTGACTTCACATTCCAGGATGTCTGGCTCTAGATGAGTGATCACACCATCGTGATTATCTGGGTCGTGAAGATCTTTTTTGTACAGTTCTTCTGTGTATTCTTGCCACCTCTTCTTAATATCTTCTGCTTCTGTTAGGTCCATACCATTTCTGTCCTTTATCGAGTCTATCTTTGCATGAAATGTTCCCTTGGTATCTCTAATTTTCTTGAAGAGATCTCTAGTCTTTCCCAATCTCTTGTTTTCCTCTATTTCTTTGCACTGATCGCTGAGGAAGGCTTTCTTATCTCTCCTTGCTATTCTTTGGAACTCTGCATTCAGATGGGAATATCTTTCCTTTTCTCCTTTGCTTTTCACTTCTCTTCTCTTCCCAGTTATCTATAAGGCCTCCTCAGACAGCCATTTTGCTTTTTTGCATTTCCTTTCCATGGAGATTGTCTTGATCCCTGTCTCCTGTACAATGTCACGAACCTCTGTCCATAGTTCATCAGGCACTCTGTCTATCAGATCTAGTCCCTTAAATCTATTTGTCACTTCTACTGTATACTCATAAGGGATTTGATCTAGGTCATACCTGAATGGACTAGTGGTTTTCCCTACTTTCTTCAATTTAAGTCTGAATTTGGCAATAAGAAGTTCATGATCTGAGCCACAGTCTGCTCTCGGTCTTGTTTTTGCTGACTGTATAGAGCTTCTCCATCTTTGGCTGCAAAGAATATAATCAATCTGATTTCAGTGTTGACCATCTGGTGACGTCCATGTGTAGAGTCTTCTTTGTGTTGTTGGAAGAGGGTGTTTGCTATGACCAGTGCGTTCTCTTGGTAAAACTCTATTAGCCTTTGTCCTGCTTCATTCTGTTCTCCAAGGCCAAATTTGCCTGTTACGCCAGGTGTTTCTTGACTTCCTACTTTTGCATTCTAGTCTTGCTGCCTGCCCCGCCTCAAAGAGAAGCCACCTCTCCACACCCTGGATTCCCACTGCATCCACCACAAGCTGTTTACAGTAGCCTCAGTTGCCTGTAAGCCTTCCCAGCCCACTGTCATCTGACCTTGTTAGCAGCTGTGGCTCAGGCTGCATTCTTCAAAGACACTCTGCACCTGAGTGATGGGGGTTGGGGAAAGCTAGCAGACCCCTAAGCCCAGTTCTTTGTACCCTGCACCTGAGTGAGGGAGGCTGGGGAGCAGACCCCTAAGCCCAGTTCTTTGTACCCTGCGCCTGAGTGATGGAGGCTGGGTAGCAGATCCCTGAGCCCAGTTCTTTGTACCCTGCGCCTGAGTGATGGAGGCTGGGTAGCAGACCGCTGAGCCCAGTTCTTTGTACCCTGTGCCTGAGTGATGGAGGCTGGGTAGCAGACCCCTGAGCCCAGTTCTTTGTACCCTGCACCTGAGTGATGGGGGCTGGGGAAGGCTAGCAGACCCCCGAGCCCAGTTCTTTGTAATTTCACCCAAACCTTACAGAGAAACAATGCAAAATTATACTAAATATAACATTTGGGGCTGTAATAACTGGAGATCAATATGAAATTTCTATCATTAGGGACTATAATAGTGGGGAAGTTGGTAGTCTATGGGAGAAGGCATCATAGCATGACTGAAATTGACATCCATCTGGAAGCAAGACACTCAATTAGTGTCAGAATGTGTGGTGCATACAAATTCTGTGTGTAATTATCAGACGCAGACATAGTTTATTGTTATTCCAAGACCTTATTTTTTGTGACAGCTTCGTATTATTAGAAAAGAGTCCTGTTCAGCACTAAAACCACTTCCAGCTGGTCAAAGATACCACCAACCTAGAGAGGGACTTGCAATTGAGGGTTGAATGCACCAGGGAAAGGAATCAAAATAAGAGGGTGAGTTTTATTCCAATGATTTTCTAGACATGAAACAACCATAATACTTCCCCTGTCCTTATAATTTTTCTGTGCATTTAGCTAGGAAATATCTGAAGCCATTTTCCTGAGAAAAACTAAATGAAAGTTTCAATTGACTTTTTGCTTCATTGGAAGATTTTCGTTTAACATGTAAAACAGCCAACTTCTAGGACTTCATTACAAAATGTGACTCCCTGCCTCTGCTCTCACACTGTGAGCTGAGCAGCTTTCAATTACTTGAGTCACGTGTACCTGAATGAGGTAACGGTTGAGTTTAAAGCAGTTAAGTGGAAAAAATTGTAATTATTTTTCTTTTACAGTTGAAGGGCATATATTAATTATTTTTATTTGAAAAACCAAATCATGTGATTGAAAACAAAATAAACAATCAGCTCAGACTCACATCTGTGAAATAGCCACTGGATGCTTTGAAGGCAAAAAGCAGCTTAGACATCATATTATTCAAATATTTTCTAAAAAACCAGCAATAAATATGTCCCCAAACTGCAAATCTAACATAAATGCACTGTGTCAGCTAGACAAACCTGCAAATCTAACATCAATTCATTTTTCTAAATAACCAGCAAAAAATATATATCAAATTTGCAAATCTAATATAAATAGACTTTGTCAACTTGAGACTAATGAACACAAAATAGAAGATGATTTAATGGTACAATATGATTGTAAGCCTGAGCAATACCAATGTGCATAAGAAGTCCCTCAGACACTGATTTGGCAGGAAAAAAAAAAAATCAGAGCTTCTCTGACCCAACCAAATATCTGCCCCCCAAATGAAGAAGGGCTGGAGGCCCTTCCAGGTCATCACATTGCCTGAAGACAGAGCAAATATTCCGGAGAGACAAGAATCACCTATTTGTCAAAACTGCTAGAGGTGAGGTCTCAGCCTTCCCTTGAGGCATCAAGATGCCTCTAGTCTCCACTGCCTTTACCCCCCATTTTTCATCCAGCCTGAATCCCCTTTGCTGTGATTGGAGTCTACCCCCTCTTGGTTTCGCCTTAGTAAAGGCAAAGAATATCAGTCACAACCTTCTTCTACTAATAATCCATCATATCCTTATAACTGCATTGTGCCCAATAGCAGACTTTTTCTTGATGAATTATCCCTGGTTCTTCAGCATCTCCTCTCAGGGCTTAATTTTTTCAGCTCTTTAATCATTCCTATGGTTCTTCTTTGAACAGTCTTCATGTCCCCCCTCAGGATGTAAAGTCCAGGACTGGACATCATATTCCAGCTGTGCACTGACAGTGCTGATGAGAATAAGGTAATGCCTAACAGACCAAGCAGAGACACAGAGAGGAGCAAAGACCAGAGATGGAAAGTCCCAACAGCCTTCCAGTCTTTGCTTCGAGTCTGTTACCAAGGTGCCAAGCACTCCTGCTAATAATCACTTCTCTTTTATTGTTTAGGTTGGCTCCCTTGTTTTCTGATACTTACAAACTTTTCTCACAAGTACAGTATCTGTATTTAACAGCTGCTCCCACATATAGCTGCTTTAGGACTGACACGGCTCAGGTACAGAGCACAGCAAGAAAGAAGGTCTTAACAACAAAATGCCAAAGTTGGCCATTTGACCCTGTCTGGAGACTGTGTCCTAGAAACTCGCTCTTCCATCTTTGACCCACCACCACTTAAGCCTCATGACTGCTACGGATTTGGTACTCCTAGCTAGCTTTGCCTAGAAGACTGATTCACTATTATCTTAGATAAAACACTCAACTTTCCCAACTGCGCAGCCCTAGCCCTCTTTCCAGCCCTCACTAGGGTCACAATCATCTATTCCAATGCCATCATTTTACAGATGTGGAAACAGAGGCTGAGACAGACGTAAAGTGACAACATCTAAATATATAGCATTGAAACATCCTTTCAATTGATTCCTGCCAGTCAATCTATGACTTGAGCCTGAGTCACTGAGCTCCTTAGTAATGCTTAAATGATGAGAGAATTTGCTATGCCAACTTTCAGCAGTGTGATGTCCAGCAAAGTGCTTTATGGTTCTCTGGCTCTGTTTCCCCATCTATTTCTCAGGGTATTTTGTTTCTCTGAACGCCAGCTCCCATGGACACATAGCCTGATGCCAATGGCCTTGACTACCAAATCACAAGGTTCCTTTTGTCTTTGACCTCAGTTTCCCTAAAAAAAAAAAAAAAAAAAGGCAACTTATTTTAACTCTGTAACTGATAAGAGGAAGAGCAGCTTCCAGGCAAAAAGATTAGCCCCTAGCAATATGAGGCATCTTTCTCGCTATCTTTTCATTTCTCCTCTCAAAAAGAATAAAAATGATCCTTCTTAACATGCAGAACCCTACTTAATACGTGAATTCTTTTCAAACCTCTGCTCTCCTAGATGAAAAACACTTCTTTAGCATTATGAAATATTTATATTTTCACATAGAAATTATATTTGCAATTATTTATCTTCCTTCCTTTCTTGTTTTTTTTCTTTCCTTCCCTCCTGCATTTCTCTCTTTCTTTTTCTTTCTCAGGGTCACATCTCTGCATTCACCTCGTTGGAATCTTCTGTTTTTATCTCGAGCCACTTGCCCAGTTTCCTGTTTGATATCTAGCCCGAGTCTCTACTATTCTGGCTACCTTTACCTTTTCCAAATTCCAGTTTTAGGGTCCTCTAAGAACTTAGTCAGGTTTTATTTTCACTTAATTTCCCATCAATCATTAACATTGTTCCTCAGCATTTACCTTGTATTTTAACAATTGGTCATATCAGAGGAGAGCTAACCTGACTTTCTTAGGCGATTTTGTTGTGCATATTTTGTGTCCTATTCTATTTCTAGTCTTCTCTCTGTAGTCTACTCACATTTGCTGGGCCATTATACCTAATCCATTATCCAGAAAATGGAAATACAATACTAAGTGGCTTACTATAGCCCCCATTCCTTTCATAATGTCATAAAAATTTATAACACTTAAAAGCCAACGATCCCCGAGGTCATTTATTCTCAAGAAAGAACAAATTTATTCTTGTGGAACAGAATCTATGTCAGATGTAGCTCTCACATTATAAGAAATATAACTTTAATGCACAACATCAGGGCAGCCTGCAAGCACCCAGCATCCATTCAGTGTCCTGATGGTGCAAAGCCCATTAGACGGAGGCAGGTGGGCTCTTACCATTCAGAGGTAAGGGCCTGTATTTCAGCAGTTCACTTCAGCCTCCATATCAGATGTGGCTTCACAGAGAGATAATGACCCCCTTCAAACAATAGAAAATAACTGGGAAAAGTCATTATGTCACCATTAAAAAATGTACTCGATTATCCAGTCCTAGCAGTTAGCTAATCTGAGTTTTATTTCAAAAGGCTCCTGAGTGGGAAAGCTTAAGTGCCACACATACCTAGCTCATGAAGTCATTGCTCTCCGTGGCCATCAGATAGTGGTAGCGGAATGCAAGCAACTGTGGAATGAGGGGTGAGGTAACAGGAATGAGGTAGCAGCTAAAGAAGTTCTAAAACTACAGCAGTTACACAGAGCTCTTTTTCTCCAACACCAACTGGAGAAAGGACAAGGTCCTCATCCGGCAGATGAGGGTTTTCTGCAAACACCAGCTGGCTTGAGAGCCATCTGCCTTCAAAGAGGCTCTCACCTGGGCTCCAGGCCGCTTCCTGGGGGAGCCCTGGGCTCTGAGCGATACCGATCCCCACTGACAGCCACCTCTCCAGACAGTCTCCTCTGGGAGGCACCAGTTGTCCAGGTATCAGATTCAGTCTTTCAGCCTCCGGCAAGTGTATGACTAACCTTTTCTGATGACCTTCTTTCAAGCCTTCTGCTCCCACTCAGTTCTAACTTCCTGATGAAAAGCACAGCACACAGGCTTTTTGAATCACTGAAAATTGGTCCTTCCATATTCTCCCAATAAAATATTAGGCAGCTGTAAAATAATGATCAGTTATATCTACTGACCAAAGTTCACACTAGACTATTAAGTTGAAAATGCAAATTATAAAACATTAATTTGACAGTGTTTTTCTTAAATAAATGGTTATGTAAATATATTTCTAAGGAGTTAAAATGTCTCTTAGGGCTTAATACCAAAATATGAACTATTCAAAGATAGACAAATATTAAAAGATATCACTTATGGGATCTAAAACATAATTCAAATGAATTTATCTACAAAACATATAAAGATCCACAGACATAGGAAACAAACTTGACTACCATAGGGAAAAGGGGTAGGGAGGGACAAATTAGGAATTTGGGATTAGCAGATACAAGCTACTGTATATAAAATAGATAAACAAGCACCGACTGTATAGCCCAGAGAACTATATTCAATATCTTATAATAACCTATAATGGAAAACAATCTGAATATATATATATAACTGAATATATATATATAACTGAATCACTCTGTTGTACACCAGAAACAAACAATATTGTAAATCAACTATAGTTCAATTAAAAAATAAAATGAACTGTGGCCAACACTCGAGAGTGGAATTACAGATTACCTTTTTCTTTTTGCTCACCCCTGTTTTCTCATTGTTTGGTGAATGTGTATTATCTGTGTGCTTTTAAAAAATAATAATAAGTGAAAGAAACTCTCTGTAAATACGTGGAAGAGTTTTTTGTTCCCCTTGTTTTGTATTGGAGACTTAGAAGACAACAGTTGAGCTGGTGTGGGAAGAGGGGAAGTGGGGGGAGAACTATGGTGCCCTAACTCTGGAAGAAATTTCCATTGGCCACAAGGATTCCTTGAGTGCTCTGTGCCCCATAAAAGAACAGAAGAGCCTTATAAAGAAAATTGAGGCCTTGGAGAACCACTGATTAAATACAGAAGAACCACAGGAGGCTTGAAGGGGGAAGTCCAAGTAACATGACTTTAAAGATTTGTTTAAAGGAAGTAAAAGTACCCGTTAAATAAAATATATTTATTTTGAAACTGTATTACTATGACCTTTTTTCACGATCAAAAGTAGATAGATTTTATTCATCACCAACATGATTTTATTTTTGTATTTTTACCACCTCTACCTAATATAAAACATCTGCTGCCCTTGGACTAGGTTCCAATTCTCCCTACCACCCTCTGTGTATCCAGTCCCACCCCTCAGCTATGACGCCGTTCTCAACTATATCCTTTCAGTTGGTCTCTCTGTGCTTCATATCATCCGTACAATTTGTTTGGTTTCAATAATATAAAAGCTTTATGTGATTATTTAAAATTTAATGTGTGCATAGTTTCACCTCCTAAGAAGATTTAAGTTCACTACGAGAGATCTTGCTAGTGGTCCCCCAAATACATTCTTTCCCTCTTCCAGAGTAACAGAGCTCCTGATTTTACCTAAGGCACATAGCCTCCCAAAACAAAGCCCACATTTCGTAGCCTCCTCACCCTAGAATTGACAATGTGACTAAGTTCTGGCCAATATGACATAAGTAAAAGGGCTGTATGCAATTTAAAGAGAGGGAGCATACTCTTCTTTTCTCTTTTTTCTTAGAAATGCTGATGCAATATGGCCGGAGCTCAAATAGTGAGTTGGGACATGCCAAGGAATACAGAGTTATAAGACACAAGTAACTGAGCCCTGATATTATGAACCTTCCTTAAACAGCCTGGACTGCTTTTCTCTAGATTTATTTTACATAAGAAAGAAACTTTTCCAGTTTGCCTGCGTGCTAAGTCCCTGATGCTGGAAAGGATTGAGGGCAGGAGGAGAAGGGGACAACAGAGGATGAGATGGTTGGATGGCATCACCGACTCAATGGACATGGGTTTGGGTGGATTCCGTGAGTTGGTGATGGACAGGGAGGCCTGGTGTGATGCGGTTCATGGGGTCGCAAAGAGTCAGACACGACTGAGCGACTGAACTGAACTGAACTCGCTTCAGTCATGTCCGACTCTTTGCAACCCTATGGACTATAGCCCACCAGGGTCCTCTGTCTATAGGATTCTCCAGGCAAGAATACTGGACCAGGTTGCCATGCTCTCCTCCAGGGGATCTTCCTGACCCAGGGATTGAACCCAAGTCTTTTATGTCTCCTGCAGTGGCAGATGGGTTCTTTACCACTAGGTTCTCCTAGGAACACCTTATCCAGTTTAAGCTACTGGTTTTTTGGGGTTTCTGTCACTCACTGATGACCCAAATTCTAACTGATAAAATTTTCATTCATTCTACATTTTCTGAGCACCTACCATGTATCCAGCACTGAACATCCTGGCTCTGGAAACACCAAAGCAGACAGGGTCCTTCTCTTGTCCTCCATTTGTGGAGCCTACATTCCAGCTCAATATCTACACAGTTAGGCATCTATTAGGTGCTGAAATATTTGATCAACCAAGAGCCCTCCTGTTTTTCTTGTGGTTTAAAACAGATTTTGTGTTCATGTCTGAGGATCTTTTGTACAAATAATGCTCAAAAAAAAAAAAAAAAAACCCAAAAAACCACACAGTTCTTTTTAAAAGAAATAAAATTACTTGATGAACCTATTCTGCTACTATACCTACTCCCCAGGCCCTGAATTAAGCAAACACATTAACAAAGCCTATTGTTGCCTTTTAAATTAGAATAAACAAAGATGATGCCACGATGACAGTCCAAAACAATGCACTATAGTGTTACCCATACCCATATATGTCTCCATGATGGGGAGGTGCACAAGACTGGTATAAAAATTAGATGAGATATTGTCTCAGAAATGGTTATTAAATATTCGCTATATTCAGCTGATAACAAATATTAGCAGCTTTAAAAACAGTCATAATTTTAAATTCAGTAATTCCATTTCTGGGATTCTATCCTAAGAAAATAATCCTAAGTATGAGGGGAAATTTTATGAAAAAATGCTCATCCCAGAGTCATTTATAATAGGCACAAACTAAAAATCCAGTGACCTTCCCCTGCCACCCTCATTCCCATCCAATGGTGAGCTGAGGCCGAGCACTCTGGCCCAGGTGAGAGTTATAAATCCGGGACTAGATGGGAAGATGGAGACAGGGTTGGGAAGAGGCAGAGAAGAACGCAGAACTTGAGTCTAACTTCCTGGCAAGGCGGACTTAATGAGAAAGAAGAGTTCAAAATGTTAAGTCCATCAGGGTAGAGCAGAGTGAAAGAGCGGAAATGAGGCTTGACCCGAGATCAGGCTCCTTGAGAGAACATTTTAGAATGTGGATATTGGAGCCATGCCCTGAGATCCGGAGGGAAAGGGGAGGAAGAACCCTCCACAGAGCATCTCGGGTACAGTTGGTGGGTGGGCCAGGAGACGCTGGGTCCTGAATAGGAACAAAATATATTTCCATAAGGAGTGGAAGGGCTAAATAAATTACTGAAAACTGGAAGAAGATACTATGTAACCATTACCAAATGCTGATTAGAAAGGCTGTAGTAATCAGAGAAAAATGCTCGACTATTGCTAAGTATATATGTTTATGTACTTAGTACATAAAACGTATTTGTTTTTGTTTAGTCACTAAGTCATGTTCGACTTTTGAAACCCCTTGGACTGCATGCCCCTTCTGTCCATGGGATTTCCCAGACAAGAATACTAGAGTGAGTTGCCATTTCCTTCTCCAGGGGATCTTCCCCACCCAGGGATTGAACCAGTGGCTCCTGCGTTGGCAGGTGAGTTCTTTACCACTGAGTCACCAGGGAAGCCCACATATAATGTATACTTATATATCTATTTGTATATAAAAATAAATGTATATTTAAGTACACACTATATGTATATAAAATGTACATGCAAGTACTTACATAAATATATGCATGGTGTGCACTTACATATAAGTATAAATATGTGTGTATATATATACATATGTATACATGTATATGGTAGCAGCTATGGTATATGCATAGGAAAAATATTTGGAGGAAACATCAAAACACTAATAATTGAGTAGAAAGATAAAGTAATGATAATTTTCCTTTTTTCTCTATTTTCTCAATTTCATTTAATTCGTAGATTTTCAACTTTTATATTTAAAAACTTGGATGTAAGGACAAAAAGAAAATTAGGCACATTTATCTAAATGTTACAGTGCTACTCTTCCAGAAATTTGTTTCTGAAGAGTAAAATATGTGTATCTTAGGCAACAAGCCATATTTTCAGCCTCCTAAATCCTTTCCTCTAAATATCAACTGATGAGATTCCAGAGAAAGAATGTTCCTCCCTTGGACTACTTTTGGCTCTTTGGGAATACTGTAACTCTTTCCTGACATGTGATATCATTTAGGGGACAAAACTCAAAAAAAAACTTGTTTGTGGGATACATTCTAATGGTCAGCAATTACCTGGGTCCTTTCCAAAGGTTTTAACTTGCTCCCATGGTAAACTCTAATCAGGCATCATACAAAGTAATACAAAAGAAAGTGAAATGCTACAAATATTAAGTACTGTTATATTTCTCACATTATATATTTTCTCAATTTTATTAAGAACTTCTCGACAGAATGGGAGTCATTTTAGTCCCTCAATTCACTAGAGCACAGGTTGATCTTTGGTTTTGGTAACTCTAGAGCTGTGATCCGGAGAAGGCAATGGCACCCCACTCCAGTACTCTTGCCTGGAAAATCCCATGGACGGAGGAGCCTGGTAGGCTGCAGTCCATGGGGTCGCAAAGAGTCAGACACGACTGAGCAACTTCACTTTCACTTTTCCCTTTCATGCACTGGAGAAGGAAATGGCAACCCACTCCAGTGTTCTTGCCTGGAGAATCCTAGGGACAGCGGAGCCTGGTGGGCTGCCGTCTATGGGATCGCACAGAGTCGGAGACGACTGAAGAGACTTAGCAGCAGCAGCAGCAGCGGCAGCAGAGCTGTGATCAGAATCAATTAATCTATAGCCAAATTGACCACATGATTATCAATGCCAACTATCAGGCCTGCCATAGACTGCCCATGAATTCTCTGAATCCAACCAATTCAGGCAAATATTTAGAATAACATCCCTAGAAATCAAAGATTGATTTTTGAATTTTTAAAAATTTTTAAAGTTCCCTTAAACAATTGGGGAAATATGAATGTGAACTGGATATTAGACAAAATAAAAGTGCATTTATTGCACGTGGAAAGGTAGAGATCCTTGTCTTTAAAAACCAAGTGGCAAAATAGTATGAAAGGTATAATCTCATTCTAAAGAATCAGACACAACTTAGTGACTGAACAACAGAGGGACAAAAACACATAGAAGCATAATTAGAAGGGGATCTGAACGGATATGCAATGAAGAGTTGGCAGGAATCATCTCTGGGTAATAAAAATCATGTTTTTATAGTCTTATCTTTTTGCTTATTTGTATTTTTTAGACTTTCTATAATACACATACACTGTGTTTGTAATAATAAAAGAATATTTTCAATAGAAAAAAAGCCCCCTTTAGTTTTAAAAACAGACCTCTGCACTTCCTGGTTCTGGCTACATATAATATTCAGAACAAAATGTCAGAATCTATAGAAAGCCAGAAATGTGGGAAGCATTCTCTTAAGTAAAGAACATATATTTAAAAAGAAAATCTCATGGGAAAAAGTTGCTTTTGCAAGATTCCCTGCCCAAGTTGCCAGTGTAAAGCCTTAATACATTTTGTATAGTTTTTTGATAAATAAGCAGATTTTAGGGTTGTTTACCAAAACCAAGTTCACACTCTGATCATTTTGATGTTAATGATCATTAACATCATTAATCACACCCTCCCAACAAAATTCTCCTGGCTGCACCTCTACATCCTAGTATCTGTGTATAACATTCCCTTAAAACATAACAGCTAGATGAACTAGTGATATGTAAGACTTTTAAAATCTTTTGGTAACCTTGAAATATTCATCCGTTATAGTTAAAAAGAAAGGTTAATTATTCATTGACCACTTCAGCTGTAATGATTCCAAAGCAGCTGTTATTTACCTGGGCAATGGTCCTCAACTTAAAATAATTATCGGAATCAGCTCTGGGCTTCATGCTGCTACTCCTTATGTTTAACAGATAGGTTGTAACAGCTCCAAAAAACCACTGCGGGCCAACAAGTAAATAACCATTTTCAAAAGTGTAATTATATACTGTATTTATATTATAGTCAGACATATGATGATCAGGTAAATAACTAAAAGTGACAGGTCTGAAACTAAACAAAATGACTCCAGGAAACAAAAGGCACTTTTATGCTACCTTTGAAGCAATATACACATGTGTAGAGTGAGTTATTTTTTACTCAGCCCCAAAGGAAAGAATCAAAGAAATAAATAATTATATACCTCCCTCTATCCTACAAATTAAAGGTCTGCGCCTAAAAAGGAGAAGGCAATGGCATCCCACTCCAGTACTCTTGCCTGGAAAATCCCATGACGGAGGAGCCTGGTCGGCTGCAGTCCATGGGGTCGCGAAGAGTCAGACGCAACTAAGCGACTTCATTTTCACTTTTCACTTTCATGCATTGGAGAAGGAAATGGCAACCCACTCCAGTATTCTTGCCTGGAGAATCCCAGGGACGGTGGAGCCTGGTGGGCTGCCGTCTATGGGGTCGCACAGAGTCGGATACGACTGAAGCGACTTAGCAGCAGCAGCAGCAGCACCTAGAAAAAAGTAAAATAAAACTGACCGTACCAATCCTAAATACACCTTCTTCCAGGTAAAGTATTTCCTTGCTTTTAATGATTTTTACTATGTCATGAGATTTAAAAACCAGAACACAGAAAGCCTTGTGTGTTTTTCAGAGTTGGGTGGGGAATTTTGGGGAAGCATATGATTGGCTTTCTTTCAGGATTCTGCTGCATCTTTGAAACCTATCCATATCAAAAATAAATAGGTCAGCTCCTCAGTACCCTAGCACCCAGCACAATTCCCACCTTGAGGAGAGTCTATCTATTTCTGCTTTGGGTATTAGGCGGATTCTGGTTCTACCATGGCAGCTACTCCTCCTACTAATTACAACTAAAAACTCTGACAAAAATACGGGGAGAAAAAACTACCTGAGGACTGTGAAAGTAAATAAAAGCAGCTGGATGGGGGGATGGGTGTGCTTTCCATTTTTGCCTTTTCTCGTGCAGCTTCATCCTAAGAATTGGTCCCAGTTTCAAAGCAATGTGTGGAATAGGCAGCTAAAATTCCAATAGAAAACATGTCTTTCTAGCCAGAGGAACCAGGAAATGATCACCCTGTGGGGTGGAGTGAGTAGGAGAAATCTCAGAGGAGAAAAAAACTAGAGAAAGGGGGTCCCCTACTTCTGTCGTATGAAACCCTTGGTTCAATCTAACATTTGATTGAAAAAGCAGAAAATAGATAGGTAACAAGGGAAAATGAAAATAGATCAATAGAAATGATCTAAACTGAAGAACAGAAAGTATTGGAAAAATGAACAAGGTTTCCAGGTCTTTAGGACAATATCAAAAAGTCTAGGACTGGAATTCTACAAAGCAATTACTAAACCTAATAAATGAATTTAGCAGGGTTTAAGGTCAATAATGTTGTTGTTGTTGTGCTCAGTCATGTCCAACTCTTTGCGACCCCATGGACTGTAGCCTGCCAGGCTCCTCTGTCCATGGAATTTTCCAGGCAAAAATACTGAAGTGGGTTGCCATTTCCTTCTCCAGAGGATCTTCCCGACCCAGGGATTGAACCAGCATCTCTTGCATCTCCTGCGTTGGCAGGCAGATACTTTTTCCACTACGCCAGCTGGGAAGCCCTTATGGTCAATATAGAATATCAGTTGTATTCATATATATATATCACCAGCAGACAATTAGAAAATAAAATTTTCACACTTGTATTTACAGTATCACCCAAAATCATAGAATGCATAAAATTAATCTAACAACAGATGACTAAGACCTTTACACTAAAAACTATAAAACACCACTTCAGAAAATTTAAAAGACCTAAACAAATGGATAAACATTGCAAATTTATGGATGGAAAGGCTATTTTTAAGATGGTAATACATCTATGGTAAACTACACTCCATGTGATACCAATAAAAATTTTGGCAGGATTTTGTTGTTTTGTAGAAATTGATAAGCTGATTATAAAATTTAAATAATAATGAAAAGGATCAAGAATAATCAAAGGAGTTAAAAAGAATGAAAATGAGAAAGCAAAGTTGGGAGGACTTGCCCTACCTGATTTCAGTAATTACTGTAAAGCTACAAAAATCAAGGCAGTTGATAAAATAGGCATATAGATAAATGAAACAGAATAGAATCCAGACATATATATACATGTATTTCAATTTTTTTACAAAGGTGCCAAGTCAGAAGTGAAAATCATTTCAATGAACAGTACTAGACTGAATGAATATCTCTTCGGAAAATTGAACATCTGTCCTTACCTCCCATCATATCCCAAAATTAACTCAGAATATGTCATTTGATCTACATGTAAACCTAAAACCATAATATTTCTAGAAGAAAGCATAGGAGAAGATCTTCACAACCTTGGATTAGGCAAACATTTCTTAGATGGGATGCCAAAATCACAAACCATAAAAGAAAAAATAAAAAGCTGGACTTGATTAAAATTAAAGATGTCTGTTCCTCATAAGACACCATTAAAGTGAAAAGGCAAGCCAGGACTAGGAGAAAATACTCAGAATACTCATCAGAGGACTTTTATATTAAACTTTTAAAAAAGAAAAACTCTCACAATGTATTAATGAGAAGCCCAACAACCCATAGACAAACTATGTGAACAGATACTTCATCAAAGACGATAGACAGATGGCCAATAAGCACATTAAAAGGTACTCAACATTCTTAGTCATCAAGGAAGTTCAAATTAAGACCACAACAGGATACCACTATACATCCACTAAATTGGCTAAAACTACAAAGACAGCACGCCAAATGACAGTAAGGATATGAAGCAACTGAAACTCTCATTATGTCACTTGTAAGAATGTAAAATAGTACAACTTGTTTGGAATATATTTTTGCAATTTCTAAAACATTCACCTACCATAAGACCAATGCATTTCATTTACCCAAAGGAAACAAAGACATCTGTCCACACAAAGACCTGTACATGAACGTTCTTCACAGATTTATTTATAATAATCCCCAAACTGGAAATAACCCAAGTGTCCATCAACAAGTAAATGGGATAAACAAATCATTACTTATCTGTATAGAATACAACTCAGCAATGAAGCAGAAAAGGACTATTGGGACATGAAGCAATATACATAAACCTAAAAATCATCATGAAGAATGAAAAATTCTGGCAAAAGAGGGTACACACTGTTTAATTTCATTTATAGAGAATTCTAAACAACACAAAGTATTCTATAGTGACAGAAAGCAGATCAGTGATTTTCTGGGGAAAGGGGTGGAGGGCAAGAGAGAGAGAAACAACACAAAAATCTCAAGGAAACTTCTGAGAATGATGGAAGTGCTCATTGTTTTGACTGTGGTGATTACATAATTATATAAGTATGTCAAAACTGATCAAATTGTCAAGTTCAAATATGTGCATTTTATCATACTTCAGTTGTACCTTGATAATACTGTACCAAAATGAGAGAAGGAAAGGAGTATGCAACTTATTGGCAAAGGCAATGAATGGGTACCTCTACGGATTTTATTTCCAGCCCTTTGATGGGCTAGATAACCTAATCATTTCACTGTAAAACACTTAGAAATGATGGGTAAACTATTAACACACATCCTCATAAGTGTATATTGACTTCACTATAAATGCACCCAAGTTCGGTCTACCTTTGGAGAGTAGAAGAAGTTTCTGGTCTCTGAAGCAAGGCACATGAAGACAAGGACTTACTGCATTTGGGACCGAGATCTCTTCATGTTTCTACAGGCACCTTTGTAAAATTCACTGGGCTCCCTCAGTGAAGGGTTGGTCCAAGAAAAAATTTCACTTCCTGGCCCAGGATGAAAATAAGGAAGCTCTTCTGCCGTGGGAAATGTTTCCTCTGAGAACGTGTAACCAGTCTACTTCCATGTGGGTTTAGGATTTGAACTTGTACTACCTCTGTAAGCAGGTAACCCCAACACAGAGAAATGAACTTAAAAGTGGTCCAGCATGGATTTGTCCCTAAGGCACCTAGGAGAAAAAAAAGACAAAGCTCCTCGGTATGGCAAAATCCTTAATCAAGCCTCACAAGATTTCCCCCAATAATAGCCCACTGAAGTGACCTCACAGTAAAAAATAATAAAATACAGCAAACGAAATGCTGGGCTGGATAAAGCACAAGCTGGAATCAAGATTGCCGGGAGAAGTATCAATAACCTCAGACACGCAGATGACACCACCCTTACGGCAGAAAGCAGAGAGGAACTAAAGAGCCTCTTAAATGAAAGTGAAAGAGGAGAGTGACAAGGCTGGCTTAAAACACAACGTTCAAAAAACGAAGAGGATGGCATCCAGTCCCTTCACTTCATGGCAAATAAATGGGGAAAACAATGCAAACAGTAACAGACTTTATTTTCCTGGGCTCCAAAATCACTGAGGAAGGTGACTGCAGCCATGAAATTAAAAGATGCTTGCTCCTTGGAAGAAAAGCTATGACAAACCTAGACAGCGCATTAAAAAGTAAAGAAATCACTTTGCCAACAAAGGTCTGCATGGTCAAAGCTATGGTTCTTCTAATAGTCAGGTATGGGTGTGAGAGTTGGACCATAAAGAAGGCTGAATGACAAAGAATTGATGCTTTCAAATTGTGGTACTGGAGAAGACTCTTGAGAGTTCCTTGGACAGAAAGAAGATCAAACCAGTCAATCCTAAAGGAAATCAACCCTGAATATTCATTGGAAGGACTGATGCTGAAGCTGAAGCTCCAATACTTTGGCCACCTGATGCGAAGAGCCAACTCATTGGAAAAGATCTTGATGATGGGAAAGATTGAGGACATGAGAAGGGGGTGACAGAGGATGAGATGGTTGTATGGCATCATCGACTCAATGAACATGAATTTGAGAAAACTCTGGGACATAGTGAAGGACAGGGAAGCCTGGTGTGCTGCAGTCCATGGGGCTGCAAAGAGTCAGACACTGAAAAACAACAACACATGAGAAAACTAAAAAGGCAGTAGGTCTGCAAGTGTACAGCACTTGGGTAACACTTTTATTGCTAAATATTAGAATTTGTCTAAGTAGGACACATAAGTAGCCCCATAAAATCTGGTGCCTTTTTCTTCAGCGAGGGAATACTTTTGTAACCCCATTAGAAGCAGAGAATTCTATTCATGAAATGAAAGAAGTTACAGAATGATAAATATAGACTGGGACTTGGTTTTGAAGAAAAAATATAAAGATAATATATTTGTTTGTACATATAACACAGTATGGAAATATACACATCAACATTATTAAAGGGTAGGATTTGAGGAAGATTAAGAGTGCAAACATCTGTATATAAACTGACAGTTTTTATTTCTGACAATGAGAATTGGTAATTTATTTAAATAAAGAAAAAATATTTTAAAGAGCTATTCTGTTTGACATAACAAAAGCAGGTATATTTGTCACTGAAAATAATGGACAAAATCCAGTTTTCTAAAATCCAATTTTCCAATTTCCTAGTAGTACAACTGTTAGCTACAGGTAAGTCAAGCAACAGACAGAGGTGGACAAACCCAAGCTTATTTGAAAATCCTGTTTTTCTCACTTCTCTTTCTTTGTTGTTCTGCTGGTTTTTAGAAAGAGTCCCCCTTCTGAGAATAATGCTTATTGAGAACAACCTGGACATGATTCAAGAACTGACTGCAGGTCACAGTTGCCTTACACAATAAACTTTATAACTTGCCCCCAAAGAGATTGGATCATACATAGCATTAGAAAAGATGGTCAGATCATCTGCTTGTTTGTCCTTGGCTTAGATTTAATCAGGCAACCAAAGAAATTCTAGTCAAAGAAGAATGACTACATGTAAAAACATACAAATATGAGAAGGCTAGCAACTTTACATTTTCAAAAATTGCCTGAGGTGTCTTGTTAAAAAAAGAAGTCTTGTTGGGGGAAAAAAAAGTGTTACCTTTATAAGCATCAGAGAAATAATTTGCTATATTTCCAAAGTTAAAAGCCTTCTTAGATATGAGAGAAATACAGAAAAAGAGATCATTTCCAAGACAGAATAAAAAAAACGGATAGTTACCTGATTTTTGTTACATTGAAATTTAGCATCTGAAAAATCATTTTAATAGAGTACAGTTTCATAATAAATATATGAATGAGACTGAGCTGACTCCACGGTCTCCTTTTAATGACATTTATCCTCTCACTGGCCAAATTTGGGACATGTTGAGCATCAAAAAGAACAATACACATAAGTGATTATAAAGTATTAAATGAGTAAAAATCCACAAATTCACCGTGATCATTTAAAGATAGAAAGGGAAAAAATAAGGAAAGTTCCTTTTTGTATAATGTCACCCAATAAAAGTAGAAGGAAAGATATTTAGAAAACCACCATGTTGCATCCCCAAGGCAATAACTGATTCAGGCAAGGATCAGCAAAGTAAACTCAAGCCATTAAGTCAAAAGTTACGAAGAATAGGATATCCACCCTGTACCAAAGAATCACTCACAAATACTAACCATCTGCAAAGAGGAAAAACAAAACCTTTACAGTGGAGAAAGCTCTGCTCACTAACTTGACCAAGGGATCACTCTTAAATTCAGTAATAGTAAGTAACCTGATATTCTGTTTCTTGATGTGAAGCAATACAAGTACACAAGATCACTAGTGAAATTTTGTTTCGAAGAATGTTTAACCTGAATCCAATCAAGCCCTCACAGTTTACAGGAAATAGAAGTACTAGAAGATGTTAAAAAAACAACATAAAGAAACAACCAAATCTAGAATGGGGCCCTTCTACAAGACAACTGTGCTGACTTTAACAACCAAATGTCATTGTAAAAAAATATGGAGAGGCTATTCCAAGATTAAGACCCTGACACTGGGAAAGACTGAAGGCAGGAGAAGGGACAACAGAGGACGAGATGGTTGGATGACATCACCGACTCAATCGACATGAGTTTGAGGAAACTCCAGGAGATGGCGAAGGACAGGGAAGCCTGGCGTTCTGCAGTCCATGGAATTGCAAAGAGTCGGACACAATTGAGCAACTGAACAACAACAAATTCTAAGAGTAGGGATCTATAACCAAATGCAGTGTATAACATTGACTGACTCCTGGTTGGAGGGAGCAGTGAAGCTGCTATTTAAAAATTTTGAAACAAATTGTAAAGTTATTGAATAGAGACTAAACATTTGATATTAAGAATTATTGTCAATTTTCTTTAGGTGTGATCATGGTGTTGTGGTTATATAGGACAATCGCCTTGTTCTTAGGAAATACCTGGTTTTTATAAATGAAACATCATGATGCCTGAAATTTACTGTGAAATAATGTAGCAGTGTGGTAGGGAGAGGGAAGATTACCAAAATCTGTCTTCAACCCACAAAACCAGCAATATGGTTTAATCTAATATATTCATATAGAGTGTTAAAGCATGCATGGCAAAATGTTAACAATTGTTGAATCTAGGTGGTAGCTACACAGGTGTTTATTGTACCATCCTTTCAACTTTTCCATGTTGAAAATTCTTCATACTTAGAAGTTGGGGGAGAGAGGAGGTTTTCACAGAAATATTTTCCTTAGAAGAGCTCTATTAAACGTACCTTCAATTTTAAAGAAGCCCCTTAACCATTCTCAACAAGTGAATTGCTTGTCCTCATTTGTTTATGTACCACCCAATCGAATACTCTTAAAATCTGCTTTAATTATTGTAAATAATATTTCAAATGCTAGAATCGGCCTAATATAAACCCCACAATAATAAGCACAAGATTTATAGGTGTAAACATCTGGTTTTATACCCAAATAACAAACTTAACAGCAGGAAAACAAATCGTTTATTACAGCATATAATGTGTTATATTAAATTTACACAAAGATATATAAAAACACATACTGTTTATATCATACAGTCATTTAACATCAACAGGAATATCAAAACAAATACTACTCATGCACAAAACATGCATATATTGGTATAAAAAAGCAATTTTACACAATACTGTTTACCAAAAAAATTTTTTTTAAAAAAAGCCCTTCCAAGACAGGGTCAGTGGTCCAATCTGGACTGGATTGCACTAATATGTTTGGGCTAATGTTTAGATGGCACAGTGCTCTGTGAGCAGTTCTGAGCTTGGAGTGACACTCAAGAGTTATTTCATTAGGAGTGAATTTCTCTGCACCCAACGACGAAAAGTTATACCAAAGGCAAGTCTCCAAGGGAGGAATGGTTGGATCTGCTGTAAATTAGAGAGGGGGAGAAAGGCATCAATGTTGGGTAAATGGCCCTAGAAGGGGTTACTGTAACCAGGGCCTAGGCACCAAGGGTGGCAAAGGTTTTAGCGAATCCTTTTTAGGTATTACCAGCCTCCTTACCCAGTTCACCTTTATGGATGTAGGGTGTGGTCTTCAAGTTCTGAGTCCAGTAAACCAAACAGTTCTGAGAAGAAAACAGAATGGGGCTACATCTGAGAAAAGCAGAATACATAAAAAATGACAGGAAACCACGACTGCCCCTTGTATCTCCCTCACACAACTGTATATGATACCCTCAACAGGAAAACCCTCATGGCGACGCTGCCCTGAAGAACCAAAGAAGCAAATGTATGTCCTCAAATGCCATCCGCCTGACCTCCAGATCAAAAGGTCTCATCCACTTAACACCTGAACATCAAAACCTGTGCCTTCACAGATGCTCAGACCATTTCAAAGAAAAATCATCTGATACCACAAAATTCACTCACCGTCACCACCATTAGAAACTCAATATTCACTTCTAACCAACAACAACAAAAAAACATTCTTTACCTTCCATTAAAGGCACTAGTGTCCATACGTGACGAAGATGAGACAAAAATTCACCTCGGTTTTCTCTTAACCAAAGGAAAGCACTCCGTGAAATTATCACACAAAAAAAGGAAGACGCCACCGACAGGTGGGGAACTAGAAAGCCCCACTCTCTACACGGAGGATGTGCCTCAGACGGTCGTCATCAGTTTCAAAGAGCCCGACCGAAAACGGAGGATCTTCTTCTTGAGGTTATGTGAGGCCTTAATCTTGACGAAGGTTTTGGTGGGGTTGCGGCGAAGGTCGGGGGCCGGGACCGGCTGCAGGGGGAGCGTCTGCACGAACTGGGACCAAATCAAGCCCCCGCTCTCCTCCGAGTCGCTGGTGCTCGTGCTGTCGCCCACGAAGTCGCCCTCACTCACGCTGGACTCGCTGTCGCCGAAGCAGTTGGTGGTGTAGTTGCTGCGCTCGTCCTCGCTGGTGTCCAGCACGGTGGAGTGGAACAGGGACTCGCACTCGGCCGAGTACTCGGAGTCGCTGGCCGCGTACGCGTAGGGGCTGGCGTAAGGCCCGGCCGCAAACAGCCCCGCGGGCTCCCGCCGGCCCCGCCGCGCGCGCCGCAGCGCCTCCTCGTACGACACCTCGGCGGCCGACCTCCACCGCCGCGAGTCGGTGCGCTTGTGCTTGGGCTTGGCCACCACCGCCTCCCGGCCGTGGCCGTGGCCGTGCGCCCGGCTCCCCGCGCGGTGGCCGGCCCCCAGCGGCCGGCTGGGGAGCCCCGCGTCGGGCTGGCCGCCCCCACCCCGCCGCGCCTTCGCTGGGGCTCGCCGCAGTTTCTTATTTGTATCCGTGTCGTCGGGGAACCGACACTTCTTGCCGGCCGCCCGGGCCTTCTCCCTCACGGCGGGCAGAGCACTTTCCGGCCCGTGGACGGCTGGCGCCCTGTGCTTCACGGCGGAGCCCCTCGGGGCGGCCGCGGGGCGCGCACCCCGGGGCGGCCTGACCCCCGGAAGCGGCGCCTTCCCCAGGGGCCCTTCCTCCAGGCTCTGAGAAGAGGAGCCCTCGCTTCTGAAATCCAGGGCCGGCCGCTCTTCTGCCGGGAAAGTGGCGGGCAGCAGGGCTGAGGCGGCGGGAGAGGGAGCCAGAGTGCCTGCCTGCGGGCTGTTTTTCTGTGGCACCTTTTTCAGTGGCTGGACCACTCTGTTCTCCTGCAGCGGCGCGAGGACCCTCCCAGGGCTCTCTTTCGGAGAGGCAGCTGGAATCTGCCCGCTTTCCTTAGAGGACTCCCCTGTCCCAGCGGGGGGACACCTCGCATGTTCCTGGGAGACGGGCTTGGTGTTTTTGGGCAGATGCTTACCTTGAAGTTCGGTAGCAGTGCCTGGAGAACAGCCTTCAGGCGGGGGCAACCTCTTGCTTTCCAGAGGTTCTGGCTTTGATTCTTTTGACCACTGTTTTGGTGGGGAGAAGGCCCCATTGTCCAAAGAAGGGATGCTTCCGGAGGGCAAATGGACCTGTTTCGAATTCTTAAGGTTCCCACTGTTGCCCTGTGAGACGCCCCCAGTCACTCGGATACAAACGCTCCCAGTCCTCAGAAGCCCCTTCGTGGGGTCAGCGTTCACACTGGTCCTCGGTTTGTTGGTCCTTACTGGGTGGGTTTTTTTCTGGACCAGGCTCAGAATGTAACCATCCATTTTCTTGCTGGATGAAGGATGGGGAGCAGACCACAAACTGCTTGGAGATGGTAAGTTAGTGTCTGTCTTGACGGCGTCCAGCTCAGATCCCGCACAAACGTCGTTGGCATGGTTACCAAGCCGCTCCTCTTCCCTCAAGGGGTTGCCAGTCAGGCAAAGGAGGAACATTGGGCTCTGCACGGCCACGGCATGAAGTGGACTGGGGTAGCGATACACATCATTCCCATTTTTAGACACCAGATCGCACTGGTACTTGGGATTCACATCTGCAACGACAACAAGGGAATTAGATTGTGGTGTGGAGGGGAACAGCCAACTGCCCCTGAGGCCTGGTCTTCACAAGGGCCTTTATATTCTAGCCATCCTATGAGATCTGAAAAACATTTAAAGGTACACTCTGAAGAAATGAACTGGTTGGCACCAGCTTGATCAGGCCAGTTTCTATGAAGACAAATTCAGGGGTAGAGAGAGAATACCAAAGAATCAACAAATACTCCACAAGCTACTCTACTATTTCACATACAGTTCATATTACTGGGTGAGGAAAAAAATAATCAACAAAGGAATTTTTAACAAGATAGAACTCTGAAGGAAAAATATTCAGCCATTAAAAATGCTTTCAAACTATTGAATAATATATGGAAAACACTTTAAAGTGGAGTGAAAATAATAATTTTATAATTATAATTTTATTAAGACTGGATATATTCAAAGAAAGTCTGAAATGAAGCATGCGAAGATGCTTCTCAAAGTAGCATCTCAAAGTGGTGGGAAAGCAAGTAATGGTACTTTCTTCTTTTTCTATTTTCTAACTTTTCGATAAAAGTATATGTACTGCATTTATAACTGGAAAAATAAATGTTTTTTGAGCCACTCTTTCTCTGGGCCACTTTCCCTTCTGTGTTCTATTCCTGGTTTCCTTTCAATACAAAATACAATGAAATCAAGCTTTCTTGCTTAATTAGATTATTCTGATCTCTTATCCTGGTGGCTTAGAGGGTAAAGTGTCTGCTTGCAATGCAGGAGACCTGGGTTTGATCCCTGAATTGGGAAGATCTCCTGGAGAAGGAAATGGCACCCCACTCCAGTACTCTTACCTGGAAAATCCCATGGACGGAGGAGCCTGGGAGGCTGCAGTCCATGGGGTTGCAAAGAGTCAGACACGACTGAGAGACTTCACTTTCTTATCCTGGTATATATTATAAATATCAAATCTTCCGAGTGACTTTTAGTTACATAAGATCAAAGTTTTTGTCCCTATTTAATTTGTTTTCCATTATATTTATTCATTCAAATATTAAAAACCCACTATGTGCTAGATGCTATGTTAATTGTTTAAAGGAAAGCCATGTGAATTTCAATGATTATTAGCAGTCTGGGTGGCAGGGCCGGTCTAGGCCCAGAAATGATATTCATTTGTAAACAAAATTTATTATAAAATAAATGTGTCATGTTCCCAATTCCACTTCCACTCCCAATAAACAGCTTGTTGTAAGAAGGGAAACCTCTCTAGCTAATATCTGTGCCCATTCTTCCTCACTACCCCAAGGCCTGTCCTTATCTTACTTAAAGCCACATTTACCTACATGACACCTCTCATCCCTATTCCCTCTTTTCTAGAGTTAAGGAACAAGACAGACATCCCAGCCCCCAAAGGCCAACCCAACTGTCTCAATTATGAGAAGATGTGACATTTGGGATAGAGGAGTCTGTCCTTAAGGAAAACCTATACCAAAGTACCTTTAATGGGTTTATAAAATTTCCCTCTGAAACCAAATCTGCAGAATGAAAGGGAGCAATTACCAATGAACTTGAGACCCAGACACTCTAGATCACACAGACCTGTGCTTCCCCAAATGATTGGTGCTAACAACACACACTATAGAGACACCAGCCAGTTAGCAGCCTCAGTTGTTTGGTGTTATGTTTGCACTGCCTAGACCTCAGAAATTCAGCCTATACCTAAGTGGACAATACATAAAACCAAGGGTATAGTGACTTGTGCCAGAACCTATAGCCTCCTCTAATCTCCCTATTTTCTCTGCTCTTCTGAGGAATCACACTAAATCAGAACTAAGGAAGGTGTCCCAAATTTCAGCAACAACTAACTCTGCCATTCAGCAAATGAGGAGCTCTGACAAAAGGCATGTAAAACCAAATTCCTCCTGTTTGATGAGAAGGTTGAACACAACACTTTCTGAATTCCCTTAGTGTGGTGGAAAAACAAGGATCTGGCAGTTAGTTCTAAGCTTGAACCCTGCCTCTGCCACTTACTCACTATATAGTCTTAAGCAACTTACCAAACCTAACCTCACTGGGCCTCCGTTTTCTGATACATAAAATGGTTCCTGACAACACGTGCACCCTGCAGAACTATATGGAGGATTCAAAGCAGAGAAATGTATGCAGTGCATACAGCAGTGTGTGAGACCCATAGCAGAAATGCAGAAACTCTTCCAGAATCAACAACGGCATGATTCTCTCTAGAGAACGCTGCAATAATAGCCCAAAATGGGGGAAACTGTCGAGGGGATCTAACCCCATCCACCTGCTAAATGAAGAGAGAGCTGCCATCATGCAAGGCATTCTGGAGAACATGGAGGGGCCACTGCTACCAGAAGAGCCGAGCAGCTCTTAAGCAGGCTCTTACAGATATATTTAACTTGATCTAAGCTTTGGTGCTGGTGGTTTAGTGACTAAACCACTAGTCGTGTCCAACTCCTATGACCCCGTGGACAGCAGCCTGCCAGGCTCCTCTGTCCATGGGATTCTCCAGGCAACAATACTGGAGTGGGTTGCCATTTCCTTCTCCAGGGGATCTTCCTGATCCAGGGATCAAACCTGGGTCTCCCACATTGCAGGAGGATTCTTTACTGACTGAGCTACCAGGGAATCCTTAGCTTTAAATGATTAAAGGAAGAAGAAAACAGATCTAAAGTAATTTTGAAAAGAAAATGCAAACAAGTTAACAGCAAAGACTCAGAAACAGAGCTCAATATCTATAATATTGGGACAGGATTTCTAAAGATAAGCTGTCTTGCTACCATCAGGATATAAAGCCAGGTGACACCCAAAAAGGACTGGGAATAGTGGTGATCTTGATGCTAGATGCAGCTATGGCACTAAAGGCAAAAAGCAGATGAAGTTCTCTGTCTTTGTTTTTCATCAGTAGAAGGGGCTGAAGCTAGACAACTTTTAAGGACCTTTGACTCCTTCCAATTAAAAATGTCTATCATATAATTTATGAGTTCACACTCACTTTCATGTATAGTTAAGTTACCGCATGCTTTTATGGGCTGAATGTGTTCTTCTTAATTCATGTAACAAAATCCTCACCTCCAGGAAAAAAAAAAAAGAAGACATCATCAAACCCTCCATTTACAGAGAGAGAGACTGAGATACAAAGGCAAGAAGACTTGTTTGTGGACCCAAGGGAAATAACTATAATACCTAATAAACATGATAATTTGGAGGATGTAATATGTACCAGTAAAGGAGATCAGTCCTGGGTGTTCATTGCAAGGACTGATGTTGAAGCTGAAACTCTAATACTTTGGCCACCTCATGTGAAGAGTTGACTCATTGGAAAAGACCCTGATGCTGGGAAGGATTGGGGGCAGGAGGAGAAGGGGACGGCAGAGGATGAGATGGCTGGATGGCATCACCGACTCGATGGACATGAGTTTGGGTAGACTCCAGGAGTTGGTGATGGACAGGGAGGCCTGGCATGCTGCGATTCATGGGGTCGCAAAGAGTCGGACATGACTGAGTGACTGAACTGAACTGAATATGTATCAGAAAAAAAAAAATTAAAAAAATAAAAATGTCTATCAATTCTGTAGATATAGAAGTTGTGGTACATATACACGATAGAAAATCACTCAGCCATAGGAAGGAACTCATTTGAGTCAGTTCTAGGAAGGCAGATGAATCTAGAGCTTGTTATACAGTGAAGTAAGTCAGAAAGAGAAAAACAAATATCATATATTAACGCATATATATGGAATCTGAAAAATGGTACTGATGAACCTATTTTCAGGACAGGAATAGAAAAGCAGATATAGAGAACAGACTGTGGATATAGCAGGAAGGAGAGGGTGGAACCAATTGAGAGGGCAGCATTGAAACATATCTATCACCATATGTAGAAAAGATAGCTAATGGGGAATCTCTATATAACACAGGGAGCTCAGTGCAGTGCTCTGTGACAACTTAGAGAGGTGGGATGGTGTGCGGTGGGGGTAGGTTCAAGAGGGAGGGGACATATGTATGCTTATGCCTGATTCAAATTGTTATCTGACAGAAGCCAAGACAATGCTGTAAAGCAATTATCCTCCAATTAAAAATAAATTTTTAAAATGTCAATTCTAAAAAGTCTTACCTGCAGATTTGGGGCAACCATCTGAGATAGTCAAGGTTGCCTCCAAGGGGCTGCAGAAGCAGGTGCTGGAATGACAACTGGATAAACACTCACTGAAGACCGAGTTCGAAGAATTGGACAGGGATCCCGAAGCCCCATCACTCAGTTCATAAAACCCTACAAATCAAAACATCATTTGAGGTTAAGATCATGTTAAGCAAAAACACACATTTGTGTTTAAAAGGAAAAGGGGTAATCATGTACAAAAGAGGGAACACGGAGAGAGAATATGCCGATTTTGGTTCATGAGATATAGTGTCTTGACTTTAGGGTTTTGTTTCCAGCAATCCTCAGAAAAAGGCAAAGAGCCCATAACTATGAGTATATTTCAAAGTTGAGAGTACTCTCACTCTCAAACTGACCTTCCTCCTTGACCCCACCTTTAAAGATGGGCAAGGAAAGAGACTCAGATCTGTCAGAGTGTCAATTTTTTCACAAACATTTCAGAAAAAATAACTTGAAGAGAAAAACAAATCTATGTAAGGAGCCAAATGGTTTAAAAGGAAAAAAGAAAACTTTTGAAGTGGTCTCAGGAGTTGAGTGTGACTAATTTTCTAGCCCTGTTCTGACTTTCTCAAGTTTCAAAGGAGGATCGCTCTTTCAGAAATTTGCATATAAGCTTTTATTTTTAAACTCACGGGACTTCAGTCAGATAAGTCTCATTATTAAAAATTTTGTTGTCTAATGAACTCATCTATGAAACAGAAATAGACTCACAAACATAAGAGAACCGACTTGTGGTTGCTGGGGAGTGGTGGGCAGGGATAGATTGGGAGTCTGGCATTGGTGGATACAAATCATCACATAGAAAATGGATAGCAATTTTCTCCCAATTAAAAAATTTTTTTAAAAATAAGAAAATGAATAAACAACAAGATCCTACTGTACAGCACAGGAAACTATATCTTGTGATAAACCACAATAGAAAAGAATATGAAAAAGAATATGTATACATATAACTGAATCACTTTGCTGTACAGCAGAAATTAACACAACACTGTAAATCAACTATATTTCAATAAATTTATTGTCTGATTTAATTTCCCTGTCATGCAACTGAATAACAGACTTTTCTTGTTTTGTTTTGCTGTAGTCTCTCTGTACTGGAAACAAACTCCATTGTCCTTTGCGGGTCTGGGAATGCTAAGCAGAGGGGGCCAAGATAGAATGCATGACAGCTGAATTTCTCCTTGTGCTCCCGATCTCACCTGAGCTGGGGCGGCTGTCTGTCTCCAGGTGCTCTTCAGATGTCTTTTCCACATCCAGTCTCAAGTCACTTATCTGCTTGTCAAGTTCCTGCAACTGATTCAACAAACCAGCATCTCTTCTCCTCAAACAATTCTGATGAGGAACAAACAGAGAAAGGAAAAAAAAAAAACCAACACATTTTGGTGACAAAGAACTACAAAGTTGGCTCTAAGTATTCAAATTACCATCTGAAGAGTTCCCTAAATTTTTCAAAACCAAAATTTTACTGGATGACCTGAAGTAAAGAAAAACTTCAAGAATATGTCCTGTTTAATTCCACTTTCTCACATTTTGTGGTGATATAAAGTTTCTTCATAAAAACAAGACTTGCTTTTAGTTTCAGCTAATATATATACAAACTTCCTTTTTATAGGTAGGGATATGAAAAACCCACTGAGATTTTTTTTAAAAAACCTCTTGTGTACAGCCAATTTATTACAAAACAGTACTTCACAGTAGACTCTTTAATTTGAAGTCAGAGTGTAACAGATTTCCTACAATACACTATAATCTTTCTTAGGTGAGATTTTCTGGCCAAATGTCCTGCAGAGTTTTGATTTCTATTAGTCACTTTGTGGGGTTTAATCAGTCTTAGGGCCTTTGAAAGTGAGAAACTAATACTAATAGCCAGTGCCAAGTATAATGTGAGCTGGCAGAATCCAAAACCCTCAAGGGACGGTCCATCAAGATTTGAACTCAACTCGGGTTTCCAAAGGTGACAGACTGTAGTGCTAAGTCACATCGCCACCTAGTGCTTCCTATTGCTGGGAAAGCAAAAAAAGAAAAAAGAAAACTCAAAGGCATCTGGTTCAAATCACAAATGCCAAGTCTACAAATGAAAATAGCACCACAAACACTGACTGGACGGGAATTCTCCTGACATGCTGTCTTGCTCCACTGCAGGCAACAACAGGAATGTGCACTCACAATTGTGAGATTCATGAAGACAAGAAGGTGCTGTTGTATAAGACAATGTACACAATGTCAATGACCAGGCATAACCAGCAAGAATTGACTCAAATCAATGTCTGCTATCAAAAACCACAGCAAAATGCCAAACCTGAGGTATTATTGCACAAACCACTATTTCCACACAGCCTTACAAAACAGATGCATATGAGTATCTGTTCCTCCTGTCTGTCCTTGAACTTAAAAAGCTTGGACATATAACATGCTGATTTGTTAGAACGAGTTTCTTCAGGAAAAAATGAACCAAACAAGTAAAATCACTTTGATGCTCAAAAAGAGAGACAAATTATCTGAAAAAAGATAATACAAGAAAACACTTGACAACCACACGGCATCACTCTGTTAGCAGGAGACACATTATCTAGTATGTGTCTAGTTTCAGATAGTATCACATGGTCAGATAAGGATTTTTTTTTTTTTTCTGTTTTCAAAACTACATTTTTGAGGTCATGGAAACAAAGCTGCCGCCATTTCTCTGAGGCTGAGTCAAAGCTGTTCATCAGTACATTAAGCGTCAAAGTTCTTTTTCTTCCCCGTTAATGAAGACGGCAGAGAATGTCTAAGATGCTGACACAAATCCAATACGATAAATGCTCCCTGAGAGGAGGTTTTCCCTTCCGCCCACCTCCACCTCAAGTCACAACGAGCAGTACGTAATGGGAGGAAGGGGCACTTTCTCCAACCAAATTTCCATCATGTGCATCTGTTTTAGCCGCCTTATACAAAGGGCTTCTATCTGAAATTAAGCAGCAGAGTAGGCAAAAGCTGGCAGGCTGGAGGGGGGGAGCCCAGGGAGGGGCAGGCAGGGCTCCCCGCGACCGCTTCCGTGTAATGGTAAAATTCGGCACTGGACAGTCAATCGCGCCCCAAAGTCCCCTCCCCGGCTTTTGTCCCCTCTCGGAGGGAGGACCTGAAGCCAAGAAGCCCTCCAAAGAAATGCTGTTTTAAATGAGGGTTTGCAAACCTTCGGAGAGAGGGCAGGCATTCGTCTAACTAGAGCGATTGGAGGTTCCGACCAGACGACTCCAAGAATCCCGAAGGCAGGGCTGGAGGAGAGAGCGGCCACCCTCGCCCCGGCAGTCCGCGCGGGGTCTCCGGCCCCTCACCTGACACAAAGCGGGCACACGCCGAGATCGCGTGGGCGTCGGCAACCCACGCGCTCCCGGGGGCCCGCAGGAACCCAGATCAGGGAAGGGCCGGGCGGGGGTCCCGGGAAGCCAGAGGGTTGCTCCTAGCTAGAGGCACCCACCACGGACCACCTGCCCGACCCCTGGCCCGTCTGCAGGGACAACCGGGCCCCCACCTCTGGGCACGACCTACCAATTGCTTCCGCAGCAGCAAGATGTTCTCTTCCAAGAACTTCTCCTCCAGGCGGTTGCGCTGCGCCGCCTCCCCCGGCAGCTCTCCGGCGCGGGCTGCAGCGGCCCCCGCGCCCCCCGTGCCGCGCAGGGCGCCCCGGACCAGCAGCTCCTGGCGCTGGCGCAGGTACTCCAGCTCCGCCAGCCCGGCCAGCGTGGCCTCCTGCCGCTCGCGGGTGCGCTGCCGCTCCGTGTCCGCCTCGCCCTTCTCCCGCCAGCGCCCCTCAGGCTCCGCCGTGCGCTGCTCTGCCCGGGCCGGCGCCGGCGGCTCCTGCTCCTTAGCCGTCCCGGTCGGACTCGGCTTCATGGCCCCCAACCCGGCCGCGCGCACCCGGCCCCGCAGCCGGGCCGCCCGGGCGGAGGAGCGGGTGCTAGGGCTACGGCCTCGGACTCATGCTTCCCGGCGGCAGGGCGCGGCGGCGGGGGCGGGGACCCGGGGCGCTCAGGACCCGCGCGCGGCCCCGGGCTGCAGCCGTCCGGGCCCCGGGCAGCGCCGTCCGCTGTCGCCGCGCGTCCCTCGCCGCGGCCCCGCAGCTGATAACGCCCTGCCCGGCGCTACGTCACGCGCGGCGGCCAGGCGAACCCCCGCCCGGCGCCCGCCTCCCCGCGCCGGCCCCTCGGCTGCGAGGCCCGCTCCCCCTCGGCTTCCCCCTCTAGTGTCAGGGGCGCCGCTCGCGCTCGGCGCCGGCCTCCTGCTCGCCTGGCCCTCCCCGCTCCACCCTCTCTCCTCCCCCGCTCTTCCTGCGGGCCTCGTCGCCCCCTTTTCGGGTTTACGGCACCCAGTTTTTGCCTCGCTTCTTATTGGTTCTTTACAATCGCACAAAGCCAGGGGCGAGCACCCCGAGCCCCAGCATCCTGTTAGAGCCGGCTTCTCAGGCAGGGTCCGCCAAGGGACGCAGCAGTTGGGCTCCCGAGAGAACTTTCTGAAACTCGACCGAGTTGCAGCCCACCACATTAACCCTTTCCCCACACGTCCACTGTTCGTATCCACTCAGGCTGGTTTAGGTTTCTTCCACCTTACCAAGCAAGGTACTGCGAGTGTATTCAAAGACTTTTTCTTGGAGTTGGCTTTTGTGACTCCAAGTTGTAAAGGCAAGCACTACAAGGCACAGTGCAGCGTTGTCCGAAAACTGTTGAACTCTTGGTTTTGTTGCTGTTGTTTTAATCTTTTCATGGAAGGCATTTAAAATTAGGCAGGAGGATGTCGCTGTACAGCCAGCGGTTGCATCAATTCTTTTACAAGCTCCGGGCTTAGGGGGTGCGCGCGCGCGTGCGCGCTTTGGTTTTTGTTAAGAGTTTTTTATTGTTGTTAGTCTGCAAGCACAGGAGCTCTGAAACCGGATTGCCTGAATTTGAATCCTCTTTCCTGCCACGACTAGCTGCGCAGGCAAGTAACTTCACCTCTCTGCCTCCGTTTCCCCAAGGGTAAAATGGAACTACTAACAAGGTGCCTGTTGTAAGAATTATAATAATATACATATATGGTGTGTTTACAATGGCGCAGGCACATGTTTACAATGGCGCAGGCACATGGAGAGTAAACGTTATGTGAGTTAAGTTGTATCTTTCTTTTCCTCCTCCAGAAGGACTTAACAGACTTTTCCCTTGCAGTAGCATTCGTAATATTGTCATCTGTGCTTGGGACACTGGTCTCAGGGCATTTCAGTGAGATGGGGTCTGGAAATGCCTCTCGCCGGCTTGTCCATGGAAAAGTACCATATCTATTTTAAAAGCAGTACATCCAAGAGCCTCAGAAATCGAATTCAGCCAGTTGCAGTTTGCTGAAGTTCAGGCACAATGTTGTGTGAAGGATTGCATTCTCTATCATTATTTAAGGCTCTTAGACCTTTCTTAAGCTTCTTACCCCTGTTAAGAATTCTTCCTTTCTCCCTTCTGTGTGGGCCAACCTTCTTCCCTCCAAGATCAGTTCACTTCTCTCCTCTGAATTCCAGTCAACTGCATGAATATTTGATTCTTACCAAATGCTATTTGCATGGTTATTTATCCGGGTATGCACACACAACTATGTACACAGGTGTTTATGTGTATCTATTCTCTCCAATTACATTATTAGGATTCCCTGAAGGCAGTGATTATTTTTCTTTTAGTGTTACTATTGGAAAAGACTCATTAGAAAAGACTCTGATGCTGGGAAAGATAGAAGGCAGGAGGAGAAGGGGACGACAGAGGACGAGATGGTTGGATGGCATCACTGACTCAATGGACATAAGTTTGAGCAAACTCCAGGAGATAGTGAAGGACAGGGAAGCCTGGTGTGCTGCAGTCCATGGGGTCACAAAGAGTCAGACAGGACTGAGGGACCTAACAATAAGTATTACTATACTCAGGACAATGCCTTTGCAAGCATTCAAGAAACTGCAGGTTGGTTGTCAATTGTTTTTTCATTAACACGCTTTCTAACTAACTTAATCTCTGCAAAAAATAGTCAGTTTCACATTTACCAAAAAGCAAAAACAAGAGTTCTCTAGCCACTCTCCATTGACCTCTCCATTGCTGCCCTCACAGACATAAATGGAACTATAACTACAACCATGATTCATAATTAACCAGATTGTATATTAAATCTAAAAATGTAAAAATGGAATTATGCTTGGGTGCTCATCAGCATACAAAATTAATTCTCTTCAGCTCATCTAAGCTTTATGCCTACTCTGTGCCAAACACAGTACTTGATAATAAAAGAACTAAATTTTCCTTCCTAATTTTAGTAAAGCACTAAAGAATAATGTCTGGTCCTCTTTGCCAAATGCCACGCCCCTTTGTCCCCTGTCATTGTCTCGTGCTATTCATTTATAGGCAAGCTTCTTGCTTTCTAGTTCTGAATTAGATTCCTTCTGGCTGGGTGGAGTCTATTATTGGGGCCTGTGTTATATCACACATTGACAACTATATTTATATAGTTGAGAGGGGGAAAAAAGCTGAAACATGTTTTTACACACTACTAATAAATCTTGTTAAAGTAGACAGACAAGTCACTGTGTCTCCAAACCTCTACACCTCCCCAGCCCCCTCCTCACCAAATGCCACTTCGAGCTGGCTCATTAGCCCAAAGCAAACCATTTGCCAGAACAGCTTGTACATCTCCATGAAAAAGTGTTCCCAGCAGGTTTAAATATTAAAACTAATGTATTCAAATGGCTCCACCAATAAAATGGTCACAAATAGGAAAAGAGGTTATGTTTTCCAAAGTATCCATTACACATTAATAAATAATGCTGTTCATTCATGCGCCAATTAAAACAAACTCAGGCTGTCAAGTGAAGTTAGAAGCAAGCAGCTCAACGCTGTAATTGTTTTTCCAGGAAAACTAATGTTGTCAGATTAAGTGTGCCTGGTTGGGTTGCCCCTATTCTCTTCTTAACCCAACAGCCTATTTTTCTCCTCTCCAATTTAGTCTTTCTTTCTTAGGCTTTCTTTCCTCTTTGAGTCTTTGTTTTGGTTGCAGGTATTTGGGAAGCAGTTGAAGGTAATCACCCACTGTTTGCTGCTCCTTCCTGTCAGCAACAGGATCTCACTTCCCCTACTGTTTGGATTTTTCTTTCCTTTTCTTTTTAAAGCAAGTGCTGGTGCTTCTTCCTCCACCAATGCTACTTTATTATCTCCTTTCTAGTATTGCTCAGCTCTCTTTAGTTCTTTTGCTTTCCCTGGAGGCCTCTGTCTTCTCAGAAAGGCTGCTAATCGACACTCAGAATGTGTGACATTAAAGACAGAGTGGATCTGCCACCCGGAGGATCTAGAGAGTAAGATAAAGTTGCCAGCATGAAAAGGAATCTTGACTGAATATATCACAGTCATGTGGCTTACGCTTAAAGACATTTCCTGGGCAGAGCCAGGAAAGGTCCCTCAGATGACACAGCCTGACGCTTTGCCCTTGGGCAGAACAACTCCCAACAGCACCCCCACAAAGTCTGAGCATCATTGTACAAATGCCTTATCCAGCAGTGAACATTTTTTTGCAGCCCAGCAAAGTAAGGAGCATCAATTGCACGTTTTGCTATAGAGCAATGCAACAAAATGATGCCTTCCAGCTTTTATGGCCAAACAAACACAAATGATGTAATTGGGAAAAGCTGTCTCCAAATAGGAGGGAAAAAATAAAGGGCTGTCTTTGAGTTGGGGTGATGACCACCATTCGAGGAACTGGGATCAAAGCTCCAGCCAGACATCAAAGCCCATTTGAGTCTAATGCCAGAAGAGCCACAGTGAATTAAACTTCATATATAAACTAATTATAGCTTGACCCCCACAATTAGGCTTCAGTGAGCACGTAGGGGAAAGAAAGCAGACATTGAAACAAAAGATCAAGAGAAAAGAAAGTTGGTAGCAAAACTGGGCAACATCATGGCCCTGACCACTTTACAAATCTTTTGAGGGCAGAGGGGAACCAAGGAATGGCAGCGGAAACAGCAACCTTGGACAATGCAGGTCTTGTCTGCAAGGCTATGAGACAGCTTCTTCTATTCTCACTGACTCGTACACAACCAGAGGCATCCTTATTCCTGGAAGAAAAGGTTATCATTTAGCTCTTTTTCAGCATTGTTAAAGTTCCCCTCCACCAGATTTCTCTTGAAGGAGTGAGCACAAGGTGATTCCATGAAGTCTGGGGGTGAATTCCCAACACATCTGTCTGGCAGTGCCTGGCATTCCCTACAGTCAATCACAGTTGTCTACACCAACTTTGAACTTCAGTCCCTTAGCTCTGCCATTTCAGCTAGTCATCTTTATAGATGAAATGTGTAGCACAGCAATTGTGCAGATTCCCTAGAACTACCTACTCTGGTACTAACACCATGAGATAAGACTACTTCATCCCTAGGCAAAATTTAAACGTGTTTCAGTTACAAGTAGCCTCCTTAAACAATTATGTCGAGTAAATTTTACCCTTACTCTGATTTGTTGGGAGCAGTCACCAATTTTTTGAAAGTCTCAATTGTATGAACTGGTAAACCATTGCACACCTGATGTGACAATCCATAGACTATTTTCAGTCGTATTTTTTTGTAGATAAACATTAGTGCTTTCTTAAAATCATAAAGTCCAAATTTATTACCTGAGTTTCTTAATTAAGAGAAAAAATTCAAAGTAGGCATTCTTATAAAAACAAATATATACCATCATTATTACATTACATCTCTTTGAGTGATTACTTATGTATTCAACAGATATTTTAGCAGCTAAGACATGTCTGGCACTGGGCATACACTGGTAAACAAATCAGATATAGTCCCTACCTTCTTGGAGCTTAAGGTCTAGGAGGAAAACTGGTACTAATTAAACAATTGCACACATTTGTGATATATATACACACACACACACACACATATGTATATATATATATCCAAATTGTGAAACAACTGCCAATTAGAAGGATGTGTAAATAATTTCATACTTTAAGAACAGAGGGAAAGGCATCAATATAAATTATCCTTGGATGCTAATATTTCTTTTAATCCTATCTAATTGTGTCATCTTAATGAGAAAATGTAATTATTGATATTCTATTAAAAAATGGCACCCAGACTTCATTTTTCTTTTCTAAATAATATTTTCAAAACAGATATATTCTGTGATTCTATCCAGAGAGTAATACTCAAATGAAATCAAATACACACAAAATTGATCTTTATAAAAAATATTTTTACAGAGTAGAGAATTTTATATTTAACTTTGTATTATCTTTTTAAAAAATATTTGCTTAGAGCTACATTTGAAATGTCTATGGGGAGATACTTGCCCTATAGCAAAATAACTCAAAATTTTCATCTATCATCATTAAAGGTAATAACTAACGTATGTAATTAAACTTTAAGATAACTAATTTCCTTACAGATCTATTTATTACCTTTTCCTCAGAATAATCTGAGGAAGGAGAAAGCATCACTCCAATGCATGGTGTGTGCATGCTAAGTTGCTTCAGTCGTGTTCAACTTTTTGCAACCCTGTGGATTGTAGCCCACCAGGCTCCTCTGTCCATGGGATTCTCCAGGCAAAAATATTGAAGTGGGTTGCCGTGCTTCCAGAGGATCTTCCTAACCCAGGGAATCAAACTTGCATCTCCTGCATTGGCAGGCAGGTTCTTTACCAGTGAGCCACCAGGAAAGCCCTACTTTGAGCAATTTCCAGTTTGGTTTCCCAACCATTCCTACACCAGCAAAAAGTACCAGGTGATGCTCTGCGGGGACCGCTCTGGGTTACTCCGGCGAACAAGGCTTTTGCTTCAGGATTTAGACAGTAGACCCGGCTGTTTCATTTCGTTTGCTCCTATGAACTAGGTCCCTCTGAGACTAGGGAGAAACTGAACCAGAACTCACAACAAGCAACCCCTCTGAGTTCTGGGCCTGTGTTTGCCTCCAAGGCCCACAAAGCCGCTTTAATTAAGATCCCTCGGTGGCCTGGGGACCCCTGTGGAAAAGCCCAGAATGCCATTATCACCCCCTGAGCGGCTGAAAGCGCTGACTGTCGCTGCCGCCGCCGCCGCCGGAGGCTTAGGTGGCCTCGCCCCACGGGGAGCCGTTTCCTCTAATCCCGCTGCACCTCCGTGGAGCGCCCACCGTGTGAAGAGTAGCACATCCACTTCAAACAGAAATCGGGCCTCGTCTGTTTGGGCTGAGGGGAAGGCTGGGGGTGGTGAGGAGCCGCAGATTCAAAGCGAAGTCAGCTGGGATGACAGGCAGCGGCTCCAGCCCCCAGAGACTGAAGCAGCGACAGGAGGCCTAGGGGGTTCCATCTCTCTCTGCACCCTGGGGGGCTCTCCCTCCGGGGGCTGGGACTCTTTGAAGTCAGGGAGGATGGTTTTGACAACAGATGGGATAATTCACTGCTGTTCAGTTGGGTCCATGCAGACCAAATAAATCCAAACAGAGTGGGGGAAGTTTTGCCTCATGACAAAGAAATGCTGCCATTTTGTTACACCCAACCCTTCCCCCTCCCAGGCCACATGGAGGAATTTGGTTGACCCTCTGTAGCCTTTAATAGATGCTGTTTGCACAGAAGAAAGCATCTGATTCTACCACAGCACTTAACTATTGTGGTGAGAGGATGTTCACCGAGGGACAGGACAGGCCAGATTTGAACTCCAGCTGCACCACACTCCATGGTGTGGTAATGCTCAGCGTACACTTGGTGTTGCCAGCTTGGACCTCTCAGCCTCCTTTTTCTCATGTGTAAAATGGGCCTTATTATCTAACCTTAAAGAGAGGTGGTGAAATGTCTGGAAATCAATGTTGGTTACCCCCAAAGTCCCAAATGTTATGCTTCCATGTTCACACCCACACAGCGAAGGGACATTTAAGGACATTCCTCTCAGAGACAAATTATCATTAACCATTGGTTTGCCAGTTTTCTCTATCTGTCTTTGAAGTGTTTCCTAAAGCATACATGTCATATTGCTTTTAGAACACTTTATCTGATTTTGAACTAGGTCTGAGAGAGACTTTTGAAGGGTAGCACTCTGATTTCACCCTCTAGCACTTGGGGCTGCCAAGATTAAACACGGGGACCCTGTCCTTAGAAACCATATGGACCAGGAGAGCAAGATGGTATGCAGGAAAGAGCATACATAAGCTTTGACCAGCATTCAGCTCCTTAAAAAGTCCTTTAACCTCTCTGAGCCTCAATTGCCTCATTTGTAAAATGCGATCACAGTTAGTTCACAGATAGTGTGTGAAGAATTGGCTCATAGTAAGTACTGAAGAACTGTTGACTTCTTTCTTGCTGCTGCTGCTGCTAAGTCGCTTCAGTCGTGTCCGACTCTGTGCGACCCCACAGACGGCAGCCCACCAGGCTCCACCGTCCCTGGGATTCTCCAGGCAAGAATACGGGAGTGGGTTGCCATTTCCTTCTCCAGTGCATGAAAGGGAAAAATGAAAGTGAAGTCGCTCAGTCATGTCCGACTCTTAGCGACCCCATGGACTGCAGCCTACCAGGCTCCTCCGTCTATGGGATTTTCCAGGCAAGAGTACTGGAGTGGGGTGCCATTGCCTTCTCCTGACTTCTTTCTTAGCCTTCATCATTTGTCAGAGGTATTATTTAGGTAATGAAGTTTATTTGGCCCCTTCCTTTTTTAGCATGGCTTCTGATTATGAAAAATTTAAAGACACAGAAGTAGAGAGAATTAATGAATTCTCATGAAACTGTCACCCAGGTTAACAATTATAAAAAGATTATGAACAGGGCACATTTAGAAATTAATGTTTTGATAATTTGGGGGTCAACAGATATAAAATAGAGTTACAGATTAGAGCTATATTCCCATCTTTAGGTTAATGCCAGGCATATAATAAGCACTCAACACATACTAGATATTATTATCACTGTTATCAACTACTTTTTTCTAAATGAACCCCAAAACTTTTTATAGTCCTTATATAATACACCTTGCATCCAAAAAGCACAAAGAATTCCCCACAGTCCTTACACTACACCTTGACATGGGGAGATGAAGTTGCTCTGAAGAAAAAGCAGCGGAGTGATTCTCCCAACCTCGCAACCCCAGTTACCGGTCCCGGGGTTCTTGTTCTTGTGCACCAGTGACTTTCCCTCGTGCTCTGTCTCACCTGCTGAGCTCAGCGGTGAGCTTCCTGAGAGCTGGATTCATGCCTGATGCAGCTTTACCTCTCCAGGAAAGTGGCCCAACCGGGTGAGTGCTTAATGTTCAAAGAGTTTGGAACGAAGCACTATTAGGAAGAGAACTAGTTAAGCCAAATTAGCTTGAAAATTAAAGCATCCCCAATGTCTAGACTGAGTTTCCTTTATTTGGGTTAGAGAGCTCTTTTTTATTAATAACTAAATCTACTATGTTGCATAGATTAAACTTAACAGACCCTTTTGGCCATTATACATAGAAACACTGAAGCCAAGAATGCAAATTCAAAAACTCAGAAGTAAATTCTTGGCTTAATTAATGTTGCCTCTTAATTCAATTTGACTTTAAACGCCTCAAGGGCAGGGACAAATCCTTCTTCCTTTCTTTTTTTTTTTTTCTTTTTATTTTTTTTATAAATTTATTTATTTTAGTTGGGGGCTAATTACTTTACAATATTGTAATAGTTTTTGCCATACATTGACATGAATCAGCCATGGGTTTACATGTGTTCCCCTTCCTGGACCCCCCCCACCTCCCTCCCCATCCCATCCCTCTGGGTCATCCCATTGCTCCGGCCCTGAGCCCTTGTCTCATGCATCGAACATGGAATGGTGTTCTGTTTCACATATGATAATATACATGTTTCAATGCTATTCTCCCAGAACGTCCCACCCTCACCTTCTCCCTCAGAGTCCATAAAATTGTTCTATGCATCTGTGTCTCTTATTCTGTCTCGCATATAGGGTTATCGTTACCATCTTTCAAATTCCATATATATGCATTAGTATACTGTATTGTTTTTCTTTCTGGCTTACTTCACTCTGTATAATGGGCTCCAGTTTCATCCATCTCAGTAGAACTGATTCAAATGTATTTTTTTTAATGGCTGAGTAATATTCCATTGTGTATATGTACCACATATATCCTTCTTCCTTTCTAACTCCCCCAGAACAAAGTCAGATACAAAGCAGATACTCAACAAATGTTTGTTTAATTCAATTGCTTTTCAAGGTAGACTGAGATGGAATCCCCCATCTGTGACAGACTGTCTTTGGAAAATTCTATAAATAGTTATTTAGAAACAAAATTGGGTACTTTTTCAGTCTGCTTCACTTTCAGAAACGTCTTTTGTAAGTTTGTATCTTTTAGGCAAATATTGAGGAAACAGGAAAAAGAGAAACTATTCCATTTCTGAAAAGATAAGAATAAAGTCTAATAAAGACAAAAGGCATTTGGGGTCAGTAGAGTTAAAACAAACTCAGACTGCCCATCCTGTTTGAAGTTGACAAGAAGCAGAGAATGACCCATTGGTCCATGATGGAGCACAAAGCAACTTAATCAGCATTTCATCAATGAGATGACACCATGGGGTAGCCCAGCTAGGACAAGTGGCCACTGTGTCAAAAGCCCTGGCTATTCTTACCCAAAGAGCATTTCTACCTGAGCACATCTTTGGGTGTTTGTATGTGTGTGTTTAAGGATAAGGAATGCCAGGGGCTATCACTAGTGTGGGGTCCATGCTTTCTCAATGCTGCCTTGTAAAGGAATTCCTATGAAGATTCCTAAAAAAATTGTTTCACTTTACTTTGCTTTGTCATTAATACAAGTTTAGTCTTTCATGTTAGTCTGCAGCACCTCACAGAGTTCTAAGCACCCATGAGGAGTTTAATAAATGTTGAACTGGATAGGTGCAAGGGGTAGAAATCGCTAATGCAATATTAAACAAATGTATTTCCACTGAAGACATTCTTTGGTGAGGGCTCTTCTAACTGAAAATAGTTCCTTTCCTATGATATAGCTTACATGTGGAATCTAAAAAAAATGACACAAATGAATTTATTTAAAAAACAGAAATAGACTGACAGACATAGAACACGAACTTATGGTTACCAAAGGGAGCAGGGGAGGGATAAATTAGGAGTTTGGTATTAAAATCTATATACTACTACACATGAAATAGTTAACCAACAAGGACCTACTGTATAGCACAGGAAACTCTACTCAATGTTTTGTAACCTAATTTGGAAGTTCAGTTCAGTTCAGTCACTCAGTCGTGTCTGACTCTTTGCGACCCCATGAATTGCAGCACGCCAGGTCTCCCTGTCCATCACCAACTCCCGGAGTCTACCCAAACCCATGTCCATCGAGTCGGTGATGCCATCCAACCATCTCATCCTCTGTTGTCCCCTTCTCCTCCTGCCCCCAATCCTTCCCAGCATTAGGGTCTTTTCCAGTGAGTCAACTCTTCGCATGAGGTGGCCAAAGTATTGGAGTTTCAGCTTCAACATCAGTCCTTCCAATGAACACCCAGGACTGATCTCCTTTAGGATGGACTGGTTGGATGTTATTATATATATACATACATACATATATACGTATAACTGAGTCATTTGCTATACACCTAAAACTAACACAACATTGTAAGTTGACTATATTTCAACAAAAATTTTTTTAAAAAATGATTCCTTTCCAAGGATGGCTGTATGTGAGCCCACTTCTCTGAGTGCAGAAGGTTTTACATTAAAAACTATTCCAGTACCCAGCCCTTCTATCCTACTCAACCTGCAGCTGAAAAGATGCAAACTGATGCTGGGCTCTTCCCAGGATTCTTCCAAGGCAGCCAGGATCTTACCTTGCCAACTGCTGTGGCTGCAGCTGCTTCTGTCAACACAAAGGGAGGGAAACCTGGGTCTGCTCGATGGGTGTCCCTTTAAGCATCAGGCTGCCCCCTGCACCTGGGGAATTGCACTGGCTCAGGAAAAGCAACACACAAGGCCCAGAGTTTACAAGTACACCTTTTCCTTTCCCATTTTAGTTCATTTCCACATCAAAGAATCAAGTTTCTCTATTTTCAATACAGCTGAGGCCATTTTAGAATTACAGTGCATACCTCTCTCTTAATCTGTACCAATGGTGTCTTCAGACACTGTCCAAAAACCATGTCACCCTCTCTTTTCTCTCTCCTTCTTTTTTTTTTTTTAAATAAATTTATTTATTTTAGTTGGGGGCTAATTACTTTACAATATTGTAGTGGTTTTTGCCATACATTGACATGAATCAGCCATGGGTTTACATGTGCTCCCCATCCTGAACCCCCCTCCTACCTCCCTCCCTCCCCTTCCTTTTTAAATATCCCCTCTCCTCTGCAGACCCTAAATAAGCATCTTGGCAATGGAAAGCAGCAGAAATTAAAGTGGCTCTTTGGCATATCATATCCTATTGAAGAAACACAGAAAACTGAGAGCTATTTAGCATGTGACCCAAGTGGGGACTTTGTTAATAATCCAAGAAGGGAAGAATGCAGATAATGTTCCTACGCATCACTAGGTAATTGCTTAAATTCTCAGTCTTTACAAAAAGTTTGTCATCCAATCCAATTTGTCTTCTAAGAAAGAGAGAAATTAGTTCTTTACCTTTCCTCCCTCATCACAAAGTACAAAACCCCAAAGCTAGATAATGATGCTTCAAACCCCTGTATATCCCTTCTGCATCCTGTGTCCTGACTGGGAGCCTATCAGAAGAATGTGAATAACGAGGCTACATCTTCTATTGACCCAGTTGTTTATAAACAAAGGTTTTCCTTCTAGGAAAGGCAACGACATTTAAATCGCTGAAAATTATCAGCCTCAACTCACCTAAATTTCATCGCAGTGCTACTCATTCAGGAAATGGGAACCATGAGAAGTTTCCCTTTTTTAAAATTGCCTCCAGATGTGGCATACAAAGAATCTTTATTAAAACATCACACAGTAGCCAATACCCTACAATTTTTTCTTCTGTCCCTTTAGTCAGAAGACAAATAACAAACCACAGATCATAGAAAAAGAGCTCTCGGTGTTGTCTGGGAACACTTTAAACGTTGCAAAGGCCCTCACCTGCCCCCAGAGCCTCCAGCCACTTTACCCTGCCTAATCTTTACCCTGCCTAATCATACACTTAACACGTTTTTACACTATGTACTTATTTATGATGTTCATTATTTATTGCTTGTCTCTCTTGCTAGAATGTATGCTCCATAAAAGCAAGAATCTTTGTTTTGTTCTCTGATACATCCCAAGGGCTTAGAACTGTGTCTGGCACACTGTGGTGGCTCAAATAAATATTTGCTGAGTGAACGAATGCATGAGTCCATCTGTCAATTAAAAAAATTTTTTTTTAGGTTTTATTGGAGTATAATTAATTTATACTGTTGTGTTTGGCAGTTCTTATTAGGTCAAAATCTCTAGGCCTCAATTCAAAAGTGGCACAAATTTCCTATTCCACACAACTATCAGAAGGATAATCCCAATCTGAATTCCAGATACACTTTGTTTCACCCCCTTTACCCTGCTTTTCTTCTGAGAATATCTATTTTTGTCAATGACAACACCATCTACTGTCCTAACACTAAAAGTCTTACTCTGTTACACTTCTCTCTTCTTCATCCCTCAGATCACTAAGTCATCAGATTCCTGAAGATGCTTCCTTTCAAATCTCTCTCCAATTTGTCCCTTCCTCTCTATTCTCATTGCCTCTGTCTACACAATTATCACCTCAAATAGGTTCCTAATTGACCCCTTAGCCTCCAGTCTCTCCCCCCTACAGGTTCTTTTGCACATCATAAGCATCATTTTGATCACATCAGTCCTCTTCCAAAGCCAGCTGTGATCTGGCCGACCTAGCAAACCTGGCCTTTCTGAGTGGTCAAATGGTCAGGAGTTAAGTCTTGAAGAAACAGAAAGTGTTGCATAGGCAAATGAGCTATGATATGTAGGGGGAGGGGAGAGGATCACAACTGTCAGGCTACTGAACTTGAACTCCATCCTGGAGACTGACTGGAAACAGAATTTGTGGTCTATTCCAAGATATTTCTGACTATCAATTCAGACCAATTGTCTACTATAGCTCTGGCAGTGTTGAAGGTGCTGGATATACAAAAGGGAATTTTCTTCGATTCTAGGGCAGGTTGAGAGAAAGCACCAAAGACCAGATACACTTTGTTATAACAAAGCCTCTGTCCTTGCGTTTACTTGGCCCCAGATCCTGATGCTGGGAAAGATTGAGGGCAAGAGGAGAAGGGGGCAACAGAGGATGAGATGGTTGGATGGCATCACTGACTCAATGGACATGTTTGGGCAAACTGCAGGCGATAGTGAAAGACAGGGAAGGTTGCAGTCCATGGGGTCTCAAAGAGTCGGACACGACTTAGCAACTGAACAACAGATAATCTCAGATTTAAAATAAGCACGGTTAGCCAGGCTAGCCATCACTATGCCTACTCTCTTACTCAAAGCTGCTACTGCTGAAGACGTGGACCATAGGTTAGTTAGGAAAAAGAAAAGAAATGTTTCTTATATGAGTCCACAAATTTTTTCTGTGAACAGCCAGATAGGAATTATTTTAACCTGTGGAACTTACGCTATTACAACAACTCAACTGTAACACAAAAGCAGCCACAGACAACACTTAGACAACTGGGCATGGCTGTGTTCCAAAAAAAACTTTATCTACAAAATCAGAGAGTAGGCAGATTTAGTCAGTTAGTCACTGATCTCTACTCTAAGATACTGGGATATTTCAAATCTAATGCTTTGTTTTAATTAGAAAGTATCATGGAGGAATGTAAAGACAATGGGTTTTGGAGTTCAGAAAACTAGAATGGAATTCCAACTTTACAACAAAACTTGGGGCCTTAGGAAAATAAACAGCAGTTTCATAATACATAAAATGAGAAGCCACATAGCATGGTGGCCTGTGGAGTCAGTCTACCTGGGTTCAAATCCCAGCTCTTCCAATTTCTACTTTTGTGATCTCTGGCAAGTTTCTTAATCTCTCTGAGCTTCAGTCTCTTCAGCTGTTTTCATGGGGATGAAAAATCAAGCCCTCCTCATTTTGAGGATTAAGGGAGATCATGCATATTAAGTGCCTGGAACAGAGTAAGCACTTAATAACTGTTAGCTATCATTATCGTTATTATTACTGTTATATTACTGTGACTTTCCTAAGGAGTGGCTATTGAGACATTAGACATAAAAGCATTTGTTTTCTTCTTTCAGAGATTAAAAACAAAAAGGAGTTTTTCTGTTCTTACACTTTGAACATTTTTCACGAAACTACAGGAAAATGAAGTCACCTTGTAAACCAGCCCCTGCTTTTTCAGATGATTGCCTGTAAGTGGATTTCAAATTCTGAAGATTATCATGCATAATGTATTATGCTTATGTAAGGATTAAAATTTTTCCATTGATTTTTCTCTTGCCTCCATCAAGGGCTTTGCTGGACGGGACTTCTTCTTAAGAGGAGGGTGCTTTTGCTTTTTCCAAATTGTGAGCACAAAGAATTTCTTTCAGGCTTTTAGTGTCTTTAAATCAACTAATGTGGTTTTTGTCTCCAATTACAATCAAGTGTAAATTCTCCAGTACACACTAGACTCCCATTCCCATGCTAGACATGAAAATGTCCCAATCCATTCAACATCACTAGGGGAAAACAGGACTGGATTTTGGGTGGCTCCCCCCAGAGCATCCTGTCCTCCTGACAATTGGTGCCAGAGCCTTAGGGAATCTTTTATTCCAGGGTCCTGTGACCAGAGTTTAATTATAATGTATGATTAATATTTCAAAGCACAAAAATTAGTAGATATTATATTTCACATTGTATGGCACGCGTCAAGAATACTGCTGCTCTGAAGTCCTTAGCAAAGATGGTCTTACTTGAGTGAGAATCTGTAGAACCACTTTTATTGTCTATTGTCTTTATTAAAATGAATCTCAGGGGGACTACCTTGGTGGTCCAGTGGTTAACACTCTGTTCTCCCAATCCAGAGGGGCCCAGTTCGATCCCTGGCCAGGTAACTAGGTCCTGAATATTTCAACTAAGACCTGGCACAACGAAATAAATTAAAAAAAAAAAAAAATTCTTAGAAATTAATGACTCTTCACATGAAGATCCCTTAAGCCAGGGGTGTGGACTGTTCCCTTGTGTTCATATCACCACTAGTAAGCATAGTGTCCTTCTCCAGTCCTGCTTAGAGTGGCAGGCTGCATTTCAGGTTGTCTCAGACAATCCAAGTCACTGTATAGTCTGCTCTTTGTTAGAAGTAATCAGCCACAGGGGCAGAGGCGGTAAACAGTAATTAATATGCAAATTTGCGAGTAACTTGCCTCTTGGTGCTCAGGCTTCTTTGTTTGTTTGCACAGTCGTGGACAAACTGGGGTTTGTCTTTGCCATAATTAGCAGGATAAATATAAAATTATGACACTAATCGTTAGCTGGCTTTTTAAAAATGGTAGTATACTCCTGCTGTGCCTGAGATGCTGCAGCTCAGTAGGGAGTTCCTTCAAAAATGAATTTAAAAATGCCGAAATACCCATTTTAATTAAAAGGCAAACACTGAAATGAGTTTGTCACTTCAAAAATCATAGTTACCGGGCAACAAATCATCAATGCATATATTAACAATTAGTATTTGTACATCAGTCGAACTAATCTCGATGCAAAAAAAAAATCACTCTTTTATAATAAAAATGAAGAGTAATATTTATTAAGTGCTCTGCACCAGGCACTATGCTAAGCACTTTTCTTGTATTATTTCAATGAATCCTTGCAGCGGACAGACTGGGTGGTGCTATTAATATCTACATACATGGAAGCCAATACTTTAAGACAGGTTTTCCTGAGTCTGCTCTCTAATTGTGGTGTCCGCAAGATTATATTTGCAGCTCTCATTTTTTTTTTTCTGGTTCTAGAACTGGACATGGAACAACAGACTGGTTCCAAATAGGAAAAGGAGTACGTCAAGGCTGTATATTGTCACCCTGCTTATTTAACTTATATGCAGAGTACATCATGAGAAACACTGGGCTGGAGGAAACACAAGCTGGAATCCAGATTGCTGGGAGAAATATCAATAACCTCAGATATGCAGATGACACCACCCTTATGGCAGAAAGCAAAGAACTAAAGAGCCTCTTGATGAAAGTGAAAGAGGAGAGTGAAAAAGTTGGCTTAAAGCTCAACATTCAGAAAACTAAGATCATGGCATCTGGTACCATCACTTCATGGGAAATAGATGGGGAAACAGTGGAAAGTGTCAGACTTCATTTTTTTGGGCTCCAAAATGACTGCAGATGATGATTGCAGCCAGGAAATTAAAAGACGCTTACTCCTTGGAAGGAAAGTTATGACCAGCCTAGATAGCATATTAAAAAGCAGAGACATTACTTTGCCAACAAAGGTCCATCTAGTCAAGGCTATGGTTTTTCCAGTGGTCATGTATGGATGTGAGAGTTGGACGGTGAAGAAAGCTGAGTGCCAAAGAACTGATGCTTTTGAACTGTGGTGTTGGAGAAGACTCTTGAGAGTCTCTTGGACTGCAAGGAGATCCAACCAGTCCATCCTAAAGGAGATCAGCCCTGGGTGTTCATTGGAAGGACTGATGTTGAAGCTGAAACTCCAATACTTTGGCCACCTCATGTGAAGAGTTGACTCACTGGAAAAGACCCTAATGCTGGGAAGGATTGGGGGCAGGAGGAGAAGGGGACGACAGAGGATGAGATGGCTGGATGGCATCAACGACGCGATGGACATGGGTTTGGGTAGACTCCGGGAGTTGGTGATGGATAGGGAGGCCTGGTGTGCTGCGATTCATGAGGTCGCAAAGAGTCAGACACGACTGAGCTACTGAACTGAACTGAACTACTTTAAGAATTTTTACCATTTGGCTGCTTTCAACTGATTCTTCACCGCATACTGATGATGGCCTAAACCTGATCTCTAGCGCTAACCTGTGCCTCCTTCATTCTAGTCCTCTTCAGTCTTGTGTCTGCTTCCAAGTAAAGCCCACATTCCTTAGCTTTACTGATATGGAAGGCTTCCCTCAACCTGGCCAGCTAATTTCCATCTTTTATTTCCCATTTTATTCTTGCATTATTTAACTAGGCTCCCATTATTTAGTGCTAATTGGCAAAATTATTATACTTGTTCCTGGGGGTGAGGTGGGACAGGAAAGAGTGAAATTTTTAAAAAGCACCAGTTCTCAAGGAGGTTCTGGTGAGAGTTCAAAAGAAGCAATGATCAACTTCTAAACTAATATGTGATTGCCCTGATTGTCGAGAAGTAGGTATAGGAACCCAGTGTTTCTCTCTTTTGGTACCACAGCTCAGCGCCTTAGATACCGTGTATGGCATGATGCCACAAAACCCTTGGCAATGGTTTTCTCCCAACTCGACGCATATGTCCCTGAAGTTCTTCCTTTCCAAGTCTCAGCTGTAGGTTTCCTCTCTCAAAAAGCCCTGCTTCTCCCAAGCAAATGAGGCATCCTTCTGCCTCATTCCCACTACAGCCTTCCTTTGACAGTTATAATACAATATCACACCATAGTGTAATCTCATGTTTGCCTGGCTGTCTACCCACTGAACTGTGGACACCTTGAGGTTAGAAACTGGATTTTCCCCCTTTATGTCTCCCACTTCTAGAACAGTGCTAGCACCTAATTGGCACTGGTTGCTCTTTGCAAGCAGCCAGACAGTGTCAGACCTGCTAACAAAGTCAGAAAGTGCCTTCAGAGAGGAAATTAACAATTCAAAGCAGAGCCCAGTTGAGAAGGAACCTGGAGGAGTCGCTGGGGAAAAGCTACCTCCAGGCTGGCCTGAGCAAATGATCCCCAAACCTCCAGCTTATTACTGAGGGCTGGGGATGGGAGATGCTGCCAAAGAAAGCGGAGAAGGCCATGGCACCCCACTCCAGTACTCTTGCCTGGAAAATCCCATGGACGGAGGAGCCTGGTAGGCTACAGTCCATGGGGTCGCTAAGAGTCGGACACGACTGAGCGACTTCACTTTCACTTTTCACTTTCATGCATTGGAGGAGGAAATGGCAACCCACTCCAGTTTTCTTGCCTGGAGAGTCCCAGGGACGGCGGAGCCTGGTGGGCTGCCGTCTATGGGGTTGCACAGAGTCGGACACAACTGAAGCGACTTAGCAGCAGCAGCAGCAGCAGCCAAAGAAAGGCTTGGCAAAATGACTTTATAAACTGCTCCATTCCAGGACTGTCTGAAACAAAATACCCCAGGTACTGCCCTTTGAATCTGGCAACTTCAGGCAGGTTCTTTGGGAAGAGAAGTAGTAATATTTATTCTACTTTTTTAAGAGATAGTGAAATAATGGTGCTGCTGGAAGGCAACTTGCTCGATACTGCCACAGTAGCCATTAGAAGTCTATAAAACTTGACCTCGGTGGATGCTCAAAGGGTTCCACAGCCCGAGAACTGTGAGGCCTCTTTCTGGCATTGTCTGTGGCTCCAGACAGACATCATGAAGGGCCACAGACAGTCAAGGCAGGAGGCAAAAGAAGGCGTTATGAGAAGGCAAGCATCCCTGGGTTTTCAATGTGCCTTCAACCTCCCACTGTTCCCCTTATAAGACCCTCTCTCATCAGTCACAGAAAAGCACCACAGCATCAGTTATTCTCAAAGGATGGGTGAGTGTCCCCAAAACACACACTGCAGGGGTACAGACTGGAAAATCCTGAGTTATTCTGCCGACACTAATAGGACAATACCTCTAATCTCCCAGAACTGACGTAGACACATCAATCGTCCCATTTTCTGTACTTCTACTCTAACTCTTTCTAAAGCCTTTGTGCAGGATGCTGGGTCTAATGGGCTAGGGACCCAGGAGGAGCAGAGGCTCTTTAAAAGCAGGCAGTTATTGGACCAGCTCCTGCTGTCCAGTAAGAGCAAACTCCAGGACAAGGCCACTTTTATCATTTTACTTTTTGGTACTCCACAAGAAGGCTCATATTTTTTGTTGTTTTTTGTTTTGTTCTTGTTTTTGGCTGTGCTGCACAGCACATGGGGTCTTAGTTCCATGACCGGGAATTGAACCAGTGCCCCCTGCACTGGAAGCACAAAGTCTTAACCCCTGCACTGCCAAAAATGTCCAAAGTTCATTTTTAAAAAGAGGGAGGCTTCTGTTGTTAACAAAGGAAAATAAATGAATAAAAGAAGGTTGGCTCTAACCTCAGTCGTGAGTCAGGCAGTCAAGTTTAGTGGCTTAGAGCAGGGATTCAGAACCAAATGACCAGGGCTGGATCCTGGGTTGGTTATTTACTTGCTGCACAACCTTGAGCAGGTAAATAAAAAACTCCCAGCTAGCTCAAATGGTTAAGAATCTGCCTGCAATACAGGAGACCTGTGTTCAATCCCTGGGTCGGGAAGATCCCCTGGAGAAGGGCATGCCTATCCACTCTAGTGTTCTTGCCTGGAGAATTCCATGGACAGAGAAGCCTAGTGGGCTCCAATCCATTGGGTCACAAAGAGTCAGACATGACTGAGCAACTAAAACAGGACCTTGAGCAAACTTCTTAATTTTCGTTCCCTGTTCTTGGTCTCTTTACTTTTAACATGTGATTAACGATCATACCTCAAAGAGTCATTGTGAAGATTCAATGAGTTAATGTATGTGCAGTGTTGAGGACGGTACTGGGACACAGTAAGTGCTATGTATTTCCTTGTATTATCACTAAAATGTGGCCTCCGCGAGGATGAGAATTTTTGCTATTTTGTTCATTTCTGCATCCCAAGCACCTAAACCAGTCCCTGGCACACAGAAAGTACTCCGTGAATAATCATTGAATGGATCTAATGAATATATCTGGCTGCCATTATTCCTTGCAGCTTTGAACACCACAAAGTAATATCACGTTTAACTGTCCCCTGGCCTCACTCAGGTCCTCTGGTGTTCTGCAGCCTGTAAAGGTGGTGTGCAGCCTGGGAGAAGTAGCACTGCAATGAAAAGGATGAGGCAAGTTTGGAGACCAGCTCAGTCCCTCCTACATCTGTGGTCTCCGCTTCTCCAAACTATGAATGTGAGAGTTGGAACCAGAAGATTCGCATATATGTCTCAGACAGGAGACTGACCATGAAAGACAACTGACTACAGACTAGAAACAAAACCGGGTGGCTTAGCTGGTAAAAACAGATAGGCTCACAGAGTCCCGCTCCCAGGAAATGAGTGTTCAACCATAAAAATGTTCCAAAGGGCCATCAAATATTATTCTAAAAATCTGTAACTCTTCTCTCAAATTATAGTATGCTGCTTCTTTGGACACGACTGACGCGACTTAGCAGCAGCAGCAGCAGCAGCTTCTTCATCACAAACGCTTGTATGTCTTACAATTTTCACTCTAAATGGGTGAAAAAAAAGGGGTACTGACGTGAAAATTGCTATGCTCCTCTGAAAACCTTGAAACCCTGTGGACTCTGTGTGGCCACAGAAGGGATGCTCATCACTGCAGCCCCTCACCGGGGAAAGAAGCAGGTCTGTGGAACAGCACACTCAACATTCATTATTGTCAGCTCAGTGAAACTACATGTATCAGCACTCAGATTCGATTGTTTACATAATGATAATTACTACAAGAGGGAAGACAGCATTGAAAGGTGCCTGTGCGGTTGACACATATGACCAATGAAGAGCCCACACCACACACGGAGCACAGGCTGAGCCTCTCACCTGGCATCACAAAGAAACTGAGGCAGGGCCCAAACTATCACTGGTGGTGTGGCAAGCATTAGTGAACACGGGGCTAATGGAACTCCTTGCTGGACAATCTCATGATACTTAGGCCCAGTAAAGCATCCAATCTCTACTCTTCCCTTGTCACAAGCTAAACTTGACCTGTGGGATTAAGGTAATGACTTACTCCAAGAAAGCCTCAAATCATTTTTGAGATTTACACAGCTCTGCTCTGAGAGACAGGGAATTTTCCTTGAGTCTAGAGCTGTTGGTCTTTCCTCTAAGGTATGATGCTTATGCCTCGCAGGACTTCAGCGTGCACCCACTCAGCTCTTCATAAAACAAAGCTTCCTTCCTACCTGACACAACGTTGGCTCTCCAGATTCAAGGAAGTATTAGCAGTTCAAGTGGTTTATTCTCTGAACCCAGTGAGACCTTGTTTAGCATTTAAGCCTGGTCTAAACAGTCCTGAGCTTCCCTCTTGGCTCAGTGGTAAAGAATTCATCTGCAATACAGAAGGTACAGGAGATGCAGGTTTGATCTCTGGCAGGAAGATTCCCTGGAGGAGGGCATGGCAACCCATTCCAGTATTCTTGCCAGGAAAATCCCATGGACAGAAGAAGATCCTGGGCGGGGCTACAGTCCATGAGGTCACAAAGAATCAGTCATGGCTGAGCATGCACACAAACAGTTCTGGCCTAGGTTTCTTCCACATTTGGAGATTATCAGTCCTTTTCTTAAAAACAGATTTCAGTTATGAGTTCTGGTTTAAGAGGAAGTTATTCTATTTGCTACCTGTTGGCTTTCCAGCCTCTTTCTGAACCTCCTTCCATCTGCTCTGAATTCTATTTGGCACCCTTTGAATATTCATTCTTTCGTTCAGTGAACCATCACGGGGCACCTATTGAGAGTCATACATTATGTATGCATTATACATGACACTGAAAAATACAGGCACTGATGTCTTTCCGGTGGCCACTACCTCAGCAGCTGCTCCTTCATTTCAATCCTCCTTGACATTAGTAGTCTAACGTTTACTTTACCTCCTCATTATTTGTATTATGTTAATAATATATGCTCACTACAAAACAAATAAGAAATACAGAAAAGAAAAAAGAACTGAAATTTGAAATCATTTGATTATTACTTTTCCTTTCCAGGTAAGCAGGTATCATATCATAATACCAGATACAACATAAAAGGAGGGGCAAATGTATTTTTGTTTCTTCATGTAATTTTTTGTTTGAAAGTAATTCTAAACTCACAGAAAGTGGCAAAAATAGTACCCTTCACTTGTTTTTCTCCAGTCATCATCCTATATAACTATAGTGCTGCTGCTGCTGCTGCTAAGTCGCTTCAGTCGTGTCCAACTCTGTGTGACCCTCTGGACAGCAGCCCACCAGGCTCCCCTGTGCACGGGATTCTCCAGGCAAGAATACTGGAGTGGGTTGCTATTTCCTTCTCCCAACTATAGTGCAATAAAACAAAAATAAACAATTTACCAAACAAAGTGTTCAAAACATTGACAACTACAGTGTGATATCAAAACCAGGAAATTGCACTCGTGTGTGTGTGTTCTATGTAAACTTATCACCTGTGTAGATTCATATAATCACTACCACAATCACAAGATATACAACTGCTTCATCACCATAAGGAGCTTCCTCATGCTACTTCTTTATGGCTGCACTCACCCCTGTCTCTAACCCTTGGTTAATATCAATATGTTTTACATACCTGTAATTTTGTCTTTTTGAGAATATGATAGAAATAGAATCATGCAGTATGTTACCTATTTAGATTAGCTTTTTTAATTCAGCATAATGCTCTTGAGGTCCATCCAAGTTGTTGCATGGATCAATACTTCATTCTTTTCTTTTGTGAGTACTATTCCATGGTAAGGATGTACCATAGCTTGTTCAATCACTGAAGGACATTGAGGTTGTTTCTGACTTTTATCTTTTACAAAGAAAACTTCTATATAAACATCCATGTATATGTCTTGATTTGACCATAAGTTTTTATTTCTCTGGGATAAGTGACAATTGCTGGGTTGTATGGTAAATGCATTTTTAGTTTGATAAGAAGCTACCAAACTGTTTTCCAGAATGGCTGTGTCAGAAATCTAGTTTCTCCACATTCTCACCAGCATTTGGTATTGTCACTATTTTTATTTTATCTGTTCTAAGTAAAGGTATTTTTATAATTTACAATGTTGTGCCAATCTCTGCTGTACAGAGTAAAGGCATTTTTAATAGCAACAGTATCTCATAAAGCATGGAGATAAACACAGTGAAACTTAACTTCGTAACTACTTTACTAAAAAAGACTAATTTAATTTCTAAAATACAAGATTTACTTGATGCTTGTATCAGATTCTACCTCTTTAAATATTGGAGTGGGTAGACTTTCCCTTCTCCAGGGGATCTTCCCAACCCAGAGATTGAAGCCAGGTCTCCCGCACTGCAGGCAGATTCTTTACTACCTGAGCCACAAGGGAAACCCAAGAATACTGGAGTGGGTAGCCTGTCCCTTCTCCAGGGGATCTTCCCAACACAGGAATTGAACCAGGGTCTCCTGCATTGCAGGTGGATTCTTTACCAACTGCCCATTTAAATGGGAAGCCCATTTAAATATTACTTTAGCTTTTTTATCTAAAATGGTAACAGAAGAGCTCAGCCTGGCATGGAAAATTAAATCATAAAGTTTCACATTAGAAGAACATGAAGAGTGTACAAGGTTTAAGGATAGATCCTATAATATTGATGAGCAGAGCTTGTGTTCTTCATCTGAAGGATGTCTCTGTGTTTCATTTTGCTTGGGACTGCCATGGTTTATGCCTGTTGTCCAGTATCTATGTGCTTTAGTATTTTTTTTCAGAATTTTTAATTTTTAAGCAAAGTATAATTAGCAATTGCTGCATTAAAATAAGCTGAAGTATGTTTAAGAGACCTGCGGCAGAGCCAGAGAAATGCTGGGGTTGGTGAAAACTTAAGACATAGAGGCATACTACTGTAACATATGTGAGAAGGTCTAGAAATTAAGTTCTTACATGGTAGTTTGGCCACTTATTGTAAATGTACAACTATTTATTTTATTGATGACATGTTTACACTGCAATATTCACTGACAGCAATTCATTGACAGCAATGAATTCAGTAGGACTGAAGGAGTATATTTTGTGGAAAAATTAAGTACTAAACATCTAAGAAAGTTGATGATGAACATGTTTCTTAGATGAAGCATTTATTGACATTTATCATTCTCCACAGGGATCATAGTGATATCACTGACTGCATAAGAGCCAGAAGACTAAATATACTGAGGAAGCATCACTATCAATGCTTACTAGTTATTTTAAGAAGAATGCACTGGGAAAAAAAGTTAGCCACTAAAGCTTCAGAAGGTACATTTACACTCACTCACTATGTGAAGTATGTGTTTATATCATGTTTAAATCAAATGATGTTTCTCCTAAATACATTTTAATATGTTTTCAATTTCAACTTTTCTTCTGTACATAGAAAAAGTAAAACCACCAGTTTTATGTTAGTGTCATCATTTACTTCAAATAGAAAAATATTTTAATTGCAACATTGGTTCAATGTTTTTCATCCAATTCATGTAATCAAAGTAGATGTTTTAGATGTTGATTCCTCCAATCCTGATATTGTTGTGAATGATACTGAAAATTCTGTTTAAAAGTTTGACATTTAAAATAAAAAATTTTGGTGGTAATAATTGAGTTTTGATGGAGTAGAACATCATGGTAAAGTGTTCTTCGGTGATGAAACAGAATGTGTAAGAATTAGTGTAGTGCTCACCTGATTTATGCTGTGCTGTGCTTAGTTTTTCAGTCATGTCCGACTCTTTGTGACCCCATGGACTGCAGCCCACCAGGCTCCTCTGTCCATGGGGATTCTCCAGGCAAGAATGCTGGAGAGAGTTGCCATGCCCTCCTCCAGGAGATCTTCCCAGCCCAGGGACTGAACCTGCATCTCCTGCATTGGCAGATGGATTCTTTACCATCTGAGCCACCAGGGAAGCCCCATATAATTTATAGTTATATCCAAATAAAAGAAGATTCAATTCACAAAATAGACAAATAAAATTACCTATACATAGCATTGGACTTCCATGGTGGCTCGGTGGTAAAGAATTCGCCTGCAAATGGATTTGATCCCTGGGTCAGGAAGATTCCCTGGAGAAGGAAATGGCAACCCACTCCAGTGTTCCTGCCTGGAAAATCCCATGGACAGAAGAGCCTGGTGGGTTACACATTCCACAGGGTGGCAAAAGAGTCGGACATGCTGCTGCTGCTGCTGCTAAGTCGCTTCAGTCGTGTCCGACTCTGTGCGACCCCATAGACGGCAGCCCACCAGGCTCTGCCGTCCCTGGGATTCTCCAGGCAAGAATACCGGAGTGGGTTGCCATTTCCTTCTCCAGTGCATGAAAGGGAAAAGTAAAAATGAAGTTGCTCAGTCGGACATGACCTAATGACTAAATAACAGCACATAGCAGTACTGAACTACAAACCTGATATGAAGGCTAAATTATACCAGCATGGCACTACATGCTTTCTCGCCTTCCTGTCTACATTTTTGTAAACAAGTTTTTTATATTTGGGCTCCAATTCATTGAAAATTAGTTGGAAATAGTGAAGTATTTATTGAATGGAATGCCAAATAGTTCAGATTCTGAAGTTTAATGAAATTGCAATTACTAAAAACAAAGCTGACAAATAAAAAGATATTGAAGTGTATCCCTATACAGTCAAGTGAGAAAGCCAACAACCCAGAAAGTAGAGTTCAAATAATGCCCAGGTATGATTTGAAATTCTGTAATTGTACTTGGAAATATCTCATCTTGTAGGAGGTATGTTTTGATAAAAATTCCTGTTTTTAACAGGATAAATTTATAGTTACAGAATGGAAAGATATTTGAGAAGGTCTACAGTTTAGTGGCATTTAAATTTGGCAATCTATTTGTAACTCAAGAAAACTTTAATGAGTTTTTACTCATAAAATTATTTGTTGAAATAAACTAAATAGTGACAAAAAGGTAGTCTTTGTGAAAATATATGGGCTGAAATATTAAATTTGAAAATTTGAATTAAAAATTAATTAATTAATTTAAAAATTAAAATTAAAATTGCAAATTTATTCTACTTAGCACAATTTGCTTGCTCTGAGCTTAACAAGCACCTCAGCATTTGTAGAGAGTATTTTCTCAAACAAAAGCCAATTAAAAGTGTTAACAATTTTAAAATTTATTAACTTTAAAATGCAACCTTTAAGATGACTTTGAGCATTTGTCTGTGAATATTTAATTTAATAAGACCATTTTTAAAAAATATTCATCAGAATAATACAATCAGCATGGTTATTAGACAGAATACTATGAAACTAATGAAAGCACATTAACATATACTAAGACTAATTACTTAGATTGTATCATTTTTAAAGTTCAGAAATAAATATAAGTAACTTAATATTTTTCTTAATGTACATTGATATACTATTTTTATTCTATAGAAATAATTTCTTTTTTGAAAATATTTTCTGAACAGACTTTATAGGTTTACCATAATAAAACCAATTGGTTGGTTGATGAATGTACATTTGGGTGACAAATTATGTAATCAGTCTATTCATAAGCCAGCATTTCATACTGAAGTTCAGCCCCAAAAGTGGACTGTAGCACATTCACACATACCCAGCTTAAATACACAGATGGTTTGATGGCTCATGTGGCTTTGAATTTGGTTATCCTAAGACTGAGTAATGGACTGACCACAGTACGTGGACCACAACAACAATGGACAGAATGTCTCCAAGGATGTCTGCCACACACTGGAGGATTCTTCCTCCCTTGTGCAGAAAGAGGGAAATTCAGTAACAACAGTGGCTCTGACAGTCCCAAGAGGATAGCTCTGTTTTTCACTGTACATAGACCATAAGGATAATAATGATGGTTTCCAGTTCCATAAAGAGATGAAGAAAGGGATCTTAAACAGTCCTTAAATCCCACATTACCCAGGAAAGGAAGAGGGACATAGCCAAACCTTCTTCCATGGTAGCCCTCTGGCCGACCTTGCTTCACGTGATAATCTGACTACAACAGTCCAAACTGTTTGGTTCTAGTGGAGCCACTGAAAGATTTATACCAGGCTGCACCCCATAGAGATAGTCTTGGCACATTCTGGGACTAATTTGTAACTTCTCATAAACCCTTCCAGATTTAGAGAGCAGCAAGCATAGTGGAAGGAATGTAAGCATTGAAGCCAGATATCATTTCACCTGCTTTGTTCTCTTGAGCATCAGAACTCCTTAACTGTAAAATGAGAATGATAATAATAGTAACATGCACAAAAGAGAATAATTTGCTATTTAAAATACAACTATTCCTACTTCTATTCCTAGGGAAGGAGACAGTTTCTTAGGAATAGGTCAAATTTTGCCCAGTAGAATGTCTTGATGAGCACCCTGGGTATGGGCCATGGTTTAGAAAGATATCAGGGGAAAAAAGAGGAAATTATAGATAAACTAGATTTTAGTAGATATGGACAGAAATTTGAAGGAACTATTTATTCTGAGGTTCTCTTGCTGTGAGCTGCTCTGATCCCTAGACGCATGCTCTTCTATTATAACCCTAGGCACTCTAAGAAATGTGTAGTTCACCTGACTGCTTCGTAGGGGTGGTACTTGCAGAAATTCTAGGACAGTACTACCTTCATGGACACATGACGTGTACAGTCATACCCCCAAGCTTAGAAGGGCCACATGCTTGGTTTAATGTTCTGTCACCATCTTGAAATTCTTAAATCTTTTTGACCAAGTGCCTCCTTATTTTCCTCTTGCACTGGATCCTACAGATTATGTAGCCAGTCCTATTGGACCTGTGTTCTCTTTTGGGGTCCATGGGTCTGTGGGACAGACAAGGGGAAAGCTCCAAAGGCCAGATATCAATGAGAGTGAGAATTCGGTAGGAACATGAAATCAGAGCTGGCAGTGACCACAAGAATCTATCCCAATCTTGGTAAGAAAATTGGATTTCCACAGATAATTAGGACATGCAAATCAATTACATGTAAATTTCAAAGGTAGGAGAAGCCCGACATTACCTGTATTACATTAACAATATTAGATAAGGAATATTGCATGTAAGATGGCTAGAACATGATTATTCTCAATAACTGATTGGTATTATTGTTATTTTAGGGTTATATTTGAATAGCAATGAGAAAGTGTGAAAAGTGTAAATATACATGCATACATGTGCACACAGACATGTGAGTACTCCTCTAATTCTCTCTTCCAAATAGTACATCTCCAAATCAACAAATTTTAGAATGGTGAGTTCTACAAAATCTGACACACATGTCACTTGCACTTTGAATGACACTCTTTAGTCTACTTGATTAAGGATTGATTTTATCCTGAAACACCTTTGCTTTTCCATTTGAGGTTGAAGAAAAGTCCTGCTAATAAACTCAGCTTTCTTTGCTCCCTGATATCCTCTCTCTCTCTTTAGTTGCTAAGTCATGTCCAACTCTTGTGACCCCATGGACTATAGCCTGCCAGGCTCCTCGGTCCATGGGATTCTCCAGGCAAGCATATTGGAGTGGGTTGCCATTTCCTTCTCCAGATAGCCCCTAGAAAGGAACAACTAAATATCCAAAATGACCACACCCACCTTTCGCCTCCACTGGATCTAAAGTCACATTAATGTCAAAGTTGCCCAATGAGGGAAAACCCTTAAGCTCTCAAAATAGGGATCTTTGACTTTGGGATATGATTTAATGATGTAAATAGGTGACATAAGACATTTTCTTTAGTATTAACTTACATTAAAGTACCCTGAATGCAGGAAAGAGTGGCTACTGGGTGCTCATGAGCCTCATTTCTGTTCTTATCCAGAAAATGAATGTGGTAGGAAGAATTTAAAATGACCCCCCACTGAACCACACCCTTGAGTGTCAGTGGGACTTGTAACGTGCTTCTAACCAGTGTAACATGGAAAGGCAATGGGACAGCACTCCTATGGTTATCGTTATATGGCAAAAATGAAGCGATTTTTTTCAGATGTAATCAGTGGACTTCAAACTAATCAAAAAAGAGATTATCCTAGGTGAGCCTGATCAAACCAAGTGAGCTCCTTAAAAGAGAGCCTAGAGTTGAGAGATGCTGGCTTTGCAGAAGCAAGTGGTCATGAATTCTATAGCTGCAAGAAAATGAACTTCCAATAATTATATGTATCTGGAAGAGGACCTCAAGCTTCAAGTGAGACCTTAACCTCAAAGGGCACCTTAATTTCAGCTTTGTGAAACTGAGCAGAGAAGTCAGCTAGGCAGTGCCTGTAAGATCCTAAATGTGTGCTGTTTTAAGGCACTGAGTTTCCGGTAATTTGCCATACAGTGATAGATAACTTAATAGAGAGGGGTAGAAAATTAGTGGTGAGGACCAAATGGGGAACCCAACCTACCAAGGAAGTCACAAACTACATGATAATTAAAGCCAACTGCAACTGCTCAGCTGCTAGGAGCCCCAGCATGGGACTGCCTACTTGACATGGAAACATGAGCAAGAAAAGCAGTAATAAACTGCTTTTTAGAATTGAAATAAAAGCCACCACTCACTTGATTATCACCTGAATCTCATCCATAATCATCACTGGTTTGCTATTTGAGTCAAACTTCTTTTTGCGGAGCTAAAAAAAAAAAACCAAAAAACAGAAACATAATCTCAAGGTTATTGATTATCCTCCAAAGTGCTTGTGTGAACTAGTCAATGATTCTGACTCTTCGGCTGTGTCTTTGAAAGATAATAGTATTTAGACCCTACTGTGCTCTCACTAACTCTCCAATCAGTTAGAAAATCTTAAGATATTTTTTCAAAGAATGGTAAAAGAAAGCAGTGTGTGAGTTCTGGAATTATTGAAAGGTATTATCTGATGACTGACTTTCTATCACTCTGATACTCAATTTAGAAATGGAATGAAAGAAAACAGGAAGAGAATTGCGCTCCACTGATGTGTGGAAGCCTTGAAAAACCTTTAGTCCTGTTTAGCAATGGAGCTTCTAGGTTAAAGGAAATATATGAATATATATGAAAGAATTTATTTGAAGCAGATTACTTTCTTTATGCATTCATTCTTAAAAAGTTGTGAATCAATTTTGTCATCAATTGAATCTCATTTTAAATGCATGAAGGAGCTCAGTATTTGAAGGAATTCTACAATAAGTCTAAGTAAAGCAAATTTAGCTTTTAGTAGTATGTATAATTAGGCAAGCTAAGACTTCTGTTGTATTGATAAGTACTTTTGTATACTAACACTTTTTATAGTGAAGAACTGATTTTAAAAAACTACATTCAATTAGTTTTCGTGAAGTGCAGTGCCCATAGAAACTACAAATTAAAGAATGTGGTTCTCCATCTGGTTCGACAAAATGAAGTCACTAGCTGCAGCAGTCCTGTCGCTGATCTTTACTTAACACATCTTGAAAAGAGTTAGGGTGGAAATCAGGATGGGGCACTCTGTCTTTGGGAAAAACTGGCAGAACAGCCCTTCAAATAAATATTGTCAGGAAAAATGTTATGCACCCAATTTCTTGTATCTTCTTATCCCTTGTTTGCTGTTGTTTAGTCGCTCAGTCATGCCAGACTCTTTGCAACTCCATGAACTATATAGCCCTCCAGGTTCCTCTGTCCATGGGATTTCCCAGGCAAAGATACTGGAGTGGGTTTGCCATTTTCTTGTCTCATCTTCTTATGCCTAGAAGAGCACTAAACTAATTAACAGAGACATTTGCTCCTTGTGACTAGCAGCAGACTGCTGCTGCCGCTGCTGCTGCTAAGTCGCTTCAGTCGTGTCCGACTCTGTGCGACCCCATAGACGGCAGCCCACCAGGCTCCGCCGTCCCTGGGATTCTCCAGGCAAGAATACTGGAGTGGGTTGCCGTTTCCTTCTCCAGCGCATGAAAGGGAAAAGTGAAAGTGAAGTTGCTCAGTTGTCCAACTCTTAGCGACCCCGTGGACTGTAGCCTACCAGGCTCCTCCGTCCATGGGATTTTCCAGGCAAGAGTACTGGAGTGGGGTGCCATTGCCTTCTCCAGCAGCAGACTAGCAGACTTCTACTGAGATGTGTGCTTGATTATACTTACCCCTTCACCAAAATCATATATTTGCTGACCTCACCTCCTACCTATTTGAAGCAGTTCTTCAGAATTATCTGCGAGATTGTCTCCTGGACTATATTCCTCGGTAACTCCAAGTAAGACTGAACTCACAGCTTTCATACTGAATGGTTGTTTTTTCTTCAGTGAACAAAACTTTGGCTGATGAGGGGTAGTCTTAGATGTGCCTTGTTAAAAGACAGAATGAACAGATTAAACTGGAACATTGACAAACAGAAGGCTGAAGTGGTGTCATCAAGAAGGCTTTAGACCCCGGATGCTTCCAGATGAGATAAGGACAGACCTCTAAGCCAGGTGTTAAGAGAAGAAAACTCTAGGTCTCAGGAGACAAGCATCTTACACTTTGCAGTGTGACTCCGTGGATTCAAATCCTAAAACCTCAGCCTATTAGCTGTACCACCAGTGAAGGCACTTAGTCACTCCCTGCCATCTCTTACCTATACGATGGAAATAATAAAACCCCAATTTCAGAAGACTACTGTGAGGATTAGATGCAATAACACAATAAAGAACCTGGTGCTTAGTCAGCTTTTAGTCACTGCTAACTGTTTCTATTTGGCACAACAGAGTTGTAGAGGCTCCAGTTATTTAAAAGACCAGCTAAACCTCAAAAAAAAAAAAAAAAAAGATAGTGCTGAAGGAATTAACACACCATAGGAAAAAAATGCTAGTTTCTCCAGCAAGAGAATGCCTCAGGCATTTACAGTTCAATGACTAGGTACTATTTCTAATCATTATCTCATTTAGAATTATAATGAAGAATGTTGGGAATAATTAACCCCATTCTGTAGTCCCAGGAGCCTGTCATTGCAGGTAGGAAGGATTAGGTACCAGCTCTGTCAGTCCTGGCATGTGAGCGCATTTATTTCCCCCAGGGATACCATGTCATCCTGCCTCTCTTTTCAGGCAGGTTCAAAAAGTCCCCCATCCCCCTACAGTGGCAAGGAGCATTTGTCTCATGCTTGATAACACTTTTACAGTCAGAGAATAGCAGCAGCTCCTGAAACATCCAGCCCTTTTAAAAGCTTAGGAATGACAACAGCCACGAGTGAGCGTCCCTTTAGAGCCAGATGTGGTAAATCCTCTCTCTACGGAGCCGCCAGCCTGGAAGCCCACTCCCTCCTTTGTTAGAAATTCTAGTCACAAAAACCTACAATAAAATGCTGCAGGCACATCAATAAAGGATATAATGAAATCAGATGAGTCTTGTTCCTTACATTTACATGCAAAGTATATCAAAGGAGCATCCAGTTTGTTCCTGAGACCAATACAATGGATTCTTTTGTGTGGGAGGAGAGAAGATATATGAAGCTGAATGAGGAAGCAATTCCAATTAAAAGGGCTATGTTTAAGGCTCCAAAGACAATGCAGCCTTTGCTAGACACTTAGCTATTAGAAGTGTCTGGCTGCCGAGGTGGTTTTATGGTAATTGGATGAGAGCTGGGTGGAGAGGAACACAGCAGCACCGCTACGGGGCCCCAAGCTCCAGGTCACACTGCTTCCCTTCCCACTCATTCCTGTGTGACCTCAGGGCCAGAGGAGCTGCCCTAAAGGACTGCTATGAGGATTAAACAAAATAAAGCATATAAACCCTCTCTGGCAGTGCCAGGCACATGCTCAAGTTTCTATGATGTTTGCTATTATTGTTATGAGTTCCTCTGACTCAGCCCCACACAAAAGCTGGCAAAGGCTGGAATCACCCAGATGACAAGTAACTGGGACCCTGGAAGGGCCTGTCCTTGATGCCACGTGCTGTGTGGTGAACGGCAAGTTGCCTCCTGGTCCAAAGGCCTCTTAAAGTCAGCAAGTATTGGACACCTCAGACATGCACCATTGGAATTAGCTTGCCTGTTTCCCACACACTTTTCATGTTTTATAGCTTTAGAATCAGACATTTGGGAGATGCCAACTTGGAGACACATTATTCCCTCTGGCAGGCTGTCTGCAATTTTTCTCCAGAATCTCCATTTGTCTTAAATGGGAGCCACCTTCTTGAAAGTGAGTACTCAGGCTGCCTCGTGCAGCTCAGATCTGAGAGTGAAACAGAACCACCTATTCATCTATATGGGAGGACACATCTATGGGAATCAGAGGATTTAGCTTTTGGCTCTTTCCCCCTTGCTGAATCACCAAAGTGCCTCTGGAATTTCCTTGAGTGCAGAGGTCCCAGATATTCTTGGTTTTGTAACTTTCAGTGCCATTCTTCACTGACCTTATTAAAAAGGGAGGTAGTTTTCAGTTGGGAAATGACAGTAGCCCAGTCCCCGCTGAAGTAAAAAAGAGGAAAATGTTTCCTTTTTTCTTTTGCCCTTTTCTGAACATTTTTTACTTTAACTGTTCCTGATCTGGAGTCTAAAGACTAATAAAGATTAACCTGATATGATAATCACATCCTGTGTTTGGTGCTCACCTTTCCAGCACCCTCTTTGCAGACCACTTGGCGCTTCCCGGGTGGCGCTAGCGGTAAAGAACCCAGCGGTCAATGCAGCAGACATAAGAGATGTGGGTTCAATCCGTGGGTTGGGAAGATACCTTGGAGAAGGAAATAACAACCTGTTCCAGTCCTCTTGCCTGGGGAGTCCCACAGACAGAGGAGCCTGGCAGGCTACAGTCCATGGGGTCGCAGAGTCAGACACGACTGAAGCGACGTGGCACACACGCACCTTGTGGTGCTTCTCCTTTCATGTGACAGAGAGGAGGCCGCAGTACAGTTCAACAAAGACAACGGACCTAACTACCAAGCTACCTGACGCAAGTCTATGACTGTTTTTAAAACAGTGTTAGAGGAAGAAGAATATAAGATCCTTACACGTTTGCTCCGCATCACCAACCCCTGACTGCGAGCCCTCATCTATGCATCCCCCGATTCCTCATGGAAGCGGGGGGCACAGTCTGCCCTTCGTTGGCTGACGATTAAAAGCCACCTTTCTATTTCCTCCAAACTCTGTCTCTGTATTTTTTATTTGGCTTTGGTGGACAGAGAAAGCCAAGATTTTTGGCGACATCACAATGAGTCACTCTACAAAGCATAGATGCAGTTGTCCCTCTACAAGGCACAGGATATTGCACCTGGATACTCATTTCAAATATGGGCTTTGTTATTGTCGAGATGTAAATGGGCCTAAATCACAGTGCCTCTCAGTTGGGAAAGCCCTGAGGAATATAACACATGAAGCCATCACTCTTATAGTGACATTTTAAAACCAGTCATGAGGAAGAGAGAGACATTGGAAAGACAGGGTTGCAAAAGGGGCTTTCTTTCCATTTGTAATATTCAATTTCTGTAACAAAAAGGACCTAGAGCAGTTATGGCAAAATGTAAATATTTGTTAAACCTATGTGTTGAGCACAAGTATTTATGTCACTTGGCTGTGTATATTTTCAAATATTTTTAATAATTGTGTATATTTTGAAGAAAAAGCAGAAGAGTTTTTGGCACCTAAAAAGAGAGGTGTTTCAACTCAGAACAGCACAAGGAAAAGCAAATAAAGTGAGGAGTTGCTCAAAGCTTTCATGAAGGTGGGTTTCAGAATGATGCTGGAGGGTGCAACTCATGTGAAGAAAGCAGCCACTCTGTTTTAAGTTGTTGTTCAGTTGCTCAGTCATGTCTGACTCTTTGTGACCCCACTGACAGCCAGGCTTCCCCGTACTTCACTATCTCCTGCAGCTTGCTCAGACTCATGTTGATTGAGTCGGTGATGCCATCCAACCATTTTATCCTCTGTCGTCCCCTTCTCCTCCTGCCTTTAAGTTAAAGGAGTAAAAAAGACTTGGCAGGTAGCTTGAGTGAAGGGGAACCGCTCTTTAACTCACCAGCAGGGGCTCAATTCAAAGTGCTCTCCTTTTTTCTCTGACTTCAGTGAAGTATGAAACATAAATTTAAATGATTTAACAAATAGGTAACAACAACAAAAAAAAAATTGTTTGGATACTAGTCAGTTTAGACAAAATGGTGCTGAAATGGGCAGTGGCTTTGAAAACCCTCTTTTTGAAAACGTAGGCTGGCAAAACCAAGAAAAGTTGCCACCAGAATACAAATTCAGAATTGAATTGTTTTGTTTCTTCATGAAGGAAAAACAAAACAAAACAAAACATCAAAACAAAGAGGAAAAACCCAAGTAGGGTGAATGAATTCAGTGTTCAGCTAGTCATGAAACTGTCTCCCAAAATGGGCTCACTTAGCAAAGATGGAGACTAAACACTCTCCATGGTCAAGGGAAGATCAAAGAATATGTGCTCCTTGCACAAAATGTGCTCCCTGCACAAAAGTAGGCTGTTGTGAGGAAAATGAAATCTGAAAAGCCATAAAGTTTTGATTGTGGGGAATACAAGTCATAGAAGACCTTCATGTTATTTACCTGTGATAAAAATTTCAGGTTAAGTGGCAAGATAAAGAATAACACCACAAATCATCTTTATTCATGAAAAAGCGCCTAGACAAGGATTTCTCTGACACAGTAAAAAAGACTGTCTCAAATCAGATTTTCCTTCTGCCTAAAACTGACCATATAATAAGAAATAGTTGTATGAAACTCTCTCCAACGTGGACCTGCACACGTCAGTTCCTAGTGTCTTTTCCATAGTCATGGCCCTAATATAAACTGTAAACTGATGCAAAAGGAAACTGTTTCTGTTTCAACCCACAAGGATTTTTAACCTTTGTTGTTGTTCAGTCACTCAGTCGTGTCTGACTCTTTGCGACTCCATGGACTGCAGCACGCCAGGCTTCCCTGTCCTTCACTATCTCCCAAAGTTTGCTAGAACTCATGTCCATTGAGTCAGTGATGCCATCCAACCATTTCATCCTCTGTCTCCTCCTTCTCCTCCTGCCTTCAATCTTTCCCAGCATCAGGGTCTTTTCCAGTGAGTTGGCTCTTCACATCAGGTGGCCAAAGGGTTGGAACTTCATCTTCAGCATCAATCCTTCCAATAAATTCAGTGTTGATTTCCTTTAGGATTGACTGGTTTGATTTCCTTGCTGTCCGAGGGACTCTAAAGAGTCTACTCCAGCACCACGGTTCAAAAGCATCAATTCTTTGGTGCTCAGCCTTCTTTATGGTCCAACTTTCACATCCGTACATGACTACTTGAAAAACCCTAGCTTTGACTATACAGACCTTTGTCAGCAAAGAGATGTCTCTGTTTTTCAATACACCGTCTAGGTTTGTCATAGCTTTTACATAATTTCCAACATATTGTGACTGAGAAGACAAATTGCTGGAGGCCAGGAGGATGAGATGGTTGAATGGCATCACCAACTCAATGGATATGAATTTAAGCAAATTCCAGGAGATAGTGAATGACAAGGAAGCCTAAGGTGCTGTAGTCCGTGTGGGCATGCTAAGTTGCTTCAGTCATGTCCAACTCTTTTGTAACCCCATGGACCAGAGCATTCCAGGCTCCTCTGACCATGGGATTCTCCAAGCAAGAATACTGGAGTGGTTTGCCATGCCCTCCTCCAGGGGATCTTTCCAACCCAGGGATCAAACCCACATCTTTTATATCTCTTATTATTATCCTTTATCTTAACCCTGCATTGGCAGCTGGGTTCTTTACCACTAGAACCACCTGGGAAGTCTGTGCTGCAGTCCATGGGGGTCACAAAGAGTCGGACAACACTTAGTGACTGAACAACAACAAACCTCATGTACGTGTTTTCACACCATAGAGATTAAACATGACTTATCCTTCCAAAACTACCAAAAGGGCCCAGAGAGAGACCCATGGAGATTTTTTTTTTCCGATAAATTAAAAGATCATATTAAGACAAACATGGAGATTGTGTTTGTTACGGTGTTTTGGGTTGCAGAAATCAATTTAAGATAGTGGATGCCCACCAAGAGAACATTTTCTAAGGATACAGGGAGACCCAAGGTTGAGAATACATGAGACCTTGGAAGCAGCCATCACTCATCACTGTGTCTCTCTGAGAAATGGCTTCTTCTTCTTGGAAGAAGACTTTTCTTTGCTACTCAGTCCCCATGATGAACAGGAAAAGGGCATCAGTAGCTTGCAAGCTCACAAGTTTTAAAATACCAGTCATTCCACAACTGCTGGCCTGTGCTCACACTCCCTGATCCTCACACTCCCACTTCATCTTGGATTCCCTCACTTAACTCCAATGTAGTTTAGGGATGCTCACTGGTCTAGCTTGAAGCACGAGTCTGTGGCCAGCACGTCTGATCATACAGCTGCTGAATGTGATGCCAGTAGGTCTCTAGAGAGGAGGAAGTGGCAAATGACCTATGAATTTCACTACACATATGCTAAGAGCAGAATGCCTTCATGCAAAATATTTATTGAGCGCCTCCTCTCTGCTTGATGCTTACTGAGGTCCTGGGGGGACAACAGTGAACAAAAAAAAAAGACAAAATTCCTCCTCTCAGGAAGCTTATATTCCACTGAGGAAGGAAAAGAAATACTCAATAAAATACGTAACGTATCTGTTGGTTATAAGTACAGTGAACAGCAGTAACGGTGAGCTCGGACGTATTTAACAACCAGCTCTCTGGAAGACATTTGACGATTTCTGTGGTATTTATACCATACTACAGTGACAGTCCATGAGGTCGCAAAGAGTCAGACATGACTGAAGCGACTTAGCAGACACGCACGGTGACTTTCAAGCTCTCGGTGTGATATCCCTGACCATGGACTTGGGAGGAGATGAGCTGTAATGCACTATTGCAGAGTAGCCCCACCATAGACAGGCACAAGGGCTATAACCTCAAAGCACAGATGAGAGTAAACCATAGTAAAAGAACTAGGAAGTTAGGAGTTTTGAGGATCTATTACTTTGGTTTTTAATATAATTAATTTCATTGTAATTTGAATTATTTAATTTTTAGTGATGGCTTTGCTTAATAACTAGCTCACAGAACTCCTGAAAATTTTATCATCTGTTCTCACAAGCCAGTATGAGCCAGATCCAGGACACCACTGGAGGTAAGGAAAACAGAGCAGACTGAGGAGGGGTGGTGTTCCAGATAACTGGAACTGCTGTGCAACAAACCTCCTCAAGACTTAGTGGCTTGGAATAAGAACTGTTCTACTACATCTCATAATTTTGCGGACTAGACAGGGCCCAGATGGGGGAGTCCTTCTAGTCAGTGACATCAACTGGAGGATGGACTAGTCTTGAAGGTCCAGAGTGTCTGGGGCCTCAGTGGGGGTGACCAGAAGCCTGGACTAAGCTGGAACTCTTGAGTGGAGTGCCTCCACGTTACTTCGGCATGGCAGCCTCAGGTAATCAAATCCAGGACCCCCAGAGAAACTGTTCTAAGAGGCAGGAAGTGGAAACTGTCAGTCTTCTAAAGCCTGGGCCTGGAAACTGTCCCAGCACCACATCTGCCATATTCTGTTGCTCAAAGAAACCACAGGACCTGCCTACATGTAAGTGACAGAGACCCTGTCTCTCCACAGGAAGGGGATCAAAGAACATGCGGCCATGCCTAATCCACCACAGAGAGGGAACAGTAGTGGTCACGGAGCTCTGATATTTTAAAGATGGTGGTTGGGGAAGACTTTTCTACTAAGGTGATTTTTTTTTTTCTCCTAAGAACAAAGCCATATGAACAAATAAAATGTGCATATGAGTTATTGAGTCCAGATTTTGGCAGTAATTCTAAGTCCTTAGACCCTGCTCTGCCATAAGTGGGGAATATCTGACAGTGACCACTTAAGAGCCACTTCTTACTACCCAGGTGAAAGAAACCAAAGTTCAAAGAACCCAGGCACCTGTTCCCAGACACCAAGCAAGGCCTTGAATACTGGTCAGTAGCAGAACGTAACCTGAGCCCAGTGCTTCTAGCCAGATCTTCTATTTAAAAGTTCTGTGCTTCTTCTATGGGCTTCCACTATGGCTCAAATGGTAAAGAATCTGCCTACAATACAGGAGACCCAGCTTCGATCCCTGGGTCAGGAAGATGTCCTAGAGAAGGGAATAGCAATCCATTCCAGTATTCTTGCCTGGAGAATTCCATGGACAGAAGAACCTGGTGGGCTACAGTCCACGGGGCACAAAACTTTTTCTAATCAGTGTTAGCACATGATTTAGCATTTGACACTTTCCTTTTATAAAATACACATATTTTATATTGATAAGAATGTAAATTCCTTAGGAGAGACTTACTTTTACACTTCTCCAGGGCTGCTGTGTACAGTAGTACAGTTGGTACACTGCGCAAGATATTACCAGGTTAAGAGTATGCACTTGGCCTGCCAGGCTTGTGCTGTGGGAAAGGACCACACTGTCCCAGAGGAATGGGCGTCTTTTTCTGTTCCTACAAAAAAGCAGCAAATGGTAGCCCTGTAATTCTCTTACAAAAGTGTACTTTGTGTAACATAGTGCTGGGCATTCCTAGAATGATCCTGGGGCTGGGGGGTGGGAGGAGGGTGGGTAGAGAAATGGGTTGTGCTGATTAATAGCATTCAGATTCCTCCAGAAGTGTGTCTTATGGACATGCTATGATTGTCTAGTGCTGTATAATGAACCACCCCAAACCTAGTGGGGGATATATATCTTCAACTGGAAACTTCCTTTGGTTGCGACTCTGTGTGACCTTATGAACTGCAGCTGGCCAAGCTCCTCTGTCCATGGTATTCTCTAGGCAAGAATACTCGAATGGGTTGCCATTTCCTCCTCCAGGGCATCTTCCTGACCCAGGGATCAAACCCACGTCTCTTTTGTCTCCTGCATTGGCAGGTGGGTCCTTTACCACTAGCGCCACCTGGGAAGACCCTCATCAGTATAACAGCCATTTTATTGTGCTCACAGATGCTTGGGGTCAGGAATTTGGATGGGGCAGAGTAGGGGTGTATTGTCTCTGTTTCATGATGTCTGGGGCCTCAGCTGCGAAACTCATTTGGGAGCTGGAATCATCTGCAGGCTTCCTTCCTTACATGTCTGGGACCTAGCTGAAAGGACTCAAAGGCCAGCCTCCACTGGGACTGTCAATAGGAGCACGTGCATGTGGCCTTCTCCTGTGACTGGGGTTTCCCACAGCATGGCAGCTTGCTCTGAGATAGAGCGCCAAAGGAGAGATGTCCAGAAAGCAAGCCTTCTGAGAAAGCCCGGGGGTAGCTGCATGACCTTCCAAGCCCAGCCTCGGAAGTCACCATCTCCAAGACACATTACTGGCTGCAAGCATGTCACTGTGGCCAGCTTACACTCAAGAGCAAGGAAGTGAGACTCTGCCTCTTGATGAGGACTAGCATGTGGGGTGAGAGATGTCGTCGTGGCCATCTTTGGAAAATGCAGCCTGCCACAGGGCACATCGCTTCAACAATCCAGTACTGCCTGGGTTGGGAAGATCCCCCGGAGGACGGCATGCAACCCACTCCAGCATTCTTGCCTCGAAAATCCCATGGACAGAGGAGCCTGGCAGGCTACAGTCCATGAGGTCACAAAGAGTCGGACAGGTCTGAGAGACTAAGCACACACATACCACCAAAGAGATGGAGCTGCAATTGAGGGATGCAGCCTCCTAACTGCCCCCTCCCCACGATGCTCGTGCTGAAGGGCCCTCTGGCGCCAGGTAAAGAGGAACCGCATCCTGAGGCCAGCACTTGAGTCTCCAAAAGCCTCTCTTCTCTTTCAAGTTTGCAGTCAGGATGTGAGCTTAGCACAGGCCATGCCCCAGCTTCTTTTCGCTCTTGGGCTTGGTGGTTAGGCCACCAGGAAATTCTACAGACGAGCTTGACAGGTTGAGGGTTTGCCTCTTTTTCTAATCTGTGGGCCACCAACTAACTGTCAGAGTTATCAGGGCTCAGGCCAAAGCCAGATGTTCTTAACAGATGTGTAAAGTAGGCAGTTCCCTTATTACATCTTATTAAGTTGTCTGATGTTATATGATGGCTTTTTTAGTCTAATTTGGGGTTGGACACCCCTGGCAAAGCAATTGTAGCCATTTCCTCTATTTTAGTTCACACAAAGTAACCCAGTCCTGATTTCAAATCTTTTTTCTCTTTAACTAATTGGGTGGCCTTCTGCAGCTGGGCTATAGAAACCAAGGGAAGTTTCAAATTGAAGATTATATATTATGTGTATATATATATATATATATAGAGAGAGAGAGAGAGAGAGAGACAGTTGTGAAACGCATTCCTTCCAACCCACCCCTTGCCACTATTTCTCTCCATTAATAAAGATGTTCTTATCTGGCATAAGTAAGAATCTAAGAAATCACCAGACATAACTGCAAGCGCATCATAGTGCTCTCTTTCTGCCTCTACCCTATCAATTCTACCTGGATTTCATATCTGGAGGCTTGAGGAAAAGTGCAGTAAAGCTACTGCTTAGTTACAGAGTATCACCAAATCATAAATACCAAGTCCACCCTTCCCCCGCCCCTTTCCTCTGATCTGGCTTTGCTCCAGTTGTGTTGTCTGCAAAATGAGCTGTCACCAGAGCAGACTTCTTCAGGTCAGAAGTGGGAGGGAGCTGTACACCCACAAATGAAATGCCCCTGTGAACACAGGATTTGTTTCCGCTATCGAGTGCTATTTATGTGCTTATAAACAAACTGCTTTTATTATTCAACTTATAAAACTCCACTGTTTAAAGTCTGCGTTTCGCTACATTGCACACTAACATCTGTGACAATGAGAAAGTGCACCAACATGTCCCATTTCCCACCCTCCCGTCACCACTACCCCCCATCCCCGGCCAATATGACAATGTACATTCAAGGTTATAAAGTGCTAAGACTGAAACCAGGTACGTATAGGAGAAGAAATACTTATGAGAGGATGTGAGAGTGACAATCAAATGTTTGTTAGGAATGAGAATGAACTCTTTGTGGAGTTTGGTGAGCCTTGGCCTGTGCTGAGCCCCTGCCTGGGAAAGGTCTAGGTGAGTGAGCTGACAGAACCCATGCGTGACTCTCAGCAGGCTCCGACTAGGCCTGTAGAGCCTTAGGACTCAGTAAGAAATAAAACATGGAAGTAAATATTTAGTGACAAACACAAAGGCTGCATGCCATGGTAACAAGGTGACCCCAGAGCATCAAACATCCCTCCTGCCACCTGCACCTCCCTACCCCACCAGCCAGAAAAGATGCAAAAGGCAAGACAAGGCTCAAGGCTCTTCTGATCTGGGAAGTTCCTCCAGGGCTGGTAGATCCACTGAACTTCATGTCCACTTCAATCCATTGGAAACAGAGGCACAGAGCTGCCAAAGCTGTTTGTAACTTTAATGTAGGTGTAATGGCTGATTTTGTGTATCAGTCTGGCTGGGTCACAGTACTCAGTCAAGCACCAGTCTAGAGACTTCTGTCAAGGCATTTTTTAGATGTGATTAACATTTAACTCAGTAGACTTTAAGTAAAGCAGATTTCTCTTTATCAGTGTGTGTTGGGGGCGGGGGGAATCTCATCCAAATAGTTGAAGGTCTTGAGAGAAAGGATTGAGGCTCCCCACCCAAAGAAAGGATTCTGCCAGCAGACAACAGCAGCTCTTCACTGGGTCTCCAGCTGGGCCTGCATGCACACTGCAGACTTGTCATCTTCCAAACTCCAAATATGCTCCAATTCCTTAAAATGAATCCTACTGGTTCTGTTTCTCTCGAGAACCCTGATTCTACGTTATGTTTATACACTTTGCACTGCTTACTGCTTGATTAATTTATGTAGCAGGGACTGCAAGTTGCCTGTCTAATACCCATCTTTCTCTTCTTTCTTGGTGTCAGAAGCCTAATTTTATTTAAGATGGTAATGTTCTAGCTAAAAGACTACGTTTCCCAGTTTGCCTTACAGCCAAGGATGGCCCCATGATTTACCTCTGTCCAATGACAGGTAAGCATTGTTGATTAGGATTTACAGGAAAGCTTCTTAAAAAGAAGAAAGGCTATTGGCATGTACCCTCTCTCCCTTTTTGGGTTTTCTGTCTGGAACTCTGATGGTGGTTTGAACTCAGTGGCCATCTTGAATCATGAAATCACCCACTAAAAATGGCAGAGCAGAAAAATACCAGCTATGGACTGCCTACTCCCCTTTAGTTGAAGTAAAACTAAACCACTATCCTTTATAAACCACTGTAATTCCAGTTTGTGAACCACAGTGTACTGTAATTCTGAATTGATCAGATAATACATAGAAGCTACAATAATTCAAAGCAAACCTCAACAGTTCTCAAACTCAGACCATGATTTATGGTCTGGTCCAGCTTGTCCTATAAAATGGATAGTATTATTATTCCCACTTTACAGAAGATGAAACTAAGGTACAAAGAAGCTAAGTAACTTGCCAAGATCACATAATCAGCAAGTGACTGAGCTTTGAACTTAGATCTAGTCGATTCTGGAATTTTCACTCTTTTTTTTTTTCTTAATAAAATATGGAATGCTTCATGAATTTGCGTGTCATCCTTGCACAGGGGCCATGCTAATCCTCTCTATATCTTGGAATCTGCACTCTTAACCACATCCCAATGGTAATGCTAAGAATAATGGGTGGAAGTCATGGGACACAGATTCCAGTTCAATATAAGGAAGACTCTTCTAAAAGGGGGCTGTTCAATAACAGCATAACTAGGAATACATAATTAAAGACTGGATAACCACTATTAGGGCTTTCCAGGTGGCACTAGTGATAAAGAATCCACATGCCAATGCAGGAGATGCAAGAGATGCAGGTTCGCTTCCTGAGTCAGGAAGATCCCCTGGAGTAGGAAGTGGCAACCTACTCCAGCATTATCCAGTATTAGTCTATTTCAGTTCACCCAAGTCCACATATGTGTTTTGACAGAATTAAGCACTCCATACTAGGAATTTTAAAAAGAAAGGAAAGAGTAAACTTAATATTAATACTGGCACTATTCTAGTTCTTGATTTCCCTGTAGTTCTAGTTCTAGTTCTGGATTCCCTGTAGCTCAAACGGTAAAGAATCTGTCTGTGATGCAGGAGATCAGGGTTCGACCCCTGGGTCAGGAAGGGAATAGCAATCCATTCCAGTATTCTTGCCTGGAGAATTCCAAGGACAGAGAAGCCTGGGGGGCCACAGTCCATGGGTCGCAAAGAGTCGGACATGACTGAGCGACTAACACACACACACATTCCAGTTCTTAATTTGGGTAGTGGGATGGAGGGTCTCCATTTTATTACTGTCTTTCATCAATTATGTATATGTTCCAATATCTTTTAATATATATTAAACATGACATGCTTGGTGGGCTATAGTCCATGGGGTTGCAATGATTTGGACGCAGCTTAGCAACTAAACCAAACACGACATTCTAGGTGGCTTAGTGGTAAAGAATCTGCCTGCGAATGAAAGAGATGCAGAAGACCCAGATTCAAACCCTGGGTCAGGAAGATCCCCTGGAGGAGAAAATGGCAGCTGGTTCCAGTCCATGGGGTCGCAAAAGAGACACAACTGAGCATGCATGCATGCGAACATGACATAATGGTTTTCATTAGAGAGAAGTTAAGCGGCCAAATTAGTTTGGGTGTTGTATGCAAGGGGAGTGGTAGCCTGTGCCCATTCACTGTGCTCTCACCTCTGGGCTGAGACTGGAGCCTTTGTGGCCTCAGCACTCCTTCTTCTTGGAGGGAGCATCTCAGTGAGGGCTCTTGGATCACGACTGAGTTGACAACCTGCCTCTCACCCGTTCCTGGGCAGTTTGGAGCAGTAGAGCTGAGTCTCAGGGCACCATCTAAAGAGTATGAACATGATGGTAACAGAGGCATCCTGGGTCTGTGCCCATAGTTCATCTTTTTAGTGTCTCCATCTCCTCCCCACTCCTATTGTGGCCCTCTCTTCTGACTTCTTACTCCTTCCTCTTCTCTGAGACTTCACCTTTAAAGTAGGAAGCTTTCTCTCATTGAAATTTTTTCTTTTTAAAATTCATTCAGAGTTGTGAGGGGCCTTGAACTGATGTTCGACTGCTGTCTCTTATTCTGGGAACATGGGAAAAATTGATAAAGCAAGACACTCTTCTGACAATATGGATTTGACCAAAACAATGTTTGTTTGTTTTTTTAAACATTCTAAGACATAATATACTTTCTACTTGAACACCAAAAATGTTATAATGAATTCTCTTTTAATTTTCCAAGGTGAGAAAAACTCAATAATACTAAATGGCAAACATCCTTATAGACAGGCTTATACTTACAGACACTTTTGGCTTTTAGTCCTTTGGTTAGATAACACAAAAAGAATGATAAAGGCCCTATAAGAAAACAGATTGCTGAGTTGGGAAGGAAGTTGTACACATGGTCTTCTCTCACTGATATCCCAAGAAGGTTTTTCTGTCAAATTAGTGAGAGCTCTTCACTGGAAACCATAGCAACTGGCCTTAGAAAAAGGAACTTATTGGAAAGGTACCAGGTGACTCACAGGACTAGAAGGCTAGAGAATCAGTCTGGGAAAATGGCCAGAACTCCAGCTGGCCAGCAGGACCCAACGTCAAAGCCACGTCATCAATGGGACAGATTCTGAGGACACCCTGCTGACCCTGCAGCCTCTGTCACCAGCCTCTAGATTCAACGCCACCAGTGTGACCTTAAATGGTTCTGTATGTTCACTTCACCAGCTCAAGATTGAAAGACTTGAGAAGGTGCATTTAATTGCTAAGCAACAAAATGTCTGCACCCTAGTCTCAAGGGGGCTGGCAGAAATTTGGTCCTTTGTTTTATTACCACTGAGTTATAAGAATTCCTTGTATATATATTGAGCATAAGTACTTTGTCTGTATATGTATTACAGTATCTAAGATGGCTCTTCACCACATCATGTCTGCTAATGCTGAAATATCCAAGATGGCTCCTTCATTCATAAGTTTGGAACCCAAGCTGGGAAGGCTGGAACACCTGGGACTGGCAGGCATCTCTCTCTTCATCCCCTCTTCATTGTGGCTAACTTAGGCTTCCTGACAGCATAGTAGTTTCAGAGTATTTAGTCCTTTTTTTAAATGGTGGTTGGATTCACTTAGAGCAAATGTTCCAGGAGACCAAGGTATAAGCTATATAAGGCTTCTTATGACCTAGCCTTGGAGGTCAAAGAACACTACCTTCACTGCATTCCATAGGTCAAAATTCAAGTTGAAAAGAATTAGACATCTCCTCTCAATAGAAGATATCACAAAGAATTTATGGGCAATCTCTGAGACATGTTATAATTAGAGATCTCAACATTAGTGTCAACTATCAACTTATTCTCAATTGCTCAAACTCACCGAAATCATTAAATAACACTTATTAGCAAAAATGATAGTTTACAAAGTGCTTGTGTATATTTTATCTTATGACACCCTCACAAGAACCTTATGAGTTAAGCAGGAATACATTAATATCCTCACTTACTGACACTGCTGAAGCCCAGTGATTTTGGTGCCTTGTTCAACAGAAAAGAATCACAACTAGAATCCAGATCTTTGGCCTCTAGTGCAGTGTCTTCTCCTATATGCCTTGCCATTTCTGCTTAGGTATACAAATCCTCTTAATTCAATAAGCCTCTTCTTTCGTAGGAAATCTAAGTTTGCGGTAGTCTTCAGTTACTAATGAATTACTTATTCATGAATTATCAGACAGGAAGAGCTGTATATTTAAATAATTAGGTACTATTCAGTGAAATCATATTAGAACCAAAAGTTCTGTGGTTGTAAGGAATGAGAATGAATGAGTTGATTTAAAATTGCACCTCTGTTTAGTGACAGTATTATGCATATGATTAAAAAATAAAGAAGCCAAAATTTTATTTACTGACACAGAAATTCTAAGAGTCCATTGTAATTTAGAAAAGCAAGTTGCAGAGCATTATGTGAATACACACACAAGAATGCATACAAACATATATATTTTTCAGAATTGCGTTTGTTAGTACACATACAAAAAATCCTCTAAAGGTGATGCTAATAGTGTTATATCTTAAGAATTCTAGACTGCTTGAATTTGAGTATATATCATTCTTTAAATAATAATTTATTAATAAAAGATTTTTAATCTCTTCAGTCCTTTCAGAAATACATAATTATCTGATTTAAGCATCTTCACAACTTTTCTAGTCCTAAGTAAGGTATAGGAATAAACAAATGAACAAACAAAACTACTGGAGTGGGTTGCCATTTCCTTCTCCAGGGATCTTCCCAACCCTGAGATCGAACCTGAGTCTCTTGTGTCTCCTGCACTGCAGGTGAATTTGTTACCACTGGGCCACCTGGGAACAAAACTACAGATGGTATCATATTAAGGAAAGAAATTCTATATTTGTTGATTTACCCCCCAACAGAAATTACTGAGATAGTAGTATCTTTTTAGTACTCAGCATAGGGAAATGTGTTCTTACACAAAACAATACAAAAGAATCCTTTGGGCTAAACATAATTGTCTTCCAGAAACTCACTGGTTTGGAACTCAAAAGAGATAGGCATTTCTTTGCAAACCAAGAAGTGACCATTGTTCACAGATCTCAAAAGACAATAAAAGAAATAGCAAACCAACTTGGACCTGCATGTATATTAAACTTTACCTAAAAAGCATTCCAGTTTACATCAGTTTACATAGAAATTCCAAACCAAACTGTGGCCCTACTATGTCATAAATCAGGCAAAGGAGGACCTGGGAGATTGGCAAAACTAGTTGGGCTAAAATAGAGTGAAACTCCTTTCCTATATGTCTTCAATTTGGGAATAAAGTAGAGTTCAAAGTGCCAAAAGTCAGGGTCTGGACAGGAATACCATCTGTGTGACGGGTGCTCCAGATAGGAGCATCGTGGATCAAGCCAGGAGGGGGGTTATCCAAATAGGCTAGGATTGAGAACTAGAGCCTGTGGGGAGACATCAAACACAAACCTAGTTAGTGATAATGACCTGCCATTTGTTCAGTGACAGCCATGCTGTCACTTTTCACACATTATCTCACAGCCCGCAGTCTCCTCACAAACAGGGTCTTAGCCTCTTCAGATGATGACACAGACTTAGAAGGGTTACAGGCCATGCCCAAAGCCAAGATGCTAGTGGGTGACAGAACCAAAATTCAAGCAAGGCAGACCTTTCTCAAAGCCTATATTCTTTCCAATAGACCAAACTGTGGTGATCTAAAGGACCAAAGAGAATTTTGTGAGAATAGTAAAGTCGGGAACCATGAGGCTCGGGGTGGGCCGGTATGCCAGTTCCATCAGGTCTACTTGTTCTGGACTTCTCCTGGAAACACAGGCTATTTTGATGTATTCCTTTCAAATAATATCTGGGTATACCTGCCTAGTGGGTGTCACATCTTCACAGAGTCATGGGGCAGATAAAGTGAAATGAATATGATGGTGTTCCAAAGGTAGCCAGGCTCCTCTGCCAAGTGTCAGGTTTGATGTAAAAGGTAGAGAGAAATGGAAGAGAGAGGGTGCCGGAGTCAATGACTGAATAATGAAGCATGAGCCCCTGGCTCTGTCTAGATGCTCACGAGGCTCCCTTTTCTAAGAGGAAGACCATGTACAAAGACGTGATGAAAAATTGTGGAGCCTGACCGAGAAGGAAAACCAAGTGAGAAACGCGTTTTGAGAAGAATATCATTATAGCACATCAAGCGCCGAAGGAAGAATAAACTAGAGGAGGACTGAGATAAAGCCCAAACTTGGACACGAGAAGGGCACAGATGACCTATGAGAGGGGAGATCTGGGGTCTTTGGGAGGACACGTCAAAAAACAGTCACCTAAGGTAGGGGTGGAAATGTTGAAATAAACCTGACAAATAAAATGTTGAAATAAAAGAATCATGATCATCAGAAATAGATGGTGAACAAGTCAAAGGCAGGGGATCAGTCTTGGATTAGAGAAATTGTGAAAGGAGATACAGATGAGGGAGGAAGAGTCATGATTCAGAGATGTAAGACAGAGGAATTAACTGGTGGAGTGTGGTCCCGGATGAATGGGGAGGGTAAGGATTCTGCACACTGAGAGAATCTTTCCTTAAAGCAGATGGAGGAGAGAAATAAGACTGATGATCAAGTAGACATGTGAAGGGATTTTTTAGGTATTTTTCATTGGTGGTAAATATATTCAGTTTTTGGTTTTTTTTTTACTATTACTATACCAGAAGGATGGACTTGATTCAAGAAAAGGGCACAGAATATCAGAAATAAGCTCAAGTTCCTAGCTTTGTTCCTTATTATCTCTGTGACTTGGACAAATTTTCTGAGCTTTGCTTTGCTCACCTTTAAATTAGGATAATTATCTATGTCCTGACTCCCAAGTTGACTCACAAGTTAAATATCTAGAAATTCAGATTTGTTAAGTCATTGGTAGTTTGGAACTGGCCATGGTGTGAGCATTTACACCATGGAGACAAGCAAATGTTACAAAGCAAGCCTTCCCAAGGGCTTGCCATTGCCTGCTTCCCTTATATTAATGATATTGTCAGGCTGAAATGAGAGACTGTTTGTGAAAACACTTTGCAAAGAACCAAGCTCTATATAGTGTGAAGAGCTTTTGTCATTAATATTGACAAGTGTGGCAGCATGAATTTTTCACCTATTAATTAGAGTTTTCTTTTCTGTCCCCTGCCCACCATTCTTAACATATAGCCTTTTATATTTCCTTGCCTTAGCAATTTTTGCAGGGCCGAAGGCAAAGATGCTTGAAAGCAATGGCTCTTCCTATCTTATTTAAGGACTATACATACCAAAGAGATAGTATTGAGAACAGGAAGGAAAATGGGAATATCGAAAAGGCTTCAAGGAGAGATTTCCAGTGGTCTGAGAAGGGCAGAGGTCAGTGAGTTTTATAGGAAGCAGAAGGGAACCAGGTCTGGATGCCTAACAACTCCCTGAGAGGCACAAGACCTCAGGAAATGGCTACAGAGTGGATCTGAAAAACCTGCCCGGGTAGGCAGCTTCTCAGACTCAACTCAGTATCCAGATGCACAAGACCACAGTCAAGCATATGTAGATTCAGAATATAGGATAGGAAATCCTGTCAGCAGGGCAGCAACAGTGTTCCCTTTCCCCTGGGAAGTGGTCCATGCTACAATCCATAAGGCACCATGGGTTCTCCTGTTTGGCTTCCCAGGCTTCCAGTGCAAGGAAATGAGACCACATGAGGTCCGTGTGGGATCCCTGCTCCGGTCTAGACCCTCATGCCCCACAGGAGCTAGCATTTCCTGCAACAACTCCATAGGAATAGCTGCTGTGCCTGGCACCCTCAAATAACTTGCACAGTTTTGAGAGTCACTGCTCTCAGTAAGCCCGGAGCTATGGCTTCCCTCAGGTTCTTAGTTCTCCCCGCGCAGATACAATTCACCATGAAGGCTAATTTTTGCCATAAGTCACTCTGCCTAGTAATAACATAGCTGACACAGTAATTTTCTCAGGTCTTCAGAGGAAACAGAGAAAGTTAACAGAAAGTAAAATCTCAAGTTGAAAGGGAGAGGGTCTTGTAAAACACTTTATTCATGGTGGCCCAAGCAGGCAGGACTCGAGGCACAGGGACTCCCAGCCTCACCAGAGACGCCCTTGTCACAAGTGTGGCCCAGAGGCCGAGACACTGGATGTAAAACATAAAGGTCATCCTGCTGGTGATTGAACAGAAGTCTCGGACTTCCCTGGTGGTCCAGTGGTCGAGAATCCTTCTGCCAATGCAGGGGACATGGTTAAGATCTCCGGTCTGGGAAGATCCCACATGCCGCAGGCCAACTAAGCCCATGCACCACAACTACTGAGCCTGCTCGCTAGAGCCCGGGAGCCAAAACTACAGGAGCCCTAAGAGCCTGTGCTCTGCAACAAGAAGCCACCACAATGAGAAGCCCAAATGCCACAATTACAGAGGAGCCCCTGCTCGCCGCAACTAGAGAAAGCCCATGCACAGCAATGAAGACTAGAAATTAATAAATCTTAAAAAAACAGAAGTCTTCTCTCCCAGGCCCTCACTATTCTATTGACTGTTAAATCAGCTCCCACAAAAATTACAGTGAAAAAATCCCCTTGACCTCTCCCTATATACCTCAGTTTCCAACTGCAGTAAGAATTTATTCACATCACTCTTGAGAGTGAACCAGTTAACATTTTCAGAACAGGCAAAAGATGAAAGATACATTAATAACAGCACCAGGCATGCACTGGGGGCTGCTCATCCTCTGGGTACTTAGCAATCACAAATCATTCAACGGCTGTTTGCAAAGTATTATCGGTCCATTCCCAGTGCAAACAACCTCCACTTTATAAGGGAATTCTAATCCCAAACTATCTTGTCATTTTAAAAACATTACTTTTCAAGACCTGGCATTATGCTGAGTTGTTCTTTTAAAAGATTAATGAGAATCCTCGTAGTTTAAAATAACTAAAGGCAAGAATCACTTCTAATATGTATTGTGTAAGAGTTTTTTCTTTTTAGAAAAAAATTTTAATTATAGAAGTAACACATTAGTATAGACTCATTATAAGAAAAATCCAAACAACACATTTAAATTAAAAGTCTTCCTGGCCATCTTCCTACCAAACTTCCCTCCTTGGAGGTGACTAGGATATTAATTTGGCACATCCTTCCTTTCCTTTTGCTCTTCATTTATAATTAATGTTTTGAATTATAAATGGCTCTCAGTACAACTATTAGAGTGTATGGTTTAGTCAGAGATTTCTTGTCTCCTCCTCTTTTTATAAAGGCTCTAGGAAGACTTCCCTGGTGGTCCAGTGGTTAAGAATCTGCCTGCCAATGAAGGGGACAAGGGTTCAATCCTTGGTCCGGGAAGATTCCCCATGCCATGGGGCAACTAAGCCAGTGTACCACAACTACTGAGCCTGCACTCTAGAGCTTGTGCTCTGCAACAAGAGAAGCCCACACACTGCAACTAGAGAAAAACCTGAGCAAAAATGAAGATCCAAAAATAAATAAATGAAATTATAAGATATCTAGTCCCATCACTAGGGCCCCACTCTCATGGCCTAATCTAACCTTAATCACCTCCCCCAAACCTGACAATTTCCTAATATTATCCCCATGGGGATAGGGTTCAGTGTATGAATTTTGGGAGGACACAAACATGCAGTCCATGACAGGGTAGGTTCCATATTTCCCCAGAGGACATGAAATATATAGAGAACCCTTCAGAAAGTTTACCGTCCTCTTTCCACCAGGTGAGGATACGAGAATTCTGCAACTAGGAGAGTGCCCTCACCCGACCATTTGGCACCCTGATCTTGGATTTCCAGCCTCCAGAACTAGAAGAAATAAATTCCTGCTGTTTATTAAAAGGAAAAAAAAAGTTTATCATCAGGAAATGTTAACAATTTCAAAACTAGCTGCACACATGTGAGGGGAACCAAGAACGTGTTACTTTTCCCTTAAGAAACAAGAGATGTCTACAGAATGGGAGAGGAACATGATCCAGCAGCTTCTGTCTATAAACATTCTTAGCATCCAGCGTCCATGAGCTGTTCCAGCGCCCCAGAACCCTCTTGTGACAAGCCTGAAGAGAGCTGGCATTTCCAAACCGTGCAGTTCAAGCTCCAGAGCATACAGAATGATGCATTCAGCTAAGTAGACGCTGTCGGCACTGCTCCCCGCCCGCCCTCTCCGCATCTGAAGTTTCCATTACCCAAGGGCTTTGATCTGGTAAACAAATCTGAGTCCAATCACATGGCAAAGGTTCCCTTTCTCTCACTCTCCTCTCTGTGCTTGGGAGAACTGAACAATTAACAAATAGAGTGTGTTCTGGGACAGTTCATGATTTTGTACCTGATTTGGGGAGACTGAAAAGCAGCCCTTGCAAACAGTCTCTTTTGCCAGCTTCCTCCCTCCCCTTCCCCCTTCCTAAGCCCTGGGATTCCCCCTAGGGGTTTTATAGAAACCAGCCCATCTGGAATATTCTGCTGACAGAAAGTCAGTAATTGATGCCAGCCGGAGAAAGCACAACTTCTGCAACTGCTTTAATTCCAGAAAAAGTCTTGCCTGTCTTGCAGCATTCACTTGAGCCAGGCCTTGCTTCATCTAGCCGGGTAGCCTCAAGCACCTGAGAAAGTTTCCAGAACCCAGTGCTCAGTGGATATTTATCAGGCTGAATTAATTGTATTGAAGGCATTTGATCTCTCTGAATCTCATTTGAAGATGGGAATAACCATTTTCACAGTGTAAGGATTTATTTAACCATATTGTTTGGTTTCTCAAAAAAATCTATTGGGTTCCTATGTCCCTAAAGGATAAATGGGATGCAGTTTCTTGCAGTTAAGTGTCCGAGAGGCGTGGAGCTTACTGGATGAGTGCTATTGAGTAGGATACTCCATCTCTCTGAGTTTCAGTTTCTTCATTTGTAAATACAGAAAAATAATATCTACTTTAGAGGTTATTGTGGAGCAATAAATGAGAAGACATGTAAAGGTCATGACACAAGTATTGCCCACAGTAACTGTTCTAGAAATGTTAACTGTTAGTCTTACGTGCATAATCTGTAAACTGTGGGCACAAGACTGGAAATCAGTAAATGGTAAGTGGGTAAGTCTACGAGAGAACACAGCTGTATCAGTTAGGAATATGTTTGGCTGCATGTGATAGAAACCCTGCTAGAGTGACTAAACCAAGTAGCTGGTTATTTCTCTCATGTAATACAAAACCAGATGTAGGCAACCCAGAGCTGAGAGAACCGCTCAAGGAAGTCATCAGTGACCCAGGCCCTTTCTGAGCACATAGCCCTCATTCTCAGATTTGCTGTTTCATCCAGGAAGAAGTGGGGAAGGGCTTCAGTTGCCTCATCTATAAAATGAGAACAAGCTCACTGTCTTTCTACTGAATAAAAAAAAAAAAAAAAGGAAATCACAGACAACACTAGCAGATAATGACATTTTTGAAAAAAAATGTAATGAAACAAAAACTGGTTGGAGTGAGGTAGACTTTCATTGTTAGCTCTATGGAAGTCTATACTTTTAATTTGTACATATTTGTACATGTACATATTCATGTATTACTTATCTAATAAAATTAATGATTGTAACTACGCAATAGTGGAAACATAAAATTGTGTATGCATAGGGTAAAGTTTGGAGAGGATTCTAAAAATATGAAAATGGTAGCCGAGGTGAAATTATAGAAAATTTCCTTATTTGTGCTATTATTGCTATTTTACAAATGCAATAAGTATGATTTACCCCCACAAGTTGTTCACACAAGGCATAGGTAGATTTCTGTAACAACCCAAGTTGGGCATTTTTAAAAGGTAACTGTGATTTTGCTGACTGTGGAGATCAGACCAGTACAGCCTCAGTTGGGACTGAAGTTTAACAGAGATTATCTGGGATGCTTGAAACCAAATTATTTAACTTGAACTTGGTGAAAAAAGTTATCTCTCCAGTTTCATTTTTCTCTTTAATCTCCAGCATCAAGAGCCAAAACACAGGACAAGAACTAGAACGGTCACTACTTTCTCCCTCACTGAGATCCTGTCCACACTGTGGCACAGGGTGTTCTGTGCTTAGACCGCAGAGCTAAGCTGCTCATTACTGCCCAGCAAGGAAGGTGGCTTAGGGAGAACGGAGTCTGCCAGACTAGGTACTTAGCACCGCCCTGCAACTCTGCCATATCATTTCCAAATGGAAGGCCATTACCTGGATCATTAACCTTGACTCCTATATAAACCTAGTCACCCAAAGCAGCTCAAAATAAAGCAGTTGTTATGAAGACTACAAGTAGGGTACAAAAATGCTGGTCAGGAGGTCCCTGCTAGAACATTCAAAACTAGCCCCCACTCACTGACTTGGTGCCAAGAACTGGGCTATCCACTTACATTTAGGATTTCAGCTCATCCTCTTTGTGACATTGCAAGGTAGACACACACACAACCCCATTGTACAGAAAGTCTAAATGACTTACTTACCCAAGACCACATAGCCCATCAAATGAAAGAGCTAGAACTCTAACCCAACAATTTTGAGGACTACGAAGCCCATACTTTTAACTTGCTCAATGTTTTTCACATGCATTTGTATTTGAAGAGAGTTCTTTGAAACAAAGTACCCATGCAAATTTCAGGAGCATGGCTTTAATGTTGGCGGTGGTGTGGGTGATGGGGTGGGGACAGGTACTCAAAAAGTTCTCTGAATATACCCAATGAAATACTCATGAAAAAGGAGCTGGGCTTAAGTCAACCCAAGTGTGTACAACATGGCCTTTAGGCAGTTGGGTGTGTTTTCCCCCCAGCAATATATCACCCAAACCACAGTAGCCTTAATGTATGACTTTAATATATTACCAGGGAAAAATGTTCCAGTGATTTACTGGGGTACACATCATTGGTATTATGAGGCAGCATTAATCAAAGCTATGGAGTTGGCGTCTGAAAACCATTAGGTAAATCCCAAGCTCTACACTTAATGTATTCACCTTGGGCCACATTCTGGAAGGAATGAAAAGATTTCACTGCTTTTGCTTTAAATCTGCCTTCCCATTAGTAAAATTAATGTGTTTCTTGAAATTTTTAAGGTACATTTTAAGATGAACAATTGTTCAAAGTTCTCTTTACCAAGAGTCTCTCTAAAGGAAGAAAGGCCAATCCCCTACTCGTATGTTCTAAGGAGGGAGACCAGCCCTGGATTTCTAGTTTAGTTGCCAACCACAACAACCAAAATATACAACTCAGAGTCATTCACTTTTTAAAAATAGTTTAACACTACTTGTTGGACGGATAGTTTATAAATACAAAGAGCCTACAAAGCAAACTCTGATGAAGGAAGTTGTAGAATGGGGACCTATGGACACTGGGTGAAGAGCAGGGTCAAGAGTACAAGCTCTGTTTCTTCTCTGAGAATACTCTCTCCTCATGGACTATACCCTGCTGAAAACACACACATGCGCACGCACACACACCCCACAGTCCATTCACTCTTCTTGAAATGGAGATGAGCCTGGGAGGGCTGTCAGTGCTGACGAGAAGAAGAAGGGGTTCCCAGGATAAAGAATAAACCCTGGTGCTTTTCTACATTTTATTCTCTCATTGTACCAAGCAGCCCTGATACAGTATAAGGTGGCTTACATTTCTCTGTAATTTGAAGTACGTTCTTACCTGAAAAACTGACCAACCAAAATAAAAGGGATATTCACTAGAGCTCCGTTACTGCTTCTGGATTTGCTCCAAAGGGCCAGTGTCTTCCGAGTCTGTCCAAGCTGCTGCAGGCATGCGTGTGCAGGAGCCACTCACCTGCACCACCCTCCCCAACTTCAGGTCACCCCCACACCCTGAGAGAGACGTGCCAAGGCAGGGAGTGTGTGTGGCCTAGCAGAGGCAATTGTTGATGAGAGAGACAGTAGACAATGTCCTTTCCAGGGAAATAAAAAGTGAAAGAAAAAGAAAGAAAAGAGGCCAAATGATGGTAGGCCTGGGCAGCATTTTAAATTTGAGAGACAGGGAGTTCTTGCTCTCATGAAGCTAAGGGGACAACTAGACATGAATCAAATAAAAACACAAATAAAACATTAATTATCAGACACTCTGCAGCCTTTGTACTAATCACTGTTTCCTTCAAAAGCCTCCCTGGACAGCACCGGGAAATGACACTCTTCAAGAGTTTAGCAGTGTCCTTAGTCTCCTTCTTCCTGCAGGAACAACCTTATCTTTATTTAGAATTTATTTCACCAGTTTACGTTATTTAAGAGCAGATGTTCCACCTGACCTCAGAGAGCTGCACTCACGAGCAGAGTGTCACTATTCTGAACTGATTACCTTGTCGTGTTCTAAAGAGCCCTACTTCAGAAACAGGTTACTAACTGGGTATTTTAGAACTTAACACATCATTAAAAAAGAAAAACTACAAGTGAGCTCATCAAGTGTTGGTGGATGTTTGAAGTGAGACTTTATTAAAAGTGGCCGTGTGCCTGCTATTGATAGCTCTACACATAATGTCTCTTCTATAACATAAAAATTGTCCTATTAATTTTTATTTCCAGATTTTTACTCAATGGGAGGATGGTCACTATGAAACATGCCTGCATCCTAGACAAAGTAACATTTAACATATAGTCTGTGAACCTTAAAGAGGCTACGTATTCCCCTTCATTTGCATGGACACTAAATTCTCTAATGACCTTTTCAGCTGCTCAAGAAATCATTTATTTGATTCTTTATTCACCCAAATGCACTTCAGGAGCAGAAAATATCTATGTCAGGGTGAGGCAGAGGGATGTGAAGCATCTTCTTTTATAAAGTAATTTCCTAATTCTGCCTGGCATGTTGATTGAGCAGAACGGATTCATGAGCTGGTCTACAGAACAGAACTCTACTTCAAGTCCACTGGCTGAGGCTCATTGTTCCTTGATCCCCAGATGACACCTCAAGTGAACCCACAGCTTATCCATTCACTCTTATATGATAAGCAATAGCATGATAACATGATTAATTATTATATTACTATTAATTCTTAGATTATAAGTAAAATCATAATAAAAGCAGGCCTCACAGCTATCCACTCATCCCTAGTTAACAAAAAGTTCTCTGATCACTGAGGAAAAAAAAAAAATCACAAAAATCCCACATAAATATTTTTTAAAGAATGGGGCTTCCCTGGAGGTCAAGTGGCTAAGACTCTGCACTTCCAATGCACTGGGCCTGGGTTTGATCCCTGGTTGGGAAGCTAGATCCCATGCGCCGCGACTAAGAGTTCACATGCTGTAACTAAAAATCCCACGCGTTGCAACTAACACCCAGGGCAGTCAAATAAATACATAAATTTTTAAAAATTAACAAAAATCAAAATGTCCAGTGTTATTGTGAGAATTCTGAATTGCATTGAACGTCAAACCTTCTCCCCTCTCACAGACCAGGGCCCTGCAGCAGGAAGTCTTGCAGTGGGGAAGATTCCTCTTCCAAAGACAGATTTCTTTGTCTGTCTTTCCCAGTTTTCCTCTCCCCAACTCAGTAGGCTGAAAGGTTGTACAATGGGGGAGGGTGAATGGACATCGGCACAAAAGATCTTACTTGACTGACACCAGTATCAGTTGGGGGTGTATCTCCTCTGGCTGTAGAGTTATTTTAAGCTTATGCTTCCTAAACTGGGTGGATAGTTCAAGCTGACCACTTTTCTTGTGGTGCATTTCTGAGTTCTTTGGAGATCCCAGTGGGAATATTAAACTATAATGCTCTTCACATGTATATTGCATTTCCCTATGGCTGATTCTTTTTACTTTTCCCCTTAGACCCAGGGAATTTCATGATTCAACCCTGGTTGGGGTTACATCACCCCTCTAGGTAATTCTTCTTCTGCTGCTGCTGCTAAGTCGCTTCAGTCGTGTCCGACTCTGTGCGACCCCATAGACGGCAGCCCAACAGGCTCCCCCATCTCTGGGGTTCTCCAGGCAAGAACAATGGAGTGGGTTGCCATTTCCTTCTCCAATGCATGAAGGTGAAAAGTGAATGTGAAGTTGCTCAGTCATGTCCGACTCGTAGTGACTCCATGGACTGCAGTCTACCAGGCTCCTCCATCCATGGGATTTTCCAGGCAAGAGTACTGGAGTGGGGTGCTATCACCTTCTCCGAGGTAATCCTTCTAGGAAGATATAAAATGTCTGCAGCAGGGCTCTCTCCCACATTGTCCACTTCTGGTCCAAGAAAAAACCACTCACACATCCCTGCACTTTCCCATCTCTCTCAGTGATAAGTGTGGCTAGTTCCTAATACATCACAGTTGCTCTTTCTCTCTCCCCTACTGTATCAGGGTAATAGCCACAGAGTCTCACCATTATGTTCCTGAGACAGCAGTCCAGGGAGTTCCTAAAAACAAGGTCTTTAAGTGGCCTGCTTGAAGCTTCTTGAACTGGGCCCCATCAAACTCACCATCACACCCAAACCAAACTTCTCTACCAAGAAGTTCTCTCTAATATCCAGCATCAGCCTTTTTCTTATCTTTGAAGTGGGTATTAGGGTCAGGTTATCACCACTCCCTTTGTAATTCCTCTATAAGGGACTAGTACATCACAACAATTGGGACTTCCCAAGTGGTGCTAGTGGTAAAGAATCCATCTGCCAATACAGGAGAAGCAAAAGATGTGCGTTTAATCCCTGGGTGGGAGGATTCTCTGTAGTAGGAAATGGCAGCCCACTCCAGTATTCTTGCCTGGAAAACTCCAAGGACAGAGGAGCCTGGCAGGTTATAGTCCATGGGGTTGCAAAGAGCTTGACACGACTGAGCATACACACACACAGACCTCACAAAAATAAAGGCATACTTACCACCCTTAATCTAGCCTTGGATTGGGAAAAAGAGTTCACTTCATCTGCTTGTTACAGAGGATTCATTTATTCTACACAGG